>NC_091678.1:15525551-16775551 GCF_030179915.1 Drosophila takahashii
TAAAGATAGATAGATAGATGTGGAGGCTACAGGCTATCAGGGTTAAATCACAGCAATAAAAACATCAAGCAATTAGACAGGGATTTATTTCAGACTCAAGTCTTTAATTACAGGGGAGTTGCAATCACTTACGGTTAGTAGGAATCAATTATTGAGTCTCTTAAAGTAAACAAACTAAACATTTTTAAAAATAAAATATCTGTTAGCTTTGAACCATAACCTATAAAAGTAAAAGTAATTTTCATAAAACAACGAAAACCAATAAACTATACTACCACGGAAACTAGCATCTTCAGAACATCTATTGTCAGCCAATTTGGGAAACCTTTTCCAACTAGTCAGCAATATTCCGCTCTAATGAATACCGAGAATCGCTGGCAGGACCCTCGAACCGAAAGCCCCGGCCAATCCGCAATATACATACAACACTGTGTAGTGCCATAATATTGTCATATCAGGTCTGACATACGCTCTTTGTCATAAAGGCACATCGCAAGCGGGGAAAGGGATGGCAGACGATATCAGCCCCCTCTCGCTCGCACATAAATCCATAAAAGTAGGCACTTTGTGGCCGCCATTTCCACGTGTTAACCATCAATATATATGGGCAGAGGCCGCCATCGACAGCGTTGCATAATTAAGACCGAAAACAAAAGGGATGGGGACATAGGCCATTTAATTATGCATTTTCCGTGACATTTATTCCCTTTATATTTCCGACCATCAGGTTGTCGGGCCTGGAGAACGGCCTCCTGGGCCTCAGTTCGCGCATCAACGCCGTCATGTGGTCCCGATCGGTCACCGAGATCGAGAACGTGGACATCGTCTGCTTCGGCCACCTGCTCTACGAAATGTGCACGGGCCAGGAGCTGAACACCCCCAAGCCGTCCATGCGGGTGCTCGAGATGGAGCTGCAGCACTACCCACAAATTGGCCAGGTCAGTAGAAGCTACAGTCTGCTAGAAAGGGTTTTCCTATATACTAATTGTTTAGTAGCACATTGGCATTATAATTTGTATTTTATTATTTTATTTTTATTTTATTTTTCAGACAAGAAAAAAAGTAATGTATAGTATATTTGCTAACATCCTAGTGTTACAAATTGACAAGATCTTGTGACGGGATGCCAGCGAAGAATTTTACTTAGACTTTGAAATCTTCTTTGCAGATTCTGGAAATATTAGGTCTAATCTTTGAGCCGCCTAGCGGTGTCTGCCCCTCTGTTGAGGACCTAGTCCTTTGCGATCTCTTTCGCAGCATCGATTTGCGCGAGCTGCGCGGTCCCTGTTTCAGTGTAAGTTTAATGCTCTAGTTTTCAGGTCACCACATGTAGAGCGTACTTTCGTTGCAGACAATTAAGCCGAGCCTCAGCAGGTCCACCCTGAACCTGCTGCAAGCGGTAAAGAAGCGCCAATGCGCCTCCCTGGGTCATTCCTTGAGTGAGGCCAACTCGCCCTGCACGCCCCCCTCGACGCCGCACGATCGACGCACTGGGTGAGTTTTGCCCTTTAACCCGCCGACGTGGCTCTTCCACCTAGAAGCAAAATTTGCAAATTATACTCTGTCAGTCACTGGCATATCTCACATACATATTTCCCTCACCACACACACACTGACTCATACACGGTTCATCCTCATGTTTTTCGGTGTGAGAGGAAAAACAAGTCTTGTATGCTCATCAAGAAATTAGCAATTCGGTGTAGGATTAGGTTTTTCCTGATGTAACGCCAACGAGAAGGGAAATCCGAGAAAAGAATATGATAAATTTGGCTATAGATGGTTTTGTAGACAGTACAAATTTATTTATTCGCTGCTTATAAGGCAATCTTAGACACTATATAATTTATCTTAGTGCTGAACAATGTTAAGTTTTCTTTTATGGTTTTAAGTAGCTTTACAAATTACAAACGCCCTTAAATTTGATATTTTTCTAGAGCCTTTGTTTATTTTGCATATTAACTAGTCTAAATTTTTGGGGGTCTGTAGAGCATAAGGACTCCATTTAGTCCCTGAACAAAATTTACAAAGGCACCATAAACTGCAACGCTGCATCCCATATGCATAGGCCACATGTTGGGCGCCATATTTTTCTCTCCACCAGAGTCGCAAATTCTGATAAGTAAGCGAAGAATAATGAACAGGTCGTCAAGGCTCTAAAGTACTTTGGAATTGTAATGAACCAAAATACATTTTTAGCAAATACAAGAAAAATAGACAAAATTGAGTAGACGCAGCACAATCACAGGTGGGCCCCACGTTGGGCGCCAATAAAATCCTCGCACGGACCTGCTAATCCAGTTGGTGTGCACTCACATTTTGGGCTAATAAAGAGAAAAGCACACACACATCCGAGGAGATGTTGAACAAAAAGCAACCAGAATTGGCGAGCAGAGGAGAAAAACTAACGCTGCGAGCCAAGGAAAAGCGGAAAATGTTGCCATAGGCTGTACGATGTGCGTGTGCTTGTGCGTGTCTAAAGGTAATTATGATAATGTCCTGGACTCCGCGCAGCCTGACCCATCCACCCAAAACCAGAATTCAGAATTTAAAATTATGCATACAAGACGGGAGTATAATTGAGTGATAAAAACGAGGGAAACAAGAGAACTAGCAAGAGAAAAAGTCCCAAAATAATAAATACAGGAAAAAAGTGCTCATTTGCTGCCTCATGTATATTTAAGCATCTCTGACCCCGTGTAAATTTACTCTGCTGCCTAACAAAAAAAATTAAAATTATTTAATTAAATACTCAAACGCATGTTTTACTTTCATAACAATTAACAACAATATATGTAGTGGAGGATTTTTTCAACTAAAGTATTTTTTCCGTATGCAATGTTTTACTCTCTCTTTCTCTCCTACCGTACCGCCTACTACTACTACTACTACTACTCAACTTTGTTGTGTGTGTGTGTGTCTATCTATCTTAGTGTTGCGAAAGCGCCCAGAAATCCGTTACCGTTGCAGTTCCCGTTACAGTTGCCGCTACACCAAACCCATCATCTACTACACACATACCGATCCGCTCTTGAATGTCTCTCAACGTTCATTTTTGTTTACATTACCTATGTGTGTGTTTTGTTTTTGATTTACAAACTCTTGCATTTCTGCATTTGTTTATTTACATAACCCGTTCGACTAACAAAAACCAACAACAACAACTACAACTACAAAAACAACAGTGTTCTGCCTGCGCCCTATGAAGTCTTTCGTATGTACTAAACCCAACCAAATCGAACCGAACCAAACCAAAACCAAAACCGAAACCAAAGAAATCCGAACCCAAACCCAAAAACCAACAATGAACAACTCACAAAAAGTATCTCACAATTAAATTTTATAAAACGAATATCGTGTGAAATAAAACCCAAATGAATACCTGAATAAAATTAAATAAAATCAATATACAAACCAATAAAGCAAACACATCATTTTTTGTACGAAAATCCAAGTTTTTATACCAGACGGAAAATTAAACTAAATGCTGCAAAATAAACAAAAATTTCTAAAATGTTTGTTGTAGCCAAATGTGGTAAGTGGCAAAATTTTTGTATGCTCGAACCACCACGTAAAGCTGCACCACCCAGCAAGCAAACCACTCCGCACCACCAAATCGAAACTGCATCGAAGGAGGGCCAGCAGAGTACATAGAATATATATATTTATTTATTTAACATGTGCAAACCACATTATCCAACGCCTTTTGTTTACTTTTGTTTCTAGCTGTGCTGGTTGGCATAATAAAACTTTAACGTTTTCCTTGCTATTTGCTAAACTCTTTTCAATAAATCCCATTTATCCAGCTTGTAATTAAATCGTTTATGTTTGTGTTTATGTTGTTTATTGCATGCCCTAGAGAATATGTATGTATTTGGAAACCATTTGATTCGGCCCGACGAGCTACGTATTTCAGGTCAATTAAGATTAAATATAACAATATATTTTAAACTTTAGACTAACAATTCACTAAAGTATGAATAACTGTAGAAAGATAAAATATGACATTTAAAAGTTCATTAAATTGTTTATGGTTATTGAACAATATATTTTATATCCTAAGGCCCCGAATTAATTTTTAAAGTCAATTATAACTCAGTTTTATTGCAAAGCAAACTTCTGAACGGCAACCTAGACACTAGAAACATGCAACATCAGTATATCATATATTTGCTCCCTAATTGAGTTTACCACACTTTGGGATATCCATGCCATGACTAGAAACTTTTGAACTACATCGGCGTAGCGGCCATTTTTTGGGTCACTAATTGAGTTTTGTGGGAGCAGCCTGAGAGCAGAGCAGGCAACTTGAGCTTGATTGAAAACACGCACGTATTGACGCTTCTAGTGCAGCACACTTTCGCAGACATACTCGCAATCCCAATCCCATCAATGCATTCATCGCATACAATGACATGCCATGGCTTTTCTGCATACCCGAACACAAAAGAATATCGAATCAGGTGCCGGCAGCGTTGCCGGATCGGATCAAAAAAAGAAGGGAAAATTCTGAAATTTCTGATTGTTATTCTCTGCCCTTTTCCTCCCCCACAACTTACTTACCTTTCCTGCCCGGCCAACGCACCACCCTCAGTATCAGCCGAACAATGGACTCATTTGACATATCAAGCGACTCGGAGGAGGGTCTTCTGGAGGAGATTGTCGTCGGTGGGAGCTGCCATCGGCAGCACTTGCTCCGCCTCCAGCAGTGGCACTCCGCCCACTCGTATGTCCACCCCTACGCCTCGGAGTCGCCCATCCACTATTGTGACCCGGCGGCCCTCTATTCGGACGATAATAGCCAGGAGTACCAGGGTCAGGACCCCCAGCCGCCGACCATCCGCTGCAGCACGAGCAGTCAGAGCAACCTGAATGTCCTGCTAGCCGAGGGCGCTGTGGCCGAGGTCTATGAGGAGCATGAGGAGCAGGAGGAGGATGACTTCGAGCCGGAGGAGGAGGCGAGTGGCTCCTCGCAGGGCCCACAAAGGCTTCAGGCTCCGGCTTGCAACTCGTCGGCAGCTGGGGCCTCCTTCAACCACCAACTCACTGCCGACATGTGCAACTACAAGAACTCGAAGAGCCGGCGGCTGGAGTACTCCCTCAAGTGCCTCAAGTACGGGCGCAGCAATCCCTCCCAGGACTCGGCCTTTGGCTCGCTGACCGACAACGACCTGTCCATCGGTTCGTCCAGCATTCGGCTGAGCAGCTTCCAGTCCATCTCCTCGCCCATCGACGAGGGCGTGGAGGATGTCATCATAGCCACCACCACGGGCGGCAATGAAACCTGCCTGGAGCTGGCCACCATTCCCCGGAGCATGGTCTCCCAGGACTCGGCCATATCCTCGCCCTGTCGCGAGAGTTCGCCCAACAACTTTCTGCACATCGACGATGCCATGTCGGGAACGGGATCCACTTCATCCGGTTCGAATTGCGGCTCCTACGGAAACATACGTCCCCAGCAGTTTCCCGTCTCGCTCTCACCGAAGATTTTGGTCACCGCCACCAGCAATTCGAGCAGCTCTTCCCTGGCCTTCACCAGCAACGCCGGTCAGCAGGGTCAGGGTCAGGGTCAGGCCCAAAGCCACGGACAGGGGCATCCCCAGCAGCAGTTCGATCCGCCCAAGATCCTGGTCAATGATCAGAACTCGATCTACACCACATCGCCATCGAAGCGATCTGGAATGATAGAGGTGTTCTCCCAGAAATACCGGGTGAGTACTATTCTAAGTTATATTTAAATGCACTAAGTCCTTACCTTGAGTATCTTAAAAGTTAGGAAATAAAGGAAAAATAACAATTTAAAGCTCAAAAAAAAATAGTAGCACAAAAACTCTTGAGCATCTTTGAGTTAATTTTAAAACAACTACATCAAAAAAAGAATTTTAAATTACATAAGATTACATTTTTATATTTGGAAAATTCGAATAAAAAATCCTTAAAAACAACAATTTTTTCATTGAAGCAGTAAGTATGTTATGCTATGAGAATGTATTTTAGAGGAATTGATTTAGTTATTTTATGCTATTTATCAAATAATATGGACTTTGCTACCAATACTCCCCTGTATTAACTATAGGATTTTAATGACCTCCTGTTATGTTTTCTTAGCACTTTTGATTCCAAAGGCTACGGTAAATTTTGTATTAGTTTTAATCGAAAGGCAAATTATGTTTTTGTTATAACATTAAAAAATATTTTTACTGCTTTTTACAAATAAGTTACTTAACTTTACAACTAGAGTTGGATTGTTAAATGTATTTAAGCCCTGAAAATGTTCTTGCGGTGTGAATGAAAGCTTAATTAGTGTCCCTTCCAGGTGAGCTCCTTCGAGGACATGTCCCCGAAGAGAACCTCCGACAAGCAGCACCTGAAGCACGTGAACCGGCTGGCCTTTCGCTCCTTGGAGGAGGAGCGCAGGATCGACAACGCCTTCCTGCCGATGGCGGATCGCACCCATTCGGACAATCGCGTGAACATGCAGAGCGAGAAGTACAAGAAGCTCACGCACGCTTCCTTTCGCATCAGCAAGGGTCAGGGTCAGGACTCGCCCACGGCCACGCCCACCAGCCAAACGCCCCCCGGCCAGCCGGGCAACTGCATCGAGATGCAGCGAACCGGAAGGCAAACCCTCTGGCGGGACAGCAAGTTCTACCGGAAGAACCGGATCGCCAAGAGCAACGACTCGCTGATGGAGAACAATCCGTCGCCCAGGATTTCGCCCTGCTCGCTGCGGGACAATCAGTACGAGAGCAGGAGCAGCTCCCAGGCCAGCCGGAGATCGCTCAGCGGAAGCCAGCAGATGCTGAGTGTCACCACCAGTTTCTGCGGCAACGGCGGTGGTGGGTCGCGAAACTCGGCCAGGTATTGCAGCTCCAAGAGCGAGGACCTGGGCGAGTCCTCCGACTATCTGCGGGTCATGGATGCCCGCAAATCGTACTCCGAGCGGCACCTGGTGCGGCTCAAGCAGACGGCCATCAACAACACGCACAGCGAGGACGAGATGAGCTTCAACGATGACAATAATCCGACGGTATCATCGCAGGGGGGACAGGGGTTACGACAATGCGGAGCCCAGTACAATCAGAAGGAGCACCACCAGAAGCACCACTATCAATCGGGTGGCGGTAGGTGGAGCAGCAGCTGCTCCATCGGCGGCCACCTGAAGACGACCAATATCAAGACCACCTCGCTGTCCGCCCAGTCCAGCCAATCGAATTTAGTGGCCCCCTCGACAACTGCCAGCTATCGCACGCCCTCCAAGTCCCTCGACCAGAGCATCGCCACCATTGCCATCCCGAGTGTCCAGGCCACCCACAGCACCGCCCAGAAGAAGCAGCAGAACAGCAGCAGCACCACCACCACCAGCAGCGACAACAGCAGCACCACCAGTTCGGTGGACGAGTCGCCCTCGCGTTTGACCCTCAGCGGTGCCGATCTCTCGCGGATCTTCGTGATGGACATGGACGAGGCACCCGGCAGCACTTGCAGCGAGGAGAAGACCCCGCTGCTGGACAGTGTGGAAATGTCCCCGATCAGTCCAACCGATCCGGAGCAACCCGACCTCGACAAGCTCTAAGGGGCCGAGGTCCTATATGAATACTATATACACGACGCACACACTCTACAGACACGTTTTGAGCAGCCGAAATGCAAAGCATGTGATAAAGAAACCAAATATAACAGAAAACGAACGGGGAACCATAAAGTTATAGAACTACTAGGCTAGGTATGAGATGGCAGGCAGGGGAGGTGTTTTAACAGTGTTATGGGGAAAGAGGAATTTATTTAGGTTCTAAAGAATATTTCCCTTTTATATTGATTATAAATATAAATTTTAAAAAATCCACTTATTTGTATTAAAATATTTTTAGAAAAATTCTTGAAAATCCATTCTCAATTTAAAGCCCCAATTAATTATATTCCCTGACCCCATAATATTCGACTTCAACTCCTTTCTTTCCCCAAACACTCTTTTCCAACACTTTCCCCTCTGCCAGTGTTGGTTAAGGTAAGGCAATTCTATTCTTGGTTCAACACAAACACGTACACCCACTCAAACTTACACTGGAAAATATAAATGGGCTGCTCCCGCCTTTGCTAAATCCACACTCAAAGCTTTCTTCTGGTAACAATAATATTTTTCTCTTTATATTGAACTTTAGCCGGTTGCTTTTACAGCAATTCGAAATTAACTAGCATATTTCTTCACTGAAGCTAATCTCTAGACTGCTAAGCCACAAGACAACACAGAAAAACCAAAGGGGTTACCATCCCGCTGATTAGTTGTTTTTTTTAAACAAAACCAAAAGGGAAAACCGTTTTCGAATTATACGGAATTATACAATTTACTTGGTAGTTAATTGAATAGTTAAGACTTGAAAGCTTCGCAGCTTGGCGCATTGAAAATGTTTTACTGTAGCCTAAAATCGTTTTAAGCTCCCAGAGGGGCGTGTTTTAAATATAAATTATAAAAAGCATATTTTAGGGAACTTAAAAACCAGGAAAATAACTAAAAGAGCAAACTAAGCCAAAGACAGTTTAACCATTGAATGGAAAATCCAAGGCAGAGTTGGAAGTACGCGAGATATAACGAAAGAGTTAAACATTTTTTATTCAGTTGCTTTTGTTCAGAAATACCACATTAGCAAGCACTTCAATATCGCAAAGGAAGCATAAATTTTACCCCATAAGAGTTAAACATTATCGTATGAAACCGTAAACGATATAACAATACAGAAATGCAATCAAATTTACTAAGATATCGCAAACGAAAATATCACAAAAGCCACACACAATCGAACACAGAATAAATATCTCACTAGCGATCATATATATAGAAGGTAATATTAGACGCACGCACTTAACTATGACGATCCAGATTCGAATCCCGGTCCAGAACCCAACCCCACCCGACATATTTGAAGAACTCAGATGATCTGCCACAGAGTCGCCCTTAGTTTGATTATTCGTAGTCGATGAATGCGTAGAACATTGTTTACGGGACCCTCTAGAATGTATATGTATGTATCCCCAATATTGTGTAAGTTCATTTTGCTTGGAATTGTTTGTGTATACACGTATGTACTCCCCAAGTAACTCCCGAAAACGGAGAAGCCCTAGAGATCTAACAAATAAACGAGAAAACGACATACATTCAGGAGTTTTATTTGAGCTGTAAAGAAATTAACTATTACAAGGATTGGTAAGGATAGTAAATTACAATTGTTAGGTGTTCCGAGCTAATCAAATTGGCAAATTTTGTCTTCTATAAACGGTGTCCAGCCTTCATTATTTTACAATCGAAAAGAGAGTCCAATGGGCTTCCCAGAACAATTTTTTTGTTCCATACTTTTTGACTACCAAAAATTCTTTCATTTTTCACCCGTGTGGGGCGCATGAGTCTTCCTCAATTGGTTAAAAATGCAATTTTTAGTAAATAACAAAACAAACCTTTAATCGTTATTTAAATACGTATTAATGACTTTTCCCAATATGATTTCCTAAATTTTTGTTTGTTTTGGAATTGACCAAAGGATCCATTATCTCGTATATTTTGCCCGAAAAATATAGGATTGATAATTTGTTTAATTGTTTTAATGGTAACTTCTAGTGGAGTACATGAGTGCAATGGGGGATAATTCCATCCCCATTTAAGTAAAAAGTGACAGAATGTGGTATTCAAAAGTGGACAACAAAAAATTTGTTCTAAGAACGATAACTCCTCGTTTCTAAGTTTGAATTTTCTCGTATATAAAAACTAGTCATTATTCGAAAAAAAATGCGATTTGGCCCATTGTGCAGTTAGTGAGGACAAAATCCTAATCTCGTAAATACTTCTCAGCAGTCACTACAACCTTTTTAAATACTCTACATTTTACCCAACGCTTACATTGTTTCTACATTCTACGCCGCCAAGTGTCGTGTCGGATCGTCGAAAAGAGCACTGCTTTCGACCGCAAGTGGTTCTTTTTTGTCTAAAGCGGCTGTTATTTTTGAAATCCAAGCAGTTATTATACCCATTACTCGTAGAGTAAAAGGGTATATTGTATTCGTGCAAATGAATGTAACAGTTAGAAGAAAGCATTTCCGACCCTATAAACTATATATATTCTTGATCGGGATCACTAGCCGAGTCGATCTAGCCATGTACGTCTGTCCGTCTGTCTGTCTGTCTGTCCGTATGAACGCTGAGATCTCGGAAACTATAAAAGCTAGAAGATTGACATTTTGCATGCAGATTCTAGGAGTTCCTAAGCAGCGCAAGTTTGTTTTAAAGGAGTGCCACGCTTCCTCTAACGCCCACAATCGCTTATATACGATTTTAAAAATTTCAATATTTCGGAAAAGTAAAAATACAGTTATATTGTGTTTATCAATACCTATCGAAATGTAGCAGAAATTTTTTTAATCGGACCATTCGTTAAAAAATTACGGCGGATCAAAGTTTTTATCTCCATCTCCTTCGCACTCCCTTTAGCTAAGTAACGGGTATCTGATAGTCGCGCCACCCGACTAAACCGTTCTCTCTTGTTGGCGGGCCAATGTCGCGCAGTTTGGCCCACACGCTCACACGGTTTAAACTTTACTCCGTGACTCAGAAATAACTTCGGGCTATTTTGATCCTGAATTCGGTGGTACGTCAATTAAATCGAATTTCACGCGGATTCCGCTCGAATAAAGAAGTTGATTAATTTTGAAAAACAAATTATGAGAATATATAAATGGTATTTATTTATTTCATACTTTTAAAAATAAAAATTAATTTAGTAGCTGTGTTAACAAATATATACAACTTTAAAAGGAATATTTTTTTAAAAACCATCCTTTAGGATTTTCCGAACACTTCGAGTTGGGCAAGCGTGACCAATAAGCCCGGAAGAGAAAAACGAATATTTTCCCATTCGACGGGGGGGAGTGGCACACCCATTTCATAATTTAGTTTCCATATTTATGATTATGTCCTGTCATGTCCTGTGCGTGTTACTGTTGCGCCGTGCATCCAGCATCCTAAGCAAACAGTCGATGAGCATATGACAGCAAACTAATAAAATTCAGCACCCCTCCTACCTGACGAGGGTCCTGTCCGCTCTATTTTGCCCTGTAAATTTCTCCATTGTTTCAGGAGCTGCAATTATGGGAATTTGGCAATTTTACGGACACCGAAACGAAACTGGACGGTGGTCAGTTGGTCTAACAATATAATTTACAGCGCTTTTGTGTAGCGAGGCGTGAATTTACTACTCAAAACTGAACCCCCGTCGCATTTTACAGTCCGACTCTAGTCCAGTTAATCGCATTTGTTGGTTTTGTAATTATAATACCGGGCCAGGGAAATGATTTTGGCATTTCAATTTGTACTGCCGACCGCAGTTTTCGACCCCTTTTCCCTGGTCACTTTCGATTTTAGTATTGTATCCTTAGCGCAGGCGCAGCTGCTGCTTATCCTCCCTGCTTTCTGCGCGTGCCGTTCGCAGCAGGACACTGTGTCCATTCACATCCTGGCAATGTTTTCCCTCGGTTTTTCACCTTCTGAGTGGCAATTTCGCTGTCGTTAGTTTATACAGCAAAAAGGATTAAAAGGACTTCTCGCGGTTGCCTTTGTGCTCAGCCAATTTACCGTAAAATTCACTGTTTTTCTCTCTTTCAAATGTGGCGGGTTTTGGGTTGTTCATTGTGTTTCTTCTTTTTTTCGGACTTTTCCCCGTTTTTTTTGCGCACATTTGTCAATTGTTTTTGTCGCGGTGAAAGTGACAAATTCCCGGTGTCCCATCTGAAGATTTATGTCCCGATTCAGCCATTCAAGTGGTTCAGTGGTTGAGTGGTTCGGTGGTGTCAGGCACATTGTTTCTATCTCTCAAGGGTTGAGGGGCGTGGCCGGTATGCGATCGAAAGTCAGCCGACGAGATTTATGTGATGCAACTGCAATTTTCGGGCAGATGATCGCAGAGGGAATTCACTCTAGGTTGATATCGAAAAAAGGTAGAACAACATGACAATGTTTAAAAAAAAAGTTACAAATTAGATAAAAAGAAATTGTCAGATAACACAGGGAAATTATAAGTAATTTAAAAAAAACTACCATTATCAAATTCAAGCTGTTTCAAAATGGTCTCAAATAGCAAAACCAACACCAAACCGGGTAAATATTAAATGTTCAGCGACCCGTTCTTGGACATGGTCAATGCCATGTCCAGTGTCCGATTTCCACTTGGCCATTTTCACAGCTTGGCAAGTGTTTTTGTCATTTAGCTCTACTCCGTTTTCCGCACACGCGAAATTATTCTCGCATGAAAATTGAAAAACATGTTCAGGTCTCGCGGGGGAAACTCAATACGCGTGTGGACCAACATTGTCATTCATTCATTCGCCGACCCATTCATACAGTCACTTATTCATTCAATATTCTCGGCAAACGCATGTCGATTTTTTAATTAAAAAATATTTTCAATCGGCTGGCCAACTGCTGGGAAATTAGCCTCAAGTGCCCTGGATTGTCAAGCTGTGCGCAGGCGCAGTCGAATTGTTCTAGTCCTTTTTTGAGTCGCAGGCGCCTGTTCAGCTGTCCATAAATAATCCATCTATTCCGAAGTTGTGTAACGCCGATTTCAATATTTTTTACGGCCTTTTTTCGAGTGACCTCCCCGTGTTGACCTCCTACGTTCGAGGGATGGTTAATCGACCTGAGTCAAAGTTTTGTCAACGATTATTTATGATTCTCGCTGTTTTTTGGTGGATGATTCGCATTTTTCGGTACTGGACAGAGTGAAGTGCCTCTGTTGTGTACATAAATGATTTTTTGCTGTTTTCCTAGTTTAAGAGATGTTAAACTGCATTTACAAGTTTGTGAAAGGGGATGAGCCAAAATGTTTGGAAAAAGCAAAGGGCTGTTAGTTAAAGAGTCAAACGAGCTATACAAATTTTAAAATTTATTTAGTTAAAATACTGCTTATACATTCGACTAAATGGAAATTTTAAGTAATGGAAATTTTAAAATAATCTCTTTGGAAATTTTAAGTAATGGAAATTTTAAAATAATCTCTTTGGTGCATTTACTGTAAATAGTTGAGATTAGGTATTCAGGCCAAACGCTTCCTCCTAAATAATTCAATTCACCACCAATTTATTTTATTTCCACTTTACTTTGTTTTTGCTATTATTTCATTTAATTTTTCCCCAAATTACCATCGAATACCTCGCAGCAGCACGCCTATTATGATACACCATTATGACATAATTTAATACATGTAGTCCCATTACCAAATTGTTTGTTTAGCTCATTCGTTGTTTCTTTAATGGCTCATTGCCAAAAGCATACAAAACTTTCTTTTATATGCGTCGCCGCATGACAGCAATTATTGTACCAATATATTATTGATAGACATGTCAAGTATTCCCATCATCGTGTGCTGTTCATCAACATTATCGTGATTATCATCTTCGATTTCAAGTTTGCTGCAATTGATTTGATTTTGGAAATTCGAATTTCGATTTCGTCGCACGTGCGAACGATTAATTTTATAGACATTTTTTATGGGCCTCTTCTTTTTTCGGGTGGTGTTGTAATCCTCCTCTTTGAAATATCCTGCGGTGCCTGCTGATTTCATCTGTCTCCCTTTATGAACTTTTTCTTGCGTTTCGTTTGCACCTTTTTTTATTCGTCGTTGCGGTTTTTTGATATTCAATATATGCCGCGCCTGCAGTTGTCACCCGTGGAGAATCCCAAAAGTAGAGGATATTGGCAAAGTAGAGGAGGGAGTGGGGAATTCCTCGACTGTCTGTTATGCGAAATTAAATACCCGGTAATTGTCAGTCGATTGTGGTAAGCATTAAGTTTACAATCGATAAAGATCTCGCAGAAAGAAAAATAAATTGTTGGGCCAGCCTTCAAACAAAAACTTATAAAATCAGGAATAAAATGCCACAGATTTCTTTTTCTACATTTCGAAAATAAAATTTGTATGTAACGACTGGATTTGTTTAGAGGCTATTCCGAAAGCACCCACTTTTGGTTCACCCGGACACTCCTCTCATCCATATATTAACCCCTTTTGCGACCACCCCGAAACGTAGGTATTTTCTCACCCGCGTTTGGCGTGCAAATCCCGACAATTATGCGGGTTTTAAAATGATTGCTAACCCAAAGCTCCTGCCCGTGCCCCTGGCTATTTGCGTAACTCTCCGGCATCTGGATGCTGTCTATATTAAATGGAATTGCCATGTACATTACAATTTTCACGGCTGAGCTGAGCGGACACACCTCGTCCATATCCATATGAAAGATCGCCTCGGGGGCAACTGTAGCCGTGGTCCATAAATGCAATCAACCACTTCAGCGTCCGAGAACAAAAACAGGCGAACGGATGGAGCTGGTAGGAGTTGCTCGTGCGGTGTCTGTACATTTGCAACAGATTTTTTCAAGTGCAGGCGACCACTTCAATTCCGGCAACCCTCCTCGTACTCCCTCCCATTATTTTTAACCCTTTACTGGTAATTTATGCAAATTAAAGCGCACTCCATTTCGCGCCATCACATACAAAAAAAGAAAAAACACAGAACACAATAATACATTGGACAAAAAATATATATTCTATACTTTGATTTGTTGTTTGTTTTGCTGTTGTCCGCTGGGCGCATGCGCAGCTACAACAATTGTTAATTGTTTCGCTTTAGTCGTTATTTTGGAAAGGAAACGGAAACATTGAGAGAACCAGACAGAGGGAGGAAGGGTGCCAGGAACTCGTGGCCATATAAATTGCCGTTAATTGACGGGTCCCTTTACACAAATGCTCTAACTGTACTAGAAAGCTATTTTCTTTTTAATATTCTCCCGAGCTAAGAACTAAATACAAAAAATGATAATTTCCTTTGTATTAATCAAACAATTTTTCACTAATTTTAAAAAATTGTAAATAAAATAAGAAACTTTTCTTCAATAAATTTATTTAAATTTTCTTACTGAAACCATTTTAAAAATACCTGATAAAATCTCAATTCATTTTAAATCAAAATTTTCTGTCCCCAACAAATAAATAATACCTCTCTATCCTTTATATCTATCTTATTGTTGCTGTCAAAGTGTGAAAACAAAAGCGAACTCATGAGCATCAAATATGTTTTCTTATCTCGCCTGCATCTCCTAACTTTCTGCCTCAAAATATTGTTTTCGGCCTGTCAAAATAGGGGACTATGGATGGAGATTGTCCAGGATTCTGGACCCTGACCATAATCATGATTTCTGTAGATTTCAAATCGCCGATATTGCAGCGACCACTTCAAAAGTGTTTATCCCAAAGGTCCTGGGTCAAAATGTTTCAGTTCTGAGCAGAGACTTTAACGCGGATGCTGTTGCCTGGAAATCAACCCTCGACATCTAAATCTGCATGTTTGTTGTTTTTTAAAACGTTTTTAATACGGAAAATGTCACAAAAAATATCAGGAGCAGTCGGCTGACGTGAAACGGGTTCATTTGAATGACAATCGAGGGAGGGGAGGAAAGGGATCTGATGATGACGATGATGATGAGGCTGCGCCCGAGTTTTTGATGAGCTTGTAATGCCCTCGATGAGCTTGGGTTCCGTACGATTTTTGGGTGTTGCAGCTGTCCGAGGATCGAAAATGTTTTGTCTGACTGAGGTTTTTAGATCGCCGATCTGCCAACTCCACGGGGCGTGTCTGCTGCTCTTTTTTATTTTTTTATAAGCTGACGTTTTCTAGTTGCAATTATGCATGCCACATTTAACAATTTTCCAAGCGCCTTTTCAGTTCGCTCAGCAGGTCACCATGGACTGAAGATTAAGCTGTCATTTGTGGCTGGCTTAAATCAACTGTTGACAACTTCTTTTGAGGCTGATAAACTTTTTTATTACATTTAAAAATGAAAATATATATATAGTCAAATGATTTATTATTAAATTTTATCACTATGGACGGCAGTCCATGTAGTGACGAAGCGCACCAGGAGAGTGTGCGAAGGCGACTACTATTATATAGCCGCAAAATTGAAAATCTGCTGTGATAGTCCGATCGTAATGAGTATTACACCAATCGAAAGGTATTGCAAAAACTTAAAGGATTGCATACCAAGACTTTAAGAAAATCAATTGGCTTGGGAGAGAGAGCGGTGAAAGTGAAAAAGTGAAAATTTCGAAATTTGGAGCTGTTGGGGCCGGTGGGGATAAATGCCCCCTCGCAATGTTTTAGTTGTATTCCTTTTGAAAATACCTGTCGAATTAGGGGTCATTTGTCAAAATGCGACGCTCCGTTCATAAGTTATAGCCAAAATAAGATTTTCTTCGTCTTCCCAAAATGAAAATTTAATTCTGTTTGTCAGTTTGTCAGTTTGTCCAAAACATGTTTTTTAAGTTTTGAAAATTTGATATGACGTTCATCACATCGATATAAACAACTTTTGTTCTACCACTTTTGGAAAAACTCGCTAGTTTAGCGGGAAAACAGCTATAAGTAGCTAAAATTCGGAAAGCCGTAACTTCTATACTACTAAAGCTACAGGCTTGTGCTGCATCTCGTTTGAAAGGTATTTTTAAATGCTATAAACGCCTTCTATATGCAATTTGTGTAAATGTAATAGTTAAAAAAATATGAACAAAAGACAATTTTTTAAAACTTTTTTTTTAGCTTTTTTTTATTTTTCTCAAAAACGGCTCTAACGATTTTCTTTAAAACCTTAAACTGTATAGCCCTTGAGATTCCTTAAATTTTGGTATGTAACACATTACTGTAAAAAGTCACGTTTAAAAGTTATTTTTATTCGAAAATAGCCACTTTTGCCAGCTCGAACAATTAACGCTCCCTGAGTATTGAATTTTGTGGGAGGGTATCCGAACTGTATTTTAGGGTCATGGAATCAGTAAATTTGAACTTAAGAGTTCCATATAGGAATCTTTTGTTCTACGACTTTTGGAAAAAGCCGCTACTTTGTAAGTTCTACACTACTAAAGGTACCGACATGTGCTATACATCGTTTAAAAGGTATTTTTAAATACTTAAACGCCTTTTTAACTTAATTTGTTTAAATACAATTGCTTAAAAATTATGATTGATCAATTTAAATTTAAATGTATGTATATATTAGCTCCTATGTGAGCAAATGTAAACAAACAAAAACTTCTGATATCAAATAAAAACACCTCTTAACGAGGTAAAAAACTAGTGACGATCGCACCATCAACATACAAAAGTTCTGATATCAACATTTGTGACGAAAAATTATTACACTCGTCATTAAATAGACTTTCTAATATTTTCTCATTCGGCACGCTGCAATAGAAAATGCCTGTAAAGGGAAAAAGGCTGGAATAGTTTGCTAGGGCGGGCCGAATGAGAAAATATTAGAAAGTTTATTTAATGACGAGTGTAATAATTTTTCGTCACAAATGTTGATATCAGAACTTTTGTATGTTGATGGTGCGATCGTCACTAGTTTTTTACCTCGTTAAGAGGTGTTTTTATTTGATAATTAAACTAGTATTGAGTTTGTATGGTTTAACTTGTTATTTTTTTCGTATTCTGAAAGTCAAAGTGGACTGCAGATTAAACTGTCATTCGGGGCTTAAACCAATTGTTGACAACTTCTGGGCGGACTGTAGAGACGTGTTCTTTCCCTGGCCTTTGTCTCCGCTCAATTGCCGCCTTTAAATGCTTTGTTGTCAAGCACTCAAGAGCTTTGTGTCCTTTTTAATTTCTTTCTCCGCCATGGGTTTGCTTTTATCTTAATTACAAAAAATGCCAGGAATAAAAGGAATAATTTGCAATGCGGAAATGCGACAGTTGCGACGCCTATGAAGTTCACTCGCTCCCAGGGCATCTTGTATTCCTTTTTCTACACTCGTACTGTTGGGGATAACAAAATAGTGGATGGGGCTCGCGAACCAAGTTGGAAAATATTTTGAAAGATATATTTTATTATATTTTAAGCTCCACCTAAAATAAAATGCAACTTTCCATCGATTGCATATAAGTCGTGTAGTTTCCAAATGATGTAATATATAATCAAACATTTAGGGCTCGTATAAATTAAAAATTAAAAATTCGTTGATTAAATATATTTTCAATTTTTTATCTTTAGAGATTTTTACTAATATTTTGATCACAACTGTATGTAGGTGCCCACATATATCCCCTTTGGCCGTGCTCTTTTTAATCGTTAAATGCAATTGCAGCGGCTTTGCTGGCGGACGGTTTCCAGGTGAAGTGTCGTAAAGGAATGAAAAGGATACTTCTTCCCGTTCCTGCTCCTCCTCCCTTTTGCTATGTCGTCCTGTCACTTGACTATTTTATGCTGGGGATTCCACTCATGCTCGGTGTTAACTACCAGAATCCTATAAATGGACAGTGGCAAGAAATTGGTAAATCCTGATAATAATTTCTTATCCCGGAATCAAATATCAAAGGGACCAGTTATGACCTTAAAATTGTACAATTTAATTTAAAGTAATTTTTTGTATGATTTAAAAATGAATTTAAATATACTTTTAAATTTTAAGAATAATTCAGCACTTTTCTCATTACACTATAATCACAAAATTAATTGCATAACATTGGAATTGGAATCTATTTTATAAATTCAGTGTTTAGTGTTCCACTGTACGGTAATACTTACTCACTGGCTAAGTTGAGCATTCCTTTTGAAATTTTAATTCTCATTGCTCGCGACGAGTTCACGGCTGGGCTTTTGGCTCCAGTTGTCTCTCCTTTGCCAGCTGTCAAGTGTAATTACACTAAACTGCAAGCACAATAATAATTATCATTGCATGTCCTTGCTCTACTGAGGGTTAAGCATTCCGAGTTTGCCATTGCAGACACAATTTTCCACGCTTTCGTAACTGTTTTGTTTCTGGGCTAATTCCTTGCCCAAAACAACAGTCGCACACCATATAATCAAAAATAAATACGCAGCCAAAAGTACAAATGAACACACACCAGAAAACAACAAAAACGACGAACAGAACTCTTAAATAAACAATGTTGCAATTTCTGTGCAACAAAAGAAAATAGAGGACAAATGGGAAATGCGTATGAGAAGGGGCTCCTGGAAAAATCGAAAATGCATCAGAAATTCAAATGCCACGAGCCAAGCGAAAACCTTCGGTTTCCTTACTTCTGGCTATATTTACACGGTGAGAAATATTCGTCTTACAAAATTGTAAAACAGTTGGTTTTGGTGTGATTCTGAATTAAAGAAAATCTTGAAATTTTATTAAATTGTAAAGAATAAATAAATTAAACGTTTAGTTTAATTAATCAATTCGTTTATTATTGTTTATTAATGGCTAGACATAAAAGAATGTTTTGATATATGTTACGATTAAATATTTTTCCAAGTGCTGTTATATTGCTCTATTTGCCATGTCCTGGGTGAGAATTTGAGATGTGAAAGGGGAAGGTTAGTTCCATGGGCGAGGATTCGTCCTGATTCTGGTTCTGAGTCTCTGTTTACCCGCCTCCGGCTGCCTTGAGTTGTTCTTGCGTGTTGCTTTCTGGTTAAGTGAACTGTTTTCTCTTTGTGTTGTCAGGGTGGTGGGGGGTTGGCAGGGGAGTGGAAAAGCGGTGAAGAAAGTGGCTGACGGGATTGTGGGGCTTGGGAAAACGGGTTGGCAATGTAGCTGCATTCTTTGCGGCGTAGTGCTTTCAATTAAAGTTTCCGCGCCAGCTTCCCAGACGGAAGTTGTCGGCTTAAGCTCTATCTAAGCTTATTGAAAATCACAAATCCGGCAATCCGGATCGATGTTATTACTTGTTAGTTATCTTAGACAATGCTTTGATTTATTTTTTTGGGGTATATAAAGGAATTTTAATAAAAATAATGGTTTTATTGTTGTTTTAATGTAATGACTAGTCACTAAAAGATAATAAAAATATAATAATATATATAATATAATAAACATAAATATTAAAATTATACATTTATATTATTGATATTAAAAGTAAATCGTAAGAAATTCACCGGAATACATTTTTATTGACTTTTTGAAATTCGGATGCACTTTGTCCTACATCGTTTTAAACTGGATTATCTAAGCTCATGCAAATTTCCTGTGGTATTGCACTCATGCGTATTGCACTTCATGGCCTTTGTCTGGGCATGATTGCCCGCTTTCAACACCTGGCCATTTATGTGGTCCAAACCCATCCCGCTGTCTGGTATCCCAAATCCCTATATTGCCTATCGATTGCACTCGATGCATTCGGATGCATTTGTCTGAGCCTAATCGACAGTTAAGAGTGGGTGGAAAAGACTGCAGAGTCCTCCTTGTTTGCCCAACTGAGTGGCAAGTTTAGCATATTGCAACAGAGATTGTCAAATTTGCTAAGAAGAAGATACGATATACTCTAACATAAAATCCTCTGTGACGAAAATGTTGGCTGTGTTAAATGTTGCCACGGTATTTTTCCTATAAATGTATTTGCCTGTCAGTTAGATATTTCTGGGAACAATGAAATCCCGTTGTTCAAAAAGATTTTGCCAATATTTACTTATTTCTTCTTTAAAAGTGTACCCCAAGTGCTACTACCAACTTTATTTATCTGTCATGTTTGATATTCGATTAGGACTCACATTAGTCTTTATAGCTTGACCAATTGTTAATTTATTCCGGCGACATCTGCCAGGAGACAAATGCAAATTCCTTTCTCCTTCTATCTAAGGACACACCCAGTGATTTATGTGAACAAATCCAGCTTGGATTGCACTCATATCCTGTTTGCAGCTTCCACTGCTCAGTATGCAAATTACAAATGACCCCCTTCATCCCTCAGGTAAATCCCCTTAACCCTTTCATTACATTTGAGTTTTCAATGCGTCCCTTTTTTTAGACTGCGACAATTTTCCGCCGCTAATCAATGAAACCATTTTCCCTGGATTTTTTCACTTAATTTTTATTTGTTTTCAAGCGGATAACGAAAAAGAAGGTCCAAATAAAATCCAACTGCAATCGTAAGCGTTTCACCTCATTAAATATGCAAATTATACGAAAACCACTTGAATGTGTAAACATTGACAGTCCCGTAACATTGACAGAACCAGAAACTGTACTTCAGTATTATAAAAGTTCCAGTTACAATTTGAACTTTGGGAATTAGTTTTTCAGTTATATAATATTCTGAGTTTTACTGAAATATATTTATAGGATATTAATATTTCTGTATTTCAAGATCATTCAATGGATGTAAAATTGTATAACGTTTTCCAGCTCCCTCCCCTTTTTTTGGCCTCCCTCTCTAATTACGCTTTCCACGTAAATCCCATTAAAGGCGGACACGCAACTTGACCAGAGCCATCACAGCCATTATCATCATCCAATGGAACCCTTGATGGACTTTTGTTCTAATTCAATTTCCTTCTGGTCACTCCATTCCGGCTGACCGCTGGTCACACGTCATTCATTCGGTTGGTGAGCAAAAACCAGTTAACCTTTCCAGGTAGCCCGACTGCAGTTCTATGTTTCTATTTCTCCGCTCTGCATTCCGCTCCTTTTATCGCCAGCGGGACATCAACTGCGTGTCTCTTTCGTGTAATTGAGACAAATGTTAATTGAAACTGAAGAATTTGGTCTAGATAGTGTTGGGACCATGAGATACTCTGTCCTTTAATGGAAAGAATATTTTTAGCGAGAGAGAGAAAATATTTAGAGGATGTTAGAAACATCCAATAATATTTTTGAATTCATTTTTGATTAGTTTCTTTTTAATTTCAAATGCTAAACAAGTGAAATTTGTTGTACATAAATTTAATCTACTTTTTAAACTCTTTTCCTAAGTCGTAGAAAATAGTTTCAATTATTCTATCGTCATACCCACAAATATACCCTTTACAAAGCTTATATTATGGGTACTCACAGCCGTGGAATGAGGAATGTTAGGGAGTGTGTCCAGCGTGCAATATTGAACAGTTTTTTGATTGACATTATCGCGTGGGTGCGATAGTTAAAAGAGGTCTAGATGTTAAGACTGATATGACGGATAGATCGCAGACAGTTGTCGGACTCAGGAATTTCCACGAACTTACACACAAGTCGGGCATAACGGACCAACCCCTAACCTATGCCAACCCAACCCGTCTCGAAACCAAACCGAACCTCTGTTGTTTGGAAAATTTGTGCGAAAACCCTTCCGCCTTTTTTAATTTTTCAATATGCATGCAATTTGAAAAATTTTGCATGCTCCAGGCTAAAAAAAAAGTCATAATTAAATTATTAGGCGCGTTCCAACCCGCTCTGATTTTTTTTCGGGCATTCTGTCTATTGTTTACCTTTCTCCACACTTTCGGTGGCGATATGTTTTGTCATAAATTTGCATTACACAATGCGAATCTGGGCTCGAAATCGGAGTCTATAAATTTGTCACGGGAGAAAGAATGGCGAATTTTCTTTCTTTGGGCTTGGAAAATTATAGATTAGATTCTTTGCATTTCCTAGGGGAGCAGTTGAAATAGATTTGTCGGCTCGCTGAGCTGTCATAATCATAATTTCTGCTTTTTTAGTGCGGGGCGTGGCCGTTACTTTGGCAGGGGGTAAATGAACAGCTGCTGACCTTGCAAAAATGTTTGAGGATACGGTTAATTAGAATAGCCAAAGCGGGGTTAAAACTGGAAAATGGATCTGAAACTTAAAAAATTTGAGAAATATTTTAATTTTGTAATACCTAATTCTTGGAATCGGTATATTAAAAGTTATACTTTCATTATAGCTGTACAATAAAACAGCAATTTCAAACATTTAGCGCAAAATCAAATGGATTTGTCAAAAAACTAGTATAAAAGTACACTTGACACTTTCGTGTTATCTCTTAATACCATTTATCCGTTGATCTTAAATACGGCACTCTAAAACCATTCCCACTTACCTTATGCTAATTTGCAACCCAATAGCCGTATTCAAATGGCGTCGCATCGCTTTACTTAACTGATAATCGGAAGAGGTAAGCTAATAAAACTGAAGACACTTCATTAGTTGACCACTAAAAACTACAAAACCGAAACGCCGCCAAGAAATTTGTTACAGCTCTTTATTACATAAAGTCGGAGAAACCCCGCACAAATTTGTTCAACAAACTCCAGAGATGGGTGAAGCTCGCGTAGGTGGGTACAATTTGGGGAACGGAGAAAAGAGACAGCGGAGAGTTGCCAATAAATTTTCAATTTAGTTCAAACTCTGTGACACTTTTATGTGACATTTGTGGGTCCGATTCAAAGCCAGCAGGTTGAGGTACCTCCGCTCTTGATTTAGCTCCTCATAAATATTCCCCCAGCCCCAAAAATCGTCGATTATGCTTCAGTTTTTATCATCGTATATAACCATAATACCATTATAATCAAATTAAAAACACTCACCGAATGCAATCAAAACTGCATAAATTACATTCGGCTCGCTCACTATCAACCTAAAATAAGAGTTATGCGCTTATAATTTCGTCTTATAAACAGTTGTACCCTACTCTCGTGGGGTTAGATTAATTGATTCGATATTTATTAGAGGACATTAATGAATGAATATTTACTGTTAAAAACGAATAAATAATATTAAAAAAATTTTTCTAGTTTTGGTTTTTAATTATTCATTTTCGCTTTATCAATTTTGATACCATGAAATACCATGTATTTTGTTAAATAAATAATAATTTCACGTTTAACACTATCGGATATAAATATTTATAAATTATGTGAGAACTTTAAATTATCACCCCTTGTAAGGTGATTGTGTCTTCACTCTAGTCCAATATTTGTTTCCATTTCCCCGAACAAAAAATGATTTTTTTATGACGCGTGCGGGCAATTTGATGGCTATGCTGGCGGTGCAGTGCACAACGTGTTGTCGGCAACTGAGAAACATCGCAACATCAACATGGCAACTTTGCCGGTGGAGCGACAACATCAACGGCCCACGCACAACAGGAAGCCTTTTGGCCATCCAAATCGACACGCATATACATCCCGTACTTACAGTTAAGTTAATTAAAATAGAAATAAATAATAAACAGAATTGCCCTAGCTGATTTTTATTTTATAAAAAGACTTAAAAATAGAAGAAACTATTATCTTGAATTTTTATGTTTTTATTTAAACAAAAGATTTTAAAATAAAAAAAAAGATATTTAAATATAAGACATATTTAGTGCTATTAATTTAACCTTTGGTATATAAACACTTAACTCGTTACTTTGATCAAATATCGGGGTCTGCTCAGGTGGAATAGAAAATAGAGTTGGTCCACGAAAAATATACAAAGTATTCGTAGTAACAACAACTATGACAACTTTCGGCGTTTGTCTGTTTTAGTTTATTTATTAGTTTTTCTTTTTTTGCTACAAGCGCTTGTTGTGTTCAATGTTTGTTGTTGGGTCAACAGACACAGATCGCCGGTTGTGTTGCTGTGTTTTGGCAGCAATTAATCGGCATTAAAATTTATAACACCGGCATAATTAATGGTCTGCTAATATGCCATAAAATTAGTTACTTAGCAGCCAAACGGCGTGTTCAATTAAGGATTTGCTTGTGTACTCAGGCTCTGCTTCCCCGATGGCATAAATCAAAATGCTTATCACGCACTCCAGATTCAGATTCCCGGCACCAAGCCGCAAAACTCGCCCGCCTTCAAAGATATATTTTTCTGCTCTCCGCAGAGCTCCATCCTAATTGCCAGCAGTAAAATGCGCCCTGATTGGCGCGTAATTGTATAACTTGTGCGACTCTAACCCCAAGACACCAAATCCCGGTTCACCTTCTCATCTCCTGGGTCGGGAAAAGGTCAACAGGAAGTGCCATAATTTGCCGTATTGTTGTTGACTTGAGTCGGTCAAAGAAACGACCATCCGTTGGGTTCCTCGAACCTGAATAAGGTGATAAAAGTGACACACTTTTCAATTAATTTTTAAATAAACAAATATAGTTTCTATATTTTTACTAGCATTATTAATAAATAAATTCATGTTAAAAGCTTTTAAATTTAATTGTTAGAATTTAAATTATTACATTAAAAGTAACTTCATATATTTCGAAATAGTTTCGATATTAGCTTTCTATTTCAAAAATTAATTTTAAAGAAAAAATACAATTTTTTAAATTAAAAATAAATGTAATGTATAATTTACATTATATTTGTTGAATCCTAATTTAATATTTTTTTTTTAAGAATCCAAGATGTGCGTTTACCAAAATAAAATTTCATGGATATTTTTAAACATCTCCTGGGCAGTCGGTTTTCCGCTTCGCCTATGCTTTCAAATGTCAAGCATTGGGAAATGCGATGCGAGATTTAGCTGGGGGCCCACGATGAAGTCAATAAGGAATCTCCCTCGCTCAGGAGGAAGTCACCAGGAGCAACTGGTTTCGCTCCTTTTGTTGTTCGTGCTCCGAAGACTGCCATTCATTTGATGTTTATTGTAGTCGAGAGTCGACGAGGCTGATCCCAGACGGCCCCATCTCAAATCTCACATCTCCCAACTGGCATCTGCCATCTACTTTTGCACTGACCTTTTGGCTCTGCGAAAATTGCATGGAAAATGCGAAAAGTCGGTGCTGCAGGTGGGGGAGGGGAGCTGGGGAAAATATGTAGTTAAATTGCTGTTGAAAATGCCTTCATCATCATCATCATGATCTGCCACTTTTCCCTCCTCCCCGCCTTATTTTTGCTTTGTGTTGTTTGACTTTTTAAATTGTTAAATCCAATATGATTTATGTTAATGCTAATGGCAAAATGTCAAGTGTTGCCCACGGAACTTCTTCGTCTTCTTCGGTTGACTTTCTAAATAGCCACATTTAATTGGGTTTTAATGTTATCAGAGGCCAGCAAATGTTTTACCAGGTAATTGCTTTACAACCAAATAAAAGCAAAAGCAAGGAAAATATTCAAATGAACAGATGAAGGAAATCATAAAAATAAAGAAATAAACGTAAAGAGCTTATTAGTGGTTGAACAACAAGTAATTGATTTCGATGGGGGACCAAATAGGAAGTAATAAAACCATTTACTTTTTGATTCATTTTTTTGGGAAATTAAATATTTTTATCGGCAGACTTTATTCAGGTTTCATTCTTTTAAATGGATTAAAAAAGGGAACTTTGTTCATGACCCTCCTGTAAATGGGTTGAGTTACCCATCCCCTCATCATCGTGTCCAATCCATTTCAGAGGGTTTACCGAGGTGTCAGGCAATTATTTATTTATATTTGCAGAGTTTTTACCCCAAGGCTGATTCTGTCTGTATGTGCTCCATCTAATGGCTTGATTCGTTTGTTTATTTGTGCCCCAAAATAAACCAGTGCCCCACAGACACAGTCTGCTCCCTTTCATATTTTGAATGTTTCTCGACTGCATTTTGATTAAGTAGAAAATTTAATTTGTTAACATTTGAACTGGTGCGCTGCTCCCCAGTTGCTTTGGCCATGTAAATGGAATCGAATTGAACAGAACTCGAAACGCATTAATCAAAACAGCATTGACAGCGTTTGGGACTTATTTTTGTTTATTTTTCAGTGATAAAGCGTGATCTGGGGGCGGCCCGAAGGCAGTTTATCAAAATACTTGTCAGTTACTTAGTGGCCTATCGGCAGAATGTGCGTATCTGTGCGACTGACTGTGTTGCAATTAAGAGAAATTGCCGGCCAACGGACATAAATAGAAATTAAAAGCGCAACGCGAATGATATTACACCATTAAATGCGCCATTTAAGTGCAAGACGACAAGGCGGCGATTTAATTACAGCAAATTGCCAAGATGTTTCGACATGGTCCGCTGGTGCGATGGTCCGATGTTCAGGGGAGTTGGCAATGCGTTAATCCAATTTGTGTGCCATTAGATGACCCACATTGAAAGTGGGCAAGTGGACAAATGGGCAAATGGGCAAACGGGAAGCGGAGATGCACAGATGGATGGATATGGATGGCCAAGGTAATAGCGCTGGACGGAGCTTGCAGCTCGCAGCTCGAAGCTTGGAGCTCCGACCATTGGCAATGTCAAGGTAACCAGTTTTGATTACAACCTGGAACACGTCTTCGCCTCCATATCGCTGACATAATTGGCAATGACTTCGCGTCTGACTCGAGTGCGCCACACAAAGAAAAATAAATAATCAGATGACTTCAGACAGTAGGGTAACGAAGAAAATTACTAAGAAATGCAAACTAAAATTTGTATTAATTGTAACCCTTTGTTAGAAAATAAAGCAAAGTTTTAAATGACTCAAAAGTAACCGAAATATAATAAAGTTTTAAATACATAAATTTTGAAGGAAATATAATATATAAAAAATGTATAAAGTTTTAAATACATTTATTATTTTAGGGGATTTCTACATATTTTTGTACAGCAGCAAAAAAGTTTTAAAAAAAAAATTTAAAATCTTAACGCAATATAAAATTATTTTGCATTAAAATAAACATAGACATCAAATCATAAAATAAAATTAAAATAGACAAAATATTAAAATAAAAACCACTCTTTCTCACTGTGCAGAGTCATATGTTCTGACTGCAGGATATCCGTCTCACTGAATTTCATAATTTCAAGAAAATAGTCCCTGCTCCGAGCCTAGCACTTGACTTGATTGATTGCCAACTCAGTGACTGCCAGTCGAAAGCAATTTCCACTCGAGCTCACCGAAGAGGCGACTCGACTCCCAGGCAATCCGTGAGTACGTGTATCCGTATCTAAGCCAGTTGTTCCATATGTGGGTCGTCGATTCGCCGTCGTCGGTGCAAATTTACAGAGATATTTGCATGTGTCTGGCATATTACACTGAAAGAGAGAGAGTGACGGGGGGTGTGACAACATTGGGATGGGCTTTGTCGGCCAGATGATCGATTAGGTTGCTTTTAAGGCGATTACATGGCAGTGGTAACTGGTCACTCAACTATGCCAGTCGTTAACTGATATGTTTACAACTTCATCTTTACATCGGAGGTAGGGTATCTAAATTTTGTAAGCTTAAAAACATATAAATATTACAAAATAATCATGTTGATGTACAAACGATGTAATTTTCTTTATATAAAATATAGTTTTTACTGCATCTTGAATAATCATAAAAATTAAAAGCCTAATACTATAAGTGGATACTATAAAGCCCAAAAGTAAGACCTTCTGATTAAGGATTTTAAGGGACTTTAAAAATAAACTGTTGAACCAACAAAAATGTTTTTTATAGGGTACTTTATTTTGTTCCTGAAACAATTTTATGACTAGATTTAGAATTTATAGATACAAAATCTATTATCAGAACAGAATCAAAAATAAATTATAACTTTAACTTGAAGAGAATTTGAAATTAATATGTAAACCTTATTTTCCAAAGAAATAAAATCTAATATAACACTTCTTGTTTTATTCTAAAATTCCCAAATGGTTTTCATAGCTAAGGTTCCGTATTTAAGAGTCTTCAGGGTATTTACAACTTCTTTCCTTCCACGCTTTTGTTTTTCCATTACTCGACTGAAGCAGATGTCGTTGGCATATGAGTCTGACTTCACTTGAAGCCCCCAAAACCGAAACCCACTCCCCCATTAATCTCCCTCTGCCTCCAGAAGTGTCGAGGGGTAAATGACTCCAATTTGATTTCTTTGGGTTGCCTGGGCTCTGCCATTGATGCTTGTTTGTGTTGAATTAAAATCGCTTTTTGGACTCGAAGCTGTCTAGTCGGTAAGCTGCTCCCAGGCGCCCAATCTGGCATATATACCCATGGCATATAAGCACATAAATACTCGTACGTACATTTGTACTCACGTCCAACACACATAGATAGGCCTGTGTGCATTGTATAAATTGTAAATTGTCTTTATCAATTTGAAGTGCTAGGCGGATTATTTATGCAACTTGCCATGAATATTTCCATAGATAAAGTGCGTAAATTCGCTGTTCTCATGTCCCAGCCGCCGTTTCAATTCGAATCTCAAGTTTTTGGGTCACTTTGGGCTTAAATTACGCACTGCAGACCATGGGCAGAGATTGGTGGCCGTTGAAATATTTAAATGCTCCGCCGCTGACAACTTCATTTGAGTGGAAGTGCAAGACTGGCTGGGGAAGTGGGAAATCGAGAGTCTGCATTGAAGGCAGTCATAATAGGCGTTAATATTGACGGAGGAATTAATGATGGTTTTAAAATTTAATTAAATTTTATTAATATCTTTTATTAGATAATTAAGTAGTAGGTTTTTTTTTTTTTTTCATTATTTTATTTTCAAATATATTTGGCGTAAAATACATGTAGTACATCTCAATGTCGGTCAGAACTGATAGAGTCTGGTCAACTACGAAATAACAAAATTAGGACAAACAATGGAGGGGATTAAAATAGGAAGCTGCCCGCACAATGGGCAATCAGCGAGGGTCCTCCTCCCTCGTCCTTCGACCTTGTCCTCCTCCCCATTTCCTCTGGTTTTAACCTCCCCCTCTTCCTGCTCTAATTGCACTTCCTTTGTGCGTGCTGCTCGCTTGTTGTTGTCGGGGCGTGAGTTTTTCGACAGTAAACAGGATTTCCCCATCCAGGATCTTCCTGCCCAGCCATCGGTCACTTTCACCACACCAAACTGTTTCCATTCACATTAGGAATCGAACTGGTAATCGCTTTATAATACCAAGTCACCGCAGAAATTTGACGCAAAAATACCAGCAGCTGGTCGAAAAATATCACACATCCCCCTCAAATCAAATGAAGCGCATCTAAGCCTTTGGCTGCTGTCCCATAAAAATCTGTACGCATTTTTGTGGATTTTTTCACGCTTTGTAATTCGGCACTCGTTAGAATTGCTTCATTTTGAACTTTCACTTTGTTTATGGGTCGTTT
The DNA here is from genome assembly GCF_030179915.1 of Drosophila takahashii. Taxonomy (NCBI): domain Eukaryota; kingdom Metazoa; phylum Arthropoda; class Insecta; order Diptera; family Drosophilidae; genus Drosophila; species Drosophila takahashii. The sequence continues at coordinate 15,555,342 of NC_091678.1, forward strand.
TTAATTAATTTTTGTTATTTTTTGTCCCAAAAACTACAGCGATACCCCTTTTTTCCCCCGTCTACGCTAAACAATTTTGACATATTTATGGTTGAGTTTTCTGAGGGTCTCATCCGTGAAAAAAGGGTTGATTTTCGAATAGTACGAAATGTAGTTTGCACTTGATAACTCACGATCTGAAAATGTGTTAAAGGGACCCAAAGGAAAAAGGTAGCACAAATCCAACGTAATGGCTCTGCTGATCGATTTACTTTCTCTGCTGAAAATATTACGTTTTCATTCCATTTTTTAGGGGTCAAAGGCAATCATAATTTCATATTTACTTTGCGAAATGATGTTTGTTTTACTTTGGGCGTGACTGTGTTTTTCGAAGTGTGCGGATTTTTGGGTGCAAAAAAGGAGGAATTTTATTTTTCATGGGGTAGTAAATTGTGTTCTTTCAATATTACAAAATCCGAAAATAAATATTGATTATAAATTGGGTGAAGAAAAATAATGATTAAGAAGCGACATACATGCGCAGATTAGCAATTTTGGAGGCAAACGAATGGTAAATAAATAGATAAATCTTTCAGCTAATAAAAGTATTTATTTTTCAAGCTTCTGTTACTTTCCAAATTATTTTCCAAGATGAGGTATATTTTTTGCAACATTTGGGTCTTATTTGCTGTCATCTTTCTGATTATCCTGATAGGTAATTGCAATTAGATCAATGATTCACCGAGTGTAATGATTTTTTTAGATGCCGCTTTGATTTGACTGTACCTTGCTGGCAGCTGGCACTTTGCCTCGATGACTACATGAAAACTGAATTGCAGCGGCTACTTGAAAATGGTTACGGGGCGTGAAATTTTTACTATCTGTCTATCTGTCTTTTTCCAGGCCAACGTTTGCACGTGCGGGGACTGGCAAGATAATGACATTTGACATATTGTGAATCGCTTACGAATGACGAATGTGTTGTTGTGCCATCGCTGCGACACTTTCAAGTACAGTGGCTACTGGCTCCTGCGGCGGAACCAAACCGAAAAAACAGGAGGACTTCGCTTCACGCAGGCGCAACTGTCACGGGCAATTTGTCACAAATCAAAACGAAAGCAAAGCTAAGCCCGGAAGTGCGGCAAAAGGGGTGACTACTCATCCGGGGGCTGCGCAGACGCAGCTACGGACACAGATACTGTATCTGAATCCTTGTCTCTTCCTGGGCGTTGTGTAATCCATCAAACGACATTCGGCACGCTCCGCTTTCCGCTGACGAAGCGTGTCAGAGAAACGCCTACCAGCTGGTTCGGCTAGAAATCATCCTTTCTACACGAAGAAAAAATGTTTACTTATTAAATATTTTAAATTAATTTTACTGCTAAGAAATTGGATAGTTTTATTTGATTTAAGATTTTTAGCATGTTGTGAATAACAATTAAAATTATAAAAAAGAAATTACTGCGTTGTTATAACAAATTTTAAATGATATTTAGTCAGTAGAAATTATAAAAATAACATTTTATCTTAAGTTTCGATCTGTATTTTTTTCCCCTGTACCACATCTATCGTGAGCCAGTTCAAATGGCTCGTAAAATTTTGTAGCCCGTGCCATAAAAATCATCGACCTGAAGACTTCCTCGTGATTTTGTTGTGACACAATGCAAGAGGTAGAGAGAGGATTTTATGTGCTCGTAACTTGCCCTAATTAAATGCAATTAGTCGAGCCGAGCGACCAGCTGGCAGGACATTTTCTCAATTAGCCAGAAAAATTCATAAAAAAGTTATATGCATTTCGTAAGTGTCACAAAAAAAATCATAAAAATGAAACAGAATTTCGGTTACTTTTATGTGATTTTATTTTGATGCCCTCGAGCGGATCAGAAGGGGTTTTCCTACCCCCTCCATCCCCTTATTTTTCCCTTTGAATGCATTTTCTATGCAAAATACAAAGAATTTTCCTCTGCATACTTTTTAATGTATTTTTTATGAATATTTTGGTTCGTTACACGCCTAATGACAGTTGATGTTTAATGGGGAACACACCCCGTGGGCACAAACACATAAATCAAGCAAAGCCATTGCCTAGATTTCTATACATATGTGCACCTCAACAAAGTGTATTTGAAATCAAAGAAGCATTTTTGCCGCCTCATTGCGGGCCTTGACTTGCCCCAAGCCAGCGAAGACGAGAACTCGCCCTGTCGTCACCTGAGGTGAGCCTCACCTTTTAATTAATTAGCAGCAAAAAAGGTTACTCATTTGTTTACCTTCCGGCCCCCTCAGATTTTCGCCTTAAACTGTCTGCATAATTAGGCAAAGATGCGCCCCGAATAATGAGTCACGTGTGGTGGAATAATGCCCCACCCACCTGGTAAGCCCACGTGCTATACATTGTGACTCAAGGTTGCGTTCAAATGAACCTGAATGAACTCTGGACTTGGCTATCTCTGGATAGAAGAAAAACACTTTATTAAAAGAGAGGAAGAGAATGGCCAACTACTTTGTAGAAGTCGTCTTTAACATTCTTGTGTAACTGGTTTTGTTCTAATGAATAAAAGAATTTAAACGTTCGTAAAACCAAGAAAACTGAAAGCAAGGCAGATTGATTTAATGGAGAAGAGTTAAGTGGCATATTTCTACTCGGTATAAATTCAGAAATTCATATTTAAATGTCGCTTTACTAAATTGTATTAATTCGGCTTTAAGGACTACACAAATTCCCTTATAATATTTCCATAGTAGAGGAAAACGTTACTCCCCACACAAAAATAGTTATTGAGATCAACCAACGCCCAGCACTTTGCAACTCCATTTAAATCCGCTTCCACCCGCTTTCCGCCCCTGAAAACTACCAAATGTTTGCCAAAGGAAAACCAACTTGCAAGGCAAACAGCACTTGAGACTTTTCTATCCGAATGGAAATTGAAATTCGTATGGAAGGCACGTTCCGGAGATATGTACATTAACATGTGTACCCATAGCTCTATAGCTATAGAAGTTCATGATGCCGAGCGTATTTACTTGCGGCTGTCAGGTCATAATTGAGCGAAAATTTCCATTTCCATTTGCCATTGCACAAGGAATTTCCAATTAATGAAGCATTAAAAATTCGCTGCACAAAAGATTGCAATGCGGTGATAAAAGAACCGCAGAGATAATAGAGAGACTCGCCGAGGGAAAGTTGATTGCAATCGGTAAACTGTCCCCTGATTAAGGATCATCCGCGTTGCCATTCTATTTCGAATATATAGAGCACTTTCCCGGCGGGGGGTAGCAAATGTGTTTGCAAAAAACCGAAATTCGGTTGCAAACTCTCGATTGTGGAGTGAGATACAATTCACGCTCGAAGGAATTCTCGACAAGCTGCATAATGAACTAGAATGGGTGTGAGTAGGCGATTTTATGCACAGAAAAAAATGTGGGACATCAATTTGGTATTATTATACTTTAATATTATTATTGGTAGACTTACAAAGTAAGCGGTACATCTTATTATTTAATTTATCGGAAATAGTTAAATAATAAATATAGTTTAATAATCTATATTTTTTTAATTTTCCTAAATATTTTAGCCTATAACCTACCATTAAGTCCCACTCAAAAATAAATAAAGGTCGTTAAAAGTATACTTAATTATATAAAGATTTATATTTTATTATGAAAGTTTTATTGCATATTCTAAAATATTGAAAAAATATATAGTTGCAATTTTGAAAATTATTAATGCTCATCGTATTTTTCCTAATAAAAATTCTTAAAGACAAATCATTATGATAAATCTCTGTGAAATTATGAATGTTTAACAATAATGTAAATTGTAACACGCATTTTATAAGATGCAAACTAGGGCGACCCCCTTTATTGGTAATTATACAAATATTTCTTATATTAAAACCCTTAATATATACATTTTCCAGTGTGCATTTCAGCAGCCAAAACATTCGTTGTTCGATTAACGAATATATCAATTTATACAAAACTATTTAAACGATCCATTCTCCGCTGTCAGAGAACGTCGATTCAACTCCCTTCCATTCCTCCTCTCTTCATTAGAAGCCGTAAACGTGGGAGCCGCGACTGCCGGCCATATATCAATCTCAATCTCAATCTCGGTAGGAATATCAATCCCAAACTCCAAGCTCCAAATCCAAGACCCATGGCAAAGCGTGCCACCGGCGGCAAACAACAAAAACGAATCGGCTTAAATGAAATTGGTGCAATTTTGATTGATTTATAATTGAATGTGAATTGTTGATAAGATTATGATAAACGACATTCACATGTACGGGTATGGTATGGAATGGTATGGTGAGTATGCCAGCAAGAGTGGCTTGGGGACCGCAAAAATTATGTGAAAATCGAAAACAGGTTAACCCACTGGAGCCCCAGGAGAGGGCGGGATCCGGAGGGGAGTCCACTTCATCGATAGTCCATCGCTGGCGTCGGCGGCATTGCCAATTTGATGGCATTCGCTTCTCGTTTGTCGCCAGTGCACGGGGACGGAAAACCCAACCAGGGGAAATAGAGAATTAATTGCGGAATATAGAATGTTGTATACACTTATCTCGTGAGTTTATTATACAATGTCTGTTGATATTGCAAGTTGTATTACTACAAAGTTCTAGGAAGGAAAGCGGAAAGCAACCACACTTAAATAAAAAATTTAATTAAATGCTAGTTTAATAATAAATATTTCTTTTTAAATTAATTTAATTTTTGTTAAATTATAGTAATTATTCCTCTTCCATTTATAAAATAAACCTAAGTCCACTTTTTTGGCAATCATAGAGCATTGTCGTAAAATAAGTATCGTCGTCGAATTGGCTTCAAATGCATAATTTTCATTTCATATCGTTGGCGATTTGCATTTTTGTCGCTTTTGTGGCTGGCTTTATGCATAATAAAATCAATAAACGCACATTGAAAACTGCATATCAATGCGGAGTTCGATTCGTATCGCTTTTGCTTCAATTTCAGACCCCGGCACAGTGCTCGACAAAAGTCTTGTTTTTGAAGGCGACATTTAATTGCCTGCGATTGGCTTCGTTTTTTTTTTCTGGGCGGTGGAAGGGGTTTTTGGCGGATTTAGTGCGTGGAGTTGTAATTTTTTTTGTCACTAGGAAATGCCGTTGATGTGAGTTAAGAGCCGAAATGCAGGCCGAGCTTAATTTAAACAGGAAATTATGAATGTTGACTGCAATTTGTTTATGCAGCTGCCGAGTCCGGCCCCCTGCAAAACCCCCTACTTCCTCGATGACCGAGCAAGATTGGCCAAAACGTATGGGACGATAAAGTTAATTTACTCCGTCGGTGTCTTGTGTTTGCTCGTTGTTTTGATGGCGAATATTTCACGCTACTTGCAGTTGCAGTGGCAGCCAGAGTCGGTCAAAAGGTGCCTCCGATCAGCGTCTGTCATGCATCATTAGCGGTCTCAAAGGCGACCGATCTGGGTCCAATATTCAGACGTATATACACGTCGACAAGCTGCAAAGTCCATAATTAGTCATGTGCGTTGCCCGACAGTCGTACGCCTGCTGACAGATGTCCTGATCTATTCTTATTGCTTGTGGTTCCAGTATCGGAACAATAAGAAAATTGCATTCATTGGCAGGGGGTCGGCGAAGGTTATTAGTCATTGATATGCGCATTTGTAGGCCGCACCTTCGAGCATGTGTATCTGGATCTGGGTCTGGGCCTGGCTCTTTCTCTATGAGTCGATTCAATTTCCCAGTTATCTGTCTATTAACAAAGGTTCTGTTCACATGTGGTAAGGGTTACTTATGGCAACTTATCAATGGTTAAACTGGGAGCGGTCTTTTGAAGTGTCTATGGAAAGGAGAAACCGTTAAGGGAAAAATTATTTAGCATTAATTCGTTCACTTTCGATTGCTATATTGGTAAATATTATATCAATTTGTGATTTGGGAAAAATCTATTTAATTTTATTTTTTGTTCGATGATTTTTCCTCATGACTTTGCACACAACATTAGCCTCCTCTTAACTATAGCCGCTAATAATCACGGTATTTGGATAATTCGCCATAGCACTTATGCTTCAAACGCTATGCCAGCAATTTCTTTTTTTTCCATACCCCAAATGACGCCACAGTGAACACTCATTAGGCACACGCCAAACAAGCTGCGCACCATTCACCCGGGCACCTTTTACCATTTTCCCCAGGATGCCACACTTTGTTCAACTATCGCCATCTAATGTCCAGTCCACCAGTCCACCAATCCAACAGCCAATTAATTACCCTCGAGAAACAAAAAGTCACTAAATCATTTTGAACTTGACATTCGGTGCGAGGCGAATGCAAATGCAAATCCACATCCGAATGTCTGGCTCTCGACTCCAGGTGAGGCAATTAACGGGGGGCCTGTGAGTCCAAAATCGGAGAGGTGTCGCGTTTGCATGGCCTCTGAAACTGGTCAACCGGCTGGAGACTTTTCTTTGACGAAGGAAGGCAGAAAACTATATTGGCCGGCCAAATGATTTAATGAGCATTTATGCAAATGATCAGGCCAAATGTGTCCGACATTCTTCTCCTGGCGTTGTAACTTTTGGTGTTATCCTTTGAGCATCCTGTACGTTCAGACCTCGTAAATCATTCACAATGTGTGTTTGCATATGTGCCCAGGGGTGTGTGGGCCTTCAGATCGAATCTATAGGGGGAAAAAACACATGCCCAAGCCGAAACCCAAACCCAAAAACCTACAAACAAAAGAGGGGCAGTGGCCGATGACACTTTTGGCTGCAATCAGGCGTAAAAAGATGCTGCCCGAAAGCAATTTTCACTTTTGGTTTTTCGGTTTCTGTTTGCGTTTTTCCTTTGCGAATCGATGGGCAGAAATACAAAAAGACGAGGCCGGGAGAATGGGAGAAGGGGAGGGAATCCGGAGGGTCCCATCATCAATATTGCAACAATGCGACACAATTTCGGCATCAGTCTTAGGTAAAGGAAAGAGCGGTTCAGACTTTGAAGGTACCCCATGATTTATCTTTTCTGATATCGAAGAATATATAAAAATATTGTATTTAAGAAAAATGAAAAACCATTTTAGAAAATTTTAAGGGTAACAAATGTGGATTTTCAAAGTAGAAATTCACCATTTAAAAAAATTATATCATAAAAATATATTTACTTCAATAAGTTGGTATGGAAGAGAACAGAAAATATATATATATTTTTTAATTATGATAAAATTTTTAAAATGAAAGGAAAAAAAGAAACTGTGAATTTGTGAATATACAATTTTTAAAGATATTTCATAATGGCATATAATTTTAATCATAAATAAATATATATTTAAATGCTAACGAAACTTTTAGTATGCTCATGAAATGCTTCTTTTAATGGGTGGTAGCAATTGTCTGGTCCGATCCATGGATGAATGGTCAGACACCCAAGCCGCAGTGACAATCTCCGAGCGTTTCCCTTCGAAGTCCCTTTTGCGACGTGTCTCTGTGTTTATGCGGTTGCCTTCTGGCTGCTTATTGATTTTGGTCAAGCTTTGTCTTCGTGCTGTGGTCGCTCCGAGCAGTGAAATCAATTGGAAAATGCGCTTAATGATTTTCCAAGATTTGTGCTCTTGCTCTAATGGCTAAACTGTACTTTGGAGTGGGGCATTGGGTAAGAGGGAGATTGCACAGAAATCCCCGATATTGCCACGCCCATTTCCTATTGTCGGCAAGGAATGCATAAAGAAATTTAAAGGGGGAAAATGGGCAGATGGACTAACTTTTACAGAAGGGGGTTGCACCTTTAAAAGCGATACAAAATGTGCAGCCCGATGTCCTCTTTCCCTTTCCCCGCTGGCCCAATTATGTCAACTTCTTGAACCGATCCTTGAAGTTCACTTCTTAGTTCACAATTCAGGGCGGAAGTGTGCGCCGCTTGCAATTTGAAAACGATCAAGCGTATCTCGGATGCAATGAGCCCAGTAATTATGGGTGCTCATAAAGACGGTTCGCCGCGGGATGTTTGAGGAGTGAAGAACCCTTCTGGTGTCGCAGGATCAGCTTGGGTCAGTCTCTTGCAAGGGTCTTCAAGGATACGGGTAGATAGGCATCTTGGGTCTGCTAAAGTGCACAAAGCATTGCACTCGGGGTTTCTTGGTGCATTACAAAATCGTATTGCAATTTTTTATTACATTTTTAAACATCTTGGAATCTATGATCCCCCACTGTGACTTTTATTTCGCTAAATACAACAGCTTCAACCATTTAAGTTATCAATTTACAGATGTTCCTTAAGATTAATATAACAAGACGAAGCTGGCCTAACATTTATTGGCAAGAAAGAAAATAAGATCTTTGACTTCTATATCAATAGAGCGGAGAATAGAATATGTCAATATACGAAAGTATTTTTAGAATGCTTTAACAATTTCCTTGAAATCCTCAAAAAATCTCCATTAAAGATTTTATTTTTTAAACAGGTATGAAATTATTTATAGACTCTTAAATATACCTCACTTCCTCTTAAACCTTTACCAAAAGGTCCAAATTCAATTACAAAATTTTCAATTAATGTGATGGCCACCCCGCTGGGCAGAGATAACAAGACATTCTAGTGCTGGCTTCGCATATGGTCCAAAGTCAGCTCCCACACTCAGTTAAACACACTTGTAGCCCTGGGATGTGGGCCCACTCGAAATGGGGCCATTTCAATCGACTACATTAACAATATTGCCAGTGACCCGGCTCAAGGAGAGGAAAGGTCCAACGCCCAAAAGGGCTAAACATGAAAATTATGCGTGTCCATTCGGAGTTTTGGGCTCTGTCTAACGCCACTCCATTCGATTTTACGAGCCAAGGTGAAAAAGCTTTTAATGCCAGTCAAGGGAATGAGTTTTTTGGTTTTAAATTTCCGTTTAGTTTTAGGGGCGTTTTTCGGCACGCGTCCTGGCAAATCCTCGCACCTTTTTTTCCCCCAAATCATTTACAGATGAAAGTTTCAGATTGGCAAAGACGATTAATATCACTTAATTAAGGTGAAAATGTAGATGCCTGACAGCTGTCAAAAGCGAATGAAACGTATCAAATGGCAGTAGAGCAACAACAACGAAAAAAGTAGTAAAATACAGGAAATCAAATATCATTTTTTTATCCCTATTTTTAGCATTTTTTCGGGTGGTTTTTCGTCTTTGCCCAATTGCCCAATGTCGGGATTAGGGATTGTGCCGAAAACATATATTAATAGTCTCTCGGCCCGGAACAATGACAGCAATCAAATCGCATTTGCCGTTATGCCAAAAGCGGATTTTTGATGGCAATCAATCAGAAAAGTGCCCCGAAAAAAAGAACTCGCTTCTCGGATTGTTTTCCCTTGTTTTTGCCAATCGGTTTGTGTATGATTTCGGGGTGAAATCAAAGCGCATTTAACTTTTGTGGTTGTGCAGATATTCGGGAGGAGAATTTTCGCAATCTGCCATCATCAGCCCCTAAGCGAAAATTTCTAACAGCAATGGGCTGTCAACGAGTGTGCGAGTTGGGTTCTAAACCGGAGTTGGGATCTCGGGGAGGAGTTGTCTAAAGGCCACAGACTGCAATTTAATCTGGCCTGACAAGTGTTGTCTCTCTAAATTTTGGGGCAGCATTATAAAAGCCGGATTTGTTTGTCAGACTGCCTATTAAATTTTGTTTCACACTGTGAAAAATATTCTAATTTTTATAATCCATTATATATTTTGAAACTAACTAGATTGTTTTGGATTAGATTAAAAATGAACACAAAAATTAATTGGATTTTTAAAATAATTTTGGTTGAAAAAAATTAAAAATATAGAACATTTAAAACCTTTTTTTTAGAAGTAACAATTCTACTTCACTTTAAATACCACCACTTTTTCCGAGTGTACTGCAGTCAGCTGGGCACACACTCATAGAGATAATGGACTCCGTAGCATTCACTGCACCACCGAATCGATAACAATGGACTGGTTAATTGAATTGCCCAAACCAAATGGTCTCGGTCTTTTGAATGCGTGGGCCGTATTGACCAAATACCAAGGTTGTGTTGTTGCGGAATAATGTCCCGACTTTAATTGTATCGATTTCATTTGAATTTCGTTAGCGCATTGTCCATATATGTTTATGGCTTTCGAAAGTACAAAACAAAGGAAAGAATATGTTTTCTGGACTGTTTTATGCTCCTGACAAGGTTAGCCTGTAAGAAGATAGAAACGATTGATAGCTGTCTTGAATCAATAAATAAGAAAAGGTTTACCAAAGCTAATACGAAAATATTTTAAGCTACTCACATCTTAAACTTTATTAATTGCTAAAAATACAATTTTCACGCACATACAAATAGTCAAACAACTCTAAACACTAAACAACTTAGCCACTAACAAAGATTTACATAGACATCATTTATCATACATATAGCGAGCGAAAGAAAATACAAGTGATGAGAAATAATAGAGATATAAATAAACATTAGATGCGAGCTACAGCTACATCATTCTAAGACTTGGGCTTTCGACTTCGGTTGGGCGTGGGTCTCAACGAACGCCTTGTAGTGGTCACCGCATTAGTGGTTGTGGCAGTACTGGTTTCAGGTGGTTCCGATGATGTAGCGGGTGGTTCAGTGGATGAAGTGGTTGATGTGGTGCGTCTCCCACTTGGACGCTCCCGATAAACGCACATTAGTTCGTCAGCAGCATCGGGACAATCTATTTGCTAGAGAAAGTACATCAAACAAATTTATAAAAATATTTTTAAAGCTTTTTATTTATTTTATTTTAATCTCTAAAAGAAAAGATATTTATTTTATGAAATAACAAATTTAAAATAATCCTCAGTTATTAAAAAATCGTGTATTAAATATCATATCTTACCTTATCGCACAGTTGACTGACTGTGATGCACTTGCCACTCACGCATCGAAGTTCGTGGGGAAGACAACCACCTGGAGCAGTCACCAATTCGAAGAGCGTGGGCATCGATGTGGGTGGGTCAATTGTGGTTGAAGTGGTGCTAGTTGTACTAGGGGTACTTGTACTGGTGGTCCTCTCTCTTTCCCGCTGCTGGACCAACGCCGAACTGGGAATCGCACTTGCAGTTCTGGCCGCCGGAGTTGTGGGTGCTCCTACGCTAAACTTCACAGAGGTTCTATTTGCTCTCTGGGAATATTTAAACTTGTTCTCCGAATCGCTGGTCATCATTATCTCCTTGCTATCACGAAAGTTCACTGGGAGAAAATAATAAAACGTCGAAATAGTAAAAGAATTAGAAAAAACAATCAGCCAAGATTCAGCCATAGAAAAAAATGAGGAATGAAAATATGTGCAGTTAAAGATACTTTTTATTAAACATGTTATTATACAACATTTTAAATATTATAAAATATGATTTGTATAGCATAGAAAACTGTACAAGAAGTTTATATTATTATATTTATAAGTGTAAAGATATATTTAACTTTACAATAAATCTTAACTTAACCACTTTTATCAAATGAAGCTAATAAATAATATTTGCTTATAATTTTTAGAGAAACTTACTTTATAATTGAAATATACCAATTTTGTGCTCAGTTCACAAGTAATCGAAAATAAAGATTCTGTAATTTTTTCGGGTTGTTTGTTTACTTACCAAATCCTTTGGGCCCTCCAGCAGGTTCCTCAGCACTAGAATTTACCGGCGGAGCAGGAGCAGCCACCTTGTGTATCTGGAACTTGGTCTCCGTGCCCGCATCCTCATCGGTGGTGGCCGTTATATAGGTGTATAGCTTATCATTTGTCTCATTTGGAGATAAGAAACTGGCGTAGGAAAATACCCTTGGGAAGGCGTTCAGTTCGGCCTCATCGAAAGGAGCCAAGTCCCCCGATCCGTAGTCATCACAGTCCTCCTCATCACTGCCATCGAAGCAATCAAAGTTTTGATCACAACGAAGTTTTTCTGCGATACATTTCTCATTCGAGCGACACCGGAATTCATCCTCTTCACAAACCAAACATTGCTCATCCTCATCTTCGCCACCTAGGCAATCCTTGATCTTATCACACTGCCAGTTTTGGGGTATGCAACTCCCGTCATGACATTGGAACTCGTTGCCATAGCAATGAGCTCGTCTCCTCGTGGAATCCTCGCATTTGTGGCTCTCGTGGGCATCAGGATATAAGCTGCAGTCGAACAGCTCGCTCAGGACATCCGAGTTGGCGATTGCTATGGAACAGGCCTCAAAAATCGCTATGAAATTGAAGGAAAATAATTAATATCAAATCTCAGATTAAGCTAAATTAAATTGTGAAATAATCAAATATAAATTGTACCTACTTCGCTTGCACAAATCAAATTATTCCCCCGGAAATATATATCCGCTGACTTACCCTTGCAGATGCGACGACAGGGCGGCAGCTGTCCGATGTGCGAGGGTCGACATTCGGGTTCCAGGGCGCCACAAATGAACTCAGCCGCCCTCGCCGAGCAGTTGGACCGGATGAGATTCTCGTAGGCTGCCATGGAGCCCGCATCCCGCGGCGCCGTTCCTTCGCGATTGTAGGTCAGATCGTAGTCCAGCACTCCCTGACACATGGGCAGCATGGTCGACTGGCAGCCACTGTTTGTCGTCGAGGGGGTGGTCAAGGTCATCGCCTGTGTGGGTCGCTCACTTGCTGCCGCGGGGGGCGGTAGGGTGGGGGACACCCGGGTCAAAGGATGTTCATCGCCAGCGGGAGTCCCCTGGGGTTTGGGCAGTAACTGTAAGGTAAAGGCAGTGGGAGAGGTGATAATTGGGTGACAATGGGATACCAGATGTTATAAATGAGGGTGAAAAAGAAAATATGGGACAGATTCAAGACCTCTTTGAAAATAAGTCGTATATTTAATTCAACGGTAACTAACTATTTTCAAGAAAATTTGAATTTTAAATAAATAAGTGTAAAACGTAAAATCTCCAAATTTAATGAAGTTTTTCTTAAATAAATTAAAGTGTATTTTGCACTTAAACTTCAACCTCCACTCACGTCTTTGAGCAACTGCAGCATTCGCTTGTCCTGCTCGATGGGCACCCCGAAGCTGTTCTGATGGCCCGAGGTGAATCTTATACTATCCGCTGGCAGCAGGGTGTCATCGTAGTCCCCATCGCCAACTTCGTCTCCATCCGATGGCTCACCATCCTCTGCCAACGATATTTCAGGCCATTCCGTACTCTCCCCACTATCATCCACCGCCTTGAGTCGTGTGGTTTCCTGGGGTCCCGTTTCGGTGGTGCTGCCGGTGGTTTCCTCATCCCAAACTTCGTTGCTGCTCGAGCTCGTGGATGTCAAAGTGGCTTCATAGCGACGCTGAAGGAATTTGGCTCTAGCCACGCTGACATCGTGAAGCCACAAACAGTAGGTGATCAGTCCGAAAAAGAGCAAAACACTCGCTACAAAAATAATGGGCCATCTAAGGTATTTCCACCGGCATGCTCGTCGAGCATAGCCCAACAGCATCCAGGGTGTCGGCTTCTCGGGCCCGTCCACTTTGCCATTCAGATAGTAATTAGCCGTCAATGGGTACTTGTAGCGTCGAACTTGAAGTTCGGCCAGGGTTTCGGGACTCCCCAGCATGCCAATGCGGTATTTCTGGGTCTCGCTCCAGCACGATTCGCCCGAGGTGCGGGAGTAGTCACTGTGATCTTTCACAGATACCTCATTATCATCGTCGATCGTCTGCACCGTGATGTTGAGGCCGTGGGGATATTTGGTGGGCTGACGTCTCAATCCGGTGACTGATGAGGTCTCATTCGCAATTACTTCCAGCTGCTTCTGTTCGGCCATTATTACCTGAGCTCACCTTTCGAATGGCCCCTCTAAATGTCAATTGCCAGAAGCTGCACAGGAAAAAATTTTAAAAAATTTATTTATAAAAAATATTTTCAAGAATATTATAAATAATAATTTTGTAGAAATATTAAATTTTTATTTAAAATCATAACTTGATGTTGATATTAAAATAGTAATTTAACTTTCCCTTTTCACTTTTCAATATCATTTTGTTTTATTTTTTTTTCAGTGCCCGTTTTTGTATTTCCCCCAGTTGCATAACCCCCAGGTAATGGACTTTGTCTAACTGATTTCCAAGACTCTTCAGCAGATTAGGGCTCTTCTCCTCTCTCCAGGAAAATACGGATTTGCGAAAGGCAATCGAATTGCAGATGAAAATGAAAGTGCCTGTCAATATTCATTTCGGCATTTCCACAATTTGTGGAAAGTTGTCAACCAGCCAAAGAGATTGCCGATCTTCAATCTACTGCTTCAATTAAGCTTAATTAATTCCACTGAAAAAACCGCAAGCGTCTTCAGTTAATCAAGAAGCAGCTGCAGCCATTCGGTTTGGATTTTCCCAAGCCATCAGTGGCGATAAATAATCTTAAAGCCTCGCATATACATATGTACGTACCGAGAAGCCCCAAAAGTATTGGCCAATAGTTTAGAAAAATTGAAATGCGAATTGCATTGGGCAAGAGATCGCCGGCAAGTGGCTGCTTCTGCTGCAGTAACTCCACATAGAGTTGCAGATACACAAAAGCCAGCGGAAAACTTGTTAGTCGGAAAAACGAAGAGCAAGCGAAAACAACCGAAACAACGGCAATAATAGTTGGAAATAAGCTGGTGAATCTGACTGACACGAAGAATTGATGCCCTGGGAGCGGTTATTATAAATGGTAATGTGCAAATGCAAAGCTGGAAATCGGATGCCAGAAAATGTCAAATCAAATGGTATTTGGTCTGTGCAATGCAACAACATTACATATTTTACGAACGATATTCTTTCGCAACGGTTTTCTCACAAAATATAATAAATATTTTACATTTTCTGATTTATCACTACTTATTTTTTTTCTTACTTGTTTCTTTTGCTACAAACAAATACATAAAATTAATCCTAAATTAAAAACTCATAAATATTTTTGTTTGACAAATTCAGCAATGCGGCAAATACAGGCGAACGGTTTCTTGTTAGTTGATGAAGTTATTTGATCTTTTGAACCCCATTTTTTAATGGTAAATAATTTTGTAACAAGGAGATGTTGATTTTTTAAAATTTCTTAAAGGAAAGATATTGTCATCATCACACGAATTTATGACTTGAATAATTATATTAGAGAGTCTAGTTACAATTTCTCAAGGCTATGATTTTATTAAAAACTAATTTGCAAAAAAATCTATAATTTTTGAGATGACTAAATGGAATATTTCTTAGTAGTACATCCAAAAAGCGCATTTTCTCTAAAAATTGTTGGGTTCAAGCAGAGTTGCCTTACTTAAGACGTCACTCGGTGTTATGCATTCATGTAACTGCGACTTTGTACCCTTTTCGCCTGGATTGGCATTACGAGTGCGATGATCAAAAGGCGCTTGAGCTTGGCGGCCACAGTTGGCTGAGTGTCGAGTGCTGAAGTGTTTGGTTTTGCTTTGTATATGTGTATGTATATTTCTTTGGCTTTGGCTCAGACAACTCCAGACGGGATTGCTCCTCTTGCTACAACTGCTGCCCAACTGGTGCTAGTGACCTTTTCACTTTTGTTTTCGTTGCTGCCTGACTGCCTCAGCCGGCTTACTGCCAAGTTGCAAGTAGCCAAGTTGCCCAGTTTCCATGCTACCTCAAGTGTTGCCGCTTCTTGTTGGGAAGCTCAAGAGGCGGAGACTGCGGCCTATTAATGGGTACCAAATTTGCAGCACAAAGAAAAATATATAATACCATAGTTATCTAGTTTAATACAGACAACTTAATTGCATTTTAAGTATGATCAATTATGTTTTAACTTTGATCGACCCGAACGTATACAATTCCTAGACTAAGAAGAAAAATCAGATCAGATCTTGACTAAAATATGATTTCTTTTCTTTCTGAACACTAAACATCTCCGGTTAATATTTTTCTCAGTGCATCAACATCTGCTCTGCCGTTCGTTGCTCGATTAATGAGCTGCAGTCCGGCACTCAACTCTTGCCTCTTCAACTCCTCTCAGGTGTGCAAAATCTTTCGCTCATTTTTTTTTGTTTGGCAGGGTTATTAAGAGTTTTGCTGGCGGCTTTAAAGATTTGGCTAAGGTCAGTTGAATGGAGGAAAATGCTAGCCAAGTAAGCAATCGACAGAAAGGTCATAACAGCAATTGACGGAGTACTGTGAAGAACCTTGCTTTAGGGTCGAGACTCGAACCTCGATGGGTGTAACCAAAGAGCACGATTACCGGGGTAAGGTGGGTCTTAAATTTCTGCGGTGAATGTGGAGTAGGGAACATGGGGTTTTTTTTGTAACGTACTTAACGACCGATGAGCATGTCAGGCTGCGTGGGTAATGAGGTAATCTGAGTACAAAGTGAGTACTTTTAGTGGTTTTTCGTTTGGCAGATAAAAAAGATCTCCTCTCAATTACAGCCTCAGTTTTGTTTCACAGTCAGTCACGCACCTATCTAGATCTTTGGCAACCTGTCTAATTAGTAACTGTAACTGAAGCCGATATCTGAGCGGCTGTATCTTAGGCTGAAAAGCACTTCCAGGCATTGTTCAATCGCTCGTTTGGCCAGTCATTAGAACACCTTTCGGCAATGGCATGCCTCAATGCCCAGCACTGTACTTGAGGCCCCTCTCTAGTGCAATCTTCAATCGGTCGAACATAGTTCGCTTGCCCAACTCGATATAATTTTGTATAGTTTTAGTGGCTCTGAAGTTGGCCATTTCACACGTCGAACTAGAACGAAACTAGCTTGGAATGCACTCGGAAAAAAGATTTTTAAAAAATGTAAAAACAATATTTTTTCGGTTTAAAGAAAATTTTTTAAAAGTTATAATGTTTTGGGCCTATTCAACTTTCTTAATAGTGACTGTTAATTATATATTTTGTATTTATATTAAAATAGTTGTTTTTCTAATTAATTTAAAAAAAAACAAATTTCACCTAAAAAATATTAATTTTGTTCATCTTTTAATAATCTAATGATTCGTTTTTTCTAAGAAATAATCCTTAAAGAAAAATTTTTTTATTAAAATGCACAACTTGCCAAGTTTTTTTTATTGGAAACCAATTTTTTGCCAGTGCATGCCTTGCATTCCTGGTCAGTTAGATTGCATTGAAACATTGCAGCATCCACTGAAAAATGCCAGCTTATAAGTTAAGTCATTTTGTGACTTGGAGCTCAGCAGCAGCAAAGTAGCAAGGCAGCAAATGCAATTGCAACTGCACAGTTCAAAGTTATTTTGTACAAATAAATTGTTTATGCTTTTCGATTTTATTTTGCCTCGGCCAAAGTACGTGCCATGCGATGTTTTTCTGTGCGAGGTGAGCCGGCGACTCTGACCAGTCCAAGTGCGATTAGAAGTCGGGACCTGAAACTGAAGCTAAAACTGAAGCTCAATCTGAATCTATATGCGAAGCTGAGGCCAGCTGCCTTCCGAAGCAGTTAGCGGGTGGATTATGGCAGTTAGACATACCGATTATGGCCTTACATGAGCATACAACTTGCTACAGTTTGGCTAGTTCAATTCTGAGTCATATTTGGAGAACAGAAGATCAAGAGGAGCTCGAGCTGTAAGCAGGGTTATGACAACCAGCGAGATCGGTCGTGTTTGGGTCGAGGTGGACTGGGCTGATTAGATGGCTGTAGACTCAATAGATTCCACCGATGCTGTCCGATTAAGCCATCGATCATTGTTGACATTTTAACAGATGGTGGGTGGATAAAGGCACGTCTGTGGTTTAATTGACTTTTGATCCACGGATACTTAAATACAATACAATCTCCCGTTCTTTCAACTGGATGCTTATTACCGCATAAGCAACTTTAATTACTTTTGCATTCTTTGGCTCCCTTTGTTATGCGATCGCAAAAACTGATCAGTCATGGTTTTGCGAATTCTCTTTCAATTTATTTACTACCACTTATTGATCATGATCATGATATTCATTGAGTTAATGTCTGATACAAAAAAGTTTTTACAGCGTATAATTATCATCATATTGATTACTAGCCTGGTCATAATCCTTGGAATTCATGTAATTGTTAAGTTTTGAAATCTTATTAAGAAATGTCGATCGTTATAATACGTTGCTATTAACACTTACTACCGTTTACATTTATTTTGAGTGTTTGTTGTTAAAATTAATAAAGGTTTTTTTTGGCTCTTGCATTGCAAAAGTAAAAGGAAGTCGTGTAAAAAAATAACTTTACGTAGTCTTGAAAGTTTAAATCATTTTTAAAGTGCTTTATTATTACTTGTTAAACCAAAATAACAATTTAATTGAATTAAATCGATTATATTTAATCAGTAAATATTATTTTTTTCAATCATCAATCCCTTATTTCTTTTTATATTTAAATTTAAATATCAAAAAATTTCGAATAATAACTTGGTTCTTCCAAGAAATATTCTCTCAAAAAGATCACTCTCATTTTCAACATCTTGTGGTCAGACGCCAAAAAAGTGATGTCAGAATTCTTCTACCATCAGCGTTATGATAATTGGTTAACATCGAAATAAACTTAGAAAGGTTTTTTTCACGAACATATATCATTTAACTTCTTATAATCACTCAACTGGAGAATGATCTCAGAAAAAGTCCACTGACAACCACAATCTTCTAATCTAATCTTCTGATCTATGAAAACGTCTTCTATTCGTTTAATTCACCAATAACTCGTTGATATTTACGCACGTATAAGTTTAGGCAATGTATAGCATTATTTTATTTCACTTTAAGACATGAGCTTCACTTAAATCTCTATGCTAAATCTGCTTGTCATGGGAGCAATTATTCCATCAATCAGGCCTACAAGAGATCTTCGCATCTGCACAATCATCAAACGCCAGACGGTGGATTCTTGTTTGCACTTTGTCTATGTTCCACCTGTTTGCTCATTTGAATAAATTTGTAATTAATGCAGCTACCAGATTTTCAGATCTCTGTTTCACACCAGCCCAAACACTCGTTCGATGATGATGATCGTAGCTCACACGAGAACCGCACTTTTGTCACTTTTCCACGCTTTTTGGATTCACTTTGCGGTCGAGATTTTATTTTATTATTTTGTATATTGTTGCAGGGCAACCGCGAATGTTTATGGATATGCGAATGTGAGTGCTCGACATTCATGTTATGTTAATCAATGTTGATTGCAACTTTATTTTTTCGCTTCCATTTTTTTGCTTTAATTAAAAGTGCAAACTTCAAAATTAATTAAAGTGACTTTGGTTTTGGTTTGCACATGGCAATTTGAGCTTGTTGCACTGTAATTACGGGCGTCTTAATTTGCATAAAAATTTCGTTTGGCAAGCATTTGTCGGGCATTTTTCAGCACACCAATAATTGTGGGAGGCTTCTTTGTTTTGTCAGATTTAAATATTTCAAGTTTCGCAGTTTGATAAAACACTGTAATTTTTTTAAGATTGGTCATACACTTCACTCAATCAATCACAAATAATTTTACGCTCTGTCTATAATTGCAGACTATTTTTCCCCAAAGCAAAAAAACTCACGCTTTACACTTGTTGTAAATTTTTGAAGATTTATTGAACCCGCTTCTTTCTTAGCCGCATCCGCGCGATCGGCTGCCAAAAAACCGACTGAAAGATACAAGCTCGGCTGAAGAAGCCAAAAACCCAAAGCTTCTCTTTTTGATTCTTCTGAAAGAGTCCAACACGAAGCTCACCTCAACTCGGCTTGGCTTTCGGTTTCGATTTGATTTCGCTTTCGAGCCCAATCCACGGATCGGGTCTCAAATCGCCGGCACTTCGAGTTTCTCTCTTAAAACCAGCTTTGATCACTCTTAAAATGCACTTTAACTCTTTGTTTTTCCCCGATTGCTTGAAGTCATTGGTTCACTGTGTCGCCTGGGATTTTTTCTTTTTTTTTTTTTTTTCGGCTGCGGAGCCAATACTTTAATGGCTCTTTGCAACGTGACGTTTAAGTTATGATGAGATCGTTTTGGCAGACTTTTATGCGGTCGTATGTGTGCGGCATGAAGCGTGCCCAGGGGCTGTAAAGAATGTTTTAATGTTGGAGTTGTGACAAAAAAAACTGTCGTTACCGGTTGTCGGTCTTGGGTAGTTTTTCTGGGTTCGTTTGGGCAGAGGTTTCTGCAATTGGCTTATGGAAATTTCGCACATGTGGGTGACTAAAAAAGTGGCTTAAGTGGAAGCAGCAGATGAGTCATGGGATGCCAAAAATGGTAGAATTACGGTCTAGTAACTATTTTAAGATTACCATAGATACGAAAAAACGTACCCAAGTCAAATTAATAATAAATACTTTAAAATAATTTTTTATAATTTTAGAATTATATTCCCTCTAAACCTTTAAAATTCAAGCTACCACTGAAAATAAGAAATATAAATACAGAAGCCTTTTCTTGACTGAACTTTAAATATATTTATATTGATTTTCAATTTTTATTTACAATATTTTGTTAATTTTTTTAACTTTACCAACAATTTATTACTAGATGCAAAGCGAATGCTTGTTAATAATGTTTATGCACTATATTACTTATAACTTCTAACTTTACCCCGTTTTTGTTTGAATTAATGCAAGTCCTCGGAGATATATCTCCCGATTATTGGAGCTGGTGGATACAAACGCATTGTCTCCTTGATCACGCACTCGAGATATTTTAGATCAAGTAACAGGGACTGAGACACGGGAGAGTTGGGATTTGGACCCAGCACAGCAGTGCATCTCCACTGGTGGTGGGGTCATCTCCCGCGAATATGAAGACTGTTAGTTCGTATCAGTAGGGAAGAGGTCTGTAGGTTGGTACGGTCTTTAAGTTGGAACACCCAACTTTCTCAAAACTTTTCCACTAAACAAATTTTTTTTTATTTTTTTTTAAATCCTTTTTAGTGACAAAACTTTTAGGAAAAATATTATAAGCCAGGCTCAAGCCAAATTTGAGCAAAAAAGTTTTTGTCTACTTTTTTCAAAATTCTATTAAAAATTAATAACGGGATTAATTAATTTGACTGTCAGAAAAAAAGATATTAATTTTTTCGAAACTATCAATTTTGTGTAAGTTGGTATACTTTAAGCGTGTAAGATGGGACAACAATATTTGTTATTGTTTTTTTTATATAACTAATAGACTTACTTTTCAATCAGTACCTAATTCGTGAAGTTTCATAAGTGAATGACGGTCTAGTACAAACTTTGTATTATTTTATTAATTTGGCTGATGTATATAATAAAATAAATAAAAAACAAAAACTGTTTATCAAATTGATAATTTTATTTATTATGTAGTTTTTCTAGGCCTGAGGCCAATATTACATCCTGTAGAGGAACTCAATATAAATGTATATGTTGGATTGGGGTCCGCTCCAAGCGGAAGTAATTCGTAATGTCGTATGACCTTACTTATCAACGTTTTTATTTGGAGGTAGGCGAACTTCTTTCCTATGCAGTTCTTGGGTCCTGAACTAAAAGGAATATAAGCATAGGTAGGGAGAGACGCCTCTTTGCCATTCAGCCATCGTTCGGGCCTAAAAACAAGGGGATCAGGAAAGTATTTTGGATCTCGGAAGACATAGTACGGCATTAGTAAAACGCTTGTATCGCCGGGAATCGTTTTATCCCCCACTCTCAAGTCCTCGGGGATGTATCTACCGACTATTGGAACTGGCGGATACAAACGCATTGTCTCCTTGATCACGCACTCAAGATATTTTAGATCCAGTAACAGGGACTGGGTCACTGGAGAGTTGGGATCTGGACCCAGCACAGACAATAGCTCCTCGTAGATGCACTGCTGCACTTTGGGATGCCTTGAAATGACACGTAAGGCATGGGATACCCCACTGGTGGTGGTGTCATCTCCCGCGAATATGAAGACGTTAACCTCCTCACGAATATCCTTATCGCTTAGGGGCTTATTTTCGATAGAGGCTTGCAGCAGGATGTCCAGAAGGGCCATTTTAGATTTACTACCGGTCTCTTCATCTCCCAGACCTAGAAGGTACAAATGTATTATTTGAATTGTCATATCAATTATATATAACCCACTCAGCGGTCTGTAGGTGCCGTCAACTTTTGACTGATCTAGAATCGCTCGTCTTTCGCGAATGACCTTGTCGGTAAAGTCTTGCATAATGCGCAAATCTCTTTGCAATCGCCGGTAAACCAATGGGGCTGCCAGCGGAAAAAGCCAGTCAAAACGCTGGAAGACACTTACCATCCGGTTCGACTCAATATAAACCACACTAAAAAGGATAGTAAGAGTAGAAAGGTTATTCTCCCTAGACAATATAATCGCACCTCTTAAGCGCCTTGGTGTAGGCGCAGTTAGGGTCGTTCTGGGCATTCACATGGACTCCCATGGCGGTCTCTAATATAAAAATATGTTTCTATTAAAATGTAATGAGCATTTACAATATACGGAATCTTACCTGTGGTCACATCAAGAGCTTCCAAAGATACATACTTGAAAAGGTCAATTGATGTTTTCCCATCTGCAACCGTTCTCAATTTCTCCACCATAATCCTACTGTTTCTATCCATTATATCCACAAAATATTCGAGGCATTTATAGTGAAAGGCGGGAGTTACAGCCTTCCTCCGAGAAATCCATTTTCTTCCCGTGCTTAAAAGAAGTCCATCGTTAAGGAAGTCACGCATATATCGGTAAAGCTCAGCCTTTTTCAGTAGGGTGCTACTGCTAAGAATGGCCTCAAAAACCTTCAAGTCCTTGGTATACATGTAGCTTTCGCCTAGGATCCAGATACGAAAGTTGTTGCCGTATTGATTGAAATATTTTCCAAACCTTTTGATCATATCTTAACCGGTTATATGAATTTAAAAATTAAAAAATATTTAATTTGCGAAGCTTTGTGTAGAACTTACTCTCCGGCTTCAAAGTCAATGCCTGCACTCCATTTCCCAATATAGGAATCGAAAGTGGTCCGGAGATTTTCGATCTCTCAAAAGTGGCAACTCGGCATCGCTTACGTCGGAAGTCCCAGACGAGAAGCAAGATCAGAGCTCCAATAATCAAAGATACCAACATCTCTTTGACAGTCCTGACCGTTAATTTCAGCTCAACGAGAATTAACGTTAGAAATGAGATTGCGATTGAGAATTGGTTAAAGTTCTTGACAGCCTCGCTGCTTTTGCTTGACTGCGGATTTTTATTAAAAGCCAAGGGAATACATTGCATATTTACTCCTTAATTATTAAATTATTGTTATAATTATTACTTAGATAAACTGCGCTCTAATTATTGTCACTTTATTTTGCAATAAAAAGTACTTAGAAAAATATTTATACAAGTTGAAAAAAAATTTATAAAAAAACGACTTTGTATTTAAGTTATATTGTTTAAATTAAATATTTCAACAAATTTATAGTTCCCTAGTTTAAAAAAAATTAATCAAAATAGAAAAAAAAGGTAACAAAATTTACAATTTCGGTAGAATGAACCTTAATCGTTCCTTAACAATACCTTCATAGATTGAAAAAAATCTAAGTGCACTTACGATAGTCAAACCTCTCTTAAATAACACAGGCCTATTGAAATGCTAGTAATAATGGCTTTATGAGATAAAATTGAATATTATATATTTAAATTACACTCAGACGTTATTAAAAATTTATAATTATACGTATCAACATTAATGAAGGTAGTAACCTTTGATTCACTTAAGTTAGTCGACGAGGCAACAAACCCATTAATTATTGTTATGATCATGTTCTTACTAACTATTGACCCTGTTTTGCGTATCGTATCGCAATTTCCTCAAGAAAATTTTGTTGTTGTTGTCAACTTAACAACAGAAAACAAAACGTTGAGCAAAAATAAGAAATATAAGAAAGGAAATAAAACGTATTGCCCAATGCACTTTGCGGCATCCACATGTGGTAGACTTGAATAAAAAACCAATCCTGGTCCCACACTCTGCCCCACTCCCACTCAGCTGTTAGGAGCCATGGCTATTTGGCCCCCACTTGGTGTCCGCGGACAAGTGCGCTATAATTGGCCTGGCCCGAACGACTCCGTTGCCAATGGAAATTCCTGCAGAAAGACCACAACGTCTACACTTCAGAAACTTCACAGGCAAAGCTTTAATAAATTCAAACAATTTAATTATATTTGGTCAATATATATATTTATCATATCTATAAAATAAACCTAATATTTATTTAAATATTATACAAATTACCAATTATAAAAAATATAAATATTAATAATTGTATGGCGTGGGAATGGAAATAAAAAAACAATTACTCTAATATTTTAAAATTATTTGAATCAGATTAAAGTGTATATAGTTTATTCTTGACTTAGTTGTTAAGTTTTTGTAATATGAGCTATTGAAATGTACATATTTTTATATCTATCTGATCTTGATAATATTATATGTTAAGAAATTTAAGAAAATTTGACCTCTTGTTATTTATTCTTGATCTTGATAATATTAAATGTTAAAAAGTTTAAGATAATTCGACCTTATGTATTTATTAATGGTTTTTTCTCTATGCAACGAAATCGATACGCAGTTTTTTATAGCCCATGCGGGGCACAAGGTTAGTGGATTTGTGGACTTTCGGTGCGTTCGATTTCAATTTCGATTTCGTTTGGCAGTTTCTGTGTCGCGACTTGGTTTTGTTTTTGGCATCGGTGACTTTGGTTATGGTTTCGGATTCGTTTGGGGTTTTCTCGCCGCTCTTTATGGCATTTTTGCAATTATGAATGGCCCGAGTCTCGGTCCGCATTCTAAATGTCAATGTTTTTGCACCCGAGCAGCTCGGGTGTCTTTTATTTTCATTTTTCCCCATGCATCTATGCATCTGCAAGATATTTTCGTGTTTTCCATTTGCTTTGATTTCCATTTGGCGGTATCCATGGCAAAAGAGGCAGAGGTTGACTTTTGAGTGTTTGTTCGCAAGCCGATCGCATGTGGAATTTCCGCTATTCACGACGACCCACCTTAAAAGCACAGGCTCCAGTCCGACTTCGACTTTGATTCGGAATCAGAAAATATTTGAACTGCTGTGCACTATTGAATGGGTACAATTTATATGAACAGCGGTTCGTTACCCCTTATAAAAACTGAAAAAATGTTATTTTTTTTATATGTACTGACTAAATTCAAATTTTGTATTTGTAATAAAAGATTATTAAATATTAAATAAAGTCAGTTAAATTTATATTATCTCGCTTTTTGACATTTGAAAATTTGTAAGTATCTAGAGCTTATATCCATTATATACAAATTAATTTTGTATAATCAGTACATTTGTCCCATTTTTAACACATTTAAATATTATTTTTTAATAATTAATTCATTTTATAAACCAAAAACTAACGTTAGAGAGTAGAGTATTTTATCTTTCGGGGTCAGTCGTCATTGCACGTAGTGAAAAATTTCATGCACTTCGAGTTGGGGGCCATAAATTTAGCGTGGCTTTGCCCATTGTGCGTTGGCTGCCACTGCGAAATCGAATCAATCATTTTGCACACACGAAAACGGAACAGATTCGGAAAAAATGCAATTGTGTTCACGAGGGGAGAGGTGGATAGTCGGTATTATGACAGCGTTAACAAAGCGCGGCCAACTTTAAGTGTTTAATTAACACAGAAAGAGTTCAACAAACACAAAAAGAGAGGCTCGACAACTCGAAAATCGCTCATACGCTCTGTTGAACTTCAAGCGCCAAAACACGCACAGGGAAACTAAAAAGTGAATTCGGCTTTATTTGGATAGTGAATGAATGTGAATACTCAGCTCCAAGGTGTACCAAGCTCTTGATTAATTGTGCAATTGAATTGAATTAAAAGCGTGTAAATAACTCGAGCAGTGAGAAGGAAATCAAGATATTTTTTCAAGAGAGCAGTGTTTTACCCCCCAATTCGCGTCATCTGATATGCAAAGTGGAGGAAAAAAGTAAAATAATGTCTCGGGTTAAATTGAATTTATAGTTAATGCAAATGAGCGGGAAACTGAAGAAAAAATTCAACATTGAATTGATTGAGGCAAGAGAGCGAAATATGCAAAAAGGAACATCGGACACAAACGTAAAAAAAATTATTAAAAAAAACTCAGCTAGCATTGCGCACACGAGCGAATTGCTCTCTGGCGATTACGATTAAACACGCTTGTAAATACTGGCTCAGAAAAAAAGCACATAAACTAAAAACAACATAACAAGAAAAAGCAGCAAAATATATAAAAGTCAAGCGGCTACTGCGTCGAGGTCGAAACGCAGGCGACCCAGGAAAGTCTTAGATGACTTCCCCAGCCAGAGGACAAACTGAAAAGGAAGTGGAAAATAAAAATGGTAATGGAAAGATTTGATGGAGCCACTCAATAAAAGAGATTTCATCAAGCTTCCGAGGAGATGGAAAATAAATTAAATCATTTTTCTGATCAAGGAAATAAAATGTAATTAAATGAAATGAAATTAAAAATAAAGTAATAAATAGATAAGAAAATATAAAAAAAATTTTAAAACTAATAAAATTTTATTTATTTTTGTATCTCTCTTGAGTGATTGTAAACTTATATTGCTTCCACTTGAATAAATGACTTAAAGCTATTATTGCCAATTACAAATAGAGGTAACAAAATACTACTTTAATTAACCAATTAAAAAGCTGTTTGATAGTCCCGGCATTTTAAAGGGTATCGCTGTCGTGCGATAAATATTTCGCACTTTTCGCGTCCAATTGAATTCGCTAACTGTTCAATGGAGTGAGTAATGTTCAGAGTTGACAACACAACACCAAGCACTCGAGAAGGGGGCGGATAGAGTTGTAGCTACAACATAGCTCAACCGATCTATATATAACCAGCAGCATTGGTATGTGCACAGCTAAAGCCAGGCAATCATCCGTATCCGAGGCACACACTCAGCACTCCACAGCCCACGACAATATTGGAGCGAACGCACTTAAGTGCCCGTACCCGATTCCGATTCCATGCCCTCGTCTCAGGTTCCGCCTCCAACTATCCGGACTTCAATTCCAATTCCGTGCCTTACATTAATGCACTGCAAAAAAAACGAAAGTTCCCTGAAATAGAACAATTTAATACAATTTTTATGTCAATCATTAATTTCCTGTAATATTTCAATGAAAAGTTGATGTGTTGCCTCAATATTCTTAGATATAATATCAAGAAATAATTCTTATTTTAAGCCCGATTTTGTTACAAATTTTTCCTGTGTAATCTCGGCTCTCGAATGATTCGCATTAAAACCTGCACGTTTCTTACATGCCAATCGGGATTTTCTACAAGTAGATATAAGTTCATGTGCGCTTGTGTGTTCATTTGGCTTAAGTTTGTGGTCAAACGGGTTTAAATTTATTTATGATTGGATTTGATTTTATTAAATAAAGCGAGAAACAAAATAAAAAACTCCGAGGCGAAGTCAGCGGGCGGTGGTCGTAATTGCTCCAGGAGTGCTGATCAATTGATGCGGGTGTTGAGAAGGCGGCGCGGCGGGCGCGATGCTGGCTAATACAGTTGTTAGACAAAGAAACATTCGTTTCGAGCCCGACTTCCGCATTGGGCTAACAACCAAAAAATTACACAAAAAATATAAAGCACAAAAAACAGAAGAGCAAAAAGCTTACACACGAAAACACGAACATCTTGGAGGTCTCTCCACTCCACGAGGCTTCCCCCGTGCGAAAGTGTTCCATCGTTTTCGGATCTCGATTCAAATGTCGATGGCTTCGACTCTTATTTTCATTTGCGTTTGATTCACTGAGCTATTTGCTGTCGTAATATTTTTGCCGTGCGAGTCTGTAATTGCCCGCCCATCCAGTGCATTTCACATTAGAGGTGGCAGCGTGTGTTAGAAACAGAAGTAAAATAAAATGTTTGGTAGAATAAAATAAATGATGTAGGAAACCTACAGTTGCCCATTTCTGCTCTTGAAATAGAACTTGATTATTGGGAAACCAGTTTTTGTAGAATTCCGTAGAGACAAATTTAGAAGAGTCAAGGTTGGGTCTAAAATTAAAACATTTAATACATTAACATAAAATAAATGCGTGAAAAAGCGAGCAGAAGCTCTCTAAGAAGTTCAATGAAACAGAGTAGAAGATTAATGTAAATATTTTTTACGATTTTACGAACTTTAAAATATAAATTTAATATTTTTTAGAAAGTTTTTATAGATAAATCAAAGGCCAGTGTAATTATATGATAAATAAGACAAAAGTAATTTGACAGTTACGTGCCAGAACGAATCCTTCTTCAATAATGGTGACTTACAAAACTGTAAGGCATAAAATTCATTAAAACCGATGCTTGAACCCAGCTCTAATCTGCGATCACCTCACGTTGCCACCGCAAATTGTGATCAGCACTCGAAGTGGGCTCGCATTTTGTCAGCGATTTGCACAACGTGCACATGCCTTTTGCCTGCAACATGAGCTCGTATCTACTATAATTTAGCGCTTGCCTTCTTGGCAATACCGGCATTGTGCGGGGCTTTACACGGGTCCCCGTACTGGGTCTTAGTCGTAGTCTCAGTCCCAGTTGCAAAGACTCCTCCCCTGCCATCAGCACCGTCCTCCTACTCGACCCCTTTTCTTTTTTTTGGCTTCTGCGCTTTGTTTGGCAATTACAAAATTTGTAATTTCAGGTGCGATGCGCCGCGGGAATCTTAAAAACGAAGTCGTTGCTGTCAAGACGCTTGCGCAAACACAAAAAAAGTGAAAAAAAAACTAGTTGCAGCCCGGTCTGGTGGTCTGTGTTTTCAATTTGTTCCCCTTCTTTATAGCCAATATGGTAATCCCCGTAATCGTGCTAATCTTAACAAGAATGCCGCCGCCAGGCAAGAATGTCAAACTTTCCAGCTGCAAATGATTGCCCTCCAAAATTGGACTGCAAAGTGGTTCAAAAGAAATAAGTGTGCAAAATTGTTTCCTTTTTCTTTCTGTTGTGTCTGGCACTCCTTGAAAAAATACACTCATAGTTGTTCAATGCGGTAGCCATGTCACTTGAGGCCCTTTTGTTGGCTATCCATTCCGATCTGCATACAATGCTCATTGAGATAGTCAGGTATTTACTGTTTGGCGCACTTTAAATGAGGGATATAATGACAAAGAAAAGAAGAAATCATGAGTTTGCGGTTTTCCAAAAACCAAAAAGCCAAAATCATCTTTCTCTCCCATTATTGGGTAGCATTGAATTGTTTGAATTGGCAGCTTTTTAGCCACGGCTATGATGATGAACGCTGTTTTGGTAGCCATGAAATTTGCCTAGCAAACCTCCTCCCCTTCGGGCTCCTCCTCAATTGAAATCCGCCGCTTAAAAGGTTAAACTCAAATGGCATTTGGATAATGCGATGACGCCGGGAAAAAAACCAAGTCAAACAATTGAAATCATTCAGAAACAGATACAAGAAGTGGAATTGATTTCATCGCCGTTGTCTCTTTTTTTGGGTTTAACATTTAGCCCTGATTGATGGGGGCGTGATAAACTATTTTGCATTTAAAGGTGAGGTCTGACTTGATTTGACTTCAATTTTTTTTGTACTTATGGGAAGCGCCAAAAGGTGAAGAATCGTTTCGAGCGCAGCTTTAATTTTGGGTTAGGTTAGGTCCCTTGATGTCATAGCTTCTAAGATGACTACTAGAAATATAAGATAACTTTTTAAGGTTGGTAATTGAGTTATTTACCTTAGCTTATACAGGGCTTATAAGAAACGTACTTAATTTAATTACTTTAATTGTCTTTTGATTCCCCAGATTGATCTAATATCACTTAGCCTCAATAAAAAATGAACAATTAATTCACCCCATGAACAATAATTAATTATTATTTCCATATCTCTCACACGACTCCTCCCAGGTCTTTAATCTCCAATCCCCAGATCGCCCACAGTCGACAAATCAACTCAACTCTTTAACCTTGCGGCAAATTTGGCACATGCCACCCGGGCCATGATTACCCTTATATCATCATAAACAATCAGCCAGTCGGCAGTTTGAGGTTTCGATCGGGTTGGTGGGCAACACCGCTGCAGATCCAAATAGGCCTATCGGTTCCCCCAATTCACCCGCTTCCCTCTTAGTAAGATTAATGAAAACATATGCAAAACAAATGCGAGTGTACTAGTGGGCTTGGAGACGGTGAAACATTGTGAAGGAGGGGCTCTCCATCCTGCTTCAAGTGACACAAATCGAGATTGCACTGGGAGAAACACAGGAAATCTACTTTATACATTAAAGAAATTCCATCAAGACTATTAGTATCAATCAATATATAAATTTAAAAATTGGATACAAATTAGAAATGAATTTTATCCTTAATTGTAAAATGTTTGGAAAATAATTGTTCTAAAATGATTATTTCTACAAACCTACAAATTTTAAAGTTGATTTGCTGATTTATAGTTTTTGGTATGATATTTCAAAACCTTGCACATTTTTCTCTCTGTGTGAAGCTGCAGCACGTAATTGAACAAGCTCGATTGTCGCCGGAGTCTTGAGACTTGCTGGTGATTACTCCAAGTCAAAGTCAAGATATAGTGAGGGGATCAAAGGACCTGGAGACTGGAGCAGCGGGGGCCGTGGGGGAGCGGTCTCCGAGGAGTGTGTTTGCATTCAGATTAGCATAAATTCAAGCGTGTCTCGGTGTGAATGTGTGAGGCAGACGCCGGCAGTAACTAATGAATACATTTGCATGGGCATGACTGTCGCTCGCTGTAGTTATGACCCCACTTGTATTCCCCCTTGGAGTCCAATAGCTTATACTCAAAAAAGACTAAAAAAAAGAAAAGAAATAGTTTACTATTTTAAAACTAATAATTCCGGAAGCTTAAAATTGAAAATATTTTATGTAAAAGTAAATAAACAAGCTTAAAATTTGAAAATGGACACATTTGATATTAATAAATGTTTATTTAGTTTAATATTTTAAATAAATACTCTGAATTTTGATGACTGGACTAGTTTTAATTTAAGTTTATTATATTTAAAATATCAAAAATGACTTCTCAGAGTTGCCTTCAAACTTTTTATACTACATGTATCTTTCATATCGCTCAGTTCCACCAACTAATTGTTTCGCATTCGCCTCGCTCAGCGAGTCACGAACCGCCTGCATTCCACCTAGCAGAGCGGAGTAAAGCTGGGCAGATCGGATCCGATCGGAGTAGAGTGGAGCAGAGTGGCGCAGATTGGAGCAGAGCAATTATAAACAAATCAACGCAATGCACAAAAATTGTTGTTTGGTCGTTGCACCCGAAAATGGAGACTCCGCAGTCCGATGCACTCGAAAGCCACTTCCGTGTTTTTGAAACTAAGTTGCGGGAAAAGGAGTTGGTGTGCGAAAAAGCGGACCGCGCATCCTTCGGCGCCATTAAGCTGACAAATTGTTATCGTGGTCGTCGTCGGGTCCCCAAGTCGTAAATTAAGAGTCACTTGCTCGGCACAGATAGCACTGCCATCCACCAAAAACCGAGAGCCTTTCACCCACTTTCGGCCACCACAAGGCAATGCATCATGCACTTGTCAGAAAGTGAAAAAAATAACAACAGCAGCAGAAGAGGAATGTAAAGTGGTTGCTAGATACTCTGCCAAAGAAAATTATAGCTGAACAACAAAAAATGTTAACATTTTCATTAAATTAAATTAAATTGTTTTCTGGTACTTAAATAAATCATAAACCACTGTAATTTGGTAATTTATTTGGTAATATTTATTATTATTATATTTTCAAACTAGTTATTTATATTTAAAATTGGTATAAAACAATGTTTTAAATATGCTCTAACTTAGCTTGACGTTTTAATATTCACAAAGAAAACAGTATGAATATATATAACCAATTTTAAAGAATACAATAGTACATTTATAATGAATTTATTGCTATTAAGAATATAAAAACTGTACAACTAAGGGGCCACTTCCTTAACCCCAAGACAACCTCATTGACAAAACTGCAAGACCTTCAGCCAGTGTAGAAAAAAGAAAGACAGAATGTGGTGTTGGGGGAGGAGAAAGCGACTGCTCTGCTCCACTTTTGGCTGCGTTACGCAACCACCGAAGCCTCCGTCTTGCGACTCCGTCGCCTGTCTGCATCGTCGCCTGTTACAGTTACAAGACACTCGAACAATGCGCACAAAAAGAAAATGGTAATAAAGAAAGAAGAAAAAGTCTGGGACTGAATCTCAGTCACAGACTGAGTGCTTCCCCCTCCCCACCCCTCGATAACCCATTGAGTGACCCACGAGTGGACATCCCACG
Organism: Drosophila takahashii; assembly: GCF_030179915.1. Taxonomy (NCBI): domain Eukaryota; kingdom Metazoa; phylum Arthropoda; class Insecta; order Diptera; family Drosophilidae; genus Drosophila; species Drosophila takahashii. The sequence continues at coordinate 15,587,513 of NC_091678.1, forward strand.
TTGTTGATTGGAGTTTCATTACCAACTCAGCGCTGGGTGAAATGCGTCCGAGAGATATAAATCAAACGGCCTGAGACAATACATCAAGTGGAGTAGCTACACGCAGATAAAATTAGCACACTAATGGAAGACCAAATCTTATGGGTTACGTAATTTTTTAAAAAGTACCGAAAATAATTTTAGGCTGTAACAATTGGTTCATTTGCTACCGCTAACGCTAAGAATTATTCTAAATAAACAGTAAATAGAAACAACAAACAACAATTTTTTTTTTTTTTTTATTCTTAAATTTCTATAAATTAATTTTACACCTAATATTTCTTTGAGCTACAATGCTAATTTTAAAAAATAAACAAATTTAAAGATTCAATATTTATAATAATATTTTATATTTATATTTATAATAATATGTGCATCTGTTGTGTAAGAAAGTATAATCGCATAAGATCTTGTTTTCTCGCAGTGTATGCCCGTTCTTCTCTCTTCCCTCGCAACTCGCAGCATCTTAAGTGCATCTCGCTCTAATGTTTTCTTTTTGGCTTAGGACAAATGCCACTGATATTGACATTTTCCGTTTTCGGTTCGGTTCGAAATCTCCAAATTGACATGGGAAACTCTTTTTCGGGAGAAGGGCGACGCTCTTTCTACCTCTTTCTTCAAGTCTTTCTTCGAGTCTTTGTATTCGCTTTGACATTTTGTAAACACTTCCGCGTGCTCTGATTTTTGGTGTATTTTCCGTAGTTGTTGTTGTTACCTTTGTTGCTATTATTGTAATTGATGGTTTCATTTTGTAGACTGGCTTTTACTCGTGTGTGTGTTCAGTTGAGTTTAATGACAGTTATTTGTGGGTGATTGTGTTTGATGACAGTCGCGTGAGCGGTTTTCGTCCCCCGAGGCCATTAGATTTTGCTGGATTAAAATATTCACACGAATTTTTCAAGAAACGATTAGAGCTCGACAATTTTAGTCCGGGTTGCCGATTTGGAGTTTATATTGTTACCTAATTGGGGTCAAATCACTTAAGTAGATAGATCTCAATATAGGTTTCTTGATTGTTATTCAAGTTTGAGCAAACAAATCTTGAAAATTTTTGAGTTTTATAAAAATATAAATATTTGTATTTTTTAATACTTTACTGTTCTAAACAATCTTTACGCATTTACCACTTTTTAAATGTAACATTTTAAAATGATATTCAAAGTAGAAGCCTTCTATATCCTTTTTCCATTATTTTCTTATAATATTCCCCGTTTATGGTTCATAAACCTACCTCAACACACATTTATGAACTTCATTATTCGGCGGGCTTTTGTCAGAAATATATTCCTCCACCGTTCTTATCATTCATCCAGTTCAGCACGCATCGAATTACCTTGCAGCCAATTCAGACACCCGACCATCCATCTCTTTATCTATCTATCCTTCTTAACAACCTACGACAAGAGTAATTACATTAATCCACCGGCACGCGCCGTTTCCTCGATTTCCGACATCGTCATCGCTGCCTTCTTCTTTTTCTTGGCACCTTTGAGTCGCTCTCAATTTTATTTTTATTTTGTGGCCCACCCCCCGCAGCCTTATGAATATCAAATAACCAATCAACGTATAACAAAGTTTTTTTAAACACTAATCCAAAGGCGAATCAATCAATGGGCTGAGGACAAGGACGAACCCAAATCAATCAAACTTTTGTGTGCCCAACAATATTCGTTTACATACACATGGAAATTTACAACTTTTGCAAACTGAAGCCACGTGCGAAATTTTGAGCGACAAAAGAGGTGACAAAAGTATTCATAACCCATCCGGAGGGTTGTGTGTATTTTTCACCCCTATCTCACTTTTCCAGAGGCAACTCGGGTTTCTGAGAATTGATTATCCAAAATGCAAATTGCAGCTAAATTTAGTTCAGCGAAAGTCATTTGTCAATGTGACAAGCCTCCGGTTTTTTCTGTACACAGAGAAAAGAGCATCAAAAACGCATAATGAAGTTCCGAATGGAAGGATGCTTCAATATAAAATTAAAAGCGTTAAAATGTATTTAAAATATCTAAAATAAAATATATTAAAAGTATCTAGAACAAAAAGTAGATTATCAAAAATAACAGTAATTGTAATAAAGTTAAAGGTTTAACAAGATAAGTTTAAATAAATATTATTATAATAATAACTCCATATTTTATAAAACTAAGTATTTATTAAAAATATACAAGAAATAGCAACATTTTCCCAACGTGTATTAAATATTTATCAGCCATCTTTTCAGGTCCATCTCTTGCAAAATCATTTGCTGGCACTTTGTCCTTTTTTTTAGCCGGATGATTAATTTCAGCGTGATTTTTCCGAGAGTCCAGAGGATTAGAGACTGGACATTGGCTACTCCCTGTTTGCACAAATGTTTAAGTTGTTGTGTCAACAGGAGGCGGAGAAATCGGGCAGAGGCAACGCAATGTGCAGATAATTAATGATGGCAAACAACACGCTCGCACATGGGAAACCCGAACTGCCACTGACCGAAAGGTATTAGCATGATAAATGAGCCACACCTCATCCCCAACTAACCCACTCGCCGAAATCGGGAATTATATAATTGCCAGCGCAATGCGAGCGATTATTCAGTGCCTTGTCAGGTTGTTGCGTTTGCCAAAAATGATTAATGCCCCGGGGAAGGCTCTGCTCTGACCCAGTTCAACACTTCAGCATGTCCTTAGCTGCATTATTGAGCAGATGTCCTGTCCTGAGGGTGTGGGTTTCCGTATAGCATTTTTCTTTTTTCTCTGTCTCCTTTTCTCACTCTTATTGGGTCCTTGCGCACCTTAATGTGGTCGCATTTGTGCTGATGGCTTCTCTTGAGTGGATGATGCGGTTTCTGAGGTCCTTTGAGCTCGTGTAAGCGAATTGTGGATAGTTAGGTGATCAACAAAGGTTTAGGGGTGGATGGGGAGCTATAAAATAAGAGGATAACGGATGTGGAAAAATCCCCTCTAAATGAAAGCTCAATTTACTACTTAGACACTAAAATTAGAAAATAAATAAAAATATCTAAAAAGAAACTAAGTCAGTTTATTTTGCTTTAACGAAAGAACTCTTTAAATTAACAATTTAATATTAAACTTATATACGATTTTTAAACTCTCACGCAACCATTTCTAAACCAGCTAATCGACTAAACCAAAGAGCTCTTCAAACATTCCGTAAACAGCTCACGTGTAAGAATGCCACCATCACTGATTGAATTACGTACAAGTTGGAATGTGCCACAGAAACTTTCGATCCACCTACCTAAGAGCCATCCCCCTTCCCCAATCCCTGTTCGCCTTAAAAAAATACACCTCTCTTCAACCCCAACATCGATAACTTTTGAAACATGGCCATTTTAAAAGTTGCCGACAGATAGGGGGACACAAAGTCCCAGCAAATTGGCTGCTCTCATGGGAAATGCTTTGGGTGCCGAGTGGGTGGGTTCTTTAGAGGGCTCTGTTCGCCAGCGAAGCCTTTTAGCCCGCCTTTCAATGGGATCTTTATTGATGGGGTCATTTGTGGGCGAGCCAACCAATCGCCCATCCACCTGTTGGTCCAATGATAACTGCGGCCGCAAAAAAGGTTCAACTGGCGAAGGACCTTTTAGCCCCCACTTATTCTTTCCCCGGGGCATGAGTAATGGCTCACGTACGCGCTTTGGCGTTTAACTTTTAATTGAATTCGATCAAATGCATCTGATAAAATTAATTGGGGTCTGCGTTTCATACTTTAGATTGTTGGAAGAAAAGTTTTCTATGAAATACTTGGTAAAATTAAGTACACTTAGAAGGAAATAAATTAAATATTAAAAAAGTTTGTTAAATAATTGGTCAATAATTTATTTTGGTTTCCTTTAGATGTAGAAAAAAAAATTTTAATTTTTGATTGATGATGGATTGTACTTTAATCCAGTCCTAAATAGTTTGAATAAATTTGGTTATCACAATGATACTTTTAATTAATGTTTGTATGCCTCTTGTTCTAAATCCTCAGAAAGTTCCGCTGCCTTTCCGCTTTTAATTTCGACAGTTGTCAGGCGTCTGCCACTTGACCAAAACTTTTTAATTGACTTTGAGCGTTAAATTTTGGCGCCCGCCAACTACGAAAACCGACGAGAAACCGAAACCATCTAAACGGGCAACTAGTTTGCATATGTTTTCTCCCCACTTTCAACCCCACTAATTGATGTTGCCAATTTGCGATGCGTTCGCTTTGGCCCGCAAAACTTTTCGAGCGGCATTTCATTAGCGGTTTTGCCGAAAAGTGGCTAACGAGAATGCGGAGGAAAATTGCGTGCGGGCTCATTGAACGAAATGTGTGCGGGTAAAAGGCTTTCGACGGCCTTAAATTTATGAAATATGAAAACCTTTCAGGCTTTTGTTTAAGCATACGCTCATGATAAATTACTTATAATAACGTATACTCAAGAAAAAAAAGGCAGAACAGCCGCAAAGTATGCCACGGAAATGGCTACCTGAAAGAAAATTTTCTTCTAAAGAAAATGCAAGAGCGGAAGGGCAAAAGACAGGTAGCCGGGCTAAAAGGAAAACTCAAGAGCAGGATGTGGGCAATTTGAGTATTTTCATAATTTCCGCTGCCGACCCAAAACCGAACTTCCTGCTAACCTGCTTATTTATGGTTTAATAAGCTGCTGACAAAAACAAATAAAAATCAAAATAAATACAAATAAGAGCGGATGAAAGGAGAAAAAATAATGCGAGATAAGGGCGAGTGGCCTCTGCCTGCATTGACATCATTATAATAAATTTAATGCGACAGGATTGGAGCTCTCGCTAATTTCATCAAACATCAAAGGACCAGCAGAAGTTGTAATATATGCAAATGCCGGGCCAAAAATCCAGGCATCGCTCAGATTATGTTGTATGAATATTATCCTTTCCGCAGGGCCTCTGTTTGCGTAACTTAACACGAGTCGATGCCGAAATACGGAAAAAAATTTGCATAGTCAGAGGGTGAGCGGGGTGGGGTGCTGGAGGGACGCATGTTAATGATTTCGCAGCGACAAATGATTTCCTGGCCTTTGCATCAGTTGATTAATTATTGATTTCGAAATTTGATTAAGTGAATGTCGAAAGGGACGGCTCAAAGCGCGGCTGACAAAATCAGTTCATCTGGAAAAATGTTGATTAATCTGAGACTGATCAGTTGTCTGCTCAAAAATTGATTTTCAAAGGTGCTTGCCACTGGGAAAAAATTATAAAATAAAAGCATTTTGCAATATCTAAATTAATGAAAAAATAAATAATTAAAATTATAATTGGAATAATAATACGGAATACAAATATTTAAGGAAATATAATAACAAAAATCGCGAATAGGTTAGTAATCAGTTTACACATATTTTTTTATCTTTATTATTTCTTTATATTAAAGAAAAATTGACAAATTGAGAATGGGTTTCCTATTAAAATAAGAAAGGGTACTGAACTATTTAAAACATGTTATGAAATAGAGTAAATTTCTAAAACAAATTTTAACTATTTTACATTTTGAAAAAATATATAGCTACAGTACTGAAATATCTTGTTACCAAAAGGAATATAAAATCTTTTGTACTTCAAAATAGGCCTGTCCAAAATGTGGTCAGTCTGGTCATTCTGGACCACAAAAATATGACCCACCAAATAGAAGGCGTGTCGGTCAACAGAGAACCAAACTGAAAACGAATACGACTCCCAGACAAAAGGCAAATGAGTAAAAAATTGCGCGCAGGCGCATAAAATTTAATTAAGTCGAGCAGGGAGCAACCCTTAAAAGCAGACGCGATCAGAAAGGGAACCGGAATGACGTTGGATTCTGACACGAGTCCATCAATCCCATTGTACACTCCACACAATCCACGCAATTAGACACAGCGAAGGCATTACCAGTAGCTGCACCCATCTTTGTTCTGCTTTCAAAAATTCCATTTAAAAATATGCAAAATGTGGGCAGAGTAGACGAGGAAATTCGTTCGACCTGTCAAAATGACGGAGAGGGATAAATGTAAGCCCATCCGACAGAGATTCAACTGAAGAGATAAACTCTACCTGAATTCGATCAGTGGAAACTCTCAGATAAAATCCGTAAGTTATTAGAAAATATCAATCAGACACTTGAGCCCAGCCGAGCGTGAAAGAAAACCTAATTTACATATTATAAAAAAATCGAAGTACAAGTCAATCCCATGGGTTTCGGATTGTTCCGTCAAAGGTTCACATCAGGTCAGGACAACTCAATTGGAAAGAAATGTAAAGAAGTTGAAGTGCTTCCAGTTGAGTGGCGCAACCTGGGGAAACTTAAGAAAATGATTAGGGAAATAGGTCAGCAAATTGTTTGAGGGGTGAAGAAAATGCAAATGTCTGGTAAACTGAAATTTCCCTTCACCACAAAATCAAATCAAGTGAAAGAAAATGCATAAATAAACACAAAGAAAGTCTGCAACAGAAGCTCAATTGAAGCTGTCAGTCTTTGGTTTTTGTAATTGTCTGCCTGAGAAAGACCGAAAACTAGTTTTTCGGTTTTTTCAGGAAATCTTGTAACTCCGATTTGTGTCCCGCCAAAACAAACAACCCTCGAAATGTTTTGAGGAATTGCAGACATGTTTGAAAAGGATGTTCGGTCCTTAAACATGTTGGGTTGAGAGAATATCGGTTGCAACAGGATGGGTTTGATCAGGATCAGGGGTGGTTTTATGTAGGCAAATGTTGGACTTCAAACATTTTGAGAAAGATATTATTTTAAATTTATGAATTCGGTTTGTTCATATTAAATAAAAAAAATTGTATTTAAATTTAGTAAATAAAATTTAACTCAATATTATTAAGTAGTGTTAACACTTATTTTCTTTTTGTAAAAATATTTTTTCCAACCTATGACATCGTGCTGTAAATTTAGAAATAACGATAGAAAGAATAAAAGATTTCCCCATTCCCCGTTTAGTTTTTAAAATCACCCCTAACCCTTTGCCACCCTTGGGCCAACCCACGATTTGTCCAATTGTCAGCTCATAAAATATAGATCAGCCCGAGAGCAGAATCAATATTGTCAGCTAGTTTATGAGACTGTGCAAAAATATGAGAGGCCCATTAAAAATAAATCAAAGGACTGGCTGCGATAGGCAGGCTAGCACAACCCCTAAAACGGCGATCCGGTTTGGGACTAACCCAAACCCTAACCCTTTCGGTCAGGTAAAAGGGGCAACGTCAGCCAGTCAAGTGTGCAAAAATGCATTAAAACAAGCGCACGCGACTTTAGAAATATTTTAAAAAAAATATTTGCACTTCACTGGAGGGAGGAATGGGTTATTTTTTTTCGACTGTTGGTTTTTCTGATGTAGTGCGGCTTTTGTTTTTGCTTAAAAATCCTTTATTACCTCATATCGATGTCAGAGTCTGGAGACTGACTTTTTATGCTTGTATTTCCGGTCTGTTCGCACAAAAGGTTCCGAACAATAGAGGTGAGGGAGGCTGATTCCGAGACCTACGCAGAGATCTCTGTAGCAGCTGACCTAACACGCCATATACCGATTTCTGATTACCTCTAATTGACCGTCGATTAGGCCAAAGACTCTTGGCATCTAGACAGGAACTGGTCGCATAAATATCTTAGTTAAATTGTCTCGTTGGGGGCGTTTTCTCAAGTAGAATCGATTCCAAGTGATTCTGTTCTTATCGTAGGCGTCGTCTGAGCTACTTGTTCTACGCGTAACTCTAAAAGTATACAACTTGATTGAACCAGAGATGGGTTTTTAATTTAATTATTTTTGTTTAAAAAAAAAGTTTAAAATTCAAAGATATATTTTTTATGACCATGACTTTTATTTCCTAATTTTCTATATTTACCTACTTTAAAATATTAATTAACGGTTCATTACTCACGATTCTATCTCGAAGTAATAAGAAATTTCCACTGGCGACACTAAGGCGGGTTTTAATGAACTATTAGCAACTGAAGTGGAAAGGGTTCGCCTATAGAGAGCCAATCAATCAATCAGCGGAACTGTCTCCGTCTGAGTCTGGGTTTTCTCTAATTAACATGTGGCCATCAGCAGACCTGGCAACTCTGCGAAAAGTTTCCTTGGCTTCTGCAAGATATTTGCATACCTCGGCCCAAGCTGAACGCAACTTGATTTGCAGTTGGCGATTAGCGTCTGCGATTACATTTAAATGCTTGCCACCGGCTGCCGCAGATCGGATCGTGATTGATTGATCGTTCATTAGAGATCGCCCAAACAGATGGCTGAGACGGGCTGCGAATTTATATATTGGGCTGGTTTTTTTCAGTTGAGAGAAATGTTTGAAAACTGGGTTGTGAGGAGTAAGGCAGTGGAGCAAGTCAGTTGTATTGTTGTCTACAATGAACGCATATTTATATGGGACTAACTTGGGATCAAATTGTGAATTTCATGAGAAATTATGTAGTGGCAAATTACGTTGACTTTTAGAAATATTCCGAAACAAATAAGGAAATTATTTTGAGCAGAAGAAAAATATAAAATGTTTTAATAAACTAACTATCCAGCTCTATACATATTTTCTTGAATGATTTACTTAACCCAGAAACTAATTTTTTTTGTCTGATATCTATTAAGGGTTTTAATTAGTTAAGTATGTTACTGTTTAAAATTCTTTGACCTCTTTATTTCCTTAACCCATCTAACATCCCAAAAAATCATTGACTTTTCCTTGTATCCGCTTCCCAACATCCTTAAGTATCTCACCATTAGCTCTCACTTTCAGTTACCCCGAGAAGTACAAAATAGGACCACTCGCCTCGCTCTAATTGTGCGAATTCCCACAAAAAGTATTTCTCGCTTCGAGCGAGGCTGCTGCGGAAATTTCCTTTTATTTTTCTTCCACTTTTTCTCTGTTCGGTGTAGTTTTCTCGGACAAAAGGATTTGGGCTCTTGGCTCAACGGATTTTTTCCCAGCTTCCCAGCAAGAAAAGGGTTGTACACATTCTTCGTCGGACAATGAATGAAAGGGAAAATCTATTTTCCTCGGGCCGCCAAAGAAAAGCTAAGCAAACAAACAAACAAAAACACAACAAAAACCGAGAAAAACCGAAAAAGTAGAAAAGTTTCTACCCCGCCCTATTTTTGTTGCATCTTTCCTCCTGCGGTGCAGCAGCATTGTTCTTCCCTGAATTTCTGCCTCGGACTTGGGACTTTGTCCTAGTTTTTTGCAAAGTGGAGCACTGCCAAGGGAGAGGGGTCTGAAAAAAAACAGCGTGAAATCAATTTGCGGCAGCTACTTAAGTGCAACAAGGAAGCAGACGACCCACTCCATTTCGCACACCACTCGCCGATCGGAAATCGTTTGGCATTAATCGAACACGATTTGCCTATTAGCAATCAACAACAAAAAAAAACCGAAAAACGAAGTACTGCAAAATGAGGAAGAGAAAAAATCGATGCGAATGTTGTATGCCCTTTAGAAACGTTTTCGTAGGGTCTAAAATTAAATTAATAAAAAATGTAAAACAATAAACATTAATATTAGTTCACAAATAAAACAAATAACTCTTAACAGTGATTGCATATTTTCTTACTTAAAGACTTAGTATTGATTTTATTCCTAGAGCCATAACATTTACATTCGACGATTATTTAATTCTTAAAAGTGATTAAATATTTTTTAACTTAAAGACTTTTTATTGATTACAGTCAGCTGTTACATCCAACTTTAAGCTAAATTTAAATCAAAATTTAACAAAAAGTTAGTTCATTGAACTACATTTTTTTATAGCTAATATACCCTCACGAAGGATATACAAAAATGTAATGAAAAAATGGGACAAAAATGTGTGCGTTTGCTCCATACAATTTAATTACCTCATCAGGGGTGACAGAAATTTGCATGCCACCCCCCGAAGTGCAGTCATCCCATGCCATCCCCTCACTCCACCCCTCTCAACAGGATGCTCTTTCCTCCCCGTGCATAATTTTTGCGCATTTTTGCATTTTGAAACACATTTCATGTCTTCTCCACTGAAACCCATAAATTTTAATGGCAAAAAGTGCATTTCCCGATTTGATCAACGGGGTTTTGGGGGTGCGCGGCTTGATGTTTGTCACTTTAACGAGTGGGCATGCATAATTTCGAGTCCTAAATGGCTTCAAGGGCATTTCCCTCATAAATTTGCATTCGCCAATCGATTATCGTCCTCTTTTTAAATTGCAATTTGCATTCTGAGGGTGGAGCGGTAATAATTTTTGGATTTATACGATTCCGTCAACATGTTTTCTTCGTGGAAAATGATACAAATAAAAATTATATTAAATGCATTAATTTTAACATTTATTTATAGAAGATATATATTTCTTCATAAAATATAGCTTTAAAAACTAACAACATAAAAGAATATATTCTAGCTTAAACATTTAAAAAAAACGCATAACAAGTTAAGTATTTAAATTTATGTGATTTTTTATCAACTTTTTGCTCTTTTAGTAAAGAAGTTTTGCATCAAATCCATTTTGTGTATTATAGCCTTTCCATAAAATGCTATTTTCAAAAGCCCCATAAATTCAGTTGTTTTTCCAAAAGTTTTCCTCAAACTATAACCACATCAAGTGCTTAACTTTCGTGAATTTTCCCCACCAGACTAAAAAAGTCTCGTTCCTCCATGCGCGACATGCGCTTATCGAGGAAACAATCAATACGCTTTCCGCAGTTTTCCGGGCCAAAAATTTCCACCCACAATTGTACTTTGTTGCACTTGCAGTGCTCCCCAAAAGAAAAGCGCAAATGGGGGAGTGGCGGAAAACCCGCAACTAGTTGCTCTTTGTAGCTGGAAACTAAAAGCCAGACAAATGTAACAGCCAGAAAATCGATATTCGGTGGAGTTGGGTCAGCGGAAAAAAATGGGAGAAAAGCGAGAACGATTCTCTGGCATGTGAAGCCAATGAATAACAATTGGAGAGTGGAAAACCGGGGGAAATGGGGAAAACCCAAGAGGAAACACCCGCTGCAAATACTGGGGCGACGCGTCATTTTGTCGCGCGTTGGCGCCACTTTGTTTTATTTATGAATCCCGGGCAGACAGTCGGGCAGGGTCCATCCTCCTGGCTCCCAGGACCCCCAAGACGTCCCAATTTTCCTCATTTTCCGACCCCACACACACAACTGGTTCTATTTGCCCAACTGATTTGAAGCACTTGAAGATGCTGGTCCACAGTTAGAAATTGGGTAACTATCGTTAAAGTCCTTCTGGTTCAAAAACTATTTAGTACTCAATTAAATAAATATTATTTTTTAATGTTCTTATGTATAATAATTTAATTTAGAAAAAACGTTATTCATTTTACGATATGACAGTCTGATTTCATTTATCGTAATTTTTGTTAGTGTACTAGCTGGACTTTTATGGCTGCTTCTAGTTTTATTTTTGCATTTTTATTTGATATTCACCATTTCCGCTTTCAGCGGATTTGGGTCACCCTGTCTCCACCCACGCATTCCATTCCTTGAAGACATTCACAGTTATGTGCTCTGGTTTTTCCACGGGAAATTGAATTGTTTTCCTTTGGCAGAACATTCAGCTCGTCTCTCCAACTTTGTCTTGTAAACAAGTTGTTTCGATGAGGAATGAAGGCGGCAGAGTTTGGGGAGCGTTACGTTAGGTGACACAATTTTCTCGATGAAGTATTAATAAGATGAAACTTTTGTGAAGAAGGGCCCAAATTTGTTTTATTTTATTGGTCACATTTGACTTTTATCAGGATAAGAAAAGTTACTCCTCTGATTCACTCGAAATTTGTTTTATTGATATATTTACGTATAGTAAGTGGATCATTTGTAGTGACATGATGTTAATAGATTCTAAGTGGGGTCTTGGGTTCGGAAAAAAGGCTTATATTATATTGAATTTCTACACAAGAGGAAATGTTTACTGCTGGTATTAAAGCTTCCACTTTCAGTCCCATAAACCCTTCTAGTCCCTCAGAGCCCTTATTTTAACCCCGTTTTGGATCCCTTGAAAAACGAGTTCAGCACGTGACAATGGCCAGGAAACTTGACTTCCTCATCCAGTCGCAGCTATTTTATAAACGGGGTCAACTATTTGGCTCTGCTCTAGTTGTCCCCTTTTCGTTTCCTATGAAAAACGGAACTCATGACGAACTAACCCCCACCAACCAACCCATTCAGGTGGGCTCCCATTTGGCAGGTGTCTCACTGCTAATTGCCGTCATTTCGTGTGCAAATTGTGCGCAAGTAATTGATGCCCCCTTGGGTACTCGTATTTCATTCCCCCTCCTCACGGTCAAGGCATTCGTGTTCAGTCATTGCATTTTCAGTTTTTTCTCCACTTTTGTTTATTGATTTTCAATGAGTTTTGAATTTGACAAGCTATGAGTGTGGAACTGACAGCCGGCGCTTTCCTAAAGTTGGCAAGGTCATGTGTTTTTCCTTAACCTAATCGATCAATTTGGTGGGAATAATTCGCAGTAAACAATCTGGACATGCCTCAGATGGTTGGGTATTCTAAAGGTTAAGCTTAAGGACAGGCATTTCATAAAATATTAATTAAAATGTCATCGGTGAAAGACAGACTCATACCGATAAATGAAAATATCCTTTAAAAAAATAAATATATGTAAAAATGTAATTGTTCATTTTTTTTATGGATTTGTTTATACCTATCTAATATATAAAGCGTTAGTCCTTAAAATTACAAAATAAAATTACTTTTCCTATATTATTCCTCTGTGAAATTTACTTGGAACTACTTTCGAATAACTTTTCAGGTATTGAAAGGTAGTGTGTTAACACCCCCTCCTTTACTTACCTTTATCACACTCCCCCGCAAATAAATTTTCCTCCAGTCACAACTCAATTTCCGCCGCTTCCTGGCACGCTTCAATTGGTAGGACGCCACATGTGCCAGGATCTCATTCTAATGCTCAGGCAAAGTGTCAAAAAGTGTGTTTGGAAATATGCTCTTTATTTTGCTGGGCCGACAACTCAATTAAGGATAAGATAGAGGCACAAATGGAGGATCCTTTCGGGCAATCTTTCGGATGCAACAATTAGAAATCTCACCGTGAGGGCAGGTAGAAAAGAAGATCTCTCTGAAGGAGGGGGTGAAAAGTGTGCTCCGAAGACCCCGCACTTAGTTACGCAACATTTGCGACGATCCCGAGATAAGGATATCCGAAGGGTCCTTAAAAAACGTAGGCGTTGGGCAGGCGTTTGACAATTTTTTATTGTTTGTAAATTTAAATGCGTTTCCTCCGAACACAGCTGTTTCTTTATAGATAACCCCGAACCGTCGACAGTTTGTTAATTATTTCACCCCGAACTGAGTGCATTTCCTTAATTTCCCCATGTTTGAATTAAGTTGTTGCCACATTTGTCTGGCGTTCCTCTTTTTTGGCGTTGAAAGTCCTTCAAGTGGCAGCTCATTAATCCTGCGGCCGCTTCTCCTTTCACCGCCACTTGTGGCACGCGTGTGTGTGTGGGGGTGTCCTTGTACACGAGCTCTTGTGTCCTTCCATATTCTTAATTAGTTGCGCACTTGTAAGCAAATCGTTTAGACAAGCAATTTGTTAACTGCATGGATACTCCTCTAATTTCTATCCTTAAACGTAATTTCCTTCAAGGCCCCGCCACTCATAAATTAGAAGTCCGAAAAGTTTGGCTTTCCCGTTTATTGGTTTATCGCAAACTTTGAATAATCGACAAGAAATAATCTTGAGTTTCGCCCTTTTAGCTTTTTACCTTTTTCCAGTGGTATGAGTAAGATATAATATACATAACAAATATTCTAAAGGTAAATTATAAAGTACCCTGTAAAGTTTAACAAATATATATAATATAGTAGAATACAATTTCTATTTCTGTATTTCAATAAATAAAAAATATAATAATTTGAAAATATCAACCTGTCAGGAAATATTCCTCATCTTTTAGGAAATTAAAGGTTTTTTAGTTTTCTGTTAGTTAAATTATATTCACAAAAAAATTTCTTACAATTTCAATTTCTTTCACCTCAATTTTGCAGCACCCAATCTCACGGTCCGAAGTCCAACCTTTCGCAACAAAATTCGCAAAGCTAAGGAAACTTTCTAAAGCCTCTAGCCATTCTAAGCGCTAAAAAGCAAAGGAAACAGCTCCTAGCTTCACTTCCGGTATCCTTCTTAATCCACCCGTATTTCCCTTTCTACAATTCAAAAAGGAAAGCGCAAAAATTAAATTTAAGCTGATTTTAGATTCGCGAACGGTCTGGGGAGGAAAAACTCCGGATCAAAAGTTGGTGGCAGGGATTACCAGGCGGCAAAGAAGAAGGAAAAATCCCATTTGACAGACATGTCCTGTCTAATTTGTCGCGTGTCCAGCAGAAAGAAGCGACATTTTCACGTAGTTTTGCGCAATTCGCTTCCTTTTTTCCACACAAAAGTTAACAATTTTTTTAATTAAAACTTTTTCGGTTGGCCAAGAATGATGACGTCGCGTGGCAACTTCTTCTTAGGATTTTTTTCCTTTTGGCTGAGTCAACAAAATTTTTTATTGCCCAAATATTGGCCATAATTAAGGCGATAAAAAAATGACAGTACAGAGCGATAATTATTTGCCTGCCTCTGCCTCTCTATCCTTCAGCACAGTACATTCTCTTTCCTCAGAACAATTAGATGTTGCTATCTCTTTCTGGCCTCTTTTAATTTGCATTTTAATTTATGGGCGCCTATAACTTTTATCGAAGTCGTTGTCTTTGCCTTTTCCGCTAAGGCCAAAAGGTCAAACAGCTGTGAGTCGGACTCTTTGGACGTCATTCGTTTTTCCTTCTTTCGTCGGAGGCCAATTAGCAAGGAGGTCGAATGTAGGATAAGGGAAAAGGTTAAGCCCTAGAGACATAGAACACATGGTTCGAAGAATAGTTAGGAAATTTTTAATCCGACGACGTTAAAGGAGGAATCTTTACACTGACTACCCACTGAAGAGCCATTTAAATTATTGAGTGACTCCCATCTGTGAAATCCCTAAACATAGGTCAACTTTTAAGGATTTAGAAACAAAAAATATTTTGTTGGAATTTATTTACCACTGGGGTTTAACGATGTGGCCCTGAAAGTAAATAGTATTTCGATCATGAATTGTGTAGGCAAACGGATGGTCGGCTATAAACTCCATGGGATGAACAATATCAACAGACTTTTTTCTACGAATAAGTACCCCTGTAAAAAAGAAATGAAATAGTAAAGTGATTAGTTTATGAAAAACTATGAGTAAGTACCTGTTGCAGCAGCGGCCTCGGTGCCCTTCTCATCGACCTTTAGGAAGGCTTTTTGGACAACATTATCAATCTTGACACTAGATCCCACAACTAGGCCTTCAAAATCCGCAGAATCTTTAAAAGCATCTTGGATACCCAACTGAAAAATAAGCAATAAATCAGGATACTTTTTATAAACCAAAGCCACTAACCTTTTGAAGAGTGCCCCTTAGTTGTGCCCTAAATTCAATTTTGAACTTGGGAAGCTTTACATTAACAGTATTTTTCTGCAGAGGTCTGGAAAACCCCACAATTTTCTCTTCCAATTCGCATAGTCCATCGACTCTGTTGGGCAGAAAAATGCGCATCGAAAGATTTGTTTTCCGATACGGCAGTTCGATTACCTTGGCATCCAAGTCGCCCAAATAGGCCGAAAATAGGGGTTTTGACAATGTCATCATTTCGACAGGAACGATTTCCTTAGCTGATACATGGAAATCAGCTACATGAGTTTGGTCAGCCTT
This sequence comes from Drosophila takahashii, assembly GCF_030179915.1. Classification (NCBI taxonomy): domain Eukaryota; kingdom Metazoa; phylum Arthropoda; class Insecta; order Diptera; family Drosophilidae; genus Drosophila; species Drosophila takahashii. Next base: position 15,603,274 of record NC_091678.1, read on the forward strand.
GAACTCATATTTCCACAGACCCTCGAAGTAAATTGCGTTTACCAAAATTGCGCTAAGATAGGGATTCATGTCACTAGGTGAAACTAAACTCCGTATCTTTCCATGCGTCTGATTTGATACCCATTTATTGACTATCTTAGCCGCCTTTTCTGGATCTTCTAGACTGATTGTCTTAGCTTTGGCCTTGAAGTACTTTTTAACCATCTGATTAAATTCCGGAACAAGGCTATATTTTCCATTGACGTATATGCGGTTTGCCAGCCGCAGGGTGACGGACTTTTTACCATTCTTAAGATTTGTTAAAAACTCCCTGTAACGATTGGCCACTTCTTCTTTATCCTTTGGCAATTTCAGCGAGTTTCGTAGTTCTCGGGCCGTTTTTCCACCTGCTGCCATATAGATCATGCTCATAACAATCTCTACGGAGAGTGGCGAAGTAATGAGGTTTCGTTTTGCGTTCTCCTTGGACAAAATTCTATAAAAATCATCACTGAACCGACAAGCCACTGTCGAGGCCAAAAAAATCAGAACTGTAGGAAAAACAGTAAATTATTTCGGAATAAAATACGACTATGTTGACCGTTTACTCAAGTATTTCATTCGAAATGCGGCATCAGACTTAACGGATATTTACAGGTCTTGAAAAAGTTTACTAAAAGCTAATGAAATCAGTAACGCCGATTTGACATGGACATTTGCATGAAAATCAATTTAAATGGAAAGAAATTGTTATACTCTTTCAGAAAGTACTAATATTGTGTTGGACGAAAATTTATAGTTATTGAAAGATAACTTCCTTTCTTTTTCTAATGGAGTACTTAAATGAGATTTAAAACCCAGCCAATGACAATATCAATAAAACTGGATTTATTTATGAATTACAATAAAATATAGTGGAAAAGTGAGAAGGCACTTAAGGAAGATTAAGAAATCAATTAAATAGATTACAATATGTTTAAACATTTGTATCCTCGGGTATATTTAAAGCCATCCTGATTGCGGTTTTTCTCTTACGCAAGTATTTTATTTAAAACAGTGACTTAACCTTCCCGCAAATTATCAGGCCAAGTTTCGACGTGGAAGTTAGACTTTACTTTATTACAAATGTATACCAAGTATTAAACAATAAACAAAGAAATATACATATATAGTATATATTTCATGGAAAAACCTTGTCGATAATAAGGGGATTTTACTTTCAAGCAAAATCACTGGAAAGAAACTTTAGGATTTTTTTCTATAGCTTCAAATTTATTACACTTTTCGCAGCTTCAGCTTAGACACTAGCTCCACCAAATACTCCAGTACCCATTGAGTTCCCCTCTTTAAACCCGTTCCCTCTGTTGCTTCTTGCACTGATAAAATGTAACACCATTTATTAATTTAACTTAAATATATTTTAAATAATATGGTATAATTACCTCTCGAAGTAAATATAATATATATTATTTTAAAATGTTTTAAAACATCATATAAAAGATTTTTGAATGCAGAAAATTAATAAGTAAATTGATAAGAGTAAGTCGGACCAGTACATTTTAAATATTAAGTGGTTCTAAAAAAAACTTCAGTTCTGATGATATAGAGATTTAGAGATGTACAGAGATTAAAAACTGACTGGTAAAAAAATGATTTCACAATATTTGTCAGCAATCAGAAGATCCTTCTAAAACATTTTTAAAGTGGAATTTAATAAGCTCATAATTAGAAAGGAAAATTACACAAACCATAAGTGAATAATAAAAAAACATTTTTATTTACCAAATTGCACAATAAAAACCTTTTTTTTTCTGTGCAGATCCAAGTCTTGCGTGCTGAGCTGCTGCCTGTGTTACGTTTCTCTCAGTTACGCACATTTTCGCTTATCGGGTGAGTCGGAGGGGGTGCTAAAAAGGGGGTGGTGGACAGGGAGGGCAGATAAGGGGGACAGACAAGCGACAGCTCGGACATGTTTCCTCAAACCCATCAAAAAACGACGAACCAAAATGCAAGTGTCTCGCCTTACAGTCGCCCCCAACTCTTTGACTTGGTTTTTCTCTGAGCCTGATTTATGTCGTTCAGTGTCGCGGGTGTTGCGTGTCGGCACCCACAGCCCCCCTGGCCCCCCTAGCCACTCTTCTATATACATGAAGAAATATTACAAATATTTAAATATTTATTATATCTATAATTGTTTCATGATTTTTATCTAAGCAAGGAAGAAAAGTTAAAATATTATTTTTTAGGGCTTTAAATAATAAACTTAAACACCTTTGAAATAAGGATATATACATTTTATTAAATTTATAAAATATTTTTAGATCTTGAGACAATTCACAACTTGTTTTCAGTGTAGTCATCTGAGACTGTGGACAGTGCAGTTTGAGTTTTTTTCAACTCTGTGGTCAGTTTGCTGTCTTCTGGCGATTGGCACTGAAGCGAAGCAGGCGATTTCCGCTTTAATGTAATTTTGACAACGCACACACGAAGTTCCAATGGTCAAGGGGGTGGAACTGGAGGATGGGGATGATGTCAGGGGGAGGCTGCGATTCAGTATCGTCATCAAGGAAATGTCATGATAAATCTTACTCGACTTTCGCGTGGCCGAAACCGTTACAGTAGCAACCGCGAATTCGATTTCGATTTGGGTTTTTGATTTCAATTTAAATCGCATTTGGTACTCTGCAATTAAGAGATCATATCAAGTGGTAATTTATCAACTTGGAAATGTTGCCGATTATGGTGTTTATGAAAAATGATTGGATACATTTTTAAAAGTAAAGTGAAATTGCATTTTTAGGTATCTATATTATCGAAACTGTATTTTTTGTTCCGTAATATTAAAAACTTATGGGTTCTTTAAAATGAAATATAACTCTTGGAATGAAGAGTATCCTAAAGTCAGCTTGCCATTTGGTAAAAAATATGTTTTTTTTATAGTTTTTCACTTTCCAGCTCTCTTATCGTGCGATTTGTTTTGCATGTTTTGATTTATCTGATTTGCTGGATATTTGATTACCCGATAACTCGATTGCAGCGGCATTTAGCAGTTGTCGAACCGCTTTTCCCCCACTTTCTCTATCCCCTAGTGGGTGCTTCCATTCTCCGTTCCCGATTTAAAATCGTATTGCGAGTCCTGAAGTCTGTTTCCTTATCACCCTCTTTTCGAGAGTCATTTAAGTTCTCGGCGGTGACCCGCAGTATCGTAAACCCGGCTTGACTCATTGATGCATTGATGATGCATTTAAATTCCCAATTCTCCTTCCACTAATTTTTCCGATTGCAAGTGGAAGAGCGATGGAGAAAATCACCATGAAATCTGTTCTTAAACGGGCCATTTGAATTTTCCGGCACCTGAAAGACAAACAAATGTAAGACTGAGCCTCTAAGGAGATAAGAAAAAAGGTTGATGGATTGTTTAATTGATTAACTAAAGTCTGCGTGGTGATTGATTGCAGAGTTAATCTAAACAATGGGTCCTATTCATGGGGCGTGTTAAAGAGGGCGGATCAAGAATAAGATAACCGATAGCTGGAAAAGTAAATAAAAAACGACAGTGTACGCACGGATTAAACTTAATTTGTATATCGGCAGCAATAAAATGAAAATGAGCTGAGTTAGCGGAATCACAGCTCGGTCATTTTATCGTCAGAAAAATAAAACTGAAATGCAAAACAAGACAAGTAAAAACGTTTAACTTGAGTTTAAGGTCTGAAAAATACCTAGTAAAGGTTGACAGAGGCAAATTTATTAAATTTAAATATTTGGTTTTCCCCGATTTGGAAACTTTTTATCAATTGACCAATACGGGAAAAATTAATATTAAAATTTAAAATATATATTTGTATTCTATAATTTCAAAGGAGTTCTGTGAGATTTATTTTCAGCATTTAATTATTTAGTTTAGTTAGCGATCGCCAACTTTATATGCCCCAAGTTTTCACCAAGTACCGGGTATAATTAAAATAATGAAATTGCAAGAAATATAAGTAAATTCAGAAAAAAACTTAGCAATAAAACGTGCGAAGTTATAAAAACAATGGAAAGCAAACGGTCAGAGAGAACGAGCAAAAAAGAGCGAGGGAGAATGCTCCAGATAATGCAGAGCTCGGTTCTACAGAGGTCTGTTCTGGGGGCTATGTTCCGATTCTTTGTTGCGGTCAGTCGGAAAATCGAAGGCGGCGCGTCGCGACTTCAAATCGAACACCAAAACGAAACGCTTTTTAGCAGCGAACGAATTTTTAATTATTATGATAATAGGGGAAATCTTACTATAAATATATTTAAGTGATAAGTGGATATATCGAAATAAATTAATAAAAAACCTAGAAATGTTTGAAACTAAACTGAAAGCCAAATTGATAAGAGTGTGCACAATCCACAATTATTATGTGCACAAGTAAAATTATTAATCAATAAAGCTATAAGTAATAGCATCAATTAAAATAATAATATGCTGTGGAGTCCAAGCACAAAGAAATAACAGCTAAATAGTACAACAATTACAAGAGTTTGGTAAATAACTGAACAAGAAATTTTACTTTAAATAATAATAAATAAATATTAAGTATTGAACCAATCTTAACATAAATAAAAACTTTTATAGTAATAAAAAAGTAAATTAATCAATTAAACTACATTTTAACTAATGTAAGTATGATATATCAGAAAAGTAATTATAAATATCTCAACTTTAAATCATTTTCAGCCTAGAAAATGACTTCCTATAGGACTTTGGTAGATCATGGCCACCCGATCATTGTGGGTGGCAGTGAAATATCGCTGGCCTCTACGTCGGCCACTAGTTCTCCCAAGGCCCTTCACCGGATGATCAAGTACTGGCGCAATAGCTCCGGAAAAATTCCGGGTCTCCGAAAGAGCGAGAGTTTTGCCGAGTATCGTCGCCACTCTTCAAACTCGGCCGCAGTTCCGGGCGGATCTGGGGGCAGATCTAGCACTTCGAGTGCCAGGCAATTGCAATATCAGCGACTGGAGATGGAAAGCTGCGAAAATATAGATCTGCTGATAGAACCACTAAGGTAGGTGGACTACAAAATAATTGCAATTTGTTGGGTTGGTCTGTGAAGACTTAAGGAACGCGAATTTATGAAGTAGTAAAAGAAACTTAGAGACAATGTTTTAAGTTGTTAAACTATATTTTTAGTAAAACAATTTAAATTCAAAAATCATTATGGCAGGTTAGGTTAAAATTGAAATAATTATTTTACTAGCTATTAAAGATATGGAGATCTGAATGGGTTAATTAATGAAATATGTAAACTTTTAGATAGCTTAAAAAATACCTATTTCAATTTTGCGCTTCAGTGAAACAATATTATATTTAACAGGATATTAGTTATTTTATCTTTCTGGCATTTTTTAAAACTATTGACTGCAAATCTTTTCCAAACCTCTTAAGATTCAACAAACAATTGAATTTGGATGCATGCCCCACCACATTAAGATTTCTTAATTATGCAAATATATGCACATTTCCAACCTGTTTACACAGAAAACTACCAAAAAAGTGGCACCCATTGTTCAGCGGTGTTCGTTTGATGTGTAACCCCAAAAATGTGGGGCATGCAACAGTTGGCTATCTGTTTTCTGGTTTTCGAAACGCCCCTCGCAGCTGCGGTTTATCTTGTGGTTATCAGCTGTTCGCTATCAGCCGCCAACGACAACAACCATAAGCATGTGGATGATAATGAGCAGCGAACAAGTGCAACACGCCGCCGCAAAAGCCGACGTCCTTTTGTGGATTGTGGATGCAATTTTTGGGCGAACCGCATGTGAGAGTGTGGGACGGAGAGAGATTGCTTATGTTGGAGCCCTCTCTCGGCAAGTGCCGTCTCTTTCGCGTCGCTTCAGCAATTGGACTTCCAGTATCCACATTTGGTCCACAGCGCGTGGTAAAGCTTGGAACGTGTTGGGCACTAATAACTTCAGCAGTAAAAAAAATAAATAGTTTTGCATGATAAATCTGAAATTTTAGAACGATTACTTCTAAAACTCATTAGTTAAAACATATGCTTATAATTCTTTAGGATTAAAAATGGGATTATGGGTCGTTATGAGGTCAAGTTGTTACTCGAAATTTCTTTCAAATCTATTTTTATATAAAAAATAAGACAAAAAAAGGATTTAATAATATTGTATTTTTTTTAAATATTAGAATCGTCTATAAATTGGTATTAATTATCTTTATGCAATGACGACTTCAAAATATTTACTTTAACTTCACTTAACACTTTGATTAAAATACGCTTTTCATCGAGGGCAACAGTACGTATGAGTAATAATCTTTGAAGACAATTTTTTTAGAAATTGCTGAAATTTTCTGAAATTGTTCAAAATCAGAACTAGATTTTTCCAGTGTACAAAATAAACTGTTTATGTTTTCATTCCAATAACAAAGAGGGCGAAAGAGAGATTGTGGGAGCATAGCTGTTGAGACTCTCTCAGGCGGCCGAAAACCAAAAGCATATGGAATGCCGACTGTTTTTGACTCGTGCCTCTGTTTACTTGTGTATTTGTGGCCCACGCCGGTTATTCAGTTTGTTTTCGTTATCTCTCTGCGGTGGCAAATCTTTGCCTTCTGCATACTTTTGGGGTACACTGTGCAAATATTCAAAATGCAACTGCATAGCCGGCTCCTTTGAATCGCATTGTTTTCCAAATTGTTTACTTTGGCTAATGCGGGCTAGACCCCTCTCCCTCGCACCATCCTACTCCACCCACCACCCTTTAGCCATCTCTTTCTGTTTGCCTAAACTGCGCGCATTTGGAATGTAAATAAATGTAAATAAACAAGAATTTCGCCCCCATGAAGGCAACAAAAGCAATAAGCGCAGAACAACAACCAACTGCAGTCCACCCACTCTCCCTCTTTCTCTCTCTCGCTCTCTTTCACACACAAGTGCAAAGTGCAAGCACAGTTGAGGTCACAGTAATAGCAGATAATTTAAAATAAAAACAAATTTCATAACAATTGATATATAAACATTAATAATTATAAAATAAACATTATTTAAATTTTTTAAATAATGTTTTTAAGGCAACCTAAAAGAGTGTATATTGGGCATGCCAAATTTTATTTTAAGAATTAGGCGTTGCGAAATAGTTGTAAAGTTTTCATAAACATTACTTATACGACCCGTATAACAGATAAAATTTAGTTTATAAATTACAAATACACATATTTAACGGAAAAACAAATTTCGTTTCAAGTGTAAATGGGCACAAAACAAGTAATATCTAACAAAATATTTTTAAATAAAATAAAATTTTTTTTGCAAAGTTTAGTCACATTTTTAAAAAAGTGTTTAAGATGTACGCAAAATGTTATCGCCTCTAATAAGTAGTGTCATTTTTCCATAACCCAACTATTATTTTGGCCCCAATTGTAAGTAGCATGGCTCTTCCAATGAAAGAGAAAGAGAGGTTGCTGGAGAGCCGTTTTGTGGATCGCATTGCAAGTGGAACCTGAAATCTGAGCTTCGTGCGCAACGTGCGAGTGCCTCTGGTTCCTCTTTCGTTCGATTGGGGGGCTAAACCAGCAGCTTTTCTGCTTTTCGCCTCAGAGTCGTTTTGAAAACCGACTCGTGTGGGCGTGCGAGCCAGCGAGTGTCCGTCTGTGTGTGTGCGTGTGCGAGGACAACCAGGCGTGTGTGTGTGCGTTGTCGCGCGTCTGCGTCGGGAAATCCTGAAAACGGAAATCGGGACAGGAATCGTGATATATTTCGGGTTTCCGGTGCGGTACTGCTTCTTCTTCGGCTTCTTCATTAGCTAGTCAAAAAGAAACGGTAGAACGGCGAGCAGTTGCCAATTGGCAGCAACAGTTGAAAGAAGAGCAGCCCGGAAAAAGAAAATCAAAATCAAAACAAATAAAGCAAGAAGTTTGGCGAAAAAGCAAACAATAATAAAGCTACAAATTCGTTGAACGAATTTTCGAATATGTGAAAGTGTTGAGGTAATAATTTTGAAAAAATATTGAAATTTGTAATACAAATAAAAAAAAAACATAGAAAACAGGGAAAATAATATTTCAATAATACCAATTCTTGAAATAATTAAGAATCTTTAACAAAGCTCAAAAAACGGTACTTAATTAATTATTTTGTGATTATTAATAAAAAAGAAATTTCTCTAATTTCTAAAGAAAACGAAAACAATTAAACAATAAACAACAAAGTGTGTGGTCGAATTGTAACAAATTGAAATCGCATTTGGAGGCTTATCAAAAAAATTAGAAACGAAAGTGGCAAAGGTGTCAAATAGGCAAGAAAAAAAAGAAAACAAATTAGGCTGCCAAAAAAAAGCGGCTGCATAAATACCCGCACGTACTTAAAAGTGAAATTTTTAAACAAAAATCGTTGACTGAAATCGAAATTTAACGAGCAAAGAATCCAAAAAGAGTAGCGAAGAAAGTGTTGAAAATAAGTGAAATTGTGTGTGTAATATTTTGTGCAATTCAATTACGAAAATGCCATTTAATAGCAAGTGCAAAAAATGACGGAATATCATAATCACCGCAGACAAATGTCAAAGCTCTGAAAAGAAACAACAAATGAGAAATATTTATAAAAAGAAATAACCACAAAAAGTTCCGTTTTTGTGTCTTTTCTCTCTGTCTTTCTTCATCTCGTTTTTGCCGGTTCCCGAGTGTTTTTTTGTGTTTTTGGAGTTCGATTAAAATGCGTCACGCATGATTATTACGTGTGTTTTTGGTTTTTTATAACCATTTTATCTTCCTGCGATCGGTTTAAATGTTTATTTCTTTTTATTTTTTTGTGATTTATGTGCAAGTTGTGTGAGGTGATTGAAGTTATAAAGTTGCCTCAAAAAGTGGAAATGAATTTGTTTTCAATTTGGAATTTTTATTAGGGGGTGAAAATACCTGACGATCATGAACTCCAACAGGTTTTTTGTAAATGTGTCAAAAACAATTTGGTTTCATTTTTTCTGATCGGGAATTCGGATATAACTCATACAGTTCAAAAACACTAAATTTAGGAATTTCTTATTCCCAATGACTTGCACTTGCATTGCAAATTTGCATTTATCTTAAATGGAACTTTGTGCTTAATAATATGAAAAAAAAATTCGAAAGACTTATTCAAAGTTTTTTATTTTCAAATGTCAAATTTTTGATGTGATACGAAAGTGGAATTTTTGATACATTTTTAACCATTCTCTGATTCATCTGCTTCGGGAAAACCGCTTACTTCTCATTGCATTTTTCTCGTTTCCGACTTGCAAAAATGCAAATTAAAATTCACGCATTTTTTCCACCTTTTTTTTCGCCTTGTTCGTTTGTCCCGTTAAATGATGTTGCATCTTCTTCTTCTTCTACTGCTCCTCCCATTTTTTGCTACTGCCTGTTATCAAGCTGGTTGTTGTTGCTTTGTTGTTAATATGCATTGCCAATGGCAAAAAAAGGTAAAAAAAATATGGTAAATTTGCAGAGCACGTGAATTTCTTTTTGGCTTTTGAAACGGGTTTGGCCTGAAATGATTTCAGTTTGTTGTTGCCGTGTTTTCTGCTGTTGACTTTTCATTTTCGTTAAATTTTTTCTCGATTTTTGTCTCGCTGCAACTGGCAAAAATATTTATTGGCATGTGTGTGCGAGTTTTGCGACTGCTGTTTTGGTTGTTTTGCTGTTTTCACTGCTTTGCCAGCTGCAGTTTTCTGGAATTTCTGTTGCTCTTTCGAGAAATCGGGGTAATACGAGATGTTTGAGTGGCTGTGTCATAAAAATCATATTTATGGTGGCCGGACTTGGGAATAGTTCAGTTTTTCATTAAAAAATGTATCTCTAAAGTCGAGATAAATGTAATAAGGGTACTTTATATATCCTGTTCATTAAAAAGCTTTTAAACAAGTCAATACAATTGGAAATAAATCATGTACAATGCCCTAACTCACAAATAAAAAGAACATAAATGATTTTATTTAATGCCTATTTATTAAATTCAAATATATTTCAAGAATAAAAAAGATATAAAAAATATTTTATCCATTTAGATGGAATATTTACAAAATCTTTATAATTAGACTTACATAACTATTTTTTATTAGTAATTTATGATATAAAAAGAAAATTATTTAAAAAAAATTTGACAATTTTAAGAGCATCCCTGTTTTAGTAGGGTTAGTGGTTGGTCCTCCACTTTATCTCCCGCTTTTGGCAATCTGCTCCCATTCCGTGTTCACCTGAATACCCCTGCTCTTTTTTCCTTTGTTTGCTTTTGCCTGTTGCATTTTTGGGGCTCCGACTTTTGTTGCATTTTGTTCCGAGGGCGAAAAAGGTAAGCGACAGCTCATCAAATATTCATGCCGTTCGTGAAGAGATTGAAGAGATTCTCCCTGCCCGAATCGGATGTTTGCCTTTTGACAGATATCGTTTTTTTTATTTTTGGTGGGGAGGGGGAGTCCATAGAAGTGCTGCCCCATTGAATTTCTTTGGGATGCAAAGTAAACCTCAGCGATGCGGAATGTAAATGAACTCAAGAAGCAAATTGGCCTTGTCTCTCGGTGTGAAAATACGGACAATAACAGAAAGCTGAGAAAAAAACAATCCCAAGAAAACAGCTGCTTTTTGGCCACATCTCTTGCTATCTGCTTCGGATTCTCCTCCTCCGCATCTCAGATTCTCCGCCTGTCCATTCATCGTTCTGCGTCTGTCTGGCCCATCAATTGTCTTGTCATCCCTCTCACTTTTCGCCGCCCCTCTCTTTCTCGCAGTCACTCGAGAGTTCAAGTTGAAGAGCACCCAGCACAAAAGCTTGGCTCAGAAAGAGAAGGCAAGAGGGGTTAAGAAAGTGAGAGGGCTAAGCCTCGCCGTGTCATTCGCCTGCATTGATTTTGGATTTTGGATTCTCCCTTCATGACCAGTACTCGGCTAAAGCAAGGATATGATGGGATTTTGCTAGTTCAGTTTCCTTATGTATTTAGCGTCCTTAAGAAAAGTTAATATGTAATTAAAGTGGATTATTTTCGATTCTATAAAGTTTTTTGGATCCCAATTAATATTTTTGAATATTTCTCTTCTAATAATTATTATCGTTTATTAATATATACAATGTACATTGTTCATGTTCCCCAACTTAAATCAACAACAGTTTAAAAAATCCCAATAAATTATGAATTTAATGCGGATTTGTTCAAATTGAACACAAAAACTATTGAATAAATATTTTTTTAATATTTCATTTGATTCCTTGTATATATTAAAGATAACTAACCTATCCATTTAAACCGAAAAGGACAAAAATGGAGAGAAAGGAATACTGCTGGGTACCATAAAGTCTACATTTATTGTAGTCTATTTAGCCTTTGTAGGCTGCTGCAAAATTTACCGTTTCGCCAATGCGTTTTCTGTTTGTCCCTTGCTTATCTCCGCATTCGCAGATCCCCCAATCCTCTATGCCCCTCCCCTTGCAACACTTTTTTTGTTGGTGGAAAAACACACGCGAATTTAATTTATGGGGCGTGTGCCGCCGCTTCTCCCATGACATGGCCCAGTGCCAAATGGCTGGTATCCGAATTGGAAATGGAAAACACAGGCGGTCGACGGGGAGTGTCTGCTTCTATGTTTAGTGCGAACTTTAATTGCCTTTGCCTCGATTTTTCTATATTTTTCCTCCTTTGTTTACGACCTGTTCGCACCTGTGCCAAAAATAACAAAATATCCAGTTTAATGACCGAGTTCCTGGGGAATATATGATGAAACTAATAATTCTTTAATAATTTTTTTTTAAAAGAAATATTACAGGCGAAGGTCGACTTTGAAGTTTTCTTGTTTACTGGGAGTCAAGGATTAAAGGGGTGGTAAATCAAAACTTTATGGCAGCAAGGTGTTTCGAAGGTCTTTTTTTTTGGCTGGGAAAATATTCTAAAAATATCGTTACAGTAACAAGATTTGAATTTGGGTGAAGGTCAAAGGTAACGAAATTTAAAAGTTTCTTAGTTATAATTACGTTTAAACTTTAAAGAAAATAAAATCGTTGAAAGTGGATGTAATTTATCTGGGCTTAAACTTTAAAGTGATATTGTTAACAAGAACTCTATCAGTTTTTATTCAATCGACTTTAAAGTAAGTTCTTAAAATATAAAAAAGTATTAAAGCTCTACACTATGCTGAATTCACGAGTAGGAAAAGTTATCTTGTAATTTCTCTTCTAATCTCCCTTATTGACCAAATTTGAGCCATGTGTAAGAGCTGTCCCTTTAAATAGTTTTATTATCTCCAACTACTAAGCAGCTACATCAATTTCCTATTAGACTTCACTTACAAACAAAAATATCTCTACCATTTTCCGTGTTCAACTAAAAGTAACTCCCCCAAAGAACGGGGAAAGGCCATTTTGTGGGAGTAGTCAAGGTTGCGTCGCCCATCCAAAAAGCTGATTATTCAGCCAAATTGGCAGCCGATAAGATAAGATACCTATACCTATAGCACACAACCGACACATACCGATACTAAACCAGAAACGAAAACAGAAAAGAAGTCACAATCAACTAGAATTCCTCTCACACAAATTGTTGCCCCACAAAAAAAATTAAAACAGAGCAACTTGGGCTGCCAACAGCTGTTGATGTTTGTTAGCCAAGCTACGGGAAAAAAATAACACAGAACCCAATATGAAACCAAGCCGGAGACGAGATGAAAAATTTGTTTACAGAATTTGTCAAGGCATAAATATTTGAACACGTGTAACGGCGTAACAAGCAACAAATTCTTGAGTCCCCAATTCTCCCATTAAACAGGAAAATAGGGAAATGTACACACGGAAGGAGACCCAACTTTGAACTTGCCAAAATGGTTGAGTGTGGGAAATGGGTGGAGCCCCGGATGTTGTCAGAGTGTTTCCAGCGGCTTGCATATTTTCCAAAATTTTCCCCTTAGCATATCATATATTTGAAGATTGATAAGAACACCCACCCGCCCATTTTCGATAAGAAAATAACAATATTCTACTTGGTGACTCAATAGATTGTTTGCTTTAGTGGCCCGCAGCTAAAATATTGTGTTTATGACGTATCGACGCCAAGTCGCGGCCATAAAGTACTAACTGAAATTTGATTGCGAAACGTTGACGCAATTATTTGGAAGGGGAGTTGGGTAAAATATAAAAAAAGGGGTTAGCGAATGTTTGAGTATGTCGAGCACTTGACACACTTATCATTGACTAATTGCTGTGCGATAAAGTGATAATAAGAGCAAAAGGAAAGTAAGAAAGTGAAGAACTTGAAAGTGAAAAGCAGTTAAGACAATACTTCCTGCAAACATGTGACTCAAGGAAATAAAGAATTTATGCCGAATAAATTGATGAATTTTAGGCAATGCCAATGGAATGAAAATATAAGAACAACTGTATTTATAGAATTCAATTGTGCGAAACTTTTCCAAAAGACTTCTCATCAAAAGGACCTATTCAGCCACATATCATCTTCAAAGTATCTGCATAAACAACTCACCCTCTGACATTCCAAACTTCTGGCTTCATTAACCCAATCAAAATAACAGCGAGAAAAACAAAAATAAAATTGAGAAGAAATCCGCACAATTTCATTTGCAACTCGGATCACAACACATCAATAAAAATGCCAAATTGAATGAGCAACAATAAAAAAATTATCATTGTTCGGTTGACACACTTGCCTTCTATTTCTTCGCATTCTCTCTATTCATCCTATATTTTCTCATACGATAAAGGCCACCCACTGGGTGGTTTTGAGAGACTGGAATCAACTATTAGCCCAGCAGCCCACACGATTCCCCATTTTTTTCCCCTCCAATCTCCGATTCTGTTGACATTAATTTGTCCACAGCCAACAACCGCAACAACAAATGAATAAATATAAAATTTTTATAGATTTTTCTCTCTTTTTTTTGCATGACACCATAAAAGGTGGTCGTCGTCGACTTGGGGGCGGTTGCTGAGCCTGATTTAAATAAATTATTCTATATGCGATTTTTATAATGCAGCCGCCAGTAACCCGAAGAATTATTTTGCACTCGCGCTCACAAATTGTTTTCTACGCCGCGTAATTCAATTTCATTTTGGTTTGAGTATATTATGATATTTTTTTTATCATTCTCACCTGAGTGCCTGTTGCTATTTTTTTGCGGAAATGACGAATTTGCAACAACGGAAGTTGCGTGTTGAGGCTGAAAGAGATGGCCGCATAAATTTTGATTGCTCTTAATGCGATTCGAGCCGAAACGAATTATATATTTTATTTTACATTGGGTAATTGCATTACAGAGCGAGCCTGGTATCTCAATCTGGGCAAGTGATTTGCCAAATGTTGTTGAGAAGATTTAGAGATTTGCCAATTTAGGTCAACGGCATTGAAGGCGCATTAGGGCTGAAGTGAAGTAATCATATCAGTTGGATAATGTTTGTCGGATTTTGCTCGACAGCGTGCACGATAAATCCAATTAATTAATGGTCCCAACGATTTAGGCATATACACAAGCAATTAAACATTCCTTTGAGGATTTTAAAGCAGAATTTAACCGAAAATGGGGCTGTAGGTAAGAGGTTGTGAAATTGGATTGTCGAAATGCTAATTGGGGTTTATTGGGAGACAAATTAAGCTGTTTAAATAACTTTAAGTGGTTTTAAAACTATGAATTGTAATGATATGCTTGTAGATAATTTATTTTAGTGATTCCTTTCAATTGCAATTAGTGTTCTATTTTATATACAATTTATATGAAATAATTTTTCTTAGATTCTAATTGGTTTTTCTGTTGGTTTTTCTGAAGATTCCCCATCCTTTATGCAATTTCCTCTGACAGCTAACCAACCCATTTTAAGCCCAAACTGTAAGTGGCTTAAAGCAAGTACAGCTCATCTCCTCTTGGCCGTAACAGGCTCACTTTTCCTCAAATTCCAGCTCGTCTACCTTTGACTAACCCTCTTATCACCACCCCCAACCCCAAAATCTTCCATAATACCATTCGCAGCTCTCGTTATGTACGCACATTACCACTTAAGCGAGGTGCTTGGCCTTGGGAGGGAAAACCGGGAATCGGAGGACTAACTCCATGGGCTTTTGACGGCCAGATGCCTTCAGTCAATGCCGTAAATCATAAATCATCTCTCCCTTCTTCTGTGGGGGCGGCACTTGGACACGTGCGCCAGTACATTACCTTTTGGGTGGTTTTTCCGACCCACCCTACCACCCCTCTAGGTAATTTCTACATTTTCCTTCTCGCATTTTAGACCTAAGCCAATTGTCAGTGGGGCAGGTTCAAGAAAAAGTTTTCCTTTGCCGCTTTATGAGGGTTTATTGAAGGTTCTCAAAGGCGGGGGATGTGGGGCTTAAGTGACTGCCCTGGCAAGTGGTTTTGCCCCGGGGTTTTCGCCCCACGCGGAAAACATATGCGGGTTGTTTGCTGTCTCCTCTCTGTTTTGCACGCATTTTCACGCGCTTTTCCTCGCTCCGCTGGGCAGACTTTTCAGCTCCGGCATTACTTTTTAATACACTCAAGACCCCCGCCCAGAATCTCCATTTATTTGCCTTTGAGTGATTTTCTTTGTTTTTCGAAGACAAGACTTATTTCTACCGAGTTTTACGACCATAAAGTCGGGCAGCATAAACTTATTAAATTTCCATTCTTTTATTGCTGGCCACATAAAATTCGGTTTCACAACGGTTGTAAAACAAGCGTATGGAAAATGCGGTTCAAGTGACCACAACCTGAAATTTAATTAATAATCGGGAACAGATAAAAACGGAGTGAAAGAAAGAGAGAAAAACACATGCTGAAAAGTGTAGGGCCATAAATTTAAACCCTCCTTAAATTTTCCTTCTGTGCAGCAGCAAAATGGAAAGAGTGAAGTGAACCCATGTGAAAAACTAAAAGCATTAAAAAAGGGAAAACCAAAACGAAACAAAACAAACACAAAACCAAAAATACTTCAAAACCAAAAATACGAAACCAAAATCAAAACAACGTCAGTCAATCAAATCCATCAATCATGCTGAAGATACACATGCTGGAGCAGGTCGTCAACACGGAAAATGTCTGCGAGAATGCCCAGGAGCTATCACCAAAGCGCAAATTGCCGGGCCAGGGGCCAGTGGGTGGCGGGGGCAGCTCCTCCTCCAACGGGGGCACGCCCACCGTCTCGGCGACCTCGTCGCCCCACCACCAGCCGACGCCCCCCCAGCGCCACATTCACACGAGCGGCGGCAAGAGCGTCAGCCAGGGATCATCTCCAGCTGGGTAGGTAAACAAATTAACGCCGGGGAGTTCTTGTAATTACTAACAAAAAAAGGAAAACTAGTCCCTAAAATATGTTTTTATTTAAAGAGAAGGCCAATTAGTTTAATAAATATCTGCACTTATAAATTCCCAAGATATAATGTAAGATCCCTGGCATAAGTCTACTAAAATTTCCATTTAATTTGAAATATTTAAATATTTTACTAGAATCTCATATATGTTAGATAAATATTTCTTGTGCACATGCCCATAAAATTTTATGGTACAATAATTAATGCACTATCTGACAATTTTTAATACATTTTCTGGTTTTTCAAATAATTGAAAAAAAAGGTATATTATTTTTGATATTTTTTTGGAAGACATCTCATTCTGAAATATAGCCAAATATTTGAAAGTTATAGAAAAAAGAGTGAAATATAAGATACAGTTTATTTAAAATGGGTAAAATATAGGTTACCTAAAAATGAATTCCAACAATTAAATTTCACAGTGCCTAGAAACTCATTAGTTTTAAACACTTCCTCTAACATTTTCTCAAATGAGCTTCTCCGTTTCCCGGTTTTGTTCGGCTAATTGAGGCTGCTGGATTAGACCCAGTATCTTTGTTGCTTTTATGCAATCTGTCGAATGATAGATGCGTTTTTGATGAGTCCTCCCTTTGGCTGCGCTGCCTTTCCCCCAAAGCGAGAGCACTCTCTTTTTTTATGCAATTTTCCTGTTGTCACATTCCTTTGGTCGCTGCGGTTGACTGACGTTGTCGTAATGGGTGCATCGTCCAGCGGTTTTCCAGTTTTCCCCTCTTATTGCCAACCTTTGTTGGCCAGTTAAAAAATTTCACCGCAAATTCTGTTATTTTCTTTGTGTTTGCCTTGATGAGTTGAGGGTTTTTGGGTTGAGGTGTGGCTAAATGGAAAATGGTTAATGCATTTGCGAGGCGTGAATTGGGTGGCAAATTGACTGAGAATTAATGTTACTGAAGATAAATTTGAGGGAAAATTATGTTTACTTTTTGTAAGAGCCATTTCAAAAATTTAAAAAGAAGTTTGTATTATATTTTTAAATATTTTTTTTACATCGCCTATATCTTAGTCAGTAGCTTAATTTATTATGCTGTGAAATAAATAGTCTTTTCGTGTTAATGTCATACTTAAATATTCCTCTTCAACTCTGATTGAAAGGCGACCGTTTTAAACTGACAAGTTCATTATCAGTATCACAAGACACTTTGCTTCTTATCTGAAACTTAACATTTCAATGGCATTATTTTTTTTTTCATCAGAACCGCATTTCAGCTCGCTAAGTTTGAACAAATAATAGCTGTTTGAGAGCTTTGATTGACAATATGCCATTGAAATAATTGAAAACTTTGTTGTGCAAGTTCTGGTTCTACCACTTTCTATCTTCCACTCATTTTTTATTTCTTTCTATTTTTTCCACAAGTTTGTCACCCACTGCACTTCATTTCACGCTATCAATGCAGTTGTGCTTATTTTTCCTCCAGCTCCATTGTTGGTCAGCGCTGCCACGAGGTATTCAGCTCAGATATTACCCAGTTTTCCCCTTTTTCCCTCTTCCTTTATCTGAAATTTTCTTGGCCATTCCTTTGTGGCTTGTTATTTTCGCATTAGAGTCTGGTAATTGATACCTTGCGGATGGTTATGGCTTTGCGGCTGTGAGAGCGACACATCAAGGCTACGGGGAGGCGTTTTATGTTATGGGGAAAATCTTGGCAAACAATGGACTTGAGGTCTCTTGTCCAGGGGGCGTGGCCGTGGGCACAGTTTTGTTAATAATTATTATCCACAAGCTGCATTGTCACATTGTCGGTGAATGGAGTGAAAGATGACAAAAAAAATCTGAAAACCGAAACAATTTTCATTTTCATTTTTCTTGTCTCCTGAACTTGACAATCAAAAGGGGATTTTCATTTCTTTTGTTTTCCGCTCCCTCCGCCCACGCAAGACAATTTTCTTTCCATGCTCCTCTTTTTGCTTTGGGATTTTCTCTGTTAAAAACATAATATTCAAAACATAAACACTTCCGTTGGCGCCCTTCATTACCCCAACAATCCTTCTTGTTTTTCCCCTTCGGCGGACTTAACTTTTTGTTTAATACAGAGAAGAAAAACAGAAAGAAATACAAAACAAAATATTTATAATATTTTGTTCATTTCATAAATGTTAAAATATTTTATAAAAATATAAAAAAAAATATTATACTAATACTAAGAAAAGTAAATTAGATTAAATAGTCTCATTTTAAAATAACATTTTACCAGTTAGACAATTTTAATGAAAGTTTTGTGTGCAGTGCCTTTGACTTTTGGCTATTTTTGACTTAATTACTTGGGGGCTTATGGGCTTGCCATGGTCTCTTCGTTGTCCCTTGCTGCATTATTTATGCCCAACATTAGTCGGTATTTTTCGTAACCCCCTTCCCCTTTGGCTCTTCGACAATTTTTGATTTATCTCGGAGTTGTCTGAGACTCGTGTCTTCTGCCGCTGCTCCCATTATGCCACCATTTCCATTTCCATCCTCATCTGCAACTTCGTGTTCATCTTCATTTCGTTGGGGAGCTACAGCTAGTTGACCCCGAAACGCTTATTCTTCTGCCTCCGAAAAGGGGGCCAACGCAGTTAGCCCAGTTAAAAATCAACTTGGCCGCCTGTCTGTCAGTCAAATGCGAGGCCAAATTGGAGTTCTGTTTCGGGTTCTATTCCATTCGGTTTGAGTTTCGGGTTCTCTTCTCCCATTTGAAAAGGCATTTTCAGGCTAATTTATATGCAAAGATTGCGCCAAATAACTGAACAAAAGCAACAAACACAACAACAACAATTATGTGGCCAGCTGACCAGGCCAAACCATTTATCACTTTCCAATTTTTTCAACATTTATTCGGTTTTATATTTCTGTGGGTATTTTTTTTGTCTTGTCTTCGTTTGTGTTGTTTGTCTTTAATTTGGAAAGATAATTTGGCATGTCAGCAGCTTTAATATCGTAGCACGAGATGTTATCTGTCTCTGTCTGGCTTTATCGCCCAGTGTTTTGGATACTTTTGTGGGTGGTTTTTGGCCACGGAAGTTCAATACAGTGAGGTCGAAGAATATGGACTGGGCGAGCTTTGGCTTTAAAGGTTTAAAGTTAGCTGTTCTGTAAGGAACTTAAATTTACTAATAATAACTGTCTTTTATAAGAAAGTAAAGAAAATAAGGTCATCGAATTAAAGGACTTGCAGTGAAATCCATCACTATAAGACACCGATGAGCTGCAGAAAAAAGGACAGCAACCGGAAAGGACTTGCACGTGACTTTTTCCCGACTTTACTTTACTTCACTTAAGGCCTACCCCGATTTTACTTCGGACTCGCAACTTCGTTATGCCAGAACACGAGGCCTCTGCCACATACGTGATTTTCACCCAAAAGCGGACCATTGACTGAGTAAAAAAATGGGCAAGTACTCTGAATCTTGATAAAGAAGCTAAGAGCTGAGCCCAAAAGACCCCTGAGGAAACATCTAACGGAAAAAAAGAAACTTGTCATTGGGCCAAGTGGCATTCGGCAATGCCAAGTTCACGATTGCCGATTCAATTGCGATTCCGCACCATTTCAGTTACGAACTTCGAACAGGAAACTAGTTTCGGTCGGCAGAGATCAATTGAAGCTTTGGATTGTTCGGGCCCATAATCGCTCTAAATTTTTTAATTTATTACCACGCTCTGACAGCTGACACATGAGTGGGAGGAGAGTTCAAAAGATGCTGACAACAATTAAATTAATGTCAAGGCAGCGAACGCCCCAAGGAAAATCAATAAAAAAAGAAACAGGAATGAGGCGAAAAGAAAGAGCAACCTGAGGGAGAAATGCACAGGGAAAAATATTTAAAAAGTCTTTTACAAAGCCATCAAGTATCCGATATTATAAATTATGTAAATCCTAAAATATCACTACATGAGCCTTATATTGTTGATATTTACCTGATACTTTATCGATGCATTGGGAGTTCCTGCATTTTTTTGAGTGCAAGAAAATGAAACTGGGACCGAAGCATAGGCCTCTGGTGATTTTCCATGCCAGTGAACCTGGCTGACTGACTTCGTCTGGGTGTTTGCTTTGATGCCTCGACTAATTGGGCAAAACTTCTGGGCAACGTTCCATTTCGGTTCTGCCTAAAAAGGTGAGATGTGTGCCCCTCTTTCGCACCCACTAGCCCCATCTCTCTCCCTTTTGGCACTTTGACGCTAATTTATGCCCACAAACCCTAGACAAACTGATGTAACTTTTGTTTTCTATTTACCATTTTTGCTCTCATACAAAAGTCACCTTTGTTTGTTATGCAAAAAGAAAAGAGTACATAAAATCAAACAGAAATCGCTTCTGTCTTTGTCTGAAACTGTCTTACTTATGACTTATGCATGAGGTTTTTATGGTTAAGTTCGCTGGGTTTGTGAAACAGACTCTACACACTGTAGCCGAATATTTATCTAAGCATCTGTGCCATTTAGCTACCGTGAAACATCATTTCGGGAAATTATCCAAATGGAAAATAGGCTGCTAAGTGCTGAATATGAATAGGGATCTGGTTTAACCATGAATAACTTATACATATAGTTCTGAAGAGGAATGTCTGATACAGAGGTGCCTAGTATTAATGGAAAACATGGCATTAATATTTTATTGGGAGCTTATCAATATTATAACTTAAAATATAGATGTTAATTCTTTCGACATTAAAACATAATTAAACAATTTCCGCCTTTCTCTTCTATATGACATATTTGGGTCATTCATATACATAATAGATATCTCGTAAGAAATTCCTTTGGAATCTGGAAAATCTGCACTCAAATCCCATTTTAAACAAAAAAAATATTCATGGGCATTAAAAACGTAATCATGTGAATAAATCAAATGGTGTCTCGTAAA
The DNA here is from genome assembly GCF_030179915.1 of Drosophila takahashii. NCBI lineage: Eukaryota > Metazoa > Arthropoda > Insecta > Diptera > Drosophilidae > Drosophila > Drosophila takahashii. The sequence goes on from NC_091678.1 coordinate 15,624,426, forward strand.
AGAGCAATCATAAAAAATGTGTGAGAAATCACCCGAATCTGCTGCTCATCCAATTTCTCCTAATGAAGTGAAAGAGCTCAGAGCTAAAGAAGAAAAAAAACTCCTCTGCCCGAGGCAATTTACTGCACTTGCTGAATTTTGTATCTTGTGGATACGCTGTGCTGCTGCATCTGACGGATGCAAGTCAACGTCATCGGCTTGGCTCCTTCTTCACTGCTAACCCAATTACCAGGCAGCATAAGCAAATTTCCTCTCGCTGCGCTATCTCTTTCCCGATTTTATGGAGCTTTTTCCATGCTGCTCGCAGACAAATTGCCAAGAAAAACACTTTGAACAACAAGTGTTGGCAATTCCACTGGAGAGGGTCGCAGAGGTTGGGTTTCAGGGGCCTGAAACAACATAGAAGAAGCTGAAATCTTTATGAATTATTAATTGGAAATTGTAAACGGAGACAAAGGCGGCAAAAGGGGGAGAAATGACAAAGTTATAAAAGTTAAAATCACTTGCACAAACTTTTACATTTTGCGGTGTCTTGCGGGCTCAGCTAAACATTGTTGTTGATGGATGCAAATATCAAATTGATGATAGAGAATTTTCATAAATGGGTGAAGCGGCGCTACAAAAAAAAATAAGAAAATAAACGACAACGAAAACTTTGACGAGTTCCAAAAACTCAAGTGGGAGTTGTCATTGAACCGCGCCTTGTTGTTATTTTCGTTGTGCGTAGACTGAATAATGGAAAAGTTCTCGGGGAGTGAAAAGTTTTTTATTATCCCAGAAGGATGGGTTATATAGACTTAGAGTTGGTTTCGGAAACACAGGGATGGCCATATACTGAAAAATGTATTTAAAACATTTAATTTCTTATTTAAGAAATTATTTTTTATTTATGTTTAAAAATGTCCTATTATAATAAAATCGAACATGGAATAAAAATAGGGCATATTTCAGTCGGCACAACCTACATATGTTTTCATTTCTTCTTTCCAAACGAGGTTAAGCGCCACAACAGCTGAGCAAAGAACTTAAGAAGATGTAAACCATTTCGGTGGCTTAAATTGATACTCGAAACAGAATAATTGTATTTTCCGGACAAGTTAATTACGTTTGCCAGCAAAAAGTGGCAAACTTCTGCAGTATATATTTGCAGATACTTGTAGCGATAGACAATGCAAACATATCTCAGTCAGTGGGTCAAAAAAAAGAGAAGAAAAAACCGCCGCCGACGCCACTTGGATCGTTTTTGGCATGCTTTTGTAGCCAGTTGGCAACGGACCAAAATTAGTTGGCTGGCATTTGATTGAGCTACCTCCAAGATACAGACACATCCAGATGCTCGAGCTCCGGCTACCGTGGACAAGACACTTGCGGCCAGGCATTTAGGAACGCCCAACCGGTTCGCTTTTTGTGCTCCATGTGTGTGGCTAGCAAATGAGCGGCAGTTAAATTGATTAGCGAGCATTAGTTCAGGAATTAAACAAGGGGAATCGAACAAAAGAAAGTCATCGGCGGCCAAGTTCATTGTACAGGTGGGAAAAGAAGAGGAGCGGCCAGAGGGGGGTGGCAGGTGGGCAAGATGAAGGTCATCGCAACACATCGCATCACACCGCATCGCATCGCATCAATGGAAAATTATGCAATTTATTCGATGCCAAAGAAAGAAGAAGCCTTTCTGTTGTCCATTCGGGTTGATCAATCGCTGATATTTATACGTAACCCAGCGGGTTCGATCATAATTTGTTAAAGATATCAGAGGAAATAAAATCATTGTTAATGATTTGATTCAAATTTATAAAAGCAACGTTGAGTGAAAATATATATTTTAGATTAGCGAAGGGAATTTTAATAGCAGATATAATTTTCCTTCTGATTAGCGTATATAATTATAAATTTAGTTTATGAAAATTTTTATGTGTGAACTAGATTTTTTTTGACCAATAACTATTTTAAGTTCTGGGCAGTCTTTTTTAACTTACATTTTATGAAGTGTAGTAAATAAATCTATAAAAATTCTGTCGTAAAAGTCTCTGTAATATACAATGAATATAAACCAATCGATTTAATAAAATCGTTTTGTAACCTGGCCAATTACGGATTCGTGCATAACCACAATTTACACCTATTTTATCGCTTAGAGGAGAAGCCCCCTCAAAAAAAGGCGAAGGTGTTTCTCGATTTCTTGGCGTGCCACATGCAACCGCCCATAAAATACAAAACTTTCGTTTTCGAAACTGAGCCAAGTAAAATGCAAGAAATCAGCTCAAGCTCAAGATTCTTTTTGTGGGCACAATTAAAAGCTCCTGCCCCAAGTGGAGTTAATTTTGGCCAGCTCTTGAGTTTGAGAGCCTTTTAATTGGAGAGACTAATTAACACGCAATTAAAATCGAAAAGTAATTCTGAATTCGATTTGGCCGCAATTAAACGAAATATAAATGGGCTTTCAAATTCACTTTCGATTAAGGCTTGATGGGGTACTGTCGGTAACCCCCGTCTTCGTCTCCCCCCACAAAACTCCCTTTGCCCCCATGGATTCAAGCTGTTGGCTAATTACGTGTCTGTTGCTGTCTCTTTCAATTTTCGTCTGGGGCAATTTTTGTTTTGCTGCATTCATTTGTCGGCCATAAAAGTCGCCGTCAAACACCAAAAAGTCGCGCGTTTCAAAGCTGTTTTACCATAATTTCAATTTTTATTTTTGCTCTACGTAAAACGACCATTTTGCTCCACCTTCTCCACGTATTCCAATCTAGAGGCATTCCAACTGTGCTACAGTCGGAATACTTGAAGTTGAATTTTTTCTGTGCTTCAAATTAAATTGGGTTAAATATGAAATGCAATTCTACAGTGCAATGCCTTAAAATTAAACTTTTATTATGACACATTTTCCTTTTCCGAATACAGCTAATAAAGAGAAGTATCTCAAATAAAGTTATCTCAATCGAAAAGATTTATTAAATGCATTATTTCTGTTAAATGATGTTTCCGATTAAAACCATTAAGCTTGGTATTACCAAAAGCGTACCGAAGATAACTACTAAGGATAACAAAACAATCTCAAATGAAGTTTTCTTAATTTTGAATTTGACATATGTATTAAATTTGTTTAAAATAAGTATTCAATATTCAAGTATTTACTTATCATATTAAACTGTTTTTAATGCGACTCTAAGAAATTTAATTCCTATAATAATGACTGTACTTCATCTTAGTCAAGTCTTGATTTTCCAATGTAGTCAGATGGGCGGAGAGGCGGAGTGGGCGTGTCCTCTGATTGTTGGAAGCAACAAGTAAATCGTATGCGCATTACAGATGACGTCAATCTAAATATATATATAAATAAATACATGAAGATATTGAAAATTCAAATTGAACGAGTGCCGAGGGAGCTTTTCTAGATTATCAAAGAGGAAGTGTGAAGATTTGGTATGGGGTTAAAGCGAGAGAAAAAAAGAGTGGAACGGGGGGAGATGGAACCTCATTTGGGAGATCGGCGCATCATTTCGTATGCTATTATTGTATCGCCTGCGGTTGCATTTAAAATTCAAACGAGTCGCAGGAGGCGCCGAAAGCTCATCAGCAATTCAATTGCCCTCCGAATTGAGGGGGGCGGCGACCACTCCCCCTTCGCACATATTTCGTATGCTGCGATTATCGACCTGAAGTTTTGTTTACCTCGAGGAACTCAGTTCTTTCCTTCTTTCACTGCCCTTATCCGTTCTTAAAGCATTCGATCTTTGGACAGATGCCGTAAAACTATCTGTCAAAAACTCTCTTGGGGTCTCTCCGCCTAATTGGAGCCTGTCGTATCCCCTTCAGTATTCCAGCACCATTGTGTCGATGAAAGAAATGTGTGTGCTTAAAGTTGGGCAACGGCAACAATGTGGTCACAGAGACACTGGAGAAACTCCCACCATTTTTGGGGATCCATTAAAAAAAAATAATGCTAAAACTTAAAGTGGAAAACGTTGAGGAAACTTCAATGAATAACCGTTATTTTATATTGGTTCTTGGAAAATAAAAAGTATTTTTTAGATGACTAATTAAACACATTAAATATAAATATTATAAAAATAATAAATATTATAATCATGTTGTAATTTGGACACAACCATGATGATTTTTAAGCTCTTAATGAGTAATACCATTTTGAGTCATTTGCTTTAATCCCTTTTTTAAAAACCCGAAATAATAAAAAAGACCCACAAAAATAATAGTCTAACTTAGCCCCTAAAACATATTATGTGAAGGTCACTTTACAAAGTGGAAATAGAATAGAAAGGCTTTTAAATGATAAATTACAACTGTCTGAAGCATGAACTTTTTTGCCTCAATGTTGCCAAAGTACTAAGCTCCCTTGCATTTTCTTCCCCAAAGGTTCCACCCTCCCCGCCCATACTCAGCGCCCAAATTTGTTGAGCTTTCTGGCGGTGCTGAAGTTATTACATAGATTTTGTAGCATTTTGTGCCCGAAATGTATGGCATCCACCGAGATACATGATATAGACTTTTGTCGACGACATATTTATGACTCTCTGGTCGCCCTTACGCTTCGAATTCGCCCACTTTGCGGGCGAACTATTTATGGGGAGAGCCCCGTTTAGCGGGAAAAGGGGGCATAACTCCAAAAGTGCAACTATGAAATATTTTTGGCAGAGCTCATAAAAAAAGAAGGAAAACGGAGATTATTACATGATGGCAAAATATAATTTCCACACTAGGAAAAAACTTTGCAGTTGTCTGCCGGCGGCTTCGGCGGTTGGGAAAATGCCTCAAGAATTATGAAAAATGTGTTGCAAAAAAAAACAAAATAGAGAGCAAAGTTTTTCGGCCAAGAGGGGGAATCGCATGAAAATGGCGTGTGGCACGAAAATGTAAAAAACAAAAAACGAAAAATGGAAAGCAAAAATGGGAAAAAATGTGAAAAAAAAACGAAAAAATTAAGCTGCTGCCCCGGGTTAAATTTGGCAGGCGAGACAACACTGCAAATTGTCTGACCAATGTGCCAGGGGTGTGGTGGAACATGGGGGTCTTTCGAGAGTGCAATAAACGGAGAAGTGTCTGAATTCCCGAACGCTGGGCGAGCGCTTTTGCCAGCCACTGTTTTGTGTGCCTCCATTCCGCATTGTTTACTGGACGTTGCTTCACTCCTGTTTTATTTTACATGTACATATATTTTTGTATCCCTTATATATCTTTCTTTTAGACTTTTCACATTTTATTTGAAAGTTTTGCACCCTGTTCGAGTGGAACGAGAAGGTATATACCGATTAAGCTAGAGATGTCTACTTTATTTTTGGCGAAAAAATACTTTTAAAAATATTATTGGTAAAAATATAATAATTTTCTAATTTATTTTTGATAATTTAAAAATACTTATGTTCTTTATATAAGCCTAATCAGTATTTAAAGTACTGTTCAAATATGGCTTCCCAAAAAATTCATTTTTTGCTGAGCAAGCCTAATAGTTTTAATTGATTCTACTCGCTTTAGGCCAAATAAAAATTTAATTTAAATCAAAATACCCATTATGTATTTGTTTCCACTATTTTTTTTTTTAATATTAAAGGCTATTAAACGACAGGTCAGAACAGTATAAATGTGCCCGAAAGCGGATTGTTGCGTTATTTATGCGCATTTTTATGCGCATTTTGGCTTTGAATTTGTCAACTGCACACGCATCAAATGCGTGCGTGCAAAGGAGATCGGAGACAATTGCAAATTGCATTTTTCAATTGCATTTGCAATGCAATTTGTGCAAAAAAACAGCTCTGAAACCGAATCGGATAAAGAACGGATGAATGGAAACAATGCCGATGCAATTAAAAGCGTTTTTCCAAACAAACTCCCCATGGTGATTTCGAGCACTGAAGTGCCGGAAAAGAGTGTTTAGCACATATACATACCATAGTGTGGATCGTGTGATGCCAAGGGGAATATCAATTATTGGGCAGAAGACCGACAGTTTACTTTGATAAAAGTTCCCAGGGGAACGTTTATAGATTAGTCATCAATTTGTTCCTAGAATGCCTTTTAAACGTGCCAACGTGCCTTTAAATCTAGAAGGTTACTTAAAATTAAAAAACTGTTTAAACTAGCGCTTCATTTAAATTAAAAAAACAAGTAATTCGATAAAAAAAACCAAAAGTTATTCCATGTTATAATTATACCCGTTACTCGTAGAGTAAAAGGGTATATTGTATTCGTGCAAAAGTATGTGACAGGGAGAAGGAAGCGTTTCCGACCCCATAAAGTATATATATTCTTGATCAGGATCATTTAAGATTACTGGACCTGCTACAGTGAGGGTATCTCCTTTCGATGGTGATACATACAAATTAGTTCAACAACTTTTGTGGAGTAATAATATTCCGTTTAATTCTTGGCAATTGAAAAGTGATCGATCTTTCAGGATTGTCGTCAAAGGCCTACATTCGTCTACGGATCCTGAAGATATTAAAGCTGATTTAGGCGCCGCTGGGCACGTTGTCCGCAATGTTTATAATCCCCCGGGTAAGAACAATGGTCACAGGCCCAATATTTTCTTTGTTGAGCTAGAGTCATCGACAAATAATGTCAAAGTCTATGACATTAAATCATTGGCTTATCAGTCAATTACTATCGTCCCTCCTGAACGCCGAGATGAAGTTGTTAGATGTTATAACTGCCAGGAGTTTGGACACACAAAAACATACTGTTTCATACCTCCCAAATGTGCAAAATGTGGTGGTGATCATGAGTCTCGAAGTCCTGTTTGCCCTGCTACGTCTCAGGATCAATTTAAGTGCATTAATTGCGGTTTTAACCACAGTGCAGGATACCGCAAATGTCCAGCTTTTCTAGAAGCAATTGCTCGTCGCAAATCGGGAACAATAAAAAAACAACCATCAAATAAATTTGTACCTGCCCCTCTTCCTGCCCAAAGTGCTTGGGGCCCAGCTTTACCTTCCCCGGCTATTGGATCTAGCACTTCCAAGCCCATGCAACGCGTTACTGAGCCTCCTCCGCCTAGTGCTGGCTTTGAAATACTTATCTCCCGTATTGACCAGATGATGTCAATGATGTTGAAAATGATGGAACTTCTTATGAACCAGTTTACCGGCAGTTCGCCTTCTGATGCGTCTAAGATCAGGAGACATGTCTAGTTTAGGCATTCGTTTATCATTTTGGAACGCCAATGGTGTCACTGGCAAAAATCTCGAGTTAGAGCACTATCTTACGGCTAATTCAATTGACGTGATGCTAATTAACGAAACGCATTTTAACAGCCGCTCACATTTCAGAATTTTTGGATATGATTTATTGACGGCTAATCATCCCTCTGACCGTCTTCGAGGAGGTGCTGCTATTTTAATCCGCTCTCACTTGCAGTACTCCCCTTACAGTACCAACTCTACTGTAAAATGTCAAACTGCTGCAATTACCTTAAGCACGGACTTGGGAGACATCGTGATTGCTTCTATTTACTGCCCCCCCTCCTTTTTATGGACTGCTCAAGATTTTGGACAACTTTTTAGCGAATTTTCAAACCGTTTTATCATAGCTGGCGACTGGAATGCTCACAATCAATTTTGGGGTTGTATCCGCTCTTCACCCAGAGGTGTTCAGCTTTTAGATTTTATTACGTCTTCAAGTCTGCAAGTCTTAGCTACAGGAGGACCAACTCACTTTCCTTCTGATGCAAGGCGAAATCCAACGGCAATCGATTTTGCTATTTATAAGGGTATCTCGTCCAACTTTCTGACTGTACATGAATCTCATGAACTTAGTTCTGATCACATTCCGCTTGAAATACTTTTATGCGCTTCTACTTCACCCCGACTTACAACACCAAGGCTGCTGTCTCGTCGGGCTAACATTGGACGTTTTAGGGATCACCTTACAATCCTTATTGAGAATGATGAATCTGCTGATCTGAACTGTCCTCTGGATATTGATACAGCTGTTAGTGACCTTACTCTAAAGATTCAATCTGCCGCTGCCGCATCCACTGCTATCGGTAATCGCCCTGCTGTTCCACAGCCAAATAATGCCCTTTCAAACACCAGAGTAACGGCGCTGGTTAGGCAGAAGAGATCACTCCGGCGACGCTGGATGCAAACGCGTCATCCACAAGATTTAGCAATATTTAAAAGAGCTGATACTCTATTAAGAAAAGCACTTTATGATGCTAAGTCCGAATTTTTTGTCCGGAAACTTAGTGCTATCGATCCGGATGCTGATCGAGGCTTTGAACTGTGGAAATGCACTCGCGGGCTTAAACGGCAGCCTCTCCAGAAGTTTCCCTTGCTTCGATCGGACGGTACCTGGGCAAATAAAGATGATGAAATAGCTAAGGAATTCGCTGATTCTTTGGAAGAAAGATTTAAGCCTTTTGATTTGGCCACAGATGAAGAGACTGCTATTACAGAAGCCTTTGATGATGTTCCCTCTGGTCTAGCTTCTCAAATTTTACCTATTGAAGCAGAAGAAGTTAAAGACCAAATAAAGCGACTGAAGATGAACAAAGCCCCTGGCCATGACAGCATTGACGGAAAAGTAGTTAAAGCTTTGCCAGTAGCAGCTATTTCGTTCCTTACGCGTATCTTTAATGCTATGATTGTTCTTTCATATTATCCGGAGCAGTGGAAGCATGCGAATGTTGTTATGATCCCCAAGAAAGGCGTCTCTCCCCGCTGTGCAGATTCTTTTCGGCCTATAAGCCTATTGCCAACCTTCTCTAAGATTTTTGAGCGAATCTTACTAAAAAGGCTTTTTAGTGTTCATGTGTTTCAGAATGCAATTCCAAATCATCAGTTTGGTTTCAGGAGTCTGCATAACGCTGCTGAGCAAATGCATCGGGTTGTCAACCATATCCTTAAAGCATTTGAGGCGAAAAAGTATTGTTGCGCAGTATTCCTAGATGTCAAGCAAGCCTTCGATCGAGTCTGGCACTGTGGCTTGCTCTATAAGCTGAAACCCATTCTTCCCCTGACATACTTTGATCTCCTTCGCTCATTTCTAATTGGTAGAACCTTCCAGGTGGATGTTCGAGGATCCAAATCTGCCTCAAGGCCTATTCTTGCTGGAGTCCCTCAAGGAAGTGTGCTGGGTCCTGTCTTGTATACAATATTCACCTCGGACCTTCCGTCGCCCAGAGGCAGGAATGTTTTAACAGCTACCTATGCAGATGACACAGCATTTCTGGCGACAAGTGCTCTGCGAAGAGAGGCGACAGATATGGTGCAGGACATGCTAAATGAGTTTGAGGCCTGGGCGTCGAGGTGGAACATCGCAGTTAATCCTGCCAAGTCTCAGCATGCCACCTTTTCATTGAACAGGCTGAACACTTATCGCCTAACCTTAGACGGGACTCCAATAAAGCACTCGGACACGGTTAAGTACCTTGGGCTCACTCTGGACAGGCGGCTTACCTGGAAGCAGCACATTGTGGCAACCTGCGCTTCAGTAAGGCAAAAAGCGGGGAAAATGAGATGGCTTCTTCGTCCGGGCAGTGGACTATCGATCACGGCGAAAACCCGGCTCTTCAAAGCAACCTTGATGCCTAGTTTACATTGGGGTATACACTTCTGGGGCACTGCCTGTAACACTTCTATAAAAAGAGTTGAATCCTGCCAATCCAAAATTTTAAGACATATGATAAACGCCCCATATTATACAAGAAACACTACTATTTTTCGAGATCTCAAAATTAATCCTGTTTGTAAATCTATCACCAATTCTGCCACTCGCTACAGATCAAGACTCATCTCCCACACAAACAGACTTGCCCTCACACTTTCCAGACCTATGAACAGAAGAAGACTAAAAAGATTGCACCCATCTGACAATTGGATACTTGGACGGCACGCTTGTGGGAAACTCATTCCAGACTTAGACGCCTAGACTGCAACACTGCTAAACTTTTGTAACCAATCTTTTTATTCACTTTTTGTTAATTTTTTATTTTTTTTTTTTTTTTTTTTTTTTCATGGGTGAAAGTGAATTGAGTTTCACATAACACTCTTCAATAAATATTTGTTATGCATATCAGATCAGGATCACTAGCCGAGTCGATCTAGCCATGTCCGTCTGTCCGTCTGTCCGTCTGTCCGTCTGTCTGTCCGTCTGTCCGTCTGTCTGTCTGTATGAACGCTGAGATCTCGGAAACTATAAATGCTAGAAGATTGGCATTTTGCATGCAGATTTTAGGAGTTCCTACGCAGCGCAAGTTTGTTTCAAAATGGTGCCACGCCCCCTCTAACACCCACAATCGCTTATATACGATTTTAAAAACTTTAATATTTTGGAAAAGTAAAAATGCAGTTTTATTGTGTTTATCAATACCTATCGAGATGTAGAAGAAATTTTTCAAATCGGACCATTCGTTAAAAAGTTATGCGTGATCAAAGTTTTCAATCTATATCTCCATCTCCCTCGCACTCCCTTTACCTGAGTAACGGGTATCTGATAGTCGGGGCACCCAACTATAACGTTCTCTCTTGTTTTTTATTATCTTTATTCTTTTAAGCACTTTTTCTCTATTGAGAAAAAACACATTAGTTTAAGGTTCTAAAAACGTTAGTGTAGAATCCCGTTTTTTCTTTAATTTTGATTAGCCAATAATATCTCCATCGTCTTAATCACAAATAATTGTTTTTTATTTTATTTTCCGTATTAAACACCAGTTTCGCGAATGTCCTGAAATCTCAGTGACTTATGGCTAATTTGCATTTACATTTGCCCCCGTTTGACAACTTGGCTGTCGGCTCCCAGCGGACTTCAGCCACCTCAAAGCCCCAACTCCTACTCCAACCCCCCCTCCCTTCGATCTATAAGCTCTTAATGTGACAGACGGCCAATTTTTGTCGGCTTATTTATTTCCAAAGTGGGTCCGACTGGGCCAGCGGCGATTTTCGCACTGATTAATGGGCACGTGTTTCACATGGAGTTGAGTGTTGTACAGTGTAGAGGCGACCTGATGCAGATTGAAGCTATAGCTTCGGCTTTACCTAGTTAATATCTGGCCATAAATATCGCTGGCAGTGCAAGTGTTTGCCAATTAGCGAGCAAATTGCATACGACTGTGGAAGGGGTGCCAAAGTCTGACGAAAAATCTCGCTGTCCAGCCCCGAAATGCGATGCATAAATTAGAGGGTGCATACGAAAACAGCCGTCGAATGAAATGAAGCCTAATGAAATGGTTGGGGCTCAATTTGTGGGCACTTTCAATTGGGCCTTTATCGGGTGTTAAGTGGCTGTCTGAATGGAAGTCATAAAGCCAGGGACCCAGGGTCTCACTGGAAAAGGCCAACATTTATTCTGTATTTAAAAAAAAATAATCATTGGTATTATTAATTCAAAAGTTAACTTTATTATTTATAGGAATTTTTAGTTACGGTCAGATGACATAAAAATGATATTTACTTTTTAAAGTATATGTATACGAGGAATTAGGGAAGTCCATCCCTTCTCTGAATTGATTCTTCTGAGCCAATACTTTTCATTCCTAAAATCGTACGGGAAAATAAAATTCAAAAATTTGCTTAGTTTACCATATTGTTATTCATGCGTGTAAAATTCTTTACGCCAAAATAGCGAGAAATTTATTTGAACCCTTCATCAACAATAAATTCAGTGAACCCCACACACATTGTTTATAAACCCCAACACACAAATTTAGAGCAAATGTATCTGTTAATTATATACGCAATCCGACACACTCATAAACAAACTCATGTACGATAACCTCATGGATAAATAAACAGCAAAAATATTTGCACAAACTGAACATTTGACATTTATGGCTGAGTAAATAAAACACAAAATATTTTTGGGCATGCAAAAGCAAGGCACAAAATGTTCTGGTTTCTACATCGTTTTTTGTCCGTCGTGCGGTTGGTCAGAAAGTTGAATAAATAAATCACTATGGACGGCAGTCCATGTAGTGACGAAGCGCACCAGGAGAGTGTGCGAAGGCGACTACTATTATATAGCCGCAAAATTGAAAATCTGCTGTGATAGTCCGATCGTAATGAGTAATACACCAATCGAAAGGTATTGCAAAAATTTAAAGGATTGCATACCAAGACCTCAAGAAAATCAATTGGTTTGGGAGAGAGAGCGGTGAAAGTGTAAAAGTGAAAATTTAGAAATTTGGATCTGATGGGGCCGTTGGGGATAAATGCCCCCTCGCAATGTTTTAGTAGTTTTTCTATTGAAAATTCCCGTCGAATGAGGGGTCATATGATAAAATCCGATGCTCCGTTCAAAAGTTATAGCCAAAATAAGATTTTCTTCTTCTTCCCAAAATGAAATAATTTGTCCCTTTGTTTGTGGGTATGCATCAAATCGTGGTTTTAGGATCCTGAACTAAATTTTACTGTGCTTAGCAGCAGGATATGAACAACGTTTGTTCTACAACTTTTGGAAAAACCCGCTAGTTTGGCGGGAAATCATTGAAAAAAGCTAGATTTTGACGGCTTATAGTTTCTAAACGACCAAAGCTACAGACTCGTGCTATACCTCGTTAAAAAGGTAATTTAAAATGCTAATCGCGTTGCCTAGGGTAAAATTGACTTATTGCAATAGTTTAAAATTTATGGCTAAAAGTTGTTTTTTTTAATCACTTTTTAGCTATTTTCTCAAAAACGGCTCTAACGATTTTCTTTAAAACTTTAAACTGTATAGCCCTTGAGATTCCTTAAATTTTGGTATATAACACAATACTGTAAAAAGTCACGTTTAAAAGTTATTTTTATACGAAAATAGCCACTTTTGCAAGCTCGAACTACTAACGCTCCCTGAGTATTGAAATTTGTGGGAGGGTATCCGAACTGTATTTTAGGGTCATGGAATCAGTAAATTTGCACTTAAGAGTTCCATATAGGAATCTTTTGTTCTACGACTTTTGGAAAAAGCCGCTACTTTAGCGGGAAAAAGCTAAAAATAGCTAAATTTCGTTAGTTTGTAAGTTCTACACTACTAAAGGTACAGACATGTGCTATACCTCGATTAAAAGGTATTTTGAAATACTTCAACGCCTTTTTAACTTAATTTGTTAAAATACAATAGTTTGAAAATTATGATTGACGAAATTAAATTTAAATGTATATATTAGCTCCTATGAGAGCAAATGTAAACAAACAAAAACTTCTGATATCAAATAAAAACACCTCTTAACGAGGTAAAAAACTAGTGACGACCGCACCTTCAACATACAAAAGTTCTGATATCAACATTTGTGACGAAAAATTATTACACTCGTCATTAAATAGACTTTCTAATATTTTCTCATTCGGCACGCTGCAATAGAAAATGCCTGTAAAGGGAAAAAGGCTGGAATAGTTTGCTAGGGCGGGCCGAATGAGAAAATATTAGAAAGTCTATTTAATGACGAGTGTAATAATTTTTCGTCACAAATGTTGATATCAGAACTTTTGTATGTTGAAGGTGCGGTCGTCACTAGTTTTTTACCTCGTTAAGAGGTGTTTTTATTTGATTTAATTATATGCAAACTACAACACGGCAATCAAGAACATCATAAAACTAATAAAAACAACAGCGATTTTCTGGCCACAACTTTTTAATAATTTAAGCGATAAATCTTTGAGCCCAGAAACTTTGAACATCGATCAGTTAGGAGGAGGTGGGACGTTTGGTTCTTGGGTTGGGATTAAGCCAGAGCCAGAAATTGAATTATGCCCAGACGCACGTAGTCGAGAATTTGACTCGTTGTCCGAAGGGAAATTATGCGAACGAAGTAGACTAGACAAAAAAGGAGTGGGAAGAAGAGACCGATAAAAGGGAAGTGCATAATGGGGTGGAGGAGAAATGGGACAAAAACAAGTTGGTGGTTTTTGTAATGAACTAGTTGCATTGGCTTTTAGTTTCCAAATTATTTCCCTTTTTTTCAGACTGAAAAGTTTTTAATACTAAATTTACACTGAATTATATTTTCTTTAAATTACTTTTAACTTTAGAATATACATGTATTTAAAAAAAACTTTAAACAAACCTTGAAATAATGCAAAAATTCAATGGTTTGTTAATAAAGATGGACTTTCTAAATGTTTAAAAACACTACCAATGTATTTATTAATACGAACTTCCACAACACAAATTATACATAAAATTCCAGTTTCATTTAACAGCATAAATAATTCCCTTTAGTTTCACATTAATTGGATATTTTAATAGGTATAACACAAATTCGCTGGGGGGAAACTAAAACAATTGTAAACACTCGTTATTCGGTTTTACCATCATACAATTCTAATTTGAATTATATAATTGTTTAATGGGAAGCGGGAAGAGTTCATAAACCGACACCGAAAACCGATGAAGATTACGGCTGTAAACAAAAATAAAAATGTAATTCGGCTAATTTCAGTTAATATGAAAACTACAACTAAAATGCAGCCAGCCGCAGACGCAAAAGGGAAAAGACCTTAAAAGCGTGTAATTTAATTTAATGCAGTGGCAGTCGAAACAACAACGCCAACAACAATTACAGAAACAAACGAAAAAAACATGCAAGCCCAAAAGCAACAACTAAATGTGGCGCGTGAATAAATGTGGAAAATGTTGCAACATTTCGACCATTTTGGCTTAAATGCGATATATGCGATGCAATCGCCGCCAAATCGCTCAACCATTTAGCAGGTGCGGTGAAAAGAGGGGCGAGGCGAGGGGGTACATTTAACTTATATCACCGACAACAAAACAAAAATTTGTTACTGCTAATAAAGTTGTTGGTAACAGCAACAAAGTGGCTCCAAAAATTGTTGTGTTGCCAAAAATCAACTGAGCAGCGCCGAAAAGACAACAATAAAATATTGCCTAACAAAAAACAAAACAAAACACTGAAGAAACTCCCGGCAAATAAAAGAAAATTAATAGGCGTCTTTGACTGTTTCGTTGTTTACTTTTGTATTTTTTCCTATTTTTTTCTTGCTGCCGTGGCGCTCTTGGCCAACAATCGGAAGTGCAAAATTAAAGCCCAGACGAAAGGCGGCTAAGAAGTGGCCGAAAGGCAGACAAACAAAGGAAGTTGGAGCGGTGGAACGGAAGTAATACGCAAAATGGGAGTGATGAGGAGAGGAAGTGTATTTAGTCTGACTGAAGTCTGACCCCAAGTTTGAACCCTTAGAAGTTCACTTCGTAATTAGTTGCCTTTTTCCAAATGTCAACTATTCCCGTGGAACAACTCTTAAGGTTTCAGGACTTTAGAATTGGTTTCTCAAAAGAATTGACCTCTGTTATCAGCTATCATTTCTGAATAATTTAGCAATCAAGTCTTCAAGATAACCTGTTATTGTTATTATTATTATTATTATTATTAACATAATCTCCAGCTAATTTAGTTGCCTTTAAAATAAGTAATTTTCAAAATTCCCTAACGAGACCATCTTAAATCTATTTTTATACAATCCAAATAAATTTTCTATTTCTTTTGTTTCTTTCAGGTAAGCAAATGATTTCCAATTCCCGGAATCCGAATTTGACCTCAACTCTTCATTGCTATGGAGATTCAGCTGTGTGCAATAAGTTTCCAACGAAAACCAATAATTTTCCCATGGAGCAAATAATAACTAGCTGTAACGTCTTGTTTTTCGCCTCAAACCATCCGTTCCCACAAAACTATACCGAACTCGCAAAGCGTCAGGCGAAACACTCTCGAATCACGGCGACAGCTTCCGTAATTCAATAAATATTTTATTGTATTCAATATTTGTTCGCTGATATGCAATGTTCAGCCATCGGTGACGTTGTGATTGAGGGTATTTTATCTATTGGCAGTCGTTTGAAGATTTAAATCAAAATAAAATATAAATAATGAAAGGTGGAAAAAACGAATAGATTTTAAGTAAAATTACATTTAGTGGCTTAAATTACCTTTTAACATATATATAAATTCATTTAGACATCTTTAAAAAAATATTTCCCAACTGAAATTGTTGAGAATCGCATAGAAGGGCGATGTTGCGCAATCAAATTTGTAACCGTTATTTCATCCATTATCACCTAAACGGAATTCAAAGATTTTTAACGCATCTACGAGTGATTCCTCTCGTATATCTATTATATCATCTCATTATTATATCTCATTATGGAAAGCGTATTTTGTATTCGCCCTAAACTTTTGCAAATCAATCTCATTTTTGCCCGTTGGCAGTTCGCTCTGTCTCGCATTCCTTCACACTTTTCCGAATATTATTTATGCTGTTGACAGGCGGCAAACGATGAAGCTGGGACCAAAAACCGAAACATAAAACCGCCCACTGTCAAACAGCAGTAGCCAGATAACGGGACATTGTGCGAATTGCAAACTGCAGAACTGCCACAGGCACTCTCGGTCGGAAAGAGATGGCACGCCCCCCAAGCCATTACCTCTACCTATCTCTCTCTGGTTGGGATCTCCTCGTCATCGGTTCGAACTTGGAAGTTGCAATATTGCGAGCACTTTATTGATAAATGTGGTAATGTGGCAAAGATGCTGCGTGCCGCAGATATATATTTATGGAAAGAACGAAATAGGGGAGCAGGCTGGCAAGGTGGAAAGAGATGGGTACAGGCAGATTGAAAGAGGTGGATATATGCCACAGAGCAATATCAAGTGGTTCGCACAAGTGTTGTGGGTTTGCCTGTCAGACTGGCGACAACAACAAATAATACATGAAATATATTCAGGACGATGAAGAACTTTTGTTGCCGTCGAAAAAGCAAAAAAGATTGCCGATAAAACGTGAGAAACTTGTCGCCATCCAGGCTTTTTGATAAGAAAGTCATGGGACTGGGAACTTGAATTGCAATATGTGTATGACGACGTGCGAGTATATTTTATCGCTTTCAGTGAACCCTTGCTTGGTCGGTCATGCGTTTTCCCTTCACAAAGGGCGATGTTTCATGGCCTCCTGGGAAGAGATCTTTGACGTCGGAGTTCTTTGGAGCCTGAAGATTGGTCGGGAATATCAGGTTGAGTTCAGAGAACTCCGTTATTTTAGTAAATAAATCTTAAAGAGTTTTGAGATGTCTCAGTTTCAGGGACGATACTTTTGTTAAATAAGCCCAGTGTCAAACTGAATAAATTCCTATAATGATTCGTTTGGATTAGGCCATATCTAACATATAATTATTTTAATTGCATAATTATTCGTTTTACTGAAACCTTCACAAAGTCTTAAAATAATGTTAACACGCTTAGGAGACTTACTTAATTATAATGTTAATGTTACCTCCTTCAGGCTCATCCTCATTTTAAGATTAAAAAGCTTAGCTTGTAAAATATCCAAGGCAACTTCATAATAGGTACAAATATTCTTCCGATTAAAAACCATTAGATATCGCTTAATGGAAGCTAAAATTAGGTCAGGAATTTTACTAAGAGAATTTTAAATCGAGTTATATGGAAAGTGTACCCTAACTTTCCTTTACTCTTTTTCTTCGCCTCCCTTTTCAACCTTTCTCCTTTTCTAATTACAATGTTGCGCAGAGAGTTAAATGAAATGGCCTGTTCCATATGCCCAGGGGGCGATAAATATTGCAATAAAATAAATTGAAGTTTAATTAAAATGGGCAGACCACCGTTCATGTTTTTACCCACCACCTGTCAGCCTCCCACACAGACTAGGATATCTGGCCGGAATAAAGAATGCGTAATAGCCGAAATGAGAAATGACCAGTCAAAGTGGAATGACAAGGCGAAAAGTCGGCGAAGAAAGAGAGGAGGACCAACTGACCCCAGGGGCCAGCGAACGAAGGAAAACTCGAGGAGGGAAAACTCTGCAGAGCCTGGATCTTCTTCTGTCTGCTTCTTCTTAGCCACAGGTGTTCCCAAGGCAAAAGCTTTTCATGTTGCGAAGGCGGAAAAAAACAAACATTTCCATATATTTGGCACAAATTGAAGTCTATTTTTGGCTACAGGAGCCGAAGAGAAAATAAAGGAAAGCCCAAGTGTCTCTGACAGGGCAAATATTATGAATAATTTGCCCCATGAAAACATGGCAATCAAATTACGAGTGATGCGCACACTTAAAACTCATTAATATTTAAGCCCGATTCAATCAATTTGCCAGAGTGAAATGTGGGCTATAAACCGTAGTCCTCATATATGGCATAAGCTATTTTAATTAGTAGTGACCAAGTGGCACTCGAGTGACACCTGAAGAGCTGCTCCAAATGGAACACTCCCATTTCTCAGACACCTTTTGAGGCCACCCGAGTGGAAGAGACATAAAAACCAGCCACAAAAGGTGGCTTTAATAATGAGCCAAGGAGCACGGCCATAAAACACAGACTGAATGGGATCTGCTATGCAAAAAATAAATGGAGAAAGAGGAGTAGGAGTAGGATTCCCTGTATCTCTCGCATCCATTCATTGAAATTAATTAAAATATTTTTGTTTGCCATCAATTATTGCAATTTTCCCGCCGCTAACGAGCCAAAATGTCAGGCAATTAAAATTCAGCTTGTGACAGGGTCGAAAATAACAGGGAGGCGGTGGGCGTGGTTAGCGTGTGTGGTCGCCATGTGGAATCCGCTAAAAAGGACAGTGCAGTTTTACACCTGACCCCTGGCATGAGTTGGGCAAATTAAAAACACATTTTGTGACACGTTCCCCAATGTGTTTCTGTGTCCGTTCCCATTTCGGTTTTTTGTTATTGGAAAATGGTTAGCACATGTTCGAGGGTGTCAAGGATAACACGGCCCAGTCACAGCTCATTAGGCAATGGGAAAAATGTATTAACATAAAAGTATCAGAGGAAAATTGAAATACGAATGTTTAGTTTTATTATTCTACAACATTTTAAGAACTAAGAAAAAAATAAACCACATAATTTACTTAATGGATAAATGTTAACAATAAAATACAGATGTTCCATGAAATCTTTTAATTTTGGAAAACTTAAGTAATTGTTGTACATGCTGAATATCTTTTACAACATTTATATTTGTCTGAACAAACTTCCAAAAAGCAGAAAATGTAGGAAAAATTCTTGACTAACATATTGTTTCTATACAAACCTAAAAAACTTGGAAAAATTAATAAGAATATAATTTTTAGTAAGATTCCAAAACCTATTTTAATAAAATGAATTAATTTAATTTCATTCTGGGCCAACTTTCATTAGGAACCATCTATAAGATAAACCATCTGCCTTTGCAAAACACGATGCATTTCCTTCTCCAAAAACTTTTCCGTTTGGCCTTGGGTGAGCTCGTTTCGCCTCTACCATCTTCTCTTTCTAGGAATATTGCTAATATAATTTCATTATTGGCTTTCCTGCGAGCCAGTTGAAAGTCCAAGAGCAAAATTTCACCAGCAGCATCGAAATACATTCTGAAGAAGCTTTTCCACTTGTGACTTTTGACTGTTGGATGGATGACTTTTTGGGTGATGGGGGGATTGGGAAATTGCAGGAGTCCCATTCAGTTCTATAAATAGCTTAAGCCCCGGAAACTTTCTGGGGGAAACTTTTTGCTATTTTGCATATAGCCAGTACAGAGCAATTAAATTGGAAAGGCCAATGGGTGGAGAGGGAAACAGCAGGACAGGAGCTCACTTAATTGAAAAAATTAACTCTGGACAACAGGCAAATACAAATAGGCTAGCGAATGAGTGCCAGAGGTGCCTTGAAATTGGCTTTAAAGGCGTGTGGCAGCAAATTTGCATGGCCCTCACACAACAGCCAGGACATTCATTCGCACAGGACACACGAAACAGCCAGGACAACCAGATCTAAAAGCGTCCGACTCTGCTCCACGATGAGTTTGTCAACGTTGATGAAATAATGTACTGTCTGTCTTCCATACAATACCCTATGTATTTAGGGAATATTAACCCTAAGACAAAAGTTAAATACATGAAAATTATTAGATTCAAATAGGTTCTAAAAAAGCAAAAGAAATACCGAAAACAAACCATGAAATTTATCGCGATTAAAAAGTTATTAACGCCTATAAGAGTATAAAAACTTCGTTTAAATTAGAAAAAATTTAATTTTCCCCGTTAACCAGCCTGTCTGCATACTTGTAAGGACTCTCTATGGTATATTTCTTCTTAAAACCCACACTTTTTCCCCTTCTCTGCCAGAGTGTTCACAATACATTGTAGGGACACTGCACTGTTTATGTGCATGAGAGAATATTCCCTGTGTGTGTTCACTGTCTGCGATTTGCTCCGGGGCCCGCATGTTGAATTTATACTCCTCTTTAGCACACAGGCTCAACCTTGCCATCGTTTTGGCTCTTTAACCCCTCAACTCGACCTCTCCGCTTTTATTGGTTTCTCATTTTTCAATGCTATCTGAGAGATGAGATCGAAACCAGTTTGCCCGACATTCAATGCCCAATATGCAAATTTTGCGAGCAAATTAGTTTGGGTATTCGAAAACTGTTAAAATTTGCCGAATGATTGCCAGAATTTCCTGATGCAGAAGACAAACATGGTGCATTCTAATTGTGCAAGAACTCAGACTTTCTGAATTGTGAAGCCAACAGCATTCGCCCACTGTGTTTTCTTTGCTCCCTTCCCCAGCCAAAAAAGTTGAAAAGTCTGCAGTGCACTGAGAGAAAATAAACTCTCAATGAGAATGCTTATAAACTCGAAGCGGCTGAAGAGGTTGTTTGTTGGTAGGGAGCTGCTTAAATTTCATTAAATGAGGAAATTCTAGGGGTGAATTATGGAAAAGGAGAGTGGGATCGGTAGTCGTGTGAACCTGTTCAAGTGCTTCGCTTGTTGTTAAGGTAGCCATATCGAAAGGATTTGTTTTGGAATGATCGAAGATAAGATACCCTATCTTAATATTAAGATGTTAATTGTACTTTAATTATTAATATAATAAATTGAACCATATATTTTCTTTATTTTTTAATAAAACGTTAAATAAAAAAAACCCTTCTTCTATCAGCCAAAGTTTAAGCAATCGATATTTCTTTATTTCTTTGCATTCAATGACACCAGCGCCTACACGACTTTATCTTTCTCTTCTGTCAGTAAAGCGCATTTATAACCTCCTGAAGGCTCACGAAACTCCTAGCTGGGAAAGTTGATATAATATCCTTTAGCCCGAGGAGCGAACAAAAAGCGCTGACTATTATACCAACAACAGCAACAAATACGACAGCGACGATGACGTTTTAATTATGTGTGCCTAGAGGAAAAGCGGAAAAGCGGGGGTTGATTTGGGGGGAAAAGCCGAGACACTCGCGAGACAGTTTTAGCAGCATTTTGCATTTCGCAGCTCCTGAACTCAGGACGAAGCTCAACTCGGTTTGTTAATTTGCAAAAGGGTTGGGGAAAAGTCGGGGAAAATAGGGGGTGGCAAGGAGAAAATGAATGGAAGGAGGCGGCAGGGGAATGAAAAGTGAATTCAAAACGGAAACATTGCAAAAATGCGCCAATGCAGCAAATGCTCAACTTAGGGGCGGTTGGAAAATGTTGGGTAGAATCCATATTTCTATACACTAAGCAAAAATTAACTGGAAATAAAAATATTAGGAAAATTAATTAAAATGTGTGATATGCATAAAACATTTCTTACATATTTTATACATGCATTTAAATTGGCCTCATAGGATTTCTTTTAAATCAGTGTCCTGCAGCTTTAACCCCCTCTGCTCTACATCGTTTTTTTTCTTTTTTTCCGAGCATTTGGAGCAATTTAACAAGCGTAACAAAAACATGCAAATCCACATACCTAACTACATGGATATCTGCATACAGAACACTCCCAAACAAATAAATAAGCTCACAATTAAAAGCAAAATAAATAAATCAATTAAGATTTCAACCAAAAATATACAATTTGATTTATTTTAAATAATATAACATGGGAATAAATAAATAAATAAAAAAGTTTTATGAAAAATCGTGTGTTAAATTACAGATTTCTAAACTTCGGATGCACAGAAAATATTGTTACATATCCTCCGGGGCTTAATAATTACAAAATGTATTTATGTTGGCCCCTAACAAACATAGAATTTTAAATCAAATATTTGTTTTACCAAGTACCAATCACTTATTTTAGCTCGGTCAATAACTAAGGATTCTATCTGCAAGGTTGCATGATTTAGTAAATAGGAAATATAAGTTTATGATTTTTAGCCTCCATCACTTATTTATTTTTTTATCGAATTTTTTGTTCCGGTTTTCAATTCATGAACTACTATGAACTACTACTATTATTATTTTGACCTCAACTGTGGATTCACGCGTATACAATCAGTAGTAGAAATGTTTCCAAAGGGTGTCGTTGTCGCTCCCGTTTTGTGGCTGTTTCTCTTTCTCCCCCTTGAGTGGCCTTTGGGGGTGGTGAATGGGGTGAGAAAAGGGGTGAAAGAGGGGCTGTTAGGTGACAGCCTTCCCCAAGCAATTCCCATTCGAGTGAGGCCTCCACAACATGGGTTAATGTACTTTGCTGCAGCGGCGTCTGCTTGACTGACAGCCTCCCTTAACAGCCTCTTTTCTCCACCACCCCCTTTCCCACGCAACACCCACACTCACCCACTGTACACAGTCCAACTGGATGGGAAAAAATATACAGAACCGTTGAACATTTCTAACATTTAATTTCGTACTGTAATTGCGGAAATTTTCATTGAAATGAATTAGCTTTTGCGTTTTTGTCTTTTTTTCCTTTGACTGGGAATTTATTTTCTTTTTTGAAAGGGGGCTGGCGAAGTTAGTTAGTCATGGGTTAATGTCTGTTATCAAGGTCATGGTCAAATGGGGCTGGGCTACGAGAACATTGATGAGGGTATTTTATTTATTTTATTATTATTTATTTATTTAAACAATTTTTTTTTGTCCAAAAATCCAAACATTAATGCTATTCAAAAATTTTCAAAATCTATTAACTTTTATACTATTTTGAAAAACTAAAATTTAGACTATAATCACATTAAAATCTCAGAAAATTCCTGTATAAAACCCACATACACAAAAATCCACTCATTGTTCTACAAAACCCAAGTTACCACCTCCTTATAGAACCATTTCGTATCTCCTAATTTTATGCGTAGAATCGGCATGTACCCTAACAAATTTACAGTTTATTTTGTTAAATTTTCTATGGTTTGTTTCTGGCAATTGCCGAACATTAAAATTCATAAAATTATGTAAATTTTTTATTACAAATTCACATTTTCGACCCGAAAAAATTATTACAAATCAAACTCTACCAATCGAGCGAACAAATCATGATGAACGCGAATGAAAGGTACAAAATATTGGACCAGAAATTATAAATTCAAACTAAAAAAAGTTTTTTTGTGCTCACCCCTAAAAGGCAAAAACTGTGAGTGCTTTTTTTTAGGGTTGTAGGGCGACCGTTTACATTTTCCTATTCCGCTTTTTTTCACTTTTTTGGGGTGAGAAACGCGTGCGCAGGCGCCTTTGACACCTGAGAAGACAATTAGAATAAAATAACATAGCGAGAGAGAGCTAAGGGAACCTCACTTTCAAGTGAGCTGCAAATTAAAAAATCATAAAAAAGCCAGGGAAAAAAACCCATTCGGAGAGCGACAAAAAATCTGGGTGGAGTGCGTCGTCGACTGGCGACAAATTTGCATAATTCGAAAAAAAGAGAAGTAAGAAAAATAAACTAGCCAAGAAGAAGCGGCAGCAGAAAGTGAAGTTAACGAGGGGAGGAAACCTAGAAGCGAGCCCAAAGACGCTGATTATCATGATTATGTATGCAAACTCACATACGGCAAAAGAAACAAACTCGGGACAGGTCGAAAGACAATAGAATTATGAGGTGTTGAGCGTTGAGTGACTAGCGGAACGACCATTAAAACCTCAGCCAGGGCAACAAGCAGGGGAAAAGAGGGATGGGATATATAGGAAGATAGGCCCTAGAAACAATGGATAGAAAGTTATGACCAACATTGGAAACTGAAGATGAAGAGTTGCACTCCAGAAAGAAAAGAAAAAACACAGAAAAGGAAAACTAAACGAAAACACGGTTAATAAAGCGTTTCAAATGGGAGCAGATCCGAAAAAGGTTCAGGTACGAAAACTAAAGATAAAGAGTAACACCAGAGGAAGTGGAAATAAAAAAGATGCGCGGGCTTACCTTTAGGAAATCGAATTGAATTTTAATGATAAGGTTGAGGAGTTACTTATTAGTCTGATCGTAAGCATTAAAACAGATGTTGCTTGGGATATAAGAAATGGGTGTGGACTGTTGAGGCAACAGATGAACAGGTCGAAAAGAAGGAGCTATTAAGTATTATTGCATTAGATATGGGGATGGGTTGGGACATACTCGGATATGTGAGGAAAACATCACAAAATTTGAGAAATATCATTAAATAAATAAAAAATAGTCAACAAAAGAAATAAGAGATGAATTAATACAATAAGTAAATAAGTAAAGTCTTAAAATAGTCTATAAGTAAAGAAGTGTTGAAAATATAATTTTTAAACTACAAAAAACGTAAAAACATTTTTTGGATATAAAGTTGTTGGAATAACCCTATTCCTATACAGAAACCTATTGTTTATTTTAGGCATTACTAGTCTAAGTAGCATGGTCTTATGTACAGCAAACACATTAATTGGCGCCAATTTGAAAAATATTTCAAAATGTTGAACCCCCATGTCGAAAGCTTTAAATTTGACTTTTACCACATTCATCGGAATTCACCCGCTAAATCTGGTATTTTTTTGATATTTCCTTAGTGGAAAAAGTCCCAGCTAAAGGCGCTAGGTACCTATTTGCCTATCGCTTACTCCTATGCTTAGCTAGCCTAGCCTAGTACTCAGTTCGGCTAAGAGTTTTACTAGTCGAAAAATATTAATATTTTAGGGTGACCGAAGTTTTCGGAGTTCATCCGCAATGCATGAAGAATGGTCTTACTCTCAGCAAGCAAATTAACTGGCGCCAATTTTGAAATATTACAAAATGATTAGCCGACCTAGGTCGCAAGCTTTAAATTTGCTGTTGGAATGAGGATATATATTGCTGCAACTCCTACAGGCAGTTTTCCATTGGTTTTTGTGGTTTTCCTTCCATTTATACATTGTTATTGGCAAACCGCTTCTGGACAAACACAGCCAAAGATCAAATTTTGTATTCTTTGGGCCGCGGCTAAAGGCGTTCATCGGAATTCATCCGCTAAATCTAGTATTTTTTGGTATTTCCTTACCATTTCCTTAGCTCAACTGAGTACCGCGGTGAAAAAAGTCCCCGGCTAAAGGCTTTAGCAACCTATTTGCCTATCGCTTACTCCTATGCTTAGCTAGCCTAGCCTAGTACTCAGTTCGGCTAAGAGTTTTACTAGTCGAAAAATATTAATATTTTAGGGTGACCGAAGTTTTCGGAGTTCATCCGCAATGCATGTAGAATGGTCTTACTCTCAGCAAGCAAATTAACTGGCGCCAATTTTGAAATATTACAAAATGATTAGCCGACCTAGGTCGCAAGCTTTAAATTTGCTGTTGGAATAAGGATATGTATTGCTGCAACTCCTACAGGCAGTTTTTCATTGGTTTTTGGGGTTTTCCTTCAATTTATACATTGTTATTGGCAAACCGCTTCTGCACAAACACAGCCAAAGATCAAATTTTTTATTCTTTGGGGCGCGGCTAAAGGCGTTCATCGGAATTCATCCGCTAAATCTAGTATTTTTTTGGTATTTCCTTACCATTTCCTTAGCTCAAGCCTAGTACTCAGTTCGGCTAAGAGTTTTACTAATCGAAAAATATTAATATTTTAGGGTGACCGAAGTTTTCGGAGTTCATCCGCAATGCATGTGGAATGGTCTTACTCTCAGCAAGCAAATTAACTGGCGCCAATTTTGAAATATTACAAAATGATTAGCCGACCTAGGTCGCAAGCTTTAAATTTGCTGTTGGAATGAGGATATGTATTGCTGCAACTCCTACAGGCAGTTTTCCATTGGTTTTTGGGGTTTTCATTCTATTTATAATATGTTATTGGCACACCGCTTCTGCACAAACACAGCCAAAGATCAAATTTTTTATTCTTTGGGCCGCGGCTAAAGGCGTTCATCAGAATTCATCCGCTAAATCTAGTATTTTAGTGGTATTTTCTTACTATTTCCTTAGCTCAACTGAGTACCGAGGTGGGAAAAAGTCCCCGGCTAAGGGCTTTAGCTACCTATTTGCCTCTCGCTTACTCCTACGCTTAGCTAGCAGTTTTCGTCGTACTGAGTACTAGGCTTCAACTGAGTACCGCGGTGAAAAAAGTCCCCGGCTAAAGGCTTTAGCTACCTATTTGCCTCTCGCTTACTCCTATGCCTAGCTAGCAGTTTTCGTCGTACTGAGTACTAGGCTTACTAGGCTTAAAGGCTTTAGCTACCTATTTGCCTCTCGCTTACTCCTATGCTTAGCTAGCAGTTTTCGTCGTACTGAGTACTAGGCTTAAAGGCGTTAGGTACCTATTTGCCTATCGCTTACTCCTAAGCTTCGCGAGTATTTTTCGTCGATGTGAGTACTAGGTTTTAATAAAAACGTAGCCTTTGGTCACACTGATCGTTCTTCTTTCCTTTTCCTAGAGCTAAGTTGCGGTGCTGGTGTTGCGGTCAA
Organism: Drosophila takahashii; assembly: GCF_030179915.1. Taxonomy (NCBI): domain Eukaryota; kingdom Metazoa; phylum Arthropoda; class Insecta; order Diptera; family Drosophilidae; genus Drosophila; species Drosophila takahashii. Next base: position 15,650,959 of record NC_091678.1, read on the forward strand.
TAAATCATTTAACATAACTTCTCTGGAATAAGAATAAAAAAATTGGTTAAAAATAAATGTTTTCATAATTTTATTGTACCAATTTTAATTGCTCTATATTTTCAAATTTAACAAATCAGACGCCTATAGCAACCTGGTTAATATAATTTTAGTCGCTACGTTGTCACCCTTTACTTCCACATCAGTTGCAATCCGTTCATTCCGTATCACATCCCTTCCCATCCAACATTTCCGTAATTTGAATATGTGATCTGTCAGTTCAGTGAGCCTGCGCCCAGATCAGGTGTTAATGTCTGACCAATTTACTGCGTACAAAGAGGTGGACAGTCGCATTGTTTTGCATGTGCTACCAAGTTGGGTATGAAATTGTAGAAGAGAACTCCCCGAAAGGAATTCATAGGCCTATTGTTCAGAGCTGGAAATGGACAGGGGCCAACCCCAAAAATATAATGCCATGCCGAGCCTTTTGTGACACGCTCGTATCCGGTACCGGTATCAAATAATGGTATAGCTAAGTTCAAGTTCGAACATGCGTCTGAAGATCGGGTTGCAACTCCAACATCGAACATCGGAAAACTTTATTCAGTTTGGCATTTCGCTGAAATTGGATTCGTCGTCAGCTGGTCTTCCTCGGCTCAAGAAGCTAATTTTTTAATCATTCTAAACAAAATAGTTAAGAGAAGCTCGGCATCTTCCTTACCGAGGTCCTTGGCTGGGCCCGACAGAATACCCCTCGCCTTACTTTCAAAGCGGTCGAGAAACTCGACGCTAATCATGGCGAGCTAAAACTCATCCTGTCGGGCTTCAATGCGCCGCTTGATGACCTCCTTGCCATCAGGAGGTCTGCCTTAAACTTAGCCAGGGCGTGTTTATACCTCAGCCAGCTCCCTGCGCAGTTCTCGATCTCCTTCAGGCGACTCTTCGCGTTTTTAACCGTAAAGGTCTGACCGAAGAGTTGGCGGACAGGAGCCCGGCTCCCCTTTTTTCGTCCTTAGATTGGCCAGTTAGTGCTCCATATCATACAGCGTCGTGCTGGCGCCGTGAACCGCTGACAAGTCCGCCACAAAGCCCATCAGAAACGGCTTCAGCCCTAATTCCTTAGTTTAACGGATGCAGCAAACTAGGACTTCCCGCACTATCTGTCCACTAGAATCTGTAAAGAGGCGGAGGAGTCAGGACTTACTATTTGGGCGTACACCGGCAAAACCACCTCACATTCCTCCGTCGTCGCCAGCACACAAAAAAGTAGGTTAGGCTTTCTTTTAAAATATTAAATCAAAAATAAATAAATACAAAATAAAAACTATTTTTCCTGGTGCTGGCTGACAACGCCTGCACAACGCTGTTTATGTAAGAGGTGTTGCCCCTGTTGACCAGTCTAGCTCGGGTTCCGGACCTTTTCAGTCGACTGGCAGCCGCATTCTTCCTCGCCTTCTCACATGCCTTTTCATGGATTGTGCGAGCTTTCTTTGTCTTCACGTGTGCATCGCAGAAGCGGCAACAGTAGGGCAGGTTGACGGACTTGTTGAAGGCGTGCACTTTGTCCTGTACCTCTGGATCTCGCAGATGGAGAATGAGGTGAGCCTCAGGATCTTTCTGCCTCTCTATAACCGCCTCCTCTTTGCCGTGCAATTCGCCTCGTGCCCTGGGCGGCTTTTCGCTGAGAGGAATGTTTTCTGGCAGTGGGCGCACGTCTTTTCCTCGTCCCCGCACACTTCCATGTGGCTTTGGGATCCAATGATGGTTCTGTAAGTTTTGCTGCACTTCGGTTTTGTCCGATCTAAAGATTACAGCGTTGAACAGACTTGGGGCAGACCGATTGGAGGCAATGTCCGTGGCGGTGGCGGCCATTTCTGGGCCAGGCGAGGAAGGAATGGGGTGATCGGCGACCATTTCCTGGACGGGTGTTATCGATTCGGGTCGGGGGTTAAGTTGATTGGCCAGCCGAAACTGAAAGTTCTCCGCCACGTAACCACTGTCAGGGGACATGGAAATAACTTGCCCAATTCGGTCCTCGGCTTGAGGACCTGAACCTCCGTCACCTTGGCCTTCTCTTGGTCCTTGATCAGGTCTTCCACGTAGTGTTTTAGGGCCTGGATCGTTTCCAGGATGTTGCCGATCATCCGCAAAGTGTTTATGACGAAATTCATGGTAATGATTGGGATTGCAATTGCATCGTAAATATATATATATAAATATGGATATATCGATAAAAAAGTATTTTCAGGGCCTTAGTAAAAAGCGAACTTTTTTCAGGGCCTATTATATGGGCCAAAAAGTTAATTATTTTGCAAAAAATCTGTAAACTGAGAGTAAAATTTATTATATAAATTAAAAAATTATAGAAAATTATTTGCAGATCGGCTATATATGTATCTTCGCCAAAAATGATTAAATTTTTTATTTTTATAATAATATTATTCAAAGGGTGTTTATTTTGTTGGAATGATATTCCAACAACTCTAGATTATTCGGAAATTCCACTACATTGTTCGGCTCATTCAAAAAAAAAAAAACGTTTTAAAAATGTCTCATTTCATGGCAGTACACACTATTAATTTTACAGTTTTTAACCATAATGATTTAACCTGTTCAAGTTATTTGAATTATAAAGTTTAAATTTAACGTTTAAATTCTGAGTGCCCATGTCATCTTATCCGAACAAATCCCAGTAAATGTATATATATATTTCGCTTTCTAAGCCTCTTATAAATGTCGTGGACATTCAAAATTTTGAATTCATTGCTAAAATATGTTCTAAAATATGAGTAAACAAAAATTCTTTAAACAAATTCGAGTGATCGCGTTCGAATTCGCGATCGAACATTTTCATCCGCCTAGCCCACTGTGCATCGAACCGATCGAACACGTTTTGAAGCGGGGGTTGAAAATTCCGAACTCCGAAGACCTATAACCACTTTTGCCGACGCACAGAATTTAGTTGAAAAATATTCTTCGTGCGGTGAGGTTGTATATATAATCGGGTTCCGTGTCGATTCAGTGGGTCAAGTTCGCTGCGATAATTACGAAAAAGATAAACGAAACGAAAATAGCGAGCGTATCTCAAAGATACCAAACAAAACTGGGGAATTTTACAAGTTTAGTTACTCATACTTAGTGTTAACTTCACTGTGCAATATCTAAGGATAAATCCTAACCTAGCCTAACACAAACCTCGAAAACTACCTGATCTCGGAAAGAAGAAAGGGCAAGTCTTGACCTAAGCAAACAAAAAAGAAAAGTGAACTATACCTGACCAAAGGAAGAGAGCATCTCTACCTGTTCGAAAATCTCAAAACCGATCTCAAACAAAATGAAATATTTAACGCATACACACAAGGAATCCTACACATTGGTGGCACGCAAACGCTACATGAAAAATCTGCTGTATGTATACTTTTTATAATAAGATTGAAAAAATAACTTCTAGTTGGTCATTTGGTTTTTAGAACCTTGAGCTTGAAAATGACAAAAACATTAAACTCGATCACCTTTCTAGTAATTTATGTTTGCCTACAAACAAACCCCATTCATTACGCTTCCCTATCTAGGCATAAATGTCATGTAAGCAAATATTGACAAAAGTCCCTCTATCTCCTATTATGTCTCTTTATGTCGCCTTGTGACATATGCAAAAATTATGCAAATTATTTGATTTGCCATTTGAATTTGGAATGGGCCTTAATTAGCCCTGTCTGCCTGCCAATAATGCACTCGACAGGATTCCGATTTGGATTCCGATTAGGAGGGAGTTGGGAGTGCGCTCTAAATAGGCATAATGCATAAAATATGCAAATGTCCCTTAGAGTAGCAATCCCTTATTTTCTTTTTTGCAAACCGTCAAATGTCATTTGTTTTTGGGGGTTTGTTTGTTCGGCGTGAAAAACAAACCGCAAAAATCGCGAATGAGTTATGGATTATCGGGATGTGAAAAGGGATATCTAAGACCCTGTGAATACCTTAAGGCGAAGGAAAACCTTTTTGTCAGTTTCTTGGGCTGTTTTGTTAATTAAATTTATGATTAATGAATGATGGTGCTGATGATGATGATGATGGTTTTCCCATTTCCTTGCCGTAACAGCTGTGAGAGGGGTAACAAAAAACAAAAATGCAGGGAGAACGTGTAAGGTGATATGGCTTAACCCTTTTTGCGATTTTTTTTATTCGCACCCTCGTTAGGAGTTTTTTTTGCGGATTTATTTTTTGCAAGTCAGCTAAGTCAACAGAGGAACTTCTGTGATTATCAATTGGCTGAGATCGGGTATAGAATTTGAAAAAAAATAACCAGAAACCGTTAAGCCAATCCCACACATGCATATCCGTCTGGCCAAAATGGGAATCCCCCTCAGGGGCCAAGATCGCAGAGGAGTTCAAACAGTGCGCAGACGTGCAATCATAATTTGCCCAACTCCGTTCAACTCCTAATTTTTTGCCCGCACCCAGACAACTGTTTCCGCAGAGTGGGGAAGGGGTATGCGGGGTTAAGGTAACCCACCGGTTGTAAATGGTCAAAAGACATGCAAGCAGCAGCAGCCAACATAATTAGAAGTCTGCATTTGTGGAGGAAGTTGCATTAGCAGGCAATCAAAATAATTCGAGGCGCTTTATTAGCGACGAGTCTGGAAAAACGCGTGCAGAATGGCTAGCGGGAAAAACCGCTGGCGTTTTCTTGTGTAGGAAATAAATATTGTTTTAAGAAGAAAACAATTTAAATTTTTTTAATCTTATTATATCTTATTGTCTTGTATAGACCAAATAAAAAAAAATTCTGCACTTGGAACACTCAAACTAGTTTTGGCCGCATAAAACGGGAGCAATTTTCCGTTGCATGCGCAAATCATTAGAGATTGCCTTAGGTTCTGCGTTAATAAGCTCGTTAAAAATTTAATAAAAATAAACCCACAATAAAGGCAAAGCCAACATAAGCAGGAGCCGTAATAAAAATATATTGCCGCGGCAAAGTCGCCAACGAGTCGCTAGCGGTTTTAGTCGCGCCACCAGCTTGTGTTTATCCCCGAGTGCGGTAATAATCACCCGGCGACGTTTAACCCACTAACACGGACTTGCCTCACATTGGCAATTAAGCATTTAATTTAATCAGCCCAATACGGCCATCCATCAATCGCGTCATGCCGCCAATCCGACAATCCGGCAATCCCTCAATGTCGCATCTCTGTCAGATTTCAGATTTTCGGCTGCGGCGGAAATGCGTTGCAAATTTTCACCGGGGCGATTACAATGGATAATGTTTATTTTTAGTTGGGCCAACATGAGGCAATCCCGCTACGAAAACCGAAACCCACATCGTTCCCAAACGCTTGGCAATAATTGGAAATTAACGACGCCCCGAGGCGAAGATTTGACACCAAAGATTGCAAGTCGCGACCTTCTTGATGTCGCCCACATCATTTTCGGGGAGTTGTATATGCCAACCTATTAGCCAAAGTCATATGGCCATAAAGCCGTGACTAAGGTGTGCGAACACGGCACCTGGCCAAAAGGAAAAGCGCGCCAAAAATTTTCGGTTAACCAAAAATCGTCGGTAAGGTGACAAAATGGGGATGTATGGTAATAGGGAGCTATAATTCGGCACGTGCATTTGTGAAGAAGCGCGTGCCTTGTCCGCATTAATTCCAAGCCAGGGAACTCGGCTACACAGCGAGAAATTATTTTTAATATTCAAAGTTGGGCACATAAAAATATAAGTGATCTAAAATCCATTTTAGCTGGTCTATAAATTATTTTATACAATTATTTAGCCAAGAAATAATTATGAAAATAATTTCTGCGAGTGCAAGATAAAGGTAAGAGGGCCAATACAAAAACAGAGCCTTTCGTGGCCTTATAAATAGCCATGCTAACTGACTGACTGACGCGCTTCATTAATATGCAAAGTGGCTCAGCCGAAGCAGCCCCCTTTTTTGCCATCCAGTAACCCACCTGTAAGAGGCATTAAAAGTATCAACGTTTAAACGGTTATTACCAGCATTTTCATGCTGCATTTGCACTGGCCGAAACGGGAGGAAAACATGGCCAACAACAGGTTGTTCTGAACCCCCTTTTCTGTAGTTCCCCAAACGACAGCAATTGCGTGTCAAATTGAACTTGACTGGCGAACCAAGTGGGGGAATCGAGAGAGGTATATCACAAGTTAGGAGGGGGGTGGGGACGATACTTGTTTGGGGAAAGGTGGCCAGAATAAATGGGTTGTTGACGTTGTTCAAGTCGCCTTTTTCGAATATTTACATACATATGTTCTGCATATTTATCAAGACCTCAGCGGAAACGTAATTATGCAATGGCTTTCTTGGTTACGGGGGAAATCTACACGGTTTCTTTTAATTAAAATAATTATTTAAGCTATATTGGTCTTAATTAAGAAATAGTTACCTGCTTGTTACTTATAATGCTGTTATTATTTATATATTTTACTTTGACCTATGATGTATTTAACTGTCCATTTCGCAGTTACAATTGAACCCTCTACTAATTCCCTTAAAGGTCATTTTCAACTATCCCATTTGAAACTCATCCTGTAATGATCGTTTTACTGCCCAGAATCCCTGCCCTACAACTCACCTCAGTAGCCTTTTTACCTCCTCTACTCTCTTTTCCTTTTCCTTCAAAACCTGACTGCAATTTGGGTCTACTTAGACCCTTAATCTCAATTTAAAATTTAAAGGGATTCTGGGAAAATCTTTTCCACTGACCGCACACACACAGCTGCTCCCTCAAATTTTCTAATAAATATTCCTTATCCTTGGCTACACTTTCACTTCAACTTTCTTTTCTGCGATCAAGCAGCCATAAATTTCCCTAAGCTGTCAGCAAATAAAGTGAAAAACGAGTTCTGCCAAGAAAATTGTCCAAGAAATTGTGTAATTTTTAACCCAAAAAAAAAAAGCGATGAACGATTAAAAATATGTAAATCAGCCAAGGAACCCGATTCAACCAATAAAACTTTTTCCAAAGGCGCCGGAGGAAACTTTTCCGGCAAATTTGTGGCTAATTTATGAGACCAGCTCTCAGGTAAGAGGAAGCAGAAGAAATGGGAGATGAGCCGAGTTCCGAAAGGTCTGGCTGTACCAGGATAAGAAAAAGGATATCATCTTTGCAGGACTTCGAGTGTCTGGAACGTGTTGCATTTATGAGGTTGAGCGAAAGAGGAAACGGGTTTCTTTTTATGTGAGCCCCGCACAACCCCCTTTATTGGGATTTTCTCTTTCCCCTCGCAGACAAAAGGAAACTGGGCAGAGGCAAGTTTTCCACCCGGCAGCGGAAATGAGAAAAACTTGTGCGCGAATCCTTTTCGCTTGCATCTCGGCGGCTGTCTTGGAACTAATTTTAATGACAATTCACGAGGCGCGGAAGTCGCGACATTCGGGATAATGTGAAAATGGGCAGAGGCCAGGCGAAGAAAAAAGAAAGGGGGGAGTGGCCATCCCTGAAAATGCAGATTTTTCCATTTCCCATTCTTAACACCCCTCTTCACCGCTCATTTCCGTGGCTATTTTCTCAGCGGTTACTTTGCAATGTTTGGCAGCCATTAATCATAAATTCGTGAAGGAGTCTATAGAGGAAAATCAGAAATTTAAACATTCACCATACCACACCAAAATTATAAAATTAAGTAAAAGTTCTACTAATTTGATACACACATTGCACAAATTAAATGGTAATTTATTGCCTTTTTCACTCGGTTTTTAAACCAATTTCCAGTACATTTTGGGATCGTATTAATTACAGGGTGCTGCCCCTTTTTCTCCCCTGACCAGTACAACGACCCCTTAGAGGACCTAACTTTGACTTTTTGGTGCCATGCGAGTATCCTTTGACATGTCGCCTGTCCGCTTATCGGAGCGAGTGCATCGCCCCGGCCATTTCCCCGCTTTTCTCCAACTGCGATGCTATCTGTGAGTGCTCTAGTTTCCAGTTTGCCTGACCCATTATTAGCTGTGAAATGTGAAATGCATGAATGTCCCTGTGTGTTTGTGTGTGTACTTTTGTCCTTTGGGACTTGATTTCCTTGACGTTGGACAGGACGTTTCCTGTAATTTCTCACTGGGAAATATGGCTCATGAGAAGGGAGCAAATATCTTTGGAAAAACGTTTCAAATTAGCGCCCGGGGGAATGGCCAAAAAACAATGTTAAAAAAAGAACTTGACTTGCCACAGAATGACATTTCCCACTGCGGACTGCAAGGTGTTCGCCTCCATTCTCTTCCTGAGTTTCCATCTGGATTTGTTTTCCCATTCCAGCTCACCCAAGTGTTATTCCCACGTAGCAGCCACTCTTTGGGAATATATTAACCCAAAACTTTGGTGGAAATAACTTTATATACTGGGCTTCAGGCTTAAATAACCCTTTCTTCTTGGATTTTTGAAGCCATCTATCTTTAAGCTGTCAACACCGCCTGGCTTTGTTCTCTTCTTCTCTAGGTCTCGTCGTTGTAATTGTTTTTCTTTACTAAAAAACACCCAAAACCCCTCCCCTCGCCTTTTTTCCACATTTTGCGGCTAAACTTTAAACACGCGCAATGCGCTGCGCATGCTAAATGAGAGTAAAGAACCTGAAAGTGGGGGGTTTCGGTGGGTGGTGCCCATAAATTTGCATTTAATGAACATTTCCGAAAAGCCCTAGAAGATGCCGCCCCTCCAGAATTAACGCTTTTTGTTTGCCTGTAATGGGTTTTAATTATGTGGGTGGTTGCATATAATGAGGTGGCTAAATGAAAAGGTTTTTCAGCGCAGGCGTAACCGCAGCACAGGAAACGTCTGTTTGGTGGGTGTTTTTTTTTTGCTAAAAGAGAACCTCCATCTGCATCAGATTTCATTATAACTGTAGGTTAAAACCCTGTTCGCATCACATCATCACTGGTCCATTGTTGGGCCATTTTTGCAGTTGACTTCTGCATTCCGCATCCTCGGTTTCACCCACCCTCCCAACCTTCTCTCTCTTCAGTTAGCGATTTGATTTCATTGCCATTCGTCGAACAATTCATGTGAAAAATTGTCATAAAAATGCTATAAAATTGTTTTCGTCCCGTAATTTAAACAAGCAATCATGAAAATAGTTGTAAAATCAGTGAATGCATGTTGCACAGCTTGTAAAGAATGTGGAAATATGAGGAAAAACAAAACGTTTGATTTATGAAATAGAAGCCAATGAAAAGCCATTGATGCAGTGGATTTTATTGGCTTGAAAAATGGGTTAAGTTTGGTGGGAAACTGGATGAAGGTTAAGAGAGTTTAGCGGTGGAAATAAAATTGTATAAAAAAGTTTTTCAATTAAATTTAAATGTAAGGGAATATTGTCTCTCTACCGAGAAATTTTAAAATGTATTAAATACATTACAAAGCCCAGACTTGATAGCTTTTCATTCCACGAAATCAGCATCTGTTGTTGGACTCATCCCATTCCTCGAAAAATCTCCAATTACCCCGAAATTCCACTTTCACCGCCACTTTACGCGCAACGCACTTCAAACGTATCAAAACTATCAACACGTCGAAAGATTCGGAGAAGTCGAGCTCTCCTTCTCCATCTCCGTCTTCAATCAGGCTCATCACAGTCGTGTTTTTGATATCCTTTTCCCATAACTGTCATCATTTCATATGCGAGCTCCATTTGCTGGGCAAAGGGAATGGGTAGGTGTTAATTTACGAGTGACGAGAGGCAGCAGCGAGCTCCTCCTGTTAAAAATAAACAGAGAGAGAGAGTCCAATCTCAGCTATTTCCGAAAATGGGAATGTGGAGCAGAGGAGCAGCTGCAATAGCAACAGCAACAGCGACGTCGTCAAAGGACATTGCACAACAACAGAGTAAACATCCTCTTTTAAGTTTTATGTGTTATGTGTTCATTTCCAGGCGTTCGTCGTTTGTATGTCAACATAAACTTCTCAAAAAAGCAAGAGCGAGCTGAACACAAAAAAAAGTATGCGCTAGTGACAATAAACCCGAGAAAAATATGAACTCGCAACTGAATGCAGGAATATGTTCAAGTGGCCACTCATAATTCTGTGCGAGTGCGTGAGAGCAGCTCGAAAAGCAGTTCGAAGAGCCAAAGAAAAGGCTTCAGGATGTGTAGAGAGTTCTTGACTTTCAGACGAGGGGTTCTAAGAAAGAAAAGCTGGCAGAGGAGTGGGAAATGCAAAAAATGGTGTTATAGTTAGTGAAAGTTATTTGAAGGATGCAGAATCTTTTAATGTCAACTATACAGAAATTTAAATAAATGTACCGTGTAATTCCCTTGAATATTTATAATTCTCTCAATACTGACTTTTAGTTATAAGTCAATTTTCATTCATCCTCTAAACGTTCTGCTTACGAAACCATCGATAGTTCGTTTGAGAATACCTCGATGGGCTCTTGAAGTCAGGAAGTCTTGAGCACTGTAGTGGCACTTTTGATCGTGTTCCTGTTCCCATAAATTGGCGGGCAGGCGAAAACCTTAAATTCTTAACCCTTGGTTAACCCCTGTGTGGCACTCGAGTGCTTTTTTGTGCCCAGTGAATCGAACGAAGGAGGTCGCCGTCTCCTGTCTTCGATGCATGAAGAGATTGCATGTTCGCGAATCTGAAGCTCAGCTGTGCCAACTTAGGTTGCTACTCTTTGCGTGCCGTGTTATTAACCCGTTTCCTGTCTTTTCATTCATTGCAGACGTCAGCATGCCTTTATGGCCAACACACAGAAGCAGCAGCCGCCGGGCGGAGGAAGTGGCAGCGGCAGCGTCACCCACAGTCCGGAACGCCTGCGCGGAGCGACCGCCACCCAGGATCTCTTTGAGCTTCTCGAGCGTGTGCAGTGCTCGCGACTCGACGACCAGCGCTGCGTCCTGCCCGCTTACTTCTCTCAGGTGGGTACACGTGGTCATCCAAGGGGAACGCCTATCACTCGGCAGGTTTCTTGGGAGATTTTTCAAGGGGATACGAGAATTTACTCAAGTTAAAATAGTAATAAAACAAGGAACAATCGTCAACAAGTTAAATTGGGTGTTGTTATTTATTTAAAGTCATAAAGTTAGGAACACCTTCCTATATACCCTGCTCGATAGATAACTTAGGAAGTTTCTAAACTAAATTCAACTTTGAAAAGAAAAAAAGCCATAAAATATAGAACAATCGCCAATAAGTGAAAGTTAAACTCGTTTGTTGTTAATTCCTTAAAGTCATAAAGTTAAGAATCCCCTGCTTCATAGATAGGCCACCTCCTGACCTACGACAATGGGTCATCGGCCCATTTGGTTTCGCCTTGTCCCCGGGCATATGCTCCACTAATCTAAGTGTGTGTGATGAACTGACCCATAAAAGTCCAACTTGCAGTTGCAATGTACCTCATTTCCCCTTACCCTAACTCCGAGTAGTAAAAATTTCATTTTACTGCTGCCAAGCCATAAAAATTGCCAATGGGACAATGAATGGGGGAATGGCATAAAGGCCAGCGAAATGGTGGGCGAACCTAGATCGAAACAAAGAGCCACCAAACTAACAATGCCTCATATGAGGAGTCCAACTATTCCACCATCCCCTCAAGGAAAAAGAAACCCCCCAACGACGACATTACCTTTCCAAAACATCTGTATAATTTGACATAATCTGCGCTTTGTTGTGGTTCTTTTGGGTTTTTTCGGGTTCCGTCTCCTGGTTTAATAGGCAAATTGTTCGGCAGTCATGGGTTAATTCTTACGGGTGCGGGTGTGTGCTGCCAGGGATTAAGTGGTTGGTTGGGCTGGTTTGATGTCGCATTTTACGATTCAGCTGCGGTCTTTGAAGTTTTTGGCAGCTGTCAGGTGTGGCTCCTCCACTTTATTGCCAAATTTATTGGCTGAATTTTAAAGAATAGATCGTTAAGGTGTATTGAATTTTCCTTAAAATAGGTTCGGTCAGTTAAGGACACTTTTTTTTTCAAAAATGCCACAGAAATCCCAACAAGAATGTTTAAAGTCTCCAAATGCAATCATTTTATACCATACCTTTCCATACTCTTCTGTAACTGTACTTTTACATTAACCCAATACAATAAATGTACATTTTTCCGGTTTAAAATGCCGGTATTTATCGATTCCGGCTTATTTTCCGGTCATTTCCGATTTCCGGCTTCTGGGGGTGAAAAAAAGGGCGACTCGTGCTGCTAAGCAATTTTAAAACACAGGGGTCCTGCTAAATAATTTTAAAAGACAGGGTGATTTGGGCAGCTAAAAATTGAAAACACAGGCTGACGCAATTTTACATACTTTTCTACATTTTTTGTCGCAGTGGCGCCACGTAGCGATTGTTTTTCAAACTACAAAGTTCGTCTTACTGACGCTAGAGGGCCATTTACTAGCGCCACCTAGCGGTGAACCAAGGATGGCTGTAGCGCCCTGGTGTGGTTGTAATTGGAACCAACATTTATGTAGTACACCATTCAGCCGCTAGGAAGAAACATTTTTATACCCTTGCAGAGGGTATTATGATTTCAGTCAGAAGTTTGCAACGCAGTGAAGGAGACGTTTCCGACCCCATAAAGTATATATATTTTTGATCAGCATCACTAGACGAGTCGATCTAGCCATGTCCGTCTGTCCGTCCGTCTGTCCGTCTGTCCGTCCGTTTCTACGCAAACTAGTCTCTCAGTTTTGAAGCTATCGCGATGAAACTTTCCCAAAAGTCTTCTTTCTATTGCAGGTAGTATATAAGTCGGAACCAACCGGATCGGATAACTATATCTTATAGCTCCCATAGGAAGGAAACGTTAAAAAAATTCTAGCTTCGGTGTTTTTTGAAATAAAACCTTATACTCTTGGAAATATTATTTTTTAAATATTTCAGAATTTCGAATAAAATATTTTAAAAATCGGACGACTATATCATATAGCTACAATAGGAACGATCAGAAAATTAATGGGAAAGTTACACAGAAATAAATTTTAGCTTTTTTGGTTTTTATTGTATTCTTTTCTACTTTAGGACATGACTCTTTTTAAATATTTCCGAATTTCAATTTTCATTTTATTAAAATCGGACGACTATATCATATAGCTGCCATAGGAACGATCGAAAAATTAATGGGAAATTAATTGGAAACAAATTATAGCTCCGTTGGTTTTTATTGTATTATCTTATACTCTAGGATATGATTTTTTTTTAATATTTCAGAGTTTTGAATTAAATTTAACAAAAATCGGACGACGAAATTTAAAATTTTTGCGATTTGTAAGTTAATAGGAACGATCCATGCGCGGATCCACGGGGGGTGATATGGGTGATATATCACCCCCCACTCGCGTGAAAAATTAAAGAAATTTTGGTATTCAAAAAGTATGCAACAAAAAAATTGTTCTAATATCACCCCCCACAAAAAAATCCTGGATCCGCCACTGGAACGATCTGCAAGGGTATATAAGCTTCGGCTGGCCGAAGCTAGCTTTCTTTCTTGTTAATGTAGATGTTATGAATAATAAAAATTATTATTAAGATAATTATTATTTATTGTTATTATTAGATAAAGAGAGAGATTGGTGGATGAAATTAAGTTTATAAATGTTTATTATAAAATTTATAATAAAATTTAAAAACAGAAGAAATTAATAAATTAATAATACATACTGTAAAAAAAAAGGCATTTGCATTCAAAACACTTATTTCTAAAATTAAAATTAAGTGAATTTTATATGAAACATGCACTTAAATCATCCCTGAATAAGCAAAAAATTCCCCTGAAATCCATCCAAGCAAAACAAAAACATCGAATTCTTAAACTTTAATCATTCCCCTGAATCAGCACCACATTTTATTTATGCGCTTTAAAACTTGGCCGCTCTAAGAACTCCCACTGCAAAGTTCCGTTTAATTTGTTGTCGAATTTCTAGAGCATAATCCACTTGGCCTTCCTTTCTAAGAGTTATATCGCTTCCTGTTTGGCCCTTTCTCAATCTTTCTATGTTTTTTTTGCGACCCACCCATTTGCCTGGCATGCAAGTTCCAAAGCCCTTTCAGATTTTAATTTAGTTTTCGCAACAATTTCGGAGGCAAACTTTTCTATATCAAAAGGCACAGTGCAGCAAAGTGCAATCCGCAGCCCGCATCCCTCATCTCCTCGAAAGCCTATGCCATATTTTCTCAAGATGCAGCCTTCTCATCCACATTCGAGTGCCTTTTATGCAGGCTTTCCTTGGGTAAAAGTAAAATAAAGGGGAAAAAAACCAGGGGGAGTCTGGCAGAAAGTCTCGTCTAGCATCTTGAGGCAAAACTGGGTTGACTCTCAGACTGTGCATGAAAATTATGTTTGCTCAAGTTGGGAAAATTGAATTTGGTTGCAGGCCAGTGGCTGTCAAACTGTGACATTTGGCCACGTGCCGAGGAAGAGCATTTTCCTCCGGAGTTTTCCACACTCTGGATGCCGTTGTGTACGGTTTCCCTGCTTCCATTCCCCAACACTTTTCCTCTATTTTACTATTTAATTCCCTGCGTATCTATGCTCCCTATTGCATAGTTCCTTGCACGTTTTTTCCCATTGCAAAGGCTAATAAAGGTTTGCTTGGCCATGTTTAAATTCCGTCGAGCACCTTTTACCACCCCCTTACCACCTCATAGCATTCCCTATCCTCAGCGGCTAATTAAGCTGCCCAAATAGCAGTTGTTTTGGGTTGGCACTTTCCTACACAGAAAATATTGAAAGGGCAAGATATTGTTATCAAACATTTTAGAATTTAACATTGTACTTTATGAATGCCAAAAATAAAATGTCGTGATATATTCTATGGCACATACATATATTCTTACTAATATCTTTAAGACATGCTGTTTTTATACCCTTGTAGAGGGTATTATAATTTCAGTCAGATGTTTGCATTGCAGTGAAGGAGACGTTTCCGACCACATAAAGTATATATATTCTTGATCAGCACCAATAGCCGAGTCTATCTAGCCATGTCCGTCTGTCCGTCTGTCCGTCTGTCCGTTTCTATGCGAACTAGTCCCTCAGTTTTAAAGCTATCGCGATGAAACTTTCCCAAAAGTCTTCTTTCTATTGCAGGTAGTACATATGTCGGAGCGAGCCGGATCGGACCACTATATCTTAAGGCTTCCATAGGAATATTCAAACAAATATAAGAAAATTCATTGTAACTTTGTAAGAAGTAGGCGTTTTGATTCTTGACTACTTATGTATAAACAAAATTAAAATATAAACCCTGAATCTGGAATCCCTGGAACTGCACCGAGTAAGCATTACTTTATCTACAAGGGTATATAAGCTTCGGCTGGCCGAAGGTAGCTTCCTTTCTTGTTTTTTTAAATGAGTCACTATTTTATTATCAGCAAACATTTCGTGACGAATTGTAAATTTCGAAAACAAAATTTGTTTTGAAAGAAAAATAAAACTTTATTTTCTGGATAAAAAAATAGTTATTCATACAGTTCAAAAGATTGGAAGTTTTCAAGGTTGCTCTTGTAAAGAGAAATCATTCATATTTTTTGGTGCACCATTTTTTGCCAGCTTTTTGTAAGCGGCTTTGTCCACCTTTTCCTGCATTCCCACGAAGCCGGAAATCTAGGGCCCTTTGTTTTATGGAGGAGAACCCTCCGCCATCTAAGATTCGCTGGAAATTTATGCCCGACTCCCGACTCCCTTCCTTTCCCATTATAAAAATATACTTTGGCCATTTCATTTCGGTTGCTTTGGACTTTTTCTTGCATATTTTTCACGGACTGTGGCTTCGGTTTTTTCTGCCCCACTCCCCTTGTTTTTAGCCGCACACACATTAGAAGTCTCTTATGTCTTTGTCTCAGTTTGTGGTGCTCGCCGAGTGCAATTTGTCTGCCCGCCTCTTCTCACTCCTGCACTTCCCGTCTCATTACCCCTCCGATTCCCCGATTCTCCAATTCTTCTCTCACAGTTGAGCAGTCACTGGCGAACGCTTTGGACTTGACTCCCAGCAAATGCAACGAACGTTGAAGTTGTTAATTGCGATGGTCGTCAGCCGCAACGACAAAGTCTCCATCTCCGTCTCCGTCTGTATACCCTTCTCTTTCGCATGCACAATTGCTGTCTCTTTCGCCGACTGGAGGTGCCTGCGAACCTGGGCGAAAACGGAGGAAAGGCCCGGAGACCGGAGCAACCTACTCCCACAGCCAGCGTCATGAAAATGAGCTGCATTCAGAAACGGCGAAACGGTGCAGGGTAAACCTGGTACACTGAGAAAAATGTATACACAATTCATTTAAAGTGACATTTATTTGACAAATGTTACAGAATATGGGGTATACCTCTGTGGCGGATCCAGGATTTTGTTGTGGGGGGTGATATCAGAACAAATTTTTTGTTGCATTTTTCACCTGAGTGGGGGGTGATATATCACCCATATCACCCCCCGTGGATCCGCGCATGGTATACCTGTTTTTAAACATCTGATTGCGATCACAACTTACCCTACTAAAGAAATCATTTAGAGACAAATTGATAAAAATACTTGATTTCAATTTGAAGGTTGAATTTTTAGTGAGAAAAATATGCTGATCACTTTAATATTCGTTACCTATAGAATTATAATTTTTATCTTTCATACCATATTATATTTAGGTTTCAAACTTATTTTTTCCCTACCAAAATTGTTTCCCGTGTGGAAAAAGACAGAGAGGGCGACACATTCACTCACGTATGAATTCTAAGTCAGAAATGTGCGATGCTTATCGCCATCATCTACCTACACGTATCCGTACCGCGGGCCTGTAAATTATCCCAAAAAAACCAAGCAATCCGAAATGATACTCCGAATCTATGTATCTCTATCCCTCTGCACTGTGGCACTTAAAATTTATAATTATTTTCCGCTTGTTGCATGCGGCCTCTCTCTATCTCCCCCGTTTACTATACTACA
The DNA here is from genome assembly GCF_030179915.1 of Drosophila takahashii. Lineage (NCBI taxonomy): Eukaryota > Metazoa > Arthropoda > Insecta > Diptera > Drosophilidae > Drosophila > Drosophila takahashii. The sequence goes on from NC_091678.1 coordinate 15,667,818, forward strand.
TATCTGCTTCTACCACTCTTCAACTTTGCCATATGGAAATCTTTCCGTTACTCATTCGTGGCTTTTTAATTTCCTCTTCTTTCCTGGTCTTTCCTTCTTTCGCGAACAATGCAACTTTAAAATATTTTCCTTTGGCGTGCCTTATTTTTTTGGCGGATCTCTGACATTAACCTAGGGCTGTGTCATCCACCCACATGGCCCCCTTGCCCGTCCACACCCATGGATACCCTTGGAAACCCGTACCCACTCCTTTCCCCCATTTTGCGCCGTCTCTGATGTTTACCTTGTTGCTGCCTCGCTGACTTCGTTGTTGATTGCCAGCTGACAGCGGCAGCAACCACAAAAATAAAACCAGGCAAACCTCAACTTAAAACTCTTTCACATGAAATTTAAAGCTCCCCGGCGGATTTCAGATGCGGGCTCAGCATAACCAATTAACCATGAGAAGCGCTCTGGAAGCCAGCGATCTATCTTTCTGTCTAACCATCTTTCAAAGTTAATATCCATCTAATTGTGCAGATATGTGTTTATTAAACGAGGCATCTATTTGCGCTACCAACGTGAATTGAGGCTTCTAACTAAAACTAGTTTTGACTGGCCGATCTATATATATCTATTAATTAAATTGGTATAAAATTATTCTTTAATTTTATTACAACTTTACTATCTATTAAAGCTAAACTCTTTTTTTTTTTTTATGTACAAGAACTACAAACTATCCAACTTTGGTTTTATCTGCACCGCTCTTAAGAACCTAACCAAAAATAGTTTTTATTGTTCTTTCGCTTCTTTTCTGGTCACATTTTGTTTATATACAGACGTGTTGATTGGTCGCCACCATGGACTTTATGCCATATCAAACTAAATTTAGTATACGGTACTCAGCACGATAGATTTAAAGTCTCAAATGCCAAGGTCAGGCTAGAAGCAGTCATAAATTTGCTATGTTTATATTACTCGGGTGCTTTAATTAATTCGAAACTGGCATGAACTAAGTGTTTTTCTGAAAAATGTTATCTCAAACAAAATTCGTAATATTTTTTGGGTTTTCATGAATCGTTACTTAATCATTTAATGTGTTGTTGCTCAATTCTTTTATTTTTTAAAAATGCTTATAAAAAAATGACCACAATATTTAATAATTTAAAACAATTTCATCAATTTTTTTTTATGTTTTGTATATAAATAAAAAAAATTTAAGAAAAAAACACATTGATTCAACATTGAGTTATTTTGTTATTAATGTTCCACAATATTTTTTTTTTTTCCTGATTACAACATCGTTTCTTAATAATTATTAAAAAACTCAGAGGAACAGGCATACATTTATATATTTGAAAATATTTATATAACGTTCGAATTTTTTATTCAACTGAAGGCTACTTACAGCTACTTGTTATATTTATTATTTATTAGCAAGTAATTAAATAAACACTCTATTCAAAGTTGGCGCCCTCTCAGCTCCCACGCATGCGCTGTTCTATCTCTTTCTTTGTTTATAGAGCCCTCTCGCTCTGACACACACAGCTCCAGTTGAACGCCAGGCTTTGGTATTATTTAGTGCATTTCGTGAGCTCGCGACGTCGCACAGTGGGTCATTATATAGCCATATTGGTAACAAAAAATACCTTTATTTCGTTCAATTTAAATAGTACTGAGCCAATACCTATCTTAAATCAAAGTAGTTAAAATGGTATGGTTAAATTATATTGGGGAAATCAACTTTTATTATCCAATATAATTTTAAAACATGACATATCACATTGTGATAAAAAATGAATCACATTAAAAAATTCACTTTATATTAAAGGAACTGTCTAAAATATTTAATAAATATAATTTTATATATTGTATCCAAAAACGGTCATTTTCGTGAGGGGAAGAAATGGCAAATTTTGATCTGCTCCTGCCCCACTGTGCGTTGGCAGAGCACGGCGGCAGAGGCTGCGGCATCGACAGCGGCAGCGAACAACATTGGATATTTTTCAGTTGCCGTTTTTCCGTTGCCGCAACCAGACGTTTGAGCCGGTTTGAATTCAAAAATCTTGCTCTCCCCTCGCGCTCGTGTTTTTTGTTCGTTACGAATTCAAAACAAAAACAACTACCGAGGAGCACACGCATTTTGAGTTATTTTTAAAAGAAGAAGCGGCAGATTCTGCTCTTTTTTCTCGGTTTCTCCATGTTGGAACCGAAATAAAACGCAACAACAAACGAAAACCGATTTTGTGAGTGCAATAAACCAAACTGCAGCGGTGTAAATATGCGTGTTTCGGTGTGTGTTTGTGCGGTGCATCTACGAAAATAACACACGCATCAAAAATCTTACTATCTATATATAAATATATACTCTCATCATATATGCATGAGCCGATCCGAGTGAAATTGTTTGCTTAGAAATTGGTTGGCCGAAAATTTGAAAGCCCCCAATATTTGCATATAAGCCGCAGTTTGACAGTCACCCAACGAGAGCGCAAAAAAACCTGTCAAACGGGTTAAAAAACTCGTAAAAAAAGAGATATTCATAAAAAAATCGTTGTTTTTGGTGTGAGCAAAACACCCGAAAGCAAAAAAAGTGGGTAAAAATTATAGCAATTACCACAGAATATATCTTTAGACCGGGAGAACGCCCAATAAAGAAAAACCCTTCAAGAGCTACGAATAATGCAGTTCTAAGCCGAGTTTGTGAAGTAACGAAGCAGCAACTACAATTGCAGCATCAAGGAAAATAGTAATTTGATCTAAGCACGCCCACTATAGGAAAATACACCCTAGAAGAGCCTAACTAAAAAAAATCAGCAGTGGAAAAAAATAATAAATGGTTTAGCGAAGGCTTTACGATCACTTGAAAAAAATATCTTTTAGTGGAAGAAATAATGTATTTTGGCAAGTAAGACCAGCCAAGTAAAGCAACTTCAAAGGAGTGAAAATAAATTTTGGCTTAGAAGATTGGATTAAGCTGCAACCAGCAACAGCAACTGCAGCAGCAGCAGCAACAACAACAGTGGCATTTTACAGCGAAGGCGCCGAAAGACGTTGGGTGCGTCAGGCAGTCATGGGGGTATTGAGATGGCGCGATTCCCCCGGATCGCGTATATCGGGCTCAATCGGCAGCAGCAGCAGCAGCAACACCAACAACAATCATCACCACAACAGCAATAGCAACAACAACGCTCATCAGCAACAACACAACAACAACCACCACATTAACAACAATACCAACAACAACAACAATCGCGAGGTATGTGTGGGTTGCTACTATATCTCTTACCCGATCCCATTTCCAATTTCAATTCCAATTCCGATTCTGTTTTGACAACAACAACAAGAGCACGGCATTACGTTTGGGATACATTTCCATTAATTAAATGCAATTTGGGCGTTTGATGTAATTGATGTTGCTCGATGGTGTGTGCGTTGTCCATTGTTGTTTGTCTCCTTTTGGCTTTGTTTTGCGGTTAGTCACAAACACGTTGTTGCACTTTTTGAGAGCAATTGCAGAGTGTGGGTGTCAAAATTGCAGCTGGATTGGAAATTTTGACAGCAATTGCAGAGTGGGTGTGAATTCCATATTAAATTATAATATTTGGAAGAATTTTGTATTTGTTTTCGGGTTATATTTGCTGATTATATCAGCTTGAGAATAGCAATCTAACCTTAACAGTTGCCCTTGTGTACATAAGCCTAGAATTGCTAATTATTTTTATACACATAACATCACGGAAAATATATATCTCGCTTTGATTTCTGTATCTTATATATATGAAGGTTAAATTTAAAAATTACTGGAGTGATAAATAATAAATACATTTTAATATACAATTCATTCTTAACAAAGCCATATTTTTAGAGCAAAACCAACTAAGCATTGCTTCATTATTACACTCAGTGATCTTTATATACAGTTTGTGAGCCACTGGCCGCCACATCTTCCCCGTTTTTAATACCCCTTTTTTAATACCCCTGATAATGGCTCTTGAAACTGCGCCATGAAACCATTGTGGGCTCTGTCCCCCGGATCGTTCTTGATGCCTTATCAACCGCCACCGAAAATGGCTCGCATTAATACCAAAAAAATGAATGAAAAACGCTCGTTTTATTTGTAATTTCCATAAAAATGTTACTCAGCGGCTTTTCACACATGACTTGTTCTCGGTTGTGTGCTTTTAAGTTGCTTAATTTAAATAAAGTCAGAGGCAACAACTCCATGAACGCCTCACTGATAACACACATGTTGAGTGATGCTCTGTAATTTTGATGTCGCAAGAGAGTGCCTACAAATTGTTAGTGGACTACCTAGAAAGTCAAGAATCTACGAAGGCAATTTGTTGGTCGATTGGAAAATCAACTAGAAAATGGAGGGAGAGAGACATAGACACAAAAGACAGCCAGAGTTGACACATTTCGAATAAATCACTCAACAGCCGCCGCCGCAGCGAAAGCGGATTCGAGTTTTTTGGTCCACAGAGTCTAGGGAACTCAAGTCATGATTATGATGACGATGATTGGGTTGTTGATTGTGATTGAGATAGAGATTGTGATTGCATTCATCATCATTATGCCCATTAGCCGCATTCTCCGCTCGAAGCTTTTACCTACGCACTTTTACTTCTACCCGAGCTTCTCTACCAGTCTCTCTCTGTCTGCAGCTGTAAATGTATCTAAAAGATACTTTTGGCCTGCACAACTTTCGCCAAACACACAGATAGATCGCACGCTCCAGTTGGGGTTTTTAGCCTCGTTCTCCATTCGAATTCCCCAATTCCCAAAATTGTTATCGCCACCTTGTACATTTCTTTGTCTCTTGCTATTTTATCCGCATTTAATTCATTTTATTTGCGGCTGCTTGCTTGGGAATTTCTTGTACACTAAACAAAATGCAGCTTGATATCTATAGAGATACAACTTTTGATTTATACCCAATATTTTTATTTTAGTATCAAGTATAACAAGGCTAACTTATCTCTTAAATAATTTGTTGTTTTCTGTGCACATATATTTGTACAAAAAATTATCTTTGAGGCCCCATTCAGTCTGCCGATGATACAGATGATGAGGTTGAAAACAAAAAGCCACAAACTTTCGCTGCTTGCTTAGCAGATACTTTTGTATCTCCCTCGATTTCGATTTCGATTTCGTAAGCATACCACACATGTGCTATCCCTTTGTGTATCTGCCAGATACTTTCAATGCCTACATATCAGCTGGGGAAATTTCTCGCTGCGTTTGATGTCAAGGTTTCCCCGGCTAATTCTGAATAGGGCGAACCACTTGAAATGGTTAGAGAACCGCGTTCTTCTCCCACCCAAAACCTCCTGCTGTGTGTGCACTTCAAGATACCCGTACCCGTGGCCGTACAAAAAGACTCGGGACAGGACAGGGGGTGGAGAATTCTGAAACCGAGAACGAGTTGAAGAAACCGCCTCAAGGTCTCTCGGAAACGCTTTCGCTTTTTGTCGCCACTCGAAGACTGTCTGCCCTTAAATGGCCGGCATGTAACTAACGATCGGCGCAGAGGTGCAGGCGTCTCCTATACCTCGTAAATCCCCCTGGATCCCCTGGATCCCCTGTCAACCAAAACCCACCATATACCACTGAAATAATGCATATGGATTGCAGTTGAGCTGGAGGCGCGTGTCTTGCATAATGGCCGACGATTAATGGGTAAAAAAAGATACAGGAGAATACGACAGAGGGGAAGAGAACTGCTAATGAAAAGACTCCTTTTCTGTCTGACCGTTCATATATGTATATATCTCTTTTTCTTCATGATTCATGGCCTGTGGTTCTGCGTCATTTAGTCAATCGTTCAGTTAGTCAATTGTTAAAGCCACCGCTTAACTTCCTTCTGGGAACGACCAGCACCGGATATCCATTTTGCATTTTGCAAAGCGAAAAAAATAAAGCAAAATATGGAAAAAAAATAATTTATGTTTCTCTTTGACTTGACAATAATGATGACGTTGGGAGGAGAACGATGATGATGATTATGCCATGCCTCAGACTGATTAAAAGCAGACAACAATGCCCACACAAGAGGGAGAAAAGTAGGAAGAAGGCGGCGAAATCGAGTAGGGGAACTCCAGACACAGGAAAACCCACACGAGGCAGCGGCGAATGCTCTACAGCAGGAGAAAGAGAAACCGATAGGAGCAGGTAGTGCCTCAGATCCTATACAACAGATAAGTCTGCAACTGATAGATCAATGAAATGGTAAACAAACCCGAGAAAAGGAGAGAAAGTAGCTATCGACAGGGACTTCTGAGAATTTGTTTAGGGTAGATATCAGCAAAAGATCTTGTAATGGGAGGTAGGAAAGTAATACAAGAAAACAACAAACAGTTGGATATAATTAAAAAAAAAAACGTTCTACAAAGTGTGATAAATAGGAAAGAGATACGGTAATCTTATTTTATTGGTAGTATTTACTGAAATTTATAACAATACCTACTGTTTCAAAGATCTTTAGACCTTTACATTTTATAATAATGTACCATGGAATTTTCCCTTAAACCGTTGCCAGTACTTCATTAGCCTCCCCACACGTGTTTCTCCATTTTTATCGCCTGGTCTTCTGCAACACCACCCCCCTTATAACTTATAACCCATTCACATTGGCAACAATTGCTGGCTCTGTACATACAATGCCGTATATAGATCCCCCCATACATATGCATACACATATATCTAAGTAATGGCAACAAATGTGATGACAATGCGGCATTAAAAAGCATGAAAAACCTAGCCAACAATTGTTGTTTTGGTTTTTGTTGCTGCTGTTTATTGTGTAATGTTAAAAGTTGTGTTGACGACATTGACTTGCCAGCATTGTTTTTGTTTTTGTACCTGCTGCTGATGGCAGCGGTAAAAGCGACGAACAGAAAATGAATAAATAAAAATGAAAATATGAAATTGCGTTAAGGGGGCGAGACAATGGAAACAATTCTGTGTATTTGCGGTTACAGAAATGGAAGCTTTGGCCAAACATTGACACTAGCTTATTAGCTACCTTAACACAGTTTTCAGTGAGATATCTCCCTGCCCCCACCTCATTTCCACAATCTGTGTATATCTTTATCTTTTTTTTTATCGCTCGGAGAGAGATAAGATTTTAGAGGTCTTCGCCTGTCTTTATTTGCCTGCAATATAAGACTTTGTCTTTTTTTGGATTCACAAAATTAAACTGAAGATAAGGTCGCATATTATTTGTGTTTCTTTTCTTTAATGATTAAACAATTTTCGTGTTTGAACACGAAAACACTTTTTGGCAGCTGCTTGGTTTATTTTTCTTTTTTGAGGGCCATCACAGACACACTTCCCACCTTCTAAAAAAATGGAAGAAAAATCTTGACAAATTGAAAGCTGACAAAATTGCGACAGTCGATGTCAACTGTTGACAAATAAAGTGGTTATATGGCGAAATCGGTTCTAGTCGAGAGATATATCTGGGCCCACACCTTTTTACAGCTCGAAATTATGAAATGTTTTGCCCAAGAAATTCACTGAAAAGAATCTGTCGGTCTTTGTATCGCCATATCTTTTGTTTACCCACCCCAAGCAAAAGTAAAAGTTGTTTCACTTTTCATTATGCACGCTCATAAATAAGCCCAGAAATTCCGACTTAATATTCTGTTAATACTTTTATTATGTCGCCCAGATTTTCACTTTGTTTTCTATATATGCAAACTATTTCGATTCGATTTATGGATATATACACACAACCCACAGCGATTTTAATCGCTTTCGCTTTATTTGTTTCCCAGACTAAACAAAACAAATCGTTTCTATAGAAGCGGCTCAACTCAAACGAGAAACGATTTTTTAATGGCAAATTTGTGAAAATTACTCGCGCTCATTTCAATTTGTAATTAATGAAAAATAGTTGCCATTGTTGCTATTTTATTGCAATTAACTTTGGCAGCCATTGTACGTATGCTCGCTTTGGCCTCCGATCGGCGAACTTGGCGCCTTTTTTCTTGTTGTTTCTTGTTGGCGACGCACTGAAGTTGCCAAATGTTATTGACCCAAATTGAAAACGTATAAAAAAAGAGAATACTACGCGAGGCAGCCATTCGAAATAGAACCAAGCAAACAGAAACCGCTGAAAAACCAAACTGAAAAAAATACAAACAGTGGAGCTTGGCATAGTGGAGCAGACAGGCTAGATGGCTCGATTTATGGCCACATGGTATGGTCCATAGACTGGAGGCCATTTATATTGCCTGACATTCTGACACGACTCTGGCAGAGAGTGAAAAATGCAAGTGGAACTCAAATTATATGAGGGAGATCAATTCTAATGGCCAGTGGATGCGGTTTTTGTGGCTGAAAAATAGCCTTGATAAATAAATAAATTTCAATTGGGCTAAAACAGAAATAGAGTTAATTAGGAAAAATAAACTATTCTGGTTATTTATGCTTGAACCATTATTTAGTGGTAAAAATAATCACAGAAAATAATTTAAAAAACATTTCAAGCTAACAGAAATTCTTTCTGTTCGTTTTCATAGTTCAATAAACTTCACTAAGACAAATACTATACTTTAAAAGAAACCCCCTTACCAAACATGTAAATTACAACAGTTCATATCGACATTGCATGCGGACTATCTTATCTTATCGATTACTTCATTTGCCTGCCATTGAGGGGTAGTTGATTAGGTAAGGGGTACATTTATCTGAGGTACATACAGTATATCCGAACTTTCCCAACTCTATTCGAGGCACTGCTGTTTGCACTTCTCTTGTTCGCATTCGTTCATTTTACTTTTATTTATACGCATTCCCTGTCTTTCCGTTTATGGCAAGTATTTGCATATCTGTTATCTGACTCTAAGTTTTGTTTAAACATTGGCAAATTTAGCACATACCTCCCCCAGCAACTCCCCCCAGCACCTCTGTTGGCCCAAATTGCAGCAGCTGAGCCAACAGACGCCAGTAGGCTCGGATTTTCCAAAAGTGCGGGCTAAAACGAAACGAAATTCCTCAGCCCGAAGTGGAAACCTTGTCGCGTCTGTTTGTTGACAAACTAATTGCAACATTTTGCATTTTGAGATCGCTTTTAATTAGCTAGAGATAGAGATACAGATGCGAACGCCATCTGAGGTTGAGACCGAGGCTTGAGACTCCGAATGCGACTTGACTTTTACTATCAATTAACATAATTGGCGGCGCTTTGCTCCGTTCGTCGTCGTCTCCCGATTCGATTATTTGCACAATGTAATTTGTCATGATTAGATACATTTGGCTAACTGCAACTGTTTCGTTAATTGGCGGCGGCAGAGTCTAAAAAGCAATTTGGGTCAAACACACAAGCACACACATATTGGCCGAGGAATTTCAATTTTTAAAGCAACGGCGATTTGGCCGACGAGAACTCTGCAGAGAAATCTATTAGCCAACTGGCGGTCTTTGAACTCTCCACTCGTTCTCCTATTCCCCTGCATCTCTCTATATGAGCCGAAGATTTATGTATATCATAATCATCGCAGGCAAAGCTCCCAAAGGCAATGCAGGCTCAAGTTTCCCATTTCGTTGATACCTAATTTCGGTTGGGGTTACGTTGGGTTAGAAAATATTTAGTTGGCTAAAAAATAAAAAAATATTAATGATATAAAATGGTATAATATCAAGATAATAATAAATAAAGATAGTTTTATAGATTTATTTCATCTATTTATATCGTTTTACAACAAGAGGTATCCCATCTTCGTTGCTCCTTCCCAATCCACATTTTGTGGGCCATATTGCGCATACGCCACGTTCGCCGGGCCTAGATGGCAAAGCCGAGATATGCAGGCCCATGCTGCATTTGATGCCTGCCGTAAAGCCAAAGAAAAAAGGCGAGATGCTTATCCCCAACTGGCCGAGATGAGATGGCTGGAGAATCATTTTGCGGCTGTTGTCTTCTTTTTGCCACGCTTTGTTGTCTTTGTTTTGCCGGGAAGGCGAAGTGAAAAGTTGCCATAAGCAGCAGCATCGTTTGTTTGTTTGTCCGTTTGTTTGTATTCGATGCGTTGGTGACCCAGAAAAGCTTTCATACCAGCTGCTTACTGACAGCCCCCCGATTGCAACCACAGTGGATCGGGGAACAGCTGCAAGTGTTTTGCTCCAGGTCGCTTCATTTTACGGCCACTCCCCCCCACTTTGAATTCTGAGGGCCTGGCCTCTCGAATCTTCGTCTGTCGTCGCAGTTGAAATGCAAGTGGGAATCGGAATTGGTTCAGCATATGGTCATGACGTTTGCTGTACTTGGGCCAACTGATTTATGTGCTGAGCACGGAGGAAAAAGAAATGTGTCATTAGCAGTGTCGAGTTTCCAACTCGTGTTTGTTTGGCTTTATTTGCTACTAAATATTTAAATATTTCTTTAGATATATTATATTGTTTTGTTTTTCTCAGTGTCTAATTCCCAAACTAATACAAAGTAAACTTGTTAAATTCCAACTTTTTCCTTGCGCAATTTGCATTAACTTGCTCGATATTTCAGCTGTATGCCAACTCTAACACTTTACGCATGCCAAGTTATTAAATTATTCCTTTTATTACTTCACCATTTAAAAAGTAGATATGTGTTTGATGAAAAACTTGTGCCATTAAAAATTTACATGCCAGCTAAGTACAGGTTTCCCTTGCCTTTTTTTTGCCATCGCGTTAAACGAGTTTTATTTACAAACAATTTTTACTCGTAGTTGATTTCACAGTTCTCGTGTTAAACGAACAAGTTTATTTGGCTTTAGTTTGCTATTTGCCGTTCAAAACGAGCTGTTGACGGCGACCGCTTATGTAATCATAATCCCAGTGGCTGTCAAACTATAGACAGCTGAGATACGATTGAAAAAAAGCAACAACAACAAACAATGTGTGTAATTAGTACCTAAAGATCTTGGCAAAAATTAATATAGTCATTGATTTGTGTTGCCATTAGTCAGGATATAATTATAGAAATATGCCTTCATAAATCTTAATTAAGATTGGAGCTTTTTCGTTTAGTCTTTGCTTATAAATATAAGTTTCGTCACTGGAAATTTCTGATTAAAATCTGAGTTGAGTTTTAATGAAAATCTTCTAAAATTCTTTTCTCCGAGAAAATGACAAAGACACTTTCTTCGACCGACTTGAATCACTTTCAAATTCCACTTAATTGGTTCTCAGCTAAATTTCTTCTAATACAATTTTTCAGATTCGCTCCGGGAAATTTATCTCACTCTCTGTCTTGGCAATTATTTCAATTTGCCTGTCGACTTGCGCTCGCTGACTCGATTGCTTTCTATGACATTTGCAATTGCTGGAATTGCACTGCCAATTGGCTCGGATATTTTCTGAATCAATCACTCAGGCCCCTTCCTCTTTTTTATATAGTTTTTGCAGCAATTTCACTCTGGCCGGCAAAACTTTCATTTTAATTAGGAGCGAGGCGAAAAGCAAAACAAAATCAAAATCAATTTCAGTTAACTGGCCAAGAGATTGGATTGGAAACCGACCGCAGATTCAATTTTCAGAGGTCAATTAGCAAAGCTCTTGATGGACATGTGGCCAAGGGGCAGGGGAGGGGGGAAAAACCGGTTTCGGTTCAATTTTACAATTTTTATTCACTTACCATTTGAAAGGCGAAATGGAAAAATAAAAATGTATTTTTCTGCTGCTTTAGTTAGCATTGTGTTGCTCAACGAAAAGTAAAACGTGGCTAATTACGAGGCATTGCTGGCGTCATTGTTTGCCGCAATTTCGTGTGCAAGGTGTGTCTGTGCAGCAGTTTTGCGGACCCGTCACAATAACACTCGCAGAGTCACCCGATCGCAATTGAAACCACCCACCCGAATGGCCTTTGGCTGCACTAAGGTTTCAGCGGCAAAAAACACAGAAAAAAACATATTTTTTTTATTAAACAAGAAAAACATTTTTAGTTTCGAAAATGTAAAACAAAAATATTTTATTCTTATTTATTTGTATTATTTATTTCTTTTGAAAATCAAACTATAAACAAACAATAATAAAGAAAATATATTTTACTATTTTCTCCTAGTGCAATATATAAATTGCTAAGAAATCGAACTCTGGTTGATTTGCTTTGTAAATTGAAACCCTGATTATCCTTCATGCTCGGCCTGGCAGTCTAGACATTGTGTTTCTCTTAATTGATACAGGCATTCGTGAGTTGAGTCATTCGGAAAAGTATCAAAAAATGTATAAAATGAAAAGACCAAGAGCCGCGACTTGAGTCATCATGCCCAAGAACCAATAAATTTCCCGCCAATGTCCCATAAATTCCGAGCCAATACTATAGATTCAAACTATCTATTCAAATGCCAAGTTCTTTTGTATTTGACTAATTTCAATAAATCTTTTGTGATTTCTGCTGCTATTCCCATACGGACACACACACTCTTTGGTCTATTTTAATCAAAGCCAGCCAAGTTCAAATGTCAATGGCAAGTAAATTGAGTAAAATAACACAAAATCAACGTTTTGCTAATGGACAGGCAATTTTGCGTCGCACAAATACACAACGATACGAATGTATCTTTAATTGCCGCAAATTGCCTTTGAGCTGACTTTGCTTTGGATTTTTTCTCTCTTTTTTTGTACTTTTTCGTTCGGCAGTCAAGTCAATTTACATCCTGCGGAGGAGGACTCGTGTGGGCGCTGCTGTGGGCGTGGCAACTGCGCGTAGGTGGCACTAATTCAGTTTCCTGTCCCTGGCGCCTGCCACTTAATGACAGGCGTCTCGTCTCGTTGCCTCCCTCCCAAAAATAAATGTATTTCTGTAGCCTTTCCACGAATCCGAGGGTACCGAGGATTTATTCATTCTCCTACCTGAATTTCTCTGGGGTTTCGAGCCATATGCTGATGTCACGTTCGGGATCGCAATCCAAGCAGCCCTACGGTCACCTTTCGTAAATCCTCATTACACCATGTCACACGCTTTAATTTCTGACTTCTCTCACTCGTTTTTCTGTACTTTTTTGTTTAGTTAATTGTTTATGGTTGACTTTTTTTTTCTGTTTGGCTCGTAAAATGTATATTTTTCTGAAATGTTTATGGGGGACATCTGAACACCAGCGCCAGGTACGGCCATACAATTTTATTTACGATCGTTTGTATATATATTTTCAAGAATGTGAGGCTGGTCACGTCGCAGAGGCTTTGGCAAACAGTTTTGCAAATTAATGAGGCAGTTATGTTAAAGTCTAAATGTCTAAATATTTTACAGTTTAAAAAATACATAATTAAATGGATTTTAAAACAAAAAAACTTCTCAATTAAGAAAAATATATACTAACGTTATACATTTTTTGTTTTGATTTGAATAAGAAATGAATAAATAACACATTCCCTATCATTTGTTTACGTGCAGTCACTATTTTACGACTGTTGATTTAGAACTTCGTTTGAATGCATTTAACCCACAATATTATCAGTGCAATAATGACAGCAATGCCCCAGAAAATTTTCCACCTCACCCCTTGTGAATAAATATCAGTATTTCCGACATTAGATAGGCGATAAGCTGGGCCAAATTGCTTTTGTTCGTCTATTTGCATATGATAAAATTCGTTATTGATTTTTGTTTGCCGACAAAAAGGCAGACACACCTCCTGAAATTAGATTATTTTAGGGGGTAATAACCAAAACTAGTGTCACTTCATTTGACAAGATTATTAGCCGCAGACAGAAGAGAAAAATAAACAAAAAAAGACCCAAAACCGTAAAAGAATTATATGTTTTTGTTTGCTTTGCGGATTTTAGCTTAACAACTGCAGAACTAAAGGTCAAATGGGCTGTAAACATAAAACAAATGAGGTGGTCGTAAAAGCGAGAAAAATTCGCCTTGGGCTTGAAGAGCTTCCTGTGCAGATTGCGCAATTCCCTGAACCACACACAAAATGAAAACCAATCCTTAAATGGCCAACATCGCCAGGTGAAAGCCTTCGCTGCTTCCTTTTGCCCATTCTGTCAGCTGTCAAATGACATTTATTATAAAACATTTAAATGTCAGCTTCGATCGTTTTGTGGCCAATTGTTTTCGCTGTCGCTGCCTATAAATTTCCAGCAGCTGACGATGATGATGATTTGTGGCGGGGGAAATGCGGAGCTCCTTGGGCCTCAGCTCAAACGAGCCGTCAAATGGTCAGTCTTCTGTTTTGGTCTTTTTATCTTTGTTTTTCTCTTTATTTTTATTTGGCCCTGTCTTTGTCTCCTTTCATTTGGCTCAACAGATCGCCGGCCGAGCTGGCATGATGTCATATCGGATAGACAATAGTTGCCGGATCGGTTGCCAAGTCGGTTCTGTCCGGGGTTGAGCCCTAACGGAAATGTTAGGAGGAGCTCTTAAAATTAGTTTTATTTTAGAGGGAGGGGTAGGTATATCTCTACCTTTTAAATGATAAATATGGGTTTGTTTACGGTTGATTTATGGGTTATCCAGGTGAACATTTAAAAAGTTTTTAAGACAGACCTGCGTAATCTTTGGATAACATATTTTATACATAAAAATTTGTATTTTCCAACCTATAGAGCATCCAAAGTGGCTGTTAACTATCAACATTTATACTGTCTAGTCACTCTTGAATGTCTTTTGCTGTTTTTGGTCTCTTGACATGGCTAATTCTGGTTGTTGTCGCTGGTAGTTTTGCATTTGGGCGTTCCGACATATGCTTATTGTAATTTTCAACCGGCGCCTGTCCCAAAAGGGGGGTTACCAAAAGGGGTACGGTGTTCGGACTGCCCACCAACTCAACCCTTTTGCTGTTTTCCCGTTTTTGCCGGGGCTCTATGATGATTTAATATGTAGGCAACCCGCTTATGACATGGAAACACAGGCCACAAGCCGCAAAACGAGGCGAAACAAGAACTGTGTGAATGGAATGAATGGCTGGGGATGTGGATGTAGATGGTGGCTATATAACCAGGGGGGCTATATAGTGGTAAATGGGCGGCAACAGCAAAAAAGGTGCGCCTTTGGCAGCTCCAGGGAAAACGAGGCACTGGCGAATATTTTTCGTTGCCTGACTCGGCAGCGTTTTTTGGCCAAAGTTCAGAGCACTTACATGAAGGGGTGGAGGGACCAAGGAGGCTGACTCCTCCGGTTGGGTTGACTCATGGAAGTCACGTATGCCCAACAGAGAAAAAAAGCTGTGCTCGCATTTGGGACGCGGCATTCGGCGCTCTCAGCTCTTGGCACGCCATGTTTATTAATATTTAAATGCAACGAGCCATTCGCCATGCGAACAATTTCAGGCTTGAATGCGGTCCAAAGGGGCGTCCCAAAAAGGGGGCTCCAGGGGAACAGAGGTGCCATTTGCGTAATCCTTGGGCAATGCTCTAAATGCAATGCGGGGAACAAAACGGTATGGGTGCCTACACATGCTACATTTCTAATGAAGCATGTTGTCCAAGCACGAACATGTATGTCCCTATCTACTCCACTCCTCCACTCCCACTTTATCGCACATTTGGCACTGTTTGCAAATGATCATCATCATTTGTTCAAGGGGATTTTCAATGGTTTACTGGTAACTCGAGCTTGGGTTAGGTCATGGGTTGTTGGCTTAGGTCATTCCTTGGATTTGATACTGGTCCCAGGCGAAGAAATAAGTGGATTGTTTGGGTGAAATCGGTTTTCCTAAAAATATTTCTCATCAACTAGTATTTTTCGCTGTGCATTTCTCCTTGAAGCACCGTTTTCCCATCATTGCAATCATGGCTGCAGTTTATTTTCCCTAGTTCGTGGGCTTGGCCACCTCATTAGCTGCACTTCCTGAAGCCAGTTCCGTTGCGGTTGCTCCTCTGCTCTGTGGGCAGGTAAAGTAAGTGAAGCCTGTTAGCTGACCAGATCCGTTCCAGAACCCACTTTGTATCTCTATATATCCCCGTCCAACTTCGAGTCCTGCACACGCATCCCACATCCGTTGGCAATTTGTTTTGCTGTATTTTCCTGTGTTCCCTTGGATTTTCTGTATTTTCCCTTCCTTGGGTTTCTGGTGAGCCAAAGCCACTCGAGTTCGTCTGCAGTATCTTACACCCTCCACAGCTGTCTGCTTATTATTTTGGCTTCTCCCTCGGCTTTTGTGCAGGGTTTTTGTCGGCTGCACCTGCTCCTCTGCTCTCCTCTCCTCTTCACATGGCAATTGTTTCCCATGAAGTGTACTTCTGCGTACGCCTCCTCAGGTTTCCCTTCTTGTTTTCTTGTTTTTTTTTTTTCTTTTCTTGCCTGCGCAAGGATGTTTATCCTTTTTGCACTAGTTACCCAGCGACTTTGCCTCATTTGCATTACAAATCAGTGGCAGTTGAGCAAGTGAAAAATCCTTGCGGCGACCCAGTTTTCCTATCTATATGTATCTCCTTTTAACAGTGCCCGCCAGCAGTTTGCGTATCAAAGATTCATTTCGCATAAATCGCTAACCGCTTTTAACCTCGATTTTTTGACTCCATTCCCACGCTGTAATAAAAAACCTCTGTCCGGTGCATTTTGTTTGGGGTAGAAAAAGAACGGAAAAGTAAAAATGTTTACCAGAACCTGGAAAGGGGCGTTCCAGCTGCCCTTTTCAAACGATTTCTTCTATTTTTGCTCACTTTAAAAAAATTAATCCAAAAATTTTTCCCTCTTTTTTTCTTTGCAGGTTAGTACCAAAAAATAAAAGCAGATGATGAATGGTTCGCAGCATAAAAAAGGAGGAGATGGGTCAAAAACAGCGGACTCGGCAATTTTGGCGCTCATGAATTATGGGCTAAAGCCGATTAGTAAGAGAATGATATAGAAATGGGTTTGGTTTGGGTTTTATAATATCTCGACAGATTTTTAATTTGCCAAATGTAATTGGTGAGGCATTTATGGCATTTTGTGGCACGTTCCCTTTCCCCGAAAGGGATTTATATAGTTCGGCGCTAAGCTGCTCTTGTCAGGCCCAGGCAGGTTTCACTGTACACAGAGAGAAATTTAAATAATAAAAAACAAGAATGGCATTCACTTCTTACAAAATATAGTATTTAATTTGATTTTTCTTTACCAAAAACGACTTTGCGTTTTGTACGCAACACTATAAAAGTTGCCTTTTTTCTCCCTGTGTACACAAACGAAATCTTTTAAGCAGCTTAGGCTATCAGCTCACTCTTGGGAACCAAAGGCAGCGAATAATCGTTCACCTGGCGGCTTTTGGCCTGAGACAGGTGTAGTGCTCAATTAGCCATAAGACCCAGAGTTTCCCCCCCTTTTCCTTGGGAAACCAAGCGTTTGCTTACTTTCACTAGCGCCAAAAACTGTGGGAGAACTTTTCCGAGACAGAATCGATTTCTGTCACAGCTGAAAACTTTTCGATTTAATTTCCCCAGATGATTGGCGATGGCCTGGCCAAGAAGATGGTATATGGATAGGAATAACCATAACCCATGGGTATCCGCAGCGACATCCGCAGTGTGTGGGAAAAACTCACAACTCAAATGGAGCTGAACTCTTGTGACAAGTTTTAATTACATGCGACTGACATCCGTTGACATTTCCATTGAGCAGGCCAAAACGGAAATTACTTTTGGGCCATCCATCTAGTCGTTTTGGGCCATCATTTCGAGAATGTTTGCCCACACATTAGGGCAATTGTTTGCTCTTCGAGTCACAGACGCTCAAACTCTTTGGTCTCGGTTTCAATTTCTCCCCCAGCGTTTAGTGCTGGCAATTAAGAAATCAAGCAAATGTTGATTAATTACACTCATAAAAATAATTTTCTACATTTTAGAAAATCGCCCTAAAAAATTTTTCGCCTTTGAACTGAGAAAAATGTTCTATTTTTACGACAAATTTGCCATAAATTTAAGGCAGGTGACCATAAAAAAATATTTTTAGGGTTAATTTTTCTATTTTTCTAATATTTAGGGCGATTTTTTTCGATTTGCTTCGTTTTGACCTTTTCTAAATCCAACGGCGAATTGCCCTAATTTTTTTTTCTAAAATTTTTCTAAATACAAGGGCGATTCGCCTTAAAAATCACTCCAAAAGTGTGAAATTCGGTAGCCCAGCGGTCTAATCACTTGCGCTTTCAACTTTGCTATATGAGGACTAAAGTCGTGGGGTTGTGGGTTCGAACCCTGTGTGATTCAACTTGATTTTTATGTTTTTTTTTTTTTTTGTAAACGTTATAATACTAAGGACATTTTTTCGTGCGAATTTTAAATTAAAGTAGTCTTTAAGCCTTAAAAACGTATGGGAGTTCTGAGTTAAAAGCACACTTTGTGTTTGCGGGCAAGAAAACGGGACTAATTGTCACAGTCCTCAGGAAAAAAATATACGGATTAGTTGCCTTTAGTCATATTATAACGTAGACCTCAAGAAAATAAGATGTGTGCAGAGTTTGTTCGTCGTCTTGCGCGAGGGGTCTGTGGTGCAGCGGTAGGACGTTAGACTCTAAGCCGAGAGGTCGTGGGTTCGATTCTCGCAATGACCAAAAAAAGTAAGTTGTTTTTTCTCCTCATATTTATTTCCCTAATTCATCTACAAACATGATTTTTCAGTTCTAACGGCTGTGCTGTATAGATCGGGCCCCCCTCTTAACGCGGCTCCCATATAAGCTACACACCAATACAATAATATGAAACGGTGTCCTCCGCCGGTGTTGTTTAATTAAAACAGTCCCAGTTCCCAGAATATAGACGATTAAAAAAAAAACATGCTTCCCAAATTCAGTTAAGCATGCTCAAACACGATTTTTTTTAATTTGTCTAATTTTTTAGGGCATTTGCCTATAAAAACAGAAAATTCGCCCTTAATTTTAGAAAAATACACCTTAAAATTAGGGCAAATCACCCTAAAAACAGGAAAATATTTCTTATTTCAAGAAAAATCACCCTAAATTAAACCAAATTTCCATCGGGATTTTTTAGAAAATTTTTCTAAATACACGGGCGAATCGCCAGCGGATACGATTTATGGGCGATTTTCTAAATCCACGGGCGAAAAGTCAGTTTTTTAGGGCGATTTAGGGTAAAAATTTCTATGAGTGTAGTCAGCGAGCTAATGGAGCCGGGGGAAATCGCTTGATTTACATGTCAAGTGATTAAGCTTTAATATCACTATAAATTGATAGGCTAAACACTACAAGGTCATTGTGAAGACAGAGATTTACAGAGATGAGAAATAAACTCTATGGCGTGTTTCCTGTGAATGATTTATTATGATTTACCATTAGGAGTATGCATTTCACATTTGATAGACGATTTATGGAACTGGTAATACTACAAATATTACAAACTTTTGAGACAAAAAACAACCAATATTTTACAAAGTCGCACGACACTGTGTTTAATGTCTCTATCTCACGCAGCTTTCGTTGGATATCATCATCAAGGTATCATCACAATGATTTTTTTATGAGACAAGTTTAATGAACTCCCCTGGCAAAATGTTTCATTAGTTTACGGGGGGGTTTCAGGGGATTAAAGGGGGCTCATAGTGCCCGAGAAGAAATCGCACATTTGATGTGGAGCTCGGTGGGTAATTAAGCGATGTGGCAACCCTGTCCGCCGCCATGGGTTCCCATAATTTATGGCCAGGCAAATAATTATAATGGTAACACAAAGGCCTAGCAGAAGTACGACTCGCAAGGGGATTATATCTCCTCTATTCTCTGTTATTGTACAAAAGAGTCTTAAATTTTATTGCATTAGACGCAACTTTGTTACTCTTTGATTATGGGAAAATGCTGGAAAAGCCTCTGCTACTGCTCTGCAGACTGCAGTAATTTCGTTGTTTTTCCCTCTCGACTTGACTTGACTGGGCTAACGGTAAGCCCGGCTAACTGCAACGGCCACTTTTTGTTGTTACAGTGGATTTCCTCAACGTTGTTGTGTTTGTGTCTCTGCCTGCATTTGCAATTATGCAAGTTGGGTTCTAGAGACTGCAATTGAGATTGAGACGACGACTGCCACCAGACAAGGCAACAAATTCAGTCGAAAGGAGGGTAAACTAGGGGAGAGGGTTGCACTGGGAAAAATGGGATTCATAAACCCTAAAAAGGTAAACAGTTTGAGATAAAAAAGTAAAAGAAAAATTAATTTTTCAATTATGGCGATGAGTTAAAAATATATACAATTTTAGATTTTATAAACCTTTGTTAGAAGACTTAATAAAAATACCTTTCATGTTTTTTTCTCCTTGTGCATAAGGAAATCAAGTCTTGAGATTCGAGTCTTTGGCTACTTGCCACTTGTTTGCATAAGACTGGAATTCTGCGTTGCGTTGCGTCATTAATAAAAATGTCTGGCAATGGCTTAAAATTTATGGCATGCTCTCCGCTTGGCCAGCACTTTAGTAGAAGGAGACGGAACGATGCTGGTTGACAGTAAGCGGGTTTCCACTGTCCCCTACCTGCAGAACACAAAACTGTAGTTTACTATGTGCTTGTCAAACTGTAATGAATTTTAAATTTCCTCAAGTGGAGATTTATGATTGCTACTCACACGCAATTTGTTTTGCTCCACTTTTGGGCACCAACTGTCCTGTCGTGTCCTGGAAATTGTGACACGTGTGTCTTACACGCCTGCTCACCTTTTCCCCCTTATTTTCCATGCCTATTTCAGTTGACTTTGGCCCGTCATTGTGATAAAATAATAAATGCCGCTTATAAACACACATTGTCATCATCGTCGGTTGGGGGGTTAAATAAATGTAAGGGCTGGTGGGGGAATATAACCAATCATTAATTCGATTGTGGGACAACTCTGTCTTTAGGGTTGCCCCCCATTCGACGGGCTGAAATGTCAATAAAACTATTGTTGTCTGTGTCGGGGAGTGACCCAGAAAATGAGTTTGTTGACGTCATGCCGGGACCCAATGACTGTCGAAACGTGCACAGAGAGAAATATTATACCTTTTTTTATTTTACAAAAACTTTGTGTAATAATAAAGTAGGGTAAAATAGGTTGAAAGTATTAAAGGCCATATAATATGTTTTTGTAACACTTTCAGAATATATACAAATTTTCGCACTGTGTAAAAGAAACGCGGTGAGCTCAATCATCCCTGTCAGCTGGACAGGAAGAGAGAAGCAGCGGGGACGGCAGTGAAGGGAAGTTAAAAGGAAACCAAGACGGAAGGATGCATTATGCTCGCCTTTCGGCTTTCTGTGGTTTCGCTTCGTTCTCAGTTTCGCTGGAACTTCCGGCCCAAATGGATTTATTTCTCGGTCTTTTTTGTTTCCTCTTCTTCTCTACATTGGCTTTGGTTTTTTGCCTTATATATATTTTTTTGATTCTCTTATTAATTATTGCCTTTTTTGGTGGCCTAAATTCAGGTGTCAGCTGCTGGCGGCAGCTGCCAATTTGAAATTTTATACTTTGCGGTCAAACTGCTTTGGCGTCGCTCTTTCGCACTCTCTCTCTCCCTTTCACTTGGCACGCGTTTCCACAGAACAGGTGCAAAGTCAGGTAAATAATGCGAAAGAAAAATAAAAGCCGTTTTAATGAGTTTTCCATTACACGCTGAGGTCATCGCTGCACTCACCGGTAATCAAATTATTTCCAGTGGCGAAAATCCCCCCGACACCTCCCTGAACTTGGCTAATTGTGATGACCTAAGCGCTATGGGCCATTAATGGGTTAATAATATGCCAAGCCAAATAAAAGCCTTCTTAGTCTAATTAAATGTCGTTTCTAGCTGTTGATAATTGTAATTGTACCCCCGAAAGCGTAAAAAGTTTAGCATTCCCACAGCTTATTTCGGCCATTATCGAAAATGCTTCTGGCCAAAAGCGGGACAATCATCGAAATGGGGGTTAAGCAAATTAGGGTCAAGTTGGCGAAGAGAGTGAGTTTAATTGGGTTTTTGGGTGGCTAGTAAGGGTGAAATAGAGCTCAATCGATATCATGATTTATTGGATCAATCCAATAATTTATTAGCATTTTGTTTAAACATTTTCTTATTAATTTTTAATGTTTCTTTTACGATCTTGTGGCTAAATTTATGGTTTTTAACCATCAGTTTACGAGCTACCATGCAGCTTACTAATTAATAGCCATTTTTCCATAACCATTAGATCTTTACGGGGATCATCTTTATTTTCAAATACCAACTAGTTGTTTACTTGACTGATTTGTTTGTAGGAGTTCGTATTACATTCATTATTCTTCTGCTTAAAGCTTCTCGCCTTGGCTTACTTTCTGCACACTTTGATCATTTGATACCCTGACGGACAGAATTTTCCATAGAACTCGCTGAGACCTTCTACAGTTGCATTGAGTGAGTGTTTGGATTAAAACAAAGCTTCTAATTCGAGCTTCGAGAGTCAGTAGGCAGTTGGCTATCAACTATCGGCTTACCTTAAACAGAAGGGGGAACTGAACTGGCTTAAAACAAATGCCGAGCTTTGTTTAGCCAGTTTTTGAAGCCAACAAACCAGTTAGCTGGTTTGCCAGCTCAACTTTCAGTTTTTGTGCCCCTCAAAAAAGCCACAACTTTGGAGGAAAAATGACAAGCGGAAAACATTGTTTACATTGATTGGTCTGCAGAGAGGAAGGGAAGCGAAAAGGTAAAATTACTGGCCAAGAATTATAAGAATTAGCAGCAAATTATTTATGAATGGGGTGTGTTTAAATAAAGTGACTTGAGATCGAAGATCATTAGCATGCCAACGAGACAAGAGGAAGAACAAAGGAGAACGAGAGCAGGGAAGAGGTAACAAATAACTGGTAACTGGGACTGATATAAGACTTTGTTTCCCACCTTGATCCATCGATTCCGTCTGGTTTTTATAGCCTCCCCATCCCATCCGATCCGAGGAGATCTACGCGCGATTAACTCTTATGTGTGATGTGTAAATTATGTGTTGGCATTGTGTTCTTAACTGCTTTTGTGCCGTTCGACTGTCTAACTGTTGTTCTCCAACAGGCCAAGCAACGACCTTAGGCTTAATTTATGCCAAAACACTTTGAAAACACTCGCAACAGCCTTGTAATAGTTCCTACTACTCCTCCGCTAGAAACTCTTTTTTCGTGAATATATTTGCACATAGAATTGGCTATCAAAAAAGTTAGCTCTAGAACTAATTAGATCGAAAATCCACTAGGTTTTGGTCTAGCGCATATCATAATTTATCTCAAGCGAAATGATTTCTTAATTGATCACAACAATTTCACCGGTGGCTAACTTTTTTAAATCCATATTTTCTTTGCGTGTAGCCATCTCTCTCTGCTGCCAGCTGTCAATCTATGGCCATCTCTTTTCCTACTGGCATGCCGGAAAAGCATTGTTATTGCCAACTTTCGCTGGCAAGAAAAGCTGAAAATCTGACTGGTATGGTATGGGTGTGTGAAAAGCGTTTGTTCAGTGTGCCCATGTAAATGTTATTCGCTGTTTGTTATTTGTTATTTCAGCCAACAATGCCATGGAAATTAGCTGACACAGAAATTGAAAAAATAGTAAAAAAGAAACGTAGACAGCCGATAAAGCTCACTCGAGCATTGCAGATACAGATACAAAGATACGAGATATATTCGTAACCAAGGCTTCTCATAAGCGGATCAGTCATTTGACATTTTCATGCGGCTCAAAAACAAGTTTTGCAGTAGTTTTTTTTGCAGACCAAGATCGAGGGCTTTAGCCATTAGCTTTATTGGACATTTGCAATACACTTACTGGCACATATATGAGTACCCTCCTCATTTCTCGGGTCACGCGAGCACAAAATCCATGTCAGAGTTCACAACAGTTACAAGTGTAAAAAAACGACAGCCATATGAACTCGAGGCACGCCACAAAAAAATAAAACAAGCCAACACATAAGAAATTAATGGCCATCAAGTGCGAAAAAGTTAATTTCTCTTAGTCTTTATACCCTTGTAGAGGGTATTATAATTTCAGTCAGATGTTTGCAACGCAGTGAAGGAGACGTTTCCGACCACATAAAGTATATATATTCTTGATCAGCACCAATAGCCGAGTCTATCTAGCCATGTCCGTCTGTCCGTCTGTCCGTCTGTCCGTCTGTCTGTCTGTCCGTCTGTCCGTTTCTATGCGAACTAGTCTCTCAGTTTTAAAGCTATCGCGATGAAACTTTCCCAAAAGTCTTCTTTCTATTGCAGGTAGTACATATGTCGAAGCGAGCCGGATCGGACCACTATATCTTAAGGCTTCCATAGGAATATTCAAACAAATATAAGAAAATTCATTGTAACTTTGTAGGAAGTAGGCGTTTTGATTCTTGACTACTTAAAAACTAAATTTAAAGAAATAGAAACGCTGAATCTGGAATCCCTGGAACTGCACCGAGTAAGCATTCTTTAATCTACAAGGGTATATAAGCTTCGGCTGGCCGAAGGTAACTTCCCTTCTTGTTTTTTCTGTTCTTGTTTTTCATGACGCCTTGTAAACTGTCACAGAAGATGGTAAAAGGGCGAGGGATCTGGCAGATTGGTTCACGACCTGGTCACCGGGTTTACCCCAGAGGCATCCGACAGCCAGAGATGACAAATGGGATTGTCGCATTGCCGTGGGTTTTACTTTATTTGGTTCAATGAACTGATGACTGAACTAAGACAAATGTGGAGGAGTGCTTAAAATGCTTTGAAAAGGTGTGAAAAATATTCAACCTTTTCTTTTGTGTGCAAAATTATCAGTTTTATGATCTTCATAAAGATTTTATTATTAAAATTCTGATTACTCTAATTAAAAAGAAGAAACAAGAAAGAAATGAGAATAAATTAATAAATCCTAAAAATAATTAAAAACAAATGAAACAACATTTATGACTGATCAAAACTGCGGGCATATTTTTTAATTACGTCAAAGTTGAATGATATATCATGGTCTTCTTCAGTTTCAAACAAGAGAGAACGTTATAGTCGGGTGCCCCGACTATCAGATACCCGTTACTCAGGTTAAGGGAGTGCGAGGGAGATGGAGATAGAGATAGAAAACGTTGATCACGCATAACTTTTTAACGAATGGTCCGATTTGAAAAATTTCTTCTACATTTCGATAGGTATTGATAAACACAATAAAACTGAATTTTTACTTTTCCAAAATATTAAAATTTTTTAAATCGTAAATAAGCGATTGTGGGCGTTAGAGGGGGCGTGGCACCATTTTGAAACAAACTTGCGCTGCGTAGGAACTCCTAAAATCTGCATGCAAAATGCCAATCTTCTAGCTTTTATAGTTTCTGAGATCTCAGCGTTCATACAGACAGACAGACGGACAGACGGACAGACGGACAGACGGACAGACAGACGGACAGACGGACATGGCTAGATCGACTCGGCTAGTGATCCTGATCAAGAATATATATACTTTATGGGGTCGGAAACGCTTCCTTCTCCCTGTTACATACTTTTGCACGAATACAATATACCCTTTTACTCTACGAGTAACGGGTATAAAAATATCCGCAACAAATCCGCAACCTTGTTCTCGTGTTTACACAACTCTCAAGAGCTTTTCCCCCACTAAAAAATCTCCATCTGCCATCAGACACCCGCACTTCTGGTGTCCACACGCCTCAGATTGATTTGCTGCCAAAATTCATAATCATCTGACGGATCAGCCCACTTGGCCTCATTCGCCATATAAACAAAAGATGGATATGAGGCATCGCCTCTGTATGTAAATTACTCGGCGTAGAGAGAAACCTTGACTCTGGTTCAATTAATAATTAAATCTCATTTGTTTTTCCGTCACTTTTTTATGGCTTTTGTTAATTGAATTTCGGCTCTAGAGACTCGGTTGTTTTCTGGTTCTTTTTTCGCCCGGCAAAACAAAGAAACCAAATCAATTCAAATTCGGCTAAGACTGGGGAGAGAAACAAATAACCCAAAGACTTAGCCAAGGTTTTAGACAGCGTCGCGTGCGTGTCAAACTTGAGAAAAACTTAAAAAGAAATAATAATGAAATAATAATAATAACAATAAAGAGCGTTCGCCAGAGAGACACACACAGATGATATGCCCTCAAGATAATTCCGAGATTTTGTTCCGGTTTTTTGTCTGCCTGATGATAATGGCGGTGGTGCTGCTGCTGGGAAAGAAAGTTTCTAAATGAAATTGCTCGCAATGTTGTGTGTTAAAAAATAAAGAGGAAAAGATAAATTCATTAGGCAGACACCGAAATCCCGTTGCCCCCGGGCAATGAGCTGGGAAAGGGCTCTAAAAATGGTTAACACGCCCACCACAGCCGAACTGAACAACGAGCGTTCAGTTCAACTCTAGCCCGCCCCCCTGAATTTCTCGCTGTGTGAATTTCTTCATAAATATTTCGTAAAAAGAAAGTTTCACAGTGGCTGACAAACTGTAACGCACCCAAAAACCAAAAAGAGTAAGTAAATAAACAAAAACCTGACGCCAGATGAATCACCCAAAAGCGATTGTGGCTGTGTTGAAAGTGTTAAATGCATTGCATACATGGATTTTGATGTGGATTTGGATTTGGCCAATGCTTCACTCGAATCTGCTGACCAATGGTCACTGCTCGTTGTTTTTCTTTTTTTATTATTGTTAAAGATCATTGCTCAACTCTGGGTTTCAGGCCTGGCTTTTATTTTCGTTTTGCATTTCACTTTGCGGCCAATTTACCCGCTTGCATGACTCCCCTTTGTTTTTGTTGTATTTTTTCTAGTCGCTGTTGGCCATTTCGGAATTTTTTTTAATTGGCGCCCAACATGCAATTGGCCAATGATTCTCCAACTACGAAATGCACTCTGCAGGATGTCAATGATTGATTACGAAAGTGGAATGTCTATCCTTTGCTCACTTCACACTTTTTATTTTGAGTTTTGCGGCTGCATTGCGTGCCCAACTTTTGGTTTTGTTATTTATCTGGCTTATTAAGTTTATGGACTGCTAATTTATTGATTTATTGCCAGACTGCAGTGGCTGGAGTTTTGTTTGCGACTTGTGAGTTATGCCAGACACGTTGTAAAACAAAAAGTGAGGTGATTGAATTGGCAATGAGCAGAAAGAAATCAAGGGAGTTCAGAAAGAAATATTATTCATTTTGAGTTGTTCATTTAAAATAAATTAAATAAACATGAAGGCATAAGCTATAATTAAAATATATAAATATATAATTATATTTTAACACTTTCTTAATTTTTAGAAACTTAAAGTTGACACACTATTCACTTAAATTTCCATCTGCAATTGCAATTTGAATATTGTTATTGCTGCAAGTGAAAAACCAGATGATTCAGGCTTTTCCATTACTCCTTCGTCAGCCATTAAGTCGCTTGAGCTCTTTCAGTGTAAACAATCAATGGAGTCGCGTACTGAGAATAGTTTTATGAGCCTTTCGCTGATTTCCATCTGGCGTCTGCTGTTTAATTTTCATTCCAAAAAAGAAACGGAGAAAGATAACCCCTTACGAGTCTCGTGTGCGATCATAAATAAGTCAACGAATGTTGGCAGACGACCGGCAAATGGGATTGGACTCATAAGCGGCGCTGCCAGGGGCGTCGCAAGGGGTTGGGAAATGCACTTGTGGGCACTCACTTGGCGTCAAAAGATTTGCTATAAATAAGCAAACTGCCGCAGCAGCAGCTGAGGAAGCAATTTGCGGCAATTGCCTCTTGTTGGATGCATTTACAGTTTGAGAGCCAGGCTGTGGTGAGCCCCTGAAAAACGAATAATAAGTAATGCGCGACGTATGCAGTGAAACACATGCAAATGAATGAAGATTAACGATGAGCGAGTGTTAAATCGGGTTGGCGACATGCGTTGACCTAGTTTATGGGCAATCCCTCCCAAAAAAAACACAAAAAATGAAGCAAAAGATACATATATGCATATGTAGATACAGATATGCCAAGTAAAAAGTGAATGTTGCCGATGGATGCCAAAAAAACGCCAACGCATCTGCGGGTGGTCAGGCAACTTTTTTCCAGGCAAAAATCGAGCAGTGAAATGTCAAATCCCCCTTTTTGCTGCCTTTGCCATAAATCATTCAGAAACCCGCTGACAAATAGACCAGAAGTAAGTCGAGAGTGGCTTAGCCTAGAGTGGGGATTAGTGCACAGTAAAAACTGCAGGGAATGTAGGTTGTTACAAAATTAAAAAAAATAATTTAAACCTCACTGAAACTCAATTAACCTGTTTGCCTTACCAAAAACTACATACATATATGAAATTAAATAAGCTTAAATAAGCCAGCTATCAAAACTTTTCAAGCGCCGCCTGGTAGATAACCATATTTCCAGCTTTTTTATTAAAACTTTTCCTGCGCCCCGTTGGAATGACAGTCCTCCCCCTTTCGTTTACCCAGTGAAGAGCCTTTCAACTTGCTCCTTCTCCGCACTTTCTGACATTTTCCCAACTGCAGCTGACATTTTGAACAACAAGCAATCGAATTTGCTGCCTTCAATAATTCAATATGCACGTCCAATTTGTTAACCTCGTCGGTCGCATGTTTTGGCCAAGTAAACAATGCGTTGCCCACATGCCCCCATATATACGTGTAGAGTTATGTTCCACTTTCGGCTTGTTTAATCAATATTTGATACGAGGTAGGGAATCGAGTTTACCTACGGCCTGTGGATAAGTTACAATTTTCCCACTAATTACGGGCAGGAAACGTTTATATCTTGTTGCCTGTTTGGAGCTTTGACAACTGCTTGAAAACATGCAGAAAACTTCCTAGGAAGCCAAATGGGCGAACAACTTTGGGGCCTGGTAATTTATAGCAATCGAAAAGATTCTGGGAAGGGTTCGCCGCCAAGAACATCGTCAGGTTGTATAAAAGTCTTACTCTTTCATGTTTCACGCTTGGCTGCCGAAATTCTCGTGAGACAAAAGAACTCCTCAACGTTCACTTCACAAGTCTCTCGACGGGGAGGAGTTGGTTAACTCAAGTTGAAAGGCAACGAGTCTCGATCACACGAGCAATTATTTTATGAGAAAAGCAAGCCAAGCGGAGGAAAATAAGAAAAAACAGAAGGAAGTCTTTGCACCAAACGAAAAATGCAGAGGAGCTGCTTGGGCAACCACTTTGGACTCGGTGGTCGGGCGGCAAAACTTTTGTCAGCTGTTTGTAATTTAAATGTGCAAAGTTACACAAAGTCTCCGGGTTATTCGAGTGGAAACGGAGCAGCTTCAATGCGCATGCGCAGAAGGGTTAAATAGGGAGAAGAAGGTTGGGCAAGCTCACGAAAGTCGAAGAAAGCCCATTGAAAAGTGTTTTGGGGGGACTGTACCATTGAGGGTATTACGATAGTAGATGTTTATATTTAAGGGTTTTACATAGATGGTGTTTTTATGATTTCCTTGAACAACTTGTTGTTAAAAAAGAAATCCCTTGATGACCCTTCTACAAGTATTATTTCCAGTACAACCTCAACTCGCTCTGTGTGAATTGCAGAATATCTTATTACGGCAACCCTCACAACCTCTCCCCATCTTTATTTTTCGCTGCTCATAAAGCCGTGACATGAAGTCATGCTCCTCATACCTTTCGAGTTACCTCAGATCGGGGGAAATTGCTTCCCGTGGGCGTGTGGGAATGAAGTGGCTTCGACTTTGGCTTTGGCTTCTCGGCCCTCTTGATTCTGCCTTGGAACTGTCGCAGCTAATTTTATGCTGCCTGTGTGCTGGGTAATGCATGGTAGAATTCGAAGCGGGTGTTGGGTTCACTGCGCACAAATTGGGTCACACATACACACACATATCTCGACTTCACATGCAACTCGAATCCAACTCCAAAGATGCAATTAAAAATCTATTTTTAAAGCCCGAACCAACGAAACCGCAAAATAATGTATGTGATTTTTTATTAATTAGGGGATCTTAAAAATCAATCAGGTAGCTTGCATAATTTACGGCAATCTTGAAACCATTTTGGGCTGCCTTTCGTTTTCTGCCATACAATTTTTACGTTTTTGCTTTGTTCCGCTAATGAAAATGTCGCCAAACTGTAGCAACCCAACACTCAATGATTGCCTTATTTAGGCCGTGTTTGGTGTCCAATAATCGTTGAACAAAAAAACACGAATATCAATGAACCAGTTGCCAATAGCGATTTTGGCCAAACCAAAACGCCCCCAAGCCGTGTGTGAGCTCACTTTATACACTCATTTGTACGCTCGCGACATGATCTCATTCCAATTGCAGCTCGGATTAAGCTTCTAGGAATTTTATATTTCATTTTATGATATGTGAAGTTTTTTTTTATACCCATTTTAACACTTATTTTGTTCTGCTCACCGCAGAGCGATAAGAAAGACTATGAGTGTATGTTAATTAAGTTTGTGAAAGCGTTTCAAACATAACAATCGTGCCCAGCTCGATTCCCTCAGACGTGTGGAGAATTTTAAGTTGAAAGATCAGAGCTTTCAGTGGCTTCTAAAATGCGTCGCAGCTGGAGCTGAACCCATTAGGGTTTTTTTTGTTTTAAGAGTGTAGCGGTTTTAATAAAAGTACTGCTAGACGAGAATAAAACGTTTTGATCTATGTTACGTCTAAGAGATTGTGGTTAACTACTTTTCTTAATTATAGTTGAGGTATTAAGCAATGCCTTATAATGTCCGTTGCCCAATATATTTCCATATCCCACAATCTAAATTCCTTTTCCTGATCCCTTACACAGTTTGACACTCACTCTTGACTTGTGACATTTGTGATTTATGCGATTTTGATTTAAGCACTTCAATCTCGAGTTTGGCCTGTGTTTTTGCATCACCCTCGGAGACGGGAATAAATCATGTGGGGAGTGGGCGTTCTGCACTGGGGGATTGGGATTTGTCGCCATATACACCACTTATACATATATCTCCTTTTCTCCCTACATTTGTCTCACGTGCGTAGACAACATACATAAATCAATCACTCGGGGGAACTCGTATGTGTCACACTTTTTAAGCTGAGCAATGTGAACTGCATAAGATATTCAGAAAAGCTGGAGAAAAAAGGAATAATATTACAGTATTAACAGTTTGACAAGCGCTGACTCATATCCTTCCCCTTAACCTTAGCTTTTTTAACCCTCTTTTAGGGGCCCCCGATGCTTCCTGTGCCTTTGTGATACTTTGTTTTCAATTCGGTTTTTTTTTTTGGGGTGTGAGAACGACGAGGGCGTTGAAAATACAAAATGCACATTTTTAATGACGCCCGCCTGCACTTGAACAGCAACAATAAAAACAACGAGGCAACGTTGTTGACTTTGGCAACGTCGCAGGATTTATGTATGTGTTTTTTTTTTGCACATATGGAGGTGTCCAAAAGAGGAACTGCTGCCCTTCGCCTTATGCAAATCGGTTGTTCAATGCAGGAGATGACTTTGCCAGGGGCTGCCCCATCCACTCGTTGCAAGTCCCTCTTCGCTTGCCACTACCCCATTAACCTCGAAATGAGGCAAGTTTACAGAGAGAAAAAATACTAGTGTTGGGATAAAAAAGATTAAAATACTGAAGGACGCAAACTTAATGGGTTTGTTGTTTCTAGTGGCTTGTCTAATCATATTAATTTCTGGTTATATTATTACTAACTTAAATCTTAGTTCTCTGTGTACTTTGTGCCCCTCTTCAGGTTGCCATATGGCTGTAGTTCCTACAGCTTCCCCCTCACTTTAGTACCTTTTCTGCGTTCTATATATGTTCTTTTCTGCTCTTTTCTGAGCTCGTAACACTTTTCCACATCTTGTGGCTCGTGTACTCGTAGCCGCTGAATGTAATCCGCTTAAGTTCCTCGGAATCGGCACATAAACATCATCATCGGCATTATGATTGTCATTATTGTTCGGGGCGGGAAGCGGAATGATCATTTGCCAGAAGCGAGTTTCTTGTTCTGCACAAGTTCTACATTCGTCATGCTTTCCACTTTATTACATTTAACTTTGGCATTTTCCGGTTTGTGTTGTTGTCTTGTCTGTTTGTGCTTAATACTTACTACTCTGGCAGCCTCCGCCACAAATGGTTTCCTAATTAGATCTCATAGAACAAACCAAAACTAAAACCAATTGCCAAAGTGGAAATCTTGACAAATTAACTGAAGGGAAAACAAAGATAGATGGGGGAGGGGGGCTAGAATTTTCCCTATTAGATGAGTCACTTGTCCGTCGACTTCTTTTGTTGGCTTATCCAAACTAACTATCTATTTTCGGGGTTCAGCCATTTACCAATTTTCTCATTTCCCACTTCCCCTTCACCATTTACCATTTAGGCAAACATTAAAAGGGCAACCGCCCTCAGCAAATGAAGCCAACTAAGCGTGTGACGTGACCGACTCTATGAGCAATATCTGCTGCTGCTGCTGCAACTATCCCATAGCTCCAGTTTCCATTTAATTCCCCGCCCCATCGACCGTCTAGGGTTACAACAAAATTTATTAATTTTCCTCAATTGCCACATTCGTTTTGTTTGTCTGCAAAAAGGGAGTTAGTGTAGGAAATAAAACTGCATTTGCATTTGCATATTTCGTTTGGTTCACACGATACAGATACAGATAGGTAGATAGATACACATACTCGTGAATGCTTGAGCGATGGATGTCAAAATCCATTGGATATGCACCCAAATGACTGACAATGCAATTCATTAGCGGTGCAGTCAGTTGACTGGAAACTCGGCTTGAATGGCGCACAACGCGAATTTGAATAATCGAATCGGTTAACCTTCAATCGATTGCAGAAGTGAGAGGCGGCTAGCAGTGCTTGTCAAACTGTGACAACTTCCTTGGCTCATTATTTCCATTTATCCACCTCCTTCTTTTTCTTTCTACCCGTTTTTCCTACTTCCTTTGGCTCATTATTTCCCGGCCATCAGCTGCAGTTGCAATTGGCAGCTGGCAGACTATTAAATCAAGGCACGAACTATCGATGAACCCAGAAACCCCCCTTAACCCCCCGTTAACCCCTTTGGGTACGTGCCACATTTGGCTGCAGGCCAGCGCCCTAAAGTGCAACAAAAGAATCCCAGAAATGGAAAAACTGTTTGCAAATAAAAGAAAACTTTTTAATATGCTTGCTTGCTTAGGAGCAACGGGGTTAGGGCGAGGTTAGTCGGGGGTTAAAAGGGGTGAGGTCGACCAGACAAAAGCTTCGAGTGGCGCCAGGAATTGAAAAGGAAATGCTTGGAAATGAGAGGAATGGGAGCGGAGCCTCCCTGTTCATGTCAAATGAAAATGTTGGCTTAATGTTATCAAAAATTCAACCCAATCCCATGGAAGTTTCCCTCTCTCTGCGAATCCATCACGTAATCCATGAGGCCACGCCCATTCCACCCACTGCCATATTTGTTTGGCGCTTTTCGCAAATAGTTTGTGCCAACAAAATTGCAAAGGCATCGACAGTCTGCGCACCACCACTCCATCGGCGAACCAACTGCACCACTCTGCCATTATCCAATCCATCCACATGGCTCGAGGCCGGGGCATTTGCATATGGAGGAGGCGAAGGGGGGTTTCACTGACGATAATTGCATGAAATTATAATGCAGCCGTGCTGCAGAGCCTCTAATTCCGCCCCGTCGGCGTGTGGGAGGCTCCACTGTGGCACCCACCCACACGAGAAACAGACCCCCAGTTGTGTGTAGAGAGTGCCACACATGGATCTTTGGCACACTATCCCGCTGAACAATCAAGACAGTTTTGTAGTCGCAGAGAATGGCTGGGGAAATACTATATTTATTTCCGCTAAGGATTGACTTTCTCTGAAATTAAATATGAAAATAATACAAAATATGAGGATATGATGATAAAGGTATCAAAATTCTCAAATATATTATATTTGACTATCTCTTAAAATAAATTTAAAAATAATAATAAATATGAGGATATGATGATAAAGGCATTACAATTCTTGAACAATAATATGAAAGTTTACATATTTTTATAGTTAATGATGCTCTGCTGCCAATCAATATTTTCTGTAAAATCTTTAAACGATTTAAACTAATTAATAACTTATTTTTCTTACAGAACCACCACCGCGGCAGTAATACGAGTGAGGAGCGCGTGCCCCAGCCGCATTCGCCCCACGACAGCCACGCCCATCCGCACAACAACGGTGGGCTGCAGCACTCGGGATCGCGGGCGACACTGCGCCACTCGATGAACCACTCGAGCAGCTCCACAGTCTCGGGCTCCGCCTGCAGCTCCACGCCCGCCTCGCCCCAACTAAGTGGGGTGGTCAGCGCCTCCGGCTGCCAGCTGCTGTCCAACGGACACCACTACCAATCTCAGTCGTCGGTGAGCTCCAACTCCTCGATCGTTTCGGCCATTCCCGCCTCGCAGAGACTGCTGGAGGAGGCTCTCGGCAAATCGGCCCCCTATCCCATGATCATGTTGCCCCTGCACGGCGGCTACTGGATGGATGGCACCGAGCACGAGTGCGGCTACGATCCGCGGGGAAATCCCCTGCTGCCGCAGACCACCTGGATGGCCAAGTTCGAGACGGACGACACGGCCAAGTGCTATCGCCGGTTCTACGCCGCCAGGGAGCATTCGAATTTGATTGGGCAGGATGAGCAGTTGGGTCCGATTCTCATCTCGATCAAATCGGAAAATGTGGCCAATCAGGAGCACATGCGAATCCTGATGAGGCTGAGAACTGGGACGATGCACGAGCTACTGCCCGTCTCCTGTCTGATGCCCCAGCCAAGTCCGGCGAAAATGGCGCATACACTGAACGAAAACATAACGGTGGAGAACTTTATGCCCATCCTGTGCCCCAAGGCCTCGCAACTGATCAGCGTCTACGACGAGCACGTCCTCGTCTCGCACTTCAAGTTCGGAGTGCTCTACCAAAGATACGGACAGACGACCGAAGAGGAGCTCTTCGGCAACCAGCAGACATCGCCGGCTTTTGACGAGTTCCTGGATGTTTTGGGTCAGCGGATTCGGTTGAAGGAGCACAAGGGTTATAGAGGAGGGTTGGACATCCAGAATGGCCATACCGGCGATACGGCCGTGTATGAGGTCTTCAAGGAGCGCGAGATCATGTTCCATGTGTCCACCCTGTTGCCGCACACCGAGGGCGATCCGCAGCAGCTGCAGAGAAAGCGACACATCGGCAACGATATCGTGGCCATCGTTTTCCAGGAGACCAACACTCCCTTCTCACCCGACATGATCGCCAGTCACTTTCTGCACGCCTTCATCGTGGTCCAGCCCATTGAGCCGAATACCCCGCACACCCGTTACAAGGTCAGTGTTACGGCCCGCGATGATGTGCCCTTCTTCGGTCCCACCCTGCCGAATCCCGCTGTTTTCCGCAAGGGTCAGGAGTTCAAGGAGTTCATCCTGACCAAGCTGATCAATGCGGAGAACGCGTGCTACAAGGCCGAGAAGTTTGCAAAGCTGGAACAGCGCACCAGAACCTCGCTGCTACAGAATTTGTGCGAGGAACTGCGCGAGAAGACCCGCGATTTTCTGGGCACCGATCTTTCCCAGACATCGGCGGGAAGTCCCACTCCCGAGACTCCAAAGGCGGAAAGCGGTGGGGGCGGCAATGCCGGTTCCCGATTTATCGATACGGTGAAGAAGGCTTTAATTATGAGGGTGCGTTCGCAGAGTGTGGACACCGGAAATGGTCATGGACCTGGGCAGACGGACAAGTTCAGTGTGAACACCAAGCTGGGCACACTGAGCTCCAAGAAGGAGGCTCATCCCGAAATGCAGACACCCAATCTGAATGTAAGTTAAATTAGAAAATTATGATTAGAGAGCCTAAACTAATTTTGTTATTTTTTTAATAGACCTGCAGTCGCACGGCCTCGAAGTCCTCGTCCAAGTCCAAGTCCTCGAACGAGTCCACCTCCTCCTCGCCGGACATCACCTCGCGCCAGGCGAACCACAACAACAATAGCAATTCCAACGGCGGACTCCTGCCCCAAAACGGGACCGGAGTGGGCGTGGTGGCGGCAGCCGTGAGTGCCGCCCAAAACGGAGTGGTGGCGGTGGCCACCATGTCGGAGACGAGCGATGATTCCAGCCTGAATAGCGTGGACCTGGATCCGATGATGGCCCATCTGGATGGCGGAGCCACCTACATTGACAGTGATACCGGGCTGGAGAGCATGAGTTCCGCGGAGGCCACCACCAAGGCGTGCTCCTTGTGCCTGGACGGCGTCCAGTCCACCATAATGGGCAGTTCGCCCAGCAACGAGACGATCGTGAAGATCGAGAATCTTCGCCAGG
Source organism: Drosophila takahashii (assembly GCF_030179915.1). NCBI lineage: Eukaryota > Metazoa > Arthropoda > Insecta > Diptera > Drosophilidae > Drosophila > Drosophila takahashii. The sequence goes on from NC_091678.1 coordinate 15,703,911, forward strand.
AGGTCACGCGGTTGAAGTGCGACAAGCTGGATCTACTCAGACAAAATGTGGTGGGTACTTGAATTAAATTTATAGTATTTCTTGGTATTTATCCCAAGACCTTAAGTACTTCATTCATTCCATAATGTATTCCCCTTACTAATCCTATTATTTCCATTTTTTCAGACCTGTCAGCGCGACATCAAGCGACTTCGGGAGCGGGAACTCTCCCTGCAGGGCGACCTATCGGCAGCTGGCCGGGAGATCCTGCGACTGCGGGATCTTCTCAAGGAATACATGCCCGATACAGCTTCAGCACCACTCTCCATATCGCCCATCTAAGCGTAAAACGCAGACCTTTGATAGCCGATATGTGGAATATGAGGAAGGGAAGGCAGGAAAAGAGGAGTAACCACTGTGCCGTGTATAACACTTTGGAGAAAGGGATCGACAGGGATCGAGTCGAGTCGTTTGGAGAGCTGAATAGCAGACAGTTGGCGTAGCCCCCGGAAAAAAACCCCAAACAAAAACAAAAACTGTATTATATTTAGTTTACGTAGCTGTAGTTGTAGATCCCCAGGAGATCGGACAGGTTGCAGCAGGCATGCGCATGGACAAGTTATTATATTTACTACATACAAACAGTTACAAACTAAACTAAACAAAGCGATAAAACAGCAAATGAAAACAGAACACAAAACTCAAAAAAGTACACCAAATATATAATATAAGTCTTTAAGCATATTTAACGCAAGAATAAAGCCCCTAACCCTAAATCATATGCCCTAAACCAATTCCAGAACCCATCCCAACTTTAACCTAAGTAGAAAGCGATCAATCACAAAGCATCACACAGCGATCGATATTGATATATTATGATAGTAATCACAAAACACACAGAAAATAACACTCGTAGCAAAGTTTTGAGGTTTACAAAACCGTTACTCGTTCGTTAGTTGCACTCGTAAACTGTTACTATTACCGTGACCGCTACCGTGACTCTCGCTTCACATTTCATCCCCATAATGGAAGATAACTAAATTATGATCGATTTATATATATGATTTTAAAGTTAAACACTCTGCAAAAGGCACACCACGAAATAAACAAGAAAGAGGGAACTCTTAACCTTAAGTTTAAGTTGCTTTAAATACTTTTACCTAAACTCTATGTTAATTAATTATTTTCTAAGTTTAACCAAACGCAGAAACCACAACATCAGTGTGTTGATGACTCACGAAAAGAATTTGCATGCCGCATTCAGTGTACATATGTGTAGGAGCGACGTATAATTCTCGATCCGCATTCGGATCTGTCGAAATTAATTATGACTATTTTATTTTCTAATCGATTACTGAAATACCAATAACCGACAAATGAGAGCAAACGCAAAATGAAACCAAGCAAGTAGTATTTGGGAAACTAATTCCAAAAGCAAAAGTTACACGCAAGCATGAATTTTGTCTTTGAAATCTATCCGATAAGTACCGCGAATAATTGTTTTTGTTGAGATGCATTATCATTTTTATTGTGTAAAGTATAAAAAACCAACAAATATATGCAAAATATATGGAATATATAAACAATTGTAAATTGTGTTTTGAATGGAATTTAAAGGGTAATAAGTTAGTGACTATTTAAAAATAAAATTAAAGTATGATTTTCATCCACAACGAATATAGACTTATAGATTAAGGATATTCAAAGTTGTCACTCTCGTCAGACTCTCTACCATCGGAAAAAAAATTGGATTCATAAAAAAAATCATTTGATTTATATGAATAGGATACGTTCAAGTAAGCCTCATCGATAGGTTCTACCTGCAAGAACAAAATTTTCAGTTTAAAAGCTTGTTACATTAATACAATGGCTACTTACATGAAATTTCGGGAATTCGCTTTTTTCAATTAGATTAAATTTTAGTGGTCTCTGGAGTACTGGATCCCTTATTGATTTTAGAATGGCGTTTAGATCGCTTACAAAGTTTGTACCCACTTTTCCTCCACAAGCCAAATCCAATGTGACGCAATCGAGTTTTTGACAAGTTTGACAAATCGGTAATACGCAATTGCAGTCTATTTTAGACTTATTATGTTCAGAAATACGCAATGATTTAAGCTCTTTAAGTTGTCTTAGATCTGATACGTTGTTACATATGCTTTTGAAATCTATATTTAGTGTTATTAATGATTGGATTTGCGATATTTCACTAATCTCATCAGAACATGTAATCGGTGTATGCAGTTCTTGTAATTTAGACTCACTATTATGAGCAATATTTCGAAAAAGTTCACTTACTGAACCCTTTGAGTTACAAATAATTAATTCTTTAAGATTCTTTATGTTTGCTAAATCTTCTATGCCCTGCTCGTTGAGCAAGGAACATTTTAAGGACTCCAAATGCTCTAGTTCAACAATATATTTACATTGGTCAACACCAATATCGTCCCCAAGTTCCAATTTCTGAAGATTAAGTACAGATTTAAGTTCGAACACATTCCATGATATATTGAACCAATCCCTGTCTTCATAATAGCGAGCTTCAGTAGACTTTTTGAAAACTTTAATTTTCATAATATGAGCATTTCCAGTGATGTCAATATTGCTAATGGTCAGGTGCTGAACTACATTTGTAAAATTGCAAGAAAATTTAGCAACAACTTTCTGAAGAGAAGCGCTTGGAGCCCTCAAAATTAGTTCTTCAATACTCGAGTTAGCTAGCTCTGACAAGGAATGTGGATCTTCTGGGTCGATAAGATGGCATACCAGTTTTTTCAATGACTTTATTCGGGAAACCTTAAGAACCTCTTCGCGATCGAGTTCACCACATTTTATAGATCGAATAATATTCCTCTCAGCCAGTTTCGTAAAAAGTTCGGAAAGGTCTCCTTGCGTAAACACGGATATTTCCAACTCCTCCAGTTTATTTAGGTCGGCCAATTTCTCAATGCCAGTTATATCACACTGAAGGCATTTAAATATTTTAATGGATTGAATATCTGCTACCTTTGATATATCTTCAAAACGTATTGGTTGATAAATAGTTTTTGAAAAATCCAATTCTTGTAAGCTACTACAATTTTCTGCGAATACTTTTAAGAGTCGATTTAAGGATACAACATCTGGGGATCCTAAGATCTGAAGAGTGTTTATGCCATCAAGTTGTGCAAGAGATTTCGGAATATTAACCTTATGGCCGTTATCTCCAAACCAAATCTCTAAAATATTTTCATTTTTTCTAAAGGTCGTATCAAAGTCATATCCAGTTATGGTACCTCGCACCTGGCATGATGCTAGCAGACTGAAGTCTACCATTGAAGTATCGGAATTCAAATATTGCCGGACATTAATCAGCGCGTGTTGCAGGTTTGGTAGCTGACTTAAAGTCTGGATCGAATTCCCCTTTGACAAATGGCACCCCAGATATCGAAGGGTTTTTATTTTTACAAGTTCCCTGCACTCTAATTCACCAATTGATCCATAATTAATTTTGCAAGATTTTAAAGCCAATGCCTCATTTCGTGCCATAGATTTCAGGAATTTTGCAAATTCGGGATTATCACTGAAACCGGATTTATTTTGTATGATCAAACGACTTAGATTAGGCAGCTTTGATAAATTACCCAGTTGACTTATCTGCGACTCATCGCTAATCTTTAACTCCAGTTCTCCTTTATTCCTGTGAAACTCAATTTTGACATTCTGACTAAAATTTAAGGTCGTCAGAATATCCTGTGTTGAATTGCTGTCCTCCGGTATTTCATTTATGTCGTACTCGATTTTAATTACTGCATTCCGTTTAAAATCTCTTGAACGTCTATAAATATATTCACACCCATAGGGTTTGTACATGGCCAAATATCGTAATGAGTCATAAGTCGAAAATGTAATAGGACATCGGTTATATATATCGGTTAGAATATCTTCAATTTTCAATGTCAAAGGTCGAAAGCCCTTGGGCCTGCTCCATTTATTTAAATCGTTAAAAAACATCATCTCCAAACCGCTTTCGTATAAGCCAGTAATGACTACTTGTTTTAAATTGGGCAACTTTGCAAATGGTGCCAATTGGGCAGCAACGTCTCCCTTCATTAAGCCGATTTTCAGTTCCTCGAGATAAGAGCAATGGGATATGAAATCGGAAGGGTTTCCAAGGACTTGTGTGCTTTGCAAGCCCAGCTTTGTCAAATTTTCGTTTGCGTGTAAAATGTCAGCTAGGCCTTTTGCAGTAATGTTGCCGTTGAATCTTAACGTCTCTGATTTTGGGTTTAATCCTGGTGAATTACCTTAAAATAAATAAAAGGTAAATAAAGATACGTACGTATACAATAAAAATTACTTACCCTTTATATAAATGTTTACGGAAGCCTTTTTAAAACACATTTGAACGTTAAAGGGATTTCTTACCCTAACTGATTGTAGATAGGAATTCCAGAAATATTTATTTCCTTCGCTTGATTGTTTGTTGATTCGAAGATCTATAAGAAACTTCGTTATCCTGCACACAAGTGCTAGCTCAAGATCCTCGTAAAGGCGTTTGTGATGGTCCTTAAGCAACTCGACGAAAAATTCATGCGCCAATACAAAGTTAATTAAATCATTATAATCAATTGGTCTTTTGGATTTGCAGTTAGCATTTATGTATTTAATTATCTCCAAGAGACAGTCACTGTTGAGAAGAAACTCTCCGTTCTCGTCCATTTTCAGGCTGATCGGTTAATCATCAGATACCAATATGAAATGTATATTGGGTTTTGCTGTTATTGAAAATTAAAGTATTTTTAATTTTTTTATAATTTTTTTAAATTATGTTTGTAATACTTATTTAATTCAAAAACGACTCAAGAGATTAAATAATTTTTTAGCACTAATTTATCTAAGGCCCCTTGATAAATTTTGACTTTTATAGAAAGGTCTGACTTAAATTTTGAGCCTTGTAGGCAGATTGGTACACACCGGAAAAAAATCCTTACCCAATATAAATTCGACTTGTTAGCTCTAAAAACTATTTTTCTTTGGACTGCCTTTTTATATCTACTGGCTTAGCACGAACTGTAATAAGCCAGATTAGGCTTATTAACTAAGATTTCTTTGAACTTTTGATTGGTGCGACTTTACGCGTTTATTGTCTCAAGCGGAGTTTAGACTAGTATTATGCAGCACTCGCACTTAAACATAATTTAGTGTTTACAGTAGTTTATAGACAATGTGCAAACCTTTTAAGAGTAGAATAAGTGCAACTTCGCTCAAAAAAGAATCACTTCTAAAGAAAACATGATCAGCTGTTGAGTCTCGCCAATTAAGCCGCTTGAGCATCAGCTGATTGAAAATGTTTTCGTTAGCGTTGCCACTTGTTTCACTTAGCGGGGCTTTAATCCAAGCTTGAACCCCCGCTAGATCTATCATAGATTGGATTTGAAATTTAACCTACTTGGCTTTTCTACTATTTTTAATAACTCTTTTAAGCCTTAAACTATTATTTATTTGGATCTGATTGGGTCACTTGGTAAAACATAATTTCTTATCAAAAACCTACACTGTACTAGCAATATTTGGTTTTTACAAGGATTTTTTTAAATGTTGATAGTAGTAAATATAGTTTAAGTTTTAAGTAGGTACATCGATTTTCGGGCTATTTTTCACCACTATCTGACGAAGATACAAATTAATGGTGATCAAGAAAACATTTTTTGTTTTCTGCGTTCCAAATTTCTACCTGAAATGTATATAACTTTACACTTAACAGATCCCTGTTATTCAACCGATTCGGTTTAAGTCACCGCTATCTTAAACCGTTTCCCCCAACCGAGGATTGTGTCTCTGATGGTGGTGTTTTTCCCATGCCTAAGCATTTTTTAGTGTATTCAGGCGCTTTTCCTTTTTTCACTGTCGCCCCAACAATTCGCGTCCCCCAAAAATCGGTGGATCTCGTTCGCGTGTGGAGCTCAGAGCTCCGTTAGCGGCAATTTGAAAAGATATACTTCGGGCCGTAAAAATTCGTTCAAACCGCCGCTGCAAAACTGAAAAAACACCTTAAACGCCAAACGCACGTAAATTACGAATAATCAACCAGATAATAAAAGTGTGTAAACAGCTGTGTCTAGCTCATTAAAATATATTGTTTATCATCTTACGGGATGCCAGAAGGCTGCTAAAAATATTTACCGTGGGTGTTTGTGTTTTTTTGCAAAAGGCGCCCCCTAATTTTCGCCAAAGGGGCGTGGGAATTTTAGCGTGCCTGTATTGGTGACTTGTGTATAACATGGATACGAAAGAATTTCGCAGATAAATCCTTTTACAACTAATTACAGTGCTGATTAAATAAACTTGTTAAATACGGTTAAAGTATTGCTGAAAGGTGAAAGAAAAGTCGGCGAAACAAGGATAACGCATTAGTCATCACAGGCAGCGACGTCGACTGCGCAGTCGGCAGCGCATCCTGACTGCGTGTGCCTGTGTGTGTGTGTCTCTCTCTCTATTTTTAAATTTTCGCCGGTTTCCGCACAAAAACAACAACAACGGCAACAGCACAGTGGGAGAGGACAAATAACAACAACAACAACTTGTTTGCTTGATCCGTGAAAGAGAGCAAGGAAGGAGCAGGATGGAGCGAAAATTTACGCGCGGTTTAAATAAGCTCGGCTCAGCGGTGCAAATGAGAGAGAATGTCTCTCAGCTGGTGCGTGAGAGCGCGGTTTTGGTAAGTTTTTAAATTCCCTTATTACACCTGCTTATCGCCATCTCGCTCACTCCCCTTGTGCTTTCACAATTCTATTTATTCGTATTCAGCAGTGCAGTTGTTGTTTCTCGTAAATATATATATTTTTGTGAGTGGGTGTGTCTCCAGTAATGCATGTCACCTTATGTTTTGTTTACCTTCCTTTTTTGTATTTTCTCTCGTAAAGCGTGGGGTGTTTGTATGCAGGCATTATAAATAAAAGAGAAATTATATAGAATTCGTCTGAATGCAAATGACTTTGTGTGTTGGGCGTTATTTGACAGAATTTCCCACTCTGAATCGCACATTTTCCTTTATTGCAACACAGTCCTAAACATACAGTTGTGGTCAAGATGTTAATTTAAATTATAAAATATTTGGAAATATTTTTTTTTTTTTTAATCGTTTTTATTTGTTGAAAATTATCTTTTATTTAAAAGTACCACTTGTTTAACAAACATCAAATTTATATGTCGATTGTGATTAAGTATTTTTTTGACCTATGCTGTACACATGGGCATGTTTTCTTATTTGGTTGGCATACATCCAAATACTTTGAATTTTAATAATATTTTCTTTTCACTTAGCACATATCATCGAGATCATAGCGTTTTATAAGGCAACGTATTTCCATTAGTTGTTGCATAAGAGAAGTCAACAATAAAATAGTTCTAGGAAAAGGGAAAACTTGTTCTTTATCTCATCGTAATTTTTTTCTTGGGTGTTGTAGATGAGAGACTCAAGAGACTCGATGTCGGTTTCTGAAGATTTTAGAAGAGAGGCCCCAAGAGAGAAGAATGCTTCAAGGCCGTGAGATTTAAAATTCCGGCAGCTTCCACTTTTGTTTATATTCATGTTGAGCGATAATGATGTTCGCTGTGGAATAAACACAGTAAAAATTCCCTAAGGGTGCTGTTTTGAGTGAGAGTAATATTTGATAAGGTCTCTAGCCACACATAAATATTTTAATCGCATAAAGTAAATTCATTTTAAACATACAACAACTTATGTTAATTATTTTTTTGAGAAAAACTTTTTGAATGGTCTTTTTAATTATGGAATGTTTACATACTTAAGGTGTGGAAGACACAGAAGGTCGAATGTATGTATATATTTTAGAGACATTTGACTGTGTTTCTGTAAATAATTTAAACAAGCATAAGCCTAGGGTGTGACTTCATTTTTTGGGGGCTTCGCCCACGTGTTGCCGTCTGAATAGATATCCGTATCTACTCATCTCCCTCTATTGATAGTACCCACTAATTGCATTATTACGGTCCCAAACGAAAATCATATTACAGCCGTCATTAGCCACGCTTCCAATGTCAATTAGAGTGTGTGTGGTTCTCGTTCCTCCTTCGCGTACTCCTAATTCAATTAGTGCGTAAAGTGAGAGTCGAAGCCAAAATGATAAGCAATTGTTGACTTACAGCGGCAATCAACAGGCCGACAGGCAATCAAACCATAATAAGCAACTGTCGATAGATAGAAATGTAGCTTCACCACCAATAAAAAGAAGAGTGGTTCGGCGGTTGAGTGGGTTGCAATGAGTGGTCCTCCTCGTTCAACCTGTAACGGGGTTTTGTACACTTCAAATGACAGTCTTTTTTGGTAAATTTCTCCCCCTCCAACCACATTAATTAAATATTTCGTCGGTTTAATGTAGTTCAGCGGGTCAAACTAATGGAGTTCCATATCCAAAAACATCAGTTCATTACTTAACCATAAGTTACATTGTTTTTTGGTTAATTTTTATGGCTCGCTTTCGGTTTACAAATGGAATTTTGTTTATGTGTTTTTGCCTTGTTTGTTTAAATACTTGTTAACTTATTGCCGCGCACATGTGCGGCATTTTGTTATACGATATCAGAGTAAATATCAAATGTGTGGTTTGCGTTAAAAATAATAGGGGTCTCAGAGAGGGAATCTGAAAGGGGCGACCGAGTAATTGAAAAGGTCTGGACTGGATGGAATTTCTTAGCATCAGCGATTTGCGACTTTGAAATGTATTTCGTTTTCCAATGGAATTTACATAATATAAGGTGAAGGAAACTTTAAGTAGTTAGCTAGCTACCAGCTGTTGAATAATTCAAACTCAAGGCTCTTTAGTAAAATACTAACTTAATTTAAACCATTAGAAAGTGTTTAAAAAATAGGCAGCCTTGATTTAGTATTTTTACATCCGCTTGTGTATTGCAACTGCAAAAAATGTTTGAATTGAGTTCTACAGCATAATTTTCGCACAATGTGATCCCCACAAAAAACCCGGATGATTTATGAGAATGAATTAGTTTTTTTTGTATCCCAATTCGGAAAGAATTTCAAGGCAGCTTCTACCTTTTATGTCATGACCTCATCTCCCAATTATGCTGAGCACCTCACTGCTATATAAAAAGATACACACTTTACTGAAGAGGTTCCTTATAAGTCGCAGAAAACGAGACCCAATTTTTAAATCTTAAAAATAAATAAACGGTAGTGGAGATTTGGCAAAATCGATTGTTATTCTTCATTTGTCTGATCAGTTATACTGTAATTACATTTTACATTATATAGCAAATTTGTTTAAGTGCTTATCATATTTATATTGTTTACTATGCTAGCTCTAAAACTTTCTGGGAATTTCCTCTGTTTAATGTTATTTTTATTGCTTTTGAAAGCTTCACGTGCAAAGTGCCCAAAAAGGGGTAAGAAGAAAATGTGTACTAGGAAGTGGAGTAGGTAAAATGGTCATGGCTCGAGTGCTCTTTTCGACTGACATTACCTTTTTGACATTGTGACATGTGGGGTGTATGCAATATTTAAAGTATTTTTAGTATTATGATTTTAAAAACGGATTTATTTTAAGATTATATTTAAATGTAATGTATTTAATTTACTTAAGATAATATTTAAAATTGTATTTCAGAAATCTTGTTGCTTGCCCATGCGTATGTTACTGTTAAACGTTTTAAGAATTGTATAAGAATTATTATTTTACAAGCCAAATCAGTTGTTTTTTTTATTCCAGGTCATTATCTATTCGTAAGCCACATATAAATGTAGCCTATTTAATTTTATTGTGCTTTTATTGTTAGTAGCTTGCTCTTTTTGCGCATCTCCTCTTTATTGTTTGTTTTCTGTATTCCATGATTCTATTCTGTGTGTCGGTCACCGTTTTTTCCTATTCCCCGCCGGAAATATCGTTTCGCAACTTTTATTTTTTGTTTGAGCTTTTCCCCGAGTTGACGTGTGTTGTCTGCGATTTAATGAGCGCCACTCTGCTCCGATTCTGTTTGTTCGGCGGGCGTGCTCAACATATCATGGTCATCTAACCGTATCCCTCATCCGATCAACCTTTGGCTATTAATAACAGAGCTTGTAATACTGACCCAAACATTTCCCCCTCTTTTTCTCTATCATTTTAGATGAACTGCACTGGCCGCTATCAGCGTAGCCTCTCCATTGCGGTAAAAATATATATTTTACGATAAAATATATGCTCTGAAAATATAAAATGTTGTAAAAATGTTCTTCGGCTGGTTTATAGAGATTTAACAAAAATGTATTGTGTGGAAGCAGTTCTTATGGTTTTCAACAAACATATAGCCTAAAGTATTTTTAAAGAAATTCTTCAGGCAAATAAATCAGAAACTTATATGTAGCTTTCAAAGTGGGTATTTTAGATATCATTTAAGGAATAACACAGGAACACAAAATTAAACTTTGTGAAATTTCCACGAACCATTTCAAGTTTTCCATGATATTTGGGTGCTCCTGAGTAAAAGTCCCATACAAAATTATTTTCCATCACCTACAGGTTCCGCGGTATAGCTAAGAATACAAAAAACCGATGTTTGCCGACATTTTGAATTACGTGGCCTATATAATTGGACCAACCTTTATTATTTTCGGTAGGACCTACTCTCAATACATCAAGGCATTCCTAAAAAATAGTCCCCATTGTGAACCATTGCCCATGTGTTTGGAATTCGACGCCAAAGTTGAAAATCCCAAAATTGTAGAGATTTTTCTGATGGAAAAACAATTCTGAGGATTAAATCTTGAATGGAAGTAATTTTAACTATTCATTGTATCTATTGTTCATTGTATGCTTTAATTTCGGTTTAAAGCGTTTTCATGAGAACATTTTATTGGATTTCTTATACTAATAAAACCGATTTTTTATTTCATTATCTACTCCTAGATGTTGTCAAATTTTAAAAAAGTCAAGGCATCCTACAGAATGGGAGTAAACATTTACATTTCTCTGTGTATGTTCAGTGAACGTATTTTAGTTTCTTAGTTCTAGAGGTTGCCATGACTTATTCAAAATTTGACAACATTTAGGAGTAGATAATGAAATAAAAAAATCGGTTTTATTAGTATAAGAAATCCAATAAAATGTTCTCATGAAAACGCTTTAAACCGAAATTAAAGCATACAATGAACAATAGATACAATGAATAGTTAAAATTACTTCCATTCAAGATTTAATCCTCAGAATTGTTTTTCCATCAGAAAAATCTCTACAATTTTGGGATTTTCAACTTTGGCGTCGAATTCCAAACACATGGGCAATGGTTCACAATGGGGACTATTTTTTAGGAATGCCTTGATGTATTGAGAGTAGGTCCTACCGAAAATAATAAAGGTTGGTCCAATTATATAGGCCACGTAATTCAAAATGTCGGCAAACATCGGTTTTTTGTATTCTTAGCTATACCGCGGAACCTGTAGGTGATGGAAAATAATTTTGTATGGGACTTTTACTCAGGAGCACCCAAATATCATGGAAAACTTGAAATGGTTCGTGGAAATTTTTGGCTGTGTACCTGTGTAATTAGACCCAAAATCTGAATTTTAAGTAAAGTTTTTAATTAAAAAGCTAAAGTTAAAAAATGTAAAAGAAAATCATTATATGTATATATCAAAGTATTTCATAATAGATATTACTTATTTTTCCGAGCATTACTTATATCTGGAGCAATGTCAGTTCATTTATATGCGTGGCTTTGCACCGACATCAACAATAACAATAATCTGTGACCTCAATGTGTCCTCCTTCGTTTTTGCCATTTTCCGAGCCTGGCGGCGACAAACTTTTATCGATTCCTCGATCTGACCTTGACTCTCTTCTCCGACTTTTCCGCCCCACTACCCATTTCATCTGCTCGACTTTTCACTCTCTCGTTATTTTTGATGGCGCTCCTTTTGCGGTCCGACTGCGTGATTAATTTTAATATGTCATGAGTATTTTAATTTGATTTTGCTGAAGAGATAAACTTTCTTTTATGCATATTTTCTCTACCGGCCAAACTAGGAAGAAGCTCGGCCGAGCAATTAAAACAGCAATGAACGACGACGATGATGCTAACTTTTTATGTTTATCGGTGCGACAGTCGTGTAAATATTGACATTGAAATCGTGCCTAGACCAGAACCGAACCTGAACCTGAAGCTGTACCTGTAGCTGGTACCTGAAACCGAATACCGAATCCGAGCCCCTACATCAAAAATAAAGTACGCCATCAAACTGGTCTCAAGTGAGAATGAGTCGCATTTTCCAGTTTTCCTATCGCATCGGCAGGTGCAATCAACCAGGCGGTTGAATGCGTTCTCCAGCCTGACTCATGGAAGACACCCATTAATTTTGTACTGCTAGGACGTAATAAGTGAATAATTAAGTATACAATTCGAAGGCAAACAATGGGTAGAACATTGTGGGTCATTAAAAAATGAAAACCCAACCGATAATGCAGTAAATAACTCTACTGCGCTTATGTAAATATAAATCAAATATATTCGAACTTAAATTTCTGTTTAGCGCTATCGAAAATATCGTTAGTAATATCGATGTTTGGCCAGCTCTAGCGTTCCATATAGTACATTCCTCCCCCACAATGAGTTGGCAATTTAGCGCAGAATAAACCTTCAATTTGTTTTGCTTAAATTAAATTGTTAAAATTTCTCTCTTGTTTGTCCGGCAAAATCAACAAGCCTCAAAGTAAATAAATAATTTTAGTTCTGCGGCTCTTAATCATTGTTTAAATTTATTTTCGACTATTTCATTGTTCGCAGTCGATGTATCAAGAATTTTATGGTCTGACCAAAATAAACAATATTTTTTTGCACACAACTCGTACACCTCCATTACTTCTCAGCCTTCATTCCAAACAAATTGATAGCATTTTAATGTACTAGATTTTTCTGCACTGATAAATTACTGGCAGACAAAGAGTATTAAACTGCGAAAACAAAGTTGCAAAAAACAGTGAATGAAGTAAATGTGAAAGAACCCAGAAAGGTGCCAAGTCAAGTGCTGATCATGGATGGGTTGTAAATTTGTAGGAGAAACTCTCCTCGGTGGAAGTGAAAGGTGTAAAGTATTGAGGAGATTTTCGTTGGTCGCGGTGTAAGCTTATCAAAAATAAGAAAAGGGAACTTCAAATGTTGTCACATGGCTTTGGAAGGGTCTTTTGTCTCTGCTCAGACGGTTTCTCTTTCTACATCGAAAGTTTAAGCGGTTTTCGGATGGTACTTACCTGTTTCCAGGTAATAATGGTAATAAATCGAAATTTTCTGTCTTTCCTCTTGTCTTTGATCTAGTTTTCTGAGAGCATTTTATAGAACAACTTAAGATTGTTTACTGTTTCATACTACTGCTTAAATATGTTCATCATTAAATAAACAAGTTGTCGTGATAATACCTTTATTTGGTTAATCTCTTAAATAATACAATAATATTAGATAAAAATGCATAATTAGCTTTAGATAATGAGATTAAGTACATTAGAAAACATAGTAAAAAATCATTGAATTAAACTAATTTAATTTATTTTCAAAAAAAATAATAATGGAATTAAATATTATTTTGGTAATTATCCGAGGAACCCATTAAAATGTTTAATGGACTCAAAAAAACTAAAAAATTTTAAATATACTTTTAACCACGCCGTCCTACACAGATGTACATCTCTATGTTCATGGCTTTGCCCACTCTACACCCACATTGAAATTACAACCTCCATTCAAGATAAATGTTCCACTCCACACAACTTTTTTGTTTATTTACGACAATTATTGTTGACAATTGTCTTCGTTTCTGTTGGAGTTGGTGCTGTTGCACTTTGCTCTATTGCATAATGAAAACAATTTTAGACCTCCCACTCCCAATTCAACTTTTCGCATTTCGATTCAACTTTGTTGCCGAGTTGTACTTGTTTACATCGAAATCATTTGCACATCGGACCCACCCTTACCATTCCCGCTGCACTTTGCTTATGGGATCTTTCATCTTAATAGAGAAACTAAATTTGCATAAATAGAAATTTGCACGGTTCATGGTGGAGAAAAAATGGGAATTCAAATGGTATTTCCAATATTAATTAAGTATTCGGTAATAAATTAATTTTGTTCATTATCATTCGGAATTAATATCATTATCATTCAGTAAATTAGTAAATTATTGTAAGAGGCAGTATACTTTTTTATAAAAAATTAAGGAAGTAAATAAATATATTTCAATTTGAAGATAACTTTGTTTTGGGTATTTAGAAAACAGTTGTTAATAATTTTATATGTTTTATAATTATTACTTATGGAATACTTTATTTTCTTGAGATAATATGTAAATAGTTTTTTCTCGGTGTGTATATTGATGCCATTGATTCTTCCACCCATATCAAACCGTTGGGCAAATATTTTATGCAAATGTCATTCACTTTTGGCCAGAAGCGCTAAGTAGGAAAAAAGGGTAAACGGCAGGGAGTGCGGGTGTCAGTAAGTTGTTAGCACTTGCTGACACACTTACTAACTGCAAAATAAAACAAAACAAAAACACAGACAACTACTACTAAACCAACTAAACTCGCTTCCGTTTGGCAATCACAATGTGCGAGCTTTGTGTTTGAAGTTCTGAGCAAATATCCAGTCGGAGTTTTGCGACTGTCGGTTCCACTGTATCTCATTCCCATTCGGTAAATGGGTAAAAAGGCTACTGGCATAGACGCAAACATTCATTTGACATGTCAGTAACCTTTATTTCTATCTGCATGTGTGATTTATTCTTTGTTCTGTGCAACTTTTGTAAGCGGAGGCCTTTGTTTTTTCGCAGAATGAAAGTTGCTATTGGGCATCGTTTCGAATGCCCTCAAAAAGACGGCACGAACTGCTGTTTCTCCGGGTTTCAGTTACTCGAAATGAGTAGTAACCGACAATATTTTGACATTTTGTGGCGGATTTTCTCTTTGAAGAGAGATGTTATAGGAAAATGATTGCGACGGATGGAAAATATATTTAATTGCTGTTTTTATAGATTTCTGACGAGTCACCAGTTTTTTTCCGAATAAAAAATGAAAATGAAGACATCAATTTTGATTCAAATTAGCTTTAATTCTACGATTTTTATCGTTGCTAGCAGGTCTTAAAATTAATTCATTGGCCATACTGTGCATTTTAATTTGCTAGTTAAAACCATATTAAAATTTGTTGTTGGATGCTTCAATTAAAATCCAAAAAACTGGGAAGGTGTTTTATGAGGTACGAAATTATTTTACACATACCTATTTTTGTAATAATAAAATTATAATAAAAAATGAAATTAAATTTAAATTGTAAATAAAATGAACACAACTTAAAAGATATTTTAATAATTTGACCTTATAATTTTTATAATTTTTTTATGTCTTCATTGTAAAGATTACAAATTTGAAGTAGCATAAAAACCACACAAAACACAGATATTTCTTTAAATCAAAAATAAACTCCCACAAATGCTGTTCTTTGAAAACTGGTTATCCAGCTTAGGTCCTCGAATTTGGCATTAAATGGCAAGACCGAAGATTATGAAATGGGTGTGTCGTGTGGCACTTGAGCTTTTGGCCAAATGCGAGTCTGTCGACCCCGGAGATTTCGTTTGGATCTCTCGACAATTGAGCAATTAATGAGAGACACTTGAATTTTACGATGGCCATTCGCCGCCGTGCAATTAACACATATTTCACACTCTCCCATTGCACACACAATGGAAAACCGACGCGACCATAAATGTAATTAGCTTGCCAGATTCTCGCCGCCGTCTTTTAACCGGCCTCTCGGCGTTGCGCAGACACATTGTACAATTGTAATTGAAAGTGCTAAGTACTTTTTAGAAAGCTGCCCCGGCCACACATGGCAGAATCCATCCATCCCATCCCATCCATCTCGCCACCCAATTTTCCACTGAAAACTGCACTGAAACTGTCAACTTTCCAAGTCCGAGGCTACTGTAAATGAGAAGATATCGGGGCTACTGTTGTCGGCAATTAAAGCATCTTCCACACAATATTCTTTCAGCAAATGTTTGTCGTTCGATTGTTTGGCTCTTTTACTCCAAAAATGTGTGTGCGCTTTTCTCGGCTTTTCTTTTACTTTCTTTTAGCGCCGTTCGATGGCCGATGGCTAATTATTCGCTGAACAACGAGACATGACCAAGAACTGGATACTGGGATGAGTTTCCTATATGATTATTTATCTGCCTCTCTTTCTCTATATTTTTTTGTGGACTTTTTTCTGCGTGGGAACTTTTTGTCTTTGTCTTTTGCCTTGGTTTTTCCACTGGCTTTTTTTTATCTTTTTGCCGTACTTGCTTTTCCTGCTTATAGGGCAATTATTTTTTTTTGCTAGTGCAGTCTTTTTTTTCCCCATTTTCCTCACATATTGTCTTCAAGGTTGTTTCTGGTTATTCTTGTACTTCTGGTTGAGTTGGCCAACACGAGTTGCCTGCAATGTGCAAAACAGTTCAGTTTTTGACCTTGACAGGTTAAAACCATTAAGGGTCTCAACCTGCTCCATTAGACAAACAAGTGTTTCTATGTCAAGTGAATTCTTATTATTTTTATATTTTTGAGAGAGAAGGAAAATCTTTAATTCTTTAATTTAATTCACAAATAAATATGAACTCTCTTAAATAAATTGATTAGCCTAATGAAGCTATAATTGTCCAAGAAATGAAAGTGTTGGCCTGAACTTATGCTTATTTAAACGGGTCTAAATCGGCGTCAGACATCATCGCCATCTGTGACTTACATAACGCCGATCGGCGGGCGATTAGTGCATAAATATCGAATAGTTATGCTATAGTTGTGTCGCTCTTATGATTTAAATGCCGCTTATGCAGACGACATTTCTCTGCCACATTTCCCTCATTGTGCGGACAACAAAAAGGCATCTAATGAATGCCGCTGCCAAAGTATTTACTTTGAATTGAACCGAGCTAATGGTAAGCTTCCTCATTTGTCCGGACATGCAAATTTGCCTACGAATCGGACTTGGAACTGGGTGAAATTCGTTGACCATTTTGAATAGAATATCTTGCTTAGAAAGTTCAACTTTTGCCCGGGCCATAAATTATTTAGTTGTATAACTAAATGCGAGAAATTTGTTGAGTTGGGTTTTTACACTGCTTACTTGGGTTTTCAGTTTTTATTTGTTTTTTTTTTAGCAACATGTTTGAGTGGTATGTCTGGAATGGGTAAGGAAAACTGCTGACTTGTCGCCACCTTAATGGGTGGGCCAGTTACAGATCTGCACTTGGCTTGGGTTTTTAATTTTATTTAAACATGTTGTTGGGTTCGTTGAACCAAGCGACAGTGAAACCCACCGAAGATGACCAAAACAAATATTTTACTGGGCTGAAACCAGTTTGCAAGTTGCAAATCCGATGACTGGACAAACCTCTCTCCTCCAGCTAAGCAACTGATAAGGAAAACTTTGCCTTTTTATTTATTCACACAGTAATATATAAAAAAGCGAAGTATATGCATTTTATCAGTACAATTCTTTTCATGCATTTCACGGCTCATGTTCGCTGGCAGGAAATCCCTGCATGGGCATAAATTTATGGAATTTATATGCCGCATTCCTATTGCTATCCCAGAACGGATGCCAGCTGCCGTTTTTCCATTGACCATACACTGCAAATAAACAAATCATAACATTTGTATACTTTTTGTTCCATTTATTTGTTTATGTAGTAATGGTATTTGATCGAAAACGCAAAATCCTAAATGAAACTGTACCAAAAAGCTGCGAGATGAAAACTTAACATAGAATATTGCAAAGCATATATAACTATTATAAAGATTGAGACCTCAACCTCAAACATTCCCCTATCTAAGCTTTTACCACTTACAATATGGAAATTTTTCAAAAAATTTCCATAAAAGCCCCTTGAAAAGTTTTTGAGTTAAGATACCCCTTACAAAGGCTCTCAAAAACTATATTCGTGTGGGTCAAAAGTTCACCAGACCCAGACACAACAAATCATATGCAATAAGCTAAGCTAAATTTAGTAACAATAATTCAGTGGCCACAAAATGCAAATCAGGAAGAGAATACTGTACAGTATAGACCACTTGAACGGTTTCCACTTCAAAGCGATATCCGAATGAGCCGAGCCGACATTTTGTGACCCTTTCCACCATTTCTTTACATTGCCTGAGTATATATAGCAGATATATATTGTAGATGGAAGGCATCTGCCGCATTGTTGCAATTTCAATTGATAAGCGAGGAAAATGAAGGGACACCAACTCAAGTGACATTCAAGACATGCCAGGGCCAATTGCTCTGGCAAAATCAATGAAAGTCAAGCCTTGTTTGGAGGGGGAATTGGGTGGTGAGGGGAGGCACGAGTGCCACTGTCTCTTGAGGCCTGGTCAATGTTTCACTGAAATATGCATAGATCGTCACGTTTTGCCTGCCGAGGCGCCTCAAACCGCTAACTTTAAATTGAAACTGGCTGCTGGCAAAGATAGTGATCAGAGATGCTGAAATGAAAAGACAAGATTTGGGAAATTGAAAATATTTTAATTTTGATTTTTTAAGGAATTTCGTCTAATAAAATATTTGTAAATTAATTCTAGTAATTTAAAGGTGCTTTATCAAATAATTTTAAATTAAATTCCTAGATTTTATTGCTTAAAACCACTTTGAATAAAATATATAATACGTGTGTAATTAAATTATTAGATTTTACTACTTGAAACTGATTTGAATTAAACACTTAAAACATTTGTAATTAAATTCCTAGATTTTCTTACTTGAAACCACTTTGAATTTATTTATTATATGTTGCGATGTTTTTAAACATAATTTCACATTATATCTTAATTAAATCCGTCAAAATGCCATTACTGTTCAACATAAAGTGGCTGATGGCTTCATATCATGGTCGATGGTGAATCTCTGAGGTCTTCACGCCTTGCTGGACCAGTTGTGCCTGATGAAATCTTCCACCGCAAATTTGCGTGTCTACTGATCGCCCACCATGCTGATGCAGTTTTCAGTCTTAAGTTTGGCTTTTAATTTATCGTTTGCCAAAACACACCCCTAAAAAAAAACAACCGAAATTGTTTGCCTAACTTTCTCGGCTTTTTTTTGGGCTGCCAAATTGATTTGGTAATTGGCCGATCGCTGATGAGTTTACCTTTTTTCTGCGTAATGCCCATGCACTTGTCGCATAGTCGTGAGGGAAGTTTTTACCTGTAGCTTTTTTTAGTTGAGACTGTCGCCGGTTTGCGGTTTTAATTACGCAAGCGGCGACGTCTGCCAATTTGCATGCAGTGCGTGCCAAGAGGCGAAATGGAGGAGCCTCTAGGAAAAGGCCCGAACCTGAGCTCACAATGGAAAATGCTTTCCCCCAAGCTCGAGCCCAAAAGTGGCTAAGTGGGCGAGTGCATTGACATTGCAGCTCTTAACGGCGAAGGGGGGAGGTCCGGCGGGCCACTTATGTGGGCGTGGCTGGGCACGAAATGCATACGAGTGGAATCAGGGCCAAAGCCAAGGTTTTGCCAGTGGCACAACCTGACAGCTGTTATAGATAGATTGATTACCTGTCAATATTTTATAGATTTTTAGAGTACAGTTAAAAATGTGTTTAGAAAACTTGAAACATTTTGTAGGTTAAACGTTTAAAACTAGAAAGTTAACCTCTAAACATTTGACCCTGTTAACTGAAAAGAAATAAATTAAATGTATTTTTAAAAAGGCTGAAAGGAATGAGAATTTAAAGAATTTATTTTTAAGTTAAGCACCAAAAGTTTTTTTCTTATTTTTGGTTTCTGACATTTCTAAAAAATATTTTTATAATATTTTCTTTAAAATTGCTAATTTATTAAAAAGCCTAATTGGGCTATTCATATTATTAAATCCAATATTAAAGTTTATTCTCTTCGCAATAACATTTCCCAACCTATGACAATCCTTTCCCCAATGTCGCCACATATCCTCAGTTAAATGCCCTTTTCCCATGGCCTGAATTGACCTGTATCTTCCTGAACTGAACCAAGCCCAAGAACAAAACAGAAAACAAGCCCACACACCTCGAATTTCGAGAAAACAATAAAATGACAGCACATCCGACAGTCGACTGAAATGGATATGCCGAAACGGAAGTGGCACTTTAACTCTCCACGGACATGTCATAAAGGGTGGGGTCACAGGTTGGGTCACACTCCTCACAACACAGATACACTATGGTTCTTCATCATCACCTTGCGAAATCCAAGACGCAAAAAATTCGAAAATATCAACAACTGCCTGCGGGGGCTAAGAAATGCAAAATGCTAAAATGTTCAAATGTTTAAACGAAATGAATTTGTTTATGCCAAGTGGCAGACATGGAAAATATCATTACACAAAGGGGGAGAAGAGATGGCATCCGTTTTGTAATGCGGTCAAGGTCTCTTCTGTGTGGGGGCGTGAAAAAAAGAACCGAGCTCGCACATCACAAAGTAACCATAAATTTATGCACTCAAAATAAAATTAACCCTAAAGTCAAGGAAATCGCCCTACTTTTGTCTTCAAGACAAGCTCGCCCTAAATTTTAGGGTCACATTTTTCTATATTTTTGATTTTTTTTGACGACATATTTCTAAATTTTAGGGTAATTTTACTAAATTTAAGGGCAAAAATTTCTAAAAAGTAGGAAATTTTCCTAAAAAACAGAAATTAAAAACAAAACAAAAAAACATGTTCAATCATGATTTTTTTTGTATATACGTTTGTATTATGTACTCCTCCCTATATACATATGCAGGCGTTGTGTCTCTTGAATATTGTGAATGTTAAAGGTTATGTATTTATTTTTATGTATTTGCGCTTGGATTTCTTATCTAACCAAAGCCAAATGTGGTTGTAAATGTGGACTACGGGACTGCGGAAGATTGGGAATGTACAAATTATGATTAGTTAATATTTTATGTTCATGAAAAAAAACTTACAATTTTTACTTGTCCGTCGTGAGAATCGAACCCGGGTCTCCCGCGCGAGGAGCGAATGGCCTACATACTGGGCCATTGTAGCACTTAAACTTGCTGTGGCAAACCGAGCATTGTATGTAAAGGGTGAAGCATACAACACATTTGAATACTAATTGCATAATTTTGACCATTCGCGTTTTACTTATTTACATACGTATATACATATGTATATATTTATGCTAACGCAATTTATATTATGTGTAGTATATAGTAAATAGCTGAATATAAACCTAATTATTTTTAGTTTACTGCTTGCCATTAATTAAAAAAGGAATAAAAAAAAAGTAAAAAAATAAATAAAAATAAAAAAAAAAAAAAATAAAATAAAATAACTTTAAAAAAAAAGGTTAAAAAATTTTGCTCTTGGACTCGAACCCGCGTCGATTCGATTGCTAACCAAGTGCTTTAACGGTCTGCGCCACGAGTACAGCCAGCCGGCAGCTGACAAGTTCTGGCATTGAACATTTTGGTGTGCCAGAGCATGTGAAAACAACTATTTCTATTTTTTAGAAAAACTTTCTACTTTTTAGGAAATGTTTCTATTATTTAGGGTTAGCTTAATTTTAGGGTTAGGGCACTCATTCTTAGAAAAGGTGTTGCCAAAATATTTTATTATTTTCGTTTGCCTTTCTATTTTTCAGAAAATAATTTCTAATTTTAAGGGCATTTTTTCTAGATTTTAGGGTGATTTTAGTTCATGGTAACCATTTTCTACATTTAAGAAAAACTTCCTGGATTTAAGGAAAACTTTCTTGACTTAAGAAAAATTTCCTAAGATTTAGAAATAACTTTCTTGTATTTAGAAAAAAGAAATTTTAAAGGCGATTTTCTAAAATTTAGGGTTAAATTTATTTTGAGTGTGGCGTGCGTTGTATCGATAAATCTTTCAAAATCCGTCTGCATTCGGGAATGGATAACATTTGGGCATTATGTTTTTCGGGGAGTACTATTAATAGAGACCTCTGCTTTTACAAGTGGCCCGCATAAATTAGCGAACAAACATTTTGAAAAGAAAACAGTATACTTATCTCAATCTTTTTATTTCAGAACAAGCCACTCGTCGTGGAGCCGATCGACTTCGAAGCCTTTATAGCTAAAAATAAAACTGTTATCCAAAATGATCCACAGAGGGAGCTGCTCATCTATCCCGCCGATGATGTCTCGGTACGTAGACAAATATGTTCTTCACTAAAATGGGCATTGGGGAGCTTTTCTGGAAACCCAAACTAATAAATATCTATATCTATACTCTGTCCCGATAGGAGATTATTATGCCGCGTAAGCAGCGCACCAATGCCAAGTCAGTGGCCGACAGATTCGATCCTCCCAACGAGGCGATCGTGTGCCCACTCCATGGTCCATCCATAATTGCGAATGGAAATGGGCACAGTCAAGTGAGTCGACAGGGAAGCCTTCAGTCAAACGGGAGTCACCACAATGGAAATGGCAATGGACACACCAGCAGCAGCAGTAGCAGCAGCTTGAGCAATTCCAATGGTCATGGCCAACTCTCCAGAAAGAGTTCACAGTGCTCGAATGGCTCGTCCAGTCACAAGGATTCCTCGTATGAGTCAGCCCTGTCCTCCATCACGCTCCGTTCGCACCTGGCTCAGCCGGAGGAGGTGGATGAGTTTGCGGACGATGGCCATGGCGAGGATATGATCGATGGACAGCCTCACGGATCCAGAGCCGAATGCACCCGATTCACACGGCAGGCTTTGTACACCTATAGAGCAAAGAACCACTTGATTCACTATAAATATAATGCGTATGGTGGAAATTGCCATGATCTGCCCAGGTAAATATGGTATAATACTAATATTTAACCCTATTTCAACAACTATTTTGTTTTAGCATCTCGCCTGCCGAGGAACTGCTGGAGGAGGTCTATGAAATCGATGCAGATCAGGATCGCATTGACGAGCAGATGACTCGCTCCCAGGCGGATACCATTACCAAACAGGGTTATCTCCTGAAAGGACCCGATTCGGCCTCCGATCGAATGTTTGCGAATATTGGCAACAAGTCGTTTAAGCGTCGCTATTGCTATTTGCGGCAGGAGATTGATGGGACCTACATATTGGAACTGCACAAGGACGAGAAGCAGGGCGAAGCCAAAGCCACTATAGTCATGGATTTCTGCACCGATGTGGTGCAGGTGAGTGTTTAAATAAATAACAAGAAAAGAAGCTAGCTTCGGCCAGCCGAAGCTTATATACCCTTGCAGATAAAGTAAATACCTATAGTTTAATGCTCACTCGGTGCAGTTCCAGGGAATCCAGATTCAGCGTGTCTAATTTTAAAATTTTGTTTTTAAGTTGTCAAAAATCAAAACGCCTACTTCCTACAAAGTTACAAAGAATTTTCTTATATTTGTTTGAATATTCCTGTGTGAGCCTTAAGATATAGTGGTCCGATCCGCCTCGCTCCGACATATGTACTACCTGCAATAGAAAGAAGACTTTCGCGAAATTTTCATCGCGATAGATTTAAAACTGAGAGACTAGTTCGCATAGAAACGGACAGACGGACAGACAGACAGACGGACAGACGGACATGGCTAGATAGACTCGTCTATTGGTGCTGATCAAGAATATATATACTTTATGTGGTCGGAAACGTCTCCTTCACTGCGTTGCAAACATCTGACTGAAATTATAATACCCTCTGCAAGGGTATAAAAATCTTATAAAGTCTGAAATAATCTGAATTACTTCATTATAGAATCCCAAACGTGGTCGTTTTTGCTTTGAACTCCGCATGACAACGGGCCATAAATCCTTTACCCTGGCCGCCGAGAACGAGCAGGACTTTAAGGACTGGCTTAGCAAAATCAACTCGGTGCTAGCCCAAAATCGTGCTCAGGAAGAGAAGCGAAATGCTTCTCTGGAGCGTCAGCCCTCCATCGGTTCGAATCCAGGCCCCCAGCTGCAGCCACCGGCAATGGAACCCCCAACATTTGGCACCCTCAAAGGTTTAGATCAATCACTGCATCCCCAATTGATGAAGTACGGCAGGGAAACAGATCACTCGATTGCCTTGGCCAGGAGGGAACAACGCCGTCGGTTATTCGCCTGCTATCAGTCGCCAGCCAAGAGCAGCGGTAGTGATAATGTAGAGCAGTATCGCGAGCACTTTGGCACACGGCTACTGCTCACCTGCCACAACCTGCGTTTCCGGCTGCAGTGCATCCCGCAGGACGAGGGCTCGGCGGCTGGAGTTGAACAGCAAGTGGAGCCCTATATCACCAGCCTGGCTTTGTACGATGCCAAGGCGAATCGAAAGTTGAGCGAGAACTTTTACTTCAACGTGAATGAGCAATGGGCAGCCCAGTTATTGCCGAATACTCCAGTTCCTTCGTCGGTGGCTGGTTGTGGAGTTCCTCGAAAGTCGGCGGAGGGCGATGAAAGGAGCTCTGCCTCCCAGGCACCGCACTCCCTATTCGATGGAGTCTCCGCCGAGTTGCTGCGATCGAATCGCCAGCAATTTCAGCAGCTCAGACAGTGTATGCTTTCTGTGACTGCCCCACATGCCGATATCTATTTGGTTGGTATACATATTTGTTATCTTAATAATAATATTAATAAAATCTTTAATCTAACAGGTGGTGCGAGTGGAGAAACTTCTGCAATCTGGAATAGCTCAGGCTGCAGAACCCTATCTAAAAGCTGGCAAGGATCCCAAGTTGGGTCAGAAAGTCTACAAGGCGGCAAAGAGTTGTGCTCAGCACATTGGGCACTATAGACAGCCTTTTGCCTGGGCAGCAAGACCTCTGTTCAAGCAATACAGCCACGAATTGGATGTAGATCCCAAAAGAGAGTTCGAATTCAGTCCCATTTACCGCCAGGAATTACCCAAACTGAGAGACGATGAACTCCTCAAGCTGTTGATCGATTACCGCAAGCCGGAGAAACTGAGCAAACTAACCATCATTCCTGGTAGCCTGAAGATGCAGATGCAGTTTCTGGACCAAACGACGCCGTGTGGCTTAAGTAAATCCCTGGCTCCTTTGTCCACTTTTAGTCCAAATTCCAAGCAATCGCCCACTGTCGAGTTGGCCGAATTCCAGAGCCAAAGTGAACGGGATGCGCATCCTTATACGAGTTTCTGCAACCACCTCTATGTGTATCCCTTGAGTTTGCAGTTCGACAGCCAGAAATTATTCTCGCGAGCCAGAAACATCACGGTTGTGGTGGAGCTACGGGATGGCGATGGGGAGTACAGCAAACCTTTGAAGGTAAAAAGCGAATATTTGTTTTTTAAAAATTTATATTAAATTCCCTTGATTGCAGTGCATCTATGGTCGCCCTGGCCAGGACCTTTTGGTATCCCAGATAGCCTGCCCGGTGCTTCATCACAATGTCACGCCCACTTGGTACGAGGAGATCAAGCTACGACTTCCTTTGGGTCTTTTTCCGGAACACCACCTGCTCTTCTCCTTTTACCATGTTTCCTGCAATCTGAGCAAGAAAAGGGATGCCCATGCGGCTTTTGAGACACCTATCGGATATGCTTGGCTGCCGTTGCTTCAGAAGAATCGCATTTGCTTGGAGGAACAGCAGCTACCGGTGGCTGCCACTTTGCCAGTGGGCTATCTCTCGATTCAGCCCCTGGGATGGGGCAAGGGGGTAAGTTATAGACGTCGTGTGCTTCGCTCAGCCGTTCATCAACTCATGAATTGTTTGTTTTGTCTCTTACCCAAACATACCCATATACCACATACCCATCCATTCATTCCCTGGCTTGCCAACTAACCTGTGCTCTCTTTCTGTGTTTTTTTCTCCGCACTGATCTGCATGCTTACTGCACCACCACCACCAATACCAACCACAACCCTCCCTTGGCTGCCTACAAACCCTTCCAATTTCTCAGCAGAACTGCGGACCGGATATTCAGTGGATTGATAATCAGAGGAATCTCTACACGGTGGGATTGCGTCTGGATTCCACGGTTCTTACGGCCGATCAGCACTTGCATAACTTTTTTGGACACTGCGAGAGATTACTGGAGGGTGGAAAAACTGGAGCTGTGCCGGCGGAAACGGAAACCTGCAAGATTTTGAAAGCAGCCCACGCCATCGATATGAAGTCGCTGATTAACTATCTACCTACGCTACTCAATGAGCTCTTCACTCTGCTTGTTCACACTCAGTCCGAAGAAATAGGCTTAAATGTGATCCGATTGATAACGAACATTATCCATTTGATAAGCGATCAGGCTAAGAGAGCCGATCTCTTGGCAGCCTATGTGAAATATGTGTTTCATGCACCCTACTACAGCCAGCAAACTGCTAGGCAGAGGACAGTCCATGGAGAACTCTGCAGGCACTTGCCGTACCTCCTGAATCCCAGTAATCCCGATTTCCTGATCGTCAACAAATTCATGAGATACTCCTCGATATTCTTCGATCTAATTGTAAAGAGTATGGCCCAACATTTGCTGGCCACTGGCAGGATTCGAATGCTGCGCAACGAGCGGTTTCCCAAGGAGTATGCCGATCGGGTGGAGCAATTGATCAAAGCTTTAATGCCCTACATAACCACTCGATTTGAGGATTTGGGCGAGGAAACGAATCTGCTGAATCGCTCCTTGTCTAAATTTGTGCGCCAGTGTCTGACTTACATGGACAGGGGATTTGTCTTTCGATTGATTCGCTGTTACATGGGAGAGTTTTCGCCTGGCAATCCGCGGATACTCCACGAATACAAGTTCAACTTTCTGCAAGAGATTTGCCAGCATGAGCACTATGTACCGCTTAATCTGCCATTTGTTCTGAATCCGAAGAACAGACCTCCCGAAATGATGCAGCACTTTACTCTTTCCGAGCAATTCTGCAGGCAGCATTTCCTATCGGGACTGCTGCTCCAGGAACTAAAGAGTAGTCTCAATGAAGTGGGTCATGTAAGGCGACATGGTCTGGGAATCTTCAAGGATCTCCTGGCCAAGCACGAGTTGGATAACCGATATCAGCAGAGGGGTCAGCTCTCTAGGATCGCCCTGCTCTATGTTCCCTGGCTGGGCGTTGTGATGGACAACATCCACCGGATTGATGACTTGTCGGAGTCTGGAGCCTGTACGCCCAATGGTCATGTTTATGCGGACTCTGCTTCCTACACCAAGCGCTTGAGTTGCTCTAGTAGCTATGTATTCAGCAAGGACTCCTCCACTTTTGGCTCCTTGACTTCGACTCCGCGTTCGAAGAATCGACTGACCGTGCACTGCGATCAGCCGAGTCCATATCGCACTTCGGTTCACATCAAGGAGCACAACTACTTGGCTGCCATCGCTGGGCAGCCCATCAGCAATGGCATCTCCAATCTCTCACTTAATTCGAATACGGATTCGGGGGTGAGTTTTGGGTGTATTAAAAATAAATCCCACTAAAACATGCATCCCTATTTTCAGCACTCACAGGACACCACCACAATTGGAGCCTACACCAATGGAGATACAGATGTGGCCCTGAGGAATGGACACAATCGCTCGGTGAGCGTCACCCATGCACAGATCCTCTCCCGTTGCGATAAATTCAGTTCCGTGGAGAGCAAGGACCTTCTCCTGGGCTTCTTGTTCATCATCAAGCACCTCTCGCAGGACCAAATGGTGGGCTGGTGGCAGAACTGCAATGAATCCGAGACCCTGCAGTTTCTCTCCATTCTGGATCTCTGCCTCCTCCAATTTCGCTATGTGGGCAAGAAAAGTGTGGTGATAACTTCGGATACCCGGCAAGGACGTTTGGCTAAGGCCAACACTCTGCCAGCAAGGACACAACCACCCACAGGGTTGGAAAATGGCAACCAGGAACAGCAGCCAAATAGTGGAACTCTGAATCAAACCAGGGAACATCTCCTGGAGGACATGGATACTCTGGCTAGGAGTCAATTGGCTCTTTATGAGTCTAATTTGGCCACCGAAGTGGGCATGATAATATTGGATTGCTTGGGGATGTATGTCCTGCAATTCAGGCAACTCCTGGCAGACAGCTTAATCCTGCCCAAAGTGGCAAGGGTTTACCTGAGATTCCTGCAGTTGGGCCAATCGGAAAGGCTCTCCAAACACGTCTTCGCTGCCTTGAGAGCGTTTATCAACAACTATGCAATGGCCCTGTTCAAAGGCAATGCCATGTTGTGTGGTCAGATGGTTTATGAGCTCCTGAAGGCCTGCGATAGTCGCCTGGTGGAGATTCGCCACGAATCTTGTGCGGTTTTATACCTTCTCATGCGCAGTAACTTTGAGTTCAGTGGCAGGAAAGCTCTGACGCGAGTGCATCTGCAAGTTATAATCTCAGTATCGCAGATGATTGGCAACGTAATCGGGCTGAACAATGCCAGGTTTCAGGAGAGCCTGTCCATCATCAATAGCTATGCGAATAGCGATAAGGCGATGAAGGGCACCGGTTTCCCCATGGAGGTCAAGGATTTAACGCGACGAGTTCGAACTGTGCTCATGGCAACTGCCCAAATGCAGGCTCACCACATGGATCCTGAAAGGTTGCTGGAACTGCAGCATTCCTTGGCCAATTCATATGCCTCCACGCCAGAGCTCCGGCACACTTGGCTGGTGACCATGGCCAGAAATCACGAGCAGAATGGAAACTTTTCGGAGTCCGCCTGTTGTCATCTCCATATAGCTGCTTTGATGTGCGAATATCTGCGCTTGAGAGGTGGTTGCTCTCTTAGTTGGTCATCAACTGCTTTCGGGAAGATATCTAGGAATATACCCCTAGATGAGCAGGGCCTGAAACTGGATGCCGGTGCTCAGGACTCGCAGTACACAGAACAAATGCTCCTGGAGCAACTGAAGCAGTGTGCCGATTTCTTGGACCGCGCCGAAAGATTCGAGTGCCTCGGAGAGCTCTACAAACTCATCCTGCCCATGTACGAAAGGGATCGCAGTTACCTAGACCTGGCCCACTGCTACGAACATCTCACCCAAGCCTATAATAAAATCGTAGAGGTGAATCGTTCAGGAAAGCGAATGTTGGGTCGCTTTTACCGAGTCGTCTTCTATGGAATGGTGAGCTAATTCACAGTAAGTTGTGGTCTTAAATAATATTTATTTCTATTTTTAGATGTACTTTGAAGAGGATCATGCCATCGAGTACGTGTACAAGGAGCCAAAGCTAACTTCGCTGAGCGAAATCTCCGAGCGACTGGCGAAACAGTACAAGGAGAAGTTTGGAGCCGATGTGGTCAAGATGATCATGGACTCGTCACCGGTAAGTGAATTTATATGAACGTTATTTATTAATTAATCAATTCCAAACCCGTAACCATCAAAACAGGCAAATCGAAGTTTTTTTGATTATATTTTTGTCTAAAGAGTGAGATAAAGAAGCAAAGTATTTTTGCTGGTCTATTGAGTTTTGACAAACAATTATATTTTAAAGCGAAGCAACAAATCCATATAATCCATCTGCAAATCATTTGAACAGATATTCATTATAGAGCAGATCCGAATCGCTGTCGCCGCGCATCAGGCTCATTCGCTAGAAATAAATTACAGAGTTTTATAATTATAGTTATACAATTGAATGATAAATTTACCCGCTTAACCTCCGTTTGACGCATCATGGAAGCATTTGTGCTTCTTGGAATCATTCGCTGCGAGGTGCCGTGGGGCTGCTTTGAATTGGACATGCCCATTCTATTGGTCACGGCACTTTTGCCCGCCTTGCAACTAAGGGAAATTGTTAATAGTAGTTTTTTAGTATATCAGGGAGGCGTATTATTTTACAAACTATTCAAAATATTTTATGAAATCAAATTACTTCATGTTGCTGTGATTTAAAAGGGATATGAACTCACGTATGATTTGACTGCTGTTTCTGTACTGAGGTACTGGCTTTTCCTGGCCTGGTCACGCGACCTGCTGCAACTGCTGACATATTGCCCGACTGCTGATAAACACATCCCGATTTCGCAGCAGCCAACCTATTTTGCTTGCGTGGTGCACCGTGTGGACATGGATCTATTTGGACCTTCCGTTGGGTAGTAGATCCGCCCGGAATATGAACACCAATCGCAGTGGAACGAAATCTCTGAATGGTTGAAGGGGTGGCCTGTACCGGCTGCATCATGGAACGGCCGAAAACCGAACTTCTGTGAGCTTGTGGTCCGTTCTGGAGGCCACTTGATCCTGGTCCTCGGGCAGAGCATTTGGCCTTGGCCGATTTGTAGACCCGGGGAAAGGAGGACGGCACACTGTTGGTTATCACAGATTTGGCCGGCATTGTTTGTGATACGTCTAAATGAAAGTCTTCTACCATCATGGGCTCAGTACTTTGCTCAGCCTCATTTAGCTGGTTGACCAACTGAGATCCCTCGGAATCTTCGTACCTGAAATGATGTAAAAGTTCTATAAAGTTCTTCAGTTAAAGCTACTTTCCATTTAAGGCTCACCTGTAAAGATTTCCCCTAACATATTCCATTGGAATCGATGGGCCGACACTTTCTCTCGGCGGTGAGCTGATCAACTGGGACTCGTCATCTCCTGCATAAGCATCTGCCTCCACATCTGGTTTCCTACCATTGTTGGACATGCAAACGGTGACACTAGAAGACTGTGCCGTGGGTGGTGGGACCACTGTGCTCACTCTGCTAGCAGATCGATTAATGGGAATCTGATCCCGACTAACAATCAATCCGAGCCTGTGGCACAACTCCTTGAAGGCCTTGTGAGTAACCAAGTCTTGATAGCTCATCGGTTCCGTGAAGGTGAAGAAGTTCTCGAAGGCCTTGATGCCCTCGATCTGGTGCTCGATTTCCACCTCCGTGTAGCTGCGATTGGAGCACAAGGTGCACCTGGGACAGACGGAACCATCTCCGCTAATCTCATACTTCTCGCTCAGAAGGTCGTTAACCCGAATTAGAAACTGGGCCACCAGAACGCTCTCAGGTCTGCTGGCCAGCTTTTCCTGATCGCCCACAGCCAGTCGGAGGCTCTGGCGCTCGTGGAAGATGGGACTAATCGAATCCGGAGGCTGTAGCTGGTGGACCGGCTGCTTTGCGGTGAATGTCATGCTGAGACCTTGGCCACCTGGTAACAAACCCACCGAGATCTCGTCCAGAGGCATTTGTTCATCTCCCAATTGGCTGAGGAACTCGAAGATCTGACGCTGGAAATAGAATCCATTTTCTGCACGATTCACGGCATCGCCAACGATTTCGGGTTTCGGTAATGTTGTAGTTGATGTCGCCTCCGTTTTGGTTTCTGCACTTGGAAACTGGCGATAAGAGGGCACGAACTCCACCGCGTTCGGATTGAGAGAGTACTCCGGTACACACGGAATCGGACTCTGATGCGGCATCCTTACCAATCCCAGACCCATCCCATGCGACGGGAAGGCGAAGATCTGCTCCATAACGGAAACAGACGGGGAACTGGTGAATACTGACTGGATGTCCGGCGATCTGATGAACTGGTGGTTTGTGCCAAATATCTGAACGCGAACTGTATACAAAATTTGGATACTACTGCGGCTCTAGTGTACGGACAGTGGTTGTTGTATAAAAATAACAAACAATTTACTAGTAACTAGTAAAGTTGTTGAATTGTTTGAACTACATCGGTTGAGGGTAGGAGTGATATTCTGATTTTTCCCTAAGTGACGACTTGATTTCAAAGTCACGGGCATAGCGAATAAATGTTGTATTTTATAAACAAATATTATTTTATTTTTTTAACTAGTGTAATTAATTTACTAGATTTAAAGCCGCTTTTCTCATTGAAAATGTACATTTTTACATTATATATTTTAATATTTTATAAATCCACCTTACTATTTTTTTTCAGGTTAAAGTGGACGAATTGGATGCCAAACTTGCCTACATACAGGTCACCCATGTGATTCCGTTCTTCTCCAAAGACGAGCTTGACCAGCGGCTCAATGAATTCGAGCAGAATCATGATGTGGACACTTTTATGTACGAAACCCCGTTCACCAAATCGGGAGCAGCCCGTGGCAGCGTAGAAGAGCAATGGAAACGCAAGACAGTTATAAAAAGTATGAAATATCTTCTTTACATTTTACAATAAATATTACCTCTTTTATCTTCGCAGCTCAATATTCCTTCCCCTACGTTCTCAAACGTATACCCGTAAAATCCCGCGAAATCATCGAACTTAGTCCCATTGAGGTGGCGATCGATGAGATGCAATCCAAGGTTTCAGAGCTGGAGGAGATTATTCTCCCGCCAGCCGATGTGAAGAAGTTGCAGCTGCGTCTGCAGGGAAGTGTGGCGGTGACGGTAAATGCCGGTCCTTTGGCCTACGCCCATGCCTTCCTCGATGCAAAGGTGGTCAATAACTTTTCACTGGATCGCGTTGGAGATCTTAAGGACGTCTTTCGGTATGTTACAACCTAAATAGTTTACAAATTCAAATCGCTTTTTATTAATTGGGTGTTTTCCTTTGCAGCGACTTTATTGTGGTCTGCCAGAAGGCTCTGTTCCTCAACGAGCGGATCATCAGCGCGGACCAGAAGGAGTACCATCATGTGCTGAAGGAGAACTACGAGAAGCTGTGCCTGGCGCTCAGTGAGTTGCTCGACGACGAGTCCTTCCAGCCGCTCGGCGACGATGCCGACAGCATAAACCAGCGCAACAGCATGGCTTTGTTCAATGCGATCAGTGGCGCCTCCCATAACTCAAGTACTGCTTAAGTTCAACAAAATTCAGAAACTCAGTCACCCACACGCACAGCTAACCAAACAAATGTTGATTACCGAATGTATTCAAATAACACGAGCCTGTGACGTAGGCGTAGATAGCGTAAAGCGTTAGCGTAACCACAACGTAGTCGTAACATAGACTCTATTGGTGTTCCCTTGTTTGATGTTGTCGTTGAATTTGAAATTGAAATTGTCTTGCGGCAGGTAAAGCTCGATGTTGGGCTCAACGGTTTGAGTCTCGGCTGAGGGAATGCGCACGTGACTAACCCCACAAAAAAAGAAAAACTAAAACAAACCCAAATTTGGTGGCTATTAATCCGAACCCAGACTAACCGCAACCGCTTAATGACAAAATTTGGCTAACCTAAGCTAACTATACGTTCTGTGACCCCCTCCCAAAGCTTTTCCATTTTGTATTAACGAGTTTGTAATTCTCCCTTTTTAGGACCGTATTTTGTTGAGCAAAATACCAGCAACAACACCCACCACCACAGTTCCCACATAAACACACAGAACTCCACACACCATTCATAACCGATAACCGAACTATATATTCTGTGCTAAACGACCAGTTCCATAAGTTCCAGTTAACCGAAATCACTTGTTAATTTCTATGACTAGGCCTAAGCGACTATGTTTTAAATTACCTATTGATTGTTGTTAGATTTTTATGTTGACCGATTTGATTTATTTTGATTTCTCATTTACAATTGTGTAATATATCTGTATAACCTTTCATAGCATGCCTGAAAATTGATAGATGCCGAATCTAGTTTTTAATTTAGTTTTAAGATTTTCTACTATGATTATTTTTTATTTTGACAGATTTCTGTACATTTTTGATTTCATTTTAGTAGGCTATCTGCAACCTGTACCAGTTACTTTATTAGATCAAATCTGCTAACGTTTGTGTCTTCTTCAAATCTCGAAATGGCTAAAGAATCGTTTAATAACTTAATTATTCCTAAACGTAAATGAAATTAGTTTTAGTGTTAACAAACTAGACAAATAAGTTCCCGCAAGCAACAGAACTTACCAAAGTATTCAGATAAAGGAAATACCTATTAAACAGATCTACGGATATATATTTACATACGTGCATTTTCTAGTGAAATCGTATAAAGAACTAAATACAAATATATGCATTAAATGTTAGAGCAAAAGCGTTTTACTGTTGGGTTCAATTTGTATTTATTAACAATTTTTTAAAATTATTTAACAATTTTGCTCATCATGCGCGGATCGACACAGAAATATGTTATTACAAATTTTGCTTATAGAAATTTTGCTGCGAACTAAACCGAACAAACGAATGTTAGGCGTTTTGGAAGCCATCAATGTTGGATTGAACAGTCAATGAGTCAAACAATCAATCAATCAACCAATCAATGTTCCGTTTAAGGCTACATAAATATGTAAATTTTAATCATCTCCTTCTGGCTTAGGCTAGTTAGAATTACAAGCGGACATTGGGATTCCGGGAGCGGACGAAGTTCAGCAGCTCGTCGGAGTCCTCGCACACGAATGGCTTGATGTGATGACAGGCCACGTCGTGCCACTTGATGCCATCGTTGTAGAAGTTGTTCAGGATGGACAGGCAGCTCTCGTCGTTGCCCTGGGCAGCCTCCCGGTTATCGGGCTGCGCCTGCTGGTATCCGCCCGTGGCCGACCAATCTCCGGTGTTCCTCTGCGAGGTGGGTCCAATCTTAGCCCCCGATCCCGACCAGAACCATCCGTTCTCGTTGGGCGGCTGCAGATCGGGTCTGTCGCAGCCGGCAAAGTTGCACTTCCTGCCCGAGGTCCAGATATATCGCACATTGCCCCTGGCGATCCGCTGCTTCACAAAGTCATTCTCCTGCGGCGTCTCCAGGGAAACGGCGTCCATGCAGTGGCGACGGCAGATGTTCCTCGCGTCCAGCCAATCAACCTCCAAACTGCGAGTGGGAGCATGCTCCCAGCTGAAGAAGTACGAGTGGGACACGCCCCGGGCATCTCGGTAACTGGCATGGCGCACCCGGTTGGCACAACTTCTCGGATCGGGAAGGGCCAGGCGACGCTGGGCCAGCGCCACGGTGGCACTCAAAGCCAGCAACAGCAGTGCACGCAGCACAGACATATTTGGATAGCTGAGAAAAAGAATGGAAAAGTTAATTAATTTTGTTCGATTCGCAAAGTTCATTTGTTTATTTCATCGTTTAAATAATCTCCGATTTTGAAATAATATCAGTTGTTAATCTCAAGAAATTCTTCACAACTTAAACTACAAATTTTAAAAATTATTTTTATAGAACAGAGGATTAATTATAGACACCGTGTTATAGCCACCAATTACACCAGCAGACCTGTTTGAATTTCTGACAAATCCAGAGTAGCCTAACCCCCAAAGTTTGGCCTAAAACTGATTTAAAATCAAACTCTGACTAGGCTTGGATCTGATTTGCCCCACCCATTGCATTTCCGCTTGGATGAGTCGCTGGGTTTTATGCAAAATCACTGATTGGAAATGCTTTGCATCGATTTTGATCAATTTTGAGTGTATTTTGTATATGGAATTTGTCGCTTACAATTGTCATTTTGCACAATTTGATTCCATTTCGGCTAATTAAGTAGTTTTCCATTTCGGCGAGAGGCCTTCAACCTGGTTTCTATTTCGTAACGTGAGAACAACTGACTTTTATTTCGCCCAGCAACAGGGAGAGATCTTTTAACTTGTACCTATGCAAATAAGCTTATTGTTTTATATCGGAACATAAAAACCATGAAAATTGTATGCAAATTTTTTGATGTGTTCATTGATGTGCGACTGGTTCTGGTTATGAGCCACTTGGTAAGTAATCAAAATTACATCTTATGTAAATTGTCTGCTTGCAATTAGATCCGGATTTAAATTGGCTGATCTAAGCTGGGGTTCCATTTTATTGGGAATGGCTGAAACGCGTGCTGGGCTTTGTCTATTGAGTACAAAAAAAAGTTAATTATCGTTAACTAACCAAAGCAAATTGCAAATTAGTGGAAATAAATTGTTGATTGAAAAGCTCATACAGTTGAAGGAAAAATTGTCAAAGTAAAAGATTTTTGGTAAAATAAAAAAAAAACAAAATACTTTTAAATGATCTTCTATTTTTTTCCGAATAAGAAAATCCTTTTTTTTTAATTCTTTAAAGGTATACTTAAAATATTCATGGCTTTTTTCCCTACTGAAAGTCAATAGGAGACACAGTGACCTCAAAAAAATTACCAAACCGTAACTGACCTAGCCCAAAAACCTGACCTATCCAACGCCAAGAAACTCCAAGTCCCCACGCACACTCGGCAACAGTCTGGAACATGCATATATGGCCATTAGTTAGTCAGAGACATTCCAGTACTCCGGCGTTTCTAGCTCAGCTGAAGCCCAGAGTTTGTCTTGTGCATACCAAACTAATAAATACTCGCAGTTAATGGAGAAAGTTGCCCGAGTTCGGGGCTCTGAGGCCCCGACCATGGTCATGCATTACACATGTGTATATTGGTGGGTCTTTCGGTCTCTGGTCAATATTCGAAACTCTTCCGCCTGATAACACTTTTGGCCTGGGCCTTTGTTTTGGCCACGCGCAATTGCATGTTTTTTTCCCCGTTTTTTTACGGCTAGTAAATTTTGTAATTTGAATTTCCGTTGCCTCATTTGCTCTTCCTACTTAAAGCACCACCAATACGTTTGGCATATGACAGGCTTGTTCATCTTGCCAGCTAATTGCCGTGGGTAAGGGCATTGGCAGCTGGTGAAATATTTCCGAACCAATTGTCTTCACCTCTTCTTTCGGGCACTTGCTCCCAAGTAGCTCATTTTGTCTCATTTTTGTTTGCCTTTTGATTTTTTTGTATTTTGTGGCTTGTTTTCTTTTCTTATGCAATACTGGCTTTATTGAACATTTCAATGGAGGCACTTGTAAATATAAATTGTGGGAGAAAGGCATTTATTTTTTGTTTCTTTTGGCGGCTAAATGACTAATGATGATTTTAGGCTTCACCTGAGCGGCGTGCAAAAAGCAACCTTCAAAACGTGCTCAATAACCAAATAAATATTACAAAATAGCAGCAGCAAAAAGCAGTCAAAATCTTTGAAAGATGTTTTTCTAAGCACACTATCGTGCGCACATCTGTGCAACATTCCGAATCCGAATAGTTAGATAATTAATTCCAAGCCACTTGTGCTGACTACGTGGTTGCATCTGCTAAACATTTTTATTTTTATTTTTTTGTACCCCTTCCACCTGCTGTACTCACCACCCCCCAACATGGCAATTAATCTCCGGCTTATACATTACATTTTACAGCGGTCTCTGCATGACTCTAAGCAACTGGTTTTCCTCTGGATTTTTCTTCTTACATGGCAAACAGATTTTATTTATGTATCACGCGCCTCGAGCATTTTTGGAGGTAAAGTAAATTTGTAAAAAATTGTCATTAGCTGCGAGGAGCGGAACAGGTGTCTAAATCTTATGAACCGGAGTTATATGGTTA
This sequence comes from Drosophila takahashii, assembly GCF_030179915.1. NCBI lineage: Eukaryota > Metazoa > Arthropoda > Insecta > Diptera > Drosophilidae > Drosophila > Drosophila takahashii. The sequence continues at coordinate 15,741,063 of NC_091678.1, forward strand.
AAAATAGTCAATTAAGTATTTCTACATTATTGGCGGAGAAGCTCGATGAAGGCGGCTGGTTTTTAATTTAATAAAATTTTACGTTTTCACAGTTTTAAGTAAGATGAATATATGAAAAAACGATTCATTCAAAAATGATAAGATTAAAGAATTTACAAGGCAGATCATAGCATTTCCTAAAATATTTGTTTGCAACTTATGATAGGGAAGAAAATTAAATTTACGATGAGTTTTTAGAAGTTTATGCCTTTTAAGTTAATTATAGACTCAATCCTTAACTCCCTTTACCATCTTGAAACCCCTTCTATTTAATTAGAACTACCTAGATCTTTGTCATTTCCTGTTAATTAGAAATCAATCGATAAGCAGACGTTTCTCCAGAGAAAATATCGAGAAACTTGCACTTGCAGCTTGTTTGTAGAACGAAGCCGAAGACCAAGACGAGTTTCTGCTTTTTAAGCACCACCTCATGGATCTGCGATGACAGTAATTATAAAGAAGACGGATTTGCCAGCTGCAATACCCACTTGATAACTTGTTGCAACAACAACCCACCTTTGGGTATCTAGATAGCTCGCTTCTGATGCCGTCGAGGTCTCTTTTTAGTACTAATTAGAATGTTTGGGTCTACCGTCGATGTTGCGCCATCTGTGCATCTGTGGGTCAACCACTTTGACCTCTTTTCGCGGAGTTACCGCAGAAAAAGGGAGCAGGATGCTGCCGTTATGAAAGTTGCAGGCGGATGCGACTACTTAATTGCCTGGTCTCGGTCTGGTCTTGGCCAGATCTGGCTGGTCTCGTCTTGGCCCCAAGCTGAAGATGAAGAAGCAGCCGCTGGCCAAGAGTAAACAATATGCAGAAAAACTGGACGGCCTGTAGAAGAAAGTCTGTCAACTGTGGCCAGTTTCAGACCACCAGACCGACCGACCGACCAACAGACCACAGACAGGCAGAAGGAGCGTTACTTTTACTGGTCAGCAGGCGGCAGGCAGGCAGCACCTGCAGCTTACTGGTTTTCTCGGATGAGCAAAACACCGAACACTGAAATTCCACAGACAGTGCAGCGCTGGAAACAATAACAATGAAGCGAAATGATAGTGAAAATGGTCATGTTTCTTCTTTCAGTTTTTGGTCATCACATAAAATCGTATTTATATGTGCAGGCCATATCAATAAATACTGACAGCGCGTCAGGTGGATATGGGAGCAGGGAATGGTGGGGTTTGGTGAGAGGTTCAAGTGGAATCTTCTCAATTGTCTGGGCCCATCTTCACTTTCATCTCTGGAAATGGCGCTAATGAGTTGCTCAAATTTTTTGCCTTGGCCAGGTAAATAAACAAACCAGCGAGTGGAAAGGGGAAACTAAAATGCTTTGAGAAAGAAGCAGAATCTTGGTGTGCCTCTTCTAACTATCGAAAAATTATAAACAAATATGAAATAGCTCACAAATTTATACAAAGTCTTCACTAAGTATTTATATAAATTTTAAAAAGGGTCTGTTAGCATTAACATTTTTTGAGAAGAAGATCATTTATCAATTTGGTATTTATAGTTTTCTAAAAACTATCATAAAAAAGTCTGAAATAATCTATTACTTGTAAAAAAATCTTGGTTACTCCCAAATTACTTTAATGATATCCACATTCCTTTAATATTGCACACCCTTTATTATAATCCCCACAATTAAAACGATTAAAAATTGAGGCTTCAAAGGTTGAGAACAGAAAGTCACCAAAAATTGGCATATGTAAAACCCGAATGGGGCGGAAAAGATACGCCCACTGGCGAAAAAACTTTCCTTTAAGCAGAATCCATCCAACAGAGTGACAGGAGGAGCCCAGAGAGATTTTTTTGTAAAGACTTTCCCGCATTCCGCGGAGATAAATTATTTTGTTGTCAATTGGAGACGGAATCGTGACTGGTGATTTCTACTGTGGAATTTTCACAGATTGCAGACCAAAAGTACGAGTCCTCCTCCGCAATTGCGATGAGGAACGGCATTGAAATTGTTTAACCATTGACCTGTCACAGCCGACTTTAAACAGCCACTCAAGTGAGGTCATTTCCAGTTGCAGCTGTAAAAAGGCCAAAGCGCCTCTTATCAAGTTTCTGTTATTGCTAGTCATAAAATATTATTGGCATGTTGGTTTTAGACTTTACGACCCGAATTCTGTGCAGTAGCCGCAGTAGCTCACAGCTGGCGCAGCCTGACATTTTGGCAATTACTGCCCGAATATTTGCATGCTGCTGGAAAATTAGATTTTCCACTCATTTGCACTGCCAACATATTGCGTAATCTTCTGCTTCACTGCATGACCCTGGGGGTGGCGAGTGGGCGGTTGTCAGCCGAAAAGCAGACCGAAATGAGGCCATAAATAAAGAAAAAACAACTCACTCATTGTTGGGTTAACTAACAACGTTTTTCACACTATTTACCATGTTCTTCAAACTGACAGAATGCAAAGTGACAGCATTAATTGTGGTAGGTCGGAACAGAGTTCTAGGAAAATGTGATTTGTCATCGTCAGACTGCAGTCTGTTTTAAGCGAAAAAATAAATATTTTAAAATAAATATTTTAAATTTAAATACTTTAAGTTTATGCGAAAACTTGAAACACAAAAATGGGAAATTTGAACTATAATAAATTTTATTATATTAATTTTGTTTTTAACTAAAAGAATCAACAATCTTTAAAAGTCTAGAAAACATAAATAGTTTTTGTATTTATTTAATTGAATGATAATCACAACTAAACCTATATTCTAGCACAAACTAAAAGAATATTTAATCATTAGTAATCTTATGGTTATTTTAAATTAAATTGACTTAACCAAAATTCTTGATGTATAATTGATCTCGTATTTTAAACTAAAAAGTTTGATTGCAAAATCACAAGTCTTGAAAAAAACTTAACACTTTTGTGCAGTCACTTGTCCTTAAAGGATATAGCCTGTGATGTGTGATAATCACCTTTTGATTGAAACGAACGACACGAACGGGGAACAGTACTGAAATCCAAGTTGTAGATATTGTTGTTGGGACAACCGCACGCAACGCTTCACTTTTACTAACTGAACGCAGTGACGATCTTGCCAGGGTTTATAACTTGGCCCCAAAAAGCCGAACAAACCAAAACGAGCAAAAACCGCCAGCGGTTCGATGTTCGAACGCGGCTCAAGCCGGGCTGGAGGCTTGGCTTAAACGAGTGATCGAGTGGGCTGCGGGTAAAGGTAAAAAAAATAGATGGCAGCCAATATGGCATAAACAGCGGGAGGCCTTTTAGCTGGAGATGAGCTCGGAATGCATTCGATGGCTAATTGAGTTAGTTGCAGCTACTGCTGCCATAAATGTGTCAGTCTGCTACTGGTTTGGAGTTTCGGTTTCGAGTGGAGTGCATCTTGCAGCTTCGAGCATGTTGGCACAGCAAGTTCGCTGTTTGAGTCTTTTGTTTTTTCTCTTTGGTAAAAAATAACAAATAAGTGTGAAAAAGGCAAAACTCATCGATAGCCGTTACAAGCTTTGTTTAAAGAAATGATTATGCATTTATGTTTGATTTTATTTTAATTGTCTTGAGCTAAGCCGAATTGCCCCCGGGGTTAAATTTAATTATTTAAGGTTTTTTTACATTTATGTAACAATTGAATATTTTTTGGACTCTCCGATACAAAGCAAAACGGTGTCAATAAAATCAATAGAGCTTAAATTGCTTCCGGCACAATTTGCTCATCATTAGCCAAAAGGTGTTGAAGAAGCGAGCAAAAAGGGCAGCATAAAGATAAACAACAACAAAAAATGGAAAAATAAATACAAGCTTAAAAAAAATGTTTAAATTGTTAAAAACGAATTTTAGCTGCCTTTGTGGGCCTACTCAGTTTGATTAATGAGATTTCTCGATTTGCCTAATGAGAGCACAAGAGATGAATTCATTAATTTTCATTGTGCTCGGCCCAATAATATTGCTAAATAATATTCGTTGTTATCTTAGTGTACACCTCCAATGCTGCGGCTGCTCAAGTTCACCCCTACAAGGCGAATCAGCTTCTGATCTGTTCCAAGTGTCCTCTCACGCACCTCGAGCTCATCTTCAAATTGCATTTTATACATACTCGTACATAAAACATCGAAATGTACCCGTTGTGAAGTCGTTCGGCAAATTAAATTTAATTGCATTTTCAGCGGTTGCGAAGTGCGGTAGAGTGCCAGCCAATAACTTCAAATCGATTCGATATCGCTTCAAATTTGCCGGGACACCAGTGCATCTTTTTTAAATACTCTTGACAAAGGTATAACGGACAAGGGGGTTTGTTGAGCTTACGACTACCGTCATTAATTCCAAAGCACCAAAGAATGCTATCTTGAGACAGCGAAAATATGATAGTAATTAAAGAGAAGCTTAAAGAGAAACCAAATGTCAATTTTAACACATCATTAGAAAAAACGAAGTAATAAACCTGTAAGCTTTTTTCATTAGAATAAATCATTAAAATTTAAATTTAACTAGATTTAAATGTTACTTCAAAAGAATTTAAATTTTTATGATGCAACATTTACAATAAAGACTTGGTAAATATATATTCTTAAAATTTTTTAACAAAAAACATTTGGTCCTTCAAATTGTTTGATTATTATTTGAAAAGGCCTTTTTAATTTCGAAGAATGTATGAATTAATAATACTATTGTTTTATTAATCCAGAGAGAGTAGTTTAGTGTATTTTTAGGTTCGGACCTCCATATTAAGCCTGCATTTCTTGATATTTGCTATGACTTTGAACGCATTTGTTTAAGTGATTTATGCATCCCAACATCCGATCTCAAAATCAGTCGAAGCAGCAGATGTGTGAAATCATTAAGTGTGAACAGCGGCAAACTCTGATCGCCATAATGATGGAGCCCCGAACTTGAACTTGAAGAACGCTGACTTGCAAAAGGCCGCCGCACAAAAAAGCAAACGAATCTGAAATATACACAATCCAAAAGGCATATCCATGGCTGTGGCTGCAATTAGATCTGCACTCCACTCCAAATGGGTTACCCAGAGGCGAGCAACAATTAAAAATGGGTCTCGCTAGCGGAGCAACAATAAAAATTAAAACTCCGCTTACCATGAAGTTAAGTACGAGAGACCTTAGGCGTCATGGATATACATACATTGTAGTATCCACATTCATAGATACAAACGCACGAGATGTTGATATTTTTTGGCCCTCGGCTGATGCTCACGATCGGTGTGGGATTGTAACAATTTTCCATTGCCTGCAATTCCACTTTCCTCTGCCACATATTTCACAAAATTGGCAAAATCCCACGCAGCCACATACTCATAATTGGGTCGCTTAATCTATCATTTGACATCTCCCATCCGCGATCCCCGCCGCCTTCAGACAACTTTTTAATTACAATTGGGCTCATTGTTTGAGCTTTTTGTGGTTACGCAACATTCGCATTGCGTGGCGATTGCCAAAGGAAAGTTATCATTAGATTGACATAAAAACTCTTTATCGGCCTGATTGCGAGCGGCTCAAGAAATGTTTGGCCTTACAAAATGGGTTTGTTTTTGTAATATTTGCGAAGCTTAAGTGCGATGTTTCCTTTTCAAATAACGTACAAATTACAATTAATGCGTTATAAACGAAGAAGGTTATTTTAGAGGTTGCCCAGTTGGTTACAATTTACTGTACAATTTTTTTTATCATTTCTTAAGACAGCTTAAATTTCATTCAAATCGCAATTAAAATATGTAGGCTACTATTTATAATTTACTCCCTAAAACTTTAAATTTTTTGTATTAACTAAATATGTTAAATGATAAATTTTGGAATAAACTAAATTAAAACTGGTAATAATTTTTTTATCCTGCCAAATAATATTTTACTTTTTTAGAAGTCATGAAATGGACTTTAAATGTCTGTTTCGCTACATTCAAAAAATTAGGGGTTTAAAGGTTAATTTAAAATAGAACAAGAAAATAAGCAGAAAATATAAAAACTTATTTCTTCAATTCCAAAAACAACCACTTAATTAAGGCATTCTGGACAATAATTAAACATATATTTCTCATGGACAGGTGGGATACAAAAAATTGGATGGTGTTTAAAAAGAAGTGCGGGCACAAAGCGTAAACAATGATAAATTACAATAACATAACATAATAAACTTTGGGCGCTGATGCTAATTAACTTCTTTTTCCCTCGTCGAATATACATAGATTTCGATGGTTCACCACGTTTGCATACAAGATATACGTATGAATATCTGAGGTTACCATAACCCAGTGACTGACTTTGAGTGTTTACCGCATCACGTGGCGTCGGCACCTTGGGTTCTGTAACTCATCGTCTCTCCATCGCCAAAAACCAACATCTATTTCGCCACTATTTGGTGGCCAAAATGTCAGAGGTTTCTGCGCGGCTTTGTGGATTCGGTCAACTGACGATTATCCAAAGCATTTTCCGCCATCAACAATTATTTATTTCATTTATATATGGTTATAAGTATTTTTGGGTCGGTCTTTTTATTGTCAATTGAGGAAGCCTTCAACGTTTTTGGCCCTGAAATAAATTCGCATCACATCGCTTGGAATTTAAAATTGTTCAAATAATTGTTTGGTTTCAGTTTTGGTCAAGGAAAAGGTTTACTTTGTTTTGTTTTTTATACTTAATTTTGGACAATATTTATTTGGGTGAACGAATGCGGTCTTTGTTTTCGTTAAATTAAATAAATAATTGGATTTTATTTTAGGCTTATAAGAGGATAAGATAAAAAATATTTGCCTCTTTTTTCTTTTCAACATTCAATGCATAAAAAATAATCTCACTTAGACGTAAAGTTATTCCGTTTTTTTTTTGCATCTTTAAATGAGTAAGAAATCGCTGTTTGCTGCGACCCCTTTTCCTTCTTTTTTTATCACTCAGATTTATATATTTTACTTGCAAATTCCAACTTTCGTATATACACGTACTTTTCCACGAAAAACTAAGTGCTACATTGCGTTGCACGTGTGAAAAATAAACAAACAAGCTGGGTGGCTTCTTAAAATGCATTTTATTTAACGTCGGCGCCATTGTCATCCGAAAGCGAACCCAAAGACAGCACTTTTGGGGAGACTTAACCAAGGCAGAGACTCTGTTATTGTTTCGACTGCGGCTTGTTGATGTGTTGTTGGCCAAATGGTGCGACAAAAATTCTGAGCCAGACACATGATTTGTTGCACTGAGGCACGATGTTGGGCTGAGAGCTTGGAACTGGGAGCTCATTAGGCCGGGGGGAGATTATGCAATCTCGTTTGCATTGTTCAGTTTGCTGGCAGCAGATGAAGATGATGGCAGCACTAGTTAAACTCATCTTCTTGTTTGGATTTCGTTTTGCCCAGCTTTAATAATGTGGATTTCTGTCGGCATTTTAGTTTAGGTTTATATTTATATATTCTAATACATTTCACAATACAGATTCATAATACATTTTGTTCAGTTTCGCGTGTATTTAATGTATTAAATGGTCATTTAGTTGGGATCCTGCTGCTTGTTAAGAATCTTCTTTTTCTTGGCCGGTGAATGCGGGTTGGAGTCATCCTGCTGGATTTCCTTGACACCGAGTGGCTGGTTATTAACCGATTTTGACTGGGAACATGCTCGCTTCGACTTATCCACTTCCACCTGTTCGTTCTTCATTTCCGATTTCGAATCAGATCGCACTCGATTGGCGTCCTTTTTGTTTTGCCACCACTGCATCACTGAATCTTCGCTTTCCCTTATAAAGTCCTGCCAGATCTTTTTCAAGCCAATTTCTTTTTCGTACAACTCAAAGTCTTTCATGTCTTCCACAAGTTTCTTGGCATCTTCATAGGATGCGGCTACTGAGACATCGGCCTTCAGCCACTTGACCTTGACCTTATATTCAAAATTTCGCAAACGTCTTATTTCATTCTTCTCCCGTTGGGCTACATGGAACACACAGCTCTGGTATATATCCCGCCGTTGCGGTTCCGGAACCTCCATCCATGTTGGAGTTTCGGCAAATGTCTCTTCGCATTGGGTGTACGTCATCCGTGAGTTTATCTTGGACATCAGAAACTGCACCAGCTCTTCCCCCTGCTGTCGCGTTTTGTATTCATTGAAGATCTTCTTGCGTCCCTGGAGGTTCCTGAACTTTGAATATCGCGGATCTTTTGAGATGATCGCCACACACTGGTTCCAGTCGGCATTCGAAGGCACGTTGAGGCTTACAAGCAGCCATGTAAAACAATCTATGGACTGTTGATTCTCCTTAAGCGCCACCGAATTTTCCATATTTTTAGCTAGAAGAGATTGTGGGAATTATCTAGCGGAAACTAAAAGTTCAATGGCCGCTTTTACCCTTCTGTGGTAAGGTGGATGGATCTGCTTGATCCGAGGCGGAGTTCTCGTTTATCCTGCGCTCTGTGTCCTCGTTCGTCCTTAGTGTCACTTCAACATTGATTGACTTCCCGGGCTCTTTGACTTTATTGTAATGATTCTGATTCTCTTCATTCCGCCTTAAATAAGGTTCAGGGACTTCTTCCTCCAGATACCAAGGCCTCCATAGTTCCATTGCTAGCGTTGCCAGGGTCGACGTATTAGGTAAAGTAGTAGATTCTCCTGATCCGGATTCTAAATAAATATATGAAAAATAACCAGAGGTTAGGAGTGCGATTTTCTTTTTCTTATTTGACAATTCTAACAGCAACTGTAAGAACTGTTGTGAAATCTTTAAAACATATAATTCTACAATTCTAAATATTTTGCAAATATGTACCTAAGGAATTCAGAGAATGGACAATTCTCATGAATATGGCTGCTTAAGTGTACATACGTTGGGTACCCAGGGCATTAGGAGTAGATTTTGAGGATCCAGCCGTGGGAATCTCAAATGTTGTGGGCAGGCTGGGTAAGTCAACACTGCTGCTCGATGGCGGCATCTGCTGATCCTGCTCCAACGGATTCGACGAAGTAATATGCCCTTGGCGTGATGAAGTGATGCTGGGGTCCAGCTGAAACTCCGGATGGTCTTGAGAAGAGGCCTGAAAAGATTTTTGCTTTGTAGTTTAACGACGCATTATGACCTTATCACATGTTCACCTTTCTGCGCACCACTTTCGTTTTATTTGGTTCAATCTGGCAATCAGTATCCGGAAGTTGAGAGAGTTGCCTGAGTGCCAGTGCTCTCTCCTCCTTTGTCTCCTTCCCAAAAACCCATCTATTCCCGTTCGACGTTCTTGGTAATGGAGACCTCAGCTCCGGACCAACATACAATTCCTTCGGCATTTCTTGCGCTTTCCTTGACACTTTCCACAATGGCGTCTGTACTTTTACGATCAGTGGTGCAAGTAAACTATCGATATAACATCGATATACATAGCTGAGGGAAACCAATAACTAGGGTATTCCCAAAATCGTACAGTTTCGATAGGGCTCAGATCATTATCCGAAAGTTACAAGTTTTAGGTCATATTGCTATTTGGGAGGAATATTTAATAAGACAAGTGCCAAAGCGATATTCGCCAAATATTTTCTATAGAGTATGTTTCCAACAAAAAGCAGTGATGAGATTATTGTTTAACGGAACCTTTGAAACTTAAGTTTATTTATTTTTAAGTGAACGCTTGTGTTCCTTTTTTAAAAAGGAGGAAACGGAAAGCGAGAATTATTTTGTAAAAAATCTTAATAGATTGCAATTGGAATATAACATTATGTAATGCTTTCGTAAAACACCTTCAGGACTCTTTCGTGACTATTATGTTCTAACCTTTCAAACATGTGTGTAATGGTTTACGTCCATATCCCTTCATTTACTAGGTAATTACCTGACCAAATCGAGATTAGGAAATGATTCCATCGCCTCGTTGTTAGATATCAATTGATGAAATTCCAATTGTACCTGTTGCCATGGTTGAGCAAACAACGGCAATTACCATATCGCTTCAATTTAATCTGCGATAAGGACTGCACTTCAGCGAAATGGCTCAACCTCAATTAAGCGAGAAGGAAATGTAATTTATTCGGATTTTAGCTATGATCCGCTACGGAGTGGACACTTTTCGCGGGTTCCGAGGTCGACTGCGCTATTGGCTGAGTGCCCGGGATTGCTATGGTTCCATTTCCCTGATGGTGGCCCTTGCGTTCGCCCTTGGAATCACGCCGTATTTGGTAAGGCGAAGTTCGCAGGGCGAAAGTTCCTTGGAGCAATCTTGGTATGGATTCGTAAATGCCATTTCCCGCTGGCTGCTGCTCGCCTATTGCTACAGCTACATCAACATGAGTAACGAGAGCTTAATTGGCTACTTTATGAAGAATCATGTGTCCCAGATTAGCACCAAACTCCACGACATCGGAGGCATAGTAGTGGCCATATTTACCTTCATCATCCCGCTGCTCCTGCGAAAACACTTTCTAAGATCTGTGAAGACTATGGTGCAAGTGGATCAACAACTAGAACGTTTACGAAGTCCCGTCAATTTCAACACAGTTGTCGGCCAGGTTGTCCTGGTCGTATCAGCGGTCGTTCTCGTGGATACCATCCTTCTGACCACCTGCCTAGTTTGCCTCTCCAAAATGGAGGTGTACGCCTCGTGGCAGCTGACCTTTATCATGGTCTACGAACTCATGTGCGTTTCCATCACCATCTGCATGTTCTGCCTGATGACGCGAACGGTCCAACGGAGGTTCACCTGTCTGCACAAGGTGAGTCATATTTTAAAATAATGTGTAATCGATATCGGCTAAAAAGTGAAAGGAAACTTGGTATTCGAAAAGTATGCAACAATATTTGTTTTAAAAAAATGTTCACACCAAATCCTCAATCCACCACTGAGTACGATAATAAATAACGGTAATCTAGGAATATTAAAAGTTTTAGAAAAAACTACACAAGTAATAACCTTATTTGAAGTATTTTTGCGTTTGTCTAATTTAATTAAACAGCACAAGTTAAGACAAACCTGATGTATTGGCACACACATCTGCCAATTCATCTGTAAGAAATATCCACTCACCCAATCATCATTCAACACCTGTCAATCAGAGTTCCCAGTACACAAGACGCAGAACTGAATGGAGAAATCTGATCAGCTTATGGCAAAGGCAATGGCCAGGAACCACTCCCCCTTTGGTATCCTTCACCTTCATTTCCATACCATATCCACCCATCGATTGTGACCAGATATGCGATTACTCGAGTGTCTCTTGATAATGAAGATAATGAATTACCCGTCACGAAGCAAACTCACATGAATACTCACACCCTCGCGGGGCTGATATCTTTATGGTCTAAACAACTGAATTAAATTCAAGGCATCAAGGACACGGTGATGCTGATTTAGATGGTTTATTTGTTGGTAGGAAAGATTTTTAGCCATTTCCTTCTACATTTTTGTAATATTTACGAATTTTAATATCAAACTTCTGTCGTTCTCAATAAAATAAATTAAAGGGAATATAAATCCAAAGTAAATCAGTTTTCTAAAATACTCCTTTGCCATCACTGGCAGCTTGACAGAGTGAGAAAACGATAACACTTGTTGCCATAGCCTGCCACTTGTTGTTGTGAATCCTAGACAACACGATAATGAGCTTTCGCCAGCCGGCATTTCTTTTTTATATCCCTCTTTTTAGCCCACTTCACTCGACTCCTCCTTCGTCCCTTTATTATCCTTCAGCTCACTTCGTTTGCATCCGTCGCCCAGCAGTCGCTGTTTTCCCTTTTGGCCAGCCAGTTCGCGCTGACACTTTCATTCGAACGGTTGTGCGATTCGCTTGGCTCCGTTTTCATTTCCGCTTCCGGTGTACATAAGTTCGATTTCATCGTTATGTCGGCGCTACGTCGGGTGCGCAAATACTTTATATCGTCACAGGTCTACGAGGCACTGCGTCCTCTGTTCTTTCTAACTTTTCTATACGGACTAACGCCTTTCCATGTGGTTCGTCGGAAAATGGGAGAGTCCTACTTGAAAATGTCCTGTTTCGGCGTCTTTAACATCTTCATATACATCTGCCTTTGCGGATTCTGCTATATTTCATCGTTGAGACAGGGAGAATCCATTGTGGGTTACTTTTTCCGCACTGAGATCTCCACCGTGGGCGATCGTCTGCAGATCTTCAATGGCTTGATAGCTGGTGCTGTGATTTATACCTCGGCCATCCTAAAACGCTGCAAGCTTTTAGGCACCCTAACTATTCTGCACAGCTTGGATACGAACTTTTCGAACATCGGAATACGGGTGAAGTACTCGAGGATTTTTCGGTACTCTCTCCTGGTACTGATCTTCAAGCTCCTGATCCTGGGCGTTTATTTCGTGGGAGTCTTCCGGTTGCTCGTCTCGCTGGATGTCACACCCTCGTTCTGCGTTTGCATGACATTTTTCCTGCAACATTCGGTCGTCTCCATTGCGATTTGTTTGTTCTGCGTGATTGCCTTCAGTTTCGAGCGGCGCCTCAGTATCATCAATCAGGTGAGTGGGGGGCTGTTATCAGTTGTACGACCAACAAGTACAGGTAAATATTTACCTGCAGGTGGAGACAGCGTGTCTGGGATGCGTGACGGGGTTTCCAATGGGGGATTCGCTGCTATCATCGCCTTTATTACTCAAGCACAAATCAAGTGTGAAAATTAATTTATGTAAAACCATGGTTACACACAGGAGGGTCGAAGACATAATCGAACTAGATCGCTTGCCATGATTCCCTTTGACATATTTAGTAATTAAGTTTGCTTTTTGGAGGTGGGGCGAAAAACAAATAACAAAGCCTAGACTATTTGGTCAACAGGTCTGCGGCAAAGTGGATTATATTTCTTTATTAAGCAAGTCAATAGTTTTTTGGGAATAGCATACATTCAAATCGATTGCCTACTTCAAGGCATTTCTTTAAATTGTATTTTTTAGAAGCACATTTATATGCTTTTAGTTGTTACTAACTAACTAACCAACAAAAACAATTTTGTCTAAATTTCATATTTTAAAATAATAACCCATCTCTTAAACTTTAAAAGATGTAACACCTTTAAAGTAGACTTTAACTTGGTATTCACAAAAAAATGTATTCCATTTTTCCCTTGCATAAGTTGAACTTTCCCTTGAATAAGTTGAACATAAAATCATTCAAATTCCAAGGTTTTCTGCGAAATTTGCATAAATTCACAAACATATTGCTTTCTTTTACGCCTTCTTCAAATCAACTAAAGAACTCATTTGCCCCCCATAACCAATAAAACGAATGAGTAATTTTCGATGTCATTTTTGATGGCCTTAATTCTTACGCTTCTAACCAAATCTCATCTGCCAAAGGACCCGACATAATATCCTGCCGAACAATTGACATAAATTCATTTTCGGTAATTCATGGAAACCATGAAATTAATTAGGCTTATGCGACGGGCAGTATAAAAGTGGTCTCCAGTCATTCATTGATCTAAATAGAGACACGAAAAAATTCCCTTTTTGTGTGGGGAAATCGTTGGATTTCCCTGGGGAAATAATTCCCCAGCGGGTAACGCCATTAATTAAAATGCAACAGCTAAAGCTAATAGGTTAATGGTCGGAACATAAGCGGACAGCAGCTTGTCTAGACCTGTGCTGTACATATAAAAATGGGAAAATTATTTACTTTTCCGACCCCACCCGCAATGAGTCCTGGTAAAATGCAAATCATTTGCGGTCCCTGGCGTCAGTCGCCGGTTGAAGCTCAAGCGGAGCGGTCATGGATATAGAAACGGCCAAGGAAACGGTGGATCCCGCCGATACTCCGGACATAGAAGTGGGTTCTGGTCTATGCCAGCCCCTGCGCCGAAGATTTCGGCGGCTTTTTACCGCCAAATCGCTTTATGAGTGCCTCCGTCCGGTTTTCCATGTGACCTATATACACGGCCTCACATCCTTCTACATCAGCTGCGATAGCAAGACCGGCAAAAGGACCATCAAGAAAACCATTTTTGGCTACATTAACGGCACCATGCACATCGTTGTCTTTGTCTTCGCCTATAGCCTAACTATATACAACAATTGCGAGTCGGTGGCCAGCTATTTCTTTCGTTCACGCATCACCTACTTCGGGGATATGATGCAGATTGTGAGTGGCTTCATTGGAGTTACGGTCATATATTTGACGGCCTTTGTACCCAATCATCGATTGGAGAGGTGTCTGCAGAAGTTCCACACCATGGACTTGCAACTGCAGACGGTGGGAGTCAAGATCATGTACAGCAAGGTGCTGCGATTCAGCTATATGATCCTGATCTCCATGTTTTTGGTCAACGTCTTGTTCACGTGTGGCACCTTCTCGGTTCTGTACTCATCGCTAGTGGCGCCCACCTTGGCCCTGCACTTCACCTTCCTTATCCAGCACACGGTCATCGCCATAGCCATTGCGCTTTTCAGCTGCTTCACATATCTGGTCGAGATGCGACTGGTGATGGTCAATAAGGTAAGGTTATCTTAGTTATCCTTAAGAGCAGAACGCAGAAAAATTATTTTCTTTCTAGACATGATAGTAAATATCAGGAGTTTTATCTCTCCAAGCTAATAAAAATAATTTACTCTTCAACTAGGTAACGATAAAATGCATTTTATGATGTAGGGATTAATCTAAGCTAGGAAAACTATCTAGGCACCTATTTAAATTTATTTATATCAATAAATAATATTAATTTAATATAAATACCACCTAATTTATAGCATTTTGACTTGAACATAGAACCGAATACATAAAGTATTTAAACAAAGACTTATTTCAATAAATTACAGTAGTTCCATTTTCGTCTCTATTAAAAGTATTTAGACCATGGACGCTCTGTAGACTATAAACTTAATAGGTATCTATCTTTTTTACTGTTTAATTACTCGTTCAATAACTGAATAACTCCCAAAAGGAATAATTTCTCTAATAACGGCAAAGAAAAAATATTATCTCGACCCGTTTGGCCCGTCTTTAAACTGTTTTCAATTCCATTCAGTTAATTCCATTAAATTAATTAGCCCACACAAACACTGACCGTGAACCCGCCAGCTGGAATATAGCAATTCCCTCCTTATAATTTCATAAACACTGGAAGTCCGCAGAAACTGCCATTAAATGAGAACTTTGTCGGTGTGTGATGGACGGGTTTCCATTACCTGACCTGTCAGCGGCAAAAAGTAGACAATATTTAACGGCGGATGACGTTCAAGGTGTGGATCATAAATACTTTAAAAACCAATCACTGAGAACATTTTTGTGGTAAAGCTATAAAAGGAGCTTCTAATGGACTGCGAGGATTAGTTTCGCATTGGGTTGCAATGCAAGATAAATTTGGGGAGCTTAATTAAATAATATGTGAAATATTTTGTCAAATTTACGAAATGTCAAGTTATTGTCGCGAAATCTTTAGACCCCGAGATGCCTTTGGAGCCGAGCAAAGTTTACTTCTTTACACTTATCTGCTCGGTCTCACTCCCTTTCGTTTGACAGGTCAGGCAGGTGAAAGACAATTTCGACTTAGTAAATTCGGCTATCTGAATGCCTTTCTCCAGTTGAGTTTCTTTAGCTACTGCTTTTTGGCTGCCCTAATTGAACAGCAAAGTATTGTGGGCTACTTTTTCAAATCGGAAATATCTCAAATGGGTGACTCCCTGCAAAAGTTCATCGGAATGACTGGAATGTCAACGCTGTTCCTCTGCAGCAGCATTCGAGTCAGATTACTGATTCGTATTTGGGATCGTATATCCTCGATAGATGATCGACTCCTTAACTTGGGGGTATGCTTTAATTACGCTGCCATCATGCGATTGAGACACGCCCAAATCTTACTTATCAATGGCGTGCAATTGAGTTATTTGATAAGCTCTATCTGGATGCTGCTGCGAAACGATGTGAGACCCATTTACACAGCCGCCGTGGCATTCTATGTACCCCAAATATTTTTGCTAAGCATTGTGATGCTGTTTGGAGCTACTTTACATCGGCTGTGGCAGCATTTTGATGTTCTTAATCAGGTGGGTGACGTTAAAAGCCATATATATTTTATAATTATTATTTTTAAATGGTTTAAAAATAGTAATAGATGGTAGAATGACAAAGTTGTTGTATATCTATTCCATTCGTAATATCAAAAGAAATTAGTTTTTTGTCACTCATAAATAAATATCATCATAAGATCTTTAAAATTATATTATTATTGATTCCTAAGTATAAAAAAATTCTAAACTTTTATGTTAGTCAATTGGGACTATAATATCATCAAGCCGATTCCTCGACTAAGCCAACTAAGCCCCTTTAAAGCATTTTAAGCCCGTTTAATGGACCTGCACTAGCTCTTCAGATAATTAAAAATCGGCCATAAAGATTATTAACATTCTCCGTCGTTCTGTGAGTTTTTTCAATTCATTAGCGTTTCAAGATTCTTATCCCAATATCCGGATTCCATAACCACATTGGCTCATACTCATCACTCATACGCCATGTGGCTCTTTAAGCGAATGGTTGCAAAGTCGGGCAATCGTCCTCACGACGTGTACACCTGCTTTCGGTTGACTATATTCATGGCTCTCTGGCTTGGGATTGTTCCTTTTTACGTTACCACTTCTTCGGCGGGCAGGGGAAAACTAACAGCCTCGCATTTCGGCTACGTCAACATCATCACACGAATGGTCATATATTTGGGCAACTTTCTGTATAGTACCATCGATCGAGACTCGTTGATGTCCAACTTCTTCCTCACGGATATTTCCAATGTGATAGATGGATTGCAGAAGGTCAACGGAATGCTGGGGATATTTGCCATACTACTGATATCGCTCCTGAAGCGGGAAAAACTACTGGAAGTGCTGGCCATATTCGATGGACTGGAGACGGAGGCGTTTCCCCGGGTGGGCGTGGCACTGCATCAGGCTCCAGCTGCCAGGAAAATGAATCGATTGGTTATGAAATTGGTTGGCAGTATGATGACCTATATAACCTGTAGCTTCCTGATGATCAGTTTAAGGGATGCAGCCACATTTTCCATCTCTGCGGGGATTAGCTATTTTTCGCCACATTTTATAGTATGTGCCGTTTGTTTTCTGAGCGGAAATTTAATGATGAAATTGCGCATTTACCTTAGTGCGCTGAATAAGGTTAAGTAGGAAAGGAATATTTACAATTATGACACTAATATTTCTTGTTTTATATTCTCTTTAAAGGTCCTGAAAAATCTGGCCCATCAATGGGACTCTCGTACCCTCAAGGCAGTGACCCAAAAGCAGCGTTCCCTTCAGTGTCTTGATTCCTTTTCCATGTACACCATTGTTACAAAAGATCCGGCCGAGATAATACAGGAATCGATGGAGATCCACCACCTTATATGCGAGGCCGCAGCTACGGCCAACAAATATTTTACCTACCAACTGCTGACCATTATTTCCATAGCTTTTCTGATCATCGTTTTCGATGCGTACTATGTGCTGGAAACCCTGCTGGGCAAATCGAAACGAGAAAGTAAATTCAAAACCGTGGAATTTGTGACGTTTTTTTCCTGTCAAATGATCTTGTATCTGATCGCCATCGTTTCCATTGTCGAAGGAAGTAATCGCGCGATCAAAAAGAGCGAGAAAACAGGCGGAATAGTGCACTCTCTACTCAATAAAACCAAGAGTGCTGAGGTCAAGGAGAAGCTGCAGCAATTCTCCATGCAGTTGATGCACCTGAAAATTAATTTTACCGCAGCGGGACTATTTAACATTGATCGCACTTTGTATTTTACGGTAAGCTGTTATATTGCACATAAATTGAAGTGGCTTTCCTAATTCTCTTATCATTTACAACAGATCAGCGGAGCCTTGACCACGTATCTCATCATCTTGCTGCAGTTCACTTCCAATTCCCCAAGCAATGGCTATGGGAATGGCGGTTCCTGCTGCGAGACCTACAATAATATGACGAATCATACACTTTAGATGTGTTTTTAGTGTCATTACAATATGGGAAGCGATGGGGAGTCGATGGAGCCGGTGAAATGATATAAAATACGTCCAGCAGAATGTTTATTTTTTGTAAATGTTGTTATTGTTGTTGCTTTTAAAAAGTACTTACTGTCTGTGTGAATTAACAATTGAAAATAAATTTATAATCGTTTAATGAGTGTGTTTTTATTAGATATGTTGTCAGAGAAATATAAAATACAATTTACCTTTACTACTAACAGAAGTAAATGTTTCTTCATAAATAAAGGACAATTTAGGTCAATATATAAATCAGAATTTTTGCTGTAGGCTTTAAAGTAGTATTTATACATGTTATGCTATTATATATATTATTTGGGCCCGTTTAATCTACCTTATTTCAAAACTAGTTAATGTCATATTTTTATTAACACGAAACCCTTTTAAGCTGCCCATTAACTAATTAACAATAAATATCGTCTAACATTTTTGGCCTTCCAAGTGCTCACTTTTTTCGTGGTCTTTTAATGGCTGCCATAAATTGTTTGCCAATTGTAATGAAAAGCCATTGCATAGGACATAGAGTTTCAAAAAAAATGGCCGTGTCAAAAATTCCGTTGAACTCGTTGAACTTCTTGGTAAATGACCTTGACCACCCGTATCCCGCCCCCTCGTTTAAGGTTAATTAAATATTTGCGACTATTGATATTAGCTTATTACGAGTGCGAAGGTGTGTGACAGCCCTTTAACGATTTTGATATATGATATATCAGTCGTGTTTCGAGTTGACACAAAGGCAATCATCATCATCACTCGCCGAAGACTTCCGCTGTCAGTTGGCGGAAAATACGCGAATCGAACGGACGTTACACCAAGAGCGGCATTTTTATAAATATTATTAAATATTAATAGGGCTACTCAATGGCCTTTAAGTTGTGGGAGCGCTTCTCCCAGGCGGATAATGTGTTTCAGGCCCTTCGACCGCTCACATTTATTTCGCTCTTGGGCCTGGCTCCATTCCGATTGAATCTCAATCCGCGAAAGGAGGTGCAAACATCCAAGTTCTCGTTTTACGCCGGCATTGTGCACTTTCTGTTCTTCGTCCTGTGCTTCGGCATTTCGGTGAAGGAGGGTGACTCCATAATTGGTTACTTCTTCCAAACGAATATCACCAGATTGGGCGATGGAACCCTCCGCCTGACTGGCATCCTGGCCATGTCCACCATTTTTGGCTTCGCCATGTTCAAACGGCAACGATTGGTCAGCATTATCCAGAACAACATCGTGGTGGACGAGATATTCGTGCGGCTGGGCATGAAGTTGGACTACCGAAGGATCCTGCTGTCCAGTTTCCTGATATCCTTCGGCATGCTGCTCTTCAACGTCATCTACTTGTGTGTCAGCTATAGCCTACTGGTCAGTGCCACCATATCGCCCTCGTTTGTGACCTTCACCACCTTCGCCCTGCCGCACATCAATATCAGCCTGATGGTCTTCAAGTTTCTTTGCACCACGGACTTGGCAAGGAGTCGGTTTAGTATGCTGAACGAAGTGAGTGTCCTGGGACTTGAATGCGCCTGCAGTTGTAAGACGTGGTCTTTATCAAAAGAGTAGCAATATGTTATTGAAAAAAGAGAAATAGAAAGTTTATTTATTAAATGGATTAGAGAAAAGGCAAAAAGATTAAATTCAAATTAAATTCAATAAACTCAATTTGTTCTATTTAGCCAGAGAATACTCTTTTAAATTTATAAATTCGACTAAATTAAAAAAAGGAACAAAATTAGGTGTGAATAAATACAAAATTGTATAGTGCCGTTGTAATATGTTTACTGCAAAAAAATAAATAAATACATTAACCAGAGAATAAATTAAAAGAATATAATGTATCTCAAGTAAATTAAAATAAAATAATTTTTTTTTTTGTAAACGTGTAAACTACTAAAACAATGTTTCAATATTTCATTTTCAGATCCTGCAGGACATTCTAGATGCCCATATTGAGCAATATAGCGCCCTGGAACTGTCGCCAATGCATTCGGTTGTCAATCACAGACGCTACTCTCATCGCCTACGAAATTTAATCAGCACCCCGATGAAGCGGTACAGTGTTACCTCTGTTATACGCCTCAATCCGGAGTATGCGATCAAACAGGTGTCCAACATCCACAATCTCCTATGCGATATTTGCCAGACCATCGAGGAGTACTTCACGTATCCGCTGCTCGGAATCATTGCAATATCCTTTCTATTCATTCTTTTTGACGACTTTTACCTCTTGGAAGCTATTCTAAATCCCAAACGATTGGATGTTTTCGAGGCCGATGAATTTTTCGCCTTTTTCCTAATGCAGCTGTTGTGGTACATAGTGATTATCGTACTGATCGTCGAGGGCAGCAGTCGTACTATTCTACACAGCAGCTATACGGCAGCCATAGTGCACAAGATCCTGAATATCACCGATGACCCGGAGCTGAGAGATCGACTTTTCCGTCTCTCATTACAGCTATCGCATAGAAAGGTTCTTTTCACAGCCGCAGGACTTTTTCGTCTGGATCGCACACTGATATTTACTGTGGGTTTAAAATCAATATATTAGACCATTTTTTAATAACTTAATTTTACAGATTTCGGGCGCAGCTACTTGCTACCTCATTATCCTTGTCCAGTTTCGATTTACGCATCACATGGACGACACCAGCTTTAATTCATCGAATCACTCTCATTCTATCCATCTTGGCGATTAATAACGGCTTTTGTGTCGCCTGATTTCGCCATATCGCAGTTTTCAAAGTATCTCCAAAACAGTTTCATTCTTCAAAACCAGTCACTCAATTACCGACTACTCAGCTAACGAATTAAACTTATTAAATAAAGGTTCAAGTTAAACTATTTTTGACAAATGAAATAAAATTAAATTAACACTACAAAAATATTAAAATAAGTTGTGCTTTATAGGCACTGGTGGAATCTACAACAATACAACTTTTAAGTCTCTAACATTAACTTTCCGATATCTGAGCGCTTATAAGGAGAGACAGAAGGATCTGGCTAGATCGACTAGGGCCTTTTTTCGTCCGTTTGTTAAATTTAAAGTAGGGTTAAATCAATGATTTCCCATACGATTTCAAGGTTTTAACCCTTCATTAAATTTAACAAACGGAAGAGAAAACGGCACTTAGTAAACCTGATCAAGGATACATTTTCACCCACAAGTTACATTTTTTTGTTGCACCTTTTTTGAATACTACTTTACACTCGAGGAATCCGTAGATACGTGGATATTTAAAATTATAATTTTAAAAAATCTAAGAAACAATAAATAAACGTGTAAATGACTTTTTGGTTTATTATACTGCGTTTGATTTTTTCAAAAGAATTTAGTTTGGAAAATCTACTAAAACGTCATTACTTAAAATTATTCAGTGGCATTCTTTTTATAAAATTGCACTGATATATTTCTTCAATAGCAAACATTTTGTATGAAGTACATGCAGTGAATGCAGTACATTTACAAGCTGATTACGTTGCTATTTCTTAACGTATCGTAACGTAAACCAATCAACGACAGGCGGCTCGTTGGTATGTCACTATTTTTGCAGCTGACTGACGGAAACTGTTTGAAATTCAGTGGGAAATTTTAGTGAATAACGTGGCGCTTAGGTCGGTCCATATTTGTGTGGAAATTTGTAAGGCCCTGCCTATACGGTGCAATGAGGTATTAAATGTATTTAGGGTGTGCGAATTAATTTTAATTTTTCAAAATTATTTTTAATCTAGGTGTCGTAGATTTCCACCATTTATTTGATGTTTCATAATTTGAATGGGAGATTTTTCAACCAAGTTCGTACTGTTATACGTGTCGTACGAGTAATTTCTAAGTTCCTTAGTTATCACATGCATTTTTTAAAGGGGTGAGAATAAGATTTAATGTTTCGAACCACCCTAATGGCCCTAGACCCAATTCGAAGTTAAGGGATGGCGATGGCTTGATCCACTTCCGCTTGCTCCACTTGTCAACATTGCAACATAATCTGCAACGGTAAGTGACCGAAGGCCCCAAATAAATGCTAATCCCAGTGCGCACGCCACCTGAAAGGAGGCAAAACACTAATCCAATAAGGGAGCCAGTCGAAAAACGCACTGGGGCAACGACATCTGGTTGTTTTATTGCCTCATCCAGAGCCGTGGGTGTTTTTTATGCCGATTGCCGGAAAGTGTTGCCCCCAATGATATGCGAAATGGAAGCCGGTTGAAACTTTGTTCTGATCGCCTGTCGATTTACGCAGCTTACAAGTGTATGGGGTTAGTCGTGCATGTTCGGTGTTCTCTTCACCCAGTGCTAATCATCACGATTAGCCGCAGTGATAAGGCTTCGACAATTTGTTATCAATTTTGGTTTCTACTTAACGATTTGTTTACTTTTCCACACGCCACCCGTTTCATACGCGAAAATCCGATCAGCTTTACGAAAATCCAAGTGCATAAGATTTCCCTCTTCGCAGATTGTGATTTTACTAAAATGTGACCTAGTTTATTCTGAATTTTATTAGCTGTTGTCACAAATCGTTATGTTCGCTTAATAATAAGTCTTATTTAATGGTTTACGATTTCATTCCTAATTTTTAAAATTATAATTAATGTTTGTCTTCTTAAAGTTTTTAAAAATTTTATAAATTTATCCTGATTTAGCCATTAATTTCCTAATAATAATCTTAATTAACATTGAATGCCAAAGGAGTCTTATTTGTTTTTTATATATATTTTATAAATTGATGAATCAAATTTGTATTTTAAAATTTTAATAGAATTGGTTACACTGTTGTTTTTGACTACTCCTGTACTCGGTTGCACTTTACAGTTTGAAAGTCTCGCTCGCGTTTCAGATTACATATAGTTTAATTCTGAATTCAATGGCAAAACTATGGAAAGCCTAAAGCGCAAATTAACCCAAACACCCACTCGCCCACAGACACACTCACACGCAGATTCTCGGATACTCAGAGCTCTTCTCAAGCCCATTTTCATTTCCATTCCTATTTCCATGTGCCGCACTTGACTGACATTCATCGGCGGCAGAGACCGTTCGCTCTGCCCCGCCCCCGTTCCGCTCCCGCCCTCTCCGGCGGCTCTGCTAGCGGTCCGTTCGCCGAGAGTCGAGCACAGTCGCATTCGAAACGCCGGGCAAAGCGGTATTATTTAGCGGAATTTCCTCGCAACTCGTGTCCACTTTTCCGGCCTCTGTGTAAAATAATCCTCCACGTGCTCAAGCGTTGTGTCCACATCCTTATCAAATTTCAATTTCCTCGCAAGGATATCCGAAAAAAAGAATTGAAAAAGAAAACCGTGATTTGTTTCTATTTAGCAAATAAAAGTCAAGTGAGTGCCTTTAAAAACAAAAAAACCAAGGAAATTCGAAAGGACAGGCGTACTCCTTTGAGAATATCACGTAATTTCTTTGAAATTTCTTCGCATTTCCGCACTGGTTAACACATTTAGTTTTGGCTTGATGGTTTAATCGCCGGCAGACTTATTAAGATTACAGGCCATTAAATGAAATCAACTTGACAAGAGTGAAAAACAGTCGCCAGACATAAATTCACATATATGTATATATTTATATGTACGGAGTCAACCCATATTATACATTCTTTTTGTGTTTATATTGGCTTTGTGTGGCGATTCTCTTTGAAGAAATAAGAGTGCCGGAATGCAAAACAAAGGGCTTTCAGCCTGGGCTACCGGACGACCTGTTGATTGTGTGATTAATGTTCTAAAATTAGTCTCGGGACTCGGCACCCTTTGTGAAAACAGCTGTTCGAAAGAATATTAAGCATACGACCCGTTGACCAAATTAAATCCAAGAACAATTTGTAGGAGTACTTCTTCTGTTCTTGTAGAATTTTATTTCGTACATTTTCCTTAAATTTCGGTATTTTTTTTTGATAAAAGTCCCTATTCTGGGGTCGACGATTTTTTTAAATTTAAATTAATTTTTCTACCAAAATATCTATTAAAAGTTGCGTGTGCTTAAATAAGCCAATGAATGTCTATTGAAGAGTTCCCGTAACCCTGGCAGACAATAGTTTATTTACAGTAATGAATAAATAAAAAATTTTACAAAATTACAATCATAGAAATATTTACTTATATTTCCTTTGTTGAATGCAAATCTTTTTTAGATCTCAAGAAGCTTCTCAGTCATTTTCTGGCCACTTGCTTATTGAAAATGCAATTTACACAAACGATTTAAGAATCCCCAATAAATACAGCTGTTCCACGGCAAATTACGCATACGCCCCGTTTAAATATAGTTAAAATATATGAAAAGTTAATCTGATAACCACTTAAATAATTGGCATTTACATAAAAGTTTAATTAAATATATTTATTTAAAAATCACTTAATAAAAAAGTCCAAAGGCCTTAAAACCACTTTAGTAATTCAGCAAGCCCCCAACTAAAGATTGAAAAACTATTTTAAAAACAACTACAGACCAAATTTAAATTTCATTGGATTGGAACTAAAAAACTAATTACAGTTGCGTGTGCCTTTTTAAATACCAAACCTATTTTCGGATCCGCACGCCCATTGGGACGACACTTTGTTTGCAAATAACCAAAAGCAAAATCTTTATTTATAGTTTTTGGCTTAGTCTTAAATCGTTTCGATTATTTCCGTACTCGAAGGCTGCGAAAACTTAATTATTTGCCGATAGCTCATTATCAAAGAAGTCGCTCGAGCAAATGCAAATTACATGACTGTTGACTTGACGCGGTTTTGTTTTTACGAACTACGTCGACAATCTGACTTGCGGTTTCATCTCAATGGCACATTTTGTGGTTGGAGAACATCAGATTTTGACTTGGTTTACATTAAAAAACGATCTTAACGTATCAGGTTAAGTGTGGCTAACGTAGCCCTAAGGATTTCCGCCTTATAGCAAGTGCACTTGCACTAATTACGTGTTAACTTATCGCCATGACACTTTATAAAATTTCTAATTTGCTAGCATTTTTTCAGGTGGGCTGTTATCGAAACCTTTACAAATTGTTTTCAAATATATTCACTTTCCCAGTGACTTAACTTAGGTCAGTGTTCTGTGGACATTTGCATAGAATACAAATAAAGCGTTCAGTGCATTTGGATTCATAAAAAAGTTAATATAAAAGATCAAGAACCAGAGAGAAATACACGAGTGAGCTTAATTTAATAATGAATGAAATATCTCGGGCCGCCAGAAATTTTAAATTTAATTAAAGACAATTATTCAGTGTTGAGGTTTCAGGCTTCAAGAGAAAATTTCAATGAACTTGCTGTACGAAGTAAGGAAACTTTATCATTAAATCTGCCTAAATAATTTAAATTTACTTCAAAACCTTGTTATAAATTAAATGTAATTTTTTTGTTTAGAAATGTATGCCAAAAAAACGGTTTTCAAGAAATAGAGCTTCTTTACGTGTGACATTGCTGTTGATCTAATTGAATTAGATTAAAAATGCGGGATGAACTCTCTGTGATGCACCTGTTCAATGTCCATTCCAATTAAAACTCACTCCAGAATAATTGGGAAGACAATAAAAAGGCGCCGACAAATGCTCGACAGGCATTCATCATTCAAAAGACATAATCATATCAATTTACCAGACACCAGAACTCAGTTGACACGCTCCCGAATAAGCATATATATGGGTATATAAATAGATTCGTATTCGTATTCATGTGCAATAACGGAAAGTGTCAAAGACCCAACCATAGCTCACAGCGGGGTCAATTGATAGACTCAATTATGACGATATATCACAGAGATGCGAACCGGTCGCATTTGTACATATGCCATATTTATGCTGAAGTGATATATAGTGATGGGAACTCGGGGCAGATTGGTCGAATAATTGTCAGGGGATGGGTTCTCGATAAGCGATAAGTGCAGTGCAGTTCAATTTCCTCAATTATCTGTGCTTTCCTCATGGGTCTGTTCACCTAGGAGTTCAGAATCCGCTTATCGGCCTACAGTGGATGCCCCAGATGTGAAATTTTGGCTAAAAAACAATAAAAGAATATCTTTTCCATTTCAAAATTAAATTAAAAGACATTAAATCAGAGATCATATCCGATAATATCGTCTACAGTAATGCGTGATATTTGTAATTTCAATTGATAATTACCTACTGCACATATGTGCTTACATTGCAGCCTGAACCTATCATAACTAATTAAAACATTGAGTGTCGGGGGAAGCTTTGTAATTATCACCACTGATACTATACTTCTGTATATATTTACGGGGCTTACTATATTCTACATGAGTGTAAACAGCAATTGAAAGTCACGCTTTGCTTAAATTGATTCAATTATATTGATAAAAATAGAAGCTATGGGAATTCGTCACTCAATAACGGGTTGCGCTTTTTGCATTCTGTTTATACTCGATTCTTTGTTGGGCCTTTCTTTGTTCTCTGTCGTCTTACTTATATTAACATGGGTTTTAATGCATATGTAAATAAGAGATTTGATTTTACATATTATATGGCCTAAAAGTAGGCAATAAGTATATTCAGAACACTTAGTAAAAAAAATTAATTAAATTAATTAATTAGATTAATATTTTAAAGTAAGAGATTTTTATTTACATTTATTTTGATTATCATATTAAACAATGAAAATATAATTTTTTATATAAAACATTATTTCTGATTACTTTAAATTTCTAATTATTTCCTTATTTTATGTAGACTAAAACTATTTTTAGTAATATAAAAATTTAACAGAATCCAATTGTTTATCTTTTATATTTCTTTTTTACACATTCATTATTTATTTGCTGCATTCATGAATGGCTCTTACTTGATCTACTTTTATATATTTACAATTTGTAGCATTCTGTCAATTGGTTTATTTCCTTTGATATATTATTAACTTGCATATCATTACAGAGGCCATTAGATATCCACACAGCTGCCCAGCGTGAGCCATGCCAACACAAAACAGCGCAATGTGGGGCCAAAAAAGCAATCGCAAGTTAATTATCGGCATTTTTGGCTTCTGCCTGGGACTATTTGGCATATTGTTCGGAATGTTCTGGGTGGACCTGTTCGATTGGATCATGCAGAAGGTAATCCCCGTCGCTGACAAGGGTACAGTTCAGTTTCACATGTGTTAGCCCGGCCAGCTGCACTCGATTAGCGACTAAAGCCAATTGAGAGCCAAAGGAAAACAGCCGCCTCTCAATTGGCGCGAGTCAGAGATCGAGGAAAACTCGTTGAGATTTTCAATTAATTCTAATTGGGACTGGTGCTCTTCGGCAGGAAATGGCTCTGGCCCCCAACACACGTGTCTACGACAACTGGAAGAGTCCGCCATTGGATCTGAGTCTGGACATCTACCTGTACAATTGGACGAATCCCGAGGACTTTGGCAACCTCTCCACGAAACCCATTATGCAGCAGGTGGGTCCATATCGCTTCACCGAGCGACCCGACAAGGTGGACATTCACTGGCATCCCGAAAACGCATCCGTCAGCTATCGCAGGCGCAGTTTGTTCTACTTTGATGCGGAGGGCAGCAACGGAAGTCTGGACGATGAGATTACCACCCTCAATGCTGTGGCTCTGGTGAGTACATCAAATATATTTACAGAAATCGAAGAAAAAATGTTAAAAATTTAAAAGTTAAAGCTCTTAGAAAGAAAATAAATAATACAAAAAGGTAATACAAAATAAATAAATAAATTTTCCATAAAATGAAAAAATGGGAAAAAACCCAACAAATGTTTTAAAAATATTTTATATAAAATATTTATTACAAACTATTATTTAAATATTTGATGATAAAAGAGAAACGCATTTTTATAGTTTTGTCATTAGTTTCATGCAAAAATGTTCTTAAAAAATTGTAGAGCCATTTAATGACTATTTAAATTAATATTTTAAAACTGTATAAGGTACTTCAAAATTTAACGCATTAGGTTGTGGTCTTTTAACAGTCACACATTTTGTTTTTATTTATTTATTTTAAAAATTTTATTTTTTAATTTAAAATTCCCAAAATAAAAAATTTTAAAATATGTTAACGTTTGGAAAATAATGAAAAGTCAAAACAAATAATTTATTTTACTCTAATGAAAAATGTTTTCTTTAGTCCGCAGCTGCCACTGCAAAACATTGGTCGTCGGGTAGGCGAGCCATGGTGGATGTCGGCCTAAAAATGTATGGCGCCGAAATGTTTGTCCAAAAATCGATCGACGAACTGCTCTTCACCGGATACAGTGATACCATGATAGATGTGGCCATTGCAGTGCCCATTTTTGGCGATGACGTTAAGGTTCCTTTCGATAAATTCGGCTGGTTCTATACGCGCAACGGAAGCGCCGATCTTACTGGTGTATTTAATGTATTTACGGGTGCCGATCATCTGTCCAAATTGGGCCAGATGCACTCGTGGAATTACCAGGAAAACACCGGATTTTTCAGTTCCTATTGCGGTATGACGAATGGATCAGCCGGAGAATTCCAGCCACAGCATCTCAAGCCAGGCGACAGTGTGGGACTCTTTACTCCGGATATGTGCCGCACGATTCCGCTGGATTATGTGGAAACTGTGGATGTCGAAGGACTGAAGGGACACAAATTTTCAGGAGGACCTCGTTCGGTTGACAATGGTGAGAATTGATAAGCTTATATTTAATATTAAAATTTATTAGAAGACATGGAAAACTTTCAAGAGGATTAATTAAAACTTATTCTATGTTACCTTGTTAATTTATTGCTGTAATTAAATAGGTCATTATATTTAATCTATTAACAATACAATGTTGCATTGACTTTATAAAAAAAATTCAGAAAGTTAGTTAAACGAGTGTCGTAATATCCATCTTACATACTTTTAAAATAACTTAAATTGTATTGCC
This sequence comes from Drosophila takahashii, assembly GCF_030179915.1. Taxonomy (NCBI): domain Eukaryota; kingdom Metazoa; phylum Arthropoda; class Insecta; order Diptera; family Drosophilidae; genus Drosophila; species Drosophila takahashii. The sequence goes on from NC_091678.1 coordinate 15,769,873, forward strand.
TTTAAATTTATAGAAAAAATATTCAAGATCATATAAGCCCAATTCACACGTATTCCTATATTTCAGGCACCCTGTATCCAGAGAACCTTTGTTTTTGTGGCGGCGAATGTGTTCCCTCGGGTGTGATGAACATCAGTTCCTGTCGATTTGGATCCCCAGTATTTATGTCCTATCCCCACTTTTTCAACGGAGATCGTTATTACGTAGATCAGGTGGAGGGTTTAAATCCCAATCAGGAGGACCACGAGTTCTATATGGTGGTGGAGCCAACAACTGGAATTCCCTTAGAGGTGGCTGCCCGCTTTCAGGTCAACATGCTAGTGGAGCCAATTCAGGGCATCTCCTTATACACCAAAATACCAAGAATATTTTTTCCTCTCATATGGTTTGAGCAAAAAGTAAGAATCACTCCAGAGATGGCTGACCAATTGAAGGTCCTCCCGGTTGTCCAGATGTCCGGACCAATCTTCGCCGGAGTTTGCTTGGCTATTGGAATAGTTCTCCTCTGCTGGGCTCCGGTTCAGAATCTGTTATCTTCGTGTCGGAATCGTAGATACGATCTGAAGACCCAAACCAAGACTAACGGCCAGTTCAAGAGTCGCTCCCAATTTTCCAGTGCCGAGGAATTAAAGTCCAAGGCCTCTACTTTGGTCTGTGATAAGAGTGTCAAGGGATCTCCGGACAGTTCGCCGCTCCTTGAAAAAAGCCGAAAGCCAACCATTACAAAGTCCCAGACGGGTGAAAGTGTGGCCACCGCATCCACAGCCATCAGCGACAATAAACAGGATTGAACAGAACCATCACATCCACGCCATCTAGATAGTTAAGCCGTCCTAGCGCTTTAGTCGTAGTTCATAGTTTAGTGACACTCTAAAATACCCAACCAAAACTTGCAAGCATTCCCGTGCCTATGCCAAAGATTAGATAGCCTCCGAAGTCGAACAGTAGTGTTGTCTTCGCCTAGCTAACGAATACTCTTTTTACATTCCTTAGTTTTTAGATATGTTTTGTATTAAAATGTTTTCTTGACCAATAGTATGTGTGTCAAATAAAATCTTTACCTATACGCAAAAGCTGATTTTATTCAGAGGGTTCAATATAAGGTTTATATCACCCTTTCGATCATCCTATAAAAATGTTTGTTCATAAATATTCATATATTTAGGAAATACCTTTTAATCATATCCATTCAAAATATTCCTTATTTAAATTTTAACAAATGTTTTTATCTTTATTATTTTCATAACAATTACACAAAATATATAGTACATATGGTTTCAAGTTTAATGCTTAGTTCATGAGCTTTAATCCGAATTTTTGTGAATATTTTTCTGAACCTTAAATTTTAGGGGCAAAGAGACTAAGACCTAACGTACGACAATATTTGCAATATCACAAATGACCCAACTTAAGTTACTACAATACAAATCGAAAAGGGGAATTGAGGATTGGGTGGACTTGGGAATATTTTGGGGATCTTCTTGTACTATTACTTCTTCATTTTATAGCCCTCAACGTAGCCATAGCTGTCAGCCACTGGAAAAAAATTTAAAACATTTAGATATTTACATTTGATTTAAATTTAAAGAAATAGCTCACGTTCATAGTCCTTGGAGTAGCACTCGAAGAATTCTCCCAGGAGTTTGCCAGGGGGCAGTTCCCAAGTGGCGGAACCACCATACTTGGGAGGCAAGGCACTGGCCTCAATGTGAGAGATCAGGGACTTGTAGTCCTTGCCATGGAAGAAGATCTGGAAAATTAGGAATTAGCATTAAAAATAAATTCTCAAAATTCCATGGATAAAGCAGAATAAACTCACCCTCTTGCGCAGCTTTTCGCGAATGAATGGCTTGAATATGGCAAAAAGCATATTGAATATATATGAATTATTCACTATGTGAACCGCTTTTAAACGCATGCAGATGCATTCTTGAATATAATCCAGCAACATGGCGGCAAACGACGGTGTAAATTGTGTAATGTGGCTAAGTGGCAGACCTGCAAAAAAGTTAATATGGGTTAATTAAATTGTACAATTGCTATTTAATGTATAGAGTTAATTACCCTCCATATCGATAATGACAACTGCGCCGCAGATTTGTGAATAGGGCTCTACCATGGAGCCCAGAACAGTCAATTGAATGCCACGGAACAAATCCACCAAGGGCACTTGGGATGGCTTCCACTTTTCTATCATAAAAATGACATTTAGAGATTTCAACAATTTTCATTAACCGGATAAACTTACTGCCAGCTTCCAGCACTAAAAGGCGACGACCGTGTTGATCTCTTTGGGGCAACAAATTCAGAATATTTGCCTCAAAAACGTTTCTCAACTTGCTGGGGATTATATTCTCACAAGCAATTCCGTACTTCAGTTTCATGTGATAAAAGTTCTTGAGCTGTGAATATTAAAGGGGAAATTAATTATGTAAAAAACGAAAAAATAAAATTAAAAAATAAATTAAATTTTATGACAAAATACAAAATTATAAAAATTTCTAAAAACTATTATTTAACCTCTAATCCTTATGATATATTATTTTAACATTTTTTGATATTTTTTCAAGTAACACTCACCCTTTTCAATGCACTATCTGGGTAGTAATGGGTGGGACGCAAGAACATCATCATGTACTCATCATCCAGCGGCAGGTTCAGGTACTTTTCATCTAGATAAAGTGGGAATTTATTAAAAATGTTATAAATAAAATTATAAATTCACTTACTTTGAATGAGTTCCCTGAGTTCCTTGATGGCCTGCTCCTTGACGCCAGGCACTTCCCTCAACTCGTCCTGTGCCTTTTTCAGGGCCCATTCGGGAGCCGCATCCTTCTCCATTCGGATCTGTGCCGAGCCCAAATCAATGTAGGGCAACTGCTGCTCATCGTAGCTAATGCACTCCGCCTTGCCCATTGTGTAGATGTGATGTGATATGAGGTCTGAGATCTGGACTCCGTGATCTGCCGCTAGTTGTTCACCGGTTCAGGCTGCGAACGAGAATGAAATTGTTTTGGTCTCGACTCAAACATTTTGAGTGGTTTGGCAACCATTTCCTCAAAGCGGTTGGCACAACTGGGTTACTTCCGCAGCTTGGTCAAAAGCGAAAAGCAAAAGCGGCAACAGTTCAATGCCTCGCTCCAATGGAAACTGTTAAATATATATGAACTCGCATATACAAATAATTATATGTGTATGTATGACTCAAAGCTGAACTTCATTAGCCAAAGTCGTCGAAAAATCGCCACAACGGAAGAAGAGGCCGCCGGACAAACAGGTAAATATAGATATAAATATATAGAAACAGATAGACTGATAGACAATAGCGCCCAAAACTGGTCGCAAAACGTGCGTCCGTTGGCAAAAAATCAGTGTATACCCTCACCGTAAAGGTTGTAGAAATTCGGTCAGGGCGTTTGCTGAACTTCTTGGATCGTTTATCAAAATTTTCATAGCCCCCGTTACCTAAACGGAATTGAATAATATTTCCGTTTTGAAGTTTTATGCAAGTTAATACACTAAAAGATAAAGACTAAGTTATTTAAACAAAAAAGTTTAACCTTAAATACTTTTAAAAAAAATTTATAAATTAAAAGATTTGTTATAAGTATTTATATTTTGAATTTTTATAATTAATATTCATTCTCCTACTGCTAATTTTTATGCAGAAAATACAAAACCAGACGTCTTCTTAGGGTCTCCGCTCTGTAAACATATCTCCTCCCCCCACAAAATATTTTTTTTATTTTTCGTCTATACCAGCTGATACGTGTCCCGCCTGTTTGGCTCCCAGACGACTTGGCAACACCTTGGCTAGCAAAACAAAATTGGAAAAAATTGTCTCGATGACGTAGCACTTGTATGAGCCGGTGCTGATCTATGCCCTGTCATGAAGGACTTGACAATGGCACAAAAAAGTCGAACTCGATGTCGAGAAGCCAAAGAACGTGGTCGAGTGAGCCGCAGAGTAGTGCAAATCGCCATTAAATCTGATTTACTGCTGCTCTTATGATTCCAAGCAATTAGTAAGTTTTTTGATATTGGCTTTTTTGAGCGGTCAGCGCGAATGAAGGTAAAAGTCAAGGCCAAGAGCAGAGATTGTTGGACACATTATAGTGGATTGAAGCCGCAAACTCGAAAGACTTTATGTCTACATGGGTGTTTGTCATTCTGGCCATGTGTCGCGCTGGCTTTTGATTTTCATTGGCTTCCAGAAATTTCGTCAATGAATCTTGGGTAATTTATGCCTTTATTTATTTTGGGCCTTTGTGTTTGACTTGGTCTTTGGCGTGGAGTTCAACAGCCCATAAAGTTATGCGCATGCTAATTTGTTGGTCAATCTTGTCTTCGGGTGTTGTAAAATCCAATTAAACTACAAAAATGAGTGACAGAAAAGTTGGGTGTGACAGGCGAAACAAAATACAATAAAACAACTAAGCGTAATCTTAATTTTGAGACAATTCCATGGCACAGGTTTCGTGAGTAATGGTAATTGCCAATTAGCCGCACGCAAAATGTCAAGTAAATTGCTCTAAAAAAAAAGGGTTAATATCATGTTATAATGCGTCAAAAAATATCACATAAAATTGTGCAATTTACTAGAGTCTTTACACTCCACTCAAGTTAATTTGTTTATCACAGTCAAACTAAATATTAAGTTTAGTACGAAAGCCAAATTCTGTTTAGCGTTTGTCACCTCATCTGCCAAATGGCGAATGGGTGTTAATTACGAGGAAATGATCTTTGATCAACGACTTAATATTATTCTGTTAGCGTTTTTTCCATTTAGGGAATATCGACTTTAAATTTAGTCACTTAGGATAGCCCCAATGTGTAGGAATGAAGCGAACTCATAGTGAATCAGCATTTATCGAATCCGGTTTTTATCGTTTCTAGAGTTTTTATTTAGGTTGAGAAGGGAGTAAACAAGATAATTGAAGTTTTTCCTTGAACTAAACTTGAACTTTGAGGATGAAAGATTATAGTTTATAAGTAGTTTTATTTATGGTAGTACAACAATAAATATTTGCAAATTTAAATATTTTAAATAAATATTTTTAAAATAAAAAACAATCTTGCAATGAAATAAACTGATCAAAAAATAAACCAGTTTCAAAGGACCTTGGTTTTTCGAACCACAGGTCATCGCTGGCATCCTTGAAACTGATCCTTGGGGTTTTTACCTTTTAGACCTGTTAAACCAGTTATAGTTTTTTTTTGTTTTTAAATCAAGTTTAAAACAAGATTCTTGATTTTCTGACATTATAGGAAGTCCTTTGTGTTTTTGAAGTCTGGATTTTAAGAAATGTATTGTTTTTGGTTGATTAAAGGTAATTTATTTCAGAAATAGTACATCCTACAATAATATTTCACGGATATCTAACTTGCAATTTTTTTTTCATATTTATCGCAATTAGCTTTTAGTACTAAAAAAGAGACATTGGAATTTTAATAAGTAGGAATTTTGTAATCTTGAGTTTTAATTAAAATCAGGAAAATGAAAAACCTAACAACCACTCAACCCGGTTTTTAACAAGCTTGATTGTGAACCCTGCTTATTTTTTATGACCCTCAACAGTGTACTGCGAACCCACCCTCCCGGATGTGCTTTTGGCAGAATCTGATGTTTCCATTGGGGAAAACTTCCAGTGGAGTCGATCAAAGGCTGACGCAACCGAATAATTACCTGCGTACACCGAGAGATATCTATTTAAAAGCTGGCATTAAGTACTCCAACTTAACCTGCCTCAAAAATTGTATTCCACTGGGTATTATTTCACTTTATCTGGACTGAACTTTGTGGCCTTTCACTTGGCTCAACTGAATTGAACTGAGGCGTTTTAGTTTCTGTCGCTTGCAAACGGAAATTGTGGCCCTAAGAAATGAAGTGCAGTTAAATATAACGCCAGTAGTCGGTCCGCGAAACAAGCTGATAACTGGTATCGCCAAACAAAAGAAATGAGAACAAAGAAGCATTCAAATTGAGTTTGAAAGTCTAATCGGGTTATGTCCACCCATATAAACGGGCGATTATTGTATATAGATTAGCACACAACAGAAATAATCCCGAAAACAAACTGTTGTCTAATCAATTCCAACTTTACTGCCGGCCAGTTAAGTGTATAAAATACAAAACAAAGTGGCTTAAAAAAATGCACTTAATTCTCCGAGCCAAGCCAACATGATATGCATAAATAAACAAGTCATATGAAAAATGATCAATACCATCAACTAGCTGGCTATTAAATGCAAATTACAGTTTTTCTCTTTATACATTTTTACTATTTTGCAGCGATTGTCTAGCCGCCACAGATGACGAAGCAATTGTTGAGCTAAAGCTAAAGAAAATAAAGATAGAAAATCCGAAGCTTTAAATACACTTGGGAATTTATCTAAGATCTCATGACAGAATCAACGACTATGGTAAATGGCTTTTTATATAATGTGAAAGAGGAGACGAGATAATCACGCCAAGAAAATATATTAATTTTAATACATATATGTATTGAACAAGATAAAATCGTATAAATTAAATTGTTTTTGCAAACAACTATACTTAAACAAAGTGAAAAAATATATGTACAGAAGACTGACTGTCGGATTAATCAATCAAAGTCTTTACTTTAATAAAGAGTTTATTAAAACTGAAACACTTGAGCTATAAACTAAATGATCTAGCTAATAAATTGGTTACAACCTACTTCAATATCAGCGCAGTCTTGCCCCTGACTTCAAAATGGGTCAGTCCAGTTTATAAATACTGCATATATAGTACAATGCCAGGTCTGATCAAAAGTCTAATGCATATCTCGTGCCATGCATATCAATCTATTTTGCGAAGTAGGCGATTTCGATTTTATTGTAATGATATAAACATGTGCGATTCTACAGCAATTAGCCGGTTAGAAGCCAATCAATGAAAGTGATCAAAACATTAAATGCAAATTGGCCTCAATTTATGGGAAAATCCAGAATTACCAGTTTAGGGTAGAAACGGACTATTGAACCTTTAACAACCCCCAGTTATTCTACAATTTCTATATAGGGAAAAAAAATCTATTTTTTATATTTGTACTTTTATAATGTGCAGTTTTATACAAAAATGTAATATTTTAAATATTAACTGCTAATAAAGAATTGAATTTAATATAATTTGTGCACTCAAGTGCAGTTTTCAACACTTGATTATGCCACCTAAAACATTATTTCCCACTTAAGACTTCTTACATATTCTTTTTTTGTTGAGAAAACATGATCTGGGGCAACAGTAAACAAATAGTGCTAACATACGGCTGAAACATTACGAGTCAGCACCTGAATTTCTTGGCTCACCCACTGAACCGGCTCGTCAAAAGATAAATAAATACTCGACTCGAATGATTCTCGAGGAGCAGGAATAGCCGGTTTCGATTTCTTTCACAATGCCAAAATCAATCGACTCGATCGTACGGCCATAAAAATTCGCCTTCAGTTCCAAGTACGATGCCGACTTCTGTGTTCAGAAATCCAAAATACATTGGTATGTAAATTTCCAGATTCAATAACGGCTCTTTGTATATTTTCGCAAGTCTCTGGTATCCTTCACTTGACAAAATGTTAACAATTTGAGTAAATTTCGTGCCCACACACACGTTCGACCGAAAGATGTTTAACTGGTTTTGAGTTCACTTATTTTTTTGGTGACTCTTCGTACTCCGATGTCGACTGAGAACCACAAGGTCGTTTATGCACTCAGAAAATGAATCGCCCTGAATTTTAGAAAATCGCCTATGGATTTGCTTCACTGGCGATTTTTTTCTTTAAAATAAAAAAATTTTCTACTGGTAAAGAAAATTTTCTTCCAATTAATCAAAATTCATTAAATTCAAGAAATATTCCAGAAATATAGAAAAAATCGCCAGTAAAGCAAATCCATAGGCGATTTTCTAAAATTTTTTTTTGAGTGTGGTGTGTGGATATAGAATTAAGCAGGGTTTGTAATGCTTAAATAGGGGGCCCAAATAAGTTGAACAAATAGTTCATCTACTATGGTAGTTCCTATATAAATCGGGGCAAATCATTAAAAAGCAGCCAATGTTTTGGTGTCATTAGAGCAAATGCTTTAATTGCCCAGTGGATCGGTTGATTGGCGTCTGAAATATTTATGAACTGCGACCATCGATCCCGTGAATCAACAGAAATTAATTTCAGACGGAGCGGGACGGAAGATAGCCGACAATGCTGAGTGCAAGTGGGACAGCAGTACGATGCGCCAATTTGCATTTCAATTGTGTTACATTTGCATGCATTATGAAGGTGACAGTAGAACCGCGTTATAGAGGACGGCATAGGGCAGACTTCAGTTTTACGTCGATCTACAAATAATTTGAGTTTAACTTGATGGTAATCTATAATTCTAACTTAAAAACTTTGGTTAAGTAGAGATATCCACTAAAATTTTGTTATTATCCCATTAAACTATTTCTTTGATTTTATATATTTAATTTTTGACTGTGCACAATTAATTGTATACTTTATTTTCTTTATTTTCTAATCCAAACCTTTCGGTCCTTAAACCGTTTAAAATTATTTAAAATGGTTCATTAAATTGTACCTCCACTCCAACTTCACAATAATTAAAATAGTTTCAAGTTACCACACAGAAACTTCATCGCACAATTGAGCTGTAACAAAATGCTCAACCTAAAACGACAAAGTAACAATTTTCTTCCATTACTTTACTCCATTCAAAACTACTTCACTTGCCACAGCATAACACCTCTTAAACAACTGTACACCGCACATTTTCACACACTCATCAAATGGTGTAACATCGCAGCCGCCCGCTCATCTGCCTTAGGCAATTTCCACTTTACTTAGCAGCATACAGAGATATTATCAGCTACCGAAGATCAGAGTGCCATGGAGATTATGAATGGGTAATACACGGGGATATGGATACTTAAAGGGGAGGGGTTTTTCGGAATCGAAGCGCACGCGCTGACGAAATGCAGTCGACGTCAGCAGCAAAAAGGCAAGTGGTAATTGTTTTTATGGCCAAAAGCATGAGAGCCGTAAGTTGCTTGTGGCAGGCAAGCCAGGTGGAGGCAGAAAGTGTGTCAACGTAGCTGCGCATGCGCATTGCCCAAAGGCAAAAGTAAACTAAAATCTACAAAAGCAATGCCCAAAATGTGCTTTCTATGAAGCATAATGTTAACGCAACTTACCGCAAAAATACACACGAAATTAACCGCCTCAAACAGTACGGAGTTATTTGGTTTTCTTTTGTTTTTGTTTTTTTGGCAAAGGTAAAATAAGAGATTTCACGTTTCACTGTAGACAAACTTTTGCAATTGGCCAAAAAGGCTGCGGATGAGGAGGTGGAGTTTGTGGGGGGTGTTTTCGATTTTTATTTTGGGTTTGCGGGAAGGACGCGAAAATGCAGGTGCGAATCTAGGCGGAATTAAAGCGAGAAATGCGGCGACGTCCAAATGGCAACGCGGTCAAAACAACTCTGAGATTGAAAACCGCTCTCGAGCTCTTGTTATTAATTAACGGGCCAACTCAAGCTTGACAAAAAAACGGCAATGGCAATTGTTTAACAAAAATAGAGAGCAGAATAAAAGCTCTCTCCTTATCTTGGGGCGTTAGCCAGCACTATGAAAAGCTTCGATTAAGACCCCCCAAAAACTTAACCGATTTACAAGCTTTAAGCTCTTGCTCCAAGATTTTGTTACCCCATTTTTAGCAGAAAAAACGAAGCCGTCTTTAAAACTCATATTAATCTCATATTCATATTGCTTTTCAAAACTGTATTTTATTTTTGCAAAGTATTAAAATGTAATATTTTTTGTTGTTAGCCAAATAATAAAAGAAAATTTGTTTCATATAATGCTCAGTGTTTTTTCTTACTAATGAAAGAATCTCAAAAATTCAAAATCCGCTATAATATTGGTATATATTATAGGATGTTTTAAAGGTTTGTAAAATATAACTAATGTTCTTTTAAAGAAAAATTTAGAAACTACTAAAACACAATCATTTTTGTACATTTTTAGCAAAGGCATTGCAATCTACAATTTATAAGGAATCGCCTAACAAAAGCGGTTTTCCGATCACACCATTTCTTCAGTATTAAAAGGATCAGTATGTTTGTTTGTCTGTTTTTCGATATTATTATTTAAATGAATATTATTTTTTTAATTTTATGTTAATTTATTTTCAATTTAATTATTCAAAATATAAACATTTTTATATTTACTGTAAAATTAATAAACTACTTTCGACATTTCCTGGGTGATCGCTTACAGCGCAGCTTTTTAAACCACGGAAATGAACCTCCTAACTTTAAAGCTCTAGTTTCTCGCCTTGTTTACTTACGATCGTAAAACAATAAACATGTTTTAATCAGTCAATATCAGATCGTGTTAATCTATCAATTAGCCAAGGCAGAACCCCTGGGGGGCGAACTTTAACCATGCTTGAGTAATTCCAATTATAGTTGCCTCATTTCGTGCTTTGCATTATGCTGATTGCAGCACTCGAAACTGGAATGCTCAACTTTCTTTAACCATTTTGAAGGCCACCGGGTGAAGTTCATCGCATTTGTTCTTGGCCAATTATATTGTTTCATTTGTCCATGCTTGCAGTTTTTATTTTTACCCAAAGACCACTTTCGTTATCATCACTGCGTCTTGGGGCTGATAAATTTAATATTTTTTTTGCCTGTTGAGTTATCTAAATTATGCCAGTATTTGGGGAAAAAAACGGACTGCCATAAAGATAATGACCACGTATTGAGCGCCAAATAGCTTGTTGATTAATTACTTAATGTTGTTATATAAACGTGATAGATAAAAATGAAAGAAATGGTTTACATTATTTTAAAATGCAATTTTTTGTTCGACTGTTTAGCCAATAAACGCATATGAAAAGATTAATGTTAAAAAAAAATTCGTTAAATATTACGTATACGTATTTGCTTAACCAATGAAATGGCATATATTACGTATACGCATTTTATACATTAATTTGTGTAATTTCATCAGCTTTTATTACATCTTAAAAAACCATTTATTTCTAGTACTAACTTAATGGAAATTCTTAAGCACAAGTTTAAGATTTTCTTAGGTTGAAAATAACTTTTTTCTAACCAGCAGGTAAAATTGCTTACTATTGCTATTCCAGAAACAAAAATAATAATCGTAAAATCCTAAAACCTATTCTTAATTACCTCAAATTATATACCTAAGAAGAATACACTTGGACTGTAACTGACCTCACCAGACAGCTATAAAAGTATATTCATCAACCTATGATAGTTCTCTACACCTTGTCTAAAATATTTTCGAGGGTTCTGAATAACAAAATCTTGGAAATTTTAATATTGACTTACTTTTACAAAATCTTGGAAATTGTAATATTGACTTACTTTTAAATTTGTCCCATTTCAAAAAACAGTTCGTAGAATATTAATCAGTGATTTTCCCCAGTAAATATGTTTTAAATGCCAATATTTCATCACAGATGACACACTTTATTTGTTGGCTTTGGATGCACATTGTCGCTCTGAGCACTTCCGACGTCAGCGATTGTTGGAGGATCAAAGTCGAACTGGGAAATCAGCTCAACGTATAACGGAGTGGATGAACTTCGTCCGTTTGAGTGAATGGATTTTAGTAAGACAGTAGGGATGTCGAAAATATATCAAAATATCAATATATCGATATTTTTTAGGAAAAAATAAATATTTTTATCGTGATATTTTTTTTGAATAATTATCATATATCATCGATTTTTTTTCACATTTTTTTTGATAATTTTAAGTGGTCTCACTTTTCATCGGGACAAGAAAAAATACATATGTGAAAGATGAGCGCCGCTAAAATTTATTTTTCGGCAAGTGAAAATGCATAGCAAAGCATTCAGAATTCAAGAAAACGCGCTAAAAAAAATGCGCGGGAAATACTTGACTTGAATATTATAAATAAAAACAAAAGAAAGCAAAAATAAATATTGTTTTCTTTCATTTATTAATAAATATAAACTAAAAATTATAAAAATATAATTTAAGATCGTATGTGGGTTAATGTTTAGTGGTTAATGCTTATGCAGCCTAAAATTAAAAAAAAATAATAAAACAAAAATAAAATAAAAATAAAATAAAAAAAATATCAAAAATATCTGATATATAGATATTTTTTTTCTGATATATCAAATATCATTTTGATTTTTTGTTTAAATAAAAAATATCATCGATACGATATTTTTAAATATTTCGACATCCCTATAAGACAGCGATCGATGGTATGCTCTATTAATTAAATGCACTTTGTGCAGGTGTTTCTCTGGTAATTAACCATAGCTTATTACAGTTACTCACCTGATTTTCTCCAAATGATTAATGTTCAAATAATACAGTGACGGTACAATTTACCTTTTTTTTTTATTATAAACATGTGTCAAACTTAGTAGAACATTATCTTGACTTTATCGCTGGTAATAAGAAAAACAAAAAAATAAGGCTTCTCCGCTGGGGATTTTCAACTTATCAACGGAAACCATGAATTCGAACCATGGTGATATACATCATGAATGTTAACTGCATATCTTGCGATTAGTTCTAAGAGGGCTATATATAAATATATTTAGCCTATTGGCATAAGCGTGTTAATAAGATGTTCGCACTCGTATTTAGAAGATTTTGCGATAAGCCATTCATGATATGGTCATATATGGTCATGATATTAGACTGGAATAGTAGACTGGAATGAATTACACGACTTTTATAGTGCTTATCGTGCGCCATAATAAATTAATGACTGAATGAATTTATAAATAAAAAATAAAAACAAATAAAAATATAAATAAAATTTTACAAATTCTTGTTTTTTTTTTTAAATTAAAAGTGATTTTACTCAAAGAATACCCCAACACTCTCTAGCTTAAATCTCTGTTTGAAATTCGCTACAATCAATTGCTTAACATCTGTGGGGCTCGAGCTAAGTTTGTTGATCGAATCGCTCGTATGTTTTTTGTTGGCAAATAAGATTCAAATCGAGCCCGCACACTCCTTACAAATATCTAAATCTTTTGAACGCATTTAAATGCTCATCAACAATAGCAAAACAGAAGCTCGATAAACCAGCTGATGCAGCACCAATAGCAGTATCAATAACAGCAGGAACGAATGAATTAAGAAGCTCGGCAACTTAGTAACAAAGAAGTGAAAACAATAACAAAAATAATTCGCATACTTGTGCAAAATTGAAAACAGAGAAACAACAACAAAAAAGTAGTGGGTTGACGACTACGTTGAGCTTCGGCAACAAATCGTATCAAGAGTGAAGACTTTGTCCTATGACTACACTATAAGGCAGTTGTATAAAACAGTAATTTTTACTTGTAGGTACAGTGCTTTATCGAGACTAGTAAGATCGATTCCTAAGCGCAGGAATAACAATTTAAAAATATTTTATATAAATTAATAAAAACATTTAATTTTGGAAAATTTTATATTAGAAATTTATTATATTTTTTAAGAAGATTTTTAAAAACTTTTAGTAAATATAAATATTTTTAAAATATACTAATGGTTAGAAAAACTATGAAAAAATATATTATTCCTTTTTTTTTAATTTTAAAATATATGCAATCGTACCCTTTATATATAATGTACTACTGATAAAAAAATGTAAAAGCTTAGTCATTGATATTCAAGTGTATTTAAAATTTTTTAGGAGTACGATCTCTCGAGACTCCACTGTATTTGTTAAGGAACACGTATAAGTCGATATTAGCAAAGGGGGCAACAAAATGGTTTTGTGTTTGGGACATGAATTTCAAAACAAAGAGCCGATCACGTACCAATAATAACAATATGAAATGCAGCAACAAAAGTGGTTAACAATGATAACGGGTCGCAATTCACGATCCCCGATCCGATTCAATGCCCCGAAAGGTGTGAAAAGACGAAGATCCAACCCCCCACGCCCACTACCCTCTTCCCACCTACCCTGGGTTGGGAAACAAAAACAATATCTCTCAGTTAAACAACCCGAAGGAGAAAGACGACTACCGACGCTGGCAGAGCTGCCAATGATAAGGATTATGAGCAATGATTAGAATTGCCATAGAATTATTGTTGGCCCCTCTCTTTCCAGTTGAACATGAAACATTCGATAATAGCCATACAATCAGAATATTTTTGGGAGCTGTTATCACTTAAGAATTCCGTGTTGGACTTTAACCGAAAGTAGTTTACATACCCTGTAAGAAGTTGTTAAATGTTGGGTTAATAGGACGGGAGAAGTGTACGAAAAACTCGATCTGTATATAAAATATACTTTTTTCTTTTTATTATGATACGATATAATCTTATATTATTTTTATGAAAATATTGTAATGAATTGATGATAGATATTTCTAGCACTCTTCTCCTAAAATATACTTTTTCTATTTCGACAGGTGTAAAGGTTGCAGGGTAATTTCAAGCAGTATCGTTTTGCATTATCTTAATGTTTTACGGGCATTATGAGTGGCACCATAAACAGTGCGCTGTTTCCGCTGTCAATAGGCTGGTTCCAGCCTTTTTTTGCTGTTAATTGATATTTATGATTTTTTTTACAAATTTGTCTTTTTTATTACGTGCCCCAGACGCCGTGTGCGAAGTGGAGATGTAGCAAAGGTAAGTTCGAGGTAAAGGTAATTTAAACTAAGGTTCAAGACGTCAGGCGCGTGTAAACATCACGATCAATGTCGAAACTACCCAAAAACTCTGAACTGAGTCGAAAGTCGGATTTCAGGCCTAGACGGGGGGTTCAATGGAGATGCCCGAGGGTTAAAGGCGTAAGGTGATTGACAGCCGGAATGATGACCTTTTTTCTGATTTTTGTTTTTGTTTTTCTTTTTTTCCTTTTCTGCTCAGCGCCATTAGTCTAAAAGATAAGGAATGGAAATGGAAGTCGACTCAAGACAACTGCGATCGCCTCTGCCGCGACGTGCTTTATCATCGACGTCGACGTCGAAGCTGTCGTTCGGCTGATATATAATATAGAAGTTAACTCACAAGGGTTTCCAAAGGCGAACCGAATTTCAGTTGACTCGAACCGCACGAGTCGCGAGGAAGCAAAAGTAAAGAACGCTAACAAAAAACCCTCAAAAAGTGAAAATCGTTAGACTTCGCCTTAGGTAAATAAGAAAAAAATAATAAAGCAACTTGCTAACCCGGATAATCGGGGAAGATTGTTCAAACAAATCGATTCAAAAGTGCTGGTGCCAAATTACCCCGAATTAAGTTGCAATTTTCCCCCTGGCAATCAGTGATCAGAAAAACTAACATAGAACGCATTTCTCGAATCCAACACGCAGGCCCCGACATATAGAAAGAAACCAACCGACATAATGGCTGCCACCGATATCGCCGAGGAGGCCTTCAACTTGCGTCTGGGCTATCTGAAGCCGGAGACCGTGGAAATCGCCAGGGTGGAACTGCGGGAAACCGAAGAGGTCAAGGCGGCGGCCATCATCAAGCTGCGGGAGCTGCTCAAGGCCACTCCTGAGCTGAACTATAAGGACGACGATGCCTTCCTTACAGTCTTCCTGCGCGCCTGCCACTTTTACCCCGAGGGGGCCTTGGAAAAGGTGCGTACAATTAACTTGATCTAATTCTTTGAGGAATAGAGTCTAAATTCCCAAAGTCGAACAAACATCTGTTACATTATAAATTAAGTTAATAAGGTTATTAGCGCCATTCTATGGCCAAAGAAAATATTGAATTGAAAAAGTTTAACTTTTTTGGTGATAAAAAAGTAAAATTGGGTTTACCAATTTTAATAAAACCTTTTCTGACCAGTTTTTGGAAATTTAAAAATAATTAGAGTGTGTTGGTGCTTTAATTCATATTTTCTAGCTTTTTCGTTTTTCCTGTAATTTTTCGTAATATAAAAACTGAATTTTTTTCGTATTTTTTCATTTGTTTAAAGCAAATAATCGAAATAAACAATTATTTTTAACTTTCCCAAATAACATTCGTCTAAAATTTTATTTAAAGAAATAAATCCAGTAATTGAAAGTATAAATATTATGCGTTAAGTAAATTTTTGGTATTTCCAAAGTATTTATTTATATGACACAGAAATGCAATAATTAGTACAGATATCTATTACCTTTTTTTAAACAATTTGTTTATTGTTTTTTGCTACAATGGGATCTAAATAATTTTAGCAGTATAAGCTAAATACAATCAGCAGCACAATAATTGCTTTTCATTTCATAAAGTCTAGCATGTCGAACTTTAATCGAATCGTCTTTCAACAAATATATGTATATTACGAATCTACCGCCTTAGAAACACAATCCAATGACTTCTGCTTATCAACACCGGCTACACAATCGACGTGATATTTGTTTCAACATTTGAGAGATTAGCAAATGTATAAAACGTCTCTAACAGGTCCTATCAGCAGCAAACATTGGTTATTTTAGAGCTGTTGAAATGGGGTCTATAACCTAAACTCAGACAAGTTTACGAGAAATTTAAAAGGAACAAAATCTATACACGTATCAATATAAAATGTCTTACTTAGTACCTACTTTCTTAAACTGGGTTCGGTTACTTAAAAATACAAAACATTTAATGAGTTTGCTCATTAGCAAAAAGGCACATAAAACTATGTCCAAAGTCCAAATTTAACATATCTGCCATGTAATAAAATAATAATCTTTGCTTAAGGTCTCTTAGAAAATTGCCACCTCATTTATAGTCTAGGTGAAATAATATATGGGATATTGTAAAAGAAGAAACATACGATCTGAAATAAAACGCAACAACAAGATCGTTTTCAGTACCCGTGTGCTGATAACTTTTTGCTTTTGAACTCTCTGACCGGCAGAGAAGTCCCTGATAAGCGGTACCCGATTCCTATTCGATCGGATTCTCTTTATGCATGTAGAATGTTCAATGACTTATAGAGTGACTGAATCAGACCATAAAAATCGAACGATCGCCATTTAAAATTTATCATCATAGGAAGCCGCATAACTTATATGGACATTTTATAGTTCTGGCCAATGGTCAATTCCTTATCAAGTATGGATTCTTATCTAGCAATGTCACACCTGCTTACAGATGAAACCCAACTACTACTTCCGTAAGGAGTAAGCGTCATAGGTCCAAAGATTTATTGAGGCAATTATAAAATTTTATTTCTTTCTAATACAATGTTCGTTTAATGGCTATTAACACATATAATGTTATATTTTAGTTTATAAACCTATTGTAATTTTAAATATTTTCCAGATGAAAACCACCGCCAGCTTCCGCAAAGAATATGCCTCTCTGGTTCGAGGACTTCTGGTCGACCAGGTCAAGGAGAAATTCGTGAAGGGCAGTGTGATCAACGTGCTTAGAAATTGCGATCAGAAGGGTCGCCGAGTGCTGATCGTGAACTGCGGAAAGCTGTGGGATCCCAGCGAGATTACCAGCGATGAGATGTTCCGAATGCTCTACATGGTCCACCTAGCCGCCCAGCTGGAGGAGGAGACCCAAGTGAGGGGCGTGGTCTGCATCATGGACTTCGAGGGTCTGGGAATGAAGCAGGTAAAGGCCCTGTCGCCGAGCTTCTCCAAGCGACTGCTCACATTCATCCAGGAGGCGATGCCCCTCAGGATGAAGGAGGTGCACTTCGTGAAACAGCCGTTTATTTTCAACATGGTCTGGCAGCTTTTCAAGCCCTTCGTTAAGGAGAAGCTGAACAGCAGGGTGAGTACAATTTACTAGTTCTATTAATCGCTAGGAAAATATTTTAATTAGTTGAATATATCGTAATTGTTAGAACGTAGTTCTACTATCCAAATAAGTATGCAACATTTCCTGACCACGAAAAGAAGCCAATAATTGACTTAAAATCACTTTTATAGGCGTTTTTTTTTAATGTTTTTAAATTATTTAATTTATTTATTTAGTCATTCAATAAAAATTTTTCTTCTCTTCCTACAGATGCACTTCCACGGCAGCGACATGAAGTCCCTGCAGAAGTTCCTTGACCCCTCCATCCTGCCCGCCAACTACAAGGGCACTTTGCCCGCTATTAATTACGGTGGCGTCGAATGGTTCCCCGCACTTGAAAAACAGGCAGAATACGTGGCCGAATGGAGCCAGTTGGGCCCTGCCCAGTGGTGATTCCTCTATTCCAACATCCACATCCTACTGACATTAGCTTAACTTTATGATTGTAAATACTTTCAATTTGTGTTTGCTTAGTTCGTAACATTTTGGCAATAAACTAGTTACATAATACTATAAACCTCTGAGAAATTACTTGCTGACCTCCTGGGGAACTTAACTTTGGGTGTAATTAGTGCAAAGCGAATAGATAAATAAAATGTTGAATAACAATAAAAAAAACTGAAAAGAAAACACTTTTTTTATATTTTAATTGGTTTCTATTAGGTCTTGGACCTGTTTATGTTAACATAAAGTTGAGGATTTTTGCGAACTTAAGTTCATAGTTGGTTATATAAATAACTCAACAACTCTTTGTTTTTAAATTCTTGATAAAAATGTTTATATTAAATGAATCTTATTAGAAACACGAATGTCGAAACGGAACTGGCCTTTCTAGTTTCACCCGCCTCAAGACAATCAATTCAGAAATATTCCACTTGACTAACTTCTTCAATTCAAGAACCCTTAAAGGTACTCCAATTACCACTAAAATAAAAATCCAGTTGTTTTTATGAATTGGCTAGTTCATGTGAGTGTGTTTTGGGTTTATTCAACGCGTCTTTGGACTTTCAACTACTTCCATTTTCATACTCCATCATGATCAACATATGCGAACAAAGCATACAAAACGTTTTGCATATCAAACAGAAATTTACAGCTCTGTGAGTGAGTTAATTCGAATATCATTCAAGTATTTTGTGTATTCTTTCTACAATCATGGCAACGATAGCGCGACCACTATTAACTACATCAAATATTACACAATTAAATTTATATATATATATATAAGTAATAAAATGGGATGAGTTAAATCCGATTTAAAACTTTACATATGCAACACCGATTAGAATCCACACATCCACATAATTTATATCGACCGAAACTCCTCGCTTAAAGAGAGGGTGCTAACTTTGTTATCCTTTTTTGTTTTCGTTGGAGTCTCTAAATGTGATGGGTCGTGCCAGTCCGTTTACAATACCATATTGGACGGATCCTCCATGTAGTCGCGGAAGTGCTGCAGCCATCTAGCAGCAACAGCACCATCTACCACACGATGATCAGCACTCAGGGTAACGGTGAGCATGTTGACCTCTTTGAAACTAAAGGGATGAGATATTATTAGATCGATTCGGCATATAATATAATGTTTTAACTCTTACCCCTTGGGACTATCAGGATCCGCCACCAACTGTTTCGTTGTGGTGCCAATGGCGAGGATGCACGATTGAGGAGGATTGATGACGGCAGCAAACTGGTTCACACCTACAGAAGAATACCATTTGTAATAAATTATTTAATTAGGCTATTCTAAATAATTTCCTTACCGAACATGCCCAGGTTAGACACAGAGATGGTGCCGCCCTGGAATTCGTGGGGCTGCAGCTTGTTGTCGCGTGCCTTGGCTGCCAGCGCCTTCACATCCTTGGAGATCTCCAGGACTCCCTTGCGGTCGGCATTGAAGACAATCGGGGTAATCAGGCCCTTGTCTGTGGAGACGGCCACTGAAACATCGACGTCGTCGTACTGCCGGATGACTGTGTCCATCCAGGCGGAGTTAGCCTCGGGCACTTTAAGACTGGCGATGGCGACGGCCTTGATGATGAAGTCGTTCACGGACACTTTGGCGCCCTGCTTCTCGTACTTCTTGTTAACCTTAGCGCGGAACTTCAGGAGCTGCGAACCATTAATTTGGATTAGAATTGAATTAGTAACATTGATTTTTGATTTAGAAATAAATATAATATTCTTAAATTCTAGTTTTTATTATGCTAATTTGTTTAATTTTTAACCCCTATTTCGATCATTTAAATTCATTCCGAACGATTAAATATCCATTTCATGCCTAATCAAATGGGAAAATTGTGCATGTGTTTTAAATTATTAACTCGTTTTCAATTTTTGTACATTAAGACAGAACAATTCAAGTAGAGTACTAGTAATGTTTGATACATTTGTTGTTAAAAATGGGTTACATCTGGCTTCAAATCTTTGTAATCCCCTTTTTTGCTTTTGAAGTACGTACTGATTTTGTAAGAAACATATAATGGTTGCGTTTAATAATGTTGTGTTACAGACTTCTTCCAAGTGGGAGTTTACCAACTGCAAATGCAATTCCACAGACATTAGTTTTGGTGATTTTGCATATTGCTACCTCAAATCGGTTAATCGAACCTACAAATATCTGTCTGCAAAATATTTACTAAAGAAAATTGCTACTGATGTGAAGGTAAGAATGCGACTAAGTTACTAAACTTCCTTCATGCGCCTCTTCGTTACCTTTTCTAGGTCAATTTAATATTATACAAGCGATTCAATGGCTATAAACCATTTCTATATAATGTCACAGCTGATGCCTGCAAATTTTTAAAAAGTCCCAACTCTTACCCTGTTCAGAAATATTTTTATACTTTTATTACTTCTTGCTCAAATTTAAATCATTCCTGTCCCTACGACGTAAGTATTTTTAATTAAGGTTTATCTGTAGTAGCTAAAATGTTTTTTTCAGCACGACATTATTTTTGACAAAATAACCGCAGATATTGTCAATCAACAAGTTACAAAGATTTTACCATTTCCAAAAGGAGATTATCTTTTGGAAATCAACTATTTTGCGTACAACATTCATAGGGCTGTACAAAAATTCTATGGCACACTTTCTTGAGAGAAAACTTTTTAGACTAGAGTCAATCTATAAAAATGTAATAATCAAATTGCAAATAAACAAGAGTTTAATTTAAATAGGAAATTGAAAGGCGACATCTTAAACGGGTTGGAATTCGATACCACACTATTTTCGAAATAACTCACCTTATCCACATTACAACTGACGGTGACGTAGTAATGGGGCAGTTGGGTCTTGGACTCCAGCAGGCGCTTGGCGATCACCGCCCGCATGTTGGTCACCGGGATGTCCTCGAAACGAGCTCCGGCTGCCCTCGGGGCCTTGGCAGCAGCTGCAGCAGGCTTGGCTGCCGCTTGCTGGCCTGCAAGATCACCAGATTTAATTGAGCCATGGACTCCACTGCCCTTGCCTGCACACAAAAGCCGCGGATTAGTAACAGAACAATTGGACTGGGGTTGCTAAATGAATTGGGAAGTGGTTTGGATTGCATGATGGAGAAATAATGAAAAATAAGTTATAATAAAAAAAAAATTTCAGGATTATAAGTATTTAGTGCCAAAAACTTTAGTAATTTTGTATATCATCTGAATTATTAAATATTTATATTAACGTTGTATTAGTTAACATATTTAAATTTTAACTTTAGCATAGAAAATTATCTTACAAAAAACTATCTGTATCAAAAAATTAAATAGTGCGAACAACTCTTGTAATTTTCTATATCATTGGAATGAATTATTCAATATTTATATTTAAGTTTAAGTACTTTTACCATAGCATATGTAATACAAAACTATCTGTATTAAAAAATTAAAATAGCATTTTTTTGATTACTTTCGTCGTTTTTCCATTAATAGGTATTGATTGATTGCAATGGATTTTAGTCAGGTGAAGCGTGCATGGCGAAATGGGACAGGATGATTATAAGAGTGGCATTAGTTGGGATTGAACAACCTTGTAGACGCAGCTGTTGTGCCTCGGCTAGTCGCTTGGCCATCGGACTGGCATACACACGTCCCGTACCTGCTGCTGCTGGAGCAGCGGCTGGAGCTGGAGCGGGCGCAGCGGCAACTGGAGCCGGTGTCGGTGGTGGTGGTGGTGGTGGCGGTGCTGCAGCTGCTGGCGCTGCTGCCGGAGCAGCTGGTGCTGCGCCAGCACCATCGTCCTTGAAGTCCGCAAAGGCAGCTACGCTGCCCTGATCCGGCACAATTATGCACAGCAGCTGACCCACGGGCACGTCCTTGGTGCCGCCCTGGATGAGGATCTTGGCCAGATAGCCCTCCTCGGGCGTCTCGAAGCCCATGGTGGCCTTGTCCGTCTCAATCTCGCACAGCAGATCACCTTGAATCAGATTGAAATACATTATTCTTGGGCTTCGGGCTATGTAGAGAGGGCCTACCCACCTTCGTTGAGTTGGTCACCCTCCTTCTTCTCCCAGCTGACAATTGAGCCGCGCTCCATGGTGGGCGAAAGGGCCGGCAGTGGCACCCTGATGTGTTCCGGAAGGCTGGCGTAGGCGCGGACGAAGTTGTAGCTCCATCCCGCCAGGGGTTGGCTAGTGGTAAGTTTGGACCTGAGGGAAATTTAATACGATTTGTTTAGTTTCATATACGATTTTACAGAATGAGTAATTTATGTATTTGTATTTATCTTTTCTTTTGTTAATATTTCTTACAAAATATAAAAGTTCTCTAGACCATTTTAAACATTTTGGCCCATTTTTTAAGAACTTGACATTGTCTAAAAATTCATAAACTTATGCAACAGGTGTAATGAGGTGAAAGAAGGTTTTAAAATGTATGTAAATAATCTACAACTGAAAAGATAACAATACTTGTTGAAAAAGCAAAGATTATATTTTCAGATGCAATGAATGTCACGACTTGTAGAATAAACAAAGTTCTATTTAGTCCTTTTAATTTTCTCAAAATGTTAAACATTTCTTATAAAATTCTTAATCAAATAATTTGAAATTTTATAGTAAGTTATAATGGAATAACATAGAATTAATTAACCGGAAAACTTCGAAATCTTAAATATAAATATTTCAAGTTTTGTAGTTAAATAGATTTATACATATTTTTTAAGGAAATATCATCTAGAATTTTAACCGATTTAAGCAATTTCGATGGGTTAATTTATGGCCGCTCGGTCAGCTGATGGTTTGTTGTTGTTTACGTACCCACACTCCCATACTAACTACGAACATATAGAGGTGTTTAATCGAACACTCAACAGATGTAAACAAAAGCCTCCAAAAAGAATGACCCATTAAATCATTAAACGGAATTTTCCAGCTTATCAGCCAGCCGAAAACACTATCACGCATCATGCGATATATAGAAGCGTGTATATGACCTTGGCCATAAAACCAATCAGCAGTGGAGCACGCACAACACACGCAAGACATATATGTATGTATTTGGGGTATACGAGATTGATGCTAAATACTTGGACACGGGGCTGTCAATCATCGCCCCCTTTTGAGCCCCCCGAAATGAGCCCACACATAATCCCGCTGCAGTGTACGCATTTTGCAATATTACACAACCATTTCTAACCTCAACGAAAGCGGGGAGATTTGTGGGGGATTTTTACCTAGTGTTCAGGAGATTCCGGGAGTTGATCAGCTGGCTGCTGAGGGCGCGCACTCCCACATTTCCGGCCGATCGGCGGACATAGGTGGCGTTATTCGATCGCAGGAGCACGGAGCGAAGGGCCCCGAGTTCGTTTCGTGTTGTTGCAAGGGAGCGCAGCATTTTCGTCCTTTTTCGTTAGTCTCCCCGTAGAATCCTTATCCAAATCCTGCTGTGGCAACGCGCGTGGGTGTACTGGGTCGTTCGGCGGCGCTGCAGTTGGAATTTTGAGTAACAAAACGAGTCGGAAAACGGCAAAGTCGAGAATTTACAAAATTATGCCGATAACCTTACGGAGGTCAGTGTGAACGCAGCCGGAACGCCAAAAAAAGCCAGAAGGTCCGCGGTGCTCGAATACCAAAACATACCAGAACTTTTTGCGGAGCGGGAATATTATTTTCAAAAAATATATATATATTTTCGACAACGTTTTCAAAGTGTTTTGGAGTCCATTAGTCTTTGGAGGTGAGATCTCTGGAAGGTCCTTAACGATTTTGGCCTTTGAGTTGAGAACAAACAGAAAATGTTCAATTTTTCAGAAGTAGCAAGGCTGGCAAATATTTTATTTAAGTTTTTAAAATTTTTTTTCCACAGTCAAAAAATAATACGTTTTAAAATAATTTTGAATTCCAATTGGAAAATTTTCATGAGTTTCCAATTAGAGATTGAAGTAGGTATTTCAGTTGGTCACACTCTTTCATCGCCTAGGGCGGAGAATAAGAATATCGATGGGTTTTAATGAACTATTCACACTAAATTTAATCTTTGAAGAAAGCTTTAAACCAATTGGAAAATAAAAATAAATGGTTTTTGCTAATGCCAACATAATATAATAGTTAATTTGTATATATTGACATTAACAATGGTATAATAATTATGATAAAATTTTAAAGAAGAACTTCAGTACACTTTTTTAGTAATTCTACTACATTAGAACATAGTTTTATAAAATGTCGCATATTGACAAAATATTGTTTTCAAACGAATGCCATTAGGCGATGATGGACGATTTGTTATTATTTATTCCGGGACGTAAACAATCTATTTTTATACAAAAGCCCGCAACCTGTTTGGAAATTTGAGCAGGAGGTCAAACCCAAAAAAGATTATATGACTTGAAGACTGCATTTTAATTTATAAGTTTATGGATCAATTTGTATAAAGCAATTTGATATACCAGTTACTGAGATCAAGAAAAGCATTTAAATGTCTGGTCATGATATATCCGCAAAAAATATTTTTATTTAGATATTTTATTAAATTTCATTCCTTTGAATAGTTGTTTAACTTCGTCATTTTGGTTTTTCCGTTTTCAATAAAATAAAGCATATCTTTAGAAGCGATTCCTCATTTATTGTTTATGTAGACACATATTTAGATACAAATTTAAGTCTATTATATAGAACTAAATAAAATAAATATTTTTTTGTTTAATTTCTTAAGCTTTAAAGCACTGTTGTATTTAATTTTCGTATGCAAATCGCCTCATATTGAGTGTACTTCAACATGTGCCGGGTTACGGCCACACCAGAGCACCTGATGAAGTACAATAGACATGGGAGACAGTTGATACACATGGGATTTGTTTCGAGGACTCGCCAGCGAGTTAAATGCGTTTGGAGATGGGATGGAGATGTATGTCTGGCACCACGCGCGCTACTTCAGGTACCTGACTGTATATAAAAACCAGCCCCGGTCACTGATTAGCGCGCAAGGTAGGAGACTTTTCAGCCGGGGGAACATCGTCATATATACCGAGTAGGAGCTGTAGCTGGAGTTGAAGATGTAGATATAAAGCCAAGCCCAGTCAGGTTTCTTTTTTTCTGCAGTTCCGAGACAGATGTTCGGCCGCCTGGCAACAAAACTGCAGCAAATGGCGACCCCTTTTTGGGGGCGGGGGACACGGGAGACGACCTTGTGCCTGGTATTAGGTCCCCAGTTTAGGGTTAACGATCTCTGCGGGCTTTGTAGTTGTTCGCGATGATGATGATGATGACGCCATGCGAATTTTATGCAATAACAATTCCAAAATTAGTCATATGAGAGTGGAGAGCTGGAACCAGGGGCGTATCTAGAGTAAACTGTGGGGGAAACCTAGAGATATTTGGGAAAAACGATTAAAATATTCCAATTATTAGTTTAGTTGGCATTTCGTGGAAACCTCAAACTCTTTTTAGGGGGAGGAACTAGGCCCCCTTTGATGCGCCTCTGTCTGGAGCATGGAGTGCTAATGACCACATAGGACGTGACGTCATCCGGCGGCGAATTATTACATTTCATTCAGCAAATTCTCTTTTTCGTGCGCTTCGTCTGGCAGACCCTTGATATTCTATATTTGAAACGCTGTAAAGAGACAAGCAAAGAAATGAAAGCCAAAGAAGACGTACGTAAAAAATGAGCATACAAATGGGAAAAAAAAGAACCGGCGTTTTAAGCTCTCTCTTGCGATATTTCTCTCTCTCTCTGTTACTAACCGCAGCTACGTGCGTGATCGCTCACACACACTCCGGTACATAAGCACACACATACGGCTGAGACACACACGTGCCTTCCATACATTCGCGAATTCTCTCAAGTCTGTGTGGGCATTTAAATTTTTGCAAAAGTATTTTTTAACTACCTTTTCGGCTGTCTTCTCTTTTCTTACAACACGCCTCATAAACCTGCGATCGCGAACAGCTTTGGACTGTGAATAATGGCAAATTTCTGCGCTACAGCCTTATATATATATATGTATACATATATATGCAGTATATAAATGAGCAGCCATTGCTTGGGTGGGGCATTCCTAACCTCAAAAATCGACTGTCTTCGTTTTTGTATGTGTGTCTGTCCAAGTGTGGGTGTCTCTTCGCTCATCCTCTCTTTCTTTTTTTCAGCAAAAAATGCAGCACATGCTTTTTTTCTAGCCAAGCCACCGATTTTTTTGTTGTTGCCCTTAACCCTGAGCAAGGAAAAAAAATGGTAGTCCCTGCTCAAAATTCGATCACCCGCTCACTCACACTTCCATAAAATGAGCTTTGTCTGGGTTAAAAAAATCTAAAATTAATATTTGAGCGACAAAAAGTTCCCCAAATACAAGAAAGCTACGTCTGTATGGGTCATATGGAAATATGTAGAATCATGTGGTCGCCATTTGCGTCATTTTTTCTCGTAGTGTAGCGAAAAAAGCTGCCTTGTGATATCAAAATGCTAAAAATAAACTTTGCTCTTTTTTGCTGCCCGTCTCTTTTGTGTTCTTCACGTTCTTTAATTCCTTTTGGTAGAAAAACCCAGAAGCTCCAGAAACCACGTTGATGTATCGCCTTCTCTGTCGCTCGAATTTCACAATATGTTTCAGTTCCGTTTTGCGTTTTTTTCTTTTTTCTTGCGACTGACAACTTCCGTTGCACTTTTCTCGGCTTTGCCTGGCACACACACGCACAGCACGACACACACACACCACACGCGCGTTAACTATTTTTCCTCGAACATTTCTTAGCGCCTCGCTCTCTTTTCTCCCACGTTGTTGTCTCCCATTTGGTGCGAAACGAACGACTGTGCCAAAGCCCAGAAACTGTCTGGCCTTTTATTTTATATGGCCCGGCCGATTGCGATTTTCCTGCCCACAGAGATAAACCGAAAATCGGAATCGGCAGAAGGCCAAGTGGCGAAAGCAGGCGAAGCAGGCGAAGAGAGCGAACCGCGTTTGCCGGCTGTTGGCGATCAAATGCTCACTGCTCAATGTCTGCCGCAAATCAAGAGCCAAATGCGCGAATTTTATTCGCAGACGTCGGCGTCGGCAGAGGCAGCGGCGGCGGCCGCGGCGCTCTCTCTTTCGCCCGTGTGTTGCCGTTTCTCTCGCACAGTGGCGCCGCCGCCGACAGTGGCACAAAAAGGGGGGCGACACTCCGTCGAGACGCTGCTGCTGCTGCTTCCTGCTTCCTCTTCCTCACCCACATGCACATGCACTCACACAGACGGGCGCAGCGGCAAATGCATATGGGGGTACAGTGGGCCCTTTGTACAGTGAAGGAGGTCAATAGCTTCAAAGTGCTGTAATCTTGTAAGGAAAATTTGACAAGAAAGACATTTTTTGGACTCTGTATATTGAGCCCTTGAATAGTATTATGACGACGATAAAGAAGCTTAAACTAAAGACCCACAAGTTGTAATTTTGTTTGAAAAAAATTCTAAAGCGCCCGGACCACTTCAATTTTTTAAAATCCATCTGAAATATTTTTTTGTATATTTTATTTTTAGATTCTATCCTATCATCTGACTGCTTTAAAATGGGGGTGGCGAAATTGACTTTTTTACGAGAGCATCATAGAGCGATCATAACATAATCTTCTAAAATAATAGAAAGTTGGAAATGTGAAATATTCAATACATTAAATTTTTGTTAAATGACTCGAAAGTTTGAATTTGATCAGTCAGCTCTAAAAGCTAGTTTTTTCTGTTCTTTAACGAGTATCCACTGTATATACATTCCCAGCCATTTCAAGTTCCTTTGTTATAAAACTGCACCACCATTAAACATTCTGCAACAAAAAGCTCGGTACAGTGGTGCACATTAACACACAGCCCGTTTTTCATGAGACATTAAAAACCTTATCAAAAACCTATACAAAACTTTTAGATTATTGGTCTGACTAAGTAAAGATTCGGTCATACGTTTTGAATTTAATCTCGTTCTTGGAATAAAATGTGATTTATACTTAAAAGTTTAATGGAAAACAATTTTGGACGAACTTATGTTAGAAAGGTCGTAATGCTTTTATTAAGAACTACGAATTTGTCATAATTTGACAAAACTTATTTAGCTACGGAGATTAACTTTTCTTGTATAAGTTGTTAATATTGAAATAAGAATTTAATTTAGAGCTCTGATAATTAAAACTACATATATTTCAAACCCTAATTCTATCTTTTGATCTTAATTTTATGAAGCTAAAGGATAACTGCCCACTGTGCTCTCTTTCCATCTTGCTCTCTCTGGCTGCTGCCTTCTGCCGCTCTGCAGCGCTGCCCCCGGTGCATGTGTATGCTTTTTGGCAACACCCCGCCACCCCCCGCCCTCTCGCATCCTGTCTGGGTTGCCCACCTCTCGCACCTTCCCCCTCTCACCTGTCTCCCCGGGCGAATGTCAATGCGCTCGTCTCTCTGCCACTGCTTACGCTTATTGGTGTGTGTGCACTTTTTGCAATGCTGCCCCGCCGCACACACACCACTCGTTGACTCACCTCTCTTCCTCTTTCTTCTTGGGAGTTTGGTTTCTCCATGATTCATCTTAATCTCAAGTCAAGGCTTTGATCGTACACCGAGTATATTTTTCTTATCTTTTTATTCTTTTTTTCTTTTGAGAATTTCACTATGTAGCTTAGGTTGCTAATTACTAAAATTCTTAACTACCAACAAGTACAGACACAGACACGTACAAATACTATAGGCTGGCCTTAAGATCTACTAACGAATATTAAAAAAGTTGAGATAAAAGCTTCTAAAAAACACCATCGTCTAATCGTGGAAAATCTTGATATTCTCATGCATCTTGGTTTAAGAAATATTTTTACAATAATTATTCTACATTAAGGCATATATCGGCTGAGATAAATGCAAACAATAATCATTTCAAAAAGTTAATATCTGATCTTCTTGATCAGCACACCAAATTACAAGAGGCTACCAAGATTGACGAGGATTGGAGATTTGGTTATTAGAAGTCCACCCAAAAATAAAATCTCTGAAATCAGGAATTCGGGGCCAAGGATTCGACATCGTCATCGGCGTCCGCAAAGCATGCTCTGGCATGCTTCCAACCACGTGGTTATGGAGATGCACTCGGTTGGATATTGATAAAAGGCTGCCATCTTAAGCAGGAGTCGTCGATCTTGGGGAAGCTTCCTCTTCGCTTCACCCTCTCCTCGTACTCGTCCAGAACGTCCTAGGAAGAAGCATATTTCAGTTAAAGTATTCCTTGGAGCTTACTCTCCGGACTTACCTGCTTCTTGAGGACTATGTGCTTGCCCTTCCAGTACTTCATCATGCCCAGAGCCTGAAGGGTGCTCACAATGTCATATGAGTAAATCGCCGTTTCCTAAAAAATTTTTTTTTTTAATTATTTGTTTTATCTGAAATATTATTTCTTTTACTATGATTTTTTTTAAATGCAACTAACAACTTTCAAGTGAAATATAAAATGAGTACCACTCACCTGCGATACATCCTTGATAGCGATCGTATTTCCAGAGCGATTGCACAGGTAGTCCAAAAGTACGTCCTTCCAGTACGAGCGGTACGAAATGAGGCCGAGATCGGATAAAGGTTTCTCCGGCGATCCAATTTTTCCCTCCACGCGGGTCAACAGATAGCCTGCAAGTAAGGTCGAAATAGATACGCTATGGTAAAAATAGACCCCAAGAAGTATGCTATAGAGCCGAGTTCCGGCGTATTATTTATGGTGACCAACTTTGGGCCCGCCCTCTGCTTCGTCTGTATGTGTGTGGGTGTATTTTTTAAGTGTGTGCGTGTTGCGTCTAGACAGGATTCCGCAAAGTATTCAAGGGGATCGCTGCGGGGAAATGGTCTCCACATTTAAGCAACGTTCTGGCGTACATTCAACCCAACGCCAGTGTCACCCCGAAAGGACCCACCCCAAAAAAAATTACATTCTGGATTCTAGGGCCGTCTGGCAGCAACAATTCCCGTCTCTAGATAACAACAACCACACAGAGCCGGGGGGAGCGGTGGGTAGAAGGAGCGGCAACAGCAACAATGAGTGCAAGCTAAGTAAATCGACGAGGACGAGAGAGCGAGGACACAACACAAAATCCACTGAGGCAGGCTCGGGAAAAAAACAGTTGGTGGAAGATGAGAAGACACGGAGGAGCTGAGGGAGAGAGGAGCAAAGCCAGAGGGGCTCCATGGGCGTAGCCGTTGTAAAATATCGGTAATGAGTGGGGTACTCAATTCTTCGACAACTTTCCTATTTTATTCCTGATACCACAAAAACGACCATTCAATAATAATATCCAATGTAGTGTAAAATTGTAATGTAGTATTACGTCGAATTGCAATAAATAGCTTTTGTTGGGGGTTAGATAGAGGTTTAAAAATTATGGATTTTAACGTCATTTTTTAAATGACTTAAAACAAAGCTTAAATTAAATACATAACGTTTTTGAAAGTGCTACACCCCCCTTGTTCCACCCCTGACACCAGCTGTGGAGCAACGGGAGAGGAAAATGGTGTAGCAGGACTCACTCAATGGCAGACGGCAGACACAGCTGAGGAGGAACATAGAGAGAACGGGAAAGATAGCAGAAGAAAGGGACAGGGCAGGGGGAAGAATCCTGTTGACTGACTGGACGAGCGCAGGGTTGAACGCACACAAGCAGAGGCAAACGCAGAGCTTCGTTTGCACGGCTAAGCACAGTGGAATGAAAACTTTGGAAAAAGTTATGTTAATAGTCATAATATCTTAGCATGGCCCGTTTTCTCTTCCGCATGTTAAATTTTAACTCGGTGTTAAACCTCGAAAATTTAGGGGAATTCAGAGTTTCGCCTTTAAATCCCAAAACAAAACATCTTAAATGTCTTATCCGTTGAAATGAAATAGAAGGACTGTCTTTATTATGATGCACCAGATACAAAATTTTCAAATAAGAGGTGAATTTAAACATTGGGGATTCATTAAATTCACCTTTAGTATAATATTGACATAACCTGTCTTTTCTTGTTAATAAAGACTCTTCCAGTAATAAGATGATCTCGATTAACTACACAGGAACACAAAATTAAACTTTGTAAAATTTCCACGAACCATTTCAAGTTTTCTATGATATTTGGGTGCTCCTGAGTAAAAGTCCCATACAAAATTATTTTCCATCACCTACAGGTTCCGCGGTATAGCTAAGAATACAAAAAACCGATGTTGGTCGACATTTTGAATTACGTGGCCTATATAATTGGACTAACCTTTATTATTTTCGGTAGGACCTACTCTCAATACATCACGGCATTCCTAAAAAATAGTCCCCATTGTGAACCATTGCCCATGTCTTTGAAATTCGACGCCAAAGTTGAAAATCCCAAAATTGTAGAGATTTTTCTGATGTAAAAACAATTCTGAGGATTAAATCTTGAATGGAAGTAATTTTAACTATTCATTGTATCTATTGTTCATTGTATGCTTTAATTTCGGTTTAAAGCGTTTTCATGAGGACATTTTATTGGATTTTTTATACTAATAAAACCTATTTTTTGATTTCATTATCTACTCCTAAATGTTGTCAAATTTTGAATAAGTCATGGCAACCTCTAGAACTAAGAAACTAAAGTACGTTCACTGAACATACATAGAAAAATGTAAATGTTTACTCCCATTCTGTAGGATGCCTTGACTTTTTTAAAATTTGACAACATTTAGGAGTAGATAATGAAATAAAAAAATCGGTTTTATTAGTCTAATAAATCCAATAAAAAATATTCTCATGAAAACGCTTTAAACCGAAATTAAAGCATACAATGAACAATAGATACAATGAATAGTTAAAATTACTTCCATTCAAGATTTAATCCTCAGAATTGTTTTTACATCAGAAAAATCTCTACAATTTTGGGATTTTCAACTTTGGCGTCGAATTCCAAAGACATGGGCAATGGTTCACAATGGGGACTATTTTTTAGGAATGCCGTGACGTATTGAGAGTAGGTCCTACCGAAAATAATAAAGGTTAGTCCAATTATATAGGCCACGTAATTCAAAATGTGGGCAAACATCGGTTTTTTGTATTCTTAGCTATACCGCGGAACCTTTAGGTGATGGGACATAAGTTTGTATGGGACTTTTACTCAGGATCACCCAATTATCATGGAAAACTAGAAATGGTTCGTGGAAATTTTTGGCTGTGTACCTGTGCTATTCCCATTGTCCCCTATAACCAGATTGGAACCGTCCCACTGTGCGCGCTGTTTTATGCATTTCAAGGGGAGCCCCCTTGTCCTGGTCCTGTCGCGACTTCTGGCCGCAAGAGGGCGTTTTCGGGTGGCACTTTGATTTCTTTGTGCCGCACTTCGTCTCGCTCCTTCCCTTCTTCTTCTTTCTAGCTGCGATAAATCCTGGAGCGGCGAGACGGGCAAGCGGCGTTGGTGCGAGTGAAAAGGGGAGTGTGAGTGGAAACGTCGAGACGACTTTATCGATCCATTTTGATTCGCACATTCGCGCTCTCGCTCGCACGCGCACACTCGTCGCTGACGCAGCAACATTGTTGTTGCATACCCCACAGGCGCTGCGAACGAACAGTAATGAGTTAAAGAATGAAAATCTACGCTAAATGCGCAAAAGAGGACGGCGACTGCAACTTTAACTCAAATTAGCAAGGCTCTAATTATTATTTCTATGTATTTTTTCTTGTTCTTTGGCCAGATACAAGAGTGTCGACAGCAGTGAGTAATGAGCAGCGAGAGAGAAAAAAGCCAAGAGGAAGAGAGTAACCGTTACTCGCTCTTTTGTGCCCGCCAAAGAGGACGACGCCCTTTCATTGTGACCTGTCCTGACCTTTGTTGTCTGCCGCCAACAGTTGTTGTTATTGTTGTTCTTCTGGTGTTGTTGTGTCTGCAAAATTTTATCTACAGTCCAACTTCCATAAGTCGAATATATTAACGGCTCTATTTTAATTCAGATATCGAGTTACAGCGCGTTATTCTCGAAGTCTATGAGGTTTTCTAAAATACTTTTCGAATAATAGAGAGGAAATAATAATTTCGAGTTTGGTCTTTGGGACATCTAAATTCTTCTAAAACAACTTTTTTAAAAAATAAGTGCCACTCAAAGTTGTTCTTAAATAAACTTTATTTGCAGTCTTATTTCAAAATAAAAAAGGTAAAGAAGAATTAATATTATAATCCCGCTTTAACGAAGCATTAGATTAGCATGGTTCACTTTACAGAATTACGACTGTACATGTGTGCTGTTGTGGGTAAGTTGCTTATGCGGGACTCCCAAAAGATAAAAGCAAAAAACTTTAAGCGGCACGTTTCGTATATTTTTGGCAACTCGGGTGAATTTTGTTTGTGGGTTTTTAGAAAGTTTCATTAATTAATGCAGTAGGTGGCAACCCTTGTTCGCCCCTTTAAATTTTGCCCTCTCATTTGCATTTTGCGTGCTGCATTTATTACACCTGGACAGAAATGTTCTATGGCCATCCCGCTCTCACACACGTGGTTTGGATTGTTTGATTTTTGGGGGGCTGGTGGGTAAGTTAACCCCTGCGACAGGGGCCCTGTCTGTCTGCAAGTGTTCCTTCCACCTGCCATGTGCAAAATAACCAATTTCAGTTAATGATGACGAAAATGATTTGTACACCGACCCCTTCGCTAATATGTTTGTATGTATTTTGAACATGAAACAAAACCAAATTAAACCAACAAGCTTTGGAAATAAATTATCGTATCGTGAAATATATTATGTTGCGTACTCTATTTCAACAAAACTAATAACTACGAATTTCAAAAAAACCGTCCACAAAATTGTAAGGGCTATGTATTTATTTATGGTAAAAGATGTTTCGATACCGACCATATATTTTAACCGCCAGTTTATGGATATTTTGCAATTCGTTTATTTATAATTTTTAAATATTGGTTTTTAAAATATGAAAATACTTGAGGCTTTCCACAAAAGTAAACAATATTCAGTCATCAATAGTAACCAAAATGTGGGTTTTAAATCTTTTTACATTTTGTAATAAACCAGATTTTCTTAGGATAGATTAGATTAATCAATTATTTTCTGTGCACCTCACTCGCTCTCTATGCAAATATCTCTCTCCCTCTCTCTCTCTTGACCATTACTCTTTTTGCCGGCCGGCACTTGGTTTTGTGTCTGTGGGCTTTCGCGTGTGCCTGTGTAAGGTCAATGTCGTTTCGCTCGCTCTTTCGTTCGTTCATTACCGCCCAACCCCCCTCGCCCAACTTCACCCCTTTTCAACACCCATGGCATTGCATGTATTGACTTTACATAGACACCGCCGCCGCCTCTGCCGGCTTCTCTGCCAACGTCGACGCCATTGCGAATGTAAATGTATGACTCAAGACTCTCTTTGTCTTTCTCCCCTCTCCCTCACTTCGACGGCAGGGTAATTCCTTCTTTTTTTAATAATTTTTTACTTAGCTACCTTTTTTTTTGGCTGGCTGTGTGTTTTTTATTGTCTTGTCTGTAGACTTGGATTAATTTTAAACAATTTTCGTTGCAGCCGCTTAAAATTACTTATGCGATATGCAGTCTACACCTGTGTGTGTCTACGTTTAATTGATGCAGAAATTGCATGTTCTGCACCTGAAGAAGAAGAAGAGGAAGTGGTGGGGGAAAACTGCAATTGGAAAGCTGAGCCAAAGTCTCTTTCATGTTTGGCTTTTCTCATGCAATGATGATTATATTTCACACACACCTGCACATTCAACACACACACTTATGAGTCAGCGGAAGAAGAGGAGGAACAAAGATTCAATAAAGCCAGGAAATTTTAGTGGCCAATATACTTTTCACTAACAAGCCTCATTTAAGCCCAATTTGAGTGGAATCCCAACCACTCTATCCAATATAATTGATATCATATGATTTTCAGGATCACTTTGGAGTTTGATTTAAAGAATTGCGCAGAAGAGAGTACAGAAGAATACGTCGTTTAAAAGTAATTGGATGGAAAAAATAAACTTTTTGATTGAATCAATAAAACAATAAAGATACTTTCAATGTGATTTAATAATAAGAAGGGCAATGCATTTATGGTTGCCTTAGTTGCTTAAAGCAATTGTACTGAAATTTTCATATCAATCCTTAACAACAAAAATAAAGTAAGCGTAATAAAAGATATTGAAAGAAACTCATGAAATTGTTTTAAACATTAATTAAAGTAGATTGTTCATTTTTCAGTTCTTAAAAATTCACATTAGTTTATAACTTATCAAAAATAAATTAAAGAAATTTGGTTAAGCTTTAACATTTAAAAAGGCAAAATTAAATTAATTAAGTAAAATATAAGTATTTGTGTGAATTTGTAAACATGATATTGGCAAATATTTATTCAAATATTCATTCGATGAATCTCTACAACTTAAGAAAGTGATTTAAAAACCTTTTTTGGTGGGACCATCAGTGTGAAAAAAACCCAATAAAATTAAGACAATAGTAAATAATTCTAGTCCATCACTTTTTAGTGGTAACTGATTTTTAATATAAAAGAACGTTGTTAAAATTTGTAACTTACTGAAATCGATGAGTAATCTCCCGTAACCTTTCCTCTGATATGGCGGCAATGTTAAAATACAGGAAACATTGTAAAAGGAATTCTTCTCCTGCAGGAAAGGAATATGCTGTAAAGATAAGAGTTAAAGTTTAAAATTATTAAATAGAAATAGAAAGAACAAATAAACCAGATATTAATCTGGAGCTACTTAAGAATTCCGTTAATCCAGGTAAAAGTAAGCAAAGGTTAGGCGTACATATTATTAAAATTGAATCAATTACAAACATTCAAGAACAATGACAGACGGAAAAGGAGTGGGAAAATCAAGCGGCGGCGGGATGGGTGAAATCCGTATAGAAAGGTATGGGTAGCTGGGGGAAAACTCTAGAGTTGGGGGATCAGACAGACATTTTCCAGACAAAGGAAGAGGGGAAATGGAGCCTTTGCAAGTGGAGGAGATGATGGCAACATTCATCTGTCGCTTTTGGCTTTTTTCGGCAGTTCAATGACCAGCAAAATTAAATGAATCGATAGACATGGAGCACCAGAGACAGTCAGAGAGAGATGGCGACATCAGCCGGAAAGAGATGGCCAAAATAGCGAGAGAACTGTGCGTAAATATATAGACATACGCACATAGATGCTGCAGGAACAGGACGAGCACCACTAACTGGGGGATCGGGATATATACGCAAGCCAGACCGACTCGTACATGGATATAGCCATGCCAAGCCCTCTCTTCTTCTCACGGTCATTGCCAAAAAAACAATTCCATGAGGAGAAAGCACAGAGAAAAAATATTACTATAATCGTTTTAAAAAAATTATAATCTTCCGGTTAAAAGAAAGGATTTTCTTTTGCATCTACTATAACGATTTTTTACAAAAGATTTAAGTTTTAAAACTATAATAA
Source organism: Drosophila takahashii (assembly GCF_030179915.1). Classification (NCBI taxonomy): domain Eukaryota; kingdom Metazoa; phylum Arthropoda; class Insecta; order Diptera; family Drosophilidae; genus Drosophila; species Drosophila takahashii. The sequence continues at coordinate 15,806,479 of NC_091678.1, forward strand.
ATCTGTGAAAGCCCTAAATTAGGAGCATAATTAATAAGTTGTGATATACATACATATAAGATTAGGGGCTGTTTTATCTTCCGAACTTCAAATTTAAAGTAGGCTTTATCCCAGAAATCCAATACGTTTTTAAGGTTTAAAACCGTTTTATCTTCCGCATTTTAAATTTTAAGTAAGCTTAATCGCAGAATTCCTACACGTTTTCAAGGTTCAAAGCCTACTTTAAATTTAACAGGCGGTTGAGAAATCGGACCTAAATTAACTAACCAGATATTATAGTTATCTACTATAAATACTATAAAACAAAATATGGGTTTATACTATAAACCTCGATCGAATTGCTTCTTTTCAAAATTAGGGTTTAAAACAAATTTTAAAACTCTCTAAAAAGTGGTTTTAAATGTTTCGAATTTATTTGCTGTGTGTGAGATCTGGAATCTGGCAACAATTCGGAAATTCATTTATGTACTCTGCGGGTTTTTCATTTTGATTTTCCCTTTGTAGTACGCCTGGTTTTTGTTTTCTGAGGTCTGTTTTTTTTTTGCTCGTTTTTCTTTTGTCTGCCTTGATGTCTGGGAACGCAACCACATAGCGGAGCGGAGTCCCTGTTTCCCAATCTGATCCCCCGGTGCCCCCAGATCCCCTACCCCGGATTTCCTTGGCCCGGGCAACCGCTGTTTGTGGAGCAGGCGCAGACGCAGATGCAGAAATTCCCGGACCCGGCCCAGAGGTGCACGACCTCAATCGTGTCCAACGCACATCCCGCAGCATCCGAGCTTCGGAGCAGCGTGCCCAGCCTGCCAATCCGCCTCCCTTCCCCAATCCTCGATGTCTGGCTGCTGTCTGGACCCCATTTCGGAGTCGGGGAGTTGGAGGTTAACTGCAGGACAAAGGATTGCCGAAAATTATCACTGTCAAATTTAAAAGGGGTTGGGTTTTAGCTCGAGTTTATACGCAGCCTAGTTTGAAAATGCAATCTCATGACTTGGGGAATAGTTTTGGGTTTAACAAAAATCTATGCAAAAGGAATTATTATTCATAAATTACTAATTAAGGATTGGGTCTGTCTTGTTCAAAAGATAAAGCTATTTAAGACCTTCAATTTTGTTTTAATTAATTTCTATAATATCCATAAAGTATACTAAAAAAAAGATTAGTTTATGCTTGAATTAAAATTGAATAATAGAGTGATTAAATTTAAAGGCGTTTTAAATTCACATTTAAGCATTTTTCCATCTTTTAACTTCTGGTAATAAACTTAAGACTGGTATATCTAAATAAGTTTATAAATTAAATTTCAAAAAGGTTTTTAATTTTGAAGAAGTATATAAAAATGTCTCATTTCGGTTTTAGGTAGTTACAAAACTATGAATGTCTCCTCACATGAACGTAGTAAATATATGTAAATCTGTAGTATGTGTAGAAACTCCAAAATTCTGACTGACTCGGGATGCTGCGCCAGGGGCATTGAGTGGTCACAAAGGCAGTTCCAAAGAGGGGCAGAATCAGCAGGAGGAGCAGCTGCAGCATCAGCCAACGACATGCGCAATTTGTAACACAAACCCAGTCTCTGCCAGCGCCCAAAAACTTTCTGCATTCTGCAGTAAAACTGCAAACGGGAGGTGGGATCCCGAAACCCTTGAATGTGGATACATCCCCGGCTCGTATATTCCGTATATTCAGGGGAGGTCAAGAAACCGTGGCTGCTTTTTAAAGCCAGGGGAAATGATTCTCTCTCATTTACTCTCCTGGTTTCTCTCTGTCTGTTGCTTATTTACCCGAAAACGTTGACAAAAAAATAAAAATGAAAAAGGGAAAAATCATCTGGTTTTTGGTGGGCATGGTCAAGGCAGGGCCACTGTCTGGATCTGACTACAACCATAAAGTCTGGTTGGCCCGTACATATGTACCGTACATGGGCTGTGGCTGCCTTTCGGAGCCTGGGATGCTCGCCTCTACATTCCTCGCATCCAAATTCCGTCTCCAGACATAAAGGAATCATGCTGGGGAATAACCATAAAGGTTCGGAAATATTATGGCGAAAGATAAAGACTATTAGAATTATAAGCAATTAGGAATCGAAAATGAGTGGTATAAACTTTTCCAGTTTGATTGCAGGAAAGAACCTCGCAAATTGTAATTATTCAATCTAAAGAGATTTAAAAAACTTAATATTTCTTTGCTTCTTTAATCTTTTTGGATAATTATTTTATATCATATTTTAGTAAAAAATAAATAATAATAAATAACGGATAAAGACAGATTATGAATTTTTATGATTTTTTAATTCGGTTAAAGTCGTAAATTAAATTTGTAGTATTGAAAGTGTAATAAAATTTATATTTTCCTTATGACATAGTACAAGTTGTCTATATTCTCAAAATGGAAACAAAGTTCTAGTTTGAAAATAAGATTCAGTAAATTATGATATTTAAGTTTCACAACTAATTACCCATTTTAAACATCGATCAGGATGTTTATTACTATTTACTATTTAAAATAAATACAGTTTGTATATTTGAAGCACTAAAAAATATATCTCTTCACTTACCTTGCTAAAATAACCGACTATGTGACATCCGTCCACATCGGCCAGCGTCATAATGTAGAACAGGAAGGGCTCCACATCGTAGTAGAGGGTTTTGTGATCCAGGAAGAACTTAGCCAGCAGACACAGATGTTGACAGTATTGCTTGTAACGCTTTCCGTCCACTTGCCACACCTGCAGCTTTCCCTTGCGGTATATCTCATCGCCCGGCGGATGCCGCCAGACGCACTTTTCAGCGTGCCGCTTAATGCCAGTCTCTGATTTTTGGTAGCGCAGGCAGAACTCGCAGATATACATTTTGGGTAGGCGGGCGGCGTCGTCGGGATACGGAGATTGGTACCATACCTTCATCTTGTATTTGCCCATGCTGATGTATCTGTGGGTTAAATGAGTTCTTTAATAATTTTCAAAACTAAATTCGGTTGATGATTCTTACTTTATTCCCTTTCCCACAGGCAGATCCTTCAGTTCGTCTTCTATCCTTTCGGAGGCCTGAGCTTGAGCTTCCCGGAACAATTGCAGATCGTAGTCGGGCACCAGGCCAGTCAGATTTGGTTCTCGGTCCTCATCCGTGACGTCTTTTTCCAGCTTAACCTAGGAAATCAAAGTAGCAGGCGTTAGTTAGTAATATTGGTTCTTAATATGTAGTAGAGCCCTGCGTGAATCATTCAATTTTTGTTTTATCATAGTATGCCATGAAATTTCTTATTTGTTTAATTCAATTATATGTTTTTCTAATTCATTTTGAATTGAATGAATACCTTTTATGAATTTTTTAAATTTGCTAGATTTTTTTGTGCTTTCTTTTGAGAACAAAAAGCGTAAAATTTGTAACAAATCAATGTTAACTGCTTAGTAAATAAAATTCAGGCAGATTTAATCACAAAATTATGGCTCTTTCTTATTCAAATGAAATTGTCGTTTGAATTGTTTTGGAATTCATGCCATTCATTCATTCAATTCTATTAAACTTAAAATTCTAATTAATTCATTTATATAAAACAAAAAATTCAAAATAATTAATTGAATCCATTCACGGAGGGCTCTAATATGTAGTAGTCTGTCTAGATATTTTATGTATATATCTTTTAAGATTATTTTGAAATTAAAAGCTCACCTTCGAGTCCAGAAAATTGTTATTGGCCGGCCTAAAGTTAGCTCTGGATTCGCGAATTTTGGCCAGAAATTCGCGCTGCTCAGGCGAGAGCGTCTTGAGATTGGTGTGCTGATTACCGGGGGCCGTGACTATGTTGACGGGCATCTTTAGGCGCTGCTCATTCCTCAGTTTCCTCTCATTAGCCCGCTCTTTGCACTCGGAGGCGGACATGTTGTGGTAAATGGGACAGGCCTCCGGCAGGAAGTGCTTGTCCAAATTGCCACTCAGGTGTCCGGATGAATCGCAGCCCTCGATGGGGCACTTTTTCTCCGTCTGCGTTATCGGTGACACGGGGCGGGATTTAATGGAGCTCAGGACGCCACTGCTAATTCCTATAGACTCCCTTTTCACCTTGCTTTTGCTGGCGTTCAAATTCGAGGGTGCTGGCTTTTTGGCGGGACTTTTGGATACCAGAAGTTTGTCATCTTCTAGGTCTCCGTCGGATTCGGAATCGGTGTCCTGCTTGGGCTGCTGTTTGGTTCTTCGCATGCTGAGCGATCGAGTGAGTTTCCTCATGGGATTCGCCTTGTCTTTTCGCTCCTCTTCGCTGTCGGAGTTTTGGATTTTACTTGGTCCGCTTCTTTTGCCTATAAAGATCATAAAAGTAATTAGCAACAGGTTTATATTTGTTTGATGTGAGGATTCCATCTACCTTTTGCTCCTCCCTTGACTTGCTGCGAGCTGTAGGAGTTGCTGGAATCGCTGCCCTCCGAATCGCTCCCGGAACTGGATTCGTCGCCCGAGTTGGAGCCACTTTCGGATCCCGAACTGCCGTCACTACTGATCGCCGGTCCTCCGCCGTTTTTCTTGGCCGGTGGCAGTTTTCCCCTGATTTGTTTCGGCCTCACCGTGCTGGCCATTTTCAGGGGAACCTTGCGGCCGTTTTTGACAATCTTCATCGAGTCATCCGTGCTGTTCGACGAGGAGGAGAGCGAGGGTCGCTTTCCCTCGCCGTTTTCCAGGGATCTGTTTGTGTTGTTTGCCGGTCGCTGGGGAGGATTGCCGGGTTTGTTGGCTGGATTGTTGCCGGGCTTGTTGGCTGGATTGCTGCTGGGCTTGTTGCCCGTTGAAGGGGGTTTCCTTCTGGCCGACGAGGCAGCAGCTGCCGCTGTTACAGTGGAACTGCCTAGGGAGCGGGCGTTCTTCTTGGCCGGCGGCGCGGTGTTCACCTCCTCATCGTCGTCACTAGAGAGGCGACTTTTCGGGGGATTCACCGGTTTTTTGCTGGAAGATGCTGCTGGGCCCTTGCTTTTCTCCTCCGCCGCCGGAGGAGCAGGCTTTCTTCTCAGTGCATTCCCCGCATTCGTTTGTTGCTGCGTTTGCGTCTGAGATTTGGCGGAGGAATTCGTGGATGGCTTCTCCTCGGGCGTCGCACTGCTGGAATCCGTGTCCGAACTGCTGCCCGTCTCCGAACCGCTTGAGGATCCGCTGGTGGAGGAGCTGCCCGACTCCGAGCTGCTGCTGCCGGACTCCAAGGCCATTTTTGGAGCGCACAGAAAGTATTTAGATTTTCGTACACAAAAACCCCTGTTTTTTTTTATTGTTTTGATTAGAGTGACCAGAGTTGGGGGGCGATAGAAATGCCACGGACTTTGGCGGAAATATCGATAGTTTTACAGCTCATCGTGGGCTAGAGATGGGCAGGGTTAAGGGTGCCCCAGAAATCACTTAGCGCTGAAGACGTGTAAAATTTAAATAAATAAATTAAAGGGTATTCGGTTAAATAAATGAATTAAATGCCTGCCAAACAACTAGCTTGTTGTACAAAAAATATTGTACCCCATCATTTTTTATATCTGATTTTATTTTATTTTTATATAACCGTGTTGTAATATTCCCCGAAATTATTATATACAATACAAACCAACTTTTCATTATGTTTCTTTTTTAATTGAGGACAAAAGTATACAGAAAAAATTCGATGTAAAATAGGGTCAATTCTACCTAATTTCATATCAACAATAAACAGACATGATTTTGACCAAATTTATGATTTAAACATATCAATATGATATTTTATCATATCATATAAAATACCAAATAATATATATTATTTATTAATATTTTGATATAAAATTGACCAGCACATTTCTTTTCTGTGTAATAAGTGAACAAGTAGAAGTTTAATCCTTTGAATCCTTTGGCTAAACTGAGTTGTCAGCCTGGCAAATGAAGTGCATAAGATCAGTGGTGCAAGACAAAACTATCATAATGTTCTCATGTCCATAGATATAAGCACAGTGCTGGCTATCATTGTTGTACTTGGGTTCGTTTTTACGCCACCTTAAATAGGGAGCCTTCTTGCCTGAGGCCAATGAAATAAACTCCCCCTTTTTGGCTAGATCGTTGATACCAGTCCAGTAGTTTGCTTTCTTGAGTTGGCCTGTAATGGCGTTATACTCCTGATCATTTTTAAAGGCTGCGAGATGGCCACCCATCTCAACACACATTTGTTCTGCAGTCCTCCAATTTACAAGGACATTGTGTTCAATGTAGAAATACCGCGAGCCTATCTGTTGATATCTCTGCAGCACGATTTTCCTTTCGATTTCGGCTAGTGTTTTCTGAATGGCTGCTAGCTGGCTCTCGGTCTGCTTTTGTCCAGCTTTCAATTGGCTTTCTAGGGCTGTCTGATTACCTTCTATCCTGTCTAGTCGTTTCTCCAGGTCCTGGACGATGATCTTGGGCTGATAGGATACTTGGATCTGAGTCGCTACTATCGCCTTTTCTATCCGATCTAGTGACTCCTGGGTGTCATTTAACTTCACTTCGCAGGTACTCAAATCCTGCTGCTCGTTTTTAAGGTGATCGATCACTGGCTGTAGTGCCGAAACGCAGAAGGAACTGCATTGATTCTGGGGATCCGTTAATAGACACACGTAGCGCCTACCATCCTGGGCTCCTGTCAAGGACCCATGAAGACCAAGTGCCAGAAATACGCACAGCAATATTGTCGTGGACCTAAACATTGCGGAGAACCGGCGAAGTTAAAACTTGATAAAGCACTGATACCTGAGAATTAATTGGCTGTCTTTTAAAGACCCTGCCATTTAGTTGATAAGCATATTTGATCTTCCTCTTTTTCCACGAAATTTGATATGACACATTTGGTTATCATTTATTGAAGAGCTTAGTCAATATCATTAAACAATCATTCCTAAGTTTATGATCTTATTTAATTTCAAAAATTAAAAATGATTATAAAATATACAGTATTGCGTTGCATTAATTGTTCCGGGGTGTCAAATCTCTTCCAACCAAAGTTTGTTGGTTTTGTGTATTGATAAAGGGAAGAACCGTATCGGAATTTCGTTGAACAAGATTTCCGTGACTCCCCCGGTAATTATGTATACGTATCTTTGTTTCAAACAATGCACCGGCTTAAGCAAAGATAAACAATTGATTAGGGTCGATTTTGGCAGTCAATTACCTATCCATTAAATGAACAATTGCCTTTATCAGATACAAATATACTTCTCTGTGAGTCATTAACTCATAAAAGCCTACAGGCGCCTATAGACGACTAAAGACGACTTCAATTATTTTGTGGTAATAAATTAAAAATATTAAAGACATTAAGGAAAAGAATAATTTATGTTCCTTCAATTTTTAAGGTAATAACAACATAGTGATTAATAAAATTTTATAAACGTTAGGGCGAAGCATGGACGAATGCGTTATTGTAGTTTAATGTTTTATATAAAGGTAATTATTAATTAAAATATGGATGCTACAAAAAAAAAGGGGGCGAAACCGACCACCTATTTTAACTTGCACTTAATTAGTAAATTACATATAAATAGCTGTAACCTTTCTTCTTATCATTTCTTACAATATTTATAATCTTTTCGTAAATCATATAATTGTTTATCTATAATTTAAAAATAACGATTCCGGAAGAAAATCCGCTTTTGCATTGGCGACGCCAGTGTGAATAGGCTTATTCCGTTTATTTACTTTTATTTTGCACATCCCTAACATCGAGTCTCCCATCCCTAAAAGACGACGCCAAAACAAAATAATTTTTTTCACTGCACTTTTGGAAGACATTTAACCATTTCGCCATGTACAACGTAGACTGCATTCCCATTAAGGACATCAAGCCGGGCCTGAAGAACATCAATGTGATCTTTATCGTCCTAGAAGTCGGCGTGGCTACCGTGACGAAGGAAAACCGGGAAGTTCGTAACTTCAAGGTGGGTGAATTCTATCATTTCGCACATGCAGACAAATAATTCCTGACCCAAATTCTATCCATTTAGGTGGGCGATCCCACGGCCTGCATAAATGTCTCGATTTGGGACGAGCCGGGAAAGCTGATAGCCCCCGGTGATATAGTGAGACTGACCAAGGGCTACGCCTCCATCTGGCGACACTCATTGACCCTGTATTCCGGCAAAAACGGAGAGGTGTTCAAGATCGGCGAATACTGCATGATCTTCAACGAGAGCGTCAACATGAGCGAGCCGAAGCGGGTGGAGCAGCAGCCGGTGGCCAATCCCGGTGGCCAATTGGCTACAGTTCCTCCGACCGGAAATCCGGCTGTAGCTGGTGCTTCAGGGCTTCCTGCAAAGGGCGGATCTGCTGGCCTTCCACAGCCCGTGGTGGCAGCCGCTCCAGGCGCTCCCGCTGCCCAGAGCACCGTGACCACAGCTCCCGCTCCGGCAGCCACCAGTGCCCCGCAGACGGCGACGAAAACCGGTACTCGTGGCGGTCGAGGAGGCGGAGGACGGGGTGGCCTCAAGGGTGACAGGCGGTAGGGGATCTAAACACATGAACTAGGAGCAGGAACTAAGCGAACAAGAATTGAACTCTAGCATTAAAGTTTAGCTCAATAAGACCTGTTTACACATGATTGTTTATTACCTAACCCCTTTTGATTATACAATTTACGAACTATGTGTGTACTTATAAAGTCCGAAAGATTTCGTTTTCTAATATTGTACTTTAGATATTTTTATCCAAATATCTGTATTCAGAATCAGTAAATTTAGAAATGTGTAGAAACAATTAACCCGTGCTTAAGTTATGAAAAATGTTTTCTTTATGTTTTATTTGGCAAAATCAAAGACACAAGAAAGGTTTTGAGAGATATTATGTTCTCAAGTCAATAGGTATTGTAACTATGATGCGTATTTAATGTGAGTGTGCGTGGAATTTAGCTTAAGCTTAATATCCTCTGGCGTTGAGCTTAGGCCTTCTTCTTCTTCTCGTAGTAGGCCTGGACGGCTTTCAGGAGGTATCCAACTTCCTCGACGGTCTTGATCTGGTAGTTGGCATAGGTCTTCAGCGTGGGCAGCTCGGAGACACGGAAGGTCTTGCCAATGCCGTGCAGAACCTTGATGGCATCCTCATCGGTGGTATCATCACCCACGTAGATGATCTTTAGGTTCTTGGCCCAGTCGGCGTCGAACTGCTTCTCCAGGATCATCTTGGCGCCCTCACCTGAAAAGGTAAACGGATATTTGTTGTAATAAATTATATTAACTTTTTTATAAAATTTTAAAAAATAAGTTCTTTTTTAGGACCTGTACAAAGTATATAAGAAAACCTTAAAAAAGGTTTACTGTAAATGCCTCAAAATACCAGATCTACTGGGTTTTTAACCTTCTCTTAGTCTTTCGCATTATATATAAAATTTTAAGTCTTACATATTTAATGCCATACATATTTATTTTTGACACGATTTATTTACTTATGCAGCTAATTGTTGACTATTTATATCATACAATTAGCTTATCTCGTATTTTGCGAATGTTTATAAATAATTTTAAGCAATTGTTTACCTTTATTAACTACATTACTTATTTGATTTCTGCCCGCAAAGAAATTAAAAATCATTTCTTCAATTTAAAATTTATTTCAAAATATTGTTTATATCTGTTTAAATGCAACCTGGGGTTGAAGAATGCTCCATTTCTTGTGGAAGCCATGTGGAATGTGTACAAATAACTATGCACTGCTGGAAATCATCCAAAATCGCTCAATAAACAAGCGAGAACAATATTTTCAAATGTCTAGAATTCTTCTCGGCACACATCTTAGATCATATAAATCGCATGCAGCACCAAGAAACCTAACCGAATTTTTCCTCCTCATCTCGGAATTATTTTTAGGTGTCTACGTGGGCGGATCTTTTCTAGTTTTCGTTTCGTAATTTGGTTTGGCCAAGTAAATGAGTGTTTGAATAGATGAAATCGAATCATTTAGCCGGTATGCAGTAAAAATAAGTACATTTGTATATCAACTTTATAGTACAATTAATCCACCTCCGTTTATTATTTTAATTATATACCTCTTCCGTTTGCGGCGTTTAACGCCACATTTTTGTTTAATTGGTGACGCAGTCTATTCACCGATTTCCCACCTCCTTCCCATATTGCAGTTTTCTCTTATTTTTCAGACGGCACCAACAATTCTCCTTCTCCTTTGTATGCGCCCGTCGAGAATTCAAATTTTCACAGAATTGTATCACAACAACATTTTCGAATTTCTGTCGGCTTTTTACTTTTTTGCAATAATTTTGTTCTAGCCCCTATAAATTTATTGCCTTTGGAGGCGTACACCATAATAATTAATTTTTGATTTTCACGCATTTTATACACGAATATATCTGTTTAAATATGTTCCATGTATTTGGTCGCCACGGCTCATTGGCCTGAGCGACAATTCGGATGGGAAATGGGTTGGCTGTCTTCTAGAGGACAGAGGTGACAAGTGGCTTCCATAAATCTCTTCAAGAGGGGTACAAATTTGGTATTCATATTTTTTCGAAAATTTTGGGAATGCAGAAATATTTATGGTTTATATGTTGGGATTAATGCAAACCAAAGATTGAGGACAGTAATCTTTATCAAACCAAATTATTTTAAAAGAATTTCTGATTTGTAAAAAAAAAACATTCTGAACTGTTTACAACATTTTTGTAACTTAGAGGAGCAATTATTACAAAAGAAAACAATTAATGTTAATGATTTGGCCGAATGGATTTTCTAAATATTTTTAATAATTTAAGGAGATTTACTTATTTTTAATAGAATTCGTTATCAAAAAATTCAAGGAAAACGTTTAGTTATTATTATTTTAACAATTTTGTAAATGTATTTTATTTCGAATACAACAAAATTAGAGGGGTATTGCATTTAGGGAGTTGGATTTTCAGATTACTAGCCTAATTTAAAAATTCCTTTTAGTTCGAATAAGAGGGATATTACCTTTTGAAAGTTAAATTTTTAAATTATTTGCAATTTAAATACACCTAAGATTGGGATTTTCTGCCGTAAAGAAAACTACAAATTATTTAAACTTAAGGTTTCCCTTCTATAAAACCACGCATCGTTAGTTGGAAACGTCATGAAATTAAATTGGTTTCGCTTCATTTTGACTTCATTCATCTTTAAAAGAGCTAAAATTACAAACACAGCCTGCCAAACTGAAAAATCTGTTTTTCAAGTGGAACAGAAAACTTTCCTCAAATATTGTGACTCGTAGCAAAAACAAGTGATGAGAAATTATAAAAACGAAAGCGAAATCTTGTGTCTATGAGAAATTACAAAGATTTGTTAATTTATCATAAGGAATCGGGCGAATGACTGACTATATATAAGACGACAAGTATATATAGTTTTAGGCGCGCTTTTGACATCAGTTGGCTGCGGGATGTTTTGTCTACCAAAACATTTTTTTTATATGCGCCGCCTTGCCTTGTATATATATTTTTCGAGACGTTTTAATTTTGTCTGATTTTTGTGAGTGAACTTTTGAGCGGTGTGTGTGTGTGAAAATTTTCCTAGAATATATTTTTTTGTGAAAGACGCCCACGTTGGGTCCCCATCGGGGTATAGAGAAAATAGAGAAATTTTAGCAATAATTAAATCATCGAAGCGTCGAGTCAAAAATCGAATTGTTTCGAGCAGGTGCCGAAGTGCGGAAAGCTAAAAGGAATGCCATGGGGAGACAGCTTTCAAATGGATGGCAACAGTTGGCAAATTGTTTAACGATGACGGTTGTATTAATAGCCCCTTTTGGAGGATCGGGTCCAACTAACCTTTGTCCCAGTTCACGCGGGGCTTGCCCTCCAAGGCGTAGGGAGTCTCGATCAGCTGGAATCCATGGGCCTGGATCAGGGCCTTGGCGTCGGCGATCAGCTTGGCCTTCAGCTTGTCGGTGACGCCCTTGTAGTGATAGGTCACGGAGATCTTCTTGTCCTCCACCCAGGCACCGGACAACACGACCTAAGGGTTAAGAATATGAGTTTAGTATATCGGATTGATCTGCATGATTTTAAACCACTTTCTTTAAGTTTTTCGTTTTAAAATACTTAAATATTATAAATTAAACCCTTCTTTTAATTTTAATTAATGTAAAAATTCTTATTGTGTATTTAAACATTCTCTTGAGTCATTTGCAAAATTTATAATTTTTTTTTATAATTTTTTTAAATTTATCAATTGTTAATTTTTTACTCCATTGGAATTTGAATATTTCTTTTCATAAATTGCTTCCTTTTTTAATAATTTTGAAAGGTTTTTAAAATGTTATGATAGTTTCTCTGACTATCTTTTTAATACAGTTTATTAAGTGTCATTTTTATTTTTGTTTTATTTTTAGGAGGACAGCTTTGCCTTTGATATTTTCACTTAATAAATGTTCTACCCTAATGATGAATATATTCTTTCTCTTCAATTTATTTATAAAAATCCATTTGACTTACCTTTTCCTTGAGCTCAGCCACCAGTTTGTTGTGCTTCTCGAGCAATTCCTCGGGCATTTCGATCTTGAACTTCTTGCCGGAAGGATATTCGACCTCCAGACCGTGGTTGCCGGCATAGGTGACATTGGGGAACTTGAGGTGGTTCTTGATTTCGCTCAATTCGCGGCCGGAGAAGACGCACATGAAGATCTTCTCGTTGGCGGCCAGTTTCTTGATGTTGATCTCAGTATCCTTGGGCATCACGGAGAGCTCCTCGGTAAGAGGGGCCAGAGTGCCATCGTAATCCAGCAGCAGAACCACCTGATCAGTTTCGGGGTTAATGAAGCTGTCGAAAGAACAGAAGTTCTTTAGATCCTGAAATCTCCTGCACGGGTGATCCTCAATAACTCACCCCTCGAGGGCCTTCACGTAGTCCTCCTCCTTCTTCAGTAGCGGGGCCTTTTTTTGCTCAGCCATTTTTATATGTTTCTCAGTTTCTAAGGTGTACGAATTATTTTGTATTTTACGGTTATCGCGCGCCGTGCTGGACGTTCCTCGACCGATTTAATACTAATGACCAGCTATCCCCAGCAGCCATATATCGCTGGCGATCTATAAGTATCCGGCGATCCAATCTCGCTCTCTTCTCGCTTCTGCCTCTCTCAAAATATGCGGTGGCAACTCTGGTCCCGTACGTTGGCCAAGTAATTCCCACAATATTTATGAGGCATATGCGCATAAAAAAACACATTCTATAATGGATCTTCGACTGTATTCGAGGCATTTATATATAATGAAAGAATACACACACGGTTTCCGTCTATATAGCCGCCACTTTCGGTTTTGTGGAGAGCAGGGGGTCCATATAGTGTGTATATATTTTGATGATGTCTTTGATGCACCTTTGTTTGAGGTTGTTTGCTTTTTGGAAGTGTTTCTTGTAAGTTGACACACTTTGTGCTGCCGTTATTAGCCAGATTCTCTCGGTATTATTTAGAAAAAAGAGTAATCTAATTAAAAACTGCGGATTTTGATCATTCACACAACGGAAAAGTCATTTATCTGGATCTATGTTCTTTAGAAAACATTTCCATTCAATGATTTATTTATTTTCTTTTGATCTTCAAACGAAGAGCTTCGAGATTAATGATCAATTTTGTTTCAGATAATCTTGAAATCAACACAAATATTTATTTGCCGGATTACGGAAGTTCGCTTCAAATTAATCTTGACCTGATTCACCAACTTAAAAAATTATTTGACGAGGGCGTAAGGATATAAAATATCAATATTTTTCAAAACAGAAAAAAACAATTTCTCAAATTTTTTGTATTTGTAAATTTTACAGTTCTTAAAATAAAAATAACTTACCACTTTTCCCCTTTTGTTTAATGAGTAGTTATTTATTATTTCCTAATTTGATGTGTAATTTTTTTTTTTTATTAATTTTCACTAACTAAACATTTAAAATTATTTGATATCTAGAAGTACGGATTTTTAGTATTGCTTATGCACAAATCAAATTCAAATTTGTTAATATTAATGAACTCTACAAATTTAATTTTATCGCGAATATCCATTGTTTCTAAAAAATGATAAAATCTAGGAAACATAAACATTAGCTATCCATTTGAGAAGATCGGTCATCACAGCCTGTTTGGGCAATCGGAAATCCGCAAATGTTTGGATATGAGCATCTGCAGAAATTCTAAAAGAGCGACCCAAGCCTCTGAGGACCTAAAACATTTGACAAAATATATAGAATACAAGCAGTTTCAAATAAATTACTATTTGAACTCACCCTCATGGCATCTTCATCGGTGGTATCATCGCCAGCAAAAACAACACTGACCTCCTGTGACCAATTGTCACCAAATTTCTGTTTCAGGATATACAAGGCGGCCTCTCCCTTATTCCAATTTACTGGAGGCTTGGCTTCGATGGCTTCATGGGCCTGATTCGCTCTGAAGCCAAACTTTTTGCAGATCTCCGAAGCCAACTGTTTTAGCTGATCCTTCAGTTCAACGGGAGTATCTCTGTAGTGATAGGTGAGTGACACTTTCTTATCCTCCACCCAAGCTCCATTCTTCTCCACCTTTTCCTTAAGTTCCCGAACCATGTCCGTATAGTTTTTCTGGATCTCGGTCGGCAACTCGTAATCGTGCCTGGAGCCATCGGGATACTCGATTTCCAGTCCATGATTTCCCGCATAAGTTATTCCTTCGATATTCACCTGCTTCTGGACATCTTTGAGACCTCGTCCCGAGATCACAGCCAGGAAAACCTTGGGATGCTTAGCTATCTTGTGAAGTATGGCTTCCAGTTCCACAGGCATTTTGGTTTTGGCGGGATTATCTGCAATGGGGGCCAGGGTTCCGTCATAATCCAAGAGTACGGCAACCGGAATTTCGGAACTTAGATAACTGCAAGAGAATACAGAATATGTAAATAAATTTGAATAAAAATTAAAAAAAATGTTTACAGCTCGAAAAGAAATATTTGAAATTTTTATATTTGTATTGTATTTGTATTTAATTTGACCTTTTCAAATGTTGTTTAAAGAATTCAAAAAATTATTAAAATGATTTTATAAAAATGTAAATTAAAATTGATGAAATTAAGAGGGTTTAAGTTTTGTTTAAAGAAGGAATAAATAAGAAGAGAGTGAGTTAAGTAAGCAGTGAAATGATTAAAGCTAGCGAATTGCTTATCAGTAATTTGCTTTTCATTACATGATTGTATGTCACAAAGGCAAGGTCACACTTCCGTTGTTGATGATTTAATAATTCCCACTTACCCGGGTAAACTCTCTTCGAAACCCTCCAGGTTATTAATAACAGGTGCAACTTGTTTCTCCGGCATTTTCTTAACTTCCTGATAGCTTCTTGTTGCGTTTAGAAGAAAAGCGAAAAAGAATACGACGAATTTCACTGGAATTATTAGGTGAAGAAGATTAGTTCCGCGTTTGGATTTGCCTTATCAACGTGTTGATGTCTCAGTGTCTCAGTTTAAACTGGAAGATTTTCTGGCTGAGACTTGTTTTTATGGCCGTTTGATAGTTCTCACTCGCTGGAGATAAGAAACCCGAATCGATGGGGAGTCTCTTCTCGAGAGATTCTCCCTCTCTTTGGCTAATTATCACCTAAGTAAAATCAGCTCTGAAGATCAAGTCACCTTTGTGCAGTGGAGTGCCTGGAATCTCTCGAGTAGCTATCGACACCTATCCCTGATGGATGTTCGAGGCGGTTTGACTTGCTGTTTCTCCGCCAGCTGCAGTTTTATAATGATCCGTTGATGGAGATTTCCTCAAACATTGTCGCCGAGTTTTTGTGCTATAGAACAAAGGCAATACGCCACCCACTGGCCCCCCGGTTCTCTGATTCAGTGCATCATGCGTTGCCTTCGTGTCCGGTGCGTGCATTGCCTCCTTCTCCCCCAGATCGTAAAGTTCACATTCGAGGGCAATAAAACAAAAACCGAAATTCATAAATACCACCCACAACCCAGAGACATCCCATTTCCATTATGCCCCCTTCCCCTTCTGTACTTTGACCATCCTCGTTAATTAGCAATGAGCATGCAAATCTGGTTATGTCCTCGCCAAATCCCTTTGACGTGCCGATAAGCGTGGCCCTGCAGGAGGTAACCTAAGGACAAAATCCCCTAATCACCCCACCCTTATCCCTTATGTCGACGCGATTTCGGGGCACAAATATTTGTTACATGCAGTGGAATTGATTAGGCGACAACAGTGACTCTAAAAATAGTCACAGCATGGGCGCGACACGCGAAATCTGTGAAAATTGGAGTGGGAAAATTTAGGATAAACCTACCAATCCCTATAGGGCTAACACTTAGGAGACATCGATTTAGTTATGGGAATTAAATAAAGTTGTACCTAAATACACTAAAAATTTCAAACTTACTCTTACTCTTAAGAAAGTTTTTAGCCTTTAATTTACTCATTATTGTAACTATTTTTTTTACTTATTTTTTTTTTTACCATCTGTTAAGGCAGTTCAAATTGAAATTTTTAAATTGACCACATTTACCTTTAAAAAAGAAATTTAAAAAGCGGAATTTAAAACTTTTAAATAGTAAACATAGTTCGATAGATATTTACATTTATTATCTTGTCAACACACAATTGTGGCATCTTCCATTGATCAGAAAATTTTCCAAATTGTAAGTTTTTATCTAACACTCTGCTGGAAATGAACTATAGTCTATAGTATGTAAACCAATAAACCAAACTGCCCGGAAACTCCCCGTCATAAACTGTGTCGTCATTGGCAGTTTCCTAGGGTATTTTCTGCGCTAGTGCCACTTGTAGAGGTTGACTGCCAAAGTGAATCACGCAGTCTGGGGAGTGCAGCATGCTCCAAAAGCATGCTCATACAGACACCAATACCGAAGAGACCCAAAACAAATCCAGACCTGACCAGCCCAAACTGTTTGCTTACGATATAAACACAGTTAAAACTCAGTAGATCGAACCATACAAAAGTAAGCTGATTTCTTGAAGCAGAATATCATTTTGTAATATATACAAAAATTATTTTGTTTTTAAATCACTAATTAATTTAATTATTTTATAATTCATTTTATTCCTTATAAATTGATAAGTCTTTAAAAATAACGTAAAATAAATTGTAAAAACTCTCAAAGTCATAAAAACACTTTATAAAAGTTAGAAGCTAAGTTTTAAAGTTATAATTAATTTTAATGATGGTTGACTGTATTATTATCGGCTTTATTAAAGTGGATTTGAGAGCAGACACCACGCTCATATCTAAACTCAAACAAATTTACTGGAGTTGGAGCCCCCTTAATCGAATCTTTCGATGGGCACGAGCGCAGCTGTCCGACTTTATCTCGCTGCTAATTTCGATCTAATTGGGAGACAACTAATTTTCACATGGTAAACAAGTGTCTGGGAACAGCCTTTCCCCTTTTTCCGAGTCCCCAATGAACAGTGGATAAGCAGCATCCCAGTACTGACACACGAAAATATCTTTATAAATTCGTTTCATTTTCTCACTCACTTTTCCAATGAATTGCACTGATTGACCTGTCACAAAACTTAATTTGGCTAATTTTTCAACTGAAAACTGTCAATTAATCCAAATAAATGTAAGAAATTGCTTTGATTCCGATTTTCTGGTAAATATTTCCCGCAATTGATCGCAATGAATTTTGTTTTTTTCGTTTCTAATTTTTGTTTTGCTTGGCTAGAAAAGCTTTTACAGAAGCTCGCTGACTCAGGTAATAACGAGGGTAATAATGACGGGGTGGGGAAGATTTACTGACCTCCCATAAATAGATTTTTGAAAACAGTTGGCAAAAGGGGGCAGAAAATAAAAAAAAGCTTAAAGAAGGCACAGTGTGCTTCTGTCCTACAAAAATGATTTCTTTAATGTTCAAAGGTGCAAATATTAATAATATAAATATAAGTCGGAATCAGCTCTTAAATATTTTAAAGGTAAAATAAAGATAGAAATTTGCATATTATATGATAATCATCACTCATCCATATGGTTTCGAAGTAAATATATTTTTGATAAACACCAATTAGCATAAGCAAGTTATTCAGCTTGAAAAGATATTCCCCTATCCTTTTCAGCATCTTACCTAACGTAGAGGTGGAACATTTTAAGTGGACTTGAAAGAAGTGGGGGTTGTTGTTTTTGACACCTTTAGGTTTCTTATCCGTAAACAACAAGAATGTAAAGTGACAGATGGGGTTGAAAGGTCGGGGTTTCGGGTCCCTGGGGTTAAGGCTTAAGGTGGACACATAAATCAACCGAAAATCGGTGATGGGGGTCAAAGGGCGTGGGCATCGTAGCCCAAGGCAGTCGAGCGTAAGGCATTAACGTTGGCCAAAATTAATGATTAGCTCGGCTGGCAAAATTCAACCTGTTGCCACTGTCAGAAGCAATTAGTGAACGTGCCACGAGGCGTTTCGATGTCAACAGGTTGCCACATTCCCTGTAGTTGCACACCGCTATTGGGTTGGGTTGGGTTGGGTGGCGACTCTATATAGGAGCTGGGGGTAATATATAGCGGGTTTTTACGGCGTTCCAAGCCGTGTAAACATTTATACCGACGCGTGTGTGTGTGAGCAGAGTGTTTGGCCTAGCATTAGGACATGGCTTATTGCCAATTACATGGAAAATGTTTGCATACTTTTCTTTTTTTTTTTGTGTTTATGTTTGTTTTGTTTCTTGGGTCTAATGTTAAGTGAAGGTCAGTCAGGCAGAAACAAATATTCAATTGCCCCCGTGGTGGGAGAATGTTTGTAATGGAGTCGGCAACATTTTTGCCAGACTCGATAGAAATGAGTAATACTACTACATACATTTTAATGTAAATGCACTTATTATGATTTTACAAAATATAAAATATTGAAAAATGTCATCATCTAATTTAACTTTTTGTAACACACCTTATTTATAAAACATTTTATTTAATTATTTATTGAAGAACAAAAGGCTAATCGTCAGAAAGTTTGTAACTTTTAGCTGCAAGGTTTTTATATCTGAGTGCAATGCCTTTAACACTAAATTCTGACTAGCACAGTGATTGATTGTGTTTGACAGTACACAGAGAAAAAAAAATACCAAAAATAATCATCCATCGGGTATTTTTTCATATCAATTTCGGTCCATCTGTTTTCATATCAAAATGATATTTCCGAACATATGATTTTGTACCATATTGATATGAAATCATACCGTTTTGTTATGGAAAAATTGATATGAAACAATATCAGTTCCATATTGTTCCGTTTTTTTCTCTGTGTACCTATAGTTTAATTTTAAATTGATAAGACGTTCAATGGGATATGTTTCGTAAAGATGTTGCTGGCAACATGTTTACCGGAATATTGCGCGCGCTTTCTGTTTTTGTTGTTGTTCAATTTCATTGCTTCATTCAAGCAACGGCAGCACAGCAGTTGCGACGCGTTACGGACACGAACTTCGGTCGAATTGTTGTCATCCCGGTATCTCGTGGATAGGATACAGTGCACCTCCTCGCCGAACTCTTTTGCATTTTACATTGGTCCACATGTCGCCAGGACTTTCGCGACACCGCTACGAAGGTGGAAAATCGGAGGAAAAGTGGGTGGTGTTTTTATTATTGCCTTACAATGGCAACGCATTGGTCGGCATTGCGTCGCAATAAACCCACTTCGATGGCATCGGCAGCGGTACTAGTTGGATATATAAAAGCATAATTGCTGCGAGCCAGAGGCTTACTACGAATCAGGAAGCTGAAGAGTCAACAATTCGCCAAATTTACTGATTAAATAAAATGCATAAAATAAATAAATTAATATAAGAAGTCTTTTGAAATATGACCAACAAAAAAGTAATACATATAAATAAATAAATTTAAATAAATTATATTAAACCAAGCTACAACAAGACAAAGCACATTAAAAACGTTTAACAATAAACCGTCAAAAAGTATAAGTAACAAAATATTGCCAAATAAAGTTGTTTAAAATAAATATTTAAACTTTGATAAATGAATATTTTATAAATATTTTTTTTAGCAGTGCTAATACTTTATATTTCTTAAACACCAAAAAGTTTAAATGTTGTTCTAGTAAAATGGTTTCGTGTACAAAATAAAAAATTAAAAACAACAAATAAATATATTCTGAGGAAAACAAAATCTTGTTTCATCCAACGGTGCGTATACATAATTATTATTACAACTAAATAAAAATCACAAATTTATGGCAATCAAATTGAACAAAACTTTTTTTTTCATAAAACGTGGCAAACATAACATTTCATAGGCACATAATAAATTAAATCAAAAGTTTTATTTTTCTGCTTGTTTCTAGTTCTTGTTTATTTTGTAAACAATTATGTCTGGCGCAGGGGCGTGGAAAAGGGTGTTTTCGGAGGGACTGACATCAAAAAAGTCCTGAGTAAATAGTTTTTTAAAACTGAAATCAACCAAATACTTGTGATGTTATGCTGAAATATGTGTTTATTTTAAGCCCCCAAAAGTTCCGCTCATGCTCGATTATTATTTGCTTCTCCAGTCGACCTTGACTCGTGTCTCGCCAATGGACGATAACTTTTCACCTGATGCTTTTCTGCATATATTCCTCGATTCTCTTGATTTGTAAATCATTTTAATTGGCTTTGATTGTTGCCACTTCCGCCAAAAAATAAAGTCTTGTGCAAAACTGTTTGACTTTGAAATGGTTTCAGAAATAAAACAAATTGCGGTGTGCCTCTCCATCTCTCTCTGTCTGTTTTTGATTTGTTTGTTTGATATGTTTTAAATTTGGCGGCAAGGTCGCCAGCTTGTCTGTGCAAAAGTGAAATGCAAATTTCGATTTATTTGGCGGTCCACTATGCGTTATCGCATATCTCATTTGGGCGTTGGGTCACGGAAAAGGGTGTCTACGGCGCAGCAAGATTTATTATATCAACAAAACATAATCAGGGGCCCCTTTTCCCCACTATCTGGAAACACCTCGCACCTTCATAAAGTGACTAGTTAATAGCGCCCGATACTGAAGTGCGGTGGCGGCCGGCTCTTACTTTGTGGGATGGGATATAAAGCCACAAACAAAAGCGTTTTATTGCCAGCCGACCGCAGACACGACCAGAGACAGTAGCAAATGATGACAAACGCCATAGCCGCAAAATAATCGAATAAGATAAAGTCTTAGCTAGTGGATGGAGTTTGGAAATGCCCTAGAACTATTTAATTTGTTTGGAAAGTTTGGAAATGCCCTAGAACTATTTAATTTCCATAAACATATTTAATCATTTTTTATACCCTTGTAGAGGGTATTATAATTCCAGTCAGATGTTTGCAACGCAGTGAAGGAGACGTTTCCGACCACACAAAGTATATATATTCTTGATCAGCACCAATAGCCGAGTCTATCTAGCCATGTCCGTCTGTCCGTCTGTCCGTCTAGTCCGAACTAGTCTCTCAGTTTTAAAGCTATCGCGATGAAACTTTCCCGAAAGTCTTCTTTCTATTGCAGGTAGTACATATGTCGGAGCGAGCCGGATCGGACCACTATATCTTAAGGCTCCCATAGGAAAATTCAAACAAATATAATAAAAATCCACTGTAACTTTGTAGGAAGTAGGCGTTTTGATTCTTGACTACTTAAAAACAAAATTGGAATTCCTGGAACTGCACCGAGTAAGCATTACTTTATCTACAAGGGTATATAAGCTTCGGCTGGCCGAAGGTAGCTTCCTTTCTTGTTTCTTCTAAGTTAAGGCTACCTCTTAATTTTCTAGGTACACTGTTTCTTTTCTAATTTATTTACAGGGAATATTTTTCTACAGTTAAATATATTTTTATGGCAAACGATTTCAGTTCCAAAATTGTACAATATTTAATCATTATCTACTATACTCTACTTTTTTAGCAACTTAACATAAAAGGGTTTTTTATAATAAAATCCTCTGGCTTAGAAATAGTAAACCTTACCTCAATCTAACTTCCTATAATGCTAAGCACACAGCAATAACCAATCGTTGAATCCAATACAACCCCCTTCATCTAGGGTATCAAAAATAATTCATCGTTCCGAACAACTGACACAATGAGTGGGTACGACAAGTGCATGGGAATTTTATGAGGATGGGGATCATAAAGAGCAGAAAGCTGGAATCAAGCTAAGGGTTGGGTTGCTGACGGGGGAGGGTTATAACATGTTATGGGGCTCCCTGAGTTATTGATATTTTGCATCTCAGCCTACGACAAGTGGCAAATGTGGCAAGGAATGTCTGAGGCTAAAGAGATTTCTTTCAATTTGTGGCTTCCCTTCTATGCGAAGCGCTGTTCACCATCATAAATTCCATTGATATTTATGAGAAAACCCAATTTTTATTGGAATGAAAGAGGAACGGAAATAAGCAGATAAAAGCCTGCCATATTTGATAATAATTATGCGCAGTGGGTGATGTCTGATATAAGAAAATCCATATTTTCACAGAAAATTTGAACATTTTTGTTTCCTCTTATTACTTGGGAGTTAAGAAAGTGGTTTAAAGTAAGGTTGAAATATTAAATTGTAAATTTAAATTAATCACCCTTTAGCGGTTTAAACGCTTATTTTCTTAAATTTTTGTTTTGTCCGCTCATTATTTTGCAATAAAAGTTTTCTTCCTTCAAAACACGACCCAACTTTAGAACCATCTCAAATATCAAACAGCTTAAAACTGTTTAAGTTTTGTCCTTCACCTTATTTTCCATTTAATCCCTTCACATTTTTTTTGAGCCTTTCCTTTTCGTTGACCATTACATAGCCCTTTTAAAAAAAAAACCCGTGTCTATGTTTACTTAAATGCTTAGTCAACAAAAAATCACCCGTGTGAGTCTAACTAAAAAAAACATTTATGACGCTTGACTTGTATTTATGAGGCTGATTTAGCAATGTCTGCATCTAAGGCTACCCAACAAAAGAGGGAAAGAAATTTCTTTTCATAGACTTATTTTTATATATATTTAAACCCCACTCAAGGTGAATACTTATGTGGAGGAAATTGACCGCCAACTCCGGCGATTTTTACGCATTTTCAATTTCATGGCCGCACAGCAAAACAAACTGAGTGACGGAGAGAAAACCAATGGCAACATTCGCTGTTATTGCACAGTGAAAGAAAATGTCATAGAAATATTTTAATAAAATTATATTTTATTATTAAATTTCTGAATTACAAAGTGGTAATAAAAATTCATATTTATTTTTTCCCTTCAGTAAAAATATTTAGTTATTGCACAAAATTTTTGTATTTTTTTTAATTAATCATGTGACAATCATACATTTTTATCTAAAATAATACATTTTCTTCGTGTGTAAGTGTTGGTAATGTTAACTTGCTGCTCGATACCAAAATGAAATGACAGGCAAAAAACGTGGAAAAAGTGGTTTGGGCAGGGGCATTGAGACTGCTTGGAGTGGGCAACTCCAATCATCAACAATGGGCCGCATGGCAAGTGGCGCACTTCCCATGACCTTAGCCTTAGCCGAAAGTGGAATTGGTTGGCACCATGACAACCCAACAACTCGACACCCAAACCCATCGCCCCCTCATTTCCTGAACAACCACTTGTTGGCTGGGCAGTTTGATTTGTTTTCCGTGGAACTCCAAACGGCATAATCATCCTCATCAACCCAATCAACTTTCGGGCTAGGACAACTACAGCAGCCCAACACGTGCCAAAAAATAAGAAAAAAAAGGGGGAAGGGCATTCAGGGTGTTGAAAATCGGGGAGGAGGAAAACTATAGAGTACCGCAACTCAATTTCGTCTGGACCCCGAATTATTTTGAGTGCGCAATAGAGCCGCATGTGTTGTGTTGGTAAACATAACAACCAGGTCAACAACCCAGTGGGTCCTAACTCATTTCATCGTCTCGCTGCTGGGGTTTTCATTTTCAATGCCTTTGCCAAGGTCCGGTCGTCGTCCTGATAATTCAGACATGCGAGTGTCCTGTCATTACCTGACATAAGGGGCACTCGATGGTTTGGGGTAAGTTTAGGGTGCGATGAAAGATAAGTTGATGGGGCTAACAACGCAAATGTGGGATAGTTTTTGGCAGTAAAAGTATAAGTGTCATAATTCTGGGTTAGTTTGTTAGGACGGAAGGTGTTTCTTTTGTTTTAAAATTAATTAACAACCCAGGTAACAGCCTTGAATTTTTAGGATTAGCATCAAATCAGCATAGGTGTTTAAATTTCATATTTATTTAGTTGTCTAAAACACAAGAAAATAAAGACTTAATTTATTAAATACTTTCAGAAATATTTACTGTCCTTTTTTAACTAAAAACAATTTTTTCAAGTTAAAGTTAAAGTATCCGTTCGTCATAAGACCAATCTACCCACCCGTTATGTAATTCAAACATATCAATTTAATTTTAAAATTGATGTCTATTTCGGGCAAACACTAAACCACTCAATTATCTTTCCATAAATACGTACTTGTTGCTTCCTCAACTGCAATGACTTGTATTTTCTTTTTTCAAGAGACCCCAACATTTTAAAGCATTGCCACAGAAACCAGTCGTTTCCATTTGATTTCATTTATTGGCCATCGATGCTGTTACATGACGAATACCCTTAACCATCTCTTGTAGAAATTCTGGGAAACTCATTAGTGTGCGCTCGAGCTGCTGCTTTACACCTTGCTTCAGTGCATCCCCCTTTGCCTGCTCACCTTCAAATCATCTCTTGTTCAAGGACCTCACCCATCATCCTTCTTAGTCTTAAAAAAAATATTCTGAGCAATAAAAAATGAATCGAAAGGAGTGTGGGATAGTGAGTGAAATGTAATGGAGAAGCAAGAATAATATTAATTCACGAGTTCCATAGCATACTTTTGGGCGTGTGAAAACCAAAACATGGCAGCCAGACTTCCTTTCAAGAAAACTTCCACCGAAATGTATAATTAAATACAAATTAGCAGGGAAGCACAAAAGTTTTTCCCTTTTGGGGATTAAAAACGTCTGGCTACAGACAAAACTTTCCGGATCGGCTTAAAGCCCGCCCCCAAAAACCACTTGATGCTGGGCATTACGTATACGCCACGTTGGCATTGGTAATGCGGCAGCTGGTCTGAAGGAATGGGAATCTGAGCTCGAGCCAGGAAAATAGGAAAGCGGGAAAACGCTTCATTAAGCACGCACCGTCGAGTGTTTGAGTTTCAAATCCAACTAATTAAAATCTACGCAGCAAAACTTGGAGCGGAGAAAGCACAGCAATCGTGCGGCTCTGGTTTTCAGATGAGGTGAGGTAAGCTGGACTTAGTTTCGCCCACAACTCGTCTGCGCCGTCGAGTTCATTTGTTTCACTTTGTCTACGAGTTTGCTACAATTCAATACCTTGGCTGCCCGGCGAAACCTTAAAAGATGTGCAATTATTCTTGAACCAAAAATACGTTTTAATTACTTAGAAATAGTGATTGATCTTTCCCAAAAGGTAATTGAGATGGCTGCGCTTTACAAATATTAAATAAATTTAAAAGGGATGAAAATAATATTTGTATAAATATAATTATTAAAGGGGAATGGCTTTAGTTGCTGAGTAATTATGGAATCTTTTCTATAATGAAATTTAGCTGACAGCATCTTTAGAAAATACAATTTATTAAGTAATTACTGCGTAATGGGATGAAAATAATAGTTGCATTAATAATTCTAGTTTAGTTGGCTATTCACTGGTCTAGCTTTTATGAAATGTTATTGATTTGTTAGGAAATCTAAGAATTATTGTCAGAATAGTAGCTATTCAAAAACTAATTTTACTGATATTTGTTTTTCATAAACATAAGTATATTTATCAGCAGTTATTTATCACTGCACTATGAAGTATTTTCGCCACTTTATTATACATAAGTAACACAAATGCTGGCACGTGTCATTGAACTGAGCCAAGAACTTCTCCACACATATGTCCACAAATGAAGGACTCATCGATATCCGGAACTGAAGGACACGAAATGAACAAGTGACATTTCGTTCGAGACAAGTGATAATTGATATTTTATTGTTGTCACTTGTTGCTCGTTTCTCAGAAAGTAGTTGTGCCATATTTTGATATCCTTTGACATCCTGCGCTAATCGGCTAGCGGGGAGTGTCCTTATTATTTATAATAATGACCATGACAATGGCCAAGGACAACGCGGTATCCTGCATTTCCCGCTTTTTTCTGCGTCTGCGGCTGTTTCTGGAGGACAGCGCAGAAAGTGTCCAATAAATGTTTCATAGTTGTCGGTAGTCTGACATTGTTGACCTTATCAAAAGCACAAACACTCTTCCTCCCACATCCACACCCGACATATGTGTGTAGAAATGTCCATGGGTGGCTATAAAAAACACACAAACCGCACGTCTTTTGTTTAGCGTTTGTTCCTGCTGGGTTTTGAAATTTGAGCACTTAAAAAAAACGTAAGGAACATAAATATCAACAAGGACAATTATCGAAATATTTTAAGCTGAAAGGTTTAATTCGATTAAAACCTAATCTACTTTAAGTTTTATTTATTATGACATTTATCAATACAATAATTGTGTAATTTATTTACTTACTTTAGAGTATTTTTAATAATTAAAACTTTAATAATTAAAACGTAATTAATTGAAATTTCTATGTAAATGTCGAAAACATTTTTCTTTTGAGTGTGGTGTACAAGATTGGCCTGTCTTTGTTGTGTTCAGGCGGGATAAATATGCAATATTGCTGGAAGTTGATGTCCGAAATTAGAAAGCGAGCTAGTCTAGTCCCATTCTTTAGTGCAGAACCATTTTGATGTGGGTTAAGGAGCTCGGAGATAGCCATAACAGCATCAGGAATTTTGGGTCAACAAAGGTCGTGTCACTCAGTCCCAACAGACATATTGTCTCGGAAATACGAGACGTTAACACCCAGACCCAAACCAAATACCGAAGATACCCTGGAATAGATTAAAATGTCATATTAGCATTTTGTGTTTAAATAATATAATATAATAATATAAGTACTCTAATAAATATTTTAAAATTTAAAATAAATAATAATGTGTCTATAATGCAATTATTGAAGACCCATAGCTATTCTGCTTTGTTTTATTTTATTCTTATGAAAAATATGATAGTTTGTAGATTAAATTAAACTGAATAAAATATTTTTTATTAGTTCTGTACATTCTAAACTTAATACAAATAAAATGAATATAATATAATTTTATCACATTCAAAATATGGGTATTCCCAAGTCGCATGAATAACTTTTCTTCTAATATTCTTCTCACTTGGACAACGTTTTTTATTATATTTTCCAGACTATTGTTCCTGGTATCTGCAATGAATGCCACCTCGCCAAAGTCATCGCTGGTCAAGTTGGGCCTGCATACCAACAAACAAAAGACTCTGAAGGTTATGGTCTTGGGCCAAAGTGGCGTGGGAAAAACGGGTGAGTTCTCCGCTCACCTCCCAAAAAAAAAGGAATTCCAAACTTAAGGGACTTTTCAAATTTAGCCATGGTGGTGCGTTTCATTACCCGACGCTTTATTGGCGAATATGATCCTAATTTGGAGAAGATTTACACCTGCCAAACCACGCTGGACAAGGAGCAAATCCAGTTTGACATTCTGGATGCCACCGGTCAGCTGCAAGTGGGTTTTAAATTTCACTTGAAGTTCTCAAGTATTTATTTAAAATATTTACTTTTTAGGAGCTAGATGGCGTTAGTCTGGAGTCTAATATTCGCTGGGCCGACGCCTTTATTCTTATGTATTCCATCACAGACAAGTGTTCCTTCGATGAGTGCAGTCGCTTAAAGTTCCTCATCAATTACAACAAACGGAGACGCAAGTTGGGCTCGGCCAGTAAAGTGAGTAATGGTAATCTCTTAGTTTCATTTATAATATTTACTTCGTTTTCCAGGACTACATATTGGATATTCCTGTCATATTGGTGGGTAATAAGACAGATCAACCGGGGGATAGAATGGTGAGCTTAGAGGAAGGTCAGCGTCGGTTTAAAGAGCTATCCTGCGCCTGTTTTCATGAGATTTCCGTTAGGGAGAGTGTTGATCAGGTAAGAAGAAAAATCAGTTAATACAAACATTATTTATAAATATATTGAAACTAGAGAACTATTATATTTTATTACTATTTTTATCAAATCCTTTATTTTAGGTTCAGAACGTCTTTCGCGATGTTTTTCGCTTTTGGCGGGTCTTCAGTAAATTCCCAAAGCTCAAGCGCTCTACAAGCGATGTAGCCAATACGGATGGGGTGCTTACCCCCGATTCGGGATCCTGTTCCTTCTACGACGCCTCGTCCTTGGGCGCCGGTCGACGTTCCTTTCTGGTCATCGGAAGCGCCTGCTTGGAGGAGAGCAGTGGTGACCACACGGAGTCCACGGATGAGATTGCCAGCAGTAGTTTGAGCAGTTCGCGCAGCGATATCGATGCCCCTTTTCGAAGTAGAGCTTCAACGGATGGAACTCTGTTGTCGCGACCGCGGAGATGGAGGTATCCACCGCCAGGATGTTTATTGCCACACACGAATCGCGTGGAGCGACGGATGAGCATCTCCACCAGGGGCAGCAACGCCAGTTATTGAGAGGGGATTTTAATCCGGGGCGGGTCGAGCTTAGTTAGTCAAAGTGTAGCGACAAATATATAGCTAGATGTTATTGTCATGGAAAGCAGTTCGTTTTTTTTTGGGAGGGAAATCTTAACGGTTTTGGAATCAATTACAAAGGCGTCGAAAAGTATGCAGTGAAAAAAGGATCGAACTGTTTTAGAAGTAAAAGCTGTATTGGTAAACATTTTTGATACCTTGTTTCCGAAAATTAAGAAATCTAAATAAAAATTCGGATATCAAAATTCTATATATAATGATTTTATTATCCTTACATATATTTGTTTTAATTAATTGTAACTAAAGGTGCTGAAAATCACTTTATTTAATAACTTTTTAAAAGGTAATTGCTAGCACTGACGTATATATTTAGTCGAATAGCAATTACACAACATAACAAAGCAAAAAACAAGCTAGTCATCGTCGATTTTGAGCAGATATTCCTCGGCCCGCAAGGCCAGTTCTCGGATATTCCTCAGACAACCAGCGGCGGCCAACTGGAGCTCCTTATTGGTGGATCCAATGCACTCCAGCAGGAAGGGAACAACTCCACTCTAAAGGAAGTTAAATAATAAAGTAGATTAAATTGGGAAAAGTTTGCTCAAAAATATTAAATTATAAATAATATTTTTCGAAATTAGTAAGCTACTAAAGTAGATTCCCACCTGGTGCATGGTAATGCAGTTCTGCGGATCCATCGATAGCTTCTCCAGGGCCATGGCCGTGCTGCGATGCACGAGGGGATTGTCGCTGGTCATGTAGGTGACAATTGGGGTCACCGTGCGCAGGCGTCCCAGCTCCTCGGTGTTATTGCCAAAACAGGCACAGGCGGCCACGGCGGCGGCCAAGTTCATGCGCAGCAGATCGTCGGTGGTCTGGACAAGATCGGCCAGCTTATAGATGACCCGCAGATCGGTTAGGATGGCCAGATTGGTTTGATCCTGGGCAATAGTAGCGATGGCCGCACAAACGGCGGATAGAACCATAATATCCTTGGACTTTAGGAGACCCACCACCAGTTCCATGGCGCCCACCAAGCTCCTCACCAATTCGGCGGAGTCGTTGGCATTACGAACGCAAGGGCAAATGGCATAGGCTGCATGGGCCTGAACCCTTGTGCTGGTGTTCTTCAACAGAGACCAGATCAGTCGAACCGCATCTAGATCCTCCAGGATCCTCATGCTCTCCGGATCCTCGGCGCACTCCTTCAGACCCTTGGCCAGATTTTCTAGGAGTGGGGCGTGCGAGCTGTTGAGCAGCGAAACCATGGCTGGCAATCCTCCAGCCTGACGCAATTGCTCCCGGTTGCTCTGGAACCTCACGCATTCCGAAAGAGCTCCAGTGACATTGGTCAGCACCTCGTCACACTCGTCATTCAGCAGGGCCACCAAGTGGTTGACCGTCCTCAGTTGATCCAATACCTTGACATTCGCATCGGTAACGGCGCACATCCAAATCGCTCCAGTGGCGCCCCTCAAGAGGGGTTTATTGTCCCTTAAGTTCTTGTCCTTAATGATCGTAACCAGGGGCTCCAAGCCGCCAGCCTCCCTAACCAAATCCCTGGTATTTCCATCGAAGGCACACTTGTATATCGCTGTACTGCCCTCCATCTTTAGTTCGGTGTTCTCGGAACTCAAATGGGTCACAATGTCGGGAATCATGCCTTCGGTGGTGATGGCCAGTTGGAATTTCGGCTCCGAGGAGCATTTGCGAACGGTGCCCATTATGGGGATGACCACATCGATGTGGCAGGACTTCAGAAGCTGAGCCATTAAAGGAACGATTCCGCTCTTGCGCATCTGCTCCATGTTGTGCTTGGAATCGGCCAGGGTGAAAAGGGCTCGGGCTCCAGCTCGTGTCATATCCAGCGATTCTAGATCATCGGCACTCAGTGTGTCACGAGGGGTCTTTAAAATGCTGTAACGGTTTCAGGTATTTCTTATGGATTGCTCTCTGAATTTAGCTTGAAAATTTATCTTTGAAAATATGTTTTTTAAAACTATTTTGTTAATTAAATATTGAATATTTTTTTTGTTTCAAAACTATAGTTTGATCATTTTTTATATTTCGTACCATGAAATGCTGAAACATGTTCAGGTAATTCTGACGAATTTGTTTCTGAATTTATCTTGAAAATATATCTTTGAAAATATGTTTTTAAAACTTTTTGTTAATTAAATATTGAAATATTTTTTTTTGGTTTTAAAACAGCGGTCGGCACACACATACGTTGACATTTTGTTTTATATTTGTGTGAGTAATTTGCACTGGGCAGCTCATCGATGTGTGTGTGCAGACCGCTGTTCTACGTTATACATGTGCGAGCAGCGCGGCGGCAGAACAAAACCCTATGCTCACTTAATAGGGCGCTGCCGACCGCTGTTTTAAAACTATGATCATTTTTTATATTTCATACCATTAAATGCTTTCATGATGGATTGCTTTCTGAATTTATCTTTGAAAATATGATTTTAACACATTTTTTAAAATAAATATTGAAATATTTTTTGGTTTTAAAACTAGTTTGATCATTTTTTATATTTCATACCATGTTTAAAAATCGCCATGAGCACACAAAAACCTGTTAAAAAACCTCTTCTAGGTATTAGGTAACTCACCTCAATTTAATATCGATGAGATCCACCAGCTTGGGGATTCCCCCGCAGGTGCGCACATACTTCCTCGCCAGTCGCACTTTGCACACATTCGCCAGTGTTTCGGCTGCCATTGTCTTTAGATCCTTCATCGAGGAGTTCAAAATGTCCACTATCAGCGGAATGCCATCCAAGTCCACGATGGTCTTCCTTATATCGATGTTCAGTGTGATATCCGAGAGAACTGTGAGGGCACCCAAACAGCACTTGGTGTCGCTGCACTCCAGAATATTTACCAGGACATCGAGCCCCCCGATGTCCGAGATGGCGAACTGATTGATCTGGGTACTCAGATCGTAGTCCTTTAAGCAGCACAACGATACTATAGTGGCTGTCTGATTGCCCGCCTTGATGTACTTGACCAGTTTCTGGATATTATAATAGTCGGCCGGAATTTCAGAGGCCCGTGCCACTTCCTTCCAGCGGTCCTCCTCATCCGTGTCCGACTCCACCTCCGTGGTATCCGAATCCTCGGCGATCACCTGCCGCTTGTCCTTGGAGAACCGATTCGGACAGGATCCGCACTGTTCCCGAATTTTTCGGCCCCGCTGATGAGAAGTCCCGCTACTGGTGACAATCATCTTCTTTTGTGGTGGATTCCTTGTGGGATTTCTCAAATATCTATCGGTATGCCGGGTTCTTTGTCCTATGTATGGGAATTTATTGTGTTTTTTTGAGTGAGAGAATTTTTGGGCTAGGCAATTGATTTAACACGGCATGTTGCTAAGGTAACCAAGTGAAATTTAAAAAATGCCCCCGATAAAGATAAAGATATCGATAAGTCATAAAAGGTTATAATTGTTGGAAACAAAATAACTATACTTTATTTATTCCAACTCTTGTGGTTCAATATAATCCTATACATAATATATTTGAATAAAATGTTGAAAATAAAGTACATTTTCATAAATGGATTACCAGATAACAAATGAAGCGGTCTTGGGCTGGCGAGCTTTACATATATAAAATCTTTTTTCCAAACACTTTTCATCATTCAAGACGTTGTAACTATTTCCAGCTCTTCCTTTTCCTAACTCTACGCAACGTTCATTTCCACCCAGATTATTTGGTTCTCCTTCAAGCCAAATGTTTAATATTATTGGTAAGCCATTTGTGAACCACTTATGTTTTCCGGGATCCGCTAGGTCACTGCCAGAGGTCCAATATAAATGATCTATTTTGTTGTCTAATATATATTGATTAATCAAATTCCATTCCTCAATATACTCAAACGATATTAGATCTGCGTCCATTTGCCGACACGACTCGAAGGCATCAAACCAGTTTTTTTCACCAACGGTATCGAAGTAATAATAACCATTGCCAATCTTTACAAAGGGGGTGGTGTTTACATTTTGATTGACTTGGATGCCTATTAAAAGTGTCAATTCATTTAAAAAGAGTTTTTTTTATAAATTAAATATTACCATCATCAATGCTTGGAATAATTCGATAGGCACCAGCCAGAGAACACAGTCCCAGTACTGTTAAAAATACACAGATTTTAAGAAACATTTCGGATTTACTGCTTGATAATCTCTGAATTTTTGTCTTTTATACCTGTGCGAAGAAATCATTTGTGTACTTTTCTCATTAATATGGGTGCATAATTTTAGTAAATATTGTTCTTTGGTCGAAAACGCACCATTGTTTATTGATGTGGAACAAATAATAAATCCCCATCAGAATTATTATTTTTGATCTGCTAATAAGTAAAGCAAAGATGCTTTTTTTCTTAAATAACAAATTTACTGGTTAATTATTTTTAAATTTAATATTTGGTTGCAACCATAGCTAGTACACCAACCAATTCAAGCGGTGTTGGCAACTCGAAAAACTATCGCCGAAAGTGTAGAAACATCGATAGCATTGAACTGAAATCGATTTTAGTTCCAGCCCTGGTCGAGTTGTTTGTTTTTTATTTTCAATTAAAATCCGCGATCATAAGAAGCAGCAGCTGCATTGTTTGTTTACCTGCTGTCGTAATATCAGCCAACTAATTCTGCGCGTGGGAAATGGGAAATGCGAGTGGCAAGCGGGAGACGGATAATCTCTACACGTCGGAGGAGCTTCGCATGCTGGAATCGGCGTACAAAAACGCTTCAGGTGGAGCCCTTGAGAAGATGACCCAAGACAGGCTGGTGGTAAGTGGGAATTCCAGTGCCACGTGTGTGGTGTGAGTGCGAAAATCAATGGCCAACTGCAGGCTGCAATGGCGCGGGGTCAGGGTCACAAGTTCAAGGACGCGCGGCGTGAACTTCCTTCAACAACAAAATAAAATATCAGGGCCCTTGAGTTCATGACAAACGGCCATCCACTGCTGCGATTGTCACCCTATGAAAGGGTATTTTTCCAAAAACATTCAAGATTTCAAAAAAAATTTCAAAACTGCCCATTTTTGTTTTTAAATTTGTTATTGAAAATTTTTAAAATTTTTTAATTTCAAATTTAATTTTTAATTTATCCTAAAATTTTAACTTATAACGGTTTAAAATTTGACACACTTCTTTGAAAAAAGATTATTTTCGATGTAAGTTTCAGGACTCCCATTTTGAATATTTTTGTAGCAACAGAATTTTTTTTTGTGCATGTGAAATTTTGAAAATGTGTATTTTTACGCAATGAAAAGTATAAAAACTTTCTCCACTACTTAAAAATAAGATCTTGACCTCAAAAACTGCAAAGTACAACTTTATAAATAGAAGTCATAAAAGGTTAATAACCCCAAAATCTAATAAAGTGTTAAATAACAGTAATACAATTACTTTATAACAAGAAAATGCATATAGGTATTATCTAGGGTATTAACCCACTAAGTTTACTCAACTTTATCGCACACAATTTATAATCTAAAAAACGCTTGTGATATAACTTTTCCCGATGCCGGTTCAAGGCCCCCAGATTTCTCAGTCGTTTTATTTTTACCACAACAGATGACGGAAATGCAACCATTCAAAAATTGTTTGTTTGTAACCAGATGATTCCTTTAAATGTTGATTATTTGATCTATTTATAGTCCAAGTGTGATTAACACCACATTCGCTAGGGTATACCGAAATTCGATATCTATGTATAACAACGGAGGTGTTATCAGTTATGAATTGATAATTCCTGGGTCTCTGCAAACGGATCGACAATTTGTCTAATTTGTTTGCAGTCGCATTTCGTTGTTTGTCTTTTGCTTTGTTGAATTTGCTTGCTAACGAATTAGTCGTGATTCCGATGACTGGGGTCGTCAATTAGGGCCAGCCCAATTGAATTAAAAATAAGCAATATGCTTAACCCGTTTGCGGCATACATTATGGTCCCGCATTCACATAAATTTAATAATCATTGCTCAGAACAGAAACGTTTTTCAGTATGAAGTAATAGCGGGATTTCTAAAATACAAAAATTTTAACTATTAAATTTGATTATATTAATACAATCTTGCAAGCGACCCATGTTGAATGAAAACCCACTCAAAAATATAAGCATAAATAGCTTTTTGTTTGCGAGCGGTTCTTAATGGGTTAATCTGTGTCAGCGCTTCCCAGACCTTCGTTCCCTGCAAGAATTTGCTGACAGCAGCGGGAAAATTATGTTTACGTATCCGGTGCTCATTTTGTTTATATCTTTTGTTTTGTTTTGAAAACAGGAAACTTGGTCGCAAACCATTGAACGTTCGCTGGCCGAAAGTACGGCTCAGTATCTGTTTACACCGACGAAGCCTGGTCAGCAATGTGTCAACATACAGCTAAGGAAATTCGGCGAGCCCTACTATATAATGGAGCGGGGAAGTATGGACCAGAAGATCCAAATGCTACTGGGCTCGATGGAAAGAAGTGGAAATGACACCTTCAACAGCAAGCAATTGGAGCAAGTGAGTCTATAAATAAACGAATGTTTGTGGGATTTAAGTAAACATTATCAAACATCGGTAAAATATTATTATAATTCGATGCTATCGAATCGGGTCTCGCTTTGATCTTAATATTATACTTTTGTCAACATTTTGTTTATTTATTATACCCTGTTTAATATTTTTCTGTATTTTTAATATAACCGAATCAATTTAATTTTTATTTAGTACATCTACTCGGTGATCAAGAGTTACGTGCATTTGGAGAGCACTGCCAAGAACTCGAGCATCAAGGAGTGGCAGGATCTGGGCTTCAATACCACAGAGCGTTCCGCGGCCACCTTTGCCAAGGGCCTGATGCGAAATCTGGGCAAGGAGCTGGAGCACACAATGCCCACTGAGGCCCTGGAACGTTGGTTGCACGTCACTCCGCAGTTTCTGCAGATCTGGCGCGAGGTCTTCAGTCAGCTGTATTGTCGTCATGGTGGCAGCAAACGCAACTTAATCAAGGAAATGGAAATTCCCATTCTACCAGAACTGTGTGGTAAGCAAATTGCAATTCAACTTTTTTGATCTTCAAAAGATTAATAAGTTAAATGAGCAAGTAACATGAAAAATCTGCTACTAGAAATAAATGAATGCTCTCATTTTCAGATGCTCCTCAAAACAGTCATTATCGCCCAATCATCGAACTGCCGCACGTCCTTTATATCAATGCTCAATTACCCCGCGAGCATCGCCACAAGTGGCGTTTTCTCTTCTCATCGAAGATCAACGGCGAAAGCTTCTCAACGATGCTGGGAAAAGTCCTGGACAAGGGACCCACGTTGTTTTTCATCGAGGACGAGGATCAATACATATTTGGTGGCTATGCGTCCGAAACGTGGTCAGTGAAACCCCAATTCGGGGGCGATGACAACTCCTTGCTCTACACCTTAAGCCCTGCCATGCGGTGCTTCTCGGCAACAACTTATAACGATCACTATCAGTATTTGAATTTGAATCAGCAGACTATGCCGAATGGCCTGGTGAGTAATGTTTATAAGTAATTGATTGATGGCTCTGCTAATTGTTTATATCTCGTGCATAGGGTATGGGCGGACAGTTCGATTTCTGGGGCCTGTGGATTGACTGCAGTTTTGGCGATGGACAGAGCGTTGAAAGCTGCACCACATATCGAGATTATGTGCAATTAAGGTGAGTACATTTCCATTAATATTTTGTGATCAGAAAATGTTTCATAATTTAAATTAACACAAAATATGTTATAATTTATATTGATCTTTCCACAGTAAACGCAAGCAATTCAAAATACGAAACATGGAAGTTTGGGCCGTGGGAGATTTACCCATAAAAGAAGGAGATGAAGAAGGCGAGGGTCAGCAGGTATGTTTAGTTTTAACACTATTTTGATAATAAATAACTATATTACCTGAAACCCTCAGAAACGTTCGGTGCTGGATAGCAATCTCGAAGATCGCGCTATGTTGGAAATTTCTGGCAAGAAAATGCACTCGGATGGTTTACGCGAACCCGGAATGGATGATTGATATTATATGAAACTATTAAGAGGAAATGCTTGGTTTTATCATGTTCGAGAATTTATGAATCCATGCCCGTTTTGGGTGTGCAGTTAATAATTCAATTATATTTCCTTTAGCCTTATTGCAATCCCTATCAAACACAAAAAAGAAAGTCCTGCGAACAAAAGAGTATTTGTTCAATCCATTCCTATAAACGTTTTTGTTTAGCTATTAATGTTTATATATATACAATGTATAATGGATATAGTTTATGTAATACTGAGAGTATTGTTGTTGCGTTTTAGATCTTAAAGTGTGAAAATGAAATCATTTAAATGGTGTAACAAACAAGCAAGCATAATAAGCAATGTTAAATCGTCGAATTTTCCCATTTTCTATCCTACGTCAATAAAATGCAAAATATTTGCTGAATTCTAATTTATTTCCAAGTTTTTTAACTATAACATTGTGACAAAGAATTTTATCTGTAATGGAGTGATCACAGTGGATTTTTTTAAGGAATATTAAAACCAAATGTAAAATTCTTTTATGAATTAACTCAATGTAAATTGTTATGAAGAAGAAAACTTCAGTTATTAAAGTAGGTTTTTCGTTATTTTGGAATTTTAGGTGGGTTTTATCTCAATTGTATTATTATCGTTTAAAACGCACGGCATAACATTTAATAGTAATCTTTATATATTTTAGATATCCACGGCATAACCGGATAGTGTCACTCCCGGTGCAATCTCCTCCTCCACATAGGATCCTGCCTCCTCGAAGGACCTGGCATTGCTGTCCTCGAAACTGCGACCCACGCTGGCAGGTGATTGCCTCAGAGTCGGAGCCCTCTGCTGATTGCCAAAGTTCCTAGACACCCCATAGTTTCCCGATGATGAGTTATAGCCCTCGTCCTCCTGGAAGCGGCGACCTGTCGATCTTAGTTTGGGCGCCTGGAACGTGTGCTGCTGGCCACTGTCCGATCCCCGACGATTGTTAAAGTCATAGGTGCTAGTCTCGGATCCCCTTGGATAGTTTGTCTTACGCAGCATGGCCTTAAAGTTGAACGGTGGATCCTCGGAGTTCTAAAAAGTAAATAGGCTTAGAATTTCTTTTGCTTGAATTTGGATACTTGGATACTCACATCTCCCTCATTGCGAGCCATGTTCTGAAGTTCCCTCACTGGATCAGATGGTGGATACGAGGATCTTTGCTGATAGTTGCGCTGTTGCTGGTTGGGATTATTGCGATAATAGTTGGATGAGGGCATTGGTGGAGGAGGTGGAGGCGCCGCATAGCCCTTCAAGGAGTTACGCCTGGATCCGGAGCGATGGACTCCCCAGTTCTGGTTGCCGTTGTTGTAGTTGCTGCTGTAGCTGTTGTAAGCATTGTTATACGCATTCATGTTCATCTGCATTTGATTTCTGCACAAGAAAAGGTGTTATTTCAATTTCAAAATGAAAAGAAAATTTTACCTCCTCAGCTGTTGGGGATCCCGAAAGTAGCCCTGATTGTAGATATTATCGCTCTCGCCCATGCGATCCCAGTTGGTCTGGCAAGCCTGCTCCTTCTTATATGCATTGTAGGTCAGGGCACAGGAAGTCATCGAGGGATTGCGCTGCAGCGGGCTGTCCCAGGGCTCATCGTCCTCCATGTGCTGCGTTAGCAACTGATTGGGGAAAGTCTGGCGGGAAATGGAGTTGGCCGGGTCCACCATGTACTGGGTGTCGTAGAAGGGAATCTGGTCCAGCCGGAAGGGCATCTTCTTAATGGGCACTGGCAGTGGTCCCAGTTGCGAAGAGTTCACCTCCCGCATGTTGATCCTCTCGAAGGGCACTGCCCTAGTGCATTTATTCAATCCAGCCACCATCCTTTGATTGTAGATGTGAACCTGTGGAAATAAAGTTGGTTGTTAAAGACGTATAACAAATTTAAAATAACTCTTTAAAAGTTTTGATATTACTAAAATTAATTTTAAAATATTTATTAAATATTTTTTATTTTAATAGATTTTCTTTTGAACATTTTTACTCACCTGCTGTGAGAGATTGACAAAGTCCTGGAAGCGAGCCGCCCTGTAGTGCAATAGGACCTGGAAGATGGACTTCTCGCGCCACTTTTTGGCAAACGGGCGGATAAAGTCGGCGGTGTTCTCGTTCAGCTGTCCGGACTTCTCGTTGACCAGCGGAGGGAGGCGGACCCGGTCGCGGAATCCCCTAAAGGCTGTGGCGAAACGGAAATGGAGGGAAGGCCGTTAGAGTAACCCATTTGAAAGGCGGTCAGCGGGTTGGACGGGGTGGAGAATG
The DNA here is from genome assembly GCF_030179915.1 of Drosophila takahashii. Taxonomy (NCBI): domain Eukaryota; kingdom Metazoa; phylum Arthropoda; class Insecta; order Diptera; family Drosophilidae; genus Drosophila; species Drosophila takahashii. The sequence continues at coordinate 15,845,323 of NC_091678.1, forward strand.
AGAGGGAAGTCACCTTAATTTAATTAAATTTTCATTTCTTTTCTACGCAGCACTTATAATTCATCTCTTTCCGCAGGTGCCGTCGATGTTAAGTGTTATGTCTCAGACAGCTATAAGCCGATTGGTTGCATCAGATAGAAACTACAACCGCCCATCGGGGTGGGATCCACATTTGACACCACTAAGCGGCTTAAGTGGTTGCCGAGACCCTAGACTAGTTGATTGCTTGGTTTTTTTTTTTTTGCGTTTTCTAGATTTTATTGGTAGTAAGTAGTATTACGAGTAGTATCGATCGATATAGTGATATAGTGTGTATAAATGGTATATATAGACGGGGGCATTATTCATCGGCAGAGGCCTGTTCGATCTTGGATATTCGCACCGCCGCCAGAGCCTCGTCCATTCTGGCCTCGAGGAACATCTCCTCGGCCTCCGAGGGCGTCTCACTAATGTCGATGTGCTCCTCCTCGTACTCTCTTAGCCTATCCACCTGCGTTTTTTTACCTTTTTGTATTTTGGACGCGGCCACATCTTGATGCTGATCCTGTCCCTTTTTGCCCACTATGAGAGAGGTTATAATTAGGTTATCTAATATTTAGTGCAGTTTTATTGGGAGAACTTACATTTAAACACTTTGCCGCCCTTGACGCGTTTTCGTGCTAGCAAAGCGCGCATCATGGACTGCACCTTGATGACCTTCTTCACCTGCAGCTCATACGACCTGTAGACCATTTATATTAGTAAATTAGTTTAATGTAAAATATTTTATAGTTCACCTAGCCAAAAACTCATCATTGTAGTATCTCAAAAATACTTTGGTCTTGCCCAAGGACCAGCCTTCCATTTTGAGACGCAAAAATAAAAGACGACAATTATCCTTGGTCATTTCCACAGGCTCATCAAAGTCAAAGGCAAGGAATTGATATCTAATAAAAAATGGAGAAAAAATATCTATAACAATATACAAAATAATATCTAATAATATTTTCTGGAGGAATATAATTATTAGAGTATAGTTATAAGCATTTTTTATTATCGCCCAGAAAAAATTATATTCCTCCTTAAAATATCTTTATAAATTTAATTAAATTATAATTTTAATATATTTTTTCATTAATTAAGAAAATTCTGTTACCCACCGTCTCAGGAACTCCTCGAAGGGCAGGCGTGAGCTGAAGCCTTTTTGCCGGGCGACGACAGTGTCTAAGACTCCCAAGGCCTTCATCTGTTGCTGGACGACATCCGAGTGGAAAGCTCTGGGCTTGTACTCCAGATCAGCGCGAATACAGCGGACAAAGTGCACGCCGAGATTCGAATTCTGGCTTAGCATTTTGAGCAGGGTCAGGCAGGTGAACCGGAAGTTAGCGGCCAGAGTTCTTAGATTATTCACCTGGGAGATGCAGCCGGCACTCAGAGTATTCAAAGCCTAAGGGGAATAATATTAAGTATTAAATTCCTATATTTAATATTTGTAGCAAACAAGATTGAAGTGATTGTTTTCTACTTTTTACGTTATTTTTAAGAAACCTTATTTAAATGGAAAACTCACGTAGGACTTCCGTTCGGTTTCGTCCTTATGCTGAACCGCCTCAAAGGGCATCGTGAGATTGCCAGCCTTGGTCAGTTGGTTGGTGAACATAAGCATGATGCTCTCATCCAGAGAGGAGCGGAAAGTCTCGATCATTTCTGGCGGTACGAAATCCCGGTTAATGTCGGTGAAGGCCCGCGTATCGTAAATGATGCGGCCCGTGTAATGAGCCACGGATATCTCGGTGGCAGTGTGCTTCTTCACAAACTGGCTGTGCTTCTCCGAAACACGATCTGCAAATTGATAATGATAATTAATCATACTGTCTAAAATGAGATATTCCAAAGAAGTGACAGAATTTTGTACCCATGATTAAATCCTGATCTTGGCATGAACGTGAGGCATCGTCAATGATGTAAAACAAGCCATCCGGTTTGGTTAGCAAATTATCCAGAGCGGTCTTGTTGTCATAGAAATTTAGGTTAATGGTATCAATATCCTCAGCCTCCATTTCCAGCATTTCGCTGATGAAAATGCGCTGGTTGTAATGATATTGCATCTGTTCGTTGAGAGTGTTGATCATCAGTTGCTCGAGACCATTGCGATTGAAGCACTCAAAGCCAAACATGTCGTGGATAATAATGGCATTGGTGTCACCACTAAAATGGGGTAATAATTGTGATATTTATATAAATTTATTACAAAATTGCAATTATTTTTAAAATCAATATTCTACGATACTTACAACACAGCCCGTGGGAAGGACATGTTCATGTTGATTCTGTTGATGATGAAGTCCACCAATCGGGAGTAGAGCGTGCTGGCCACCGCATCGCGGGCATCCCTAGCTTCTTCAGTAGTATACTGGCGCCTCTCGGCGATGCCACCCTTGACCATAATGAAATTGGTCAGGGACCACATGAATTTCTTCTCATCCACCCGCAGAAGCTCTGCAATCCGCGAGACGATGTCCGTGTTCTCCACTTCAGCGAACTTTCCATTCTGCCGGAAACGGATATTGCCAATATTCAAAATGGCCGACAGGACCTTACGAACGGTCTCCAATTGCTTGTGATTGAAGTCAATGTCCCTCAGAATATTCTCAAACTCCCTGTATTTCTCCACATTGCCCTCGGGATCATCGCGACGATACTTTAGCTTCGATGGCGGAACCTCTGGCGGAACTCGCAGATAGCGATAGTTTCGATCAGCCTTGAGATTGTACTCCTTGAGCTGATTCTGCTGATTGATAAAGTCGTAAAAGTAGTAGAAAATATGGAAGTTGTGCTGGGTGCCATCTGTGGTGGCCACACGTAACTTCTCCAGCATATACATATTGAATACGGCTCCGCTCATCTTGCCAGTTTTTCCGAAGGTCAAACAATACTGCAGAACACATCGGGTGGAGTCGTTGTTCACCGGAGTGCCTGCATTCACCAACATCAGGATGGCCTTAATGGAGCTCTCGACGCGCCCGGTGGCTCCTCGATTTCCATCGCCCAGGTAGCACAGGTGCTTGATCAGCAAACGGGCATTGGTGGACTTGCCCGAGTAGCTCTCTCCGGACAGCACAATGTGCTGTGGCTCCCGATGATGCAGCATGTCCTGGTAGGCGATATCGGCCACCGAGAAAATATGCGGCTGATTCTCCGATCGCGACTTGAAGCGATACTTGGCATGGAACTGATTAAAATATATATACAATTTAAGTAACTTGGGATAACCGAATTTATAATAGGGTTTCTTTACTTATTAGATTTTTTATATCAATCGTATATCTTATAATCAAATTTTTAACTCACCTCCGGTGGGAATTCCTCCTTAATCTCATTGGAATTCAGCGACAACAAGATATCGCCAATAAAACTGTACGATTCACCCGTCGAAATCCGGTGATGCAGTGACTCGATTATGCTCTCATCCACAGGATTTTCCAGAGCGGCCAAGTCCTCCGGATACATCCTCTCCGGCTTCTCATCGAACCTCTTGACATAGCCGCGGTCCACAAATAATTCCGGCTCCTTGTACAAACTTTTGACGTCCCTGGAGAGTTCCAGCATCTCCGAGATGTCCGAACGCATCTCGTCCTCGTTCTCAATGAGTTCCGTGAGAAATGGATGCTCCACCATCTCAACCATCATGGGTCGATTCTCGGCATTCTTCTCCAGACTCTCGGAGATGAAATCATTGATCTGCTGCGACCAGTTGGTGGGTCTCATTAAGGTCGGCGGCGGATTGCGAATAATCTGGAACATGGCCCTGGTGGGATGCATGTCAGCGAATGGGGGCTTTCCATCGGCCAACTCGATGGTGGTGATACCCAAAGCCCAGACATCAGCACGAACGGTGATATCCGGTTCCCGGGACTCCATGGCGGACACCACTTCGGGGGCCATCCAACAGGGCGAACCGATGCAGGTGCCCCGCTTTCCCATGGTGGAATCCACCTGACGGGACAAGCCAAAATCGCAGAGCTTCACGCGTCCATTCTTGGTCAGCAAGATGTTGTCGCCTCGTATGTCCCGATGCAGGACATGATTACGGTTCAATTCGATGGCCGCCCGACAAGTCTCTCGGATGATATAGGCGATGTGCTCCTCTCGCATCCGACGATCCAGTTTCAGGAGCTTATTCACCATATCCACAGCAGTTCCTCCAGCGCAGTACTAAAAAATTTTAAAATTTAAATTATATACATAAAAAAACGCAGTCCAACATTTATTTATTTTTACGCAGTTTCTATAAATTTTAACGGGAAACATAATATAATATTTGTTTTAGACCCCAAATATAGTATTTGTTTTAAATTTAAAAGATATTTTGTTTTAAAACCAAGTTACTTTAGCAATGAAAATTTATTTAAACAAAACTATTATTTTATCTTGCTTTTAACTTATTAAAAATAACAACATTTCCTGGACACGTCTTAAAATTATTAAGTTCTACTGTTTATTTTTTTAATAGTCCTGACTTACCTCCATGACGAACCAGATTTCATCGGGTCCGTTGGGCTTCGACAGCTTGTACACCCCATAGAACTCGGGCAGATTGGGATGGTCACAGTAGTCCCGCAGAGTGCGATACTCCTCCTCGATCGACACCTGGTGCTCCTCATCGTAGTGCTGAATCTTCAGGGCCACAATCCGATCATTGTCCAGCTCCTTGGCCCGAAAAACCTTGGCATTGACTCCCTGGGCTATCTCCTCGTAGATCTCGAATTTATCCGTGGGATCCGGCAATTGCGAGTACGGTAAATACATCCTGACTTAGTTGACTATCCTGAACGTTCGAAGAATATTCCTGCGATGGTTCAATTGGGTTAGGTTTGGCAGTTAAGGGCTACATAAAAGGGGTCGTTTCATTTTCTCGTTTCATATTTCTTTTGTGCAAATCGCATTATGCTTGGGTTCGTTTACATAACACTTAAGAAAGAGTATTGTAGGGGTTTCTTTTGATCTCTTGTTTTTAAAAGTGAAAACTATGTTATTTTGTAACCTTATTATTATAATTGTCTTACGGAAGAAATTTTTGTATTTGAACTGGGTTTTAATAAAATTTTGTACTCAGAACTTTTTATAAATTTGTGCAAATCCAAGTCATTTAAATTTAAAAATGAATAAATCAAATTCATTGACAAACCCAAAATACACATAGAATCCTTTAACAGGATATATTATATAACGTTTTAAATTGTTTTTTTCTGTTTTAACATTAATTGAAGTTTTAACTGCTTGTTTGAGATCCACTTCTTGTATCACTTAATCCTTCAGGACACACCTATTCCGTTTCAGAGTGGCACACTTTTCCTGCAGATGACTTTTCTTTAGGGAAATATTTATTTGATTTTCGAACCGACCGCACGCATGCAGCACGTACCGCTGCCGTAAGCCAACTAAATGATGGGCCAATGCAATCGACGGCTTTTCACTGGCAAGGAAGGAAGCCATTCAATGGGCAGTACCTGGGTGCACACCTTGGACAACTATTTAGCCGGCTAATTCAATTAGTGGCGGCGACATTCACGTGCAAGAGCAAAAAAGCAGAGACACAGGTGGCCAAAGCGCCAGGTGAAAGGGAAACTGCCAACGCGAGTGAAAGTCAGCTGATTGACAGACTAATTATGCATCTTATTATTCGTATTTACAAAATATATTTATATGTATTCCAAATGGATGGAGATTGCTAAACTAAGCATTGCATTTACACACGTTTATTGATGTTTGCCCTATTGCGCATGTTATGTTTTTCTTTAATACTGATTTTTGTGTGTGTCTTAAGAGTTTTTTTTAGATTGAAGAAAAGTCTTTTCTTATGCGTGTGGCTGAGGCTGCCGTTCCCGTTCCACGTCCACTTCCTTGTTATTTCCCTCAATTGCATATGCTAATCCATTCCTCCACGTGGCACTCCTCGCACTCCACATTACAGCACCATTGAAATTTACAGTGACACCGCTCCGCCCTCCGCTGGATGACTTGGCTGTGGCCACGCCCACAGCACAGGGAGGTGCATCCGTCGCTGGTCGTCGTGTTCCGGTTGCACTTCCGTCCCACGGTGCCTGTGGATAAATATGAGATCAATTAAAGCATTTAAATGCATTTAATTTGTTTATTTATTAAGTACAGAAAAATAACCGAAACAAAATAATTATATTCTATTTCAAAAAGGATTTTTACTGTTACTAAATTTATCCCGGTTTATCCTTAACTCTGAATTTTAGAATGTAGCGAATTTTAATCTCTACTCTAAAGGTATAAAATTATAAAAACAATTTGCAGTACACCAACATTTAAAGAACTTTTTATTATTTATTATCTGTTTTGAAATATTAAAAAAATATGGGAAAATTCAACTATTTTATTTTGAGCATAAAGCAAATTCTTAAATTTCGAATTTTGTAGAAATTTTAATTGCAATTCCAAGGGTGTAACATAAAAAATATTTAAAGTAAAACATTGTTTAAGGAACTTTTATTAGCTTATCTGTTACATTTTATGAGCTTTAATTCTGTATTGTAACACTATTTTACCAATTTCTTTTCCATTAAATACATAAACACCGCGATTAAATCACATTTAATTCCTCCCACTAGAGGACAAGCTATTAAAAGGCCATAAATAAACTGTTAAACTAAAGCATAAACAAAGTATCATAATTGTTTGGCCGACGATAATTGCCAACGTTAATTGCCATCATTTGCCTAGACACGACACCGGACACGGGCACATGAATCAAAACGCCCGATGGGCTGGTCCCCAGTTCACTGGAGCTCGGAGCATTCAGCTGGAGCTGGAGCTACCGGGCTAAGCCGACGATTAATTATAAATTTGCGTCGTAATTAACACTTTTAAACTGCTGACAGTCGCCGGCGCAGCAGCGGCTTTTGATAATTTGCAAATGTGTCAACAGCAAAATGGCTAACGAAAATTGCAAGTGGCAGTTAGACGTCGATTTTGTTGTGAACGTGCCGCAGCTCCGACCGATCCCCAAATGAGGGGAGAATCAAGAGGGGTATCAAGGGGCTAAAATTACACCCATGGAAATTTTCTTGGTGTGCATACCATATTGTGTTCGGAAAAATTTAAGTTTAAGTTTAATTAAAATTTTCTAAAGTTAATATCACAGTAAAAAAAACGTTGGTTAATAGGAACAAAATCGTCGTCACATTAATAAATCAAATTGTACTTACAAAATATAAATAATCAAACTTAAAACCCCCTCGATTTTTCTCCGCCCCTGCCTTATACAATTTAACTTAAGCTGATCCAATCCAATCCAATCCGATCCAAACTGAGCTAAGCTAAACTGAGCTGCTGTGCGCATGCGTCGTTGGCGCATTTTTTTCGTGAATTATGTGGCATGTTTGGTAGCCCGTTTAAAAAACATTTTTGGTTTTTTTGCATTTGCGGTTACTGTTGTTGTTCATTTGCATTTGTGATTTATTTATTAGAGGCAAATCAAATTTATCGCTCGAATCGTATCGGTAAATCATTTTTAATTAGTTGCAGCGAATTTCCTAGCGACAAAAAAAGTAGTAAATTTACTTGGGTAATGGATTCTTCTAATAAGAACTTGAAATGATAAGAGGCTTAAGTTGTAAGTAAAAATTTTAAGAATTTCCATATGTAGGAATATAATTTTAAATAATTTATGTTATTTTTTGAACTTTTAATATTCCTTTATGTTTCACTAATTCTAAAATGTTCAGGGCTATTTAATTTGTATTTCAAAAATTGTTTGTATTAATTTTTGATTTTAAATTTTAAACAAATTTTGTAAAAAGAATGAAGATAAAGAAACTAATTTTATTTGGGTTCCCAAATATTTCAAATAGCTATGAACACTCACCCTGTATATCAGCTCCCAAATCCCGCTCACAAAAGTTTGGCGAGCGCTGATAGTAAAACAACGAGGTCTCCAGTTTGCGGGCCATTCTTGCGGCATTCTTATCGGCGCTCGGTTGCCGCGTGCCCCGCTCCACTCCGAGATCGTCATGCCGCCGCGTCTCAGAATCACCAGTTCCGCCGCCATCGTGACTCCCAGATGCATCCGTGGTATCTAGATCGGATGACGAGGATCCCGAGCCACTGGCCCCATTCGATTTCTTATTGCGCGCTCTTTTCAAAACAACCACGGGCTCCCCGTTGCCCAGATTCGATTGATCCACGAGAATGGCCTTGCGAAACGAGTGCTTTAGAACCTTGCCCACGATGTGGAAGTCGGGGGCGGACTTCCAGCAGGTCTTCAGCTGGCAGCTGCCGGACATTCCATGGCACTTGCAGCGGAACTCCATGTTGTTGGAGACGGCCTAGAAAAGTGTAGCGTAGTGCAAAAATATATTATTTAAATCTAATCCAAACTTTTAAGGGCTTAAAATCGCCAATAAACTAATTTCAAAACTTGTACTTTTTATCTAAACCAAAAAGAACTAAAAAAAAATCTTAAAAATTAATTGATGAAGAAAATATTTTTTTTTTAATTTTATAAATATTAAAAGAGCATAATAAATAAATTGAACTACAAATTTATTTATGTTTAAGAATTCTAGGTTTTTTAATATTATTTTAAAATAATAAAATACTAGATTATGTTTTTGTTATATCATACAGTATTAATTTAACTCCTTTAAAATGTCATAAGTTTCACGTTGTATTAAAAAATATCTAAAGAATATAATTTATTTTTTAAATAATGATAAACTCACTATCCTGCCGGCGTGATTGTTGTGCAGATTGATCTTCGACTGGATGTCGCCGGCCTTCTCGCGGCAGTCGAGGAACAGCTTGGAGTACTCGACCCCGAAGTCCATGTTGTGGGAGCAGCCGCCCCACTTCCAGCGACTGGCGATCTTGGAGCGCTCGTACTTCTTCTCCTCCTCGGGCGTTAGAATCTGGTTCGTCTCCAAGTACTGGAGGAACTGCTTCTTCTCCTTGTCGAGCGACTGGCGCAGGTTCTTGTTGAGCGTTTTGCGGTTGATGGTCGGGTCGCAGCCGCAGGACATCAAACGACCTTGACTGCAGGCACGGGCCACACTGTGGGCCACCCCGGCGGCCGATATGGCAAAGGCGAACGCACTCTCCCGGTAGCCTAAAACGTAAAGAAATGCGATGAGTGGTGTATCTTTGGAATCGGTTTTAGGATCATCGAAATGGCCCCTGGGAATCATTGGCCACTACTGGCAATTTATGCGGTGTTATTTTTAACGCTGCATTCGAAGCAGTCGCCGCCCTGGGAATTCAGCGGCATTTCAGCTTTGACAACAGCTCAAAGCACTGAGACTGTGGCAAGACCATTTTTAATGATGCAGTCCACACCCACCCAAGGCTGGGATACACTCAAAAAAACACTGAACACCAATAGCTTACAGGTAACGAAATCATACAGAGAAAATACAACTTAAGACCTATATACTATTGGCCCAGAAAAGTATTAATAAATACATTTCAATCCGTCAAAAGTTCATAAATACGATAATGTTTTATATTCTTTAGATTTATTTTTATATTCGATGTACAGTATTTTTTGCACTATTATCATTACTTTTAAGAAAAGATTAAATATAGAATTTCACTGCTAAAATGTAGATTAATATTATCAAGATGGTATATCAACATCAATACCCAAGCCCAATTAAATTACATTAATTTTATGCTATTAAGATTGTGTCGAGTATAATATTCTGATTATAATTCTTCTGGTGACTGAAACCAAACTATCAAAATAATCCTTTGGCCTACAACTTGTGTCAGTGTAGTATTTGAAATGCCTTATGCAGCGCTGGCAGCTGTCAAATGGCTGTCAAAAATGCTGACGTTAATCATGGTCGACATGGCCGTGAGTGGCCCAAAGTTGGCAACATTTGTCAAACGATTGACATGCAAATGGTCAGCGCCACTTTGCATAAAAGCCAAACGCAGAGAGAGATCTCTGATCTCCGAATCGGCGACAATGCGAGTACATATGTCAGTGTGACAGCCTTGCATCATTCTGGGGTCGCGGATCCGAAGTCCGGACAGCCCGCTCCTTAGAGCCCCAGTCGCAGCCCCTGTCAAGCAATCAGTCAGTCAGTCAAGTTGGCCAGTCCGTCACTCAGGATGCGCACGAATGCAAATGTCAATGTTGTGACAAGTTGTCGTACAGATCGGGGGTTCCAGCGATCCAACCGGCGATCGATTGCACTGCAAGTGCAATGGAAAATTGTGTGTGTAGCGCGCATTTGATTGACGATTAAGACGCCATCAATCAAGGCATCAGCGAACAGTAGCCCCAGCCCACTCCGCATTCTCCACTCCCGCTTTTCACTGATCACTGATCGCTGATCGGTGATCGGCGATCGCGGACTTGATTTATGCACGCTTTGTTTGTCTGGCCGTCCCCTCTCGGGCCATTTGCAAATCCAAATCACATCATTGGCAACAGTTACATTTGACAATGCCTTGGGGTCTCTCGATCTACCGATCTACCGATCTCGCGATCTCTCACCGCCTTGCGCATAAATTGGCCACAAAGCCGAGATCGGGAGGCCGGCTGACTTGGCTTGGCGACCTGTCTCGATCTCCGCCAGAGTCTGGAGCTCCCGTCCCCTGTCTCCTGTCCCGCGTGTTGCAATCCCAAGTAATTGTTTGCGACATACGTCGCTCGCTTGTTGTCACAAGTCCAGGTCCAGAGAAGCCCAAGAGAAACACGAGAGAGAGAGAAAGAGAGGTCCTCGGATAAAGCTCGATCTTAAATCGCACACTAAAATATACATTTCTTAAGTGTATTAAAAGTTATAATACTGTCTGATGGATAAGAATCATTTTTAAATCTGAAATATTAGCAGATATTTTAAGAGATTATTGAATTCTGGTTGATGGTTAAAAAGAAATCTGAAATTATCTGTAAAACCATTTTGAATACTTTAGTTTTGAAAACTTTTTCATAATTTGCAAGCAATAAAGACCAAGTCAAAGATACTATTCTCTTAATATATCTTTAAAGGTTCCAATTTCAGGCAACTAGAAAAATATTAATGATTTTAATAAAACTTATTTGAAAAGTTTTTTTAATAATTTTTCTGTGTCATTAAATTAATAATTGGAACTTCTGTGAATTCAACATTAAATAATAAGTTACAAAAATTTAGAGCAAAAGCATTTTAATTTTTATGGACCTTAGATGAAATGTGACTACTGTGAATATTGTCGTTCATTTTTATCATTTATCCCCTTGACTTCCATTTCAATATTATATTTTTTAATTTTCAATATTCTATTAATTTTCTTAATAATATATATTAAAAGAAAAGACAATTTTTTATAAACCGCACAGAGGAATTTACAAATAATTTTGATAAGTAAAATGAAGCGAATAAAGCAATTTTTACTAACTGCGCCGATCTCTGTAGCTTCTTTTTAAGTGTAGGTAATCCTTTTACTACTCTTTAGCTGCAGCCTTTAGAAGGGGTCTCCTCCCCCTTCGGCCGCTCCAGTTGATTGACAATAATGCATGGTAGCAGCGGCAGCAGCCGTAGCAGCAACCCAATCCAAGATCAGCGATCTGCAACGACGACGTTGCGACGATCGACGATCGACGATCGACGATCGACGAGTTCCATAAGTTATAGTAGATGTATGCAAAATAGTTGACCTGTCCGTGCGCCGTTTCGATTGTCAGTCATTGTGCGACTCGGCGACCGGGCGACTTGATTTGTTTCGTTTCACTTGGTCGCCCCATCGTTGGCCCCCGATCTTGAGGTCCCATGTCCACCGTCCAATGTCCAATGTCCACCATCCACCGTCCATCGAATCGATCCCTGACTTTGTGGCTGCCTTTCTGCCCTTATAAGTCGTCTTCTCTGGCCGCGATCGTTGCACGCGTTGCTGTTGGCCTGTCAATATTGACTCTCGTTATGTGCAGTTCCTTCCTTATTTAATGGACGCACGAACGGACCGGGTTGACAAACGGACAGCGGACTGACCGACGGACGGACGATCCTCAGACATGTCAGTGACATAAGCTTGGGTTTACCATATTGGCTGAAGGCTAGTCGAGAGTTACTTGGAAGTGCTGCTGCTTTTGCTTTAGCTGCTGCTGCTGGTGTGGCATGCATTTGGAGATTTATGGTTCGGCATTGTCTTTTCGGCAATGTTGTTAACTTTAACCCGCCGGCTTGGCATTTGCCTCGATCCGCCCAAATGCCTCCGAGGGCAAATAATATGCACAGCGTTTGCTGTAATGGAATAATTTGCGAATGGTAGAGTGTCCAATTTCGTCACTATATTTAATTTCTGGTTTTGAATTTTAAACCACTTTATATTTCAGTTCTATGATCTAAGTTCGTGTTTTTAAAATATTTATATTTATTTAATAGGCGAGTAGTACTGTGTAAGAAAGAGGAACAAAAAAGCGCATTTGTTAATCCATAAAAAATCGAATAAAAAAAAAAATTCATTGCTTGATTATTTTATTTTAATCGAACGGGTTAACTATTTCGGCTCCACACATTTAGTCTGATTAGGAAACAAGAATGGTGATGATAATCACATCAGAGGAATGACAATGACAATGTTGCGACTCTGTCCGTGTCCACATCCAAGTCCGATTCCGATTCCAATACCACATCCCATATCCCATATCCATTCCCAGGACTGTCCTGTCCTGTCTTCTCCGCTCCAAAAAGCATTCGTTTGTCTCGGCTGCTCGTTGTCAGTGGATGCGGCAGCATCCGTCAACGGAGATAACAATTTTTTAAATTGAAATTGAATGAAGTGGTTTGCTTACAATATAATTTATACGATGAATGCAAATAAATTACGCCGTACGAAAGACGAGAACGAGATGAGACTGAGGCTGAAACTGAGGCCCCTGGCCTTTCCCTTTTAGCTTCTGTTTGTTGCCGTTGTTGTCGCCTGTCGCATTGAAATTTGTGAGAAATCTCCCGAACATCTCCGGCTATATATCGTTTGCATCTGGATTGCAGTGCCGCCATTTTGCCCATTTCCATTGTGTTTTTTCCTTGGACGCTGCTCCATGGCCATCCTTTCCCCCTTTTTTGGCATTTTTACAGCAATCGTATGATGCATAATTTAACTAATGAAGCATTCTGGTTAAACCACTGGACTTATTCCCATTGGACGGCTCAAGTGTTTGGCCAAATTAGTGGGTAATTGAGAACGGATTTATTTCTTTGAATTGCATTTACATTTTAATGAGTTTGATATTAAGTTCAAAACGTATGTAACGTAGAATGTAAGAAATAGTTTCTTTGCTTTAAACTTACATATTTAAAGGTAAACATAAATTGTAATTTATTAAAATATATATTTAATATTTAAAAGATCTTTTTTAGATTATTGTTTGTTTATTTATCCAACCTCTAAAATTTATTTCTTTCACAAACCATTCCCAATTACTTTCAGAGATTCGTGCCTTTTTGAATAAAAATAAAAGCCCTAGTGATAATAGCTTCCCATCCCCATTTGTATCATGACTCATAACAGTAGTCAACGGGAAAATAAGAAGCTTGCCAGTTTGCAGAAAAGCCGAGATCGGCGCCTGTGATCAGAGATACCGCTACTTGTTGGCCCGGCCAACAAAAGGGGCTTAGAATGCGGTTCCTCTTTGTTGCATTTAGATGGGCCAGGGAGAGTGTGTGATCTATCCGTCATAAGGCACACGCCGCGTGGGTTTCCAAACGGATCGGCGGATTGGGTAACACAATGCCCCCCGGACAGATTAAGATATCAAAGTCAAAGTTCGCATAGCCGCCGTTTTCGCGATGCGATGCACCGGACTGTGACAAAACGGTGGGTCCCAGTCCTCAGAACAAGGTCCACTCAACACTCTTAGTCGGCCACATAGAAATTTGATCTAGTCCGGGTGAAACGAGTACACAGGTAAAAAAATGTTATTATAATATTCGTGAAAATTCTTTTAAACAATTTACTTAGCTATAATGCAAAACTTAAACTTTGTCCTATTATTTAATAAAATATTTAATTATAAGTTTAAGGAGTATCTTTAGAGGCAATGTGAAATAATATTTGAAAAATACTTTTTCCGACCTCATTTGATACACTCAAAAAAAAATTTTAGAAAATCGCCTATGGATTTGCTTTACTGGCGATTTTTTTCTATATTTCTGGAATATTTCTTGAATTTAATGAATTTTGATTAATTGGAAGAAAATTTTCTTTACCAGTAGAAAATTTTTTTATTTTAAAGAAAAAAATCGCCAGTGAAGCAAATCCATAGGCGATTTTCTAAAATTCAGGGCGATTCATTTTCTGAGTGTAGGTTAAAAATGTATTCATATCATCATATTTAGTTTTAATTGCTTAAAAACGGATAAAAAAGATTTCTCTAAAAATGTACCTCTAAAATTGTTTCCTGTGTGGGAGCATTAGAAGCTGGGATTGTGTTGCTGCTGTGGCTTTTGTGTCATGTCGTGTCTAATAATGCGACGGTTAATAGCTTCGGACATTGTCTGCTTGACCAAACGTCTCCGCTATGGGCAATTTTAATTAGACTCTTTTCCTAGCGGTTTTCGTGTGGGCCGCCAATGTTTTCCTCCTCCCGATCCCCACCGCGCAACCCCTGGCTTTTCCGAACCGCAAAACTCGTTGACAGTTGGCGGACTTTAGTTGGCGACCCAAGCCGGTCATAAAGCGATTTTGTTTGCGTGAAAGCTGAGCCACGCTTACTGCACATTTTAGTGTCAGCTTAATGGCTTTGGGCCACGGCTACCTCTGCCAACCTGGCAACCTGAACCTGGGAAACTCTCGGCCAACTCACCTTTCTTCAGCAAACTGGAGGCATGCGGATTGCGGCTCTTTGTGCTCAGCGACGAACAGTTCCAGCGATGCCATTGAAACTGTTAGGGGAATGCAAGCAAAATAGGCGAATTTTAATGGTATTCAAATGCTAAGAAGATCATTTGGATATAGGGAAACTAGCTCCATTGCTCAGAGATTTTTTTACTTTCACTATTTTTTCGGAAATAATAATGTACAGATAAAAAAGTGTATTTACAAAAAAAAAACAGTTTCAAATTCAAAAATATTAAAAATTAAATAATCCATTATTTTATAAAGTAAGTTCTCTCAATGTAATCATGTTTAACCAAATGTTTCTTAATATATTTGATATAACGTGCTATTATTTTAATTGTTAGATTTTTGAAAGCTTAAAATCTTTTCATATAATTCCGGCAAATTTTTAAAATCAATTTTCCCACCTGTATTTGGCATTCACGAATGGCCATGTCGAGTCCTTCGAGAGCTGCTGCCGTCACATCACTGGCCTTGTAGCAGAGCTCCACTTGATCCTTGGTCAATCCAGGCACTGAGCGGCAGGTGGCACGACCATCCGGCAAACCATAGAGCCTGCAAAGATTAAATTAGCCAAGAATCTTAATGAAATGTGCCCCTAAGCGATGGGAATATTTTAAATAGCTTGCTCTTAGAATTTTAAATCCAATTAAAATTTGATTACAGCTACCGACCGCAGTTGGAAATAAATGCTCCGAAAAAACTGAACCCAACAATTCGAAAACCGTAATTAACCTTGAGTGGCTGGCACAAACCGCAGAAGAAACCCAAAATAACAGAAAAAAACAAGTCTAAACTAATTAAATTTCATTTTGTTTTCGTTTCTCTAGATGTGAAATTACATTTGCTTTTATTTCAGCTAAGATTTAATCGAGCCATGTATCCACAGCAAAGCGGTTTGAGACAGAAGCTAAATATAATTTTGGTTACCATGTTTGTTATATATCTTGTCAAGAAATTGTTGGGCGATGAATCATTTGGCTCTGCAGTAGCCGAAAAAATGTTGTAGACTAAGATCTTGAGATTCTTAACCCCACAGAACTACCATAACTATTTGAGAAAAAAAGTTGTTATTCTCTTAAAATTACAACTGAATACTTTCTTTGAATTGAAACTTTTAACATTGTTTATTTACATTTTATTCTACTGTGTTTAACAATTATATCCCATAATTTCCCATGTACGCTAAGAGGGTTAACCGATTCGCTCCCGACTGAACCCATTTAAGATCGGTCCGTGGCATTCAAGGTCAGCTAAGTTGAGTTAAGCTGAGCCGAGGTGTTCAGATCTTTAGCCAGAGATACAGATACGGGTTTTTTTTTGATTTTTTTCCCGGGGTAGTATGTGAGTGAGTGCCAGTTGACGTTGAACAACTTCATCTGACTTTAGCTATAGGTCTAAACTTCAGCTGACGATGGGGTAAAGTTGTTGCCACATCGCGACTTGCATCGCCATGGAATCGCGTTGAAATCGCGTTGATCTACGACACGCAGCGAGGAATACCGGGCGTATACGTGATGTGCGTCTGGCGTCTGCAGCTAAAAATCGTTGGTAAATATATATTTTCTTAATGCCCAGACTCACTATCTGCTGCTTCTTCTTCGCGGGGTTAATTGTGGCACGTCGCGTGTAGGAAAAAAAAGGAAAAACAAAAATGCCTCAAATGTATAAACGTGCCATTTTCACACACGTCTCTTTGTTGCAAAGAGCGAAGATTTAGAGATCCTCATATCGGCATTGCGCCTCATTTGTATGCCAATCGCGTTCCGTCGTAACTGCAGTCGTTGATTTAGCCAGCAGATCAGCAGATGGCCAGATCCGCACAGCAGGTTCAAATAATTTAGGAAATTTGTCGCTTTAAATGCTGAATTTGCATGTCGAATTACTGCAGGTCCCTCAATTTGGCTCAAGCTAACAGCTTTCAAGGGTAAGTTATATTTACTAACTTAGTAACTACCTTTCCTGCACTTAGAAACAGTCATGAACTTTAACTTCATCATTTTATCTTAATAGCAAACAAACAAAATTAGAATCTAATAAAGAAGCCATTTGACAACAGTTACTTCTTTCCCCCAGTCCCCGGTATCATTATTTTTTAATCGAAGCTACAAAACTGCGATTTAAACGAGTAAAAGAAATATCAAGCCGAAAAAAAGGGGATAAAAGAACCTGAACAACCTCTTGGGCAAAATGCATTTTAATTGGCTGACGTTTCTGCGATACGAATGCGAATATGCAATGCGGGCCAGACATCTCGCCAGATAAAGAATTTAAACTGATGCACATTTTGTTAACAGCTTTATAAAGCATATGGCTTTTAGTTACCATTGCCATTTGCCGACTTCAATAAAACTGATAAGCGAACGTAAAGAGGGAAAGAGCAGTGCACTGTGAGAAAAAAAGATTTTTTTTTAAACCCACAATTGAATAAAAAAATTTAGATTAGACTTAGATTTTAGATTTAGATAGAATAAAATGTATTTGTAGTTTGTTTACTCAAGAGATTTATACAATTTTTACTTTGTTTCTTTACTGCTAAATAAAAAATATTTCTTAAGTAAGAAGTATAAATCCTAACTTATAAAATGATTCATAAAAACCAAATCTTGCAAAAAAGTATATTTGTTTTTGACCTGGTTTTAAATTATTTTCTGTGCACTGCAAGAGCCTGAACCGCCGGTTTTTAGGCCTCTGAGTCATGTTTTTGAAGCCAGTTCAGTTCCCAGATTCCTCGTTTGCGTATTTCACGCGATGCGATAGCAATGCAATTGATTCGCTTATAAAATTTATCGATCGTTGTTCCCGCGAAGAGGAGCGAAGACGTTTGCTTATCAGGCCCGAAGAAGAGTGTTGGGGCCAAGATAAAAGCCGGCAACTGGCCAGCTCTAAATTTAATTTCGATTTTCATAACCGCTGCAGTCCTTTCTCACGCTCGATGATTCTGGAGTTCTATTGAAATGCCATAAAAAGATTGAGGCTTTAATAGGCGCCGCCACAGCCAGACTTTTTCCCTGTTTCATTTTTTTGTATTTTTATATGTATATCTTATATTTTTTGTCTGGTCTGTCAAACGGTAGCCCGTGCATAAATCAAGGATTTCTGCTGCCTTCGGCTTATGCCTTCAGCGAACTATATACACAATCTTTGTTATTCAGCTAGCCTAAGCCAGTTAGGCATAACAATGTTTCCCACACAGCGATAGATACAGACGGATAGCCGGAGATTGAAGCATTTCAGACGGGGCAGATAACTTTGGTGGAGACATTCCTGAACAGTTTGTTTCGACTGGGAGGGGGGATTGGATTCGGGCGACCACAGCAACAGCTAGGAATGTCTTTGATCCAATCCGGCCGTACAGGGTGATCCGGCATAAAAATATTTCATTTCCATACACATCGAGGAACATTTTTGGCAGTTAAATACAAAAAAGTATGTATCAGAAAAATATCTTTGAAAAATAATTTTGATATCAGTTTACTTTCAAAGTAACTCGAATTGCTCTTATGTTAACTTAAATAATGTTAAATTGTAAGTAAAAAATAAACCATAAAGTTTTTAATCCTAGTGTTTCGTTATTTATTTGTTGTGTTTAAACTTGATTAAAAAATAAATCCCATTTCTAAAAATACATTTCTAATTTCTTAGTAGATAGGAACTACTTTTTAAAGAGTCTTAATAGAAATGAATGAACAGTAAATGAAATGAAATGAAATCAATGTATACTTCTGTATTAAATTAAATTTAAAAAAATTGAAATCAAATATTAGATTAAAAATTTAAGAAGGAAAAGCCATCAAGGCATAGGTTGCATTGATTTTCACACAATGCTTGCTGGCGGAAGCGACTGGCAAATTGGCAGCTTGTGGTTCATAAATAAATTCACTTGAAGTTGGAGGTGTTGATGCGAAAAAAAAACACCTGAAGAACCCTTGAACGTGTGAAATCTGCTGCAGTGCTGGCTCACCTGTGCGCAGGTGTGTGGTGGGTGTGTGTTGTGTGTGCACCCAATTAAGCTGCAAAGTGCAGAACTGGCGACCCGGAGGCGTGGCACTTCGACAATTCATTTGCATTTCAAACGGGCGAAATTGTGGCGCACCATGGACGTGGATGTGTATGCCTCATTATGCGTTGCAATTATGACGTTGCAACTACAAGGATGACGAAGGCAGTGAAGAACGAGAGGAGCAGGAGCAGCAACAACACCAGCGAATTGCAGGCTGCACTTCAGTTGCAACATCGCTGCATTGCTGCACTGCTGCAGTCTCAACAAGCAGGGCAAAAAAGTATGTTGACAACCCCAAGGAAGAGGAAAGGTTGAAAGTTAACTTGGGACTCGAAGAATGCAACACCCTTACGCATCGGATCTTTAAAATCTATTATTATAATTAGAGTTAGTTAAAAGAAAAATTTTATTTTGATTTGTTTATGTAGTGATAATGGTTAAAGTCAAAAATTAAAATAAAAAATATTTATTAATCTATCTGTTATAAATTAATGTTTTAATTAATCTTTCTAACTATTTGAACAAAATCTGGGATGACCATTAACTAATATGGTAAATAAATAAAAAAATGGTAAATATTTTTTTAATATCCATTTTTATATTTTGTGCTTTTAAAAAATTTTTTTTTTGGTCCTTAGTAATATTAATATTAAAGTTAAGTACCCCCAGAAAGTGTATGACAACAACGAGAGTAACGAGATTAACAAGCTGCAACTACTAGGCGAGGCAACCAGTCAGGCAAGGCGAAGTAATGCAACCAGCCTCCATCCCTGCTCCCCTGCTTCCTGATCCATGCACCCTGTTCCCAGCTCCGCCTCACTGCGCACATGGAAAATCGAGAGCCTGGCCAGAAGAATCAGATTGACAAGCGAACCAGGCGCATTATAAAACTTGAGTACCAGGGACCACCCTGCAATTGGAATCAGCTCAATTGTGTGTAGGCCCCCGTGGTTCAGCAACTGCGAACATTGGAGGGGATTCCAATCCCGATTCCCATCCAGGTACAGAGACTGCTATCCCAACTCCAATCAGCCACTGCCGATGAAGCGGCCACGGGAGCCGTTGGCAATTTTATTTGTGGCAACCGGCCGCCTTCTAAAATGGCGGTCGTTGTTTGGCCTGGTCTAACTTGTAAGTTGCCATTTTTGTTTGCATGGCCGCCAAATAGGTTTGTTGTCAAAGAATAATTTGACTAAATCAAATCATCGAAATGAAATAGTTTCGTTTTACATTTTTTACAGTTTAAGTGAATTTAGATAATTGTATTTAAATTATTTTATTCGACCGTATTTGAAGGGTTTTGTTTTTTTGCAACTTTAGAATTAATAATTAAATTTTTAAAAATTATTCTTTGTAAATTTACTTTAACAGCAATTATAAATTTAAATATGAAAAATATCACCATTAATGCTTTCTTGCTTACAGGAACTTATTTTACACTACAGTACTCATTTTACACTAATAAATTCAAATCAATAACTGCAGTTTTGTGTTTGAAACTTTTCTTAATTTAATGCGCGAGTGAGAAATCCCCAATTTCAAGAGAGAAATAAATGGAAATGTGGTATTCAAAAAGTTAGTTCTGAAAACCTCTTTACACCACCAAATCCTGAATTATACTCATATACTCATTTCGGTTGGCTCTCAATACCGTAAACCTTATTCACTCATTTCCATAAGACCTTCTCATTTAAATTAAACAATTAAAACCTTTCCATTTCCTTTACCCAAAAACCGTCCGTGAAGGTGAAAACAGCCTGCTTCCCACCGTGTAATTCCCACAACCGCAACAATCTCATGTTAATCGGGCACAATTAGGTTAGCTTAATTTCCCTAGCCTATCACTAGATCAATATTAATTATGCCAACACCTTCGGCCGACAGCTGTTTCTCCGGCTAACTCGGGCGATTGATTAATCTGTTGTCGCTGTTGTTGCTTGTCGTTTAATTAATTAACTCGCCAACAGGCCGCCACATAAAACACGGCGTAATGAGCCCGACTCGAAGTTAATTTGCTGACAGGCCTTTTGCAGTGCGGAGTTTTGCTTTACATACTCGCGAATGGTGACGGGCTATTTGGTCTTAGGATAGAATAGCCGCCGAATGGTTCGGCTGGTACTTACCAGCGTGTGCAGCAGGCCAAGATAATCACAACAATTAAATGCAAATTGCAATGGCGCGATGTTGCCGGTGTGGCAACCAGGTTGTTGCTGCTGCTTCCTGCTTCTTGTTGCTGCTGCTGTTGGTGTTGCTCGTGGCCTTTTGATGTTGCTCGCCACGCAGTCATCGCTCGGCTTTGATTTGCATAAATTTTCATACAATTGCGGCCAAATGTTTAATTGCACAGCATTTTCGTTAATCAATTTATCACTTGGCACTGCACTTTTGGTCGTTTGAAGGGGCCAAGCAGCACGAAACATTTTGTAGAGCTCATTTGAAATATTATACGAATTTTTCGTTTGACCTTTCACATGTTTAGGTAATTATGATTTATTTTCAGTTATAGTTGTTTTTACCAATTCACATTTTTTCGATGTATTGTGATTAATCTTGTGTTTCTGAAACATGAAATTAGGAAGAAATATAAATGCAATTTTGTAATATAAAACCATGTTTTTTATTTCCCTTAAATGTAAGGATATTAATAATGTACTAATAGGGCTTTATTATTTATATATATATATATTTTTTTTTAAGAGGTTCTCGCTGTTTCAAATTTAGCGCAAATAAATAAAAAAGTTTTTCTGTAGTTTAATAAGTGTTATAGATAGATATATGTTTTTAACGTAACTGTCTAGCTATATGCGTTTATACAATTTTATGAATCAGTGAATTATTGGAAGTTTTAAATTCGTTTTGTTAACAAATTCATTGTACTAATTGTCTTCGGCGACATGCATTTAATCCGTTTTTATCAAAACTGGAGAGCCACTTTTAAATCTTAAAATAAGTTTTTTATTATTTGTTATTATGCAATATGCATTTAATCAGATTGTATCAAAATTGAATAGCCACTTCTTGTCTTGCAATTTATTTTAAATTTATATTATATAGGTCTTGGAGATTCGTTTTCTCCAGCCTTCCACAATTTTCTCCAAATTAATTTAATTTTTCACTTAACCAGAGGCCAAAGACCGACCATTCGACGATCTGCTCCGGCTTTCAACTTTGAGCTTAACTCACTGGCTACTGGCTGGATAGCAAAAATCGTTTTCTTGCAATGTTTGTCGTTACATTCGTTATTTTTTATTTTTTCTCATTTACAATCGTTTTTTGTCTGGCACCAAGGGAGACTGGGCTTGTCCGATTGGTCTGTAATACAAGTTTCAGTTTATTGTAGTTTAGCATGGGGTCTTTCCTCGCTTTTTGCTCTTCGCTTCTGTTTCTGGGTGGTTTTCGTACTTTGACTTGATTCGTTTTGCGGTTTTAGGAATTAAATGGCTTTGTGTGTGGCAATCGGCTTCAGAATGGCGATCATAATTTTATTTTGATTGGTTTAAATAATATATTATTAAATAATTTTATATATAAGCCGAATTTACTTAAAAGTCAATAAGTAGTACTTTTAGAATTATAAAATTTTTTTTATATGGCATATTAGGTACTTAAAATTTATAAGTTAGTTTCTTTTGGAATTAGAAAATAAATATTAAATGTGGTTAGCTGTAAATTATTTTTATTAAATTTTAAGTCTGTTTACTCTGATTTAAAATGTGCTATAACTGGTTAACTATATTATCCAGTAAATATGAATTGTTAAATCTTACATTAACGTGAATAGTTTTGTATGTTTTCTTATGATTTATAAATATTTATTTTTTAACACTTTTTTTATTAAGAACTTTAACTAATTTTTATTTGATATGGGATGATTTTATCTATCGCACGGAAGACGCAGGACACGAACGTCCTGCCAGCTAAGCGAGTCGCGCGACTATGAGACGAGAGCCGAGCTCGACAGCCTCTAAATGCAAATTAAAATTGAAATATTTGAAACGGAGGCTGGCTTCGTTGTTATCGCCATCAACATCGTCGGTTGTTCTCGGTGTCCTCGCATCGTCCTCGTCATCATCCTCGTTGTCCTGTTCCCGTGCGTGTTATCCTGGGAATTACGGATCTATTTGTGTGGTGTGGGACTTTCGTTGGGAGGTGGATGTGGAATGTGCGCGTGCCTTTCCGTTGGAGGGTGAATTCCCGATTCCTGGCTCAGCGACTGGCTGGCGAAAGTACAAAATACATCAAAGGATGCAAACACCAACAAACACACAGGACATGCTGGGATATTGAGGCAGGGCTGCTCATTCTGGTTGCATTTATCGCATGGGAGAAAAGCTCTTTGTTATCCTCGATTTGCGGTCCAATTAACACGTTGGGATAGGCATAAATTGATTAAACACTCAATCATATTATAATTTAAATGCTCTTAAAAATCATTTCAGTACTTTTCATTACTTTGTATAAATTGAAATATTTTAATAATTATCTTAAATATTGAAAATAATTCTTCTCTCTTAACAAACTTTTATTGCCTTTAATTGATTTAAGATTTAACCCCTGGCTCTCGGGTCTCTTGACACCTGACTGCCTGTCTGGCCTTTAAAGACTTATTAAGCAGCCTCCTTGTGCGTTTTTTTTGCTGTGGCAAGGACACACGACTGAGTGCCACTTCTGCTGAACATCAAAGGGGTTTACAACAAAAGTGAAACTGGTGCAGTGTCGCCATCCTCTCGCTATCCTTCTCACTCTCACGTCATTGTTGTCCTGTCGAGGACTCCAATTATTGCAATTTCGTTCTTTTGTTGCTGTTGTTGTTTGCCTTTGAAATATGCTAATTTATATACTCGAGGCGGTGAAAAACAAAGGCCGAGGCAATTGATTCACGTCTGCTTCCTTAGTTAGTTCAAGAGGTTAAGTGTGGTGAGGGTGGTGGTGGGGGGTTTTCCGGGGACACAAGGGAAGAAGCAGAAGCAGTGCAAAATATGGGTCGTTTAGGCGGCGGCTTTTCTTTTATTTTCATTTGGATCGTGTGTGTGTGTGGATGTGAACTTAACCCTCTTTGACTTTTCACTCGCTACTTGTTACACTTCAAAGGGATTTTCTGGGCGAGCTGAAGAAACACTTGTTGCCAGCTGTTTTTGAATGCAATATGTTCGGTCTATTTAAAGGAAAACGGAAAAAGGAGAATTCCAGTGGAATACAGTGGCTAAGCAATTAACGATTGATTAATAAGTAATCTTAAAAACGGGGGTCAATAATATCTCATGTTGCAATTCTCAAACCTGACGATCATAAATTGCCTGTCAAATTGAATAGAATAATTCCATTTGCGGAAAAGCGTCACTATCAAATAAGGTAATTATTGATTGAGATTACAAATATTTTATTACATTTAATGATATTATTTAAACTATTCATAATTTTTTAAATTTTTGTTTAGTTTTATACTTAAATGTTTTATTTAGACAATTTATTTTCATTAATAAAGAGCCTCTTATTTATGATTTGAACTGATGTTTTCAGTAAATCTTGGTGTCTCTTCAATGAAAATTCCTTTCCGTCTACTTGCGCACAATGTTAATGTTAAAGCTCATTAAAAATTATCCGTTAACAGCTCCGAGCATTGCATCTCTCATTCAGCTAACCCCATCCATTTTCCCATCCATTTTGCAGGCACTCTAACCGCAGAAAAAACCACAAAAACCAAAAACAAAAAGAAAAAGAAAAAATAAGGAGACAAACAACGGCAGCGGGCATTTGACCATCACATCTACCGCATACAATTGCCATGAATCACCATCACCTGGCGGTGGCTTCAACTGCCTTTGGCCCGGGCTCTGCCATTTCAGCCGGAGGAGAGGAACATCCATCAATGTGCCGTTGACATTTGCTTGGACCGCTGACAAGAATTGTCACAATAAACAATACAACCACGACGACAACAAGAACAATGTTGGCAATGAGGAGGACACGTGACGTGATCAGGAGCAGGAGTTCGGATTCAGAATCGGAATCGGAATCAGCCTGATGATTAGTTCGGTAAGTGGCAGCTTTTTTCGGCTGAGGGCGCATAAATTACCGAAAGGATTAACCAAACAACCAACCAGCCAGACTTAGACAGCTGAGGGACAGAATCAGAGGGGTAGAATCTTTGTTTTTCCCGGTGTTCAGTGAACTGTATGGTTAGGGTTAACGCTCAGACGCCGAAGGGTTAGGGTAAGCATCATGTTAAAATTACAATCAGATCAATTTCACAGATATTAACATGAGTATTTGGGCCAGGGCAAGTGTTGATGGGATACCCCGGTCAGCGAGGGGTGGCTTTCTTATTGAATTTTCAAAAGGGGAAATATTTCTAATGAGTACACGCAAATTAGGGAGTGCAAATCGTAGCTGAGTGAACGGAGTAAAAATGTTAAGCAAAGAGTTTTTCTATGGCCAAAAAAAGACAAAGAATATTTAAATTATAAGAATATATACCTAATATTTTATTTCTACGTCATAGATTGGGATCGTTGATTATAGTTTATTTAATTAAAAGTTATTAAATTTATTATTTTTAAAACCACAGGACTATTTAGATAATTTTGAGCCCACCTTCTGATGCCCTAATAAGGCCAATCCCCCCAAAAAACATCATCGAGATTTCCCATTGATTGGATAGCTTGGCTGCAGGTAGGTGTGCCCTCGCCAAAGTTCAAAACAATTTGCGCTCATTAAAAAGGAAAAATCCATGAAAAATTCATCATAATGACGTAGCCCAGGGTTACCGAAAAACGAGCCACCATAATTTAGTTAATTTTTGGTTTGTTTTTTTTTTTGGTTTTGGCTGCCGCCATTGCGGTCGATGTTTTTTTTAATTAACTCGAAACGATGGCGCGTTCATAAATCCTGACAAAAATCTGACAAAATGACGCAAATTTTCGCGTCGAAGAAATATCTCTTCGCCGGAGTAAGAAATAAAAATAAAAATTAAGCGAAAATTAATCGAAGTAATTTCGAGAGCAGCTTCTGCGGCTTCGGCCTGCAACCCCTGCCGGCCGCAAAATCGGGCGACATTGCGAACATAACTGCGGAATTCTTGGGGCCAAAGTGGCACAAGGTAAAAAGGGCTTGGGGACGGGGAGTTGGGGCTTCGGGTCTGGTCTCTCGTATGGGAAAAATTCCGCTGGCCTCCAATCAGTGCACACACAGTTTGCATTGCCCTGACATGAAAAAGAAATCAGTGCAGGGCTCGCTCTCCTTACCTCCGTTCCCTTCCTCCGGATCCCTTTTTTATTTTTTATTCACAATTTTCGGTTGCAGATGTGTGGGAAAATTTTTCAATTTTAATTGCACGTTGCGCGTTGTCGTCCCAAAATTTAAACAGTCGATATTCGAGGGCCCACCT
This sequence comes from Drosophila takahashii, assembly GCF_030179915.1. NCBI lineage: Eukaryota > Metazoa > Arthropoda > Insecta > Diptera > Drosophilidae > Drosophila > Drosophila takahashii. Next base: position 15,871,548 of record NC_091678.1, read on the forward strand.
ACAAATCTCGCCCGGTCGTAAGGTTTAAGAGATCACGGGGGTTGGCTTGGGTTTGGCCTCAGAGGGGGGGGACTCACAAAGTTCGTATAGCTCGCGTCTGCATACCAGGAGCGCCTTTCTATGAAAATTCCTGGCAGCATCTCGTCGCAGCCGCGACTGGCATCCCAGCAATGTTTTGGCTCTCAACTATGCAAGCGGAGCTTCCGAAGTCTGACCCGCCCTCTATCCCCCCTTTTCCCGGGGGGGCACCGCCCCTGTCTCAGTACGCGGTCATGTCAAGTTTACCAACCACGATGAAGGGGAGTTGGCGGGAAGGCGTAGCTTTGCGCAAATTACAATTAAAAATTGTTTCAAGTGGTTTACAAACCACAGCACGCACACAACTCCGCAACGAGCTGGTGTAAGCAGTCCTCAGATGGCCAGGGATGGATCAAAATGGATGGATAAATTGATTTTTTGAGCAAGGACATCGCACTATTTAATGGTAATACTTGACTTTTGGTTATCAAATAAACAACATAATTTTAAGATTTATTTTAAAAGCTGAACTAAATTAGTAAGTTGAGCAGCAACGCAAAAAGAATAAGGTTTGTATTAAACTACAATATTAGATTATTTTGGCTAAAATAATGGTGTGACCTTTTCTTACATGGTAACGAAAGATTTTGACAATTTTATGACAATAATTTAAATATATTATTTCATTACAAAAAAGAAAATTTTATTATTCGGTGCAACAAGTATTACTGAACCTTGAGAATTCTTTGAGTTTGTCCAATTTTATTTTATTTATTTTACTTCTAGTTATTCAGGCCTTATAAGAAAGATTTTTTTAAGACTTCGCACAAATATATCGTATTTATTTTACTTTAATCCCTAATTCTGTTGCTTGAAATGTGTTTATAAGTCAATGTCAGCTCTCAATCACACTTTTACGGCAGCCCTTCTGCCACGAAGCTGGTTAGCCAGAGTTGGACTGTTTAGCGCTCATTCCCATCATCGTCGACGTTGTGGTCATCATCATCATCAAAATGAAAGTTCAAGTGCATAGCACTCCACTCGTTGGCTCCAGCGGCCATCTTGGGTTTTTAGTGACTGCCAGCCAACCAGAAGAAGTGCCGGGCGAATGGAATGGAGACGGATGGAGATGATATAGGGGCACCTACGGGCAGATGAGGGATCGGAATGGACAGCCGGCCAAAAGACTCCATTGTTGCTGTGCTTTATGACGTTGATGTGGCGCTGAACGTCGACTGCATTCGTCATCCAACAAGTTGCAGCAACAGTTGGCCAAAAACCGAATGGGGGAAAAAAGTCAATGGCTCTGGAATTCGCAGATGCATTCTCATTGGAGGCTGCAGGGAAGAAGAGTAAGAGCATTTGGCCGCCGCTGCCTGTGACTTTGATTTGCTGCTGTCACTTGGCCGCCTTTCGATCTTTTTGCTGCACTGCCATCCTGGCAACTTCATTTTGTTTGCCGGCTGGCGAACGGAGTGCATCCAATCCACATCCAACCCCCTAGTTTCCACTGCGCATGTCTGCGGCTCCCCGACAAAATGAACGCCCTGTGTGGGTGGAGCCAAAATTTGGAATGAACTTTGGCCGGAGCTTTGTGAGCTTTTCGACTTGGGGATTCACCGTGAGCAGCTTTAAGCTTGGGGCACAGGATGCCACACAGCGTTGCCAGATGGAATTGTAAATCATGCAGTTGGAATCAAGGATTTCTTGGCTTATATGTGCACCCAGTGATACCTCGGATATAAGATGTTGTTGGCATGGGGAAATAAATACAACTTTCAATAAAATCATTGATTTAACTTATAATATTTACCTTAATTAATTAACAAATATCCTGTCTTTTTAGTGGACTTCTTCTGACTCATCCGTTTAAGATATTATTAGGTATCTCTTGGTCGTAATATCCTCAACCATACAAGTTTTCTTATTCCTTTTATTGAACATCGAGCACGCGCACAGCTTATGAAAATTATGAAAGATTTACATTAATAATTCTTACAAAAGCCACACATAAATAGCCGACTGGGCAATCTACAGAGATCCTCAGCCCCCAACTGCATTCCCTTCTCCGCGATTCCCACCACGGAGGAGAAGCAAAAAAAAAGAAGGAAAACACAATAACCATTTTTATTAAGCGACAATCAGCGCGCGCTGCGCGAAGTCCAGCTCAGCGAATCCCCAACTCCAGCTTTTAGTCCAGGTCCCCGAGCTCCTCATCCTCCAGTGCCATCTTTAAACTCCCTGCTCCAGGGTCCAGATTACACGGTGAGAAATTATTAAAAGTGATTTTCAATAAAAGGTTTTTCAGTTTTTTTGTGATCTTAACTTCTTAAGTGTAAGAAACGCGTTTTTATGATAATCTAATTTACTAAATCAATATATTATTAATTATTTATTTTTGGTATGCAACTTGACAACATAGATAATTTTTTACCGTGCACTGAGTAAGTTGTTGAAGTCGGGGTCCAGGCTTGAGCTCCACTTCCAGATCGGGACTCTGGTCTCGGGACTGCCCGCTGCGCATGCGTGCGGGGCTCTTGCATGCAAATGGAATCACTTTATTAAACAGCTTACATAATTCATGTGCTGCACATTTAATTTAAGGTCATCAGGCCCGGGCAATGGGCAGGCCGCATCATGGGGTCCGCACATCCCGGGCATAATGAAAAAGACTGTGTAATAATTTTTAAATGTTTGTAAAAATAGGTGTAGACAAGTTGAAATTTATTATGGCGACGGCGAAGGAAACGTGGGCAGGAGTTCAGCGGAGGAGGGAGTTGTGGGATAGAGGGGCGGACGGAAGTATTTTGGGTTAGTTGTTATTGGCTGCGGCGGGGTAATTAATTTTATTATAGGTTTTAACTTTGAATAAGGGTGAAAGGAGGTGGTAGAGAAATACATGTATCAGAACACTTAAATGAATAATATTGATTTATGTACTAAAAGAAAAATAATTTTTTTAGGGGATAAAGTGGAATTTAAAACTAAAAGAAAAGTACATTTAAAAAATTTTGTTCTTTAAAGCTAGCATTTTTATAAAATGTTTGATCAACAATATTTTTCCAAAATATAAATACATTTGAAAATATAAAATACAAGTTTTTTAGCCATAACTTTTAAATTGCATCGATGTAAATCAAAAGAGAGAGACAGGAACTGAACAAAAAAGAAAGAAAGACGGGCAGAGACCCACCTGGCTTGACTACCCACCATGACTGCATTAAAAATCAACTTAATTTCACTGCCCATGGGGTCAGTTTTATGGAAACACAAAAACCAAGATCAACACAAACACGGCAACCGGCAACCAGCAACATTCAACATGCAGCAGCAACAGCAACAGCAGCAACAATAACCGAGAGCAACGATGAAAAAATGATGAAGACCTCCAAAGTGGCAAAACACGAAATGGCAACAAAAATCATATTTTCACAGGCGCTTGGCGTTTGCGCAGAACTTCGCACTTGATCGGCCGATGGGATGTGGGGAAATATGGTGGGGCCAAGATACGGGTACGGGTATGGATCTCCGCTGAGAGACCCCAAAACATACGCAATTATGTGTTTTTTATTAACTCTGAGATCTCGGGCCTTCGGGAGGAGAATTCAGTCCGTATCCGAGTCCAGTTCAGTTCAGTTGAGTCCATCGCCATTAGGGGGGTCCACTCGTACGGTCCACACACGCACTCTCTATATAATTTTAACACATGCTGCGTTTTGGGCCTTTCGCTTCTCAGCCTGAGTCTTTCTTCTGGTCCTCCTTTTGTTTTCCCCCTTTTTTTTGGCACTGCAACATTTCCCTCTTGGCTTCAAGGCTTAATAACTTTATTTAGCTTAGATGGAGATGAAGATGAAGTTGAAGATGGCGATCGTGAGCCGTGTGTGGCTAAGGCCCAACAGTCGAGGCACGAACGGATCGGGATCTGGCTTTCGGCTTGGTATTAATTAGCGCGGTAGTCCTTTGTGGCCAGAGCCAAGAACCCAGGCACAATAACCCACAACAAAAGGCACAACTTTGGTGTTGCATTATTTAGACATCAAGACTTTGATTGATGATTCCCTGCCATTTGAGTTGTATGACCCGGGTGTTAATGCTTAACTAATAGCATTCAGAAGATGTAATAACACTAAAATTTATTGCAAAATTTTAATGAAAGAATGTTTGCTGGCGACAGAGTTTACCTAAAGATTTTTTAACATTTTTTGGAACGGAACAGCGGCTTATAATTTATAGCCTACAGGTTACTAAAATGTAAATTTGGTAAAGGTTCGATATAATTTGAAAAAACCTTAAAAACCTTTCTATTTGTAGTTTTTTTTTAAATTGCATTAACAATAAACCGTTAAGCAGAGTTTGTTGATCCCAAAACAAATATTCAGATGCACTTTTCGGTTTTTTCCTGTTAAAACCTTAAACATATAAAACTTTTAATTCAAACCTTATCGCCTCACTCATTTTTCACATTACAAGTCAAATTAGCAGGGCGCAAAACCACAGAAAATCCAACGCCACATGGAACAATTAAACAATTCATTTATCTTAATTTGTCTGCAATTTCTTTGGATCACCTTGGGACCCAGCTGCCCTGCTGCCATGAGGCCGGAAAAAAATTTGAAATTAATTGCTGCCAGCGACTTTCGTTTCGTTTCGGTTCCGCCGCCTGCCATTTCTGCTGTGTCATAATCTTCACACCCGAAAAAGGATTCACGATCGCAGACAGATCGTTCGGGGTGATGATCTTTTTCTGCGGCTCTACCTCTTTTTTGTGCCCCGCTTGGAGGTTGTAATCTTTAAATAATTTAAGCCAATTCGCCGTAAACCGTTAAGGGTCGGCGCAGTCCGGACCAGGGCGTTGCCCATCCATCTGCGATCTTCCCGATCCGATCTGTGTTAATATTTGCTCACGATCATCGGCTTTTAAGGATCTCCAGAGGCATCGGAGGAAGTGGGGAAAAACCCTAATTACCACATTAAGGTGTCAAAATGATGAGCATCATCTGCTTTGTCTGGCGTTTCTTTGCCGACAACAATGTGGCAAATTTAATGAATATGTCAAGTAGTCAGCGCTCCAGAGTGTCCAGTGATAAATCTGCTTTAATGTCTAAGAACGCTGGGAAACCAGCCACCATTGACAGCAGTCCAGAGAGCCGGTGGAAGACCATGGATATTGTCGAGGAATCTGTGGAGAAGTCTCCGGTTTTGCTTATGGAGCGTGTCCGATCACCAGATGGCCACATTTTGCCTTTGTGCCTGGGAACTTTCTGAAGGAAGCCCTCGAGAGCCTGTAACTTTGTAGCAGGCTTTTGTGGTTTTAAATTATGTAAGGTTCTGCGTCAATTTTGGAGAAATGTTGAAATAAAATCATTGAAATTTAGTCAGCAACAGCACTCTATTAATATTTTCAATAAAAATATTATTTTTTAACTATACAATTTGTGTACGTCTTTCCAATTAAAACATTAAGCAAATATGCTGACTTTCAGTTGAACATTTAATAATTTTATTGGAATACTTTCCTTTACCTTTTCTATTTTTCAGGACCATCGTTTTACAATTCATAGCCACAGAGTCAGAGTCAAAGATAGGGATTGACCAACCCAAAGAATATTTTGTGGACGATCGACCCTTTTTGAGTTAGCCTTTTCCCTTCCCTTTTTGTTTTTGCCACATTCTTTTACGCTTGCCTTCTTCTTTTCCGCTTCTTCGGGTTGTCTTTTGAGCCTTCTCGGGCTGTAGGTTGAGGTCCAGGTTGGCGGTTCTCCAGGTTCCAGGTTCCAGGTCCATCGGTCGGTCGGTCGGTCGTTCGTTCCATTTTAATAACATTAATTAAGGTGTTGCCTTCGTTGGTGTTCTTCACGCCTTTCCTTACAAATTACGCAGGAATTTCATGTTTCAGGTTTTGTTTCTGTAGTTTTTCGTTGCTGTTTGCTGTTGTTGCTGTTATTTGGATCCCGGACAGGCGTTCAAGCGGTCTTAATAGTTGTTCTTCTTTATTGTTGTAGCGCCCCGTCTGCCGTTGTTTGTTGTTGCCTCTCCTTTGGAGAGAACTGCTGGCCAAGAACTGCAATTTGGCTAAAATGGTTCCTGCAGCCTGATCATTGAGGATCGATATGTACACCTCCGAATTAAGCCATTAGTTGGTGTGTCTATATAGGCACATTTATATATTCCCCTATATATCAGATTGATTTGAGGCGCCATTTTAAGCGCCACTTGAAAGGAAATTAGCCGCTTTTAAAGAAATTATATACAGATAGAAAAAAATTGGAATAATAAAGGGTGTTGATACAAGATATACAACCTTGTCATAAAGAATTTAAACAACTAACTGTATCCTAACTTTCTTAACTTTTATAGTCTGGAAAGTATAAGGTCAGTTTTTGGTGTATGTCGTATCAGGAAATCCTTTTAAAAATAGCTTATAGATTAGCTTAAGTTATTTAAATTTTATTTTAATGGCTTGGATTAAATATTAGAATTGTTGATGCATTGATACTCATTTCGATTTGGTGTTGTCATTTAAAAATGGTTTTCGATTAAGAAGTTAATACTTAATTTAAAAGATTCGAATAAAAATAATAATAGATTTTCTTCGGTGTAAGGGACAGCATAAAACTTAAATTTTATTAACATATCCGAGAAAAAGAGGCAACTGAGGAGCCATCTGCAGCCAGCACAGCCAAGGTCAGTTTGAGGTCAATGGCACTCTAGAAAAATTAATGGAGAAGGAGTAAGATTGAGGTAGCGCCAGCCTCGTGTTTAGTTTGTTAGATGGATGACTAATAAGCGTCGCCACAATTAATTGAAATCCACTGATACGCATCTGCCGAATGGCTTCAGATACAAGCAAATCTCATTAACGCGCCCAAGATAAAGCCACTGGAATCTGGAAAAACAACGCAAGACGGCGGAGAAGGGATGGGATCCCAACGCACATATATCTCGGCGTACATTTTGTTCAGTCAAGTGAACCAAAGCCAAAGCAGCGGCCACGAAGATTCCAATCCCAATCCCAATCCAATCTGGAACCCAATCCCGTATCCACATCGGAGGCTTTATAAATGCATGCAGATACAGTTTTCGTCTTTTGTTTCTCTTATTTATTTATTTTTACTTTTTTTTTGGAAGTCAAGCGGTTTGCATTTGTACGATAAATAAAATGAATGCGATTGTTAATTAGTTGTTGCCTTTGGAGAGTTGCTGCCGCTGATGTTGCTGGGAGTACCTATCTTATCGCTGGCATGGGCTTGTCTCCTTGGCAGCCCCAAAATAATAAACCAAATAAGAGACCCACAATCAGCTCCAAGTAGGCAAATGGATCGGCATTCGGTCTTGGCGTTGGATAACTCTTGGGTTTCTTTATCCCGATTCTTAGTTGGCTGAGAGGTTTGGTTAAGCTTTTCGTTTGTACACTGAATTGGGAAAACAGTTTAGTCTTAATTTATGTACTTCATTTGGTGAGGTCTAAGGTATCGAAATATATTTTAGCTGATAATTCTAATTGATATTATTTTTCAAAAGAATTGTCTAAGATCCTCCTTTAAGTTCAAATAAAATACCACCAACAAATTAAAGGGTGATGAATGATCAACTTATGACTGTCCCAATTTAGATTCCAATGATTTTTATTTTACTGATAACCGCTTAATAATGCATATCTTTTTGCTCATCACAATATTCATTTAATTACATGCACTAAGCGTCATCGGTCTGATTTCTTAATTTATGCATTCAAAGATCTATGGCGCCTAATCGATCTGTCTGCGAATGGTAATTTATGCACAATGGGCAAATCAATTTTCATTCTGTTTAAAATGCGTTTTGCATTTTTTTCGTTGTCATCGAACTTTTGTTTGCTGTTTAGGCAAATTTCTACAGATTTTTATCTCGTGTCGACAACAATAAAATTGTGTTAATTTATGGGAAAGTCAACGGAATGACTATGCCCAAAAGATAGATAGATACACTTGAATGAAACTGGGAACTTGTTTTCGCTGCCAGTCTGTTCAATCGATTTGTGTGCTGCTGTGTTGTCTTCATTAATTTACGTTTAATCATTTATGCAGATTTCAATCAATGGGCGAATCGATTTGAAATACATTTCCGTTTAGCATATAATTTAGTTGAAGACAATCTGGTTGCTTAAAATTCAATTTGTTTGCAATTAATTGGATGGCAAGCGGAAGGAGTTGTAACTCCGAAGAAAAGTTTACGAATCCCAAGAAAACCAAGCTCAAAAATATATCATACTGACTTAGATTTTCTTTCACTTTTATTACGACTATTTACAAGGCTTACATGAGTTGCGTATGAATGATATAACGTAGGCATGTTTATGTGAGTTTTATTTTATATGTATTTACAACTAGCTAAAAGATTAGAGATACTCGTGTTCACTTGTTAGTTAATACTTAAAACGTTTTCTCTGTAAGTGTGTGTGTTTTCTATCACGCGAAATGGAAAGCTTTCAAAATTCTATTCCTGACTAAACCGAAGAAACTAATACAATAATAATGTTGAATGGTCTGGTTCGCCATTCAAAGGCAGGTGTTGACCGCTCGATGCTCCAGGCACTTTTCGCAGGTCACCTCGCAGCACCACTTGAAAACGCACTTGCAATTGGTTTGCTCCTCCACGATTCTACGGGTGTGTCCCCGATTGCAGCACAATCGATCACACCGATCCGATCCCGAACTGGTCACATTGCACTCCCTTCCCTGGGTTCCCAGTGCCCCCGTTTTCGAGTTGGGCGTGCAAAAGTCGGGGGACTCGTCAGCGAACACCAGTTGGTACTTGTTCGCCGGCCTCGTGTGCGGACTTTCCGGCATGAAGCTATTGCCATCGTTGCGCAACGTCACCTTCCTGGCACTGTCGTACCGATCCCGCAGTCGTCCCGCCACTTCCCGGAACGGAGGCATCTTCAGCCAGCAGGTCTTCACCGTACAGGAGCCGGACAGCCCGTGGCACTTGCACTCCAGCCGCATGGCATCGCGAATGGCCTAAAATTAGGCAGGATTCATTATGCTTAATGTTAGTTTTGTTGATACTTTAGCATAAATTGCATGAAAATTAATATGGATTGTATGAATAAACAGGTACTCGGCTTAAAAAAATGTATAAATATTTTTTAATATATTGATATATTTTAAAAATGAACAATAAAATTAAAACCTTAAAATTTTTGTTAAATGCAATATATTTAAGAACGGTTTGTGGTAATATAATAAAAGTAACAAATACTTTATGAATACCTAATATTATCATTCTTTTGATCCCTATATCTGTATATTATTCGGCACTTCAAGATTATAAAAATTCGATATATTCCCCAAAAAAATTAGCTACTTACCAATCGGCCTGCGTTATTGTTGTGCAACTTGACCAGCGTGCCCAGATCGCTGCGTCTCTGCCTTTGCTTGGCGTCGAGGAAAACGCGCGAGTGACGAAGGCCAAAGTTCACGTTGTCACTGCATCCGCCCCACTCCCACTGACCTTCGGGGAACTTGATGTTGTCCCAGAACTTGCGACGCCCCCTCCGTCCGCCGGGCTTTCGATTCCGCCGGTTTTGGTTCTCCATCGCAGATATATCCGTCAAGGAGCTGCCGTTGTTGATGTGATTCATCCGCTGACTGGGATGTTGGATGTCCTGCAGGGGCACCTGTTGCCGGAGCATCGCGGCCTGTTGCTGCCTTTCTAGTGCCGCCTCCGCGGTGGCCGCCGTCACCATTTGAGGCTGGCCGCCGTTTCTGCGCATGTGCGCCTTGTCGCAGGAACACTCCACCAGCTGGCCCATCGTGCAGGCCTTCGTCACCGCGTAGGTGACTCCAGCGGCAGTGATCGCGTTCACGAAACCCGTTTCCCGGGAATCTGAAAAACACAGAAATGTTGGTGAATTATTATTATTATTTCTTGACTTTAATTCAATTTTAATACGAATAAAAATATTTATTTCGAAGGTCTACCCGAATGTTATGTGTATATGTATTAAAAAAAAGTATTTGTCCTCAATTTTATAAATTGGCGTCAAAGGTATTTTTTTAGAATATTTCTGACAAATTTCTTTCGTTTAGAAAATTTTAAGTATTTTAAAACAAATTTTCTTTAAACTCAACAATATTTCTAATTTTTCTGATTACTAAAATACTAACTTGTTTAAAAAAATCTGAAATTCTAATCATTTAGTTTTTTTCTTTTCCTAAATAACTCAATATCCTTTCCCGATTGAAAAGCAATCTCCAGCCACAAATCGATTTGCCTCACGATCAATCAATCTTCAATCATTAGCGTGTCAGCACGTGTCGCCTGATTGATTTTAATTTGTCAGCCTCGGCGACAAAATGATTTATTGCTTGTTCGATTGGCGATCACCAATCAACGATCGCTGCTCTATGCAAATCACAAATCGCGAATGTCCGCTTGTGACTCGTGGTGTTGACAGTCACGTTTAACGAAAGCGAAATCGAACTGCGAATCGCAATTGTAATCGCCAGGTTTTTAATTTGCATACGCTTGTAATGCGCTCGAAGGTGAAGTGCTGGTTCTTTTTCCTCCGCGACAGGTGATATGTCTTGAGCCACCCTAAAATGGAGTGTTACATGAGAGATTTCTTTGGGTTTTTTTTTTTTAATTTTTCCTTTTTTTATTTTCGCTGACAGGTTGACAGGGCGAGGCTTTAATCCGACCAAAGGAGAATTTCGGTGGTTTCGCCAGTGGAATTTATGGCCACATACCCACCGTTTGGTATGTGTTTTGTTTGCGCATTGTCGTCATTAAGTGCAGCGATCGAGGATCAGTGCACAGCCCATCCAGTCCTCCTCCTTTGGCCTGCCTTTTTCCTGTGCAATAATTTATTAAAATTGACAGCTTTGTAGGCTCATTTCAGGCGCTATTCATCAGCGCTGGGTCGCCGCATTTTATTATGCAACTTGATGGATGGTGCGGTCTGCAAGGCCTTGTCCATGACAGCCAAAAAAAAATAAAATAAAGTAAAGTAAAGTCGGGGCGTGCAACGATGAGTTGTAATTAGGCAGCTAACCCGCGATAGCATCTCCACCTGGTTTCCCTCGGTGTGACTCAGAGATTGTGTTGACAGGCTGCCCGTTGGCACTGCATAATAAACTAAATTCCCCTCCCCCGAAACTAGTTTCGTTCGACTCTGAAAACTACTTACCGCGCATTAAGATTTTCCTCATGCTCTTGCGCAGAACAGTGCAGTTCCACCGGCGGTTGCGGAATTGAAATTCGCATTCGCGGAAGCCCAGGTTAATGCCATTGATGATGATCTCTTTGAGCAGGGCCGAATCGTGCCGGCAGATTTCGGCCAACTTGCCGCGCAGACGACGTGTCTTTTTGCACATTAGATTTGGATCGAGAAGGATGTTGGTGCCCTCGGCCCTAAAAAAATAATAATAAAAGATTTTTTTAATCTATTTTGGAAAAAATACGATTTTTAAAGAACAAAAAAGAAATGGTAATTTTATCGTACACTCATAAAAATATTTTTCTACATTTTAGAAAATCGCCCTAAAAAATTTTTCGCCTTTGAACTGAGAAAAATTTTCTATTTTCACGACAAATTTGCCATAAATTTAAGGCAGGTGACCATAAAAAAATATTTTTAGGGTTAATTTTTCTATTTTTCTAATATTTAGGGCGGTTTTTTTCGATTTGCTTCGTTTTGACCTTTTCTAAATCCAACGGCGAATTGCCCTAATTTTTTTTCTAAAATTTTTCTAAATACAAGGGCGATTTGCCTTAAAAATCACTCCAAAAGTGTGAAATTCGGTAGCCCAGCGGTCTAATCACTTGCGCTTTCAACTTTGCTATATGAGGACTAAGGTTGTGGGTTCGAACCCTGTGTGATTCAACTTGATTTTTATGTTTTTTTTTTTTTGTAAACATTATAATACTGAGGACATTTTTTCGTCCGAATTTTAAATTAAAGTAGTCTTTAAACCTTAAAAACGTATGGGAGTTCTGAGTTAAAAGCATACTTTATACGGTTTAGTTGCCTTTAGTCATATTATAACGTAGACCTCAAGAAAATAAGATATGTGCAGAGTTTGTTCGTCGTCTTGCGCGATGGGTCTGTGGTGCAGCGTTAGGACGTTAGACTCTAAACCGAGAGGTCGTGGGTTCGATTGTCGCAATGACCAAAAAAAGTAAGTAGTTTTTTCTCCTCATATTTATTTCCCTAATTCGTTTACAAACATGATTTTTCAGTTCTAACGGCTGTTCTGTATAGATCGGGCCCCCCTCTTAGCGCAGCTCCCATATAAGCTACACACCAATACAACAATATGAAACAGTGTCCTCCGCCGGTTTTGTGTAATTAAAGCAGTCCCAGTTCCCAGAATATACACGATTAAAAAATACATGCTTCCCAAATTCAGTTAAGCATGCTCAAACTCGAATTTTTTTAATTTGTCTAATTTTTTAGGGCATTTGCCTTTAAAAACAGAAAATTCGCCCTTAATTTTAGAAAAATACACCTTAAAATTAGGGCAAATCACCCTAAAAAAAGGAAAATATTTCTTATTTCAAGAAAAATCACCCTAAATTAAACCAAATTTCCATCGGGATTTTTTAGAAAATTTTTCTAAATACACGGGCGAATCGCCAGCGGATACGATTTATGGGCGATTTTCTAAATCCACGGGCGAAAAGTCAGTTTTTTAGGGCGATTTAGGGTAAAAATTTCTATGAGTGTATTTAATTAAACTTATCAAATTGAAATATAAACCAAAGATTCAAATTTAAACTTAAATAAATTGTTTATGTTTGTATATTATTTTACAATTTGGAGATACGAATTTTAAGATTCAAATTTAAATTTAAATAAATTGTTAATATTTTTATATTATTTTATAATTTGGAGATACGAATTTCAAGATTCACATTTGATGATAAAAATGTTTTGGTCTTTTATTTTCATTTCTTAAACAGGTATATTATAGTCATCTGACCTGACTAATCCGCTTCGAAAATATATATTTCCCAAAGTTCCCACCTATTAACCAAAGATTCAAATTTAAATTTAAATAAATTGTTTATGTTTGTATATTATTTTACAATTTGGAGATACGAATTTTAAGATTCAAATTTACATTTAAATAAATTGTTAATACTTTTATATTATTTTATAATTTGGAGATATGAATTTCAAGATTCACATTTGGAGATAAAAATGTTTTGGTCTTTTATTTTCATTATGGAGATAAAAATGTTTTGGTCTTTTATTTTCATTTCTTAAAAAGATATTTTAGTCATCTGCACTGACTAATCCGCTTCAGAAATATATATTTCCCATAGTTCCCACCTAGGGCACACCCATTTAAATCTATATCTATAACGTCACAGCCGATAAGCAATCACGTATTCGATTAGCTGTGACCAACTTTTTGTTTTCCTCCAAGGGTTTGCCTGGCCCAAAGGCATTTATCAGACACTTTGTCATCGATGAATAATTTGCACGTAGCTCGCATTTTGAAGTTCGCCGAAGCTTGGCAGCGATTTCTTGTATTTTTAGACTGACTCAGCTGAGAGTTCCACTCACTTTTATCGTTCTTAAAAAATAACTGAAATCGCTGGCAGCAATAGATGATGGACAAATCGATCAATCAGTGCTTGAGGGAAGAGCTAGAACTAGCAGAAGGCCCTATTAAGCGCTTTATTTACCCCGGGATCTCAAACCGGGCAGAGCATTAACCATCCGAAACACTTTCCACACAACTGGAAATCGGAATCGGCGCAAAGTTCACGAACAGCCAAAGTAAATTTCACGCGAATGTGCAATGTGAAAAAAGCGAAGAGCCGAGCGATTGAGCTATTAAAAAGTCATAAATCTGAAATGGAAAAACATAAATCAGCGCCAAAGGCGAGCAGTGCCCGCAGAAACAATTTTCAGTGGCCGCTTTTGAATGCTGACACATACCCGAGAAGTCGATCTCCAAGTGAATATATACTCTACTATAGGTATACACACGGATATACATATGTGTGTGCCCATACATACTGCACCCACATTGTTGGGTAATTATTAATTTTCCACCTAAATTAAATTTTAACGCCGCAGAACCAGCCGGCAAATGGCATTCAAAATGAAAACGAAAATTGCATCGATTGGGAAAATTGCAAAATATTGGTGTGAGTGAGTGTGGGTAAAATTCTATTCATCGCTTTTTGCCAGCGCTTCGATTTTATAATAATAAACAATTGATGAGGACCTCTTCATCGTCGCCATTACGTATACGCAGCATATGACGACGATAAAATGCCAAGAAAAAAACCCACAAATTGAGCTCATCTTTTGGAAATTTTTTTGGTTTTTCCTTTTGGTTCTCTGCAGTTGTGGCATTCTAGGCAAATAAACGTAGAGAGATTTCGGCTAAGCAGTATAAATAAATAAATAAAACTATTTTTAATGAACTTGTGTGCGAAATGATTTACGCATTGGATGGCGCCAAACTCATAAGTGGAAGCTTAGCCGACTAATATGCTAATAACCGGATGATATGTGGATCGGATATGGGCTTACATATATTTGGAATTTTACTAGATATTTGCAAATCAACATTACGAGATTTCAAATACCCTCTTAAAAAAAATGAAACCCAGTTCTGGTGCCCCCAATTTTCTCAGATCGAGTAGATAAACCACTTGAACCGCTTCAGATTCCCATTATCGATGCCTACCTGGGATGCTTTTGCCACCTGGCTGTTGCACTGCAGCTCCCTGTGGCAATGCTGGAAAAAATGTACACACACTTCCAAAACACTCGAGGAGATTATGACAACTTAATAGCTACAAAATGAAAAAAATCAAAATAACAAATAGAGCAGACACACGCACGCACAAGTACTTAACGAAAATATTAACTCCAAAAGGCAACAAAAACAATCTCGACCGCCTCTCGACCGCCAAACACAAACTTCAAATGATAGACGCGATGGTAAACAAAGTAGAAACAATTGAAGTTCAAATCACAATGATCATCTTCATCTTCGATCGAGATGTTGCTGTTGCTATTGCTGTTGGGAATCTAGATGTTGCTGCTGCTACTCTAAATGTTGCTGCTTTGATGATGATGACGTCTTGGCTGCGTTGCGTTGATGACTGGAGAGATCTAAAGAACTCAAACACCTTTCAACCACACAAGTTGCCACCACCACCGAACACAAATAGCAACTCGAAACACAAAAAAAGAGGAGATTTTTGTTAAGCGGAAAATAGCCGCACAGAGAGTGGAGCAACCGATCGTTCGACACTTTTTGGTTTTTGAAGTTGAACTGAAGTTTACTTGGCAGCGAAGTCGGCAGCGAAGTTGTCGGCAAACATGAAAAGGAGCCAGCGCAACTTCAGGTCTCTCAGGTCCCTCCACCGATCCAATCCCTCTGCCTCTGTCTCTGCCCATTCCCATCCCATTCCCCATACCATACTATACCATACCATAACCATCCCATCCAGTAAAGCAACACTTGGAAACGTATCTTTATTTTGCTCCCAGTATCGGTGTGTGTTTGTTCGCCTCGTATGGATGTCGTTATAGGCCTCAATGGACTTTCAGTGATTCCTTTCCCTCTCTTTCCCTTGGTATCTGCCTTTCTCTCTCTTCAGGTGCTTTGGCATTGATCAAAGTGCCCGGTTTGGTTTGGTAGTCCCAAAAAGACAAGTGGTTGAAATTTCCCATACTATCCCATACCCCCTGCACCTGTAGATCCTACAAATGGGTGGGCAAGAGTTGCTATATTTTAAGGGGCATTCCCTTAATTCCCGTTATTTACATTTAATAAGTAATATTGTCTTACTCAAAGAAAACAGAACTTATTGAAGTATATTTATTTCCACAATTGAAAATCATAAAGTTGCAATAAATATTCATAATTAGTAAAAATAAATTATTTTCCTAAAATCACTTGCTTTAAAATCAACATTTAAAAATATTCCTAGTCAACTTTAATACTTAAGACACCCCAATCAATTTCGTTCAATGAATTTCATTCATTCATGTAAGTAATCAAAATAAAAGAAATAACTCCAGATTTTTCTAATGTTTATTTATATTTTTTTAAATATGACCCCTTAAGTTTAATCACTAATACCTGATTCTACTTGCAATAAAATCTTATAATTCAATACTCATCGAAGTGCCTAATAGTTTTATCGAAAATCTCTTTTCGTTCAGTTCTTATTTTTTGCTATCTATATGTAAGCAAGTAGGATCGTTTGATTGACTCTTTTTCGTGAGTCAGGTTGCAGTTCTCCTTAACTTTCCTTCCAACTTCCCCCTTCCTCACCGGGGTCAGTGTAAACAAATCAACGACTTAAACCACTTGTCAACATGCGAGTGGCAAAGTATTTAAACAAAGCGTTGACAAGTGAATGAATGGCCATTGGATTGGTCGTCCGGCTGGCTCTCTGGCATTTTTATTTTCTGACTTGCTGACTTTTCTGACTGCCCGCCAGCCAGCAGCTCTGAGCTGGTCCCCTGGATTTTTGCCTTGGCCAAGTCAAGTGCTGTTGTGGCTGGTCAGTTTCATTTACGCGCTTAAATATTTGTCTACAGAATGCCTCAGCGCAAGTGCTGATCTCTTGTGCATACGAATTTCGAGGGAGAAGCGTTTGATGTGGGCGGCAGCATTGACAATCGATTAGGTCCCCGGCCACAGCTACTGGCGAAAAAAAGTTAAATAAATAAATAAGAAACACCGAAAAGGTGTTGACATGACTGGGAGCCGGGGACCGATCTGATCCGGTGGGTGCGGCATCGTGTGTGGGCGCCGCATGCTGCTTTTTGGCACCTTTTTGGGGGAAGGAGGGAACTGGGGAACCGATGTTTGTCATTTGTCAATTAGCATATTAACGTGTTTAGGCGCCCTCGCTTTAGAGTCCGACATATCCTCTAATTTGTTTTACTTTAACCCCTGAAAGATTATTATCTTACTTGTCACTGCTTTGAATGTTAATCTTGTCACTATTTCTAAAAATTATTAAGTGCGATTAATGTCTTTCTTATTACAGGAAATCTAAGTAATTTAATTTTCGATCTTCCAAAAAATATTTGCTTTTGCAATATGATCTCACGACTTTATACATTGGCTTTGGAATACCAAAGTTACCTTTTCACACTGTTTCCCAGGCATGTCCATGTCCAATTGGCGCAACAAAAACGCTGGCTAATAATTCAGGCATATTTACTATGAGCATTTTGCTGCGCCAGGCAATGTCATTCCTTTAACAAGCCTCCTTCGGTTCCAGTGGGCAGGGCACGACTTCAACTTTAGCCTTAAGTGCCTTAACTCCGCTTAACTCTCTGCGCCAACAAAGGCGACATCAATCTCGGGGCTTGGTGACTTTGAGGTGCGCAAATTGCGACAACGTTTAACTCAATTATGGCTCAAATAGGCGTAGCTGGGCTTAGGGAACGATCATCGACGCACGGACATGGTCATGTTCATGTCAAGGATGTCTAAACTCTGCTTAATCACAGTGATTGGGGCTTGTGAGAAAGAAGAATTGGGCACCGGCCGATGGACAAGGATTTCTGGGGGGCCTTAGAATGCCAACATTATTAGAGAGCGGAAAATATTGTATTATGTTGTAATTTAAAGCTTTTTTATTTGTTTGCGGCCTGGTGCAATTTATTAATAACACTGTGCAGCATTTTGAGTGCTTTTTAAATTTACCTCGATGGATGCTATATTTTTGGATTCGTTACGAATTTCCAAGTTAAACTGCGTTTTCCAAAAAGTTCCCCGACGCAAGGATTCTTAGCAAAAGGACCTCAAAGTTCGAAAAATGCTGAAATTGGCCAACTTTGCGGAGCTCTCAGAGGCAAATGGATGCATGGTTTGATTCGATGTTAAAGTTTTTTAAAAGATACGCCCTTAATCTTTTAAACCCCATATTTAAAAAATTTTTAAGATTTTTTTTTAAGGCAGAAACAAATTCTAGAAAACATAGTCAAAAAGCTTAAAAACATACAGCTGCGGTCAAAATAGTAGTAGTGTTGCCGCCCTGTGTTTTTAAAAGTTTGTTGTTGTAATTCATCTTTTTCTGGTGATATTGTATTGATTATAATTTTACTATTCGACTAATTGGATAAGAAAAAATTACAACATCAAACTTTTAAAAACTCAAGGCGGCAACACTGCTACTATTTTGACCGCAGCTGTATGTTTTTCAGTTTTTTGACTATGTTTTTTGGAATTTATTTCTGCCTTAAAAAAAATTATTTTATGTATGGGGTTTGAAAGATAAAGGGTGTATCTTTTAAAAAACTTTAACTTCGAACCAAGCCATGCATCCATTTGCCTCTGAGAGCTCCGCAAAGTTGGTCAATTTCAGCATTTTTCGAACTTTGAGGTCCTTTTGCTAAGAATCCTTGCGTCGGGGAACTCTTTGGAAAACGCAGTTTAACTTGGGAATTCGTAACGAATCCAAAAATATAGCATTCATTGAGGTTAATTTTTGATGCTGCATAGTGTAATTATTTTTAATACATTTGTTAAATAAAATATAAACGATAAAAAAACAACACATTTTTGTAGTGTTTCTTTCTTTCACAGTAGGTATTTTAACGATAAAAAACTAATTTTAAAGTATATTTTTTTAAATATCTAAAAAATATTATAAACAAATTTATCTTAAAAGTTTTAATAATGAAGACCATTGTATAAACTCAGCTTCTGAATTTTCCTAAGATCGCTAGCGCATTGTCATCCTTTTGGGATGACGACAAGATCTTATTCTCGGGGCATTCGGCACAAATCGTTTGACAGACATCATGGCCTGGCCCTCTACCTGCTCATGTGCCACACTGTCCTCCAACTTGACCCATGTCTGGTTGTGTTCTTATGTTTCGTCATCCAATTTAATTATGATGCAGTGGACAGACAGACCGAAGACAGACACATTCGTCAATGTGACAGGGGGAAAGCGACAAATTAACAAAATAAACAAATGGCATGACTCTTAATTAAAAGATTTGCGAAAATCTAGTGCTTGGTAACTAGCTACTTTTGGGGTTTAAGGTTGGGAAAGAAACTTGAACGTGAAACTTTCTCTAGAGACGCGGACACAGAGACTCTCGTTAATGTCGAGCGAATTGTGTCAGATACTCTTTCTTGTTTTTTTACTTTGCTGTTCATAATCAACTCATCTGCAGTGGATTTTGGCAATTGGCCGAGTTTTGTCTGCTCGTTAGTTGAACATAATTATTGGGTTGTTTTGGCTTTTCTGTTGGGGGTGTTTGTTGCTGCTGGCTCATAAAGTGTGCCAAATTTGCGGCAGAGATAGTCTCGTGGTTGCACGGGGCGTATGAGCAATGCTGTTGATGCAACCACCGACTGTGGAGCCAGCACAGCTTGAGATTAAGTGGCCACTGGGCCACAAACCACCCACCACCCCCTGTCTGCCTTAACCCATAAATGCCCCGCCTGGCATTAATTACCATTTCACATGCTGCGAGTGCCAAAAAAAAATTTAAATCGGCAGATGAGGGGCACTGACTGAAATGATTTTCGATGAATGAAAATGTGTATTGCGAATTGAATGAAAAGCAGGAAGTCGCCGGCAAATGTCAAATGATTTTCCAACGGAAATGAGCTCATTTAGGGTTTTTTTTAGGGGAAAAATCAAGCTGCATAAGATCTCGCAAATTGCGAGATCTTCATCATCGTCTCGCAGTGCTGTTTTTAATTAAATTCCAGACACATCAGCGCAAAATTTCTGCCCGATCAACGGCAATTTGTTGTAAGATTCTCTGTAATTGGCTGCCTCCCCCCTTTGAAGGTCCCTCCGCTGCCTGGAATTTCCATTCATTTAACGGAACATCTACCCACAATACGAGTACGATACGATCCCCGCCGATCCGATCCAAATTCGGTTCTGCTCATCGCTGGCCCATCGATTATGATCTCAATCGCTCACACAACGACCGTTTGATTTAGTGCACTTTGGCTGCGAAATTCGCACAATGCACACTAACAAAATGAGATACGTTTTTGTGGGGCTGTAAACCCCCCAAATCGCCTCATTTTCGCTATTTCCGGACCCATTGTAAAATCCAAATTGCGCAGATCCGCACTTGATCGGCTATCGTAAACTTATCGATTGGTTTGGTGCATTAAAACAGATGATGGATTGGAAAGGATTTATTAATATTCTCTTGAAATGTGGCGTTTAGCTTTGGGATATGGCATGGGTGATTATTAATATTCACATTATTTATTTTTGGGTTATATTAAAAAGATTGTAGAATTTTAATTTTTTCGGAAAATATTCTAAAAAAATGAATTCTTCAAAAAGAATTACAAAAAAGTTTCGCACACTATTTTAATAATTCTTGGAACATTTTTTGATACAAATATACCTGTAAAAAAGTAACATTTTTGACTATTAAGAACAAAACAAAAATGTTTATCCTATTTTGAATTGAAATCGAAATGTGCCATCCAGGTTGTCTTAACACCTTGTTCCTAAGTCAGTCGGCCCATCTGTCACCTTTCATGGCCTGCAGGCTGTCATCAGTTTGCTTTATTTTGTTTTATATATTTACATATATTTCTGACTGCCCCACCGCCCTTGAGCGGCACTGATGAAGCGTAGAAAGTGGCACAGCCAAAGGCGGACGATTTGGGTGTAATTTTTGTTTTCTGTGCACCTTTTGGGTGGTGGCGACATAAACGGACGCACATCCACATCCACTATATGACCACATCTCGTTCAGCGTTCGACATCAAAAGCCGGCAAAAAAAAAGAACTGACAGCGCTGAACTTGAGCTTTAATTATTTAATTAATTTATTGTGAAAGAGGGGCAATTGAATTGGATGCAGCATGGAAACACCCATCCACTTTTCACCCCTTCTCCCTTTAATTTGCAGGTGTCCACCCTCGCTGGCTGACGCGCCCAGTTGCACAGAAATAAAATTAAATTAATGAAAATAAAAGAGAAAATATTTACATATATAGTGGGCATAGCCACGAAATCGTCATGCAGTCTACGCCACGCGACGCCCACGCCGCCCCCTTTTGGCCACCCTGCGGCCATCCTGCCAGATTTCAGCTTTCGATGCCGTTGACAGCCGCAATATTTCTACCTTTTGGCAAATAAATATAAAAGCAGACCTCTTTGGGCGAATTCATTGATGCCACTTTGCTGGCAAATATTTTGGCAAAGTGCATAACTTATGTGTAAGAAGGAAGCCCCCAGCACCCAGCCCCTTTCTTTTCTATTTGATGTCTGTCCTCCTCGGTTTGTTTGTTTATTTATTCATCTCGTTGGACGCCTTTTCGCCTGTAATTTCGCGCATAAATTGCTCCAAGTGTCATTTGGTTTTTCGGCTTCATCCGCTTCTACTCGTATGCCATTTATTTTAGCCACAAAAATAAAAAAGGGGGAGAGTAGAAAAGTTGCCATGTAATTAAATCTAAATCAAACGTCACATTTTGAAGGTCCGCCGAGTCGGTCGCCACGCTCGATTGGCTCTGATTTGGATTTGGATTTGCATTTTGGCCATTTAGATCGCTTTTGGCTGTGCATTTATTTTGGCGGTGGTGCCTGCACTTTTTTTTTTTCGGTTCCCCAAACCGGAAGCTGTTACGCCAATCTCTATCTCGTAAATTGATGCGATTTGACATGAACACAGATGCTCGGTGGCCAAAAGACCTCCGAGAGGGTGGTAATGGGTTTTTTGGCATTGAAACAGAAACATAAATTGCATGTTGAGCGGGCACCAACGGGCCAAATCGAAGCGACTTTGTTAGCAAAGGTGCATAGGATTAGGCATAATGATTAAATTTAGAGAAGTTTTTTTCAAGAAATACTTAGGTGTACAATGTTTATATTACAATGATGATGCTTGCCCCTGAACTGTGTTGTTGTACATTGGTAAAGTTTTAAGTACAATTAGAAGGGTGACTAATTGTCAAGCCAATGAAGTATTTTCTTTCACGATTTAGTTCACTAGCAGACGCTAAGCTTGCGTATTATCTTATTAATAAAAGAAACTATTAAATAGGATTTTATGATTGTTTAAATATGAGTATATTCATACACAGAAAAAAATAAATATTAAATATTAATAATACCATAGGATTCTACACGATTCAAAAAATAGTAATGAATTATTTAATAAATAATAGGATACGGTTAATTAAATTCACAAAACAAAAAAGTGAAAATAAAGTTTTCCTAATTAATTACAATATCTAAATAATTTATATAATTTAAAAATACCTCACTCTTAAATTGGTCGATTTTAAGTAGGTACTAAGAAATAATACGGTATTTGAATGCCACTTACCACCCGAATCCAGTCATTGGCATTGCGAATATTAAAATTGCAATAACCATGAGCAAACGCATATCGATTGGAGCCGCCAAATGCAGCGGCAACAAACCGAATTCTGGCCCGTTGAGCTGTTTTGGTTTTTTTCAGTGAGTGAGTGCTATATATATAATGTTTTTTGTTTTTTTTTTGGCAGGTAGTAAAAGTTAAAGCCGTTTTTATTGCGGCCACGATGAGTACACGAGATGCTTATTTGAATATCGTTGACGTGTGCGAATTAATCAAGCGGCTCGAGTGGAGTGGATTGTTTTTATATATTTCATCAGGGGGAAGTTGGCGGTTGGTGGCGGAATCCCGGGCGACATGATCACCGATCTGATCCGAGGTGATCTGGCTGCTCTGGCTGATCTTTCCTGATCTTTCACTTTTTTTGCTGCTCTCTTGTCTGCGGTAGAGGCTGCGTACGCACACGGAGAAAGCTGCCGGCGTACTGAGCAGCGGCAAAAAGGAATATTGGCAAGGAGTCGTCGGCCAGGTTTCGCGATACAGGCGAGCGAAACAAACAAAAAGTTTCAGGCCAAAAAGTTGAACAGCGAATCAAAAGCCCGGCCAAGGGTGGAGTCCAACTGGGGAATTGTTTTTTATTTTTCGGCCCACCGAGTGGGGATATAGAGGCGGGGGCGGGGCGGATGCGGGGTGTAGGATCGGATCGACCAGGGAGTAGCGTAAAAAATGAAATTAAACGCGCGCTTTAATCAGAATCCCAGGCCGAAGACCCAAGTCGCGCGACTCTGCTTTTGTCCGCACTTTTTATTTTGCTTTTTATATTCGCTTTTAGGCCGAAAGGCTGCCTTTCTCGGTGCCTTTTTCGATCTTCCTTTTGCGCCTCAGTTATGTTTTGGTTTTGGTTAATTTTGCTCCTTCCAGAAGTTGTGGCGCATCCTTTGCGCCCGATTTTCCCATGTTCCCAACATCACAAGACGCACATTCGAGGTGAATTCTTCTCGCGATCGGAACACTCGCGCTGACCGTTCATATGGATCTGAGGGATCGCTAGCCGACCATTTCGAGAACGTAAACTCGTAACAACCGTGGGATTTTCCACCTCCTCCGCGCTCGCGAAAATCGAATCTCACTCGCGGAATATAACGAATAACGAATACCGAATACCGATCGGGCCCGGACTCTTGACTGATTCTGATTCTGCGGATCGGATCGGATCCGATCGGAGAGATCTCGCGACCCCACAAAAAATATAAGGCACTCTATGAATGGACGTCGGTTGTCGGTCGGTTGTCGGATCGTTTCTGATTGTGATACGTCGCCGTCGAAAAGTCTCTTCCTCCACTTTAGCCGCTCTGCTGACGCTCTGTTTGGAAGCGTGAAAATTTATTTCACTCATGCGCGATCCGAGCGCTCAAAATCTGTTGCGTTCTGTTCTGTTCCCCCCAACGTACACTGGGGCCAGATCACCTTCTTTTTGGCATCGAGTAGAAAGTATCAGTGAAATTTATGTTAATTAAAAAAAAACACCCCTGGTGACCTTTGTCGAATCAATAAGTACTACCATTTTTATAATATTTATAAATTGACAGGATATTTTTGCTACAAATTAGGTTTACCAATTTGTTTATTTTAAGCACGAAAATTAATGAACTACTTCCAATTATTTCCTTGATTGGGTTAGTTTCATATTTAGGCTTAGTACTCAACCCAACAAAAAGTCGTCCAAAAAAAAAAACTTCATATGAAAAACAACGTCAAAAAATTTTGTTTCATATGAAGTTTTTGTTTTGGACGACTTTTTGTTGGGTTGAGTACTAGCCCTTACTTTGGAACTTGACGTATTTAGGGTAACCAGAGTAGCTGGTAATCTAAGAAAATTCTAAAATGTTTACATTATTCTGTAGCAGTCAGCAATGGGTTACACTAATACTTAATTTCAATTATTTTTCTTTAGTGTTTAAATTAAGTAATTTATTGGTCAATTTATGCCAATAAAGGACTATCTGGCCCAGTGTGCAACGTCGCCGGCGCAGTTGACGTCTCAGCTGGCTGCGACGCTACCGACCGTAGTTTTTGTGTTGATTTTTGAGATATTTTCTAATGTATCTGTAGATTGTGTTGGATGTGCTTTATTTTTGTTTGACGGTGTATACGCCTTGCACAGTGCTCGCAATTTGTTTGCGAACTGAGTGAAAGTGCAGAAATAAGCCCCAGTATTTTTCATTTATAAGCCCTGTTGATCAATTTTGTAACCATATCCAGAATCGCCAGTTGAAAGGATGTCAGGATTAATATGAATACTTTTGTTTTTTTATTTAATGACTAACACTTTTGAGAAAAATAAGTTCATTCATTTTAATTTTAATGCTTTGTTTATAAATGTTATAAAAATGAATTAAAATTATAATGATTTAAATAAGTTAAATGATTCATTGTACTTTTCTCACTCAGTGTTAGCTCTTTGACTCGGTTACGGTTACGGTTACCTACCCAGCTCGACATCGTTCTTCTTAATTTCCGTTTCTGTGACATTGCTCTCCTATCCACTCCGCACCTCTGAACCCTCCTCCCGAACCCGGCCACTCATCCCCCTCAATTGGCTCCTCCACCCGCACTCTGGTTTGGCCGCCGCGAATTGTTTACACGCGACAAACTTGTCATCTTTTTTTCGTGTACATCTCGGATGATAAAAAAGGTTAGCGACTTTGTCTTTGGCTTGCTCTCCGGTTGTTGGGCTAGGCCACGAGCTCAGGTAACAACAAACAAAGTATAAAAAACCAGAAACAATATCAACTGGTGGTCAAAAAAGAAAGAGAAGAAACACAACACACACAAAAGTGAGCATCAAATCGAGTCGCATGATCATAAAAATTGCGCCACTTTTGTAGTCCACCGCTGTCCTAGTCACTCGGGAATCCAGTGTGTTCCACTGTCCAGGCCTCACAGTTTGCATACACTCCATCTTCATCCCCAGACACGTTCGCGTAATAACGCTTCGTCTTCGTATCTGGGCGGCTAATCATTTTCAAATACCATAAAAACACATTTCACAGAGCTCATCGGATGAGGAGTTAGGAAGCTAAAAGCCAGCTAAAACCGAAACGGGAGCAGCTACCAAAAGCCTAGTCAGTCAACAGTTAGCAGAAACCTCGGCTATATGGTGTGCTAGTCCCGTGCTACCATTTTGAGATGTTCACTACCCGATATAAATATTCATGGTAAAAACAAAATCTTTATTTTAAATAATTTAATAAAGAAGAAATGTAATACATTAACTTATGGGAAAAATGTCGAAATTTTTGGATTTACTTTAAATTAAAACATTAAATTTTTTCAAAATAAATAAAATAATAATAAAATATTAATTCTCAAATACCAAAATATAAAATGAATGTGGAAATTTTCGGAATTCTTATCTAAATCTTACATATATTTACTTACAGTTTATGATTGTTTATTTGAGAAATGACTCAGAATTTATTAAAAATGATCACGTATTAAAAAAGATTTAACTATGAGACCCTAGCTTATCTGTCCGTCAGTTGGTTTGTTCCTGTTAATCTAAGTAGTTGTTAATTTTGATTTTAAAATATTGTTAGGTACATAAGTTTTAGAAGCAACCAAAGGAAGTTTATTCATTTGCTTACCTTTTTTCCCTCTATTAAATTTAAAAGTATTTTAGAGTTCCAAAACTGTTTGAACAGCCCTCTTCATAAGTCTTCAGCTTCCAGCTCGATGATCTCGATTTGCCTGGACAGCTCTATAGCTTGATAGCTCTGTTCAAATATGGGCTAATCGCCATTGGTATTATTGATGTGGCTGCCCCTCATGATGATACTTCAGCTGCTTGGCGCTCTTCTGTTTGTTTATATATTTCAAACTTATTTTTTGTTGCGCATCCCAAAGATTTCCGCAGCATTTTGTGATTTTGTTCCTTAATTGTTGCGGGAATTTGTGGTTTATGGTTTATGATACAATATACCACGATGTACTACTG
The DNA here is from genome assembly GCF_030179915.1 of Drosophila takahashii. Classification (NCBI taxonomy): domain Eukaryota; kingdom Metazoa; phylum Arthropoda; class Insecta; order Diptera; family Drosophilidae; genus Drosophila; species Drosophila takahashii. Next base: position 15,897,859 of record NC_091678.1, read on the forward strand.
AGCAGGGAAGTGGAAGTGGGTGAAGAGGGCGGTGCCGTCTTGTCAGTCTAAAGTTCACAAGTTGTCAAAATGTTTGCGCTAAACTCTCAGACCCGGAGCATTTAGTGGCCTGGACTTATCTGTCTGTGTTAACACATTACCAGTGCTGACGTTCAACTCGAGATGTGCTTTTTTCCCAGTTTGACGGGGCTGATTCAACAAATAAACAAAAGGTGAAAATTTCACAGAGAAAAAATACTAACAAAATCGTTTGTAATCGTGATTACTGATTTTAATTTGAATATATAAAAAGCTAAACAAGGATTAATGCAGTTATTTATTAGGATTGGAAAACCTTTTTATGGGTTAATTTGTTTATATTATTTTATTCCATTTTAAATTTAAAATTATTTATTTTTTTATTTGTTGAAATTTTTCCAATACGAATTTAAGATTTACATGCCTTGTTAATATCGGATGACTTCATTTTTTTCTGTGCACTCTTAAGGAAAATATGTCTATTAAATTAAAATAGACACTGACGAAGCCGCTGAAAAGTTGCCTCTTTCTTTATCTCTCTCAATTCAGTTGCTTAAAAAACAATAAAAAGCGAAACGAGAGGAAAAGTCAGACATACTTCCACCTCAATGATTAATGGATGCCAAACGGTTGTGAAATCCTATAAACAAAGTCAAACCTGAGACAAAGACTTTCCAAGGGACCTGCCCCCCGGAAAAGTGCATTTGGCTTCGATCACCATTCCGAATCAACTGTCAAATCCGTGATGTTCACCTGGTCTGGGTGCAAAATCAAAGGGTGGACGGGAATGGCGGCGGGCGGAGGGCGCTTGGCCATAGAATTCTCTCGCACTATCAATGGGGATCATAAAAACTTTATGGCCCACAGCAAAAAGAAGCTGCCTCAGCAGCAGCTACAATTCTTTTAAGTGCCCTCCGCCGTAATTACTCTCAAGCCCAAAGTCAGCTGAAAAATATGCCACTACAGATCTACAAACATCATTTTGTATATATAGTTATTCCCGATAACCAAACATTTTCATGGGGGAGGGCGCTACACGGATTGCTTGGTATTGTTCGGACGAATGACCGATTCGGGGAAGCGCTTCTCGATTTGTGCCACAAAAGCTCTCCGGAACGGCTTTAAAGAGTTCGAAGCGAAGAACAACAAACAAAAACGTCGTGTTATGAGCTATTAACGTAATTGGAAAATGGCATTGGGGGAATTAGAGCGCTCTTTGAAGCACTACAATGAAAAACTCGGGCTACTGAAGAAGAAGGAAAATAAACAAAGAATTAACCAAAAATGGAATTTAATGGAAAAATTTGTGATTGAGTGGGCTATTTAGTAATAATTAAAACCTGAAAACTGACAAATGTATGTACGAATAAAAATTGCATTAACATGTTAATATTTATATACTAACAATGAGAACAACTAATTAACTAAATTTTAGTGGTTTATTTTTAATATTAAATATAATATTTAATATCAAAAGTGTCTAAAAAAATTTTCACTCTCATTAAATAAACAAATGTGTATAACCTCTGGGACTGTGAAATTTTGATTATTATAGCTTCTTAATCTTTAAGACCTATTGTATTCAAAACTCATTTTTCGAATTATGCAACATTTTTTAATAATTTGTGTTAATAAGGCCATCATTCCGAAATATAATGAACAAAAATCCATAACTGAAACTCTCTCCCTTTCTCTGCTCTCGTTTTCCTCTTGAACTGCCTCATTTTGAGGTATCTGTGTCTGAGTTTTTCGGCTTATAATTAAAAACGCATAAAATCGAAACAACAAAGTAGCCCCACAACAACAGCAATAACGAGAAACAAGCAGAGAAAAATGTTAATACTCTGCCTCGAATTCATTTTTACGCAATGTTCTCTTCATAATTCAATTGTTTTTATTATGTGCGCCGACACACAGCGATCATAAAATTTTATTAATTTAATTGGATTTTTTTCTTGTTTTAGTTTTCTGTTTTAGTCGTAATTAACGTAGAAAGTGCTGAGTGCGCGGCCACAGGAAATGATTCTTCCACGTTCAACAAATTAAAAAAAACCGCAAAAAGTAAAAATCCAAAAGAAAAACAAAAACAAAACGACAGAAAACAGATTTAGTTTATAAATTATTTCGAGCTTTTATTATTATTTATTTACCATTTTTACCACCCATTGTTGCTTAAACAATTAAAAAATACACACAAAAGCCCCGAAAAGAGCCACAGAAATAATATATTTCGAGTCAACTGCTTGGCTTTTTACGAGCGATTCAGTTGATTTACTATCCAGCCCCCGAAGAAGTATCCGAGTATCTGAGAATGCGAGTATCTGAGTATCTCGGCATTTGAGTATCTGTGTGGGACAGGCGTGTTGAAACGGACAGTCAGCATCAGCAGCGGCCGAGTAGTAAAAGAGATTTATGCCCATTTTGTCAGCTGCTCACTCGCTGCAGACATTCCACCACTCGTCCTCCGTTCCGTTCTCAAGTTCAAACTCTATGAAAATGGATTTCAACATGATTTTTACTGGCCGACATAAATTAAGCCACTATCGCCCCTCCAATTTGACCATTTCCATTTCCATTCCCGGTCACCTACCGAAAAATAAGTGCCAAAGCTTAATTAAGCCACTTCCCCGGGCTCGGGCTCATCATAAATTGGCCTTAGTGTTGAGCTGATGCCGAGCGGTCCGATCAAAAACAAAGAGCAGCCTTGCCGAAGGACCACCAGGGATCTCGGATCACATGGGTCTGTATAATGGGCCAAACTGGTTTTTCGTGCCGGACGGCAGCGTCTTGTGCGGATTAAGCGATTAAACAAATTAAAACAAATTACGTTTTTGCACCCACCACAGCGACGATGAGCATAAAATTAATAAAAATTTACCTGTCACGAAAAGCGGCCAACTTAAAAATGTCCCAGTTGGTGTCGAAACTTTAAGGTATTTACAAAAAAAGCCAGCTACAGGGTGTCGCTTAACAGTGGCGAATTTGTTTCGTTGAAGCTTAGTGGGGTATACGTTTAATATATGAGAAAATTTAGCTTTAATTTTATTACAATTTAAAAAAAATTTGGTTCTGACAAAAAAAAAATCGAAGCCTTTTTAAAAGTATTTATATTCATAAATAAGTTGAAAAAATTAGAAAAGAAGTAGCATCAGTTTTAAAAGGGAATGTTAAAAAAAAATTCCAAAAAAAATAGGTAAGCCAGTCAAAAATTTTAAAAAAACGAAAGAAAGTTGATTTTCTATAAATAAAAAATAATAAATATCTAAAATATTTAACAATATTTAGTTTAAATTTGATGTGGAAAAAAAATATTTTAAGTAAATTAGGTCTTACCCAAATAAACCCTACTATAGGGTGCCTGAGTTTCTCTATTTCCTGATTTTTCTATTCAGCGCCAATTGGTGCAGCTCGGTTTGTGTTTTGCCAGCCCATTAATTTCCTTGGTCTCGACCAGATATCCAGAGCTCTTCCTGTCCGACGCACCCACAAATTAAGATCGACAAAATGGGCAATTATAATTATTGTTAACGATTTGTTTAGGTAGCATTAGTTTGGCTGTTTAGTTAGTTTGGTTAGGCCAATGCCGAAATTTATTTTATTATTTATGCACCGAAGTTCATTAAAATGCAAATTTATTGGCCCTCGTGGTCTCAGCCTTGTTGCACGGCCAATTGGCCAATTGGGTTTCAATCGAGCAAAAAAAAGGAGGGGAAAAAACTTCCAGAAATTTATAGCAATTTTGCCGCTTGGCAATTGTTAACAAATTTACTGTATATATCTATCTGCATATAATTGAACGTGTTTGTATGTTTTTCCTGATATTGCGTATGCGCCATGTGAGTTTATGGCGGACGCGTGTTTGGCTATATTAGTAAAGCACATACACTCCCATATTGCTCATACGCAGCGTTAAACGAATGTAGTGAGAATCTGGTGATTCAGTCGCACTAATTGAGCGTTCCCCAGAAATATGCTGATTCCAGGAGAAAGTCAGGGTTAACAGAAGGTATACTTTATGATTAACTGGAATTTATTATTTTGGTATTTTTCTTTTGCGTTCTTCTTGATAAAGAAGATTCTTTTCATTACATCTTTTCTGATTGTAAAATATTTTCTCTTCATAATTTCGTACTAATTGAAGGTGTCAGTTTCTTGTTTAATAATCATAAAATACTTTGTATGAACTGAAGATAAGATATTGTTTCATTTTATATTTTATTTATAAAGATTTTACCTTAAGGTCTAACCTCAGCGGAATAACCTATTCAACGGTGATCTAAAGGATCGCATTTCACATGTCAACCCTTCGTTTAGTATGTTTTAGAGATTTGGTTACATCGGTAATTACTCAACAATTTTTAACCTGATTAAGCAGAGGCAGCAGAAAGTGCATCACCTGGACAAAAAAGGCTGCCTTCGGCCAGTGACATCAACTTGTCGTCGTTTTTTTTGTTTTGTTTTATTTTTATACCCGTTACTCGTAGAGTAAAAGGGTATATTGTATTCGTGCAAAAGTATGTAACAGGTAGAAGGAAGCGTTTCCGACCCCATAAAGTATATATATTCTTGATCAGGATCACTAGCCGAGTCGATCTAGCCATGTCCGTCTGTCCGTCTGTCCGTCTGTCTGTCTGTCCGTCTGTCCGTATGAACGCTGAGATCTCGGAAACTATAAAAGCTACAAGATTGACATTTTGCATGCAGATTCTAGGAGTTCCTACGCAGCGCAAGTTTGTTTCAAAAGGGTGCCACGCCCCCTCTAACGCCCACAATCGCATATATACGATTTTAAAAATTTCAATATTTTGGAAAAGTAAAAATGCAGTTTTATTGTGTTTATCAATACCTATCGAAATGTAGAAGAAATTTTTTAAATCGGACCATTCGTTAAAAAGTTACGGCGGATCAAAGTTTTTCTCCATCTCTTTCGCACTCCCTTTAGCTGAGTAACGGGTATCTGATAGTCGGGGCACCCGACTATAGCGTTCTCTCTTGTTTATTTTGTTTTTGTTGGCTGTCAATGGCACTCAGTGCTGAATGCAGGGCATGTGCTGCATGCATTTAACTTTAACATGACAAACCGCAAACTCATAATACACAACATCGGCGACAACAGGTTTCCACAACCGCAAGATAAAAGGGGGTTCAAGTACCTCCGACTCCAACTATATCTCCGACTTCAACTCCTCCACTCAACTGGACTGCATCTAGATGGGGAAAAGGAAAAAAAATCAAGAGAAAAAACTGTCCCAACTGTCTGAGCGGGCGATTCATAATATCATATTTCACTTCCTTCAGGATATCATAAAACTTGGCGCATTGCGTTGTGGCTCGCTGTGTTGTCAACATTTATTGAAAAGTCGTGCCGATTTTATAGCCATTTTCACTGTACACCGTACACTGGACACAGGAATATCCCAATCTCCCAATCCCAATCCCAGTCCCCAATCCCAGACCGAGACACAACCCGAAACCCATCCCAAAGCTGCGGAATGGCGCTCCATCGCACTGACTTAGTTTATTTTGCAGCTATTTATCTCGCTTAGTTGGTACTTTTGGCGTAGATTAAGTGCACTAAATACCAAAAGCCCGGCTAGAAGAGCCAGAAACGATTTGACTCCCGCCGATCGCCAGACGCAGAGACGGAAAACAGAAACGCAGACGGAGCTGCAGACAAACGGCTGGACAGCGGACAAGGAGTGAATTCGGTTCGGGGTGAACTGAACTGTGGCATAAAGTTGCATTCGCTTATTTATGAGTTAATATACATGAATTATGACATCAAAGGCCCCACAGTCAGCCCAGGTTGCTCTCTAGCCCGACTGAAATCGAAAACGAAATCGAAATGAAAATGGACGCCGCCTCATAGGCAAAGATCACACACTTAGCGAAATTCAAATATGTATATTGGAATTTATTGAAAACCAAAACAATCCCAGTCCGTATTTGCTTTAAATTTTTTTATAAAAAATTATAGTTTTTACTGTCCTTATTATTAACAAATTTAGGATATTTTTTATAAGTATCATTCTTTCGTTATTTTTTTTAAATTTTAAAAGTTTATTGTAAAATTGTATGAATTGTAAAATTTTTTTAGCATATACTTTTAAGGATTAAATAGATTTTTTCCAAGTGCAGTGATCTTCTCAGGCAAAAGGTTCCGTCAGAGAAAAAACGATTGTTTTGACACGCGGCGTTTTGTCTAACGGAGGCGGCTTTATTGAGTTTCATTTGATTCACCGATTCGGTTTTCGGGATTCAATCGCTGGGGCATCGGGGCAAATTAAGAGACCACACGCAAGGTGTGCTCCGGAAATAAAATATCCATGCTCGACCGCTCAACAAATTGAAGGTTGTGTGAAAAATTGTTTCACATACAACGAGCCAAAAAACAGAAACAAGAAGATACGAAATAAAATGGAATATTTTATGACTAAACGTCGGCAACAATAGCAGCGACCCGGCCAATAACAACAGCAAACTATTAACAAAAAAATAAAAATAAAACAGAATATATATATTTGTTCGAGCTTCTGTTGCGGCTTTGCGGTCTGAGATCGGTTCATCGTTTGTCGGTCTTTTGCCTTTTTTGGCAACGCTCCTCCGCAGCTCCCCAGATCCCCAGATCCTCATTCCAAGACCAACTTCATCGCTCGGTGCGTGTGGCATGTTGCCATTTGAGTTTTACATGTGTTTGCGGCCTTTTTGAATGCCGCTTTGGAAGCGTGTGCTACCAGCTCCGAATTACCTGAAATAAGTATCCCCAATCTGGGTGATCCCCCGTCTCCTGAGCACCAATTAGTTACAGCTGTGAGTTGTGGAGCCATCGAGCTCTTGGAGTTCTCCCAGCGGAAGGAAGTATTAGTCAGACTCTGAGGAATTCAAGGGCACGTGGAAACTATAAAATGAATTTCGTGAATTCTTGAAACGGAATCTCGATGACTCAGCTACTGTTGCTGTGACGCATCGGATGAAAAATCAATGGAAAGATGGGTGAATCGATCTAAATGAAAGAACATCAGCACATTAGTATTGATAAGATCAAAATGTCCATGGAGAAGACATGGAAACGGAGATAAAAACAATGTACGACTTGATCTAAAAATAGAACTATTTGTAGGTTCAAATGTTTTATAAATTTATTTATAATTTAACTTACCAATACATTGGGTATTCAATATTTGGTCATCAATAACTTTTAAATTTAGTTCCTTGGGTTTATAGCTATATAATCACTAAAGACTTGATAGTGAAATTTTAATAGATTTACAAGATATGGCCGTTACAAAAAAATGTTGTATGTAAAACTTTAACTTCCTATAAAAGGTAAACGCGAGCTAAGACAGAGAAACCCAAATGGGTTTTAGCTTATTTCGATAAGTACTTTCCGCCCATGAAATCAGAATTGCGGTTACATTTTATAACCCTAAAAATGTTGCATAATGATTTATTTAATTTATTTAAATATTTAACTGAATTTTATTTTTAAATATTGCTATTTATTTTAACTCGAAACCCAGAATAACCCTCCCATTGCTTCTGTCGCAATACCTTCCTATCCGATCGCCATGCCCAATGCATTTGTCAGTGCGAATTTGGAGTGATGAACGCGATATTGAGAGCAGTGCTGACCGCAAGATGTCAACGTTAGGACAAAATGCAATGCGAGGTTTCTGTGGTGCGCCCAACTCAGATTGCGTTACAATAATTTCCCCATAAAAATGTCGAAAAATGCGCGCGCCGGAACCCTTTTTTTTTATCATTTTTCGGACAAAGATTAGATCTGCCATGCGCAAAAATATTATGATGCGGACAAACCGCAAACAAAACAAAAATAAAAGCGCAGACAAAAAGCTGAAATCAAAGCATTTTGAGGGCAGGCCGAATGGAAAGTAAGGCACCACTGAATGCTTGAATGAATGCCTGGATGGATGGCTACCAATCTGGCTGCTGAATCATAGAAACATAAGCGCGATCATAAGCGATGGTCCAAAGATAGCCCATCAAAGTTCCCAAAAAAAATAACAATCGAAAAAAATGTGTACAGAAAATATACTTTCGGTGGTCGACGTTGGGTATGCCCCTTAAAACCGTGTTAGCTATACAAAATATAAAAAAACATGTTAATTAGTAACTCAATTAAATCTAAAATCCATATTTTGTGGATGGTAAATATTTCTAAGTTTTCTGAGTTGCAGAACTATTTTAAAATTTACAATACAAATATATACCATATATATATATGCTTTATTAGTCACAAAATGAACCAAATTTATATACCCTCGACGAGAAGGTATAACAAAGTTCAAGCCAAACCGGCAGTTCGACATTTTTGCTAATTTGTGCAGGGCGACTGCCAGGAGGCATTAATGTCGCTCAGCTGTCCGCGGCAGTGTGAGCGACAGAAAATAAAGGGCTTGGACCTGAAGCTGGACCCGAATCTGGATCTGAATCGAGATCGGGATTGGTATCGGGATCGAGGTACAGGAACCCTAAACTGGGTCTGCGGCTAGGGCGATCCACTGTCAGCTTAGGACTCGAACTACACGCGAAATCGGTTGACAAAGCGACTTTGGCGAGATGACTTCATTCGCGTTTTGTGTGCGTTTTGTCCGGACTCGAGGATTGAGGATCGCGGATCCCAGCGATCGAAGCGATCTGTGCCAATTTATCGATCAACACGCTTAAGCGCATTTCGCATTTCGCGACGACAACGTCGCCGACTTCTAGAGATTTGAGGGCATTTAATTTGGCCGCGCTTGCTCTCCTCCTGGTGAGCCTGATAAGCTTTATTGATGCGATTAGCGAAATGAGCTTTAGCCTGACAGGCATCAACTTCAACTTCAGCGGCAGGAGTATAGCAGAGCCAACCAAAACCGACAACCGACATTTCTCATTAACAGAATCTTAATTTTTTCGGCTATCGACTCTCTCTCTGTCTTGTTGCACTTTGTCAATCGCTGGCTTTTGAATGAAGTCATTTTGGCCTGACCTTGACGTGAATGACGGTTGAGATATGACTTTGGTAGCAGGAAGTGGCTGACGGCCAATGATGAGTTCGTGTTGGCTTAAAGTGATTTGTCTTGTTAATTATAATTACGATTTTTGGTAGGATGGTTTCAGAGAAATTAAAATACTTAAGAAAATATTCACTAGGTGTAGTAGTTATATTAGACAAATGTGAGCCCTCATATAAACATTCTGAAAATTAAGAGGGCCTAATTTATATTAGTTCCCCTCCAATTAAAATAAACAAAATAACCCGGCAATACATATCTGCAATCTGCAAAGTGTCACTAATAAACTTTGGGCCCGCTCATCACGCAACGCCAACTGATGGCGGATGGCCTGAGCCCAAAGCCAGATTACTTAATTCCCAAATTGGCCCTAATTCACGCGCCAAAGTGTGTTAAATTGCCATGGCGAGGGAGCCTGGACCGGAGGATCTGAGAATCCGAGGCGCTGAGCTTTTGCATATGCGCCCACCCGTGACTGGCCGTGACTACCTGGGAGTTAAATCCGTTCAGTCCAGTCCAGTCCATTCCATTCCAAACCGAGATTCACACACAGAACCATCCCTTTGGCCCCGGGCACTTTGGATATCTGCTGCTTCGACTGTCTGTCTGTGTATTTTGATGACTACTATCGGGTGCAGTCGCTTAAGCTATAAGAAAAGTGCCAGGCGCATCCGGAGGTCTCTCTCCTGCTCTATACACTCAACCAATATCTATTTAAATAATAATAATATTTATTTATTTATTTATTTTGTTAATTCTTATTTAAGCTAAACGGTAATATTTCGAAATTCTTTGATATGGGATTATAAGGAATGTCTTTAAAAATATCAAATAAACTATGTGAAATAGTTATTAAATATTGTACCTCCCCAATTGGCACATGTCATAAACAAACAATAAAAAATCTAAGAAGAAAATTACTCTGTTATAATTTTCCTCAGTGCATTTCTGGCCATCCCTTTCCCTCGACCAAGGCGAATGAAGACGTTTCGTGACGATGACTGAGGTCCAGTCTTGTATCTGGCTTCATGCTTATTATTGAACTCAATTTGGCCGGCGCGTGTAATTTGACTTTGCCTTGAATTTGGCATACGAATTCGATGCGCCTCCAATATTTGCAGAGGCCGGCCCCAGGATCGGAATCGGACCTCCAGCCTGCCGAGGCTGCCTCCCTAGAAAATGAACAAAAACCAGATCGGAGCACCGCCCGACTAACATAGCTGCATGTCGTCGGCCACTTCCTTCCTCCCATCGATCGCCATGTGAGATCGAATAACCGAGTCGGGGCAGCCAACAGCCAACACACAGGCCCACAACATAATTAATAAATACCATCAACATTGATTAACTCAACTAAGCTAATAAAATCATTTGTCATCTGACTGGAGCTCGACTATTTAGTCTGCCTGGCCAGTCCTGTCCTGTCCTCCTGCTCCTCCTCCAATATCGCCGCTGCTGCTGCTCCTCCCGTTTGGCGAGTACATAAAAATCGCGTGACTAATTTTACAAAATTAAAGCTGCAGCTAAAAAGCAACTGCTGCACTCGAGCACAACGGGCCAACGAGCGTGTAAATAGCGCAAAAATTAATCAGCGTTGTGGGTTGCTAAAAGAGTGGCGGGGAGGTGGATAGATGGAGCAGGTTCTCCCCAAGGCCAGAGAAGAAAGCGTGACACGAAAATAGAAATTACTTACCAGTCAATAATCGAGTCTAAAACGATTAATTTTAAAATATTTCTTGTAAAATTAAATTTGTATTATATATGAAAATTAATTTATGTTAAATCTGGTATGGAACGGATCCATGATTTTGTTGTGGGGGTATATTAGACAAATTTTTTGGTTGCGTACTTTTTGAATACCAAAATTCTTTTCACCAATTTCACCCCGCATGGATCCAATATTTGACATATAGCTAATCATTTTCTTTTCCCACTCGAAACTCACGCAGAACACTAATCACGATATCATCTTTATCCCAGCATCGACGACAAAGAGAACACAGAGATGAAAAATCTCGGAGCACGCACTAACAAAGCAACAAATTGAAACTAAATACTTTCAGTGCGAGGCCATGGAAATGGAGATCGGGCCGCAGGATGAGATCCAGATTCGGTTCCAGCATCGGGCTTCAGGTCCAGGAGCTCTAGCTTAGAGATATGGTCGTTGTCGAGCGCTGTTCGTTCCATTTATTTAACCAGAAATTGTTGCAATCAGTGCGGAGCAGCCTTTAATTGCCTACCAGGAGAAAGGGAGGAGTATTGTATGGCGGGGTAAGAGGGGCCAGCAGCAGCTCGAGGATAGCGATAAAGCGATGTCCAAATGCCACAGATTCCAGCCGAAGACGTTCCATCGGAGACAAGAAGACGACTTTGGTCTCATGCGGAAATCGCCAACTGGCCGTCGTACGTCCGTAGCTCTCCTCTTTTTCCACGGAGACAGAGAGGAAATGCCTTAAATCAATTAGTTGAGCACTAATTGCCCCAATACCTTGTGGCATAGTTTGCCATTTGCTCAGCACCTGTTCGAGGCCTCTCCACTCTCTTTTCTCCCCTCCTTAATCTTAGCAGAGGAATTCCTGCGGCCTTCTCATTGTTTGCCTTCTACGCCGCAAGAAAAAGGAATTTTTAAAGAATTAAATATTCGACTTTTATTTTATTCCAGAGTTTCCATATGTTACTTTAATTCAAGACTCACATAGAAATATTTTGAAAAATAAATGAAATTGATAAGATATTTCTTGAAGCATTGGACAAAAATGATTAACCTTTTAACATTTCTTCTGTAGATAAAGGGTTCTGATGACCCCTATTTTCTTTCCGTGTACAGCTGTACTCATGTCCCGCTGTCTCTTGTTGTTGTTATCTTTCTCACAATCAAGGTGCACGGAGAAGATGCCGCCAAGTTCAGTCCTCTCCGCGAATACAGCAAGTGCAAGAAAAAACTGTCTCAAGAGCTGCGGCCAAAAGGAAGTCGCGAGATGGATCGTATTTATATATACTGCACACATTTCGATATTCCTCGGTTTTGGTCAAGCCAAGATCTTTTGTTGCTTCAGATATGTGAAACTTCCTGTAGTCAAGTTGTTGTGAGATCAGTTGAGTTGCGCTGAGAGGGTGTGTCTCCGGCGTAAGAGTTCCTTTCATCTTGGGATAATTGGTGGTAAGGATGTCCAGCCTTGCGCTTTATAAGTATTATCAAATCGCACCCACCGAAATGTGGTTCCCATGGATAGAAGCTTTCGTTGGGTACCCTTTTTTATTAAGAGATATTTTAAGAAAGATTTATATTTAAATGTTGACTTTCATTATATATTTACTATAGTAAATAAAAACATTAATATTAATATTATTAGAAAATGAAAAATATTATTAAAAATCCTTTTAAAATCATCTGCGCCATATCTCACCACCAATTTTATGCGATCCTGGCGTCACCAAAGCCATAATAAAATCGAAATGCCCGAGGGCTTCCTCTTGCTTTTTCGGCAAGGGCATGGGCATCCTCAAAAACCAACAACAGGAAAAACGCGGCCAGCAAAAACAACGAGGGCAGGCAATGAGGAAAAAGAACAACAAACAATAAGCCGAGGCAAAGTTAAACAAAGTTGGCGCACCAACTCACTCTCTTTTTCGGATCTCGGATCGGATCGACTTGGATCGGGTGGGATTGGATGGTTTTGGGATCGGGAACGGGCACAAGGGTCAGGCTAAAGGGCCCAGGCAAACAAAGGAGTGCGTTGATGTCGATGAAGACGGCCACAAAAGCGCCCCGATGCGATGATCGCTTCAGTCGGTGGTTCTCCTCCTTAGACTTCCTCGACGCGATCCTCAGCTCAGATTTACACAGCGCAAAAAAGGTATTAACTTTTCATTAATTAGTTCAGAAATTTACTAGTAATTACTATGCGTCTTGAGTTCAATTTAAGGTTTATTAATTTGTAATCAGCTAGATCTCAAAAAAAGCTCTCAAAATGTTCAACATTTCCTAAATATCTTTATTAATGGAATGGTTTTAGCTTTGAATAATAACGCACATATTTATTACTTCTTTAATATTTCTCTAAAATAAATAATAAATAACGAATATAAAATTCTTAGAAGCACTTCTACATTTAATTAAATTATGCCATTTAATATGTTTTTCCTGAGTGCAGGATCCCAACCTGAATGAGCTCGCATCCGTTGACTGGGATTCGTAGTGGGCACCCAGGCGCAGCCCCTCCCCCTCCCCACTTCCCACCTGACCTTGCTCCTTTGTTCGGGCTTTATTTTCTTATGTGTACGGCACACATGTGTGTGTTTGTGCAAACCTGACGCCCATTCGCGCGCACCTTTGGAATTCGGTGGCCGCGAACGCTGCATAATGGAAGCCAAATGATGGGAAACTTTTTTGTGGCCCCGATCCGACAGACAGACAACTTCGAAAGGAGGGGAAAGGGGGACGGAAGGGCGCAGAAAAACAAAACTAATTAGGCATAAAGTGCGTGTAATTATAAAATAAATTAAAGTCGAGCACTGACACTCCACATCGCCCGGTGGATCGATTGACCTTTTTGTAACTCAATTACGATCGTCAGATCCTCTTGGCCGAGTTGGCCACCCAGATGGGAATGGAATGGACTGCACGGAGAGAGAAGAGTGATGATTTTGACTTTATTGAAATATATAGATGTCTATAGAGGTATAAAAGGTAGTGCAAAAATATTTTAGATTATTGATATGTCAAATGTAAAAAAAAATATTTATTAAATTTATTAGTAACAACTCCCGCTAAGTTTAAGCCTTATAGACCTCCCGTTTTCGTAAGTATAAAAAACAATTTACAAATAATTTTCTGTGCATTGTGAGTCGTGGAGGGTGATGTGCAGTCCAGTCCCGATGTCCTGAGCAGCTGTCGCGTCTTTAGCCAAAAATGGCAATGTTTACATGCGTGTCGCCTTCGGCCAATGGGACACCCATATCCAATAGCTGCATCCAGCAGTATCCCAGCCCCATCCCATTCCATAAACGCTTCGCAAACACTTTTTGCGTGCTGTTAATTACATGGTCGGGAGTCTGGTCTAGTCGGTCTCAGAGGGCATTACCAGTTGCCAGTTGCGCCTCTGGTGGTCTTGGTTTGGTCTCCTCGCGGTGCTTGGTCATTGCTTCCTGGTAGCGACGATCTCAGAACTTGTCGCCCATGTTAACAGGCCGCGGCTCGATGATTGATAGCCATAGGCACTAGGCCAACAACTCAGTCATGGTTAGGGCATACAAATCAATAGCAGAGATTGAGACGAGGGACCAGCAAATTAAATAATATGGTATGAATAATAGAACTTTGTCTAAGCCTTAAAAGCAAAATATATTTCTCTCAACATGGCAAAAATATTTAATCGAATTAAAATATATAATAATAAATATAAAATACTACTTGTAATTACTGATAAAAAGAAAACTATTTGTAATTACTGATAAATAGAAGACGATTTGTAGATAATGATGATTTCTCGACTTTCAAGTAATGTGCCTGCTGATCGTAGTATTACATCTAAAACTTTAAAACTTTTTTAGCTAAGATCTCCCATGTCGCGATGCCTTATAGGGAGGCCTTTGCCCAAAAAGAGGAAACAGCACTGGGACTGAACCCAAACCCAAAGCCAAGACCAAAACCAAAACCAACTGGTGTCTGTCGTAGGTCACTTACATTTCTTTGCCTAATCCGCCAAATTCTCACGCCTCGCAACAATTGCCACTTAATTAACGCACACACACTTCGGGGGGCTGGGGTCGAAAATTTTCATTGTGGCCAAAGGGCCAAAAGAGTGAAAAATCCAGCGAGGGGGGCGGCGGAGGGGAAGCTTGAAAGTCTTGTCATGCCAAGAAGTGCGCGTGCCGGGAATGCCAAGTCAATGAGATGCCCCCATCGCGATATATTGCCCATTCCGAGCCGATCTGTTGCAATTTCCAAATCAAACAGCGCGCGAAACGTGTGGCGTCTGCAATTACAACACAAAAGAGGAGCACGGCGAGAATGGCGAGGGCACCGAAGCTGGCGGGGATCGGGGCACTACATGCTCCAAACATGACGAACAACAACTGTCATTGTCACATCCACATCAGCGGCCAAACAGTCGAGCATCGAACGCTCATGCGCAATGGCAAGCCATCGATCCGCTGATCGGTGATCAACCGACGAGCGATTGACGACCGAGCGGAGGAAGATGACCGACATGGGGATCCCGATCCCGATTCGCTTTTTTGCGGACCGTTCTCCTTTTCTTCATTTCTTTTCGTTCGATGGGTATGTCATTTTGGTCCAAAGGTTGGCGGAAAGCCATTGGAATAAAGTTTATAAGGTGTTCGCGGTGAAAATCTGAAATAGTAATTGATATGGAATTGTTATTTTGTGTTTAAATATAATTTTTAAGACCATCATATTATATCAAAACTTAAAAAATCGTAAAAAAGTGATTGAATAAAAATTATTTTAATTTTCAATTTTTCTTTTCCACGCTAGCAACAATTATGTGTTATTCAGAATAATTGCTATTTTTTAGGGTATTTCGAGCTTCGTCCCCCAAAGTTCTACTTTCTTCCCCTTTTTTTTTTTGATTTTGTATGCTGGGCAGGCTGTTTATAGTGGACGACGTTGGCGACTTGCAATTCATTAGGCCGCCTGACCATTTTTGGGATGAGCGTGCGCCGCTTTTGGTCTCTCGCCTCGGAGGACGCAACAGCAATAGCCACAATAACTGCAATATCAACAGCAACTACCATGCCAACATAATCTTAATCCGCTCGTTAGTTTTATTGATTAGGAGCAATGTCTCCTCGGACCAGACAGCGACATCGCACCAGGACTACGACTCATCGGAGACAACAATTGTCGCCTCGCGGTGCCAACTAAATAACAACAATGGCACATCACTCTCTAACTAGGCGTACTATGTGCCCCGTGGGGTTATGAGATGCGATGCCCAATAATGCCAGTAAACCCAATAGGTTGAAAGAGGCTGCCTTTGGGCAACACAGAAAGAAATGTCATGGCTGCAATTTTGTATTAAGTGAAATCGATCAAATAAAATTAAAATGTTACATTTACAAGTTTAAATTTAAGTCGACCATTGACATCGAGATAACAAATAAATTGGAATGCAGGTTGGATAGCTTGTTACTGTGTCGATAGCCCAATAACTAATATGGTTATATTTTTCAAGTGAAAGGTTATAAAGCCAATAAGTATCTTAGCTAAATATAAAAGTGTAAAGAGACCTTTTTCATAATTAAGCATACTTAATTTAAACCAATCTGATATTTAATATTTTATTTAACCTTTTTTTAACGGTGCATCGTTGAGGACAACAGAATAAATGTGAATCATTAGCCGGTCATGTGGAAACTATTCTCTAAATATAATTTGTAATTACAAATGACATAATGGGGAACTAGTATGAGTTAGAGGTACTTGTAACCTAAATGATGTCAAATGGAGAGGCTGATGATGATGTGAGGTGATTTGATCTCTGAATGAGGTGATCTACAATATTATTTTCCAAATCGCCCAGAGACGGTTTTGTTTTGCCGACGGCTTTCCAAGTGGGTTGTTTGCCACCTCAGAAAGAGTAACCGTGTCAAAGCAAACAAATAGATAAGGATCTACTTTTAGTTCAAGGTCCCTGAAAAATCACCGGCTAATCAAACATCTCAGTGGAATCCCGTTTTCTGGACGAAAAATTGTTTTCCCACCCGTATCAAAAAAATAAAAGGAGGAAAGGCGAAACAAAACTGTCAAGCACAGTGGACACATGTAGCACGATCACTTTTTTTTTGTTCTGGCGAGAGTGTGTTTAGTTAGCCCGGGTCTTCAGCTCCATCTTCATCTGTAGATCAGTAGCTGAAATCAGGATCAATGTAAGCCTCAGCCAGGCTTAGGTTTATCTTTCCCGCCTGCTCTCGTCTAGATCTGTCGGATGTCAGGTTGCATAGTTGGTCCGGCAATTGCATGTCGCGATCGTCCAGCGCCAAAGATCTACCTCAACCTGAACCTGAACCTCATCCGCATCCACATCCCATCCACATCCACATCCTCAATCCCGAGTCGCTAAAACTTGAAAGCCGCATTCGATGGCTCGCCGCTGACAGCGCGGAATTGTCGTTCGCATTGTCAGCTGGAATGGGCGGAGGGGGGCGGGGCCGGGGTTTATCCACCGACTTTTGCCGACGATATACAAAAGATGCAACTGTCGCTGCTTGTTGCAGCAGTTGTTTCTGCTTTCTGTAGCTGCCCAGGTTGACAGTTGCTGTAAGAGCAAAAAATGCGCTTGGGAAACTGCAACTGCCACTGCCGCTGCCACCGCGAGCTGGCTTAAATCAAATATTGAAATGCCTCAGAGCAGATCGGCGACCCTGACCTCCCATTCCAGCTAATTGCCCCACACATGAGCCAAATAATTGCCCCACCAGCTTCACCAGCCCCATCGTACAAATAAATTCCACTTTAGTCTTATTTTTTTTTTGTAATTTTTTTACTCATTGTCGTTTTCTGTTTTTTATTGATTTGTTTTCGATTGCATTCGCATTTTTCTGCTCGCTTTTTTGTTTCTTGTTTTCCTTCGCATTAATACTTTACAAAATTGAATGTCTATGAGCTAGTATAAATTAATTAAATATTATATTCATATCGAGCTATTTGTATACTTAGTTTAACTAGCCAGCTAAGTGAATTTAATTAATTAGTAATACCTACAATGAGGGTGGTGGGGGAGAACGCACAACCGAAAGGCCAAGGGGAGATAAATTAAATGCGTTTACAAAAAAAAATATTTCGTGTGCAAAATTTCATAAATTCCAAGCAACTAAAATCTTTCTCTGTATTTCGTGGGGTTGGTCTGAATTTATCCTAAAACTTAAAGTTAATTTAAACGTATTTATGTACACAAAAGTAATTTTTTTCTTTTTATGACCTGGCTAAGAAGGGGAAACTTTAATTGGAATTTTTAGTTACGCATTCCAATTGTTTTCCAGCCCTGGTAACAGATTTTCTTAAAGGATTCTACCGCCCACTTCACATACGTTTTGGTCCTGGCCAAAGCAGTACGCAAGCAGTTCAAGCAGTGTTCGCTAAAGAGAAGGAAAGAGCAGCGCGCTATTTGAATTTTCAGTCTTGTTTTCAATGATTTAAAAAGGATTTAAACGACAGAGAGGGAATTAAGCAGAAAGGGACGCGCTTTGAAAACTTTAATCTAGACTAAATTAACTTTAATTACTAACTATCATCGAGGGGTACAAAAATGGGGCTTTGTAATTTACAAAATATTTTGCTTCGATTGGGAGCTGTCTTACATGACTAAAAACTGGGCAAACACATGTTGTATTCCTCACTTTTTCTTGAAATCTATTCGTTAATATTCCTCGTGTAATACTGCTAGAAAAAAGTGAGAGTTAAAGGGGGGGCTTTCAGATGGGCGTTAGTCGTATCTTTAACTAGGCTATAGTCTAGGCTCTTAAGGTGCTAATAACAAAGGCTAAGCGTAGACAAAATACATAACACATACAAAGAATGAAGGGAGGGGTTACTGTAGAGGGCGGTGGCTTTGAGGCGGGGCAGTGTCGCCTTACAGACACGTGTAGATGACCTTCTTGGTCCGACACAGCTTGCACTTGACCTCGCAGCACCAGTGGAAGGTGCAGGCGCACCGCTCCACCACGACGACCTCGTCGCGCCGATAGCCACGCCCACAGCACATCAGCCCACATCCGTCGACGCCCAGCGAGGTCTCGTTGCACTGGCGCCCATGGGTGCCCAGGATGCCGTGTCGCAGATTCTTCTCGCAGAAGCTGGGCGAGGGCTCCAGGTAGACGAGGTCCTTGGAGCCCGGCGGCTTGTGCTCCGGATTGTGGGGGTTCAGTTGGAAGTGATATCTGTGGAGAGAAGAACAAAATGGTAAAGAGTTAGTGACGGTGTCTTATGAAGGTCTGCCATAGTGGATTTATGATATATTTTTTTTTTTAGATATAAATTTAATGAATGTTTTATTTTATTGAATTTCGAATTGCTTTCTGAATTTCAAACTTTTAAGAAATCATTCAATATTATTTGGAATAGGCAATCGACAAGACTAGTTTTCTTATTGTTTTGCATATATAATATTTCGATCCTTACCTATTATGTTTGCGACCCTGGCGACGTCCATTTCGTCCTCCCCTTTGACCAGCCTGTGGCAAACTGTTGGGCGACGGCATGTTCGGGTGATGGATCTTGCTGATCGGATGGCTGTTCTCCAGCAGGATATCCGGCATGTGGTCGTTCAGCATGCGCTCCTCCTCCTCGCCGTAGACCACCGACTGGGGTAGAATCAGGCCGTTGGAGCCCGCTGAATTCGAGCCAGCAGCATTTGGACTTACGGCGGCCAAACCATTTGTGGCCCGCAGACTGTTGGTCACCTGGACGCGGGTGGCTCCGTCAAAGCGGGCCTTCAGATTGTCGCCGATCACACGGAAGTTGGCCAGTCGCATCCAGCAGGTCTTCACTGTACACGAGCCGGACATTCCATGGCACTTGCACTCCTGTCGCATCTCCGCCTGGACGTGCTGTAGATCGAAAAAGAGCGGGGAGAGATTGTTCATTAGTATGACTTTATTAGGCTTCTCTTCTTGCGAATCGACTCGCAATATGTTTTTCACTTAATTATTTTGCTGTTTTTTTGCTTGGTCGGCTGTTGTTTTTGCTGGATGGCTGACTGGCTGGGAGATTGGCGGCCCGCCTGCCACGTTGTTGCAGTTATTAAAAATCAATAAATGTTGTTGCAACTTGCTGTGCGCTTGTTGCATGTCCCCCCGAAGTTGCCGGTTGTAATTGTTGTGCGCGGACCAAAAGTAAGAAATCAACGCAGTTGGGGGGCCTTCAGTTAGTTCGGTTAGCAGTCGCAGCAGCAGCCGCAGCAGCCCGGCGATCATCATCATCATGCTGATCGCAATGATTATGGCGCTGCGGCCCATAACAAGTAATAAAATAATAACACAGACGGTGGGCCCTGCTCCCCAAAGGCGGAGGTAGGAGGCCGCGAGGACTAGGCCCGGATCCGGGGATCGGTTGGCTCTAGCTGGATGCCCTGAATGCTGCATGTTGGTTGTTGGTTGTTGGCGCAGTGTGCTACTTTCTACGCCCCACTAAAACGGACAGCGGGAGTGGCGATGCACAGTGGATTGATTTGACCAGCTTGCTTAGCAAAAAGGTGTATTTGGTTTAGTTGAATTAATAACCGATTAAAGTGTGTAAAGTTCCAAGGATAGAACATTTGGTATAAAGACCATGAAGGGTGTTAGAAATTAAACTTCAATATTTTTTCATATTGCCTATGAATTTTAATTACTTCTCTAAAATATTCCTAAAACTTCCACTGTGCAGCTGCCCCCAAAACTAAAGTCCTACGATTTTCTGGCTTGTGGAGGGGAACTGGAAGCTGTCAACGAGTTAATATACGAGCGACACAAGCGCAAACGAGTGCAGAAATCCCAATCCCCCCACATTCCCGGTAGAAGGAGACGGCTAGAGGGGGAGCAAAAGAGAGGGCGCGAGCAGCTAGGCCAATTGGCGTTCGGCTCCAATTAATTGGGGGGACGGAAATTGTCGTCGCTGGTTTTTATTAGCGCTACAGTCGTAAATCCCCCAGCCAGGCTTAAACCGAACATTAGGACTACTTATTACGAGTTATGCAGAGAGAAAAATTATATAAAATAAAGCCAAGTTGAAAAGAAAGAAATGTTAATATAACTATAGTTAATTGGCTTGTTTTTCTATAATTTTCTTCTGTGTATTTGAGATATGAAGCTGAACTTACCGCTCGACCCGCCTCGTTGTTGTGCAGATTCATCTTCTCGCGCAGATTGCGACCCCTCTCGCCAGTATCGACGAACTCCCGGGAGAACTTGAATCCGAATCCGATGTTGTCGGAGCAGCCGCCCCACTCCCAATCCCGCACACCGGCCACACTGCCCGCCTGGTGGTTGGCTTGTGGGGATCGCGACTGGTGGCTGTAGTCGCAGGTGCAGGACTCAATGGTCCCTTCACTGCAGGCCCTGGCGATCGAGTGGGTCACTGCCGCACTGGTGATGGCATAGATGAAGCTAGTCTCTCGGCAGCCTGAAAAGAAGAAAAAGAAAATTAAAATATTTTATACAAAATAAGATAAATATAATATGTTATTCGATGCCTTAAAAATAACAAATCATCAGTTTTATTCTCTGTGCAGTCATTATTTTCGCCTTCTGGGTGTTCCACTTGGCACCGAAGACCAATACCGCGACCAAGGCAAGATCTCAATCTTGGCCAAGTGAAGTGATGGCCGGAGACGTCGTGGGCAAGAGCTGAAATTTTCGTTATGAGTAATGGCACTTGTCTTCCAAAGCCTGGTCAATTATGACACTTCAAGTTATCAATGCCACGATGCCACGGCGGAAAAGAGATGAGCGCACCAAAACCTGACACAGATTAAACGCTCAACTATAAATTCCAACTTAACACTTTGGGCCCATCTCTGCACAATCCATTCGAGTGGACAGTTTCCCCCTTGTGCGCTTTACTTTTATTTTTCATTTTCATTTTTATTTTTATTTTTAGTAACTGCCTCCGTATGCAGCCGTTTCTGTTTCTGTTTCGGTCTCTGTTCTGAGAGCGAGACCATCACAGATAAAGAACAATGAAAATTGAATTTACATGTTGCAGATAATTTTTCAAGTGGTTTCGCCCGGTTCATAGCCCAAGATATGATATATGGGGATGGTCTCGGCGGTCAGGTAGCTGAAAATGCTTGAGTAGGACCTTGTCAACCTTGTTTGGAATTTTCAGTTGCGTTTTGGAGAGTGTAAAGTACTTGAAATATACGAGTTTGTATCTTAAATTTGTATCGTAATTTAATTAAAATTGTTAAGTTTTTGAATTTTGATCTAACAAATTTTCACTGGTTTTAAAATGTTCCAAAGGAATCCTAAAATTACTGTGGGCTTTATTTTTGTTTAGGTGTTGATTGATGTATCTATGATTGACTAGTCTGCACTCGACGATTGACATATTATCGCGCTCTCCATATCAACGAAGACAACTTCCGCTTGGTGTTAAAATTTTTCCGCTTTTGATTTCGATTTCCTGGAATTCGACCACGAAATAATTTGTGTTTTTCTTGTCGAAACTATGGCAGAGTGAGACTTCAATTCCCGGTTAATGTTTGTTTGTTTGTTGTTGGTGGTTTCGGTTTCGGTTTTCCTTAAATAATTTCACGTATGTAACGAAATTTAAGGCGCACACAGGTAAATTGTGTGTAAATATGTGCAAGATGTTTGGGCCGCGATAAAGCGGCGGCGCATGCGCAAACGGTTCGGGAATCGCAGGGGCGGGGGTGTGAGGAGGGGTTGGGATCGGGGGCGGTGGATCAGAGGCGTGACACAGTCATTGGTGACTTTGTTTCCTTTTTACTTTTATTTTTTGTTTTTTGGTGATTAGCTTAGCAAGAATTCGCGTTACCTTTTGGAAGCGAAATGTTGTTTGCATTTCGTACTCTCCTTTTGTGGTTTTATGTGTAAATAGCGAACAAAAGATAATAAATGCGATATGTGAAATGTGGAATAAAAAGCGGGGCTGGTGCACCTTGAGCAATTAGGCAAAGAAAGGGTGTGGCCAAAATGGAGCAACCAAAAAATAAATTTCCGCATGTAATGCGATACGTTTTCGAGTTCTTTCTGTTTTATATAATTGCCAAAACGGATTTCCGTTGTGCGGGGGCGTGTCCCGAGCTGATTGAAATTGAGAGCAGGATGAAAATCAGAAGCAGGCTTCTGAACTGATCCTCAGATCAGAACAGAACAGCTCATCTCGGGGTTAAGCTGCTTAGTGACAGCAGCGTCAGCAGTTCCCGGAATAGTTTAGACCTCTTGATATAAAACCCACAGGGACATTGGGACACCCGGGGCGGCTTCGTCACGAACCGATGATTGCCAAAAAGTAAAAGAAACCTCTACGAGGAACCCAACGAGAATTCACTAATAGAGACGGCCTGTTAAAGCGTGTGGCGTGGCAAATTGACAAGGTGTCACCAATTAGAAAACAAGTTAGGCCAGCCCTAGGACTTAAATTGAAATGAAGACAAGACAGGAATTTATGTGTGCCCCGCTGGCAGGGTTTCTTCTCTTTTTTTCCTAGTTTCCTTCAGTTTTAAAGCCACTGGATGCGCTACCAGAGACCAAAGACCAAAGACCAAACCTGAACTCGAACTCGAACCCCAAGTGTTAATGGTGCGCTTTAGGTGTTAATTAGGGCCAAGGGCACGGCACAGCAAATACATTAAAAATTTGATTGTGGAAAGCGATGAAAGTGCTGCGATAAAAAGCTGTCACCAGGGCAATAATTTTCCTTTTCTTTTTAAGTATTCCATAAAATGTCGAGAGCTCATAAAAAGGATGTTGGCGGAGAGTCAAAATAACTTGATAAGGTCAAGAGCCTGGCTATAAAAGTCAGCTGCCGTTGACAGACGGACGCGAGGGAATCGGGGTATCGAAGACACGCGACGCCGGCCACGCCCACTATATATATATACATATATATCAGGTAGTTTCAGGATGGGATCTTTGGGAAAACAGGACAAAACAGTAGCTAATAAAACGGCAGGCGAGGGCGGGAGTCGTATGGATTTCCAGCTAAAAACGCGCCAGGACAAAAACTGCGCATGCGCGACTTTTGTTTACATTTATATAAGAACAACTAGGCAGTCCTCCTGGGACTTTGCCGGCCCAGCAGGCGAACTAAACTCCCCGAAGACAAGCACGTTTGATTGATTTGAATGGCCAAGTGAGTGAGTGAGTGAGTGACAACAGTGGCTCAGTGGTTCCAGTGGTGCTGCCAACTTGTGCTCATTAGCATAAACACGCTGAAACCGAAACGCAAGTGGAGCAAGTGCAGCGAGCACAGAGCCAGCTCTTTGTTCCCCAGATCATCCGGCCGTCCAGGGGAAAGTGGCCCCTTCAAAAGGGTAGTCAACCCATATATATAAAATATACATATTACCAAGTGCTCAGATCGTATTACAATAACAAACAAGCGCCACATATAAGACCGAGGTCCAGGGGAGTGACATTTCTTAACATAAATAAAGAGCCGGTCGAAGGGAAAAACTGGATTCGAGCTGGGTTATGCAAGCAATTTGTGTGGCAGCCTTGTTTTCTAGTAGTTAGCAAGAGAAGAACCGAGGGCGTTGACAACAATAGATCTGTAGATCATATTTCCCATGGTAAAAATAGGTCTTAAGTGAGTTGGAAGGACCAGCGAAGGAAATCAAGTTTTTTTAAATCGTTTTTAAAATCATACTAAAATTATGTTTTATTGTAACTTAGATTAGTAATAAACTCACCTCGATCAACGATTTTGCCGAATAGGTTCTTGCCCCTCGAGAAGTTTCTCGTCGAGCAGTTCCAGCGACGATTCCTGAACTGGTGCTGGCACTCGCTGATGGCCAAATTGGCGCCTTTCACCAGGGCTCCCAAGACACCGGGATTATCCCTGACCAGGCGACGCTGTTTTCTCCTCAACGTGGAGTGGATGGCCGGATCCATGTACATAATGGGCGTTATATTGTTGGGTTCGCCGACCTTGGCAATGCCCCTGAAAGAAAATGAACCAGAAAAACCGAAAGTTAATAGAGCAATCTTTGGAAAGAGGTTGTCAAAACTATTAAATGCTTGGCTGGGTTTTGCGCCTAATTATGAGAACGAGAACGAAGGAACCGAGGATTTCCACCAGCTGAAGCGATTCAAGTTTTTTGTCATATTTTCCAGGGGTCTATGTGTCTTTCCACTTGACTTGAGATCGAGCTGTTTTTCTTTTGCCTGTGCGTATTATTTTTTCGGTTTTTCATTTTGCGGCTTTTCTGTGTCGTTTCAATTTCGAGTATTTGTTGTCTCTGTTTCTGGGCGGTATACGTCAATTGCCGGCGTTACTCAAGCATAAACCACTCGCACACGAATATATGGGGTATTAGGTACACTCACATGGAGATGGACAAATATTTGCAGACACCTGTCGGCTAACGCTTTGCTCCTCTTTGACCTGTCATAATTTATTTTCTTGTTTCAATTGTTTATCGTTATAATACTTTTTCCACGCTTCATTAGCAGCCACACATATAGATATATATTTATTTATGCACATAACAAACAATAAACAAACATAACAAATGTTTATTGACAGCTCGCGGAGAATGCAAATTAATTGCCAATTCAATTGAATGCTGATTGCGGTGGGAACAAAACGTTGCGCAATGCAACGAAAATTAATAAAAGTACGTAAATAAAACAAAAACTTGATCGAAAGTGTAACATCTGCGGGGATCCGAGGGGCACTGATTGCCAATCGATTTCAATTCCCAGGCGGATTAAATCGATGCCCCAAACAGAGATTTATGCGACGGCAATCCGAAGTCGCAACCACAATTTGTGTCAATGTGTTCGCTTGTGTGCTTCTTTTTAATGTATTTGTGTTGATTTTTTATTGTTGAGGCTGAAATTTATGCCGTTATAAAAAGTTATTAGGGTTTAGCTGAAGTTTTGCACATGATAAAAGTCAAACAAACAACTCATCAAAGCCAGAGAATTTCTGGGAGCTGGGTAACAAATAATAGCAATAACAAATACCAGATAGTGGTTAAATATTTGACTTTAAACATTTATGATTGAGGCTTACTCATAACGTTTAAAGCCTTACTAAATTATCAAAATAAAAAATATATGTATATGTGAAATTCACTTATTTCAGCTTGTTCCCAGTTAGCACTACTTTAAACCAATTTCACACTCTTGAAAATTCTTTGTTAAATTGTTCTAGTTTAAATCTTAATTTTTCGAAAACCCAAACAAAAGACTTAGGCAACGAACTTGATTGCTGCTACTGGAAAAAATGCTGCTTGAACTCTGCGGTAGATCGGAAAGTCTTGACTTCCTTATCGATGCCCCCTCTTCGGGTCTCTTTATTGCCCCTCCGCCATTCACCCAAAAGCCTATTCATATCTTAAACTGTGTCACACACACACAAAGTTTATCCCGAGTAAAAGTTGAATGCGCGCTTAGAATTTTTAATTGCTTTCATCAGGCGAGGAGAAGATGAGCACAAGTTGAGGAGAAGTCGCAGCTTTATTTCACTTTTTTAGTGTGTGTGCATTTTGTGGCTTCCGCATTTGGTGCGTGACGCACAAGACCTTTAAAGTGTTTTTTTTATTTTTTTTTTTTTGTTTGTGGCTGTGGGAAATGTTTCTCGAAAACTTTCGGCGCGTGCCTTGTTGTTGTTCTGTCTGACTTATGTCTCGGTTTTTCAACTTTTTCCCCGGCTGCTGTTTGCTGTTTTTATTGTCGCCCGCCCGCTAATTGCCCAATTTAATGGAAAATATTCAATGGACTTACCACCACATGGATCCCCGGCCCCTTCCGGATTTCTGTTTGCCCTCGACTTGGCTCAGACCGCTGCCGCTGCTGCACAGGGCCATCAGGCAGATCACGAAGATATAGCTGATATCCATTTTTTACTGTTTGGCTGCTGGCTGCTGGCTGTTGGCTTTTTGGCTGCTCGACAACACACACTCTCACTAAACACACTGGGTATTATTTTTCCCTTCGAGTTGTTGTTTGTTTGCGAATGGTTAGGGTGTATTGATTTTATCGAGCAATTTCGCGTTCAATTAGCGCACTATAAATGAGGCATAATCATCATTAGCATGCGCATGCCGATATTACTGCTCATATTTGTGCGATTAATTCCGATGGATCACACGGCAATCATGGGACACAACAAGAACTTGTGAGTTTTCCACGCAGAAATCCGTTTGTATCTTGAATTCGGCCGTTTCGATAGAACACTCTCGGCTCGCTCTAGTTATATTGGGTGGTTATAGATCGGTGGATCGGTAGATCGCGACGATTCGAGCGGAGGAGTGAAGATTGTTGCCCGGTTCAGTGCCAACGCTTAACTGAAACAAACGGTGCGTTCTTTCGTCCGACTCTGCGTTTGTCAGCAGCGACCCGAGATCCCCGATCCGATCGCATCGTCGGTCTTCGGGCTCACACACGATCGCCGGCCCGGCTGGTGTGTGTGTGCGAGTGGGGCGGAGCTATCCTTCGCCTGCCATTCGTTTCGCCTTCGCCAGAGCAGCCCCGCTATATGTGCCGCATCGTTCTCGTTTTCTCTGTCTTCGTGCTCGTTCCGTATGTGTTACGCTTTCGGATGTGTGTGCGGTACATAGCCCGCTTCGCCCAATAAGAAATGGCGGAAATGGAAAAACTCTGCCCGGCATTTTCGGTGTAATCGATTGTATTGCCGGATTATTTGCGCAATCTCATGAAATTTCGTCATAGCGCCGACTGCATTTAATTATATTTATTTGTCGCAATTTTTTCGCCTATTTTTGGGATTGGTTTTCATGGGTGTTTCGATACGCTTACTGTTCGACTAATAAAGGGTTTGAGCTATTATTTTCGGTTGTTGGGGAAGGTTTTTAACCTTTGCTTGTGGTTTTATTGCTGGTGAAGCAAAATAAACTCGAAAAATAAATGTTTTATATCGGTCTTAAATTAAATGATTAACAAGTTTATTAATGAGGTGGTGTTTTAAGGTTGCATTGTTGCATTTGTTGTTCATTTGGAATTTAATGTATTATTTGACCTTAATATTATGAATTTTATTATACTTTTTCGAAGTATGTATTTTTTTGTTAAAAATTATTATTTTTAATTTATTTTTAATGTTTGCTTATTTCATAAGCAACGTTTTAAAAGTTTTCTACATTAACTTTATCTTCTCATTCCCCAAGCACTCCCATACGTTGGCCAGTTCAGAACAAGTTTTCTGCTGCTTTTCGGAGTAGATTTCGGAGTAGAGTTATATACTTGGCTCGAATGCAGCCAGCTCCCTCGCTCTCAGTCGATTGTTAGCACACACACTGACATTCCGAGCTGAGTTTATGTCTTACCTTTTCCTCATCCATTGCTTGTCTGCTTCCACTAATTGGACAGTGTGTGCAGCTCAAAAAGAGCAGGTATCCCCCACCTTATATCATAAAGTCTTTCCCCACCTTCCAAAGGCTCATCTTTTCTGTCCGATCTTTCGGCCATTTTCAATGAATTACACATTTATTCGCCGTTCAGATCATGTCAAAACTGTTAATAAATGATTATAATATATATTTCCATTTATATTTAATAATCTATAAACAAAAACAGGAAGAACGTTTTCTAGCCGAACAAAATGGCGAACAGAAAGAGTTCCAATTTCGGTTTAGGCCAAAAATCCCTTGGCAAATATTAGCACAGTCTGGGCGCTGAAAAAGAGTTAGAGGAAAAGGGTGGAGGAGTTGCAGGAAATTGTGTATGTTTATTTGCTTAGGCCCCGGGGCCTGAAAAATTAGCGCGTTCTTATTAATTTTATTGCCGCGGAAAATCCAAATGATGAGACACACACGCACTGCCAGACATTCTCGGCGAGTGAGTAAGAACAGAAGGCTGGAATGTAAATAAATCATAAAATCTAAACCCCTCTCTCTCTGCTGTAGGTAGCGATCACCTCTCTTCTCGTCCCACTCGCTTTCGGAGGTTGTAAAAATAACCCGAATCGCCAGACCTACTAAAGTCTGGTGGGTCTATTCATTAACTAATGGCAGATAGCGAGAGTGGTGGTAATTTCTTTACGATAAGCAATCATCTGGCGTAATTAAAAAAATATTTTAGAACGAGGATAATAATTTAAGACTAATGGTGTTTTAAATAATATAAATAATAATATAATAAAAAAATAAAAAAAATTGTGGAACTCCAGATGAATTTAAGATAAAAATTGTAATTCCTTTCATGCTGGACTTTATTCCAAATTAAAATTGTCGGAAGTCCCTCTCTTGTTAGTTTCCTGTTTAGGAAATAAAGACATACCCATATATTTATTTTTCTAACCAGCACTCTCTGCATAATTGCTGTTGGCACTGTTAGTGCTAAGTTCGTATTTTGGTTGGCCAATACAAAACAGGTCGTAACAAATTCGAGGCTAACCGAGAGCCGACCTTCAATGAGATATGGCTAATCCATCAAAGTAATATCTATCCGTAAAACAACGCCACAACAATTCTAAACAAACCAAAACCGATCGAAGTCCAAAACCCCCGAGAGTTTCGACCTTGAAGTGAACCAAATATTTTCCAACCGACCGATGTGTGTCCTTGAACATTTGTTGAAGGTCTACGATTTGGTCAACCAACAAGGAGCTGGGACTCTGAGGAGTTTCCCAAACTCAGGTGATTAGAAAACAAGTCGAAAAGTCAAACTTTTGTTGGGTTGCATTTGCATTGGCATTTCCATAACCATATCCATTTCGTAGCACCTTCCTTGCAGGGGGAGTTGTTTCACTAAAGTGTAAAATCTCGGCTCATAATTGCAAATAATCGCCTGAGATGAAGCGCGACTAAAACGCTGGAGGCGGGGGGCGTGGTCCTGTACCTGGCAGCAGGCAGACTTCCCACTTCCCTGCTAATCGCTCACAATCGGAATTTATATGGTCGGCAATCATTTGGCATCATTTGCAACTTTGCGTCTGGGACTCCGACTCTGCACTCCTCTTCTCCCCTCTCCCTTTTTTTTCGATTTTGTCCCTCTGAATATGTAGTTGTCAAGCATTTCCGCATTAGCCACGCTGTGTCCTGTCAGCAAAATTGGTAAAATCAGCAGCAGCAGCTACGGCCACTGGCCAGGGGTCATAGGTCAGCACCGATCGCCGCATGACTCTGCTGGGCCCGTTTCGTCCCTCGCAGGGTGTGAAAATTGCTTCCAAATAAAAATTTGCAACACTACGACTTTATGGGCCTCCTGTTTCTCAAACAGCTAATGTGCCGTGCAAAAATGCTACGCTTCGATCGGGATCGGTATTGGAAATTGGAAATCAGGATCCGGGGTTCCAGGGTTCTAGGGTTCTAGGTTCAGGTTAAGGTCCCGTGATCATTGCTGCGATCATGGACAGCTCGCGATCGGAGGAGATCGTCCTCCCCTGATCTTCAGCTGAGCGTGTCGTGTCTTTGTTGATGGAAAACAGTCGGGCACTTGCTGTGTGTCTTCTGCATGTTTTATTGCACTCGATTTTACGCTCAAATCTGCTGCAGAGATCGGTGCAGATGATCGGCCAGAGATCGATATTGATCGAGCCTAATGGGCATGACATGAGACGATTAACCCGCTGCAAATGGTTGTAAATGTTTGCTCTGGCTCTTATAGAGGATCAACACGATCAGGGGTTATTTTGGTCATAATTGGGGAGTGAAATGAGTGCATTTAGCCCTAGTTTTCAAATAATCTATTATTTTAGTGCTTTATATGTTTTTAGAGTGTTTTTTATACAATTTTTGATAATCAACATTTTCAGTGTTTTATTTTTTTGTGGGAGCGAATTTATTGTGTACGTTTTTAATTCCTAGAATAAAATTCTATTTTTCCTAAGCATTGTGAATTTTTTGTCGTGAACATTAAGTAGTGGGTTCTACATATTTTTAAGCATTTTTAAGTTATTTTACTAAATTTACTAAAGTTTTTCATGCCTAAAAATAAATATTTAAATTGAGACAAATATTCATTACACAGAATTAAACCTCAGCATATTCTGCTTCCTAAGCGTAAATTATTAGAAAATTCAACCCAAGATCTCAAGATCAGCTCTGCTAGCCATCTAAGCCCCGATAATTCAGGCTACCCAGCTGCAGCCTGAAAATTGCTCAACACTCTTGGCCATAACAACCACCAATGGCCAACTCCAGATTCCAGATTCGAGACCCTGGCTTTGCGTGCTCTCCACTCCCACTCTGCCGATGCTACGATTCTGATGCCTTGGCCTGCCATTGATGACTCCACATAATTTGCTCTTGCCCACTTTTTCACTTCCAAGAAGTGGAATGAGGATGGACATGGACGGAGGGGCGAATGTATATGGGTAAGATTTGAAAATAAGCCATAATCAACGCCATCATCATCATCATCGGCAGTGGCAGGGGAAGGGGCATCCAACCATCGATGATGGTGGTCGGATGGTTGGTCTGTGGACGTCAGCCAATAAGGTAAGAGGTTTGGCCCGGTCCACCCCTCCCACCACCTCGCGCCGTGCAACAAAAACAACAGTTACCACTAACCAACTGTTGGTTCTCTTACCGCTCGAGGCGTTAATATTTTTTCTGGCCAGGTCCGCTTTAGGTTCCCACTCCCATTCCCATGCCATTCCTTTCCTTTCCCTCGTTGCGTGTCTTTCTCTTTCGCTGGGAGGTCCATTTGGTTGTTAACTTCACTCCACTACTAAACAATAAATTTTGTTGCCTTTGCTGGCTGTTCGACATGGTTCACGCACTTTAGGCCAAAATATGCCACTAATAACTACCGAAAATGGCTGTTGGACCCGAAAGAAACTCCAAAAAGTTGAGAAAAATGGGCGTTTAGTTACGCTTTGATGACAGTGTAGAATTTCGGGGTCCGACAATTTATATTTCCCGTTCCCCCGTCAGCGAAAGGAAAAGGTGGCGGCCAGTTTTTGTTACCAAAAATTAATGCACAGAGGAAAAAGTTATTCTGTCAACAAAAAAAACCTCCAATAAAAATTGCAATTGTCTATAAAAACAATACATATTTTTTGAAAGGCTTACATGTTTAGCGTTATGTTTCTAAAACAAGGCTTTTTTAATCTTCTAATTAATTTTTAAATGTATTTTTTATTCAATTATTAATTCTTTACCATATTAATGAAATGGATTTATGTATATTTATTTTCTACACATTTACTTAAAGATCTAAGTGTCATTTTTTAATAAAAATAAAAATTTCTTTTACCTCTTTTTTTCCAGTGTATGACCATGCGTTTTTATTTTTTGGTTGTTAAGTGCTTATAAAATGTTCAAATTATATCTTAGCATGCTCGGCTACATTTTCTGGCGCAGCCTAACTATAGGTGTTAAAGTTCTGCTTATCGCGAGTTAATAACAATTAAAAAGTAGCCGGTGGAATGCATAATGCATTATCATCGTCCACGTTGGCGGTCTGCCAGCTCCGGAAGTGCAATCCGCCGAGCAGCCATCGAGGAAATATGGCGGGGCGAAAGAGGAACCACTGGAGCGTGTGGTGGTGGCATGTGCAAAAGAAGTGGAGTGGTGGTGGCGATCTCTTTTCGGTGGTGGAGGAAGCCATTTTAGTGCTGACATTTTGGTAACAAGATCGGTAATGGGTCACTGGAAAATGGTAATGAAATGGTAAATATCACTCAAATGAAAGGGATTAAAATGGAACTTCTAACTTGGTACTGAATACGGTAAAAACAGAAAAAAAAATTTAGATTTTCTGCTGTAGGCTTTGTTTTTACTTCTTGAATTTCAGTTTTTTCCATACTACACCCATAATTAAACCTCCCAACTTTATTAATTTCGTATTTTTTAATTTTCTTACCACATTTTTAATCAGTCAACTGTCATTGCCACTTGGCCACTCTTTGGGTAACACACGCCCCATTCATTTATTTGCCACTCGTTTGACGGCCACCTCTTGGGCGTGTCAGCCATCAACCATCAACGATGGCTTTTTATTTTAGCGGCGTTATTGGCGCCATTTTGGTGGCAATTAATTTGAATTTTTCCTGGCGTTAATTGCACAATGACAAAGCTGTCGTCGCCTGTCGTCGTCGTCGTCAGTAGCCACCGCCTCGTCTTCATTATTTGCCGTTTAAACAACAGTCGAAGACAAGTTGCTACCGCTTCGCCCTCTTTTTTTTTTGGTTTTTGTGACGCGTCACAAAAGCTCACACAAAAAAGCCGAGAGATCTTAGTAGCAGCATCCGCAACACAAAATACAAAGCGAAGACAAAAACACCAAATAGCAAACAACAAAAAAACAAGTTGGCCAAAAGCCACTCAGCCACTTGGCTTGCGTTGGTCGCAGTGACTATCGACCGTGTTTGCCTATTTGTTTATGGCCTTAAGCCGCCTCGGCTGCCGCCTGTCAATAACTGTGGGAAAAGCCAACAAAACTTGATGCGCACCTACCGTCTGCGAGGAACGGGGCGAGTTGAGGGGCGATGAGGGGGCGGCGAAATCGAGATCATTGGAGATCAGTGGCGTTAAATGGTAATCGAGAGTGGCTGCCCTTGTTCCAGATGGATCCTCCAAGATCGTTGGCTTATCGTAGCAGCAGATAAAGTTTAAGTGATCCTTGGTGGATACGAGGTGGTTTCTAAGTACGGTAAGTGTAGGAAATAAATGAATTATAAATTCCTTGGGTTTTATTCAGAATTTTTAACCAAGAATTAAAAGTTATCAAAATAAAAATTACTTTTAAAATTGTATCTTTTTTTATATTTGAATGATTTAAAGCTTTGTAAAAACTTAATTTATAATTGTACCATTTTTAAACTTTATTTATGTACAAATGTATTTATGTATCCAACTGTTAAAGCTTGGGAAAATACTTTTTCGCATTTTTTTTTCAAATTAAAGTGTAAAGTTATTAAAAGTAGGGTAATAGCATTAGTTTAAAACGAAATCTTCAACCTTTTTTTCTATTATACATATTGCTTTTGTATATCCTTTTCGATCACTTTATAAAACTGAAATAAGTTCTCTTCATCAAACACCCGCGATCCATTCGCACGATCTCGATCACGTAGAACGACCACCCAAAATGGTTTATTCCGCTTCCTGGAAACGCACACTTTGTTCGCCCCATATGACTAATTAATATGTGGCCTTTTTGGCACAATTGTTTGGCTACCGATCGCTTCGAGGATTTCCAGGAAGATTACACAAATAATTAAGTTGTTTAAGGGTTCATTATTTTTCACGGCTTTTGTCGGCCTCCGAACTGCTGACCTTTTGTTCGGGCGGCACAAGTCACACGTACAAATGTAGGTACATTTATATGGAGACTGGAGGGTAGCAGAACCAATAGCTGGCCACTTAAAATCGATTTCGAGGATTCAGCTTTATCCTTCGGCCATAGCGAATGGGGGCCGGGATTTCGATTGGGATTGGAATCGGGACTGAACCTATTATCCTATTCAATATCCGATGGAAGACAGAGCGATGTCGTACGTGGCTGCCGATGGGTCGGCGGCATTGGGTCAAAGGGCAGCGTCAAAGGCGTCACCAGGTCGCGACGCGATCTTGGCGCCAAAAAGAATGCCTGGAAGTGAGGGCCCCCGCACCCAATTGGATTCGCACTTCATAAAATGCATAATCTAATTGCGGCCCCACACGAAAATCGGAAAATTCAATTATTAAGTAGTAAGTAGTAGGCAGGAAACCCAGCGACATCAAGGCGGCGCCAAACCTGCACTTGATTTCCCTCCATTGATCTCCACAGTCTGACGCAATAATTAAGTCATTTTAATTATTAGATGACAGCCACCAAAAGCAGAACCAAAACTAAAACCAAAACACAGGTCGGGCGCACAAAAAAGAAACTCAGCCGCCGCCGACTATTTTTGGTATTTTCCCTCGGTCTCGCCAAATCCTCGAGAGAGTATTTTTTGTTTATTTTGACTTGATTCAGGTTTTTCACACATTCGCTGGCGTTTTTTCCGAGCGCTGGCGGCGCGACAACTCGGAA
The DNA here is from genome assembly GCF_030179915.1 of Drosophila takahashii. NCBI lineage: Eukaryota > Metazoa > Arthropoda > Insecta > Diptera > Drosophilidae > Drosophila > Drosophila takahashii. The sequence goes on from NC_091678.1 coordinate 15,932,514, forward strand.
CGAATTTTGGTCAGCAGTTAATAAGTTTCCACATTTTATGCAAGTGTCTCCCGCACTCTACTTTGTTTTTCTTTTGTCGTCATTGAGTAGTTTGGGAAATTTACACGCTTAAGTGGATGCACAATGAGCAGGGAAAACAGGAGACTTACTCACGTACACGTGCCGTTTCGTTTCGTTTCGTGAGTTGATCAAGGACTTTTTGATTGTTTTTCTAGGGTACATTGACTTTTGCCTGCGCCTGAAGACCGCTCGAAGCATGTCCGGATATCCAAAATTCTCTAAGTAGGGCTCGGCTGTTCGCTAAGCCCCTGTTTGGTTATTTAGTCGCCGTTTTTTCCCACTCGGATTGGCATTTTAAGTGGCCGTGTCGGGTGGTCCGGGAAAACTGTGGATGGCTAACTAAGATTTTGGTTTCACATGACAAGGAAGCAATTAAGGGTTTTGAGAGAAGGACAAGCAGATGCTCGAATATTTTTTTAAACCAAATAATAGTGTTCTTTTCTACAGTTTATCAGGTTCTAATTTCTAAATTTTTAATAAATGCGGAATTATAATAAAATGTTTTCAAATTTTTTATGTGTATTTTATTTTTGTTACCAAATATTTGTGTTTTTTTTTATACCTACACTTCCTTAGGAACTATTTTCTCTGCTTAAATTAAAGTGTTCTTAAATTATTTACGCTAAAAATATTACCTTTGGTTTTTATAAAGATTTTCCCTAAAAGTGTAATTCTATGATTAAAAGTTATACCTTGGCTACTATTCTTTTTTTTGCCTCCATTATTGCCAAAAAAACAACCTGAAAATACTGAATACTAAGTGATCTCCAATTGATAAAAGATCCTGTGCAGCTAATGCTAATCCCTCTCGAACGCAGAGTTTCCCATGAGAAGAGTCAACACAAAGTGCAGCAATCCCCGAAAACATTCCCATGCCCGGTTGGTAAAACTGTATGAGAGTGAGTTGGGAAATTCCCCAGGACAACGTGGCATTTTCTTTCTCGGCTTTTGCCCTATTACTTGCCGCTCAATGAAAGTTGCGTTTGTTTTATAATCGTATATATTTTCCCCGCTTGTCGGCACTTTCTCTGTGAGAGAGCAATCGAAGCAACTTACTGTTCATATAAAGATTAAATTTTGGGTGGCATTTTTCGTAGGAAAGATAAGGCCTAAAGGGAATCGGAATCGGATCGGGTTTGTTGCCTCGACCTCACCCATTGACCAAAACTCGCTCCCCGAAAATGGGAAAAAAATACAGATGAAGACATAAAGCGTGGCTAATCGAACATTTCGAGCAGAGTCGGTTTGAGTCAAGTCGAAGTCAGATTCACACCGGCGATAAGCGGCCTAACCAATATCTACAGGTGATAATTATATAATTTGTGACGGATGGACAAGCACATAAAAATGTTTCACTACAGAATATTTTTTATAGTCACTCTTCGCCTTCTCTGTTTGCCGTCGAGTGTCTTTTGTCTTTCGCCTCTATTTCTTTGTTTGCTGACGATGGCATGAGTTAGGAGGTGTGGCCCATACACCCAGACAAAAATGGACTATATAGAAAAATGGAATAAACCTAAGGCTGCGAAACGTTTTATATAATTTCGTTTTGGCTAAGAACCTTTGAATTTATTGCCAAAAACTTTTAGTGCTTAAAGCCTCTTTAAAAAAAGTACTATTTCATATTAGATTCTTCTGTCTTCCATGAAATATTCCCAGCATCACAAATTAATATTATTAATTATTTTAATGAAACTTCAATTTGTTTTTTTATATTATATTCTATTAGCAATAAAATAGAAATTACTTATATTTATATTATTTAATGAAATCTCTTTTAAGTTAAAATAAGTATACAAGTGTATTCCCTTTTAATTTGAGTGCATGAAGCTCGAGTAATGCCGATGGGAAAGTGACGGCAAAGGAGTGAAAATTGTAGCACTGGGTGGGCCGTGGGAGTTTCTGCAAAGAGCTCACACATAGAGGATATAGATAGATGGGTAGGAAGCATTCCCAGGTCCTCTAGATACTCCAAACACGATCTGTCCGCCGTGGCTCGCCTTTTGTTCGTGCTTAATTGTCGTTGCGGGGAATTGTTTGGAATTGCTGGTTTGGGTTTTGGCGGATTCCGTAAATTTCGCATTCGTTCCGAGCCGCAGAGCTATGGGCTATTCGTCATTCGCTTGTCCGACCGCCTGACCATGGCCATCATTATCATCATCCGACCGATCATGATCTTGTTTGATTTTTTGCGACTTAGCAAAAATTACTTTTTGCTGGACGAAGTCCTCTGCGTTGGTCCTCTGCTGGCTGGCCGCGCGTTCTTTTCACAGCATTTCACAGTTTTTGTGGCCCATATTAATTTCGCAAACGTTTTAAATGGCTAAGACGGAGGCCCATAACTTTAAATATGCCATGTGAAGCACCGAAGAAGCGAGGAAAAAACCAATCTCGAACCAAAAATCCTTTTTCCTGTGACAGTTTGGCATCAGCAAAAAGATGAGCAAAAAATTCTGTCTGTTGTTGATTCTGCTGCTGCTTTTTGGCATTTTTGTGTACGCATTTCATTTGAGTTTTCGGATTTTTTCTTGACTGTTTTTTCGACATTTCATCAGCGAGAGCGTGCAATTCTCCGGAGACATTTTTGTGCTGGCCAGCAAAAAACTAGAACGAACCCCGGAGATTTATTTCTTTCGTTAAGGATTTCTGAGACGGTTTTGCATTGCAGATCCTTGTTACGCGGCGGATTCGTCATTATCTTCATGGGATCTGCGGATCCCGAGCTGTCAGTCAGTCGGTGTCCATTTCGAGATCTCTCCTCCTTCGATCCTTTTGGGCAGTCAACTCTCGTCATGGCATCGTGGCAAATGTTTAACATTTGTACGCCTGTTTTTTATTTATTAATTTCTGCTTAGCTTTTTCGAGATTATTTCGCTTTAGGCCAGGGCAATAAAAAACGTTTCTTTTGTTTCTTGTTTGGCCATTTTTTTGTCCAATAATAAAGAAATATTTTTAATAAGCTTTCATTCATTTTTAACGAGGGTTAAACATTCTGTAGCGACATTCATTTTTTCCTGCGATTCGATTTGATTCATCTAATGGATTTTTGGTAGCTGATCAAAATGGACCCATGGGAGCCACTCGAATGATGTGTACAAAATCTGTAAATTCAATCAAATTGCAATTAACTGGATGAGTAACATGTGGTGAGTAGTCGGGCAGCTTTGTCGGTACTTGCGGATTTTGTTATAAAGAATTTCGGAATTTAAGAAAATATTTATTTGTATTAGACATAAACATAATAATAATCTACTTAACATTTTCCATAAAAATATTAAATAAATATATTTTTGTTAAATTTTTAATTTCTCTATTGTATTACTTAAGTTATATAAAATCTTATACTATCTCGAAACCTTGCAATTTATTTATGCTCAGTACCTTTACATCATCTTATAACCAAACAAGTGATTTTATTTTACGCATCTGGAACTCGGTCCAAGTCAACAACCGACCCCATTTAATTTGCCAAGAGTGTATCGCACAGGTGGAAGATTCGAAGGGCGGGGAGGGGGCCACTAGGCAATCTGAAAATTGCAGACATCGAGGCAGACACACGCCCCATTAGGCCCGACATTATCGTTTCCATTTCCAGACATTTTGCAAAGCATTTCGGATTGGAGAATGGGGAAAACGAAAATGAAAATTGACATTGAAATGGAAATGCAAATGGAAATGGAAACGGAGTTGGCTCGGTGGCCATGTGGCCACCCATCTGTTTTTATACCCATAATGGACCGCTCAATATGCAAGACAATTAATGAGGAAGTTGGGTGAGGTTATGGATGATAAGACAACTGAATGGCCAGCAGATCGAATCGCTTCTGGATGAAAAGCGGGCCACTTGTGGCGCAAATCGTTTAAAAAACATTTGCAATTGTGCGATCGGTTGTTTTTTGGTTACTGTTTTTGGGCCACCCTGAAGGTCCTGGAGGATGTGCCGACAAAAGGAACTAACTGTTCATCGCACACGTTGAAGATGAAGAGGAAAGGACCGAAATCGACCGACGGACAGAGGCGTTTGTATGCCAGCAACTGACAGCCAAAGAATGGGCCAAAATCTTAGTCGATAAGGAGGCAGGGTCCTCCTCACCCTCTGTGAAAGTAAATGCTTGTCAGCTGCGGCAGGAAACACACAACACACACCCAAAAAAAAAGAGAAAAAAGAAGAGAAATAAAAGTTAATAATGTCTTCATTATTGTTGAAGCGTAACTAACGTGGTTTACACATATTAGCCGGACCAGCTCGCTGGGAAAGGTGAAAGACAGCGTTGAAAATTGCCATCTAGGTGGGCCCAAGTCCGATCAATGAGACCTTAACCGATCCGGATCCACAATTGTATCTGCTTCTCATTCCCAGCCCCTCACCATGCATATATCAGCTGTGATAAGGCGTAAGGCCCCTGCCGGTTGACATGACACAATTTTTATTCAAATGGCCAGCAACATGAGGCTGCATTATCGCCGGTGGGAATGTCGCACAAGACGCGAGCGAAGACGATGAGGCTGTGCACAGTGGAACCACTATATTTGAAATTCAACTTATTAGAATAATAAATGATTTATAAAAAATCCGAAAACCGTTGTTGTTAATAAGAAATAAATAAAAACGTATACTTAATATAAAGAAATTTAAGAAAATGAATTAAAAGGTTGCCATTGCGAAAAAATACATGTTGAACATGTTGGGAATTATAGAGTGACAGTGCAAATAATCTGGAGATGTACAATGCACTTTATTTATTTTAAACTATATACATATTGAGACCCGATTTTTTTTTTAATTATTATTTAATTGAAAACTGATTTTTAGTTTTTAGCCCCTTGGAAATTCTTCTCAATACTATTAATTTCATCCAACTTTTTCAGTTGCCTCCGTGCCAGTGTGCGAATAATGGGATCCCCTGGCGAGCATAACTTTATCACTTCATTTGCTGCCGGTGCTGCAGTTTGACCATCACTTCAGTTCACTGCTTCCACTTCTTTTATTTCGCCTCCCTTCGGTCCTCGGACTCGGTTTTCCGACTTCATCGACCGCATGCCGCGTGTGGCGGTAGCCAAGATTGAGCCAAGATCGGTCCAGAGACTGAAGACCGGACCGGAGCGTCGTCGGTCCGCTCGTCATCATCAACATATGCAGCTCTATGTCGGACCAACCGCACAGCAGCCCAACAAAACAGGCGACCACCCAGATCAGCCCAACCTGAGATCTCGTAGAGAATATTATGGGACTGGGACTGGGATTGGGAATGGGAATGCGAATAGGAATCGGAATGGAACATAGGGACTGCCCGTTGCGTTTGGCATTCTTCGAGCTGTCGTCGCCCCTGACTAGCAACGGAGATAAATGGTAACAGACTCTGGATAGAGCGGTATCCCATACAGAGTCGCAAATTGGCAGCTGGTCGTCAAGTGCTTCCGTTTGCTTTCCCTTTCCCAGTTTTCCCATCGGCAGGCCGCTTCCATTGGTCAGTTCCGGCGCCGCATATGCCGCAGAGATAAAAATAAATAAGGGAAAGAATTGGGAAATTAAAGTGATCCCCCCACAAGCCCATGATAATACCAACTAAATGCCCATAACTGATAGGCGGATCTGGTGAAAAGAATATACAGTGCAACTTCGGTATGTCGAATGAAAAAGAAATGTACGATCTAATTTTTCCACAATATATTATAATCAAAGAAAACTTTTTAAATAAATATTTTTTATTTATTTTTACCATTAGAAATAAACATCTATATTTTTTAAATATTTCATAAAAGGAAAAATATTAGTTACCATTAATATTTTTAAAAACGTAGTAAACTTATAATGAAAGTCTCAGAATTAATTTGTAATTTTCATAGTTTTGGTAGTCATTAAATTCTACGTAAAGTTAAGCTTAAGTGTTGCACCAATTCGTCTTGGCGAGGCATCACTGTAGTTGTATATCTTTTTGACCAATGCGGAACAGTTGAGCAGCTGCCCTGAGGCCAGATATGTCGCCTGGATGTGGGACAAAGTAATGCGGCATATTTAGTGGGTTTTATATGTTAGCATAAGGAGGATGGAGAGGGAGGGGGCTGCGAGAGAGCGAGGAGTGAGGAGGGCATAAAACGAGAGCAAACGACTAAAAGGCTCTGGCTGTCGTCGTGGCCAGATAAGATTAAAAACAATTTTATTGCAGCTCTTTAGTTGGACTCGCTTGGCTGGGATCCCAAAACACAAACTCAAGCCCGAGCTGAAGACCAAGCCGAAACCGAAACTGAAACCCAAGAGCCTGTAATTTAATTAATTTAATTTTTATTCAAAAAAATGCCTTTTGATAAGCGCAGACAAAGTTGAGGCCCCACAGCTGAACAAGCAGGCTCCCACATTCCTTAACAAAAAACCCAAAGACGGAAAAAAAGAGGCCGAATGATTGTGGCTTAAATCGATTAATGCTCCTAATCTGAGCCAAGAATCTTCGGTGCTGTGGGATCTGCGCTCGGTCTTCATTCAGGCTTTAACTCCAGCTCCAGCCCTCTCGCTCGCTCATTGATTCATTAAAGATTTTTATTAAAAGGTTTTAATACTCACATTAACTCCACACGATCGCCGGATCGAGTGAGGAGTTGTACTGCCATTGGTCAAGTTTTAATGCTGGATCTGAATCTGAATCCGAATCTGTATCTGAATCCCCGGTGCTGGCGCTTCTTTTTGCGCTGTCATCCATCGTGTCATGTTTTGTGCTTTTTCATGCCGCCTCTTTTTCATTTTCCTCTTCTTTCTCTCCGCTTTTTTGTGGAAAGTGTGAGAAAGGAAATATCTTCATTGTGCGATCAGTCGAGCGATCAGCGATCGACAATCCACAACAAAGTGCAGCCCTATGCAGCATTAATTGTGCCACAAAAGATCAACAAGTCAGGGCGTTGATGATTGGCTTCATCTTCATTAAGATCGGATCGGATTGGATTGGATTGGATCGGCTTGGACGCTATGGGTATGTGCATGGGCTCACCTCACCACAGGAATGTTAAAAACGCAAACGCGCATTTAATTTTCCCATTTCGGGCCGCTACAAAATATGGTTTTGTTTCTTAATGTTTCACAATTTGTTATTGGCTCGGGCCTAAGAGGTTCTAATTGAGATGAAGTCAGGTCGGCCCGAGACTAGGCATTAATTGAATTGACAACCCCCAGGTCTAAAAATGGACGGAAAACAGCAGCTGGCGCTATGTCCACAACGGAACACTGAGGGAAATTTCATAAGAAAGGAGGAATAAGGCCTTAATTTTAATATTTGTTACCTTTATTCAGATAATATAAAACAACTCTCTGCAAAATGTAGGACCTACAAAAGTAATTAATTTGTAAAAAATAAATATTAGTTAACAATCAAAAATCAATCAAAGCGTTTTAAATATTTTCACAATACCTGCTGTATTGGTAAATGGCACAACAATTTTTTCTGTGCATTTACTGCGATCCGATCAAGGAGTGCTCGCTTCTGGCTTCGACTCCAGCTCCATCTCCATCTCCAACACCATGTTGGACCATTAAGCGACCAAAGCGGGCCAAACCTGAACACGGAAAAAGGTTAAAAGGTTCAACATTTCATTGTTGCTGTTGCCTTTGAATTAATTTTTATTGTTATTGTCTTTTTTTGGTGGCTTGCTCTCGGGCTGTGAACTCAATTAAATGAAACGCCAGGCGATCCGATCGGAGATGTCATCGCTTTTACAGTATGGAAAGCAGCCGCAGCAGCTGGTGGCGCCTCCAAAAACCGAAGCCTTTTTTTCGTTTTGGTGTGACATGTGGCGACAAATTGAGGTTACGTATGGTACAGACATATATGGTGGAGGGATCTGGAGTATGAGGGGGCTATCCCCACGATTTCATGCTGGGGTGTTGATGTGTGGCCAAGTGAGGGCGATTTCTGAAACTGAAAAGGAACTGGCGCTGCGAGGGGAATTAATCAAGGTTAGAGTGCCGAATGGTTGGGGTAGGTCGGGGATATAGAGAGCTTGGAATTTTCAGACATAAGTGAAAAATGGAAATTAATTAGGAAATTAGTTGATTTGTACAATATTGATATTATTGCAATGCTACAATCAGAATAAAGAATTAATGGAAAATTCATTATTGAACATATTAAGATTTAAAAACTATTTTAAATAGTTTACTTTATATCCTTTTTCATTTTTTCATACTTGGCTTATCTATAAATGAGTCATTATTTCAATATTAAACTTTTATGCTAATTATCTCTTCTTCATTTCTATCAATACAATCGTACCATCATTATTACCATGGTAATTATCATGATCACGGATGAGGGGCTCAGCCTAAGTGCTGTGTGCTCCACTAGCACAACTCAATCTCAATCTGCACCGAAGCCTGGCCAGAGATCGCCCCTGGGTCAACATCTCAGGAGTAGCCGAAGATGCGGCAGCCACCAAGCGGCAAACCAAACCAAAGAGAACCTAGGCAAACTAAACCAACTAAACCGAACCAATCAAGCGATAAAACATCCAAAACTAAGCAAACAGAGAGGGACAAACAGCAGGGCCTGCAGATCGTGTGGATGTCTATATGGATTCGGATTCGGACGACTGGCCCAGGGGCGATCAGGGAACGGGTAGAGATCTTGGCGATCGGTAAATTTGAAAGAAAATTAAATCCGTAAATGAGGAAATCAAATATCGTAAAGTGCGCAGTCTTGGTGGCAAGTGGATTTCATGGATGAGCTGGAGGGGGAGGAGGATGGGATGGTATGCTATGCTATGGGATATTCGGAGGGTTGGCGGGGAGTAAGGCACTTGCTTTGCCCATCTTCCCATGAATGTGAGCAAACAGAGAGTGAGAGGCCAAGGCAGCAAAAGAGATTTTAGCGTTTTGCCGCCTAGACCTAAACATCTTCACTGAGAAAAAATATACCTAAAAAGAATAACAATTTGAACAATTTAATTATGTTAGTAGTTGTAAGGAAATGAAATATTTATTTACTAAACCTAATTAAATAATAATTGCTTAAATAAAATATTATTTGCATGTTAAATAAATTGGCATTTAAGAACATTAACCTACATGTTTGAAATGAAATCTAAAAATCCATTACAACTAATTATTATTTTTTACACACTTTTTACAATATTAAAATTCCAATTTAGACTTTATTTTTGGAAATTAAAAATCTTAATTATTTATAAAAACAAGATTGGCAAGATTTCTTTCAGTGGTTCGTTGCCCACTCCTCCTCCTCCTTCCTCCCTCACCACCTTCTAGTCCTCCTCGCTTCCTTCTCTCTCCGATTTGTTTGCCCAAAACATTTCTCAATTCGCTGATGCATTTTATGAACGCGTGCAGGGCGCTGTTCAAACAAAAGGCTAAATGCATTCTTAACCTTTTTCCCCGCCGGCCCCTTTGCGTACCTGTATTGGCCATATAGCACGGATATACATATGGTCTGGTATATAGGGTTAAGGTCGTGGCGCGTGAGTTCTTTAAATTGACACAACAAACAAAATCGGGAATTTGAGAATTTGTTAAAAAAACAGAAATCAGAATGCACTTTTCGGGCCAAGAAGGGAAAATGAAAATGGCTTAATTAGTCGCTGGCGGCTGGAAACCCTTGAAGACGCAGACTTTTCCCGTCCCCGTACTGACAAAATATTTGCCAAACTCTTTTGACAGCTGTCAAGTGGTGAGCCGGAAAATGGAAACGTAGCATTCAATTTTTAATTTCCCTTCGGCTTTGCTTTTTGGGGATCTGTTTTCCTATGCAAATTTGCCGAAGCACTTTGTGTGTGGTTGGGATCTTTCTCCTGTCAAACTCCATTTTCCAGCTACATGCCTGAGAGCACTCGAAAATAAAAAGAAACTGTTTTTTGTTTTGCCCAAATGAAATTTTCGCCTAATCTTGCACATGTGAAGAGCGAGCAGCTGAGCAGGAAGTGATTTTCCAATGATTAACTTTGCTGAAAGGGGATTTCTTTCGGCTGCACACGATCGACGGATAGATAGATGGATAGATACATGTACAAATCTATAGATGCCCAGATACAGGGATACGCAGGCGAAAAAGAGGCTCTCAGGGGCCGGCGATCGTGTTTTACCTTTTTGCTTATCATCAAGCAGACATCGCCGATCGGCGCTCATTCATAAAAGTGCACAAAGTTGACAATCTTACTCAACTCCTGCCGATGCATAAAGATAACTGAGATATATACGGGTTAATGAGTCTGCTCCCTGCCTTTCAGCTTTTCCTTCTCACTGGGCAAAAGTATCGATTGCACTTGGCCAAACGGGGCTAAATGAAAAACTGGTACATCGCTGATGATCTGGGGCGGTGTTTCTTTTTTTCTCACACACACGCCGCTTAGATTAGAGATGGGTTCGTGAAGAGAAGTTTGGAAACTTATTCTATAATATTTAAGAAAAAAAATTATATAAAAACCAATTGGCTTAAATTATTAATTACCTACGTAGTAAAAAATTTGTTAAAGTATATTTTTTTAAATTTGCTTTTAATTATTTTTATTTGTTTTAATCATTAATCATTAAAAAATAGTTATAACAGACACAACAAATTATATTTACAACAAATAAACAGCAAATTTATTTACCTTTGTTAACAATTATAAAGTATTTCTATAAGATTACAAAAATACCCACATTTTTTTTATGTTTTTGTTGAAGATATTCTGTCAATCTAAATTTTAATATTAAAATTCAATCCTGTTTATAAAAAGTGCTTACAAAATATGGCAATTTCATCTAAAAAACTTAAGATTGCGTGACTGAAACGCAATCACGGGCTCACCTCCGAAACAGGTACACGATGTGGCCATCCCAAGAGGAAGCGGGAGATGTGGCAGCAACTTTGGCGGTCCTTTTCCAGGAAGTTGCGCCTGGCGTGCGCGCTCATCGCAGCTGCCATCCAGCAATCCCAGGCAACTCAAGCCATCCAGCTGAACTCTCATTCACGCGAGTCTCGGCCCATACCCGTCTCCCTCTTTCACATCTTAAGTTTTATGCAAATTAAACAACGGCAGCAGCATCAGCAGCTACGTGAGTTTTTAGCCTACTTTATGGGCCCTGCTCATTGTCAGCTTCTTTTCGATGCAGTAATGCCAAGGGGGGATTACAAAAAATTAGCTAGGAATATGCATTTAGGGAAAATGCAATCTTAGATAACTTTTTAAAGATATAAATAGTTATGCATTTCTTGAATAACAAACAGTTATATTAAAATGCATTACATTTATAGTAATTGGATCTTTATAATTTTAAATATTTCATAGTTGGAATAGGGTTAATGTATTAAATATTTGATATAGTAAAAAACTGAATTTATAATAAATTAATATGACATTTCTTCTTAAAAAAAGCATTAAATTTGCTAATCGACGGTAATAAATTTATAAGTTATACTAAAAAAAAAGTCTTGGAAAAAATCAGAATCTGGTGCAAACAGTTTAGGAAGACCAAAACTTTTTTTTTTATTATACCCGTTACTCGTAGAGTAAAAGGGTATATTAGATTCGTGCAAAAGTATGTAACAGGTAGAAGGAAGCGTTTCCGACCCTATAAACTATATATATTCTTGATCGGGATCACTAGCCAAGTCGATCTAGCCATGTCCGTCTGTCCGTCTGTCTGTCCGTCTGTCTGTCTGTCTGTCTGTCTGTCTGTCTGTCTGTCTGTCTGTCTGTCTGTCTGTCTGTCTGTCTGTCTGTCTGTCTGTCTGTCTGTCTGTCTGTCTGTCTGTCTGTATGAACGCTGAGATCTCGGAAACTATAAAAGCTAGAAGATTGACATTTTGCATGCAGATTCTAGGAGTTCCTACGCAGCGCAAGTTTGTTTCAAAAGGGTGCCACGCCCCCTCTAACGCCCACAATCGCTTATATACGATTTTAAAAATTTCAATATTTTGGAAAAGTAAAAATGCAGTTTTATTGTGTTTATCAATACCTATCGAAATGTAGAAGAAATTTTTTAAATCGGACCATTCGTTAAAAAGTTACGGCGGATCAAAGTTTTTCTCCATCTCTTTCGCACTCCCTTTAGCTGAGTAACGGGTATCTGATAGTCGGGGCACCCGACTATAGCGTTCTCTCTTGTTTTTATTTTGAATAATTGCTTTTTTCTATTTGTAGTAAAGTATGTTAGTTTAGAAGTGGAATCTTTTGTAAATGTAATAAGTATAAGTTTTAAAATCATACTTTGCTTGCACCATCAAAATCAAGCTGACCATAGCCAAATTGGCAACTCTGTTGCCGGATTGCTGGTGTTGTTGCTGCTGTGGCACTTGTTGTCGAGCTGTCCAACTGTCGAGGTATGTAGGTACTCGGCACTTAAGCACTGCCAGTTTTTGAGTTCCCCTTCGTATCTGTATCTGCAAGATTGTCGTGTACCTTTTTGTTGTCTATTAGCGAACAGCATTTTCGCTCGGATACGGAACTCGCATTCACATTCGCATATGCGCATGCGCTTGAGCGGATTTAGCTTAATTTAAATCCAAATCTCTGTGTACGAAGCGATCGCTCTTCGGCAGTTTATTGTTTTGCATCTCATCGCCCCATTGTGTTGCTCAAGTAGTAAGGGTTCTATATCCCAGTCCTAATCAGGGGTTCGGGCAGAGAGTTCAAAGAGGCAGGGGCAGGGGCGTTAGGGTAATGCCGGGAAATTGGACTACATTTCGTAAGCATTAAGCCTCCTCGGGCGATTTCCTAAAGGGCCCTTCACAACAGTCTTTGACATTCGCAAATCTCCAGATAAATTTCAAGAGGAAATACAAACGGATTTTGACATTTTCCCAATCCCCAAGCAAACAGTTTATGAATTGAAATTGCGACATTGAGTTGGTAGCACGAAAATGATCTTAATAGTGGGTCTTAAACATATCTAAGCTGAGTTAAAAAAAGAAAGGTTAACTCATAGATTTAACTGAAAGATTTATCATCAATTCGTTGACATAAAATACAATAAAATATTATTTTAATTAATTAGTCAATTTCACGATAAAATTGGTAATCTTTTAGTAATGACAAAACTAATAATATAAATAAAATTGGTTAAATGTATTTTATTAATTCATTTTACTTATGGCTTATATATAACCACTTAAACAGTCATATCCGTAGTTCCCACATCTCGAGGCTACTTCCTCGCACTTTACCAGGAAAAACAAACGAAACCAATAGCCGAGGAACAACAATCAATAATGGTTATTAATAAAGACATGTGTACTCAGTCATAAAAGAAGGCAACTTTTAAATGCAAGCCAAACTATGAAAGGGGCTGATAGCGCATGGGCATGGGAGATATTGTATCTTGCAGATAACTTTGACTTGACGTACACAAAGGTAAATTGTGGCAGATATAGCCGAGTTGTGAGGAATGCGCCATTGCTGGGCGACACACCCACTTTCAAAACAAAGCAAAGTCCCAGGCCCCCATCCCCGTCCCATCTCCACTGGAAAACATGTGCTCCACCAAGGAACCAACAAAATAAAGAAAGGGAACCATAACCAGAAAGACAGACGTCCCAACGACGGCCCAACCTAAACTCAGTCAGCCAGGCAGTCTGTCAGTATCAGTGCGAGTATCACAATTCAATTAAGATTTATTTTTTGTTGTTAAACAATTTGTTGTTATTGTTTGCCCCGGCCGAGAGTGCTTTATATTAGGTATTTTCTATATTTATTTCCCATTCCCATTGATGGGAACGTGGAAATTTGTTTGACTTGTGCTTGTGTCGAGAGGAAATTCCTGGAAATCGCATTTGCGGCACTGATCGTTTCCTTTCAACTTTTTCCTTCAACCTGTTTCACGGCGATGTTTAATGACAATATCTCTTTTTGGCGTGGGAGAATCGAAATAAGAAGAGAGGAGAAGAGTGTCTTATCTGCAGCGTGGGAGTATCATTACTTGCTTAACCCGAACCCGAACCCAAGTGTTTTCCCCCTCCGCTGGCAAGGTATTTACGGCTGGGCGATTAATTAATTAGCGCAATGCTAATTATAAACTTAATGAAAGCCATTCGATTAAATGTGCGAAAAGGCGGGGGGAAATATTTAAAAGTTATTAATCGACGGCTAATTGAACAAAGTTTTTACATTAAACAAAAGATAAGAGCAGCGCCAAAAAGGGAGTCTGTTGTGCAATAAAAATTCATTTCAATTCGTTTACGCGTAATGAAATGGAAGTCATATAAACGTGGCCAGGACAGTTATTGAATGTGAATCTGAATCCGTGTGTTCAGTCCTTAGTATCTGTGCCCCTGGCTGGAAGCCCAAAGCCAGACAAAGTTGTTGCCCAGCTGCTGGCGTTCGTACTTTTCTGGGGGTCCAGGGATGGGTATCCCCCATCAAATCACATTATTACGAGTGTTTTGCCATTCAGCTCGGTCTCAACTGCTGCTTCTGCTTTTGCTGCTACTCTTCATCTTCATCTTTTTTTGTTTTAGCCCGCTGAATTTGTTGTTAGCCCCAAAGTCTTGTCCTTTTCACTCTCACGTTTTTTTTATCTCACCCCGGGCAAATATTGGGTAGCCCCTGTGTGAGTATTGCGAAGAAGCTTTAATGGAATCTCGTCATAAATTCAAATTTTATTACTGCTCATATTACCGCTGTGCTCGCCGAGGAGGAGGTTCGGGGCAAACGAGCCAGACAGGGGGAACGGGTGCCAGGCCAACTTATATGGCAATATGATGCGGGGTGTATATACCAACAAACACATGCCAATTTGGTCAAGCGGGAAAAAAGTGCGTGATTCGGAGAAAGAGATGTGGAGCCATTCTACAGTGGTTTTATTTTTTAGCTCAGTAATGTGTGGTTATAACAAAAAATTCTTCTTAACTTCTTCTATTTATTTTTTAGAAATTGTACGAAACATTCAATGCAACACTGTATCTCATTCACGGTATTAATTAAAAATACGCCCTTCTCCGCGCTTCTCATTTCCTCTTCGGCACTTCCGCCGCCAGGTGTCTCCCCTCCTGCGAGCTTCCCTTTTTGATTGTCCTTCAACCAGTGTGCCTGGCGAAATGACAGCACACAAAACAGCGAGCTTCAATCACGCGCAATTAATCTGCTCGAAAATCCTTTTATAGATAATCGCGCACACAAGCTCAGACGCTCACACACACTGTCGCGAGTATCCTGTGCAGTTTTACGACAATTGTTATTGTTATTGAGGCATTTTCGAAATGAACAATTTCAGCGCTGACGACCAAGTTGAATGACAAGAGCCATAGTATGGGGAAAGGGGTACAAGAGCTGGAGGAGCATGTCAATGATGATGACAACAACGACGACGACGAAGGCTCCTGCCAAGCGTCTCCTCCTGCATGCATCATAATAATAAAACACACAGACACACACAGTGGAATCGGCGGACGAAAGATACTTCTTGACGGACAAGGACAACATCGTGGAATGCAACGGGATGGGGAAAAGTCGGGGGATAGCGCCCCAGGCGGTTCTAAAAGCGTCAACGCAAATTAGCAGCAAAGTGTAAATTGGAAATGCTTTTTTTGGTGCACCCCACACACACAGATGGAGTTGCAGGTGGGGATTGAGTATGGTCTTGGGTTTTGGAGCCATGGGGAGCTGCCTTTTTAGGGCCTTTAATTAAGTTGTTATTTGGCCTGCTGATTAGAGGCAACATTTTTTGTATCCTGCACTCGGAGAAAATATTTTAGTGGCGCCAAAATATTTAAAATTTTTTGAAACTACATTTGCCCTCATGCATTTCATATTCATATTTATATGGCTCTTTTTATTATAAACCATTTTACTAAAAATTCTGAAAGAAAAATCCATAAAATCTATCGTAAAAACATTTTTTCTTGTGTTCATCTTTAGTTCTCACTGCTTGCAAGCCTTTAATGGATTGGAGATCCGTTTGCGGTTTGATCAATGGCAGCTACTGATAGACATATAGCCCCAAAGCTGTAAAAATGTCAAATTTGCGTAAGTTACGATCGTGTAAGTTGGAAAGATTTTATGATCTACAAATTGATCGAGCGCTTTTTTCTCTCTTGCGCGCGGGTCACCTCGATAAATTTTCAAGTTGCCAATAATAAATTAATTGCCCATAGCCAACAAAAACTTGCCCATCTGCTTAGGCATCGGATGGGATCGATCCATAGATGATCAGACGATCTCGAAGTTCGTTCCAAACGATCCAAGTGTGTGGTCTCCATCTCTATTTCGTGCTTGGATTTCGCTCCTCGGCCTCTGGTTTTCAGCATTTGCGTCGCATTCGAAACTATGACAAATTTATTTCAAGTTGCCAGAGATTCCACTTATTTCTATTTCTTCATTAAGTTTTCATCAGGGAAATTAATTATTCATGTCTCAATATCTTCATATCGCATACGTTTTCGATGTTTCCATTCGTTCGCTTTGTTTTCGTTTTATTGTTGGTTTCTCTATGTCATTTAATATTTATAATTTAATCTTCTTTTTTGG
Source organism: Drosophila takahashii (assembly GCF_030179915.1). Classification (NCBI taxonomy): domain Eukaryota; kingdom Metazoa; phylum Arthropoda; class Insecta; order Diptera; family Drosophilidae; genus Drosophila; species Drosophila takahashii. The sequence continues at coordinate 15,949,014 of NC_091678.1, forward strand.
GACTGCTCGTATGTGTTGATATTTCACGAGTTAATAACTTGATTAAACATACGTTTTGTGTGGATTATTTGTTATTGCTTCTTTTTCTTTTAAGATCTTCCCGTTCTGTTCCCTCTTTTTCGTCTGATCGCTGTGTGTGGGAAATGCCAAGTCCAAGTTGTCTGAGGCATAATCTCCATAAATTAAATTAAGTCGAAAAATGGTTATAGTCCCTGTGAGTAGCCATTGATTTTGGGCTTCGAGGGATTTAAATTTATTGAGAACGCTTAAGCCCCATTTTCCTGCGATTATTAAATTAGTTTAAATTCTATGACTACTTTCCTTGGTTAAATGATAAATTTGGTAAGTGGGCCAGCTATAAAACATTCTCTGCTGCTATGTATGTGAGGTTTATTTATTTTTAGAAACCTTACAAATTTAAAAAGATTATTTTAATAAAATATAATAATATTTCGGAATATTTGTTAGGCACACTTAGGAGAAATTCAAAATTTTAAATATTTACCATTTAATTAAGCTTTATTTTTAAGAAAAACATTCCTATTTTGAACTGTAAACATCTTCCTCTTCTGATGTCAATCTTTTCTTACGCCCCGAAAATGTGTTATAATACCCCCATCAGTTCTTATTAAAAATCCATAAGCAACAGTCATAAAGTTGAGAGTGCGATTTCAAATAAAGTAATTAAGTCATAAAAACGTAAAACTGATTCATTTTCATCACTAAAAATATCTCAGACAAGAGAAATCAAAAAGCCTCGAGCCCCAAAACTTCAAAAACGGCGCGCAATAATGAAATGCATACAACTTAATAATCAAAATCGAAATCAAATAAAATGCCAAATGTTTTTATTTCAACAGCTACGCTCATTTGGTGGCCACTAACGCATGCAGGCCACTCCACCAGAAGCCAAACTTATATATACATATATAAACCAAATGTTTCTATTAATTTCCAAGTTTCTGAATTTCGGAGCTTCTGATTGCATATTCATCAGATGTAAATCGCAAAACCTTCCAATCGTATTAATCGTTATTCGTTGGTGGGCCAAAGCATTTATTTCATATTAATAAGCAATTTTTTAAACTCTGCTCGACATCTTATGGTAGCTGACGAGTTGCCCTGTGGTAAACCATATCATCATCATTCGGTAGTATCTATAAGATATGCTAAATAAGCTATCTAAAATTTAGTTTCTTTAGATTTATTGATTCCCTGTAAAGTATAATATGGGTATTGATTTTAAAGATTCCCGAAAGTATATATTTAATCTATATATTATAAAAAAAAGAAAAGATCTTGATTATTTGTTTCAAAAAATTATTTATACAGCAAAATTGTTTATGTTTTTTGTGTCTTATATGATAAACCCTAATTGAGCAATCAAAAAGTTATAATAGGCGAACCAACCCTCTGGTCGCCCTACCCTTTTTAGTAGTTTATTTATTTCAGTAGCATATATTAATACATATTAATTTCTTTTCGAATATTTTTTATATTAAAATGTGGCCCTGCGAATTCCCAAACGTTAGTCAGCCTATCGACGGACAGTTTTTGTTGAGAGGGGGTTTTGCTAATTAAAAAATGTCCATTGACAGTTATGGTTATTTGGCCATATATCAGGGCATTTCATTGGGAATTCCGCTACCAAATTGGTGCCGAAGAGTGCCCACCAGTTGCGTTTTATGCTTAATTGAGTTATTTAAATATTTTATTTGGCCAGAAGACTAAGATAAAGCAGAGGTGGGTAGGCCAAAGGCGATCGGTTCGGAACGGTACGGCGCTCCGAATCTGAATTAATATCGCGTTGTCACACAAAAGTCAAACGTCATTTAACAAATGTTGATATGTTAATACCCTTGCCACCGGCGGGAATGCAAATCCACTAGATACAGATACATTTTTCGAGATACAATTTGTTGTCGCTGCTAACTGCATTTTCGGATTCAGTTGGCTGAGTTTCAATTTTAAAGCGATTATGTTAATGCTCGGATCGAAAACGAAAACTAGTTTCCAATCAGCCATTATCAATTAACCGTTTTGCCTTCTTGCGGAATTTATGACCACCTGCAACTTGCCCCTCACATTTTTTTGTTCCTTGTGCCCTCAAAAGTCAACCTGAGTTTTCAATTACCACCTTTCGAACTTTCAAATTCAAATTAATTTTCCGTTTTCCCTGGCTTAATTGGCAATATGTGCGCCCAATTAATGGAAACGAGAAAAAGTGCGAGAGAGAGAGAGAGTGCGGTAGAAAAACCTAGAAATAGAAAACTTTTCGCCCAAGGCTATTCCTGAAGTGAACAAGTGTTTACTGTTTCAATTCCGGCGTAAAAGTTTTTCCCAGTTTTCAGTTCGGTTCACGTTAACCCTTTGGTGGGCAGCATCTGTAAGAGCGGTTAAATATTATTTTGTAAAATTATTACCTTTAAAAAATGGTTTAAAAATTATTAATTTTTGGATTACAATACGTTAAAAAAGAGAAATAAATAAATTGCATCAGTATTTTTAGTAGGGTTAAGCCCTTTCCCTCCGTGGTACCACCTGTCGTATACGCAATGACCAGGAATTGTTCTTCGGCTCGCTTTTCTCATTTTGTCAAAACATCACGTAAACAATTGAGCAGCTTCTGGGGAAAGTGGCAGAGCCGAGTGAGTTGGGGTTGTGAGGATTCTGAACCAAGGGGGGACTGTGGGTGTGAGCAAATGGAAGGTAGGGAAAAGGCGGCCTAGCCAATTCATCAGCAATGGCCTTGGGGGCAAACAGTCAGCCAGGGCTCTGCATTCAGAGCAAAGTTCATGTGGCAAAATGCACTCGGCAGTCAGACGAAGCAGGTCCCCTAGGTCTATTTTGTACCCTGGAAAACCATACCAAGATGAGTGGAAATTTAATGCTATTTTTAATGGAAAGTACTATTAAAAACATTCCAAAAATAAAAATTTTTGTATGATTGTTTGTTTAGAGCTTGAATGAAATATATTTATCTAGGAATTTCTGTTCAGAAAAATAAACTCATATTAGGAAAACTGTAATTGCTTGCAAAAATTCAGAACCAAACTTTTATATTTATTAAAGTTATCAAACCTGTAGTCAATTGTCTTTAGTCTTTATTTTATTGTTTTGTAAAATTATTAAAAACTACGTTACAACTTTAATTTCATTGTTATTTACGTTGCAGAGGAATTTGTTTTTCATTTTTTAGTTACATTCTGCTCTTTTTTTGTCTTGATTACCCTTCGTCCAGAGCATTGAAAGCTAATTGTTTTGATATGTAAACCAAAAAGCAGAACCAAAAATCAACACGCAACATGGGGCAAGCTCAAGAGCAGCTGGCTGGGAAGGGGTGAAGAGAGAAAGGGGATGAAAAAGAGATGGACGAGAGAGAGATGGAATCCCCATCTCGTGGGGAGAAGGGCTGCAGAGAATCGCCGCCCTCGGCTCGTTGAGCATACGACGCGTGTTGCACGCCCTCCCTTTTCGCCGTTGCAATCGTTATTGTTATTGCTGCTCTGGTGCGGATGCTGCTGCTGCTGCTGGATGATGATGGTGATGGCTATGATGCTGCTGCCTGCCTCACTGTACTCCTACGCTCTCCATTCTGCCTGGTGTTCCCTGTGCCTCATTGAGCATGGTTATTGCCAAGCTTTTTGTGCTAATTAGCCACGCTGCTTCATGGTTATTAAGATTGCGTCAAGTGTACTGTGCCCTGCACCACTGCAACCACTCCCTCTCCAGATTCCAAATCTTCACCCCCGAACCACTCTCAAAAACCACACTGAAAGTCACAAGATCGTAGCGTTACCTTAATAAACTTATAGATCTGCAAAAACAATTAAAAAACATTTAAATGATTAAAGCTTCTATAACAGAACCATATTCGGAATTTAGAAAACTTTATTTCAGATTCAAAAAGAATTATTAAGACATTACAAGTTACTAAAATTTGTCTCTGTGCAAAATGTGTGTTGCACTGAGATTGGCCGCCTCGGGCGTTTTCGCATTTTGTAGCTGCCACAAGGACGCTGCACCAGCAGTTCCCACACACACACAGGATAGCAGATAGGCCTTATTATATGGCGCACGCATCCTTCAACTTCAACCATCGTCGGTGCAGCGAAGAGCGCTTGAAAAAAAAGCAGAGACCCGAACGAGGTGCACAATTTCTGCAGCGGCAAAACCGCAAGAAAATTTTCACAGGTGAAATATAACTCATTCAAATGAAAATGAGTCTGATATTGTGCACGAACGTTCGTTCAAACACAAGGAAGCGTATTATTTTCCTTAAAAAATAAAAAGCTATATTTTTTTTAAACCTATAGTTTTATTTTAAAAGACAGTTCTTATAAAGAGCATATTTAGTTAGGTCTTTAGTTTAAATTTCTGTTTTACAAACTGGGACTTATTTTTGTTATCTTAATTTTAAATCGGTGTATCCTTTACTAATCTTTTATTTTATTTGGCTTAATTAATGTTTGAGCACCTATATTAACACTTCACTATTTCACTATTTTTTCAGATTTTCATTTGTAGCTATAGAGCTCCTCACCTCTATTATTAGCGTTTGAGATGAGCTTCACTATACGAAACCAAAAGCCACAGGGTCATAGGAAGCGGTCGATATTCTTTTTATACCCTTGTAGAGGGTATTATAATTTCAGTCAGATGTTTGCAACGCAGTGAAGGAGACGTTTCCGACCACATAAAGTATATATATTCTTGATCAGCACCAATAGCCGAGTCTATCTAGCCATGTCCGTCTGTCCGTCTGTCCGTCTGTCTGTCTGTCCGTCTGTCCGTTTCTATGCGAACTAGTCTCTCAGTTTTAAAGCTATCGCGATGAAACTTTCCCGAAAGTCTTCTTTCTATTGCAGGTAGTACATATGTCGGAGCGAGCCGGATCGGACCACTATATCTTAAGGCTTCCATAGGAATATTCAAACAAATATAAGAAAATTCATTGTAACTTTGTAGGAAGTAGGCGTTTTGATTCTTGACTACTTAAAAACAAAATTTAAATAGAAACGCTGAATCTGGAATCCCTGGAACTGCACCGAGTGAGCATTACTTTATCTGCAAGGGTATATAAGCTTCGGCTGGCCGAAGGTAGCTTCCTTTCTTGTTTAAATTAAACTTACACTAATTACTAATCGCCATAATTGGGCAAGAAATCAGAAAAAATATATAATAATTATGTAAATATAAGTTAATTAGTATTGTACAGGCTAATAAACTTTTGGAAAATTCAAAAAATCCGTAATCCCTATGGCATCCTTTACAAGATTCTTCGGCCAGAACGAGTGGAGCCAGGTCGAGGAGCTAACCCGCTTCGCGGAGCAGCACGGCGGCGACATGCGGGGCAGTGTGACGCTCCTCCGGGAGTGGGACGCCTTCTTCTTCGTGGCCATCAACGATCTCCGGAGCTTGATGTACCTGGCCGTAAAGGAGGACGCCTCCAGCTGGTTCTGTCTGTTGCCGAGAGGTCGATAGTTGGACGTCTAATCCGGCGCCTACTAACACACCAAGCGTCCCCAGGCGCGGGCTCATCCGCCGACGTGGAGCTCATCGAGCTCGGCCGGCCTGGTCGAGGCATTCGACCAGTAAATGCTAGTGCTGAAGAACTCACGGATTTCGTAAAAATCGAACCCTGAAGTATACTCTGCATAATAGATCTGGGGCGCAAAGAACTATGCTTCAAAATAAACATTTTTCTTTTTCTACATGCATTTTTACACGTGCCAGAACTGGTTCATTTCTTGGCTAATGGCAGTTCTTGTCAATTCGCCGCGCTTTGTGTAGTGTCGGTCAGTGCGATAGATGGCGCTATAAACGGTAAGAATTATCCATTTAGTTTATTTGTTTTTAATGGACATAACTATTTTAATTTATGTGTTTAACGGTATTTAACAGTTTAACGGTGTTTTTGTAATGTAGTTTTGTATGCACATTCATTGAATTACCGGAATCAATAATCAAGTACTATTGATGTCTTTACTTGTTTAACTTATTTATTAATATTTGATGCTTTAACTTATTTATAAATATTTTTTAAACAATATATTAAGGGTACTGATATAAATATTTCAGAAGAAGTGTTTTCTGGGACCCAGAAAACTTAATTTTATTTGCCGTTTGGTTGAGAGGAATTTCTGTGAATTTATTCTGATTGAGAATGCAAATTTTTATGATATTTGATAAATATATCCTAAATTACAGAAATTGGGTAATTCTTCATCGGCTTTATGAAGCCTCTTAAAGTTTTCAATCCATCTGCATCAGCCACTCCATTGGCTTGCACTTGATAATTGATTGTGGGCTGTCTATAGAAATAGGAATAACCCCTCGCCTCGTATTCGCAACCCAAATCGGAAACCAGCACGCGCCACTTCTTCAGCGGCCCCGTTTGGTTTGGGGCAAAATGTTGTTCCGTTCCGTTCTGCAGGTTGGATTGGATTGGATTTCTCCTTTCCTTTTTTTTGTAACCATTCACCCACGGCCCACCGTTGCCATCGAGCCTTTTTTTCAGGGCCCGCAGGCTCTTGACTTGTGCTAATTAACTGTAAGCAAAATAACGCACAATGCGCTTTAATTGAATCAAAAACGAAAACTGAATGGCATTTAAACAATATTACGAATTCCGCTGGTGTAGGAGGAAGCTGCCGAAGTAGCCAAAGTATAAATTTCCGCAGCTCCCTTTTGGATTTTCTTGCGCCACATTAAACACAAACTGGAGGCGGGGGAGTGGAGTTTGGGATAAAAGTAACCATTTGACAACATCATCGCCATGCTCCCCTTTTCGAGCTGATTAAATTGCTACTTACTTCAGACGATGAGGATGATGACGGCGTCTTCGTTTTGCTCGCTGCCTTTGTTCCCGGCCACCTATTCAATAGCTGGCGATATTTCTCCCCCGCTTTTTTTTTGGGCCAAATGTGTCTAGGCACTCGGCCCTTCTCCAGTTGGTTACCTTAAGTGGCAGCAGACCCTGCCTATCGTGTATCCCGGGGCCGAGTCCTTGCGCCCTTCGAGTACTCGAACCCGTAAGAGCGTAAAACTATTTATGGATATTTGTCGCATAAACAAGTTGACCCGAAGGGCTGAGGCTGAGACTGCTGCGACGAAAGCTTTAAGAAACAATCTCTCCATTTTCATACATACACTCAAGAAACACTCGAAATTGTAGCTTAAATTAACTGAAAGTTGGAAGGATTAAGTGAGTTTAAGTTGATTTCTTTTTATTAGGAAAAATAGAGGTTTATTTTAAAATTATAATTTATACCATAAACCTAAACCATCTCAGTTTAAGTAATCCTATAAAAATGTTTACATATATAATATATTAATTTTTATAAAACTTATTTCAGAATTTGTCTAACTACAACTTTTTTAAAAAAATATCAAAACAAATTCAAGCTACTTCCTGAAACCAGGAATGTTTAATCATTAAGGCTTAGTACTCAACCCAACAAAAAGTCGTCCAAAACAAAAAACTTCATATGAAAAACAACGTCAAAAAATTTTGTTTCATATGAAGTTTTTGTTTTGGACGACTTTTTGTTGGGTTGAGTACTAGCCCTAAACCTTTTCCTTGGTGTACAACTTCGATGCTTCGATTTCTTTCTATAAATCCTGGCCTTATCCTTTAAGCGGCTTAAAGAGGTTACACCAACTTATCGCATGTTTGGCAGCCGACGAAGCTCGAGGCAATGAAAAAGTTTTAGTTTCGATTTCCGTCTGGCCCCTGCGAGATCGCTTTCAATTTTAATGATGATGGGTTTATTGTATGATTTCTTTTCGCCTTTGTTTATGCTGCTGCCGCTCATAACTTGTCATAAATTTGACAGCCAAACTGGCATGCGGGTCCATTATAATCGCATATATCTGAATGCGGGGAGCTCGTCTTCGTCTCTTGACGATTCCCACATAGTTTTGGATTGCAAATCATAATGACGCACTAATTGCAGCGAGTTAAAGAATTGCCGGGCGCACTTGGCTTCCTTCAATTGAGCGGCCATAAAACCGAGAGAGCCCAAAAACGGGGGCCTTTGGGAAGTAAAAGTATATTTTATTTTACGACGAAGCAATTGGCTATGAAATTAATTTTAGTGGAGGACAGAAGCTGTTAGTTGCAGTCTCCGAAGGCAGGAACTGAAATTAATGTCGCGTGCAGCCGCAAAATGAAGGAAGCGTCCCCTTTTTTTCATATTTCTCCTTTTTTCCCTGCTATTTTCCTCCCAACTTGTGTGGCACACGAGGCTATAGTGTCGTTTACCTGGCGCACTCTTTGAAGTCGTTGGCTCTTTGAAGTGCTGCTAGTCATAATCATAATAACTGCATCGGGTGGCGCCCGCTGGCCAATTAGGAAGAAGTTCTTAGAGATCACTTCGGCAAAGATCGCTGACCACTTGAGATGATTGAGCGATTCGGGCCAACGCGGGAAAACAAGACGTCATTTTGTGGCAGGTGTCTGTAAAAATGTTTAGACTTCTGCCCGAAAAGCTTGGCAAGTGTTTGATTTAGGTGGGCATGTCTTCTCCTCCGGTCGAGATTTGTTTTTCATAAACAACTTCGGGAGAAATGGAAATTTCTTTTGGCAGTTAGGAAAACACAGGAAACGGTTTACAACGGTTTAAAGTGAAGTTGGCACTTCAAAGGGCCACATTTATTTCGGCGACAATTAGCCGAACTCTTAAACGGACCCCAGTCATGCAATTGTCACATTAGATGGATGGGGCTGAAGGTGGGCAGTTTTTTCCACGCAGGGGGCGTTTGCAGTTTGATTTGCACAAAATGTTTTGACATTGCAATTTTACGCTACATTAAACATTCGAAATGGCCCAGAGTCAGTGAACCTTTGCCTGCAATAAAGGGGTAACATTTTTGGGGAATAATTAAATGAAACCCTGAGGCCTATTTAAGGGAAATTAAAAGTTTAAAATGTTTCATTTACCTAAATATTGACTTATACGGTAAAAATCCGATGGATGGAGGATTATAAATACCACCAATATAATCCAACTAATGTTCTCATCACATACTCAAAACTGACTCATCCCCTGGATAACCCCGAGGGATGGTCGATATTTTTCTAGCCTCCTCTGCTATCGATCCGTGTATTGACAGCACTCCAGCGATGAGATTAACAGATCATGCCTCCGCCGAATCATCGTCAATCACTTCCCTATCAGCAGCCTAAGTAGTTCATTAGAAACCATTAGAATGGAGACCCGGGCAGAGATTAGACGGCGTCTCGCTCTCTCTCCTCCGTTTCTCCGCGATGGGATCTCAAAGTGCCGCAATGAAAAGGCACTTGAACAGCAATTCCCTCACCTTCTCGCCCAAAGACACGGGCCCATTGTCAAGCCAATAAAACTGGTCAGCTCAGCGTTTCTCGATTCTGGGACCTCGTCTTTCTTTTTGTCCCATTCTCAGACCCACTACCATTCCCAATTCCATTCCCATTCCGATTCCCATCAGACAGACACTTATCTTTTTTTTTTTGGGGACCGGGGGGCGCTTGTAGTTGGGAGTGTAAGTGTAAGTGTAAGTAAAAGTAAATTAGATAAACGCCGAGAACGAACAATCATGCCATACAGTATGTATTTACTGGCCTTTCTTGGAGCGTTAAAATGAATCTTAATTGAACCAAAAAAGCGACGACGGCGATGGACGATCAAAGTCGGTCTGCCGCCCCTTCGACCGGTGCAGGAAATATGCCTGGTCAGAGCTCAATGAAATTGACAAATGTTTGGACAAATAGGAAAACCAAGCGATCGGTTTTCCACCCATGTTGTTTCTGTAATTAACTTGTGCAAATATTGGGAGCCGGCCAAGTAAGAGTTTATCCGGCAACCAAGGGTTTTGGGTCAAAAGTTGTAGCTAAAAATCTTTTTTTTGCCGAGTGCCTTGCCCTTTTGGGAATGTGTGTGTTGAGCCTAAGAGAGTGAGAGAAAAAGGTAAATAACAAACAGCTAAAGTTGAAGACAAGTGGAAAGGTGAGTTGCCTACACAGAAAGAAAAGTGGTCAAGTTCTAATATCAAAACCCTAATTAAAGAAAAATAAGTCCTTTAAATATTCTTATTTTGTCAGTTATCCTGCTACATTAGCCACGTTTTTGACCTGATATTTAAAAATATATATTTGAAAAAGAACATTATTTCGAAAACATTTTAGAACAATAGCCTTAGAAATCAATTTTTCATTTTATAAAAAAGTTGGACAGCCAAGTTTACATTTTTTATTCAGTGATTTTTTAAGTCTTAATTTTTTCTCCTAAAATTATTAGGTGCCAAAATACTGGAATTTTAATTAAATATTTGCTTAAAAATCACATCAAATATGTTAATAAATATTTCGTTTTGTTCAGAACATATTTGTGCCATTTTTTCAGTGTTCCCGGATGGATGGGCTTGAGGAGAAAAGTGTCTGGGAGATTGAAAGACTGCCTGATGGATGGACTGTGCAAGCAAACAGGGAAAAACCTCGGCAAACCAAACCCCGGTTTATCTGGGCGAAAAGATAAACCGAGTGCCCCGAGAATGCGCGGTAGCCGGGATGGGACAAGTGATTCAAACTAACCGAGGGACACTTGCCTGCCAATTAGCCACGGAGCAATTACGGCTGACAAGTTGTCGCCATAATTAATGAAGTGTTGTCCATATATTGTGACGGCGATCAATTGGCGAGATGTCGAACATGCAACATGTTGCAAGTTTATCACTGGCTGCGCACGCATTTCGTGTCCTCATCATGCGCCAACCACGACCGCGTTTGCCTATCAGAACGACCACCAAAAAAGCAGACAGCAGCACAGCAGCAACAGCAACGGCACAGCAGCAACACCATCGGCAACGGCAACACACGACGGTCGGCTGTCGATGATTCAGTCGAGTGCCGAACGAGCTGATAGACGCACGTGTGGCGCGGTGGTAGAAAACAGAAAAAGAAACAGAAACTCAAATCCCAAATCAGATTTCAGTCAGTTAGTTAGTCAATCTGCCTGGCAAACAAACACAACTCCCCCGTCGAATGCGAAACTCGCACAAATCAAAAGTGTTGGGAAAGCGTGAAAAACTGTTTGCATCCGGAAGGGAAACGGAAAATCTAGTGGATCCATATACAAAGCTATAGTCGTGTGTGATAACCCCTGTGATCTGTAAGCTGTAAGTGCGTAACGGCGAGTGGCCGGCCGGCCGGCCAAAAAGAAAATTCCTTAAATGCGCGGCGGCGCCTTTTCATGTGCAACGGCAGCGGAAAACCCTCGAACTTAGGCTGCCCAGATGGATGGATCGGCGGTATAAAGAAGCACTGGCGACGGCGTCGCTGGCGGTGAGCAACAAACATTGCAACTGCAACACAGGAGCAACTTCCAAACGAAACGGGTTTCCCAGCCTCGATGATCGTCGGTGGGGGGAAAATAGCGAATGGTATCGGAACGGATCGCTACGCCTTTTGATCTAGCGCTCTTCGATCGGAGAGATTCCGATTTCCCAGGAAGCCCAAAGGAAAATACCACTCGGACAAACGCACAACGCCAAAGCAAATAAATCATCTTTTGCCGCTGTAATAACAAAAGAAAAAACGTTTGAAGTGCCAATGTGAAAATTGTTCCAAGTTTTACCAACCCACTAACAAGCGAGAAAAACAAAAATGTGGTAGCCGCAAGACGGGCAAGTGGAAATCAAACGAAAAGTATTAAGCAGTCCAAAATAAGTTACACAAAAACAAAACATAATTCATGCAATTATCAAAAAATACATAATCTCAAAACAAAACAAAAACCGCATCGAATAAAATTTTAAACAATTTTTATACGGCAACATAACAATTTTATATTAACCGAAATCATTTTGACACGCATACAAAACCTAAACTTAATTATAACGCTAAAGTAATAAATATCTAATGAAGTAGAACCTTAGCCTCTAGTAATTTATTAACTAAAGTACTTACCACAAAAACATCCACAATATATCACGCCAAAAAATAGAGTATAGAAAACGCATTTAGCAAAATCCACAATTCACCAACAACCGCTTCGATAAAAAGTATAAAATAAATCAGTAGAAATGCCATCGTCAACGGGAGTATTTGTGCTAATGATCCTCACTCACCTGAGTTTGGGCCAGATGCGAAGCGAGGATCAGCTGTTGATGGTGGGCCAGAACGGGGATCTCGACAGCAGCAATCCTGCAATACACCACCAGCAACATCAGCAACAGCAGCACCACAGCAATCACAATCTGAACAATGGGAATATGAACAGCACAATACTGAATACCCTGATGGGAAGCAATGCTGGCCAGGTGGTAAACAGTTCACCGGGAGGCGGTTCGATGATCAATCAGTTGGGCAGCAGTACATCAAGTGTTCCCTCAGTGATTGGCGGAGGAGGCGTGGGCTCCGTCGGAAGCCCATGGCACTCGGGAATGGGACTAGGAGTTCCGGGCAACGGCATGGGACTACCATCGTCCCACGGTCACGGCGGCAGTTTGGGATCCCATCCCCATGGACACGCTTTGGCTGGACTGGCCAAGTTGGGAATTATAGTGCCCGGTAGCCAAGGATTACCTGGAAATCTGGGATACGGCGGAACAATGCTCACTGGAAGTGGACAAGGAGGAGGAGGAGGTGCGGGCGGAATGGGCCTAGGAATGGGCTCCGGCACTAATAACATGGATATGCAGCAAGGCCTTTACAAGTGAGTCAATCTACTGCTATTCCCCATCTTAATTGAACTGAAATCTTATCAATTGATGGAGATCTTTCACTCGGCCATCAAATTGTTTTGTCCTACGAGCGATTCTACAGTCGCTTTTTATATGGCTTTTTCTGGACCCCAACTCCAGTTGGACAATCAACGTTTACAATTATTTTCTGTGTTCGCAATTATTAAAACATGCCTACATGTTCGAGTTTAACCCATCCAGTGAACTCTGATTCGCCCGAGATTCTGATTTCTTGAATGAGCCGCATGGCCCTCGGTGAACTTTGATTACATAAAAATCGAGAATTTATGGTTAGAGCAAGTCAGATGTTGGTAATTAGGTAAATTGAAGGGCTCTGCCTTGAGCAATAAAAAGAGCTGAAGGGTTCCTTAATTAAAATATAATTTGATTAATACAAGGTCGGAGACTTGTGGTTTTTAGTACATTTTAGGAATATTCATTTCAGAATTTTATGTTCTGCCTGTTTATTAAAATGTTAAAAAAAAACTAGTAAATCCAACAAATATAAATTTAGTTTAAATAAGCATTTTACTTTTTTCGTTTATTTTTTTGAAAAATTTAGTTTTTGTTTAATATACTTTTTTAACCAATATTTAAAAAGAAAAAATTTTCTTTTATAAGCTAACAAATTTCATAAATAAATCTTTAAATATTTTGGAATCTGAAAATGTTTAAGTCCAATTTTTAATGTTCATAAACTGTTGACAATTCTTTGGAAAAATTACTGATTCGCACCAAATAAGCGTTAATTATTCTGAAAAATTTTATAATCGATTCATGATCTTCCGAGAATCGAGTCAGTATATCTCTTTTCACGGTTCTCTTGATCTTGCAAGTTATTTGCCGAGGCAAATAAATAAAAATAGCGCGAAAAGTGCAACAGTCGGCATACACATCCTCTTGGCAACCCTTTTTTAGCTTGGGCGTTAGGCCTGCGATCTTCCCGGGCTGCTAATCAGTTGCAATGCAACATACATATATACGAAAGCCACTCAGTCAGAATGGTGGGGGTCCAAGCCGGGTTTAAACAATAAAGTAAAATTATTTATATTTGTTTTGTTTTGCGTCTGGTGCTCCGCGGCTGACTTTGCTTTATTCTGCGGCTGTCAGCCAAAACCTTCTGAAAAGGGGGTGCTGCATTTGTGGGGGTTTTTCGGTTGTCAAAATGCTGCTAGCCGCCTTTTTTATGATTATTAGCAGATGCGAACAACAGGGGCAGTGGGAGAAGGGCAGCTGCGGTGGCAGAGCGTAAATTTTACTTACACTTCACCATTAATTTGCCCACTGACAGGGAAGCCGTGGTCGGGGGGCCAACAGGCAGGACCACCAGTTATTATTTGTCATTACAAAACCACCCAACAAAAGGGGGAAAACCCCATAATATCCTGGGCTCAGGAGGGATGAGATTGTGCACTGCACGGTTGTACATGAGTCACAAATATGCTCATGAATATTTTAAAAAAGATCTGGATTTCCCATTGGGGAAATAAATAATTTTAAAAATATTTTACTTATATTATTTATATTATATTATTTTATTTTTTAGATGACACAAGAAAGTAAATTTAGATAGCTATATCCGAAATACTTTGGTATAGGTATTTAATGTGAAATTAAAGAGGTCCGGCTGCTAAAACAAAATTGGCTAATTCAAAACAAGATCTTAATACTTCCGGTTTAGAGCTCACAAATTTTAAAATTCAATTACTCAATTAATGATATTAACACATTAAATACTAATGAAGGAAAAATACCTCTCTTTAATTAGTATTTTAAATATAACTAGAACGAGATTTTAAGAACAGGATTTTGAAAGCAAATTTTGTATCTTAAGCCAGAGAAAATAACTAAGCTTTTAATAATCAATTTAGAATATCTAAAGGCTTCTAGATTTTATTTGGGACATGATATTTCTGTGCGTGTAAGTTTGAAGCCTTTTTCGCAATTGGCAATTCTTTTTATTACACAAAACTCCGGTGGGGGAAAGGCTCCACTTGGAACACTTGCTGGGGTAGAAAGTGTTTCACTTATTTTGCTTTGCTATTTTTCTGTATTTTTTTGTTGTTGTATTTATTTATTTCCTTGCGAGCACATGCATTGACCCAAGCGGCCAGACGACAGAAATCGATAGACAGGGGATTCCATCCAGAAAGACCATCCAGTTCCGCTCGGTTCCAGGCCCAGCTGAATAGCCGGTCGGTGTCCATTTAGACGCGCTGCTTGATTACAATTAATCGGCTTATTTGAGCAAGACATCGTTTGCTGTTAGCTGTTTGCCATTAAACTAGATGGTAATGCGTGTGTGTCTCCCCCACTGGCCGACCCTGCAAATTCCCCGTAATTGCGAGCAGGTGCCGCAGTGGCAGTGCAAAGTGCGACTTTATTGATTTGAAATGTCAGCACGAATCGCAAAAGTCAAACCAACACTCAAAGTTGCCCAAGACACACGAAGCGATTTGCAAGGGTTTGATTTCGAAGTCAAGATGTCGGTGGATTGCATTTGTGGCTTAATGAAGTCGGTTTCGGCAGTGATTGGTGGGATTTAACCGATCAATGGGGTGTGCTAATCGTCGTGTTCCACTGACATATTCGGGACAAGCTTACATACGCATTTAGATACTCGCAATGTTACTTGTATTTTTTTATTTTTAAATAATAAGAAAAGAGATTTTTATAGATTGAGGCAGATAAAAATTAAATATACCTTTATTTATAAATATGTTATTCCTACGAAAAATAATAATAAGTCCTAAAATTTCTTTTACCAAAAAAAAAAATGTTTTTGTGTCGAATGTTATTGGCAAATATAATAACTTTATAAAAAACAGCATTTTTTATTAATTAGTTCTTTAAAATTAATATATTTTGTATGAACTACAATATTGATTTTTCTGATTACTATAACTGAAAAATACTTTAATTTTTTTTTTTTAAGTACGCATTTTTTAAAATTCCCATAATGGATTCCATAATTATATCAATTAGGGCTTCTATGAATTGAACCTATTAAAAAGCCATTCCCCCATTAGCCGGTCACTTCAACACCTGCTTAAAGCATTTTTCCAGCCAAGCAAATCACATCGCTAACCCTTCACCAACATCTCAACTCAACAACCTAAATCAATTTCCTCGTTCCGAATTCGAAATCAAATTGTGAACGAGACTGGAGCGACTACGTGACGCCTGTTTACACAATCAATATGCACAAAATGCTGATTAGGGGATGTAATGAAAATTTAATAATTGCTGTCAGGGGGCACTCGATGATGAAGTTCCCTCTGGTTGCCCTGGCCAGGGCTCAAAGAAGGAAAAGACTGGCGCAATTAATCTCCCATGTCAGGGTTGATCTGGCACTGAGAGCTGGTAATCTAAGAACCAGAAATCCCAGAGACGGGCAAATAGAAGCCTGGAACGAGGAAGCCACGGGGTTGGTTTCAATTTCAGCCTTTTGACGGACCCAAAAGCAAAAGGCAAATAATGTAATAATGTTTGACAGTCTGCGTCTCCGTTCTCCGTCGTCTGTTGTTTTGTTAACAGACATTTATGACATTATACGGCGCAAAATTATGTTGTTACAACCCCACCGGATCTGAAATTCCGAATCAGAACCCCGAATCCGAATCCGGAACCCAGACTGGCATTGTTTTGTCCTTCTGTGATTTCATTTGCCTTACAAGCGGCAAAAATCTGTTTAATTGTGCGTAAGACAAAGTCCCTGTCCCTCCCTTCTTCCTTGCTCCTTTGGCAACTCCCGAAGTTAAATATTTGTCAAAGAGTAATTAAAACTTACTTACCGTTTCCTTGGTTGCCTCACCCGGCCTTTGTGTCCTCGCTTTCATGTCCTTACTTCATTGGGCGTCTTTATGCCAACTATGAGTGCAAGTTTCTTTCCATTGTTGTGGATAAAAACTTTCCGACTATATCATCTGTGCGAACGGCAGTTGAGCTGGAGTTCGGAGTTGGAGTTTGGAGTGTGTAACCCTGGCGGAAGCATAAAAATGCTAATTTCCAAGACCCAAGAAAAGCCTTTGTTTTTTGGCCGCAAATTATGGTCAAGTCGAGGGATTTTTCCCGGGGCCTTTCCCTCTCAGCATTGACGGTAACGATTATGTGCAAAGTTTTGTTTTTCATTCTCGTCGCAAAATTAAAAATATCCAGGGAAAATCTGCGACGACTGCAGTTGGCATCGCCATGTGGCACCGCCCGAAATTTATTTGTCTCAATAAGACGACAATGAAAATGTCGGCGGGTCTTGAGGTTAAGACTTGGAAATGGGATGGAGTTGCAGGCTGAGGAGCAGCAGCTGGACGACTTCTTGTACTTTTATATGAAAAATTAAATATCAGACAGTTTAAATATTTTTGTATTCCTTTTTAGTAAAATATAGCTGAGAAGAAGAAAGAAAATTCGGTTTTTATAACATTTATTCTTATAATTTTAAATTACATGTATCCATATTTGTTTTTTGTGTAAAATATAATTTGTTCTAAAAACCCAAATTTTACCTTAAAACTTATTTTATTGATTGCGCACATTAAACTCAAATCTTACTATCCTCAGCCTAATCCAATTTTCTGATATAATAAATTCCATTAGACTATATTTTCCAGGCAAACATTTTTATCTCAAAATTTTCCATTGAGAATGATGAGCCAATATATTAGCAATTCAATTGAACATACAGCAAGCAAAGAAATTTTCAGTGATTATACTAATAAATAACTCTTTAAATGACTCTGAAATATTCAGTGTATGCGTATATCTTCTTGAGACTTAACTTTTCCACCTTTCCTCTCAGTTAAAGCATTACCACTTCGTTGTTTTGTAAAAATATTTTCCGTAGTTTTTTTATACCCTTGCAGAGGGTATTATGATTTCAGTCAGAAGTTTGCAACGCAGTGAAGGAGACGTTTCCGACCCCATAAAGTATATATATTCTTGATCAGCAACACTAGACGAATCGATCTAGCCATGTCCGTCTGACCGTCCGTCTGTCCGTCCGTTTCTACGCAAACTAGTCTCTCAGTTTTGAAGCTATCGCGATGAAACTTTCCCAAAAGTCTTCTTTCTATTGAAGGTAGTATATAAGTCGGAACCAACCGGATCGGATAACTATATCTTATAGCTCCCATAGGAAGAAAACGTTAAAAAAATTCTAGCTTCGGTGTTTTTTGAAATAAAACCTTCTACTCTTGGAAATATTATTTTTTAAAAATTTCAGAATTTCGAATAAAATATTTTAAAAATCGGACGACTATATCATATAGCTGCCATAGGAACGATCGGAAAATTAATGGGAAATTAATTGGAAACAAATTATAGCTCCGTTGGTTTTTATTGTATTCTCTTATACTTTTGAATTAAATTTAACAAAAATCGGACGACTATATTATATAGCTGCAATAGGGAAGGATAAAAAAAATAATATTAAAATAATACGAAATTTAAAATTTTTGCGATTTGTAAGTTAATAGGAACGATCTGCAAGGGTATATGAGCTTCGGCTGGCCGAAGCTAGCTTTCTTTTTTGTTTTCTAGTAATTTTACGGCTAACAATTTGCCTGCCATTTGCCATTTGAACTTTTTAATTTTGTCGTTTTTGATGGCTGCGTTTTACGAGGCCGTTGTCTCTCAACTTGGACTGCTTCTCGACATCTTTTTATTCCTCCAACTCCTGATGGCATTTCCGTTGCTGTGGTTTTTGTCTCTTAATGATAAACTGGGGTTCAGCTTCGTCTTCGTTTTGGATTTTTTGTGAATAAGTTTTCCCCCGTTTTGGGTAAATTCCTTTATGCCGAATGTCCTTTTGTTGAAATGAAAGGCGGGCAAAAGGAAAAGCTAAAGCTGCGCCATAAAAGTTTAAACAAAAAGCAGCTGCCAGACGGGGGCACACAAAAGCGGGATCGGAGTCATAAATTGGCCATGATGGAACCCAATAAAAATGCCAGCACAGAAGATGCCGATGATTCTGTGTCGATGCTGGTGATGATGAACAACTCGAGAGGACCGAAAAGAAACTGCATTTCCGAGGGTTGCAACTGCCACAACAATAGAATCGTTTTGGTTTCGGTTTTGAAAGCCCCAGCGAAGCGTTCCCATGACATAAAAATGCATTTTCATGTAATCAACGGGAAGTGCGTAAAGAAAATCGCCCAAATGACTTAAACAAATCAGGCAGCTCGAAGCCGAATTCCAAAGCGATTCAAGCGTGAAGCCTAAAATCAAACAACAAAACACATCTTTAAAGGTGTAAAAAGTAAGACAAACTTCGAGGAGCAGATGCAGAAACAGATTACAGATACAAATGCATTTGAACACTGTGAACAACAATTTATTGAAGTTTGGAAAATGTTCCGTAGTTCTCGAAAAATATTTTAGAAAATTAAAAAATATAAAAAATAATTTTTATAATTTCGCAATCAGAATTAAACAATGAACGTTAATTTAATAAATTCATTTTGTACAGTTTTCGAAGATAATATTTCATGATAAAAATCTAAAAACAATTGTATTAAATACAGATCGATTTTAATATTTTTTTGTATTTCTGATAACAAAAATAAAATGTGTTCTTAGAGTGCATTTACAAATGCTGTTTTAGATGGCAGCCAAGTGCAAGATGCGGTTGATTCTGTTTTATTTCATTTCTTGGAGTTTGCCGTGTTTTGGTCGTGTGTCTAAAAGCGTGATGGCTTTTCGAGTTGCCTTTGATCTCATCTGCCGCGGACCCTGCAGGTCCCTCGCCCCCGTTTCATATATCTTTTTAACTGTCTCCGTCTCTGGACCAAAGTTTTCCCTGTTTCCCCGTTTGGCAGCGCATTGAGGAAGTTGCATCAAAGACAAACAACGAATTTCCACACACAGATGTGGCGATGTGGATACAGATACAGATAGAAGGCATAGATACAGATGCGGATACACACACCCGCAGTTGGGACCTTGAAGTTTTGTGGACCTTGAGGCACGCACCGCACATCAAAGCGTCACAGGGCGAGATCAAAGAGGGGGCCTAAGCGTTTTGCCACACGCAGTTTGCGACTCCAGGTTGCAGTCACAAATCCCCAAAAACCCCCTCCACTTTCCACTCACACACACTCGTACATCCTGCCTAAACGGTTTAACCTACAAAGCGTTGACGTTCCTGTTTACTTAACCCTTTGCTCAGGTTATGATAACTTTCGCAAGCGATTGGAGAGTTGTGGGTATTTCTGTTTTGTTAGGAAAATATTTATCACAGAGTGGGTGGTGTTCGGTCCTAATTGCACAGGATGGGAGATAGTTATGCAAGCAAATAAATAAATTTACTTTATTTATAATTTGTTAATAAGTTTAATGACTAGATACCTAAACAATAACTAAAGATTTGTTGAAACAGGAGAGATTTCTTTGTCTTCCAAGAACAAAAAAATAAGAAATCTCCATGACCCATTTTTTATTTATTTATTTATTTTTTTTATTTATTTTGGCAGGAATTGATAAAGAATAATTCCTTTTTAAATATATTACATTGATTTACTTTTAAAATTAATACTCTTATAACTTTATATAGATTTTTTGATTGAACAAATAATACATGTATTCTCTTACCTTTATTTTTAAGGGTAAATAATTTTTTCCCTTAACGAGTCAATAGATCTTATCTCCGAAAAATTGTTGATGCAACCTGTCCCGCAGCAACATGTTGCCCATGCACTTTTCCACCGTTTTCCCAGCTTTCCCGGCTTTCTGCTGCCTCAGGGGAGGTGAGGAGCGGTAAGACAAGTCGCCTGGCTGGGCTTTGATGTTGCGCCTGCTGCGGTTGCTGTTGACATAATTGGAGTTTTGGATGGTTGGTTCCTGGCTGGGATTGCTGGGTTGCTGGGCTGTTGGCACTCACTTTGCGGTACTTTAAGAGGCCCGGCACATAATTTGCGCAAATTAGCGACAAGAGTCATGGCATGCCGTCAACCATCGTTGGCGGGGTCTTTAAACCTAATTGATGCTCAGGCTTCAAGCCTAATGGTCTAAGCCGCCTTCCCGGGTCTATTTGCTTTCATCTCGGATGCTTCAGAGGTGTGACCAAGATGGAACCGCTTGATGCACTTGTCGTCGAGTGTGGTAGGTGTTAATGTGCATTTCTTTTTTTTTAAGGGCGGGGGGATATGTTTCCCAGATCGATATAAATTGCCAATTTGACCCTGAACAAAAGACGCGACAACGGCGGCGACATAAAAACAAAATGGAAAGCCAAGTAAACCGAAGCATCTTCGCTTCTTCGAAAGCCAATCAGACAACCGAAAACAGTTATGGAAATGAGGAGTATTTGGAAAAAGAACAAAAAAAACAGGAGCTGAGTAAAGAAGCCGCCGACAGCACGACATCATCATTGAAGTCTACCCCGAAAAATAAACATGTTTGGTATTTTAATTCAATTTGTGGTCTCGTGGAGGGGTAAAATGAAATGGATATGCTGAGTTTGAGGTTGGGCCGTAATCTGTCGAAATATAGGAAAGCAAGACGTTTTAGTCAGCAAGAAAAAGAAAATGGAAAATTAGTAATCAAAACCCTAAGGAAAATAAAGTCCCTTTAGATTAAATCCCACACATTCCATTCGAATTATTTAAAAGATTTAATCAATTTTATGCATGTTTTAAGACCAATTAAATAACACATTTTCGTTAAGCTTGTATTTTTATTTTTTTATTTTTTACTTATTATTAAAAAAAATATCTTTGTTGCTCTTTCCACTAAAAATAATGACCACACTGCTTTAGAACATTCAACATTATTTCGCAACGAAATAAATGTCAAATGTATTTATAAAATGGACAAATTAACCAGCCTAATATCTTATAGAACCTGATAGGGCCCTAAATGAGTCCTCCCTCTCTCAGCATATCACAACCCACTCAGACCACAAGAACTTTCCTATTAGCTGGTATCACTTTTTGCCCCGTCCACAAATCATTAAACCGCACCACCCACTTGACATCTCAAGTTTTCTAGATCATAGTCCGAAACATAAATATCCACTTGACAAAGCGTTGTGTGATCGCCCAGACGCAAAGGGATACCTCCGCTGGGGCCCCTCCAAAAAATTTCACTTTGCACAGGCGAAATTCAAGAGCAAAATAGCAGAGCGAGGCAAAGAGATGATGGACCTTGAATGTCAGTCCAAGAAAAAAAAGATAGGGAACAAGAATGGAAATGCCGCAGACCGAGAGGAAAACTCTGCCCAGAAACGCTGATTGACAAATGCAGTTGGGGGAAAATTCACAGCGAGTTGAGCGATCGGGGCGTTGATGGATGAACAGAAATACGGACGGGTCGTTTACCGTAGATGTCTGAACGGCCCTCCCCCTTTTCCCGCACCCCTTTTCCCACCGATTCAACCAAATCACGCCCCAAATTAAATGAAATTAACACGCGTTTAATGTCAAACTGGGAAAACTCACCTGCCACCCGCGTTCCACAAACACACACACACAATTTCCCATCCAATTGTTTACTTAATGACGTTCATGTGTCTTTTGCGACCGTCTGTGTGTGTCATTTGTCGGCTTTTCTGATTTTCTGCCTTTTTCCGCTTTTCCGCGACGAGTGAGCGAGCGCGCTGTCATAAAACGATTTGATTAAAGCGATTTTACCGCCGCCTTCGAGGTCTCCAAAACAAAATAAAGATACGAAAGCCAACAGCTGGAGCTGGGAACTCCACTTTGCTCTCTGTGTTTTCCAATTAAAACGCAGTCCTGTGCCGCAGGCGATGCGCTAACATTTATTTTCGGAAATCGAAAAAAAATGCAAAAGGGGGCAACTGGCAACCCGACCCTCGGAGCCAGAAGTTGGAGCCAGTAAGAAGAGCCACGCCACGAGCGGTGGCTCGGAAAGTGAGAGTGAGCTGTGGGAAATGCGCACTTAATCAGCGAATATTTTATGCGCTTTTTGGGATCCAAAATATGATTAAAAATCAAAAAATAATCATTTCATTATTTTTGAGGCAACACAGAAGTATTTTCCTTGGAATTCGTTTGGTATATTTAAAAACTCAAGAACTATATTTAGATAAGCACAAATCAAAAAAAAATAAAATTTTTATTTAATCATCTTATTTATTAATGGATATTTAATTATCGTAACATACATACGTAGAGTATAATAAGGTATTATTATAAAAATATTTTTAAAAAAATACTGCGACCTTTTTGGGGTCGTCTTCCTTTATCCTTCATGTTGAATGACTTGCAAATCCACATTCATAACAAATATATCTACTTTTAGTAAGGGTATCCGCACCAAAGAGGGCAACAAGTAAAAGTGGCGGCGGCACAAATTCTTTGTAATTAGTATTAAAATGTTTTCCGCTACGTTTTCACTTGCTTCCCGGCTGCCAGTCGTAATGCCGGGTAAAATTCAACAGGCAGCATTCAGATGCAGTCGAGCAGACAGCCAGTTAGTCAGTTAGTCACTCAGTCAGTCAGTCAATTTGTCTATTTGCCCTCAGGGCGCTTCACCATATATCCCATATATCCCTCGCCCATCCCTTTGCCACTCCGATGCTGCTCTTTCTCGCATGATTGAAGGCAACATGTGTTTCGGAAATTATGCAAAATTGCCTTTCTGGCCAACAGAGCAGCAGCTATATAGCAGATGCCAATGGATGTGACTTGCCTCGGCTTTCCCCTACACATCCACAACTTTGCCCACATCCATATCGGTTTGTCAAACTCTTTTTCGCAGCAAGTGCATTTGCATTGCATATTTCGCTGCTCATTATCATGGCGCACAGTTCATTTCGAAAACGATTAATAATGCTTAAGCGCTTCTTGGCGTTAACAGGCGGCTGGCAAAATACGCTAAGCAAACCAGTGAATTTTGTGTGGTCACAGCAGCAGCTCTTCCCGATTCCGAAATTTGCAATTTCATCGGATTTTTTTCTAAAAAAATTACACTTAGAGAAAGACCGTCTATTCCAAAAACAGTACAAATACAATTTAAATTTAAATTAAAAATGTTAGCAATATTTTCTTTAAATTTTTAAATTTTCAGAAAAATTCAACAAATAACATAGTATATTAAAATGTATAAAAGTTATTACTATTTTTTTAACAGCATATATACCAAACTTTTTTATATTAATAAAAATTAATTATTTTAGGATTGTTGCAGTATTTATTTAAGGCTCATTAACTTAATATCCAGTTTTTTAAAATTGACAATTGTTTTTTTTCCGTGTAGCGATTCTGCCGAATTTTTCGTCTGTGTTTGGTCATTTATTTGGCTTAGATTTGTTAGAGTGATGAGTGGAAACAACGAACGGAAGCAGCCAACTAATTTGGATGGCAACCCAATATGGAGTGGCAGATATGGGCTTTGGGAAAATATTTTCACAACAGTATTTTTAGAGAATCTCAACAGAGTGCGACATTCCCTGAAAAAAAATCAACAACTTTCTTTACACATTTCCTCAATTTCCCTTATGTTTAAAAATGCATTTGATTTGTGATCCCGTCTTGTTTTCCATTGTTTATGCTTTTTGTTTTTCTAGCATTAATATTCATTAGCAAGAATGATAGATTTCAAATCGAAACTTTCCAAGTTCTGGACCGAACTAATCTCGATTAATGGGGCAATAATCGAATTTGTAAAGTTTACAAAACAAAACCAGACTAGAGCAGAAGATGCCAGAAGGCAAGAGATCCATGCAACATGAACTTGTTTTATCACCTCATAACAACAACATTGCGAGCAAGTGAACTCAACTGATTGAATGCCTTCGTGGCAGCATTTGATTTGTTTAGAGAATAAAGCACAGACCTTTCTGTATCTCTATATCTTGTACAAGTACGAATACGAGTACATGAATCTATAGTTGTATCTGTATCTGTATCTGATTCTATGCGTGGATGTTGCCCGTTGGTTGTGGCATCTTTTTTTGTGTATATGGCGCCAACTTGGCCTCGTTTGTGGGGCGGGATTTTTGCTTAATTAGCACTCAATGAACAACTTGGAGAGCTGGGAAAGAGTCGAGGAATGTGCGCAATGGTACTTCAATCCCACCCGTACATAATCCGTAGTGCATATAGGAAAACACCACCTCCAAGGCCATTTTGTGAGCCAAGTCGAGGCGGCGAGGGTTGCTTGTAAAAATCTTATGAGCTTTACGTGACCGTCCATTAATACATCATTGCGGCAATGTTAGCCACGCTTTCAAACCTCCCGCTTTTCCGTTCGAGGGAAATGAGCTGATGATGGTGTGGAAAGGAAAGTAAAGCCGGGTTTCCTTCCTCCATTCGGTTTTGTATTTTGTGGGCCTGCTCGGGGTGTGATATCAGGATCGTTTTTTCGTCATGGTCATAAAAACGCATTTTATGCGAAACGCATTTGAGTGGATCCCACAGAAAACGGAGTCTGGAGTCCATGGCTCTCGGTTTGAGTCACAGTTCTGGGCGTGGATGTGGGTTCTTATCGGTTTATTCCCGTGCGTTTCTCTTTTATGGGAAAGTAAATAAAATGTAAGCCAAGAGCTCCCTCGCAAACTTTTAATGTTGATTGCGTTTCGCGTTGATGTTTAATTTTTATGCGAGTCTTTTATTCAAAGCTCTTACTCCTCTACCTTCTTTTCTACACACACTTGGAAAAATATAAGCAATTTCTAAAAATAGATCAACATGTTTTGATTGATTTCCCAGCATTTTAAAGGCATCTATATTAAAATTTCACCTTAATACAGATATTTAATTTTTTTTTTTGTTTTATAAATTTTTACTTCTTAAACATTTTTTGGCAGTGCACAAAAACCAGTCAAGCCAAGTCGCAAAATTAATCATTAATAGCTAAGCTTAAGCTTTGTTCCCCGGCTGGTGGTCGTTGTCTTGGAGCTAAAAGGAAAATTGCCAGAAAAATTAATTTAAATCTATTCGCTGGCAATTTTTATGGGAAAACTTCAGAGGAGAGCGGGAAAAGCGAAGCACGAAATGCCAGCAATTAATTTTAATTGCCCGGCGGAGAAGAGATAATGTTATGACAATTCCATAAATAAGTCTCAATTTAGAGGGAATTGGAAGTTCATTTCTGGAATGGTAAAGGCTATCTCATAAATTAGTCACAGAATCTCTATATTTGGTGGAATATTCTCCGCCTATTCATAAAATTACCTGATAAATTCTCGGCAGCAGAAAAGCACTGGCGCAAAAACAACAAATGGCTGTAAAAGGCTGGAGAAATTATAGCGGCTAACGAAAATGAAAAGAAATGCAGACAAATAGCTGGAATGCCGTTGAAGCATAAACGAGAAAATGCCAGCCACTAAAGCGGCAACACCAACAAGACCAACAAAACCGTCTAATATTAGCTGAAAAATAGTTTGGCAATGTATTCAATGAAAGGGAGAGCCGCATGCAATGGATGTTGCTGTTGCAGCAGCAGCAGCAACAACAAGCGGAAGCGGCAACGCCAAGCGGTCGAAGATTGAGTGCCAGAAGGTGGAGCTTCTTGGATGGTTAACGAAGCAGATTCTGCGTTCTTGAAGGATGATAAATGTCAAATGCAATGCTTGGGCTAACGTGTTGCACATAGCATCTGGCTTCAGTGGCAGGAACAAAGGCTTGGCATCCGCAATTGGAGTGTAACTGAAATCTCTGAGGATTTTTTCCCCCAGAATGGCTGGTGGCTTTAAATAGCACACCCATGTTGTTCATTGTAGGCTTAAATTGGCGTGTCAGAGAACGCAGTTTTTTGAGAGTAATCACCTAACCCGACCTAAATATGTTATCAGCAATCTTCCAAGAGCTGAAAAAAAACAAACACTTAAAAAATAGTTATATTAATAAAATTTAAAGGAGAATTGGAATACCAGAGATCAAACGGGTTAATAGCTAATGTATTGTATTTTTAAACAATAATTTTTATCTTCTTCATACCAATTATTTAAAATTTTTGCAATTATTTTTGACGTAAATCTTATAAAATAGGTTCTCCAGCTAAAAGAACGACTTTTTTATCCAGCTAATAACCTTATTTCTCTCCATATTATTGTATTTTAGTGAAATTTTTTCTTTCTTATATCAAATTTTTTTTTATCTTCAAAAACTAAGTTTTAACCCGAATTTTAACTCAACTCAGGAACTCAACGCACTACGACATTCCATATTTGACAATTTCTTGCAAAATTTTCTGAACTCATAAAAATTGCCTCCCAAGTGGAAAGCCAATTAGATGTTGTTGCCAATGATGTTGCTAAATTGCAGTTGGACAAATTGCAACTGGCAATTACAATTCAATTTTTATGCAACACAATGAAGCTGTCAAATGCAAGGAAAGCCCAATAAAGAACTGGAAGCAGAAACCATTGCTGATGACACAAGGTGCGGGTGGTGGCAGCAGCAGCAATTTCCAGCTGCAACATCGGGAGGGACGGGCCGGGGGGCGTGGTTAAGGTAATGGCGTTAACTGCTTGGGCATAAAAATGGCTTGCAGCCGTTGCCTTAAGGTAGCAACACCGCTGCACGGCAGCAACATGGGGCCAAAAAGGTAGCAGCAACTCGATGCTAGGTGTGAAGTGTGGCCAGCGTACGGCTAAATCTATATATATATATTTGTATAAATATGTACGGTAAATTTATATATCGCTGTGTGTGCGTGTGCCCTAATGTGAGGGTTGCAAGCGAAATGTGTCGTAAAGATTTTTATTGCATTTTTATGGCGCACACGCAGCAGCAGCAACAGCAACATCAGCTTCCGCTAGCAGCAGCACCAACAGCAGCAGCAGCAACATGGCATCTTTGGTCTGCTTGGGCTGCTTAATGATAAACTTTAACGTTGCTTTTGCATTTTCCAATTCCGTTGCTTGCCACAAAAATCATTTTTGAGTAAATAAACCGCAGCAGCAGAACATCGCTGGATATGTGAGCCTAAGTAAGCCGTTAAAATGCTTTTAAAACTAAAATAGAGTTCCAGTGCGGAAGAGCAAGTGGCCGAGCGACCCTCGCTTTCTGGGTGGGCAAATAAATTGATTGCTGCTGCTGCTGTTGCTGCTGCGCAGTTGCTTGCTTTTTGTTTTTAATCATTTGCCGCAACGTTTTATTAAAAATCCAAAAAGTAGCGACGTCATTTTATTGTCTACTTACTGCTCAAGTCCAAAATCCCATGCACAAATTTTATGAGCCAGCCCATAAAAATGCCTTTTACCGTTCTCCGCTTTTTTTTGTTTTCGGTTTTTGGGTTTTCGTTTTTTTTTTTTAATTTCGTACCAAACTCTCGGGGGGCACATTTGTTGCTGTTGCGCCGATGTTGCTGTGGGGGAGCGACATTGTTAACGGCTACAACTGTTTGTCGTCGTTGTGCTGCTGCTGCTGCTGGATGATGCCAAAATTGATGACCATAATCTTCGGCGCAGGGAGCTGGGCAAAAGGATGCGCTTTTTATGATGAAGCGCCGAGCTGCAGCCGAAAAACAACCACCGACTATTTGTCCCACACTAACAACCACCCACCGGCACTGGGAATAAATTTCGGGAATACTAGTCCCAAATTTCTTATACTATATTTTTGTTAATTGTTGATAAGATTATTAAGAGTACTTGAAAATATTTTATGCATTCTTCTAAATAATTTTTAGGAGAGCATAGAAAAAATCCAAATTTATTTGATATCAAAAAGTAATGTTTTATTTTAATAGGCTAAATTATATTAAAAGTTTTGTATTAATTTTTTTTTTTGGGATTTTTGCTTATTGTTTAAGTTAAAAGAAGTGGTTAAAAATTTTAAAAATATTTTAAAATACTTTTTGAATATTGTTGTAAAAAATGTTTAGGATAACGTAGTCCAAAACAGCCCGCAAATAATACTATTAAAATTTAAATAGCAACATTATTTTTAAGTAACAAAATTACAAACTAAAGTTGCTTTTTTCTCAGTGCAACCGCTTTCCCTTCCCCCGTTGCAACAACATTATTCATTGGGGGGTTCGAAAGAAGCAGGAGCGGAAGCATATTTTATGTTTTAACGCTGCCGAAATTGGGCAGCAGCAACAACATCTCATACATCAGCATTTAGAGATCCCTTCTCCGAGGGAAAATAAACGGTAAGGGGATTTCTCCCGAAGGGGCGGACGTTTGTCTTGCGGTTTTCGCGCTTGCAATTGGCTTCCCTTTTCGTTTTTTATTTTTGCTGACAGCAATTGTTGCTGTTGGCTGCTTTTACCGCCTTTACCGCTTGCAATTTGGCGGCTTAGCGCAATATTTACAACACATTTTGAAGTGTGTTTCGTGTGCCATAAAACGAATGAATAAATAAGCTGACAGGTGCAGGAAGCGGACTCGGTGGAAGATTTTAAGAGATCCAACGAATGACAAAAGGAGACGACACTGTTAAGCTGTTAAGCCAAACAAATGGGGTCCGCATGAATTATTGAAAAAGAGTTATGGCAATTAATGGGTTCAGCGGAAATTTAAACCTTCCTAAGAGTTTCACAACGTGTTGTGCACAGAGAAAATATATTTTCATACTGTAAATATTTTATAAAAAATTATTTTTTTTAGGAATTTTTAAAATAAGGAATATTATTTAAAATTTTTTATTTGAATTTTCTATTTTAAATTATCGTATATTGGACATTTTATGTACGTTTTTCTGTGTATAGAAAGAGATATTTTTCGAATATTCACGAGGCAAATCGGCTTAATGATCGCCGCTATTAACGATTGCTTGTGCTCATATAGTATTTAAGAAAACTGCTTGTCTCTCAGCAAATTGCCCATAGAAATGACGCCTCATTGGCCCCATTCTTGCTAGGCAAGCAAGCAAGCAAACAAAAAAGCACAGAAAATCAGAGAATCCCCAAAGCAGCGCCTTCTGCTTCATTTGCCAGCTATCAATTAAAGCCAACCGACCGCGTCGCGTTTTGCTTAAGTTCATCAATTTTCCGATCCGATTGGGTTACAGTATTTGCACTTGCCTTTTAATTGAACGTTTCGGCCGGGGGTGAATTATGCGACAGCTACGCCAAAAGCAAACAGAGGAAACCAAAACAAAAGGCGACCAGCAAACAAACAAACATTTGCTCGCCACCCAGAAAAGAAATCGACTTGGAGAGTTGGTAGCCCAATCCGAATGCAAGTCAAATGTTTTAAAAATAAGCAATGCATTTTTGAGAAGCAGGAATGGAATGGGTATGGGTATGGGTAAAAACTGTGCGTGGCTGGCAGCTGCATTTATGTTTTGGCAATAAAATGCAAATGGTAAAAAGTCCATAAAAAAGTTCAAGTCGAGAGAGCATTTTCAGCTTTCGATATGCTTATGCTACTTTAAAAAAGATTTTATGGGTGCCTGTCCGGGTTGATTTCAGTTTTATCCTCTTCTACACGGAGAAAAGTGTGGTTTGGATTTGAAATTAGTTAAATATTATTAAATATATTTTTAAAATGTTAATGTTAATTTATATTAATAAATAATAATTAAATTAAATAATACATTTCAGTATACATTTTTTTAAAACACTATAGAGTTTATTTAAAAAGGATTTTTGTACTGTGCATTTTTTGAGTTTCTCGAACTGCTTTCAATCGCTGACTGCTGTTGCAGTTGCTTCCTCTGCCTCCTGTTGCTGTTGCACATTTGCTATGCTGTTTGGGGCCAGCAGCAACATCATCATCATCAGCAGCAACTAAAAACTGTAAAGTCCATAAAATGCTTTTGCCGCAGCACAAAGGGATTTATATATGTGCTTTGCCAGGGTACCTGTGTTCGTGTATGTGTGTGTGTGTTGAATATTTTACGTTTCTGAAAATTTGATGAATCTCCACAAATGCACAGGAAAAATGAGGGAGAAGCGGGTGAAAAAGAGCACTCAAAGCAGCAGCAGAAACACACAACTTCAGCGTCATCATCGCACGAGGAAAATATCCATCAACACTTTTGTTTTACGGCGCTATCTTCCCTCCCCCTCCCACATGTTTGCTGGCACACATCCGTCCGTCTGTCCATCAATTTGTTATTTTGGCCTAACCACCAACTCTTCACAGTTTGTTTTGCTTTGTGGCCATTTTAATAGCTCTCGACTACATTGTATCTGAAAGATACGAATCTATATCTCCAGCATGCGAGTGTATTTAGCTGTGGGCTAAAATTTGTGATATTAAAGTGCTTGCTTCCTCCCTGCCGAACTAATTGTTTTAGCCATTTTCCCTGCTAATTGTCTGTCCATTTTGCCCCGTAAACGTTTTGTCAAAAGGATTATCTCCGAGTTTCCAAGTTTCCCTCTAGCTCCCACTCTCTTTGGGGCTTACGGCTTGTAATTCCTCAATGTTTTCAATGGCTAAGACGACATACATTATCCAAACCTGAAATGGGCAAGAGAGTCTTTGGGGAGAGTCATGTGTTGTGGGCTTTGGCCTAATGCGCTTTGCATTGCACTTGCCGTATAAATCGGATGTGATAACAATACAAGGCTTACATGACGACTTACATGGGCTTTGAGCTGTAATTGAAGACCCCGAGGGTGTTGGCCGGGGCATTACAAAGGTCTCAAAAGAGCTATTAGGGAATAGATCTACAGATCGACATGTGTCATTTACAATAAGTTTTAGTTTGTGTATTCGTGTATACAAAAGTTCTTATGACTTTTGATCAAATGGCTTAAGAAACTTAGCAAAAATGGTTCATAGTCAGAAAGTCGGAATATATAGAACCTAGTCAAAAATTTATTTTATTTGTTTAATTTATTACTTGGCCTTTTCTAAATTAATTTAAACAAATTTTTACTAAAACCAAAAAAGTCTTTTCTAAAAATTTACATACAACCTATTCCCAAAGCAAAATAAAAACTTTCCCACACCCAGACCACCCAATTAAATTCCAATCCAGACTAGTTTTCCGTCAATCGCCAAATGATATTTTAATCAAGCCGAAAACTACGTCAAATATCGAAATAAAACAGCGGGAGATAAATAGATAAAAATTGGCCAGCCGCAGCCACAGATTCGTGGGATCCAAACAAATGCCTCAAGTGTAGCCAAAAAGCACAGCAAACTACTTGTAAACATTTCAAACATTCAATTAATTAATTAATGGCGAAAATGTGGCAAATTAATTTCACATAAAAAGTGAGCACGCGGAAAATGTAGAACAAATCGAAATGGAATATTATTAATAACAGACTTTGAGTGGCGAAAGTTGAGATCGAAATGGGGAGGGAGCTGCTGAGGCAGATGAACCGGAGAATAAAAGTGGAAAATCGGTGCCTCGAGGCGCAGACGGAGACGGAAATAGTCAGATAGTCCGATAGCCGCAGATATGCTGAGCTCGTTACTCATACGCCAATTTACGATGCACTTAAGTTTTATGAGAATTTAAGATTTCCTGCAAATCAGCCTACTCCAAAAGCCCCGAGGCGGAGTGGGTGCCACTGCCACAAAATGATAACCGAAGCTGGACAGGAAACGAGTGAGGTGAAGCGGCGGCTTCTTTTTGAAATAATAAAAAATACGCTCTTACCATAAACTCTTAAATAACTGGAAATTCATATAGCACTGGAGTTCCCATATGACACCACTTCAGGGGAAATTCTTTCTGCCATTCCTAGAAGCCGAATCAGTGGAAAATTGATAAGAAAAAACGCACTCATTTGTGTTGTAACTTTGTTAATCAAATACAAATTTGTCTGGTTAATATCAGCAGTAAAGCTGTAAAATTCGATTTTGTAATACATATTTGAAGGTTGTCGTTGGTAATTGGAAGTAGGAAACATATATGGACAATGGAATGACCAGTGTTTATGTCTTAATTAATTTCTTCATATTATACCCTTGCAGAGGGTATTATGATTTCAGTCAGAAGTTTGCAACGCAGTGAAGGAGACGTTTCCGACCCCATAAAGTATATATATTCTTGATCAGCATCACAAGACGAGTCGATCTAGCTATGTCCGTCTGTCCGTCTGTCCGTCTGTCCGTCCGTCTGTCCGTCTGTCCGTCTGTTCGTCTGTCCGTCTGTCTGTTTCTACGCAAACTAGTCTCTCAGTTTTTGAGCTATCGGGATAAAACTTTCCCAAAAGTCTTCTTTCTATTGCAGGTAGTATATATGTCGGAGCCGACCGGATCGGACAACTATATCTTATAGCTCCCATAGGAAGGATCGGAAAAAAAAAACTTTAAAAAATTCTAGCTTCGGTGTTTTTTGAAATATTACCTTCTACTTTTGGGGATGTTATTTTTTAAATATTTCTGAATTTCGAATTAATTATTTAAAAAATCGGACTACTATATCATATAGCTGCCATAGGAACGATCGGAAAATTAATGGAAAAGTAATAGGAAATAAATTCTAGCTTCTTAAGTTTTTATTGTATTATCTTCTACTCTAGGATATGACTCTTTTTAAATATTTCCGAATTTCAATTTTAATTGGATCAAAATCGGACGACTATATCATATAGCTGCCATAGGAACGATCGGAAAATTAATGAGAAATATTAGAAAATTGAACATTTTTGCGATTTGTTAATTAATAGGAATGATCTGCAAGGGTATATAAGCTTCGGCTGGCCGAAGCTAGCTTCCTTTCTTGTTTATTATTATTATTATTGATTTATAAAAAGTTATTTCTAACGCTACAAGTTTAAAACTTTTAATTTATTACGCTCTTACGTACATTATAACGAAAAATCAACCGTCATTAATTGAAAGAGATTTCTTTGACATCTCCGCTCAATTTAAACTTACGTTGAATCGGTATTTTAACCGTTCAGAACAGTTCTACCAAGACACTCCAGATGGCGCACCAAAACTTGTGTGTAAAATTCATGTAGAATGCTGAGGTTCCTTAAATCAGCGGTAGAAGTCGCTAGCTTGGTAAAAAAAAGGAGTGCCGGGGATTACACTAATTGTGACAGGATCGGCATTTTCCAACTACCCTATAAATATATAGATTAATGTATAAATTTTTAATAGATTTTTCTAACCAACTGTATTCATTTATTCACCTTCAGCGAACACTTTATCTCGGAGCACACGGTGATGGCGGTTTTCACGTCGCAAGGACAAGTGGGTGGACCCTGCAGATACATGCCGGCCACGAGGCGGCAGAACCACCAGTGTCGCAAGGAGACGGGACTGCCGGGAACCCTCAGCGAAGCCCGTCGCCTGGCCACCACCCACTGTGAGGAGCAGTTCCGCTACGATCGATGGAACTGCTCGATTGAGACGCGTGGCAAGCGGAATATCTTCAAGAAGCTCTACAAGGAGACGGCCTTCGTTCACGCCCTCACGGCCGCCGCCATGACCCATTCAATAGCCAGGGCCTGTGCCGAGGGAAGGATGACCAAGTGCAGCTGTGGACCCAAGAAGCACAATCGGGAAGCGCAGGACTTTCAGTGGGGTGGATGCAACGACAATTTGAAGCACGGCAAGCGGGTGACCCGAAGCTTTCTGGATTTACGCGGTGGCGAGGGAGACGAGGTCAGCGAGATATTGCGACATGACTCAGAGGTAAAAAAATAATATAAATATAAAAAATAATTTACTAACAATTTAACTTAAATCACAGGTCGGCATAGAGGCTGTCTCCTCGCAGATGATGGACAAGTGCAAGTGCCACGGCGTTTCCGGCTCCTGTTCGATGAAGACCTGCTGGAAGAAGATGGCCGACTTCAATGCCACCGCCACGCTTTTGAGGCAGAAATACAACGAGGCCATACGCAAGGCGCCCAACCAGCGATCGATGCGCCAGGTGTCTTCGAGTCGCATGAAAAAGCCAAAGCAGAGACGCAAGAAAGTGAGTTTATACAAAATTAAAATAAATGGATTGTTATAGAAATGACGAAGCGCACCAGGAGAGTGTGCGAAGGCGACTACTATTATATAGCCGCAAAATTGAAAATCTGCTGTGATAGTCCGATCGTAATGAGTAATACACCAATCGAAATGTATTGCAATAACTTAAAGGATTGCATACCAAGACTTTAAGAAAATCAATTGGCTTGGGAGAGAGAGCGGTGAAAGTGAAAAAATGAAAATTTCGAAATTTGGAGCTGTTGGGGCCGGTGGGGATAAATGCCCCCTCGCAATGATTTAGTTGTATTCCTTTTGAAAATACCCGTCGAATGAGGGGTCATTTGTCAAAATCCGACGCTCCGTTCAAAAGTTATAGCCAAAATAAGATTTCCTTCTTCTTCCCAAAATGAAAATTTAATTCTGTTTGTCAGTTTGTCAGTTTGTCAGTTTGTCAGTTTGTCAGTTTGTCAGTTTGTCAGTTTGTCAGTTTGTCCAAAACATGTTTCTTAAGTTTTGAAAATTTAATATGACGTTCATCCCATCGATATAAAAAACTTTTGTTCTACCACTTTTGGAAAAACTCGCTAGTTTAGCGGGAAAACAGCTATAAATAGCTAAAATTCGGAAAGCCGCAACTTCTATACTACTAAAGCTACAGTCTTGTGCTGCATCTTGTTTGAAAGGTATTTTTAAAAGCTATAAACGCCTTCTATATGCAATTTGTGTAAATGTAATAATTAAAAAGATATGAACAAAAGACAATTTTTTAAAACTTTTTTTTTAGCTTTTTTTTATTTTTTTCAAAAACGGCTCTAACGATTTTCTTGAAAACTTTAAACTGTATAGCCCTTGAGATTCCTTAAATTTTGGTATATAACACATTACTGTAAAAAGTCACGTTTAAAAGTTATTTTTATACGAAAATAGCCACTTTTGCCAGCTCGAACAACTAAAGCTTCCTGGGTATTGAATTTTGTGTGAGGGTATCCGAACTGTATTTTAGGGTCATGGAATCAGTAAATTTGCACTTAAGAGTTCCATATAGGAATCTTTTGTTCTACGACTTTTGGAAAAAGCCGCTACTTTAGCGGGAAAAAGCTAAAAATAGCTAAATTTCGTTAGTTTGTAAGTTCTACACTACTAAAGGTACCGACATGTGCTATACCTCGTTTAAAAGGTATTTTGAAATACTTAAACGCCTTTTTAACTTAATTTGTTTAAATACAATGGCTTACAAATTATGATTGACCAATTTTAATTTAAATGTATATATTAGCTCCTATGAAAGCAAATGTAAACAAACAAAAACTTCTGATATCAAATAAAAACACCTCTTAACGAGGTAAAAAACTAGTGACGATCGCACCTTCAACATACAAAAGTTCTGATATCAACATTTGTGACGAAAAATTCAATTGATTTGAATCATGATTTGAAATCAAATTTGAATCATGATTTGAAATCAAATTTGATTTGATTTGAATTATGATTTGAAATCATTGATTTGATTTCAAATCATTTGATTTCAAACCATGATTCATTTGATTTCAAATCATGATTCAAATCAAATCAATTCAAATGATTTGAAATAAAATCAAATGATTTGAAATCAAATTTGATTTGATTTGATTTGAATCATGATTTGAAATCATTGAATCATGAATCAAATCAAATCAAATCAATTCAAATGATTTAAAATAAAATCAAATGATTTGAATCATGATTCAAATTTGATTTCAAATCATGATTCAAATCAATTGAATTGATTTGATTTTGAATCATGATTTGAATCATGATTTGAATTTGATTTGAATCATATTTTGAAATCAAATGATTTATTTTCATGATTTGAATCATGATTCAAATCAAAAATGATTTGAAATCAAATCAATTCAAATCAAATCAATTCAATTGATTTGAATCATGATTTGAAATCAAATTTGAATCATGATTCATTTGAAAATCAAAATCATTTGATTTTATTTCAAATCATTTGAATTGATTTGATTTAATTTAATTCATGATTCAATGATTTCAAATCATGATTCATGATTTTGAATCAATTCAAATCAAATTCAATTGATTTGAATCATGATTTGAATTTGATTTTATTTGAATCATGATTTGAAATCAAATGAATCATGATTTGATTGATTCATTTGATTTCAAATCATGATTCAAATCAAATTCAAATGATTTGAATTGATTTGATTTGAATCATGATTTGAAATCAAATGAATCATGATTTGAAATCAAATGATTTGAAATCAAATCAATTCAAATCAAATCAATGATTCAATGATTTCAAATCATGATTCAAATCAAATCAATTCAATGATTTCAAATCATTATTCAAATCAAATTCAAATGATTTGAAATCAAATCAATTCAAATCAAATTCAATTGATTTGAATCATGATTTGAATTTGATTTTATTTGATTTTAAATCAAATGATTTCAAATCATGATTTGATTGATTCATTTGATTTCAAATCATGATTCAAATCAAATTCAAATGATTTGAAATAAAATCAAATGATTTGAATCATGATTCAAATCAATCAAATGATTTAAAATCAAATCAATTCAAATTAAATCAATTCAATTGATTTGAATCATGATTCAAATCATGAAAATGAATCATTTGATTTCAAATCATGAATCAAATCAAATCAAATCAATTCAAATGATTTGAAATAAAATCAAATGATTTGAATCATGATTCAAATTTGATTTCAAATCATGATTCAAATCAATTGAATTGATTTGATTTGAATTGATTTGATTTCAAATCATTTGAATTTGATTTGAATCATGATTTGAAATCAAATGATTCAAATCATTCAAATTCAAATCAAATTCAATTGATTTGAATCATGATTTGAATTTGATTTTATTTGAATCATGATTTTAAATCAAATGAATCATGATTTGATTGATTCATTTGATTTCAAATCATGATTCAAATCAAATTCAAATGATTTGAAATAAAATCAAATGATTTGAATCATGATTCAAATAAATCAAATGATTTGAGATCAAATCAATTCAAA
The DNA here is from genome assembly GCF_030179915.1 of Drosophila takahashii. Lineage (NCBI taxonomy): Eukaryota > Metazoa > Arthropoda > Insecta > Diptera > Drosophilidae > Drosophila > Drosophila takahashii. The sequence goes on from NC_091678.1 coordinate 15,986,535, forward strand.
TCAAATTCAATTGATTTGAATCATGATTTGAATTTGATTTTATTTGAATCATGATATGAAATTTGATTTGATTTGAATTATGATTTGAAATCATTGAATCATTGATTTGATTTGATTTCAAATCATTTGATTTCAAATCATGATTCATTTGATTTCAAATCATGATTCAAATCAAATCAAATCAATTCAAATGATTTAAAATAAAATCAAATTTGATTTGATTTGAATCATGATTTGAAATCATTGAATTGATTTGATTTGAATCATGATTTGAAATCATTGAATCATTGATTTGATTTGATTTCAAATCATTTGATTTCAAATCATGATTCATTTGATTTCAAATCATGATTCAAATCAAATCAAATCAATCAAATCATGATTCAAATCAAATCAAATCAATTCAAATGATTTGAAATAAAATCAAATGATTTTTTAAGTTTTGAAAATTTGATATGACGTTCATCACATCGATATAAAAAACTTTTCTTCTACCACTTTTGGAAAAACTCGCTAGTTTAGCGGGAAAACAGCTATAAATAGCTAAAATTTGGAAAGCCGTAACTTCTATACTACTAAAGCTACAGACTTGTGCTGCATCTCGTTTGAAAGGTATTTTGAAATGCTATAAACGCCTTCTATATGCAATTTGTGTAAATGTAATAGTTAAAAAAATATGAACAACAATATTTGAATCATGATTCAAATCATTTGATTTTATTTCAAATCATTTGAATTTGATTTGAATCATGATTTGAAATCAAATTTGATTTGATTTGAATTATGATTTGAAATCATTGAATCATTGATTTGATTTCAAATCATTTGATTTCAAATCATGATTCATTTGATTTCAAATCATGATTCAAATCAAATCAAATCAATTCAAATGATTTGAAATAAAATCAAATTTGATTTGATTTGAATCATGATTTGAAATCATTGAATTGATTTGATTTGAATCATGATTTGAAATCATTGAATCATTGATTTGATTTGATTTCAAATCATTTGATTTCAAATCATGATTCATTTGATTTCAAATCATGATTCAAATCAAATCAAATCAATCAAATCATGATTCAAATCAAATCAAATCAATCAAATCATGATTCAAATCAAATCAAATCAATTCAAATGATTTGAAATAAAATCAAATGATTTTTTAAGTTTTGAAAATTTGATATGACGTTCATCACATCGATATAAAAAACTTTTCTTCTACCACTTTTGGAAAAACTCGCTAGTTTAGCGGGAAAACAGCTATAAATAGCTAAAATTTGCAAAGCCGTAACTTCTATACTACTAAAGCTACAGACTTGTGCTGCATCTCGTTTGAAAGGTATTTTGAAATGCTATAAACGCCTTCTATATGCAATTTGTGTAAATGTAATAGTTTAAAAAATATGAACAAAAGACAATTTTTTAAACCTTTTTTTTTAGCTTTTTTTATTTTTCTCAAAAACGGCTCTAACGATTTTCTTTAAAACCTTAAACTGTGTAGCCCTTGAGATTCCTTAAATTTTGGTATATAACACATTACTGTAAAAAGTCACGTTTAAAAGTTATTTTTATACGAAAATAGCCACTGTTGCCAGCTCGAACAATTAACGCTCCCTGAGTATTGAATTTTGTGGGAGGGTATCCGAACTGTATTTTAGGGTCATGGAATCAGTAAATTTGCACTTAAGACTTCCATATAGGAATCTTTTGTTCTACGACTTTTGGAAAAAGCCGCTACTTTAGCGGGAAAAAGCTAAAAATAGCTAAATTTCGTTAGTTTGTAAGTTCTACACTACTAAAGGTACCGACATGTGCTATACCTCGTTTAAAAGGTATTTTGAAATACTTAAACGCCTTTTTAACTTAATTGGTTTAAATACAATAGCTTACAAATTATGATTGACCAATTTAAATTTAAATGTATATATTAGCTCCTATGAGAGCAAATGTAAACAAACAAAAACTTCTGATATCAAATAAAAACACCTCTTAACGAGGTAAAAAACTAGTGACGACCGCACCTTCAACATACAAAAGTTCTGATATCAGCATTTGTGACGAAAAATTATTACACTCGTCATTAAATAGACTTTCTAATCTTTTCTCATTCGTCACGCTGCAATAGAAAATGCCTGTAAGGGGAAAAAGGCTGGAATAGTTTGCTAGGGCGGGCCGAATGAGAAAAGATTAGAAAGTCTATTTAATGACGAGTGTAATAATTTTTCGTCACAAATGCTGATATCAGAACTTTTGTATGTTGAAGGTGCGGTCGTCACTAGTTTTTTACCTCGTTAAGAGGTGTTTTTATTTGATAGAAATCTTAAGAATAGGTTTAAAAGTATTAAAAATATAGGTTATAAAGTAAAAAGTTTCACTACACCAAATAAAAAAAATTTGACTATTAAGTTTAAAAAATGTCTAAATAAGATAGTATTAAAATGAAACTTTTGGTATAGATTTAAACCTACCAATTATAGACTATAGAGAATGTACTTAGTGTATAATGAATAACACAGAGTGAGGAAATTTAGTAAATTTAGTATTAAATCAATACCACTCTTTTATACTGTATCAAATAAAAACACCTCTTAACGAGGTAAAAAACTAGTGACGACCGCACCTTCAACATACAAAAGTTCTGATATCAGCATTTGTGACGAAAAATTATTACACTCGTCATTAAATAGACTTTCTAATCTTTTCTCATTCGGCCCGCCCTAGCAAACTATTCCAGCCTTTTTCCCCTTACAGGCATTTTCTATTGCAGCGTGACGAATGAGAAAAGATTAGAAAGTCTATTTAATGACGAGTGTAATAATTTTTCGTCACAAATGCTGATATCAGAACTTTTGTATGTTGAAGGTGCGGTCGTCACTAGTTTTTTACCTCGTTAAGAGGTGTTTTTATTTGATATCAGAAGTTTTTGTTTGTTTACATTTGCTCTCATAGGAGCTAATATATACATTTAAATTTAAATTGGTCAATCATAATTTGTAAGCTATTGTATTTAAACCAATTAAGTTAAAAAGGCGTTTAAGTATTTCAAAATACCTTTTAAACGAGGTATAGCACATGTCGGTACCTTTAGTAGTGTAGAACTTACAAACTAACGAAATTTAGCTATTTTTAGCTTTTTCCCGCTAAAGTAGCGGCTTTTTCCAAAAGTCGTAGAACAAAAGATTCCTATATGGAAGTCTTAAGTGCAAATTTACTGATTCCATGACCCTAAAATACAGTTCGGATACCCTCCCACAAAATTCAATACTCAGGGAGCGTTAATTGTTCGAGCTGGCAACAGTGGCTATTTTCGTATAAAAATAACTTTTAAACGTGACTTTTTACAGTAATGTGTTATATACCAAAATTTAAGGAATCTCAAGGGCTACACAGTTTAAGGTTTTAAAGAAAATCGTTAGAGCCGTTTTTGAGAAAAATAAAAAAAGCTAAAAAAAAAGGTTTAAAAAATTGTCTTTTGTTCATATTTTTTTAACTATTACATTTACACAAATTGCATATAGAAGGCGTTTATAGCATTTCAAAATACCTTTCAAACGAGATGCAGCACAAGTCTGTAGCTTTAGTAGTATAGAAGTTACGGCTTTGCAAATTTTAGCTATTTATAGCTGTTTTCCCGCTAAACTAGCGAGTTTTTCCAAAAGTGGTAGAAGAAAAGTTTTTTATATCGATGTGATGAACGTCATATCAAATTTTCAAAACTTAAAAAATCATTTGATTTTATTTCAAATCATTTGAATTGATTTGATTTGATTTGAATCATGATTTGATTGATTTGATTTGATTTGAATCATGATTTGATTGATTTGATTTGATTTGAATCATGATTTGAAATCAAATGAATCATGATTTGAAATCAAATGATTTGAAATCAAATCAAATCAATGATTCAATGATTTCAAATCATGATTCAAATCAAATCAATTCAATGATTTCAAATCATGATTCAAATCAAATCAAATTTGATTTTATTTCAAATCATTTGAATTGATTTGATTTGATTTGATTTGAATCATGATTTGAAATCAAATGAATCATGATTTGAAATCAAATGATTTGAAATCAAATCAATGATTCAATGATTTCAAATCATAATTCAAATCAAATCAAATTTGATTTCAAATCATGATTCAAATCAAATTCAAATGATTTGAAATAAAATCAAATGATTTGAATCATGATTCAAATATTGTTGTTCATATTTTTTTAACTATTACATTTACACAAATTGCATATAGAAGGCGTTTATAGCATTTCAAAATACCTTTCAAACGAGATGCAGCACAAGTCTGTAGCTTTAGTAGTATAGAAGTTACGGCTTTCCAAATTTTAGCTATTTATAGCTGTTTTCCCGCTAAACTAGCGAGTTTTTCCAAAAGTGGTAGAAGAAAAGTTTTTTATATCGATGTGATGAACGTCATATCAAATTTTCAAAACTTAAAAAATCATTTGATTTTATTTCAAATCATTTGAATTGATTTGATTTGATTTGAATCATGATTTGATTGATTTGATTTGATTTGAATCATGATTTGAAATCAAATGAATCATGATTTGAAATCAAATGATTTGAAATCAAATCAAATCAATGATTCAATGATTTCAAATCATGATTCAAATCAAATCAATTCAATGATTTCAAATCATGATTCAAATCAAATCAAATTTGATTTTATTTTAAATCATTTGAATTGATTTGATTTGATTTGAATCATGATTTGAAATCAAATGAATCATGATTTGAAATCAAATGATTTGAAATCAAATCAAATCAATGATTCAATGATTTCAAATCATAATTCAAATCAAATCAAATTTCATATCATGATTCAAATAAAATCAAATTCAAATCATGATTCAAATCAATTGAATTTGATTTGAATTGATTTGATCTCAAATCATTTGATTTATTTGAATCATGATTCAAATCATTTGATTTTATTTCAAATCATTTGAATTTGATTTGAATCATGATTTGAAATCAAATGAATCAATCAAATCATGATTCATTTGATTTAAAATCATGATTCAAATAAAATCAAATTCAAATCATGATTCAAATCAATTGAATTTGATTTGAATTTGAATGATTTGAATCATTTGATTTCAAATCATGATTCAAATCAAATTCAAATGATTTGAAATCAAATCAATTCAAATCAAATCAATTCAATTGATTTGAATCATGATTTGAAATCAAATTTGAATCATGATTCAAATCATTTGATTTTATTTCAAATCATTTGAATTGATTTGATTTGATTTGATTCATGATTTGAAATCAAATGATTCATTTTCATGATTTGAATCATGATTCAAATCAATTGAATTGATTTAATTTGAATTGATTTGATTTTAAATCATTTGATTGATTTGAATCATGATTCAAATCATTTGATTTTATTTCAAATCATTTGAATTTGATTTGAATCATGATTTGAAATCAAATGAATCAATCAAATCATGATTTGAAATCATTTGATTTAAAATCAAATAAAATCAAATTCAAATCATGATTCAAATCAATTGAATTTGATTTGAATTGATTTGATTTCAAATCATTTGAATTTGATTTGAATAATGATTTGAAATCATTGAATTGATTTGATTTGAATCATGATTTGAAATCATTGAATCATTGATTTGATTTGAATTGATTTGATTTCAAATCATTTGATTTCAAATCATGATTCATTTGATTTCAAATCATGATTCAAATCAAATCAATTCAAATCATTTGAATTTGATTTGAATCATGATTTGAAATCAAATGAATCAATCAAATCATGATTCATTTGATTTCAAATCATGATTCAAATAAAATCAAATTCAAATCATGATTCAAATCAATTGAATTTGATTTGAATTGATTCAAAATCATGAATCATGATTTGAAATCATTGAATCATGAATTAAATTAAATCAAATCAATTCAAATGATTTGAAATAAAATCAAATGATTTTGATTTTCAAATGAATCATGATTCAAATTTGATTTCAAATCATGATTCAAATCAATTGAATTGATTTGATTTGAATTGATTTGATTTCAAATCATTTTTGATTTGAATCATGATTCAAATCATGAAAATAAATCATTTGATTTCAAAATATGATTCAAATCAAATTCAAATCATGATTCAAATCATGATTCAAAATCAAATCAATTCAATTGATTTGAATCATGATTTGAAATCAAATTTGAATCATGATTCAAATCATTTGATTTTATTTTAAATCATTTGAATTGATTTGATTTGATTTGATTCATGATTCAATGATTTCAAATCATGATTCAAATCAAATCAAATCAAATTTGATTTCAAATCATTTGATTTTATTTCAAATCATTTGAATTGATTTGATTTGAATCATGATTTGAAATCAAATGAATCATGGTTTGAAATCAAATGATTTGAAATCAAATCAATGATTTCAAATCATAATTCAAATCAAATCAAATTTGATTTCAAATCATGATTCAAATTTGATTTCAAATCATGATTCAAATCAATTGAATTTTTCGTCACAAATGTTGATATCAGAACTTTTGTATGTTGAAGGTGCGATCGTCACTAGTTTTTTACCTCGTTAAGAGGTGTTTTTATTTGATATCAGAAGTTTTTGTTTGTTTACATTTGCTTTCATAGGAGCTAATATATACATTTAAATTAAAATTGGTCAATCATAATTTGTAAGCCATTGTATTTAAACAAATTAAGTTAAAAAGGCGTTTAAGTATTTCAAAATACCTTTTAAACGAGGTATAGCACATGTCGGTACCTTTAGTAGTGTAGAACTTACAAACTAACGAAATTTAGCTATTTTTAGCTTTTTCCCGCTAAAGTAGCGGCTTTTTCCAAAAGTCGTAGAACAAAAGATTCCTATATGGAACTCTTAAGTGCAAATTTACTGATTCCATGACCCTAAAATACAGTTCGGATACCCTCACACAAAATTCAATACCCAGGAAGCTTTAGTTGTTCGAGCTGGCAAAAGTGGCTATTTTCGTATAAAAATAACTTTTAAACGTGACTTTTTACAGTAATGTGTTATATACCAAAATTTAAGGAATCTCAAGGGCTATACAGTTTAAAGTTTTCAAGAAAATCGTTAGAGCCGTTTTTGAAAAAAATAAAAAAAAGCTAAAAAAAAAGTTTTAAAAAATTGTCTTTTGTTCATATCTTTTTAATTATTACATTTACACAAATTGCATATAGAAGGCGTTTATAGCTTTTAAAAATACCTTTCAAACAAGATGCAGCACAAGACTGTAGCTTTAGTAGTATAGAAGTTGCGGCTTTCCGAATTTTAGCTATTTATAGCTGTTTTCCCGCTAAACTAGCGAGTTTTTCCAAAAGTGGTAGAACAAAAGTTTTTTATATCGATGGGATGAACGTCATATTAAATTTTCAAAACTTAAGAAACATGTTTTGGACAAACTGACAAACTGACAAACTGACAAACTGACAAACTGACAAACTGACAAACTGACAAACTGACAAACTGACAAACAGAATTAAATTTTCATTTTGGGAAGAAGAAGGAAATCTTATTTTGGCTATAACTTTTGAACGGAGCGTCGGATTTTGACAAATGACCCCTCATTCGACGGGTATTTTCAAAAGGAATACAACTAAATCATTGCGAGGGGGCATTTATCCCCACCGGCCCCAACAGCTCCAAATTTCGAAATTTTCATTTTTTCACTTTCACCGCTCTCTCTCCCAAGCCAATTGATTTTCTTAAAGTCTTGGTATGCAATCCTTTAAGTTATTGCAATACATTTCGATTGGTGTATTACTCATTACGATCGGACTATCACAGCAGATTTTCAATTTTGCGGCTATATAATAGTAGTCGCCTTCGCACACTCTCCTGGTGCGCTTCGTCACTACATGGACTGCCGTCCATAGTGATGTAGTAAAACGAGTACTTAAAGGATTGCATACCAAGACTTTAAGAAAATCAATTGGCTTGGGAGAGAGAGCGGTGAAAGTGAAAAAATGAAAATTTCGAAATTTGGAGCTGTTGGGGCCGGTGGGGATAAATGCCCCCTCGCAATGATTTAGTTGTATTCCTTTTGAAAATACCCGTCGAATGAGGGGTCATTTGTCAAAATCCGACGCTCCGTTCAAAAGTTATAGCCAAAATAAGATTTCCTTCTTCTTCCCAAAATGAAAATTTAATTCTGTTTGTCAGTTTGTCAGTTTGTCAGTTTGTCAGTTTGTCAGTTTGTCAGTTTGTCAGTTTGTCAGTTTGTCAGTTTGTCCAAAACATGTTTCTTAAGTTTTGAAAATTTAATATGACGTTCATCCCATCGATATAAAAAACTTTTGTTCTACCACTTTTGGAAAAACTCGCTAGTTTAGCGGGAAAACAGCTATAAATAGCTAAAATTCGGAAAGCCGCAACTTCTATACTACTAAAGCTACAGTCTTGTGCTGCATCTTGTTTGAAAGGTATTTTTAAAAGCTATAAACGCCTTCTATATGCAATTTGTGTAAATGTAATAATTAAAAAGATATGAACAAAAGACAATTTTTTAAAACTTTTTTTTTAGCTTTTTTTTATTTTTTTCAAAAACGGCTCTAACGATTTTCTTGAAAACTTTAAACTGTATAGCCCTTGAGATTCCTTAAATTTTGGTATATAACACATTACTGTAAAAAGTCACGTTTAAAAGTTATTTTTATACGAAAATAGCCACTTTTGCCAGCTCGAACAACTAAAGCTTCCTGGGTATTGAATTTTGTGTGAGGGTATCCGAACTGTATTTTAGGGTCATGGAATCAGTAAATTTGCACTTAAGAGTTCCATATAGGAATCTTTTGTTCTACGACTTTTGGAAAAAGCCGCTACTTTAGCGGGAAAAAGCTAAAAATAGCTAAATTTCGTTAGTTTGTAAGTTCTACACTACTAAAGGTACCGACATGTGCTATACCTCGTTTAAAAGGTATTTTGAAATACTTAAACGCCTTTTTAACTTAATTTGTTTAAATACAATGGCTTACAAATTATGATTGACCAATTTTAATTTAAATGTATATATTAGCTCCTATGAAAGCAAATGTAAACAAACAAAAACTTCTGATATCAAATAAAAACACCTCTTAACGAGGTAAAAAACTAGTGACGATCGCACCTTCAACATACAAAAGTTCTGATATCAACATTTGTGACGAAAAATTCAATTGATTTGAATCATGATTTGAAATCAAATTTGAATCATGATTTGAAATCAAATTTGATTTGATTTGAATTATGATTTGAAATCATTGATTTGATTTCAAATCATTTGATTTCAAACCATGATTCATTTGATTTCAAATCATGATTCAAATCAAATCAATTCAAATGATTTGAAATAAAATCAAATGATTTGAAATCAAATTTGATTTGATTTGATTTGAATCATGATTTGAAATCATTGAATCATGAATCAAATCAAATCAAATCAATTCAAATGATTTAAAATAAAATCAAATGATTTGAATCATGATTCAAATTTGATTTCAAATCATGATTCAAATCAATTGAATTGATTTGATTTTGAATCATGATTTGAATCATGATTTGAATTTGATTTGAATCATATTTTGAAATCAAATGATTCATTTTCATGATTTGAATCATGATTCAAATCAAAAATGATTTGAAATCAAATCAATTCAAATCAAATCAATTCAATTGATTTGAATCATGATTTGAAATCAAATTTGAATCATGATTCATTTGAAAATCAAAATCATTTGATTTTATTTCAAATCATTTGAATTGATTTGATTTAATTTAATTCATGATTCAATGATTTCAAATCATGATTCATGATTTTGAATCAATTCAAATCAAATTCAATTGATTTGAATCATGATTTGAATTTGATTTTATTTGAATCATGATTTGAAATCAAATGAATCATGATTTGATTGATTCATTTGATTTCAAATCATGATTCAAATCAAATTCAAATGATTTGAATTGATTTGATTTGAATCATGATTTGAAATCAAATGAATCATGATTTGAAATCAAATGATTTGAAATCAAATCAATTCAAATCAAATCAATGATTCAATGATTTCAAATCATGATTCAAATCAAATCAATTCAATGATTTCAAATCATTATTCAAATCAAATTCAAATGATTTGAAATCAAATCAATTCAAATCAAATTCAATTGATTTGAATCATGATTTGAATTTGATTTTATTTGATTTTAAATCAAATGATTTCAAATCATGATTTGATTGATTCATTTGATTTCAAATCATGATTCAAATCAAATTCAAATGATTTGAAATAAAATCAAATGATTTGAATCATGATTCAAATCAATCAAATGATTTAAAATCAAATCAATTCAAATTAAATCAATTCAATTGATTTGAATCATGATTCAAATCATGAAAATGAATCATTTGATTTCAAATCATGAATCAAATCAAATCAAATCAACTCAAATGATTTGAAATAAAATCAAATGATTTGAATCATGATTCAAATTTGATTTCAAATCATGATTCAAATCAATTGAATTGATTTGATTTGAATTGATTTGATTTCAAATCATTTGAATTTGATTTGAATCATGATTTGAAATCAAATGATTCAAATCATTCAAATTCAAATCAAATTCAATTGATTTGAATCATGATTTGAATTTGATTTTATTTGAATCATGATTTTAAATCAAATGAATCATGATTTGATTGATTCATTTAATTTCAAATCATGATTCAAATCAAATTCAAATGATTTGAAATAAAATCAAATGATTTGAATCATGATTCAAATAAATCAAATGATTTGAGATCAAATCAATTCAAATCAAATTCAATTGATTTGAATCATGATTTGAATTTGATTTTATTTGAATCATGATATGAAATTTGATTTGATTTGAATTATGATTTGAAATCATTGAATCATTGATTTGATTTGATTTCAAATCATTTGATTTCAAATCATGATTCATTTGATTTCAAATCATGATTCAAATCAAATCAAATCAATTCAAATGATTTAAAATAAAATCAAATTTGATTTGATTTGAATCATGATTTGAAATCATTGAATTGATTTGATTTGAATCATGATTTGAAATCATTGAATCATTGATTTGATTTGATTTCAAATCATTTGATTTCAAATCATGATTCATTTGATTTCAAATCATGATTCAAATCAAATCAAATCAATCAAATCATGATTCAAATCAAATCAAATCAATTCAAATGATTTGAAATAAAATCAAATGATTTTTTAAGTTTTGAAAATTTGATATGACGTTCATCACATCGATATAAAAAACTTTTCTTCTACCACTTTTGGAAAAACTCGCTAGTTTAGCGGGAAAACAGCTATAAATAGCTAAAATTTGGAAAGCCGTAACTTCTATACTACTAAAGCTACAGACTTGTGCTGCATCTCGTTTGAAAGGTATTTTGAAATGCTATAAACGCCTTCTATATGCAATTTGTGTAAATGTAATAGTTAAAAAAATATGAACAACAATATTTGAATCATGATTCAAATCATTTGATTTTATTTCAAATCATTTGAATTTGATTTGAATCATGATTTGAAATCAAATTTGATTTGATTTGAATTATGATTTGAAATCATTGAATCATTGATTTGATTTCAAATCATTTGATTTCAAATCATGATTCATTTGATTTCAAATCATGATTCAAATCAAATCAAATCAATTCAAATGATTTGAAATAAAATCAAATTTGATTTGATTTGAATCATGATTTGAAATCATTGAATTGATTTGATTTGAATCATGATTTGAAATCATTGAATCATTGATTTGATTTGATTTCAAATCATTTGATTTCAAATCATGATTCATTTGATTTCAAATCATGATTCAAATCAAATCAAATCAATCAAATCATGATTCAAATCAAATCAAATCAATCAAATCATGATTCAAATCAAATCAAATCAATTCAAATGATTTGAAATAAAATCAAATGATTTTTTAAGTTTTGAAAATTTGATATGACGTTCATCACATCGATATAAAAAACTTTTCTTCTACCACTTTTGGAAAAACTCGCTAGTTTAGCGGGAAAACAGCTATAAATAGCTAAAATTTGCAAAGCCGTAACTTCTATACTACTAAAGCTACAGACTTGTGCTGCATCTCGTTTGAAAGGTATTTTGAAATGCTATAAACGCCTTCTATATGCAATTTGTGTAAATGTAATAGTTAAAAAAATATGAACAAAAGACAATTTTTTAAACCTTTTTTTTAGCTTTTTTTATTTTTCTCAAAAACGGCTCTAACGATTTTCTTTAAAACCTTAAACTGTGTAGCCCTTGAGATTCCTTAAATTTTGGTATATAACACATTACTGTAAAAAGTCACGTTTAAAAGTTATTTTTATACGAAAATAGCCACTGTTGCCAGCTCGAACAATTAACGCTCCCTGAGTATTGAATTTTGTGGGAGGGTATCCGAACTGTATTTTAGGGTCATGGAATCAGTAAATTTGCACTTAAGACTTCCATATAGGAATCTTTTGTTCTACGACTTTTGGAAAAAGCCGCTACTTTAGCGGGAAAAAGCTAAAAATAGCTAAATTTCGTTAGTTTGTAAGTTCTACACTACTAAAGGTACCGACATGTGCTATACCTCGTTTAAAAGGTATTTTGAAATACTTAAACGCCTTTTTAACTTAATTGGTTTAAATACAATAGCTTACAAATTATGATTGACCAATTTAAATTTAAATGTATATATTAGCTCCTATGAGAGCAAATGTAAACAAACAAAAACTTCTGATATCAAATAAAAACACCTCTTAACGAGGTAAAAAACTAGTGACGACCGCACCTTCAACATACAAAAGTTCTGATATCAGCATTTGTGACGAAAAATTATTACACTCGTCATTAAATAGACTTTCTAATCTTTTCTCATTCGTCACGCTGCAATAGAAAATGCCTGTAAGGGGAAAAAGGCTGGAATAGTTTGCTAGGGCGGGCCGAATGAGAAAAGATTAGAAAGTCTATTTAATGACGAGTGTAATAATTTTTCGTCACAAATGCTGATATCAGAACTTTTGTATGTTGAAGGTGCGGTCGTCACTAGTTTTTTACCTCGTTAAGAGGTGTTTTTATTTGATTAAGGATTAAACTAGGGATTTCTTTTTGGGTGTATCATGATTAAAAATAGACTTAACTTTAAGTTCGATTTATTGGAAGTTTCTTTTTATAAGCACCCCTTAAAATACCCACTAAAAATCTTGAAAAATCTCTCTTTTACAGCCCCAACAATCGCAATACACGACTCTGTACTATCTGGAGACCTCGCCCTCCTACTGCGCGGTCACCAAGGATCGCCAGTGCCTGCATCCGGACAACTGTGGGACCCTGTGCTGTGGGCGTGGCTACACCACCCAGGTGGTCAAGCAGGTGGAAAAGTGCCGATGTCGCTTCAACAATGGACGGTGCTGCCAGCTGATCTGCGACTATTGTCAGCGGTTCGAGGATAAATACTTTTGTAAATAGACGGGACACACAGCCATCTCCATCTCCGCCGTCTTTCTTCATGCCCCGTGTCCATCTCCAGTATCACTTTCTCTCCCCCTCTCCTCGTGCTCTTCGAAAATGTAATTTGTAAAGTTTTTTTCTACCTTTATGGCTTGTAATTTTTTTCCATTCCTAACAAATGTTATTGAAATGATAAGCAAAAAGAACGAATTGATAAGCAGAACGATAGAAAACGATCAGAAAGCTAAGGCTTAGCTAAAGGCCAAACTCACCCGCTCACACACATACTCACATGCATACAACATACACACACAGACACACACAAGCGCATACATGCATCTATCTATTTAATTACTATATAGTAATTAGTACCGTCGCAAAGAAAAAATCTCAAAAAAATCGCAAAACTTCATTTAGCAAAACGGAAAAACCACAAAAAAAACACGGACACACACACAAAGAACAACAGAAAAGCAGACGCTAACACACAGCAACAAAAAAGAAAAATAAAAATAAAAAACAAAACAAAAACAATTTTAATAAGTATATAAACATACAAAACAAACCAAAAAAAATACAAAAACTGAAATGAAATAAAAAGTTTCACATAAAAATAAAGCTGAATTTATCTTTAATTGTGGGCTACATAAAATGGGATTATTGAGAATATTTTGAGCTTTTCCATACAGCCCTGTTTCAGAAATTTGTTTTTATAAATTTACAATTACAATTTCAAATATTGGATGGATACATCACTTACTTGGTACTTTGGAGCGACTAATATCGCTTTTGATGATAATACGCGATTTCGACGCGTTTTTGCCGCGATTTCTTAATTTATGGTGGAGAACTTGGATAAAAAGTGAGTTGGAACTTAGCTGCGTGGAAGGCAAATGCATGCGAGTGTCTGTAAAATTGGTTGAATGTGTGTAAAGTAGATGTAATATTTGTTAAAAAAAAAAAATTAAAAATATAAATTTTTAATTTATTTACGAGTATTTAATAACATAATCATAATTATAGTTGGCTTTTATTTAAAATAATGTCTACAGGTCTGAATTAAAAAACAAGAGAGAACGCTATAGTCGGGTTGTTGTCCCGACTATCTAATACCCGTCACTCAGCTAAAGGGAGTGCGAACGCTGTGTCGGGTTGGTGTCCCGACTAATAATCGTAACTCAGCTAAAGGGAGTGCGAGGGAGATAGATATATAATTTTTGATTGCGTATAACTTTTTAATGAATGGTCCGATTTGAAAAATGTCTTCTACATTTCGATAGGTATAAATATACACAACAAAATTGCATTTATACTTCTCGGAAATCTTTAAAGATGTGGGCGCAGGACCCATTTTAAAATCGTTAGTGGGCGATTGTGGGCGTTAGAGGGGGCGTGGCGCTCGGCTAAAATAAACTTGCGCTGCGTAGGAAGCCAAAGAATATGTGTGGGAAATCTCAACCTTCTAGCTTTTGTAGTTTCTGAGATCTCAGCGTTCATACAGACGGACAGACAGACAGACGGACAGACGGACAGACGGACATGGCTAGATCGACTCGGCTAGTAACCCTGATCAAGAATATATATACTTTACGGGGTCGGAAACGCTTCCTTTTAGCTGTTACATACTTTTGCACGAATCTAGTATACCCTTTTACTCTACGAGTAACGGGTATAAAAATACTGTGTAGGTAGTGTAAGGTATCGTCCGCTCGTTAAAGATAAAGGGGCTTTAAACTTAAAATGCATACATTTTTTCAAGGTGTTTTTCTCGGTAGAGAGGCTAAGCCTAATTCAAAAATACTCAAGATATAATAACACATTTTGTAAATCGAAAGAACTGAAGTGCTTTTATTTACACAAATATCCTCGAAAATATTTGCAATGAACAATTTCTGAAGTACAAACTCTTAAGATTGTATCCAATATTTGAGTTTCTTGTGACAGACCCAACTAATTAAGTTCCACACACAGGTGTCCTTGCAAAACGCAACAGTTATTTATAATACAAATTTAATTAAGTTTTCGCCAGGTACACAAAAGTGATGTGCAGCCATGCAAACATTTAAGCAATTAACGTACTGCCGCTATAAAAAAATTCGATTCATCACGTTATTATAGCCGACTTGGCCAATGACAAATGGGCAAACTCTTATCAACTTTCGGTCGGTTACATTGATCGCCAATATCAATGTCAGTGTCCCATTTGAGGCCGTTTCAACAGCTTCAAACCCGACCAAACCGAAGTGACGACGCCAACCTCAAGTGTTAGATAACTGGTTTTATCAATTGTTAAATTGACTGCTCACGATGTCCACGCGACGTTGCTTAGCACGAGACAGAGCCCGAAACCTCACCTAACCCCAAAGAAAGACCCGGGTTAACTCTGTTGAGCTTTGGTTTCGAGGGTTCTTCAACGAACAGTAGAACTTAGCAAAAACAAAGTGTGCAGATGAGCTAACTATAATTAGATAAAATAACACAATGGTAAAATCGTGATTTCTTATTAGCAACAAGAAACTTAGTATTCAAAATAGTCTATTATAACCAAATATCTACTGCAAAAGTCTAATATGTATCGCGGACACTAAATAAAAATAAACAACATAAACTAATAATTTCTAATAATGATAATAGGTATGGAAGTATAATAACAACAACTGAATATTGGAAGAAATTAATTTTAATAAAAATATTTAAAAATAAATGAACGAAATAATAAATAATATTTATTCCCAAAAGTAAAAAGTTCAAGGCACATTAGGACAAGTTCAGGCTAAGGAGCTTACACTGTACTTTATTGGTGTGTTATTCTGTCGCCTTTAAGCCATTTGAGCCATCTGCCATGGCCCATGTCCCATGACCTCACACACTTCCCCTTACCAACTGTGACATTGATACGCTTCTGTCAACATTATTCAGCGAGTGTTGCGTGCCGAGTCCCGAAAAACTGTTGCATGTTCCGCATAACAAGGATACCACAGATAACAGGGAAAAGGGCCAACCTTTTCGAGATTCCAGCCAAGCGTTTTCCATTTAATATGCGACTTAAACACAATATTTGCTTTGTAAACTGGAGTCTATTTGATTGGAAAATATTTGGCTGGCGGGCAAATATTGATGGAGAACATCGCCTTCAGCGAGCAAAGATTTGTACATGAAGCAGATGGGGAAATCGTGAAGATTCCTCCAGAAAGACAAAACAAATTACACGCGAATGCCATTTGGTAATGACAGGACGAACAGTCGCCCTAAGCTCATTCCCCAAACACGTATTTTTCACCAGCTGACATTTTGGAATGTGACAGAGACAAGGTCAAAAGTTAGGGAGGAAGGAAAGAAGGCAGATTTCCGACAGTCATTTCAAGTGTTCCCTTAAGGAAATGTTTGTCAGTGGTAAATATGTTGTAAGTGTAGCTAATATTATTTACCCGAACTCGGCCCTTTTTATTTAAAATATTTTGAAAGAAATCACTTCCTTAATTGTTTACAATTACATCAGCAAGAGAAAGTTTTGTTTACATCTCAAACATTATCAACACTTTCCCACCCACACTTTAACCCAACAATTGTCACGAACTGCTTAAACAAATGGTAATTCAATAGTGAAAATTCAATAGAGAAAATCCGAGAGAGAACTCGGGAAACAATAGGTAATTAGTCACTCTGATCTAGAGTACACAGCGTTCTATAGGTTTTTGTGCTTTATAGTATAGCGCCGCCATCCAAAAGCAAGACACTTAGCAGCTGTTTTTCTAATTGTTCAGATGTTTTCTGAATGCCAAACGAACCAAGAATTGCAGCCAATTGCTTTTGCTTCGAGAAAAAACCACAAGCATTCGATGGGTATTAATTACTCGGTGGTAGACCCCATGGAGCCCGCAATCCTCCACCTCCCACCCCCCATTTTAGCCATATTTCTGTTTAGCGCCCACGCGAAAGCGACAATAAAAGTAATTAGCATAAAACGGAAACAAGGCAAACGAGACGTGGGATCAAATGGTAACAATAATAAATTAAATAAATTAAGCAAATAAAAACAAGAGAGAACGCTATAGTCGGGTTGTTGTCCCGACTATCTAATACCCGTCACTCAGCTAAAGGGAGTGCGAACGCTGTGTCGGGTTGGTGTCCCGACTAATAATCGTAACTCAGCTAAAGGGAGTGCGAGGGAGATAGATATATAATTTTTGATTGCGTATAACTTTTTAATGAATGGTCCGATTTGAAAAATGTCTTCTACATTTCGATAGGTATAAATATACACAACAAAATTGCATTTATACTTCTCGGAAATCTTTGAAGATGTGGGCGCAGTACCCATTTTAAAATCGTTAGTGGGCGATTGTGGGCGTTAGAGGGGGCGTGGCGCTCGGCTAAAATAAACTTGCGCTGCGTAGGAAGCCAAAGAATATGTGTGGGAAATCTCAACCTTCTAGCTTTTGTAGTTTCTGAGATCTCAGCGTTCATACAGACGGACAGACAGACAGACAGACAGACAGACAGACAGACAGACGGACAGACGGACAGACGGACAGACGGACAGACGGACATGGCTAGATCGACTCGGCTAGTGACCCTGATCAAGAATATATATACTTTATGGGGTCGGAAACGCTTCCTTCTAGCTGTTACATACTTTTGCACGAATCTAGTATACCCTTTTACTCTACGAGTAACGAGTATAAATACACGTCAAGAACGAAGGCAGACAAACAGAAGATTGGGATGACTACATAAAATACCCTGTAATAAAATAAAAATAAGAAAAAATTTTTAAATGTGAAATGCTTTTCTGTTCTGAACTAAATAATAAGTGGACCATAAATTCGAATTCTTTAGGTATTTTTTTTTTGGATTGATTAAATTTATCGGATTATTATCACAACCCCTTCATATATAGAGTATCCCAGACTGAAACGAAGAATGAACGAAACGGTAAATAAAAGCCAAAAAATGCCGAGCTCAGCAGAGGTCACGTAGAGAACGAAAGTGAAAACAAGAACAGAGAAGCAAAGACGCCGCCCAGACGGATGGCAGAAAAGTCTAATGAGAAAGCTGACCGCAAAGCTATGATTTTATTTTTGGGCGACGGGTGGGTGGTCTTGCGGGTGACTTACAGATCGGAAAGAACGATGTCTCAATTGGCAGAAAGTGAGAGCGCAGCGTTCTGCATCCGACAGATACGTGAACTCAACAAAAGCCAAATGTCGATCGGGTTGGGGCAACATTTCCATGGAAACCATCGACCCAAACACCCGAATAAAGATGATGCTGCTGCTACTATGGGTAATATTTTTTGGACCTTCAGTTTTTGGGTGAGTTGTTAATAGAGCTATGGAAAAAATTTAATGGCTGACATCTCGCATCCACTCGTAGTACTCCTTTGGAAATGCAACTTTTTGATATGATGCTACGCGAGGCTGAGGGTTATCCCAGCAATGGACGGGATCAGAGGGATATATCCGTTCTGCCAGCAGCATCCATAGGTTGCGACGAAAGCGGCTCGCAGGAGCAATTTAGCAACATATTCGATGATTACGAGGAGAGCAGAGAGGATTGCATGGACTTCTTACCCCCCTGTGAACCATCTTTCGAAGAAGGATTACCCATCGAACATCCATGCTTTGTCAAACTACTTCTGCTAAGAACACCTCTGCTTAAACAGGATCCGTGTGCCAATTTCTCCCTGATAACTGAGAGACCGAGCACCACTATAAAACCGAAAACCAAGAAATGCAATCCAAAAAGTAAAGCTAATAAAGGTGTAACACAAAATGTGCTGTTAGGATTGCCCAGCAATGGAAATTCAACCACAAGCAATCCAATAGTTTCCACAACAGAAGCAGTACCCAATTCAAAAATCATAAAAATAAGAAAATTAGTTCCAAAGCTCAAACCGAACACCACAACAACAACGACAACAACCACCACAACAACTCTGGAAACAACAACCTTAGAAGAAACAACGACACCAGTGGAAACCAGCACCGCAGAAGAACCACCGGAAACGACAACTGAACCGGAAACCACGACAACACCACAAACCACAACGACAACCACAAGTACCACGACAACTACACCAACACCATCACCTTATACCGAAAACCAATTGAAACGTTTGAAAGCCCTGAGGGACAGGAGAAAGAATTCGAGGGGAAAGTCCCCCAAAGTACCAGATCCCCCGCAGATTAAACTCGATAATGTCAGCCAGCCCAGCGAGGTTATCCAAGTTATCCAAAGTATGACCACCGAAGCTGCCGAACTGAAGCTTAAACCGGAAAATAGCACCACAACTACGATCGTGCCCCCAACGACTGCTTCTACAACCACTTCCGAACCGGAAACCACCACCGAAGACAGTTGTGCAGATGAAGTGGAAACCACCAAGGTGCCGGAATTCTCAGGATGTGAAGATGACGAAGGTAAAGAGGGGAACTTTTTGAATATATTTCTATAAAAGTACATTTATTTGATTTATTTTACCAGATCCTCAAGGTTCTGAAAATAATGTAGCCACCACCACAGAAGAACCTTGTGAAGACACCGACGAACAGGACACTAATCTGTGTCCCCAATTTATGCCAACACAAGAGCCCTGTAAGTAAAATTAATCTTATTGAATTTGTAAACCTATATTATTAATATTATCAAAGTAATTGAACATATATTTTGAATACCATTATTATTTTATACTTTTTTCAAAATAAGTAGAAAATATTTGTATTCCATTACCTACTTAGTTCCAATACATTTTTCGAATACTTAAAGCTATTAATAAGATTATTCATATACATTTGTAAATGAGGTAATATTTTATACTAATAAATATTTTATTTAATTTCCAGCAGCTCGTCCAAGACCTCCTCCAGCATATCGTTTCCGTAAGCCCGTGAAAAACTATGTAGAACCCATTCTGTATGAGGGTAACTTTGCCAAGCCACTTCAACGAATGGCTCCGTTGGGACCTCAGCCGAGGGACTACTTTGTGTCCAATAAACAAATAGTGCCCAGACCCAGGCCCAAGTACCGGAAACGTATACCGCCCTCGATCTACATGAACAACATTGTGAGGGGCCTGGATTGCAGCGATGAAGTTGGTCAGTATCCTTCGCGAACACCCAATCAGCCACAAAGATATTGGGACGTGAACCCAGTTGGCTTGCTTGAACGGAGTCAGGGTTTAAGGCCAAGGACCGTAGGACCTGAGAGAAATATGAGAAGTTTTGCACCAGTTCCTATTAAAAGAAAGCCTCAGTATCCACGAAATCCAGAGGAATCAATGGAACGGCAGTTTCTAAGGGAAAGAGATCCCAAGCCGCAAGCTCAGTATCACCATTTTCCCGAGGAGGAGGTTCCCCACGAGGAGAGATTTATTCCACCGCCCACGCCGACTGCCAGTTTGGATCCCTGCCAGCAGGAACACGATCAATTCCTCTACCGTGAGAGACCACATCGCCAGCAAACCCATCATCTAGTTGACTATCCCCAACCACCCACTTCCTCGCACTTTTTCACCTAATTAACCTAATCCATAAGTTAGCCAAGTAGCACACAGAGCACCCAGTAACCAGTTAACCACCAAAAATAAATAAGTGCACCACCAAGCAAAAGCCAAAACAGACTATCAATCAAGTGGAGCCCAGCCGGATAATTAGGGAAGCTCTTTGATCTTCGAAGAGGGACGACGTCAGCAATTGAATTATAAAGCAATTGCCTTTCACTTGGCGGTCAGAAGAGGGACATCGGTGAATAGCCACTTATCAGTCCATAGCCGTGGCTCAATTCGCTGGCCAAAAGGCACGCGCCCGTAATGACAAACCCATGAGCCCGCCATGGCCACCACCACCACCTGATGGCCGCGAAAAGGGTGCTTTGGCCACCCACTCAACCCTATCGTGATAGGCCTCCTATTGGAATCCTATTTCCTCTATTATTTCCTGCTTTTTGGGGTGGAATTCGAACACTACAGAAAATCTTTCAAAGCTTAAGAAAAATTTTAAATCAAACTTAATTTCAAGTTTCAAAAATAAAGATTTTTTAAATTCTTATCAAATTGTTGTAACTTTAACTTTTTAAGCTAAAAACTATTCAGTTAGTGAAAGTTATTAATGACACTTTAAATTTTACGAAGCAAATATTTTTTTCAGTGTCGGAATCGAAGAGCGCAAACTTTTCACGAAATCATAGCTCACACATGAGTGGGTTGTGAGGGGAAAGCTTTTAATTGTTTCGGTTTAATAGAAAACAGTTTTAAAGTTCCCAAACCTTAAAAGAAAGGTAATACATACAAGCTGTTTGTAACTACTCAAACTTTAAAACGAAAGAAAAATTTAAAGCATTGATTTTATTAAACTTAAAAATTCCCAAAATATAAAATAAGTGTAGTACACCCAGAAAAATGATGGACAACATTTTAGGTCATGCATAGCCTAAAACATTTTAAATGGACTAAAAGTTCCTTTTTAGGTCATGTACTGCCTAAAAATTTAAATTTTTGGTATATTTGCCCTACTATTTAGGTCCCGTATAGCCTTATATTTTAGGTCATCGTGGGCCTTAAAATTAATGCATTTTACCTTAATAAATTTGCACGGAACTCTGATACCGTTCTAGCGACGCTATAATTCCCAACCAGTTATAGCGCGGCTTGCATGGTAACCCACTTCCATCGTTGAATAAAACAGCGATTTCACTGCTGAACAGTGAAGCCTCTTCGCTCGTTTTTGTGTGTCGGAATAATGACGACTTCTTGAAGACTAAGCCGACATTGACCTCGAGTTAGCTATAAATTTCTCTGTATTTACTTTATAATATGAAACATTTTTCAGTACAAATTTTTAGGCCAAAGAAAGCCTAAAATTTTTGATAGGGGTTTTCTCATATTTTAAGGCAGCCAATTACCTAAAATCTAGGCCAAAAATTACCCCATTTTAGGCCATTAATGGCCTAACATTTTAGGTCATACAATCCTAAATTTTAGGCCATTTAAGGACTTAGCTCCAGTTTTAGGCCAATTTTACCTAAATTCTAGGCCATTTTTTGACATTTTAGGTCATTTTTTTTTCTGGGTGTACATATGTATGTGCATGATGTTTATATTTCAAGAAAACGGCTCAAACTTTAATATGAACGGAAAATGTAAAACAATGATTTGATTAAATTAACAATTAATTAAGTTAACAACATTTCTAGAATGATTCGGAATATTATATTATATTCGAAATATTTTGTATGTTATATTTTGAAAGAGTGGTTCAACATTTAATAAAAGTTAAATTTATACCAATATTTTTGCAAGTATTTTCTAAGCGAAAAAGAAAATTATATTTAATTACAGGAAACTTAAATGCCCTGCGCTCGAAATCGTAGATGAGTGGCTAACATATGACAGTCGGAAAAGCCCAACACGACAAAATGCCAAATCAAAAGAGCGTTTTCGGGCCCACAGGAGTTTCCCGGCGAAAAAATAAAGCCGAAAACAAATTAGTTTTCCCAAGCCACCGCTTTTTCCCGCTCTTTTTCTCTTCTTTAGCCGCGGCGAATTGGCATCCACGCTTGGAGGCTGACATTGTAAATGTCACAGGCAGGACATCAAAGGCGGCGGCGCTCAGAGAAAGCGAGAAAGAGAGAGCGGGTGAAAAGCGCGAGAGCGAAAGCAATCGGCCGAAGAGGAAGAGAGCGGGGGTGATTTGAAATTCGCCCGCTCGTTGGGTACTGATTTTCAGGTTCTCCTGGCTCTTCGCCCAGTGCGGACGTGTTTTTCTCGCTTTCCTTCGCTTTCCACACGTTGTGCAGCCAACAACTGCAAAACGGAAAAATCCAAAATAAAAAAAAATAATAAGAAGAAATAGCAAATAACACAAGAAAACCTCAAAACCAAATCAAAAACCAAGCCAATTAAAACAGCAAAACGAAATCAATTGTTAAACCACCTTAAACGAATAATGTGTGAAAATTAGTTAATCGCTGTAAAAGTGCATTTAAGTCATAAATATATATTCAACTCATAATCTTAAATTTGCTTTAATCCAATTTTAATAAAAAACCTCGTTTTTACCTTGTGCTAATAAGCAAACCCGCTAAGAGTAAATCGATAAGGAATTTAAAAATAAATCAATCAATCTCCGTATATTTCTACAACCAAACACTGCCAATGTGAACCCATCTATTTTAAAAACGGAATAACCAACCTGAAGATAACCGAAAACCAAACGTAAACGAGCATTTAAGAGGTCACAAAAGCAACTGTAACTGTAACAGTAACTAACGGTAACTGGGTCAGTAGGCAGAGCCCAAGTAACGCCCCCTCATCGAGGGCTTTCTCATCCACCTTCTTCAACCTCACTTCGCCTCCCCCGCATCTTTTCAGTGTGGTAAGTACCTTATTCTTTGCACCCCCTAGTTGTTAGACTTAGATTCTCTTCGACTCCTTCGGACTTATCTCCCTCAGTCTCCAGCTTAAAAGGATTTAAAAGCCAATTTGAATTTTGATCGAAACAGAATGAAGCCATTTATGGCATACAGTTTGTTGGCTGTGATAAGCTTTTGTTAGACCAAGCTGTATTGTGATTGCGGCCAGTGCCAAGTTATAAAGCGGGTCAGTAGGTCCCCAAATGAACAAGCTGCATTTTGTTGGTTATACATGAATTGTTTTTTTTACTATTTCTGAAAAAATCCTCTCACTTTTCTGTGCCACTTTTTTGCCAACTGCCAA
The DNA here is from genome assembly GCF_030179915.1 of Drosophila takahashii. Lineage (NCBI taxonomy): Eukaryota > Metazoa > Arthropoda > Insecta > Diptera > Drosophilidae > Drosophila > Drosophila takahashii. The sequence continues at coordinate 16,010,781 of NC_091678.1, forward strand.
AAAAAAAGTTCTCAAACCTCTACAGGATTTATCCGATTACTTAACCAACAATTTTTATAATTATTTATTATATGCTAAAAATAAAGAAAAAACTGAAAAAACTGTTTTAAAATTATTATCTAAAATTTCATTCTGTCAATCGGAATAAATCAAAAATAACTACGATTTTTAAATTTTCTGTGCCAAAGTTAATTTCGTAACAATGTTGTATTTCTATATGGCAAAAACATGTGTTAGAACAAATAAAACAGCATTTCCACGAATGCAAATGATTGATCTATTCCCCAACCACGCTATCTTCAAATATTGATCAACAAATAAAGAAACACCCCACCTTTTTACTAAAAAATAAAGAAAAACAATCAAGAAACTTCGCCAGTGACTCAAAGCTTATTCCAGACAATCGAAAGCCATTAAATTAGCCACTATGCCAGCTCGGATTGTTCAAGCACACCCCTCCAATATTAAACAGCCTTCCGTTTAACTACTCTTGCCGGCCAACTAAGCAAACAAGTCACTGCCAAAGTTGAATCGCCACCGACTGGCAAAGCAAACATGTGAGCTAATGACCATTAGCTGGGCCTCTTTCAATATCCCCACCTGTCTGGCGTTTCTACGACTATTTTACATAATGGCAAATAGAATAGAAAATAGCGTGGAATGTTCAATAGATTACAAACAAAGGGAACCGAAGGGCAAAGGAAAGCCCAGAGAACATTGCCGTTAAATAAAAGCCCCAAATGTTGTCACATAATCGATGAATACATTCGTGGCCTGTACCTACATCAAGTTCGTTCCTATCTATATCTTGGCATTTCGATAACGCAACCTTCGCGGAAATCGATTAGAAAACGAGACCCACAAGATGCTGGCGGCTAATCCCATTCATTTAAGATGTAAGCCATCTTAAGCCAACGAGCCCCAGTCTTATAATTAGCACGAGTACGTGGTTCTCGGATGGCAATGGATACTGAATACCCGTCTAAAAACTGAGCTCAGGAATGAGTATAATTACACGCGGGACAGGTATGTCAAGTGACAGCGCGTGTCCCTAAGTACATCCTGCTGATGGCAAATGGATATGGAAATCCCAGGGAGATAAGGAGGAAAGGTAAAGAAGTTTCATGTCCAATAAAATGTCAGCGGGCAGGGAAAAGGTAAATATCTTCCCTCTTATACCTGTACAGAATGGCGTCTTTTGGTTGGCTGTTATAGGGATTAATAATACTTTCGCTGTTACCGGCTTGATGGATTAACCATTATCATGTTTGCATATGAGCTAATGTAATAAAATGTTGGTTAAACTTTCTGAGGTACTTTCGTAACTAAGACTCGTTAGGCAAGAAACTTTTCCAAACGAAAACATGAAAATGTGCATAACTTTTTGACCCACAAGTTGTGGTCAAATCTGTTAATCTTCTCAATCTAATTTTTTTTTGGCTTTCTTTTAAATAAAAAAGTTTGCTCAAGAATATTTGTTCTTTTTTTATGGAGGCAAATAAAATGTAATTTAAATAGAAGGAAGATATGTACGAACATAAGTAGATCAGATTTTATTAAAGTTAACCCTCTTACTCATATTCAGTTTTCATTCCGAGTTGAATAAGGACTTGACTGTACTTTATTTCGTCGTATGCCAATACAATTTACATTTGTTTGCCTGCCGACATGAATATGTAAATAAGGTTCAATTGAATTGCCATATGTCACAGAGGATTTTCGTACAATGTTATATTTGCATTTCTCTTTTGGGCCACCTGGTCTCCCCATTGAAACTCCATCAGTGTATATAGTTGCAATAAATTGTTCTCGGGGCGAATGGTAAGTTTTACCAGTGCTGGAAAGGGCCATAAAAAGCACTCATCAATAAAGGAAGATATATGCATACTTCATTGGCTTGCATCCACCTTTCCAGCTAACATATTTCTTGTGCAGGGGCACATATCCTTGGCTATATTTAGCCAGAGTCTGTTTTAATGGCCCACTGTTGCTCGAGAGCTGTGTGCGTGCGAATCTTTGTTAGAAACTATAGTATAGTTTAACTACTGCAACCAACCTAGTATATGTTGTTAAAGGATATTTTAAATCCTAAAATTTGACTTATAAACTATTTAAACATTTTTCTAAAGTTTCTGTGGCTGACGTATAAATGTTTCAACATTTAAATTCAATGCGTATTTTTATAAGTACATATATATTAATATATTAAAATACATATAAGAGTTCGTTCCAAAAAAAAATTGTTTGGAAACGGTTTAAACAGCCAACCTCTCCCAGTTTCACGCTCGCCGTTTGGCATACATTTCGCAACGCTTTTATCGCGACCTTACCCACAAAATGCTCCGCCCCCATCCCTTCTAAAAGCCTCCTCTCGTATGACACTATTTAACCACATAAGCGGGGAAAGAAAAATCAATACCGGCAACAACAACATTTTGCTGATTTTTGCCCACACGGCAAAATTGGAAATTTCATTTACACTTGACACGAGTTTCCCCTTCGTCTTTTATCCCATTTTCCTACACCACCACCCTTTATATTCCTCTTTCGAGTCATTTTCCTCACATAAGCAGAATGGACGTGTTTGGTTACCAAACAGTTACAGTTTTCCATATCCGTTAGGCGTAGGGGAATTTACACCAAAATGACGACCAATTTCCATGTTGGGATGACTAGAAGGGATGACTAGAAGGGATGACTATAAAAAATCAGCTGTCCTAGTGCGAAAAACGTTAGAGCGACAAAGAAAGTGCCTTAAAAACGCTTCATAAATTAAAGAACGCAAGTCTAAATTCGTTGAATTTAAATATTAAAGCAAAATGTTAAATTGTTTTATTGATATCACAAAAAGCTTTTAAATTCCAGCCTTAAATAAATCAGGTTTCACGAAATGACTCAGTGTTATGTTACAAAGGAATAAAGGTTAATTTAAGCACAAACAAAAAAGATTCCCCATTTTCACCAACTTATGAACTCTTTTTCTCATTAAAAACTACATTTGTAAATATATGACAAAATATTAATTATATAGTAATCCTAATGGTTTGTATCTTTTCAAATGGTATTTTTTAACAATGACTAAATAAATAAATAAAGGGCTCTGAAAGGTCTAATTAATCTTTTTTAGCCTGAATTTCTTCTCCCAAATACATTTTTTATAAAGCCGCTCCCACCACTCAGGGCCTTTTAAAATCACTGTAAATAAACCTTGACATTAAGGTAATTGAATTCATTATCAACCTGTCATTCAGTAAAGGACGTGCATCGTTCAGAATTAATTGAATTGCAGTGTGGCAAAAACCAAAATAAATTCGCACTCTTCTGTTCAGTAGTTTCCCCTCTGCTGTCGGTGGGCAGCCTTTACACATTGACTTGATTCAGTGCGTCGAAAGTGAATTTCCACAAAATTAAATTGACATGGCCAAGTTCCTGCCCCCCGATTTTCCACCCCACCGCAGCATCCTGGCTTTCGTTCTTAGTCAAACGTGCTCATAATGAGATAATAACAAGAAAAGCCGCAAATGCAAACGTGTTAAGCTGTGCGGAGAGAAAGAGAATAGGGTCGAAAGAGAGTGCACTCTTTGGCCGAAAAGTGCAGCGAAAAGAGAGAGTTAGAGAGGAAAACCGTGAGAGTGGAAATTCCGAGATGCAGCGGGAAAACCTCGTTCCCAGAGCTCTCAACTTCTCCAAAGCAGCCGGCCGGATTAGTCTGCCGCGCGACTCAAACGGCAGCGGATATCTATAAAAATTCCGGAAAAATATTTCCTAGAATTTAAATACACCAAAATACATTCCTGAAAATCTATACATATCCCGAGTGCTGCCCGAAAGTCAATTTTCAATAATCAAGTCAAAGGATTTCGGTAAATCCCCCATCGTTTCGGTTGTTGTTTTGATTTTCGGTGTCATTAACCCCTTCCTGCTGTGCCGTCTAAATTTGTCTTTGTTTTTCCAACCCCATCCCCCAAAAATAACAAAAACAAAGCACTTTGACGGTATTTTCGGGTGTAGTTACCAGAGATTGGACCGAAATTGAAGTCAAGGATCCAGGATGCCACAGCAGGCGCAGCTGAAACACATCCACGGACATGGCCGATTGCCCAGAGTGATAGCCACTGATAGCAGCAGGTAAATGGCCTACACATCCTGCTTCTGAACAATATACTAAAAAGGAGTTTAGTGCAAGGGAAATTGAATAAATATTCGAAGGCTTGGCGGCCAACAGGGCGCATGAAAGTGTCCAACAAAGGAACAAAGACCTTTGTTAACGGTTGATATGCTGTAGTAAAGCCAACTAAATCTGACTAGACTTAGATAAGGGAAAGGGTTACCTTTTATTTAAAAATATTTAATTTTTAAGAACTTTGATGACCATTTTAAAAATGTCTAAAAATTCAGTATTCTAAAGAACCTCATAAAATGATAACATTATGAAAAAAGTTGCAAAAATTGTTAATACCTTTTTGACAAAAGTTTCTTTTTATAGACACAGTGCCTTATATGACTTACAATAGAGATATCACAAATAAAATCACAATACAAACCGCAATAAAGATCTGTAAAGATTGTAATCGCTAGGAAAATCAACTTAAAGACAGTATTACTGCCCCCAATTAAGTGACAATAGAGAACGGGACTGTCGCATCTCGATTCCATCCCACAAGCAATTTCCATTCCGTATATAATCTCCACACACGCACATCTCCACTATCTTAATATCTAATCTGTAAATAGAGTCAACCAATTTTGTTTAGATCGTTGATAGAATCTCCAGTATCTCACGTAATACGTTTAGACTGTTTATCTTTTATATTAGTGCCGAAATGGGAAATTTATGAAGCAAAACTAAGCCTGTTGAAGATTCTTATAAGATATGGTTATATTTGGCAATCTTATTGTTTCACTTTCTATTATCCCTAACTACACCCAAAAAAAAATCCGAAAGTTTACAGTTAATACGCGTTGTATTAAAAGTATACTACAGCTAGTATCAAACTGTCAGTATTAATTTAAAACTAAATAATGTAAGGAGCAGACTCAATAGTGTTAAGTTAAGACTAAATAGTGTTAAGTTTATGTCCTGAGTTTAATTTCTATACCGAAGTTTTCGGTTTTCGTTCCTGGTGTGAAGCCAGGATGCTCTGGTTTGGAACCTGGACATTTCGAACAGAAAAAGTGTTACCGCTTTTTAATGCTATTCGGACGCGTTAGTATTTTAAGGGTTTTACATTAGTGTATTTTGTAAACGACGCTGCGGTCTGTTTAAGGTTTGTTTGTGAAAATTACTTGTGAAAATTTTAATATTTGCTTATTTTGGGCTTATTTGAAATGTAAGTACATTTAAATTGTGTCTTAGTGCATAACTAATGAGTAAATTCGTTTCTTTTTACGGACACCACCTTGAATTGCGCTCCAGATGCCGGGAAACTAAGGATCTTGCTATTGGCTTGCATTTTTTCTGACCGCGGCCAGCGCAATGTTTACTTCAATATCAGCGTCCCCGACCAAACTCCGGTGTTCATCTGGACGTCGACCACTCTGGAGATGATCAGCGACATAAGCGGTAAAACGGCTGCATTTGCCCAAATATGCATACACACGTACATATTTTGTACATGTATTGTATTTATGTTTATTTGTTAAATTAAAAATTACCTTCAGTAATTTATAAAAATGTAAAAAATATTTTTAATAATATATGAAAAGTACAGAACAACATTTTTTGAATTTTGTCTCTTTTATACGGGGTATAATATTTATACTGGCATTATACTAAATAGTATACAAAATAAACTAGCACCCTAAATTTCAGTACACTGAGTGAGTATAAACTGTACACTCGTTAGTTTAAACTTGACAACTTCGAAAGTTTCATTTTTATACTTTCGAAGTCCATTAGTTTAATACTCAGAGTATCGAGAAATTTTTGACACTCAATAGTTTACTTTTAATGTAGAAATAGTTTACTTTCTATGATCATTTTTTTTTGGGTGTATATATAAGGTTACTTAACTTGGCAAAAATCACACAGCAGAGGCTCTAGAACTTTGGTATCTGAGTGATAAACATAGATACTTTCTGTTCTGTTTGTTGCGGTTTGTTGATGATGTCTTGTCTGTCTTTTTCTAGAGACTGGGTCAACAACATGTCAAGTGCAAGGAGTGGGGTGGAGTAGAGAATTAAGGGGTAGAAGAGGCAAAAAAGTAGGAGGCCGTATATGCAGAAGATACTCCCCCTCATTGTGTCTTTATGTTTGCGGTGCTTGTGTATTTTCTTTGTCTGTTGTGATAAGCGAGGGAGGCGTTCGATAAGCAAACAATATACATACAACAAATAACAAAGAGAAGTGGAGAAAGAGGGCGGTGAGAATCGGGAAGAGAATTCGAGGAGTTGCGACTCTCTTGGGCTCTCTGTAACGTTTTCCGCTCAGGATTCTCTGTTTTGCTTGCCTCATTCTCGCTTCATTGGGGGACATTGATCCCATTTTCCCCAGTCCCAATTTTCCGAACCCTTTTTTCCACCCAGTCCCACAGCCCCTCCCCCTGTTATGTGTGTCACTTCCGCATGCAGCGGATGTCTTTCAAAATGGCACACGACATGTTGCCTCCGGTCCCAAATCGCACCTGTGCCCCGCCCCTTTTCAGTTACACCTTTTCGCAGCATTTAACAATTTCCCGACTAATTGCAAATTTCTTTTGCAAATATCACAACTCGTATTTGTTTGAGAAAATCATTTTTAGCACAGAGAGAGAAAAGTGTTTTAGAGTTCAGTTTGCTCTACATAATCATTGAGCTTTCTTTATAACTGTGCTGTGAATTGTATTGTATTTCATACCCTTTTACTCTCCCTGTGTAAATTAACATACAAATATACATAGCTGACTGCAATATCTCACTTTGCAGTCATCTTTTTCCACAATTTCAACTTGTCCACGAAAGACAATAAAAACGGAATCAAATGGCCAAAAATGACATCAGACGGAACAGCCAACTAAAGCCCAAGCATTTTCACACGACCCATGGCCATTTGAGAACCCTATTCTTTGCTCTAATTGGAGGGGTAGTAAAATAAGATACGGCACTAAAAGCGTCTATGACACTACCAAAGATACGAATAGGTTCTGTGGCTAAAGCCAACTGTGAGATATTTTAGCCAGAAGGAATTTATAACTTAGATGGCCTTGATTTGTTGTTGGGGTGCTTGGGTTTAGAGAATGAGCTCATAGAAGGTCAAGGGTCATATGGTCAAAAATGTGGACAACAAATGAAACAATAGGGGTCTGAAAAAAGGTTGTACATTCCAGAAATGAGAAAAGGATTTGAGCACAAATATGTAGGACTCTTGGCTGATAATACTGAATTATTCAAGACAAAAAAATGATAGTTTAATACAATTGCCAACAACTAATAATAAAGTAATTAAAGTAAAATATTTTATTGTTAATACAAAAATGGTCTTCTTTTAATTTGCTTTCGTCACACCGTTAATCGGATTTAGATTCAACCAAAACTAAAAGCTCTTTTGCTACTTAAACTTTTTGCAATTCCAAAATTATAATTGTTAGGCAATGAACTTGGCTAATGAAAAAAACAAACATAAAGCTTTAACAGTTAAACAAACTAGAAGTGTTAAAGTATAGGTAGTTTTTTTTCGAGACAACGATATTTAAAATTATACAAATTTGAGTGATCATAAAAATCTTGGCGGAAAGGTGTCAACAAAATGTTTTCTGATCATAAACCCATCGGGTAAATAAGACTCGACCATATATTACTTATATATGACATGAATCTTGACTGGGCGATAAGGTGTTTTGCCAATTAAAACTGGAACCGAGCACTTATCGAGTGGGTTTTCAAGTGGTTAAACTGACGTGGTGGCTGGCTTTCATTATCGATAAGAATCGAAGTTTATCAACAAGAGTTACCTTTATTAAACAATTTAGTTGTCAGGGTGGCTCGAGTGGTTCGCGATAAGACTGAACCCTGAAAAATAAGACCAAATCCCGCCCGTGACGTTTAACTGACGATGATTAATTCGGTTTTTTTCAAGTGCAGCCAGAAAAATAAGATTAGATGGAAACGTGTCCCCGAAATTGACGTCAAAATAACAGAGATCGAGGAAATCGTGATTTTCGTATCCATTCTGATCTGATTTAAAGCCGATCGCAGTTGGTTTGTGTGATTCTTGGCCTTGTCAATGGATCCGACGTAAACTCGATTAACCTCCCCTGATTCTTGTTTCATTCAAAGTTAAGTTGGGCTATCGCGCTAATTGTTATTAATTATGGCTAAGACTGGAAAATAGATTTATTAACAATGAAATCCGAATCGAATCGGCCAGACTCAGTTGGAGTCAACTCGATTCGGCAGAAATCGCATTCAAGTCTTAACAATCGACAAACAAAAAACAAAATAATTATTCGGGATGTGTGTTTTGTTTTTTTGAGCCACTTGTTTTGACAGGCGAAGGTGGCTGATTCACAGAAGATTATATCAAATTTAAGCAAAAAGAATATTAAAAAAGTCCCCTTTATCAGAAACATCTCTCTCCCAGTATCGCCCCATCTCATTCTGCTTCGGCTGCCAGCGAAACCTGAACCTGAACCGTTTGCTTCCTACCGGTTCTAACCGGTACGAATCGCCTTGCATCGCAGTTGTTACCACAATTCCACTACCAACAAACAACTCAACAACAACGCCGCATCCACAACAAGTCACTGCAAATTGAATTAAAATAATTTCTAGTTTTACTGGCACGCAAGACGTCTTAATATCATTTGGTTATTTTCTCAGTATTTTTTGGGATTTGTTTTGATTTTGTGCTTTGTCCAAAACCGTTTAGTTTGCTCGGTCACTGTATAAATTTGAATAACTTATGCAAATTTTGGAGAAGTACGTTGTGGAGGTGTGTCTCGTCTTCCAACACAAAACAAAAATGTTTACTAAATGATTGAAACGAAAATGGTTTTTAAAGACCTTCAAAATGTTTTAAAGAAAATTTAAAAATAAATGCAAGGATTGAAATTCAAATTATTCGGTGGCACTTTAAACCCGATTAAATCATTTTGTACAATGTTTTCTTTGTTAAGCTAACCAAATTCTTATACATAGCAAAATAAAAAATTAATAATCAAAAGTGGCAAATTATACAGTAAACTTTATTAGGGTAATTTCAGACCACATTCAAGAAAAGCTTCAGTAGCTTTAAGATATTTTGATATCAATTTGAATATCAATAACACTAAAAAAGATTATACATTAATTGGAATACAAGTTTTTAAAAAGGTCAATAAACAAATAAAATATTATCTTTTGTGTACCTATAAAATAACATTTTTTTTGTAAAGTACCACGATAACAACAAATTTAAGTATACATATAAAAAACTGACCTAACTGCCTTTCGAAAAAAATTCCAAGTGGAATTACTTCCTACTATTTGCTCACAATGGAATATTTTGTTTCGTTTGGCACCCAGTGCCCTACATTCTTTTTTTCAAGGGCTCCAAACAACATTGGGTATTTCTGTTGTTGTTTATTTTCGTCATCGAGAAAAGCGAATGCAAAACAGATCAAATTATACATATCATTAAAAATACGTATCTCACTCACACAAGCAGAGACAAAAAATGTGTTTTGATAAAAAATGTTTGTGGATACTCATTGGACGACAAAACAAAAGCTAAGCAGTGAAAAAAAAATATAAATAAAAATCAACACTTGTTGATTTGAGTTAATGCCGGTGAAACGCTTGCCAAAACACCGCCATCTAATATATGACTTTGGTGGCAGCGGTTTTAACCGGATCTGTCAATATACTATCAGATCTTGTAACGGACCATTAAAATGCACTTTCGGTTAAGTAAACAGTTTTCTCTGCCCCTTTGATAACAGACCCCGGCGATAAGGAAGCCTATTTAAAGGCGAAACTATCGATAAAGCTAAGTAGGCAAAATTGGCGTTTAAAAACACATTTTGTAAAGTTCTCCCACCCGCTCCACAAGTGTCTCTCTATCTCTCTCGGTATTTTTCGATTCGATTCTCGACAGCGGCGCCGGCAGAATCGGCGGCAGAGGGTTAAGCGAGCGCAGCTGCTTCAGTTTAAAGATCGGCAAAGTTAGTTAGTCTGCAATCGCCGGGACTCGCAGTCGAGTCGTCGGGCCGCGTTTTCAAATCATATTCATGGGTATCGAAAGTCCACAGCCCTAACGAATTCGAGATCCGCACAGATTAAAATCAAATAATAAAACGGAACGGCAACACGTTCGCTTTTATTGTGTCCCCAATATTCGTCGGCTATCGCACAATTCGCTTTTCGGCTGATAATCGCGAGGTGCGTGTGTGAAATTTTTGTACAAACAGGAAAAAAAATAAGCTCCAGTTTTTCGATCGCTATTTTCGGCGATAAGGTGATGGCCACAAATAATGAGTACATAGAATTGTAAGTAGCCCATGTGAATCATCGTTAATGATTGCTGAAAAGTGTCGCAGGAAAAAACAGCTCAGGAGATAGCGGGGTCCAAAGTTTAAGTCGCACTTTTCAGCCGGGGCTTATCAACCGGGTTTCGATTCAGCTTGGAAAACTGTTATTGTCGTGGGTTTATCTTTCTTGCCCAAGGGCAGCCTCAAAAAAAAGAGGAGGAAGGTCAAAACACTCTAACCGCTCAAAAACGGAAGAACCAAAATTAAATATTAAATATAGTAATGATTGAGTCTACAAGTGTTAATAAAAAAAATTGGTGGTTTATGAATTATTAAAAATCTCTCTAAAAATATAAAATTCTAACTAATCCTAAGGGTCAATTAAAGTATTTTATAAGGTGTAAACATTTAAAACAGGATTTTGTATACCAAATCTTAGATTTACAAAACTGCTTTGAGGTTTGAGACTCGTCAAATTATTTTTTAAATAATTTTTTTGTTTAAATCACTTCAATAAAAACCTAAACTTCTTAAACCTAATATATTTTTAATAAATACGAAAAAAATCATAAAAAATTATTTCACTTACACAAAGAAAATTATACAACGTTTTAGGTGCCGTTTTCATATAAAAACGTTTCAAAAGAAAAAAAAAATGTTAAAAATGCAAAGTAAAATAAAATTTGTATGAAGCGTTTTACTTTTCAAAATGTTTCACCCCTTGTTTTGCACCTAAAACTTTTGATAATTTTCTCTGTGTAGAAATAAAATATCTGAAACAATAATAAATGTAAAAGACATTAAACAGTTCTTATATCTAAATATTTTTTCCTAACACTTATGTATTATAGTCAATTTGTCGCCCTGCTTTTGCTAGACTTTAGCTATAAATAATCTTCGCGTGCCGGCCACACCACTTCAACAATAAATTTATTAAAGAAATAAACAGCAGAACCTGCTATATCAACCAGATAAGCCTTCAGGTCGGCGAGAATTTTTGGTTCTGGACCCAGCCCACATCGTTTCTTTGCTTTAACACCGAGCGACCGAGCAGTTAAACAAAGCCAAGTGCAAATTGTCTAGCAATTTGTTGTCTTGTTGACACAGTATACAACATTGGCTATTAAGTTAATATCGGACCCCAAATTAATGTTTGTTGTTGTGACTCAGGTGCTGATAAGGCTCTCAAAATGCACGAAGACGGGAAGGTAGAGGGAGGTACTATATTTAGTAAGCCCTGGCTAGACCCAGTTTAGACCGGCAATTGGCAGACAGCCTGGAGTGTCCGTCTATCCGAATGTCAGTTTGTCTTGTCTATATATTCAAGTACCATATAGATTATACATTTGACTGGCTGATAAGGCTACGCGCAGCGACTCAAGATGATAGGCTGTATGGAAATAAACCTTTATGCAATGCAAATTTTTCCACCATATTACTGCCTGATCTTGGAAATAACTAAAATTAGCTGGTTCGTGTAAACAACAAAGAAATGTCTTTGTTTCGATTAATAATATAAACTTAAAATATATATACCTGAATATACATTCATAATTAAATTCAATTTCCGTCAAGCAATTTATTAATAGTTTGTTTCTATATTTAATTTTTGGTTAAAGCTGTGTTTATAAAATGTCCCTGTAATTTTTAAACATTAAAATAAAACGTAACTCTAAAAGTCTATAAATCTTATACTTTATCGTCACTGAATAACAGAGAATACCTGATGACCTAGGGAAGTCTGGGGCTGTAAAATAAAATGTATACATTTTCTCGTTTACTTAAACCTGTCTTATATATTTACATCTAAATCCTAAATTTAATCCCAAATAAACCATAACCACTCCCAAGATTAGATGACAATGAGATATGTTTATCCACTCTTATCAGACACGTAGCACAAATTAAAGAGCAATTCCATTAAAAAGCTGAAATAAAAACTAAATCCAAACGCAAACAGAGAATAACAAAAATGAATTCATTTGCAATAAATATTGGCCAAATGCTCGTAAATATTTTCATATTCATATGGCATTTAACAAACTGAAGCACGTGTATTTATGAAACCGATGCAATGGACTGCAACAACAGGTATATTAAATGTGAAATCAACTCTCTGCTTAAAGCCTATAAAATTTTAAATTTGCCTGAAATGAAAATCCATCAGCAGACGAGCAATTTACCAACGGGGAAGTGCTGCTAAATATTCTCGGACTGTTAATGACATTTTTTCTATGAATATGACAAGTGACTACGAAAGTCACGTCAACTGAACAATGAGTATGGTAATGACACTCGATGTGTACTCATTGACATTTTGTTCAGTGTTTTGTTTTGTTTTCTTTTATTTAAGGGACTTAAGCTACGTTAAAAAAGTATTAAATCTCAAAACAAATGTTAAAAAAAATCAATAAATGCATAATCTTAAGATTAAAATTGTTTATAAGATGATTTAAATTTATTTATTCAAATTAATTTGATTAATATTTTCTTAGAATTATTTCAACTCCCTCCTTTAAATAATTATAATAAAACAAATAAAGTGCTCGAGAATATTTTTGGAAAAATAGAGTATTAATATCTTCACCATTTTTAGCGCCCACAATTTGCTTTAATTTATGTCGATTTTTTCAACGTACCGATCAGTTAAATGAGCGGTTTGTGTGGGTGTATTCGTTTATATATCAAAGGCGCATTTCAATTAGGTGATTGACAACGCATTTTCATATGCAGCCCAAGTCCGAGTGAATAATTTCTAGGCCTGCCACTGAACTAAGGTTGTTTTAGGTGATCTAACCGTAACAGTGAGGGGCCCCAATTAGCGATAAGAAACTGATGCCAAGTGTTGCAAAAATGCATCATAATCAAGGGTTATTTAAAACCATTTTATAACGAAAGAGATAGGCGGGAAAAATCAAGGTCCTCTTTTACGCTTAATTATCTTGAAAAAATATATGTAGGTATATTCAATTTCGCTTTTCTTATTCTTTACAGACCTTGGACCATGAATTCCTCAAGCGGCGATGATGAGGCGCCAAAGGATCCGCGCACTGGCGGCGAGGATTTTACGCAACAATTTACAGAGAACGATTTCGAGGGTGAGTCGAGTTCCAGTTCTTCTTTGAAAGCTCCTTGAACGGCTAACTGAATACTGATAAGTAAAACCTGAATACAAAATATTGGGTCCACGCATGTACCAAAATTAAAGCTGACTTGTAAAACCAGCCAAGTGACAAGTCGATAGACAAACAAGAAATTTGCGTCGTGTTAATTGCAGGTTGACAACTTTTGACACGCTACCAAAACTAATGACAAGATGGACTACAAATTCTTTATGGAACTCAAATTTCTAGACTAAAAACTAGATTCAACTGGAAATTAAATTAAATATGAGGGTCAGACAAATTAGTTAACCTGTGCATTTAAAAACTATAATTTAAATACTACGTAAGCCTCATCTTACATCTCTTCCGGTTTTGGTCTTTCATCTGCTTTATTTCACTGAATATACCATTCTCATGCTTAATTAATGTATTTTCAAAATAGAAAACTACATTTTAGAACAATATATTATGTGCTGTGTAATGAAAAATGCATTTAACAGCTATTTTGTTTGTGTCGCTGGATGCAACGCCCACAACTTTAATGCTTATAAGACCAAATCGCGTGACTTGGCGAAAAGTGGAAACAAAAAATTCAGCTAGAAGATGTGCTCTGTATAATTAATTTAAATTTATGAAAAACTACTGATGCAAGTACATGGCAGATGATATCACAATTAGTCAACTGACTGAGCGCAAGTTGAACAAAGGCTTTGAAAATTGAAACTGGGAAATTGCTCTAAAGCGGGCATCCAATTTAGGGAAATACTAATTAACATAAATTTATTTGTAGTCACTGAAAAGACAACAAACAGAGCCGGGAATTTGATTAAAACGGGAATCTACACTCATAAAAATAATTTTCTACATTTTAGAAAATCGCCCTAAAAAATTTTTCGCCTTTGAACTGAGAAAAATTTTCTATTTTCACGACAAATTTGCCATAAATTTAAGGCAGGTGACCATAAAAAAATATTTTTAGGGTTAATTTTTCTATTTTTCTAATATTTAGGGCGATTTTTTTCGATTTGCTTCGTTTTGACCTTTTCTAAATCCAACGGCGAATTGCCCTAATTTTTTTTCTAAAATTTTTCTAAATACAAGGGCGATTCGCCTTAAAAATCACTCCATAAGTGTGAATTTCGGTAGCCCAGCGGTCTAATCACTTGCGCTTTCAACTTTGCTATATGAGGACTAAGGTCGTGGGGTTGTGGGTTCGAACCCTGTGTGATTCAACTTGATTTTTATTTTTTTTTTTTTTTTTTTTTGTAAACATTATAATACTGAGGACATTTTTTCGTCCGAATTTTAAATTAAAGTAGTCTTTAAACCTTAAAAACGTATGGGAGTTCTGAGTTAAAAGCATACTTTGTGTTTGCGGGCAAGAAAACGGGACTAATTGTCACAGTCGTCAGGAAAAAAATATAGGATTTAGTTGCCTTTAGTCATATTATAACGTAGACCTCAAGAAAATAAGATGTGTGCAGAGTTTGTTCGTCGTCTTGCGCGATGGGTCTGTGGTGCAGCGGTAGGACGTTAGACTCTAAACCGAGATGTCGTGGGTTCGATTCTCGCCATGGCCAAAAAAAGTAAGTTGTTTTTTCTCCTCATATTTATTTCCCTAATTCATTTACAAACATGATTTTTCAGTTCTAACGGCTGTGCTGTATAGATCGGGCCCCCCTCTTAACCCGGCTCCCATATAAACTACACACCAATACAATAATATGAAACGGTGTCCTCCGCCGGTGTTGTTTAATTAAAGCAGTCCCAGTTCCCAGAATATAGACGATTAAAAAAAAACATGCTTCCCAAACTCAGTTAAGCATGCTCAAACACGATTTTTTTTAATTTGTCTAATTTTTTAGGGCATTTGCCTATAAAAACAGAAAATTCGCCCTTAATTTTAGAAAAATACACATTAAAATTAGGGCAAATCACCCTAAAAACAGGAAAATATTTCTTATTTCAAGAAAAATCACCCTAAATTAAACCAAATTTCCATCGGGATTTTTTAGAAAATTTTTCTAAATACACGGGCGAATCGCCAGCGGATACGATTTATGGGCGATTTTCTAAATCCACGGGCGAAAAGTCAGTTTTTTAGGGCGATTTAGGGTAAAAATTTCTATGAGTGTAAGATTGGGCTTGACTCGCAGATGATTCAACGCTGCGTATACGTAATTATTGGTGGCCTTGTCTGGGCACAAAATATAAGCTAAGGACAGGCAAGGGTTATACGCGAGTCTTATCACTATGAACACAATTTAGAAGGAACTATAAGCTGCTGATTGGGAATGAAATTAAAGTCTGACAGAAATGCGCTGCGAAATTCAACAACTTTGTGTATTTTAAATTATTTTTCATTTAATTAAAAGTGTTGTTTTCTGATCACAAAATTAAAGACAAACTACACTCATAGAAATTTTTACCCTAAATCGCCCTAAAAAACTGACTTTTCGCCCGTGGATTTAGAAAATCGCCCATAAATCGTATCCGCTGGCGATTCGCCCGTGTATTTAGAAAAATTTTCTAAAAAATCCCGATGGAAATTTGGTTTAATTTAGGGTGATTTTTCTTGAAATAAGAAATATTTTCCTGTTTTTAGGGTGATTTGCCCTAATTTTAATGTGTATTTTTCTAAAATTAAGGGCGAATTTTCTGTTTTTATAGGCAAATGCCCTAAAAAATTAGACAAATTAAAAAAAATCGTGTTTGAGCATGCTTAACTGAGTTTGGGAAGCATGTTTTTTTTTAATCGTCTATATTCTGGGAACTGGGACTGCTTTAATTAAACAACACCGGCGGAGGACACCGTTTCATATTATTGTATTGGTGTGTAGTTTATATGGGAGCCGGGTTAAGAGGGGGGCCCGATCTATACAGCACAGCCGTTAGAACTGAAAAATCATGTTTGTAAATGAATTAGGGAAATAAATATGAGGAGAAAAAACAACTTACTTTTTTTGGCCATGGCGAGAATCGAACCCACGACATCTCGGTTTAGAGTCTAACGTCCTACCGCTGCACCACAGACCCATCGCGCAAGACGACGAACAAACTCTGCACACATCTTATTTTCTTGAGGTCTACGTTATAATATGACTAAAGGCAACTAAATCCTATATTTTTTTCCTGACGACTGTGACAATTAGTCCCGTTTTCTTGCCCGCAAACACAAAGTATGCTTTTAACTCAGAACTCCCATACGTTTTTAAGGTTTAAAGACTACTTTAATTTAAAATTCGGACGAAAAAATGTCCTCAGTATTATAATGTTTACAAAAAAAAAAAAAAAAAAAAAATAAAAATCAAGTTGAATCACACAGGGTTCGAACCCACAACCCCACGACCTTAGTCCTCATATAGCAAAGTTGAAAGCGCAAGTGATTAGACCGCTGGGCTACCGAAATTCACACTTATGGAGTGATTTTTAAGGCGAATCGCCCTTGTATTTAGAAAAATTTTAGAAAAAAAATTAGGGCAATTCGCCGTTGGATTTAGAAAAGGTCAAAACGAAGCAAATCGAAAAAAATCGCCCTAAATATTAGAAAAATAGAAAAATTAACCCTAAAAATATTTTTTTATGGTCACCTGCCTTAAATTTATGGCAAATTTGTCGTGAAAATAGAAAATTTTTCTCAGTTCAAAGGCGAAAAATTTTTTAGGGCGATTTTCTAAAATGTAGAAAATTATTTTTATGAGTGTACTACATTTGTACTCATTTTCTAAATGATTATTTCTTGGAAGTTAAAGGTAATTAACTTTCCTAAACTCTCTATTACAAAAAATTTAATTTTAAACATTCTTAAAACATTTTCAATGGTAAAACTGATTTAAACACTTAACAGTAATTATAAGCCTTTGTTTGCTTTTATTATTTGGCAAATTAAAAAGCCATCGAAACATCGTTTATAATAGAATAACATTTTTAATTCAATTAATATAATTGAACACTCTAACATGATGCACAACCAATGCCAATGAAAGCAAATGGAAACGAAATTGAAGCATTTTAAGCTAATAGAATTATGTAACTCAGTGGCAATTAATAAACAACGTCGCACTCAATTTGGCCTTTTTTCATCCAACTGTCTCCCTCTGACATTTTACCCGCATTTTTCCCGCAGGACATCGGGCCCACACCGTTTATGTGGGCGTCCATGTGCCAGGAGGACGACGCCACTCGCAGCGCCGTCGCAAGCACCACCACAGCGGCCCCGGAGGGGGCGGCACGGGGGGCAGTGTCGGAGGAGGTGGCTCCATCGGCGGATCCGGAAGTGTGGGCGGTGGTGCGGGCAAGGACAACACTAGCGAGAAGCAACAGGAAGTGGAGCGACCAGGTGCGTCCAGGTGTCTCCCTCGCTTTATTGCAGCCTCGGGTTTCCTTGTGCAGATATATATAAGTGCGATATGGGTGCCCAGAAAGAAATGTCAGTAAATGTGGCCAATCAGTTTCGGCCAGGCCGAGAATTGTGGCAAATTACAGGAACCGAAAGTGAGGGAAAATTTCACAAATTACAGTGTCCTCTTCTGAGACAACTCAATCATTACGATGAAATAGAAAATGAAGGATGATTGGCTTACAAGTTTGCCGTCAACAAGAAGTTTTGATTATAATGGGAGATAGCAGGCTAATGGGTGACATTGAATTAGGATAATCGAGTTCGAACTAAAAGATAGATAATTCGGAAGAAAGAGAAGGTTCCTTGCTTGAAATAGTAAGGTTTTCAAAAAATGCAAACTAACCACAAGCAATACTAATCAACCTATCATAAATCGAACATAAATTAGCAAACCATTTCATTAATTCATGCACTTACCACGAATGTTATACTGTTAAAAACCTGTCTTACTGCTTTTCATATAATTTAGCGCAACCTATCCCAACAGCCCCATCTTTGTTTGTTTGCATCACCTGACCTATCCATTTAGTTTATAGTAATGCAGTATTAACTCATCTGTCTTTATTTATTATTCTTCTTATTTAGCCTTTCCATTTATTTTATAGTAATGCAGTGGTATCTCATTTGTCTTTATTTATTATTAATTTTACTTAGCCTTTTCATTATTTATTTAATACAATTCTTATTCATGTTTATTCAGAAATCTTGATTTATTCAGGTAAATGTAAATAAAACCCAAAGCCCAAAAGTAGCAATCCAAACATTACCCTCCTTATTTTACCTGTTAAATTTAATCCTATTCTATTAGATAAACATACCAAAAAGTGTAATTGCTTTTGTAATTTGTATACACAAACCTTAAGCCCATACAAATGAAATTCCCTGCATCACATTAACTAAAGATAGTCTTGCACATTCCAAAACGCTTTAACTTCAGAAACAAGCATCCATCCACTAAACATCCTCAGTATTATAGTATAATATCACGCAATACAAACATGAAAGTGCGACTAAATAGAACATATGGTCGGCAATGGGCAGTGGCCAATTCCCAGCACAGATCAGGGCCAAATTATTACGCCAATTAACTTTAGCACGCATTCAGCAGAGTCCAAGGATGCGCTACACATGATTGTTATGAACGGGGTGGCAATGGCAGGAAGATGTGGCTGCCAAGTCATAAATGCTGATTAGGCTAATGAAGGTTTGCACAGGAGAAAAAGACTGCATATAAAGCAGGGGACATCATTCGCTGTTTAAAAATATTTTTTGTTCAAAATTTGGAATTGTTTTTTTTTTAATTTAATTCGGTACAAATTTAGAAAATAACTTTTAATTTATTTATATTTTATTTTGAATACTTATCCCTATTATCAAGCACACTTTGCTCATACTGTATCCTTAAAATTATAGATACTCCCCCGGCCCAGCGAGTTCAGTTCATACTCGGCGAAGATGTGGACAGTAGTGGCACACATGTATCGCATCCCCTGTTTTCCGAAATGGGGATGCTGGTGAAGGAGGGCGACGAGATCGAGTGGAAGGAGACCGCGCGTTGGATCAAATTTGAGGAGGATGTGGAGGAGGGTGGCAATCGGTGGTCGAAGCCCCACGTGGCCACCCTCTCCCTTCACTCCCTGTTCGAGTTGCGTCGCCTGCTGGTCAACGGCAGTGTGATGCTGGACATGGAGGCCCAAAATCTGGAGGTGATGGCCGATCTGGTCTGCGATCACATGGTCAGTGCCGGAACCCTGCCACCCGGGGTCAAGGACAAGGTCAAGGATGCCCTCCTGCGACGTCATCGCCATCAGCACGAGTATGCCAAAAAGACGCGACTGCCGATTATTCGATCCCTGGCCGATATGCGCAATCATTCGTCATCGAAAAGTGAGTATGGGGCTCTCATGATCATTAGGTTTCAACTTCGAAGCTCATCTCGTGCGATTGATGTGCATCTGTGATCCATCATCGGCGAGTTAAATGCCATTCCACCCAGATCATCGCATTTAGGATCATTCTGTCCAAGTGTCTAAAACTCTCATCCGATCCGAACTAATACTAATAACTCAGACCTGGGCAAGAGCACTCCACTGCACTCACTGCATGGCTCGGCGGCTGGCCTGGATCTGACTGGAAATTACCAGACACCCCTCTATGTGTCGAGTAAGGATCAGCGTGGTTGTTATCTCGCTGTTCCCACAGGTATAGCCCTAGAACTAGCGAACCCCGTCACCACTCTACCTTATGCAATCTCTGTAAAGCTGAAAATAAGAGCCAAAAGTAAACATTTTCAGTTGCCTTGCACCTAAGAAAAAGCACCCAGAATCCAGCCAACCAAAAGTAAGAGCTAACTAACGTTTATATTGTGGAGATTTGGATCTCCCCCACCAGGAAATATCAACCCTTAGAGACAACCGTAGATCAGAGAAATGAATTAATCCAAACCTAATGGATTTAATATATATTCCACAGACTATTAAGTAAATGCTCCTTTGTAAAAATGGAATACAGTCTCCCTTGAAAAAGAAGAGTAACCCTTTTAATAGCACTTCCATCACCCAGAAGTCGTTATCGTTCCATTAATCACTCATATTCATTAGCTATTTAAATGGGGTAGCCTCTCAAGAATCATGAAATAAATATGCGTTTGTCGTTCACCCAATAAGCTGACACTTCAACGCACCTGGGGGCCATTGGGGTCACCACCTGGTTCCATGCCGGGGCATCGCCCCAGCATCAGGCTCAAAATCAAGGACAATCGCAATCACAAACAATGCCAAGTAATAGCCCATCAATGGTTTTTACTGTACTTATACTGTACTGTATTAAGAGCACGCTGTGTTTTTCGATGATTATCTCTTGTCATTGACTCTTCTATTTTCTCTACTCCTTGAACTTATTAATCTACTCACTGTATAACCAACTATAATATTCCAGAGCTCGTTAGTCCCTTTCTATGACGAAATATACCCAACTTATTGTGCTGTCTATCTACACGATTTAATCTGTTCAACTATATATTTAACCAGTGATATTTACCCAGAAAATTAAAATCGAATACATTAAGTTTTGTATCTATCCTCCCCCTACTTTTTCTCGAACTCTACTTTACTTCTTTAATAAGTATTCTATCGATTATAAGTCCCAATATTTAGAAAACTTTATCATTTACGATCTTCTGACTCAGCAAAATTCTTCTACGCTTTGGAACCACTTTAACAATTTATTTTCCAATACCTTAAAAATAGCATCGAAACGGATGAATAGATAGGTCCTAAGAAATAAATACGTTTTACATCCTTGGAATCCTTTTATAATAAAAAAAATAGTCTGTGAGGCAGTTTAGATGAACCAGATCCGCTCGAGATACTCAAGGAGTATCCTTGTCCTAATGATATCCTAAAAAACAAACCCAATAATTTTCTAGTTGAAGAGCACGCTGGCAACACTTTGGGGGCCACAACACCAATTTCCCTAACGGCCAGCGAACCGGGACCGCCCGGATCTAATGGAAATCCCAATCTAAGCACCGCTGCCGGCGGCATGGGTCGTTTCCTAACGGTGCCCAGTGGAAAACCCAGCAACAGAGCGCTCGGTAAAGAACCCCACTTCAAGAATCCATTACCAAGAACCGACCGTTTTCGTTATCGTTTACCGTTTGATTTTGCGTGTCTGTTAATTGTTGAAAATGTCCTCAAAAATACATTGAATATTTCTTTGGTAGTTCGCAGTTTTGTATTTTAAATTTGGATGAATAAAAGGATATGAGAAGGTGGCGAAATTTGCATGACGGTTATATCGAGCAGAATTGGAAAAACAGGAAATGGTTCCGTAGATAAACTCTAGATTAAAAGAATCCACTCACAACTGCACGCTTATCACCACCTAACACAAGAACTTTCACAACTACTTTCCAATATATTTAGCATGCTTCATTATCTGTATCTCAACTGAATCTGAAATCTTTTCCAGCATTCTTAGCCGAATTCGAATTTAATCCAAAATCTCTTTCTTGCACTTCTTTTTTCGTATGTTTTTTATGTTGTGTTCCGTTGTAACGTGTTGAACTACATGTTGTTGTTGTTATTATTATTATTGTAATACCTATCAACGCACGTATCCCAAAAATACTTAAAATATGTAAACACAACACCAAAACCTGCACCCCGTGTTCCGAACGAAAAAAAACACGACTAATGCAGAGAAAAAATCTAATTCTAAACACTCGCGGCCCGCACAAAACCTGCCGTCGATCACAGAGGACATGGTCAAGAGCCCCAGCAACCAGTCGATGGCCCGGCCAGGAAGTGGAACCGAGCTCAGCGAGCAGCAGCACAAGGGCAACACCCACTTCATGAGGAAGATCCCGCCGGGAGCGGAGGCCAGCAACATCCTCGTGGGTGAGGTTGATTTCCTGGAGCGCACCCTGTCCTGCTTCATCCGCCTGAGTCAGGCGGTGGTCCTGGGTGATCTCACCGAGGTGCCAGTACCCACAAGGTAGGTTTTCTAAATTTCAGAAGTTCAGGATGAGGAAAAACAGCGCAAATTTGAAGCCGACTTTTATGTTGCCCTTTAAAGATTTTACACTGAGATTTAACTTTAGGTTGTAATAAGTTTAAAATCCATAAAGTCGAAGGGTATATAAGATACTATTTTCTTTCACATTTTGTAATGAATGTGATTTTTGATTGATTTAAATATTATTAAATATATAAATTATTGATGCTAAAAAAATTATTTTGCAAATGTGACTAATAAAAAATTTTAAATAGTAAGTAATAAAATATTTTTTTTTTATTATCCACAACTAAAAATTTGTATTACGATATTCAAGTGAAAAATTTCCCCATTTTGACAGTAATTTATAGTTTCCCATAAAATTTTTTATTTCTAATTTAAAAGACAAAAAACTACAAGTCACTTGATGACTTTAGGATTGTTATACATATAAGCAATTTAAAAATAAACTACTTATTATTTATTAATAACCATACAAAGTCATACAAGTTAAAATTAAAAAAACTTTTGAATAACCTCCAAATTAATTATATGTAAGCTATGAATTCCTGATATTAATAGTTTCCCCTTCTCACAGATTTGTCTTCATCCTGCTTGGCCCGCCTGGCAGTCAGAGCAACTTCCACGAGATTGGCCGGGCGATGGCCACCCTGATGTCCGACGAGATCTTCCACGAGGTAGCGTACCGAGCACGCAAGCGGGATCACCTGCTGTCCGGAGTGGACGAGTTCCTCGATGCGGTGACCGTGCTGCCGCCCGGCGAATGGGATCCCACCATTCGAATTGAGCCACCGGCGGCCATTCCCTCCCAGGAGGTGCGTAAGCGTCCCCCAGAGCTGCCCAAGGAGGAGGTGGACGAGGAGGAGGAGGAGGCGCGCCTGCGGGATGAGAACGGGCTGACCAGGACGGGTCGACTCTTTGGAGGCCTCATCAACGACATCAAGAGGAAGGTACCCTGGTACATTAGCGACTACAAGGACGCCCTGTCCATGCAGTGTGTGGCCTCGTGGATCTTCCTGTACTTCGCCTGCCTGTCCCCGATCATCACTTTCGGTGGTCTTCTAGCGGAGGCCACCGGCAAGCACATGGCTGCCATGGAGTCTTTGGTGTCCGGGTTCGTTTGTGGCATGGGCTATGGCTTCTTTTCGGGCCAGCCGCTGACAATTCTCGGGTCCACCGGTCCAGTTCTGGTCTTCGAGTCAATTATCTACGAGTTCTGTCTGAAGATGGGCTGGGAATATATGACTTTCCGGTTCTGGATCGGCATGTGGGTCGCCGGCATTTGCATCGTCCTGGTCGCGATTGATGCCAGTGCCCTCGTCTGCTACATCACCCGCTTCACCGAGGAGAATTTCGCCACTCTGATCGCGTTCATCTTCATCTACAAGGCCATTGAGAATGTTATGGTTATTGGTAAGAACTTTCCGGTCAATCAAGGGATATACGACTGTGTCTGTACACCGCCAATTGGTAGCAATGCCAGTGTGATTGAATATGCCAAGTACAACTGGGATTATTGTGAGGTATTGGTTTGATGGTTGAGGAATCAATTGAATATTTACTAATTAAAATCTTATTTTTTTAGACATACAATGGCACTTTGGTTGGCGGCGACTGCGGATCACCGCCCACCGAGAACGTTTTCCTGATGTCGGTGGTCCTCTGCGCCGGCACCTTCCTCATCTCCACCGTGCTGAAGGAGTTCAAGAACGCCCTCTTCTTCCCCTCGATCGTTCGCCAGTACATTAGCGATTTCTCCGTGCTGATCGCGATTTTCGCCATGAGCTTCTTTGACTATTCCCTGGGTGTGCCCACCCAGAAACTGGAGGTTCCCAACGAATTAAAGCCCACACTTAGCACTAGGGGCTGGCTCATTCCGCCGTTCTCCGAGAAGAATCCCTGGTGGTCGCCGATCATTGCCGTTTTCCCCGCCCTGCTCGGAACCATTCTGATCTTCATGGATCAACAGATCACGGCCGTTATTGTGAATCGTAAGGAGAACAAACTGAAGAAGGGCTGCGGCTACCATTTGGATTTGTTCATCCTCTCGATTCTGATTGCCATTTGCAGCTTGATGGGTCTGCCTTGGTGAGTTTTGAGTCGAATAAATTATAGGGATATTTCTGGGAACTTTTTTTCTGAAAAATAGGTGTATTAGAGGTTTTTTTGTATACCATATTTCTTATACAATATTTATATTCCCAGGTTCGTGGCTGCCACCGTGCTGAGCATCAACCACGTGAACTCGCTGAAACTGGAATCGGAGTGCTCGGCCCCTGGCGAGAAACCACAGTTCCTGGGAGTGCGCGAGCAGCGGGTTACCCACATCCTGATCTTCCTGACCATCGGTGTCTCCGTGCTGCTAACCCCGCTGCTCGGTCACATTCCCATGCCGGTTCTGTTTGGCGTGTTTCTTTACATGGGAGTGGCCTCGCTCAAGGGTCTGCAGTTCTTCGATCGCATACTTATCATGTTCATGCCGGCGAAATACCAGCCGGACTATATGTTCCTCCGCCAGGTGAGCTAAATAAATAAATATACAAGTCATATAAATATATTTAAAAACCCCTTGAAATATTCCCCAAAAAAAATCGTTGAATTTAATGCTCTTTAAAAAGATGTTACTTTAATTCCAATTAATTTAATGCAATATTAGTGGATTCTAGTCAGACTAACATGAACATAAATTTACAGATTCCTCTCCTCTCTTAATGGTCGATTACTATTACTATTAGTTTGTAATTTTTTTGTTTTTCTTGGACTTTATTTCAATTAGTTACTTTCCACATAATCAACATAATTTTCGTCCGTTGAGTACGTTGCATCAGAAGAACTATCAGTAGAGGTTTCATCAGTAGTACTTTCAGTGGATGTATTTTCAGTACTACGCTCCTCAACATTTTCTTTCTTATTTTGCAACTGTTTTCTTTCATTCTCCTCACTCCAAATTTTATATTGCTCAATCAGTTCAGTCACATTCAAGAGCCTAGAAATTAAGAAATCAGAATCAGTGGTACTACTTTCAGGTACAATTGAACTCTCGGTGCTGCTTATTTCTTGGTCAGTTTCGTTTTCACCCTTGACCATTTCATTGTACAGGTTATTCAGGTATTGGGTGATCTTTTCCAAATCAACTATCCAATCCTCTTGGCTATTTAAATCACTTTCAGTTACTCCGTTAACCGCATTATTATAAATAGTTTTTAGCGCAGAAATATTCATATTTTTTAGATCACTTTCCAAATCAAAAGGCTTATTGGTTACACCCATTGGGTTATCCGTAGTACTTTCGGACCTGCTAATCTCTTCGAGTCTGCGAAGATCCTTCAAGATATCCTTGAGTCGATCTGGTACGCCCTTTGAATTTTCGATTATCCCATTCGATTCCTCACAGCCGTTTTGTTCTTTTTGGGCATATGACGAGATAGTCTTCCTTTCCGTAATCCTCGCATCGTACATCTCGATAAAGCCATCCAGTATACTCTTCACACTGGATTCGTAATCAAAAGACTGGGAACCTCCATTTGTAACTGTTGATTTCTTCGAGCATGCCGATTGTTTTAATTGATTTTCAAAGCTCGTCAATCTCCCGTTTAAATTTTCACCAAATGATTTGAGCTGACGATCCACAAACTCGGTTATTCGTTTAAATTCATCAGAGCAAGCGGAGTCCTAAAATAAATATATTTCACTGCCATGAACTGTTCTTAAGGAATTAATAACTCACTTGTAAAATGGCGACAGTCCTTTGTAGGGCTATCCCGAATAGAAAAATAATTAGGATTTTATGCATTTTATCCACAGCCACAGAACTTGACCGAAGCTAACTTAAAATGAGAATGAATTGTATTTTCAAGAGAGGATAAGTTTTTGCATGATATTTCAGAGCTTTATATATCCGCAGTCATGCAGTTTATACAAAAAACCCACATCCGCCGGAACTGATAACACTCACATTGCGCGAAACATTTTATCGTTATTTTAGCTCTGCACTTAGCCGAATAATAAATATAATTCGTCAAAAAAACTTAAATTTTGTCAAGCAGTGTTTATAAAAGTATGAGTCTATAAATTACAGCATGATAAGTATTTTAAAAAGGAATCATATTTTTTCCCCTATGTAGTTAAATAATGTATTATTTTAATTTAAATCGCGTGTATTATATTATACAGATTTTATGTTTTAGCAAAAAATATTCCCATTAACATGACATAGATTTTCATTTTTATAATTGTTAAATAAATCATAGTTTCATTAGAACTATAAGATTTGAATATATAATATTAATAATTATTAGTAACATTTTTTATGATCTTTCGTAAGTGACCAATAAAGTTAAGTAGGTTTTTAATAGTGGCGGATCCAGGATTTTTTTGTGGGGGGTGATATCAGAACAATTTTTTTGTTGCATACTTTTTGAATACCAAAATTTCTTTCATTTTTCACCCGAGTGGGGGGTGATATATCACCCATATCACCCCCCGTGGATCCGAGCATGGTTTTTATAGGCTTTCGTTGGCAATTTTGAAGGTGATAGCCATTATTTTGCGTTTAAATCATTTGTTTTGTTCTTCCTCAGATTTCTTCCACATACTGTACTTTGCGATCACATCACTCATATCCTGAATAGATCTGGTTTTAGTTGTATCGCTTTTAATCGGCTGAAGGGTATTGGAATTTAAAAATTTCTTTAGCAAAGAATCCGATGAATTTTCGGTTGGGATGCTACCGTCAAACCTAACATGGTCTTCACTTTTATCTTTTAATTCCGATTCAGTACTCTTAGTGGTAATATTTTCTTCATTTTTCTTTAATAATATTTCTTTATCTTTTTTCTCTTTCCTCCAAGTTAAATATTTCCTAATTATGTCCTTCATATTTGTTTCTTCATAACGAAATTCCGGTTCAGTGAAGATTTCAATACTTTCACTTGTAGAACTGTCAGTAGAGGAACTGTCAGTAGAAGAACTGGCAGTAGAAGAACTTTCTGTAGAAGAACTGTCGATAGAGGAACTGTCAGGTGATGGGTCACCAGTGGAAGTAAAAATTATTTCTGTACTCGCTTTATCATTTTGCTTCATAAGCCAAGCTTTAAATTGGTCAATTTTTGCAGAGTTGCCCAACCTTTCAATACTTTTATCTGTAGAAGTTTTATATTTTTTCTCTTTCATCCAAATTATATATTTCTCAATTATTTCCTTCATATTTGTTTCTTTATAACGAAATTCCGGTTCAGTGGAGATTTTAAAATTTTCACTTGTAAAACTGTCAGTAGAGGAACTTTCAGTAGAAGAACTGTCGATAGAGATACTGTCAGGTGATAGGTCATTAGGGGAAGTAAAAGTTATTTCTGAAGTACTTGCTTCATGATTTTGCTCCAAAGAATCTTCTTTAATTCTGTTCGCCTCCATCCAAATTAAAAATTGCTCAAGAGCAGTACCCATTCTTTCATTACTTTTATCTGTAGAAGTTTCATATACATCTGTAGTAGTGTCATATTCAGCTGTAGTTGTATCATAATAGGAATTTTCAGCCGAACTCTTTTTGCCTATTACTGAACCGGTTGCCACTCCGTTAGCAACAGCAATAATGTTTTGTAAGGACTTACATCCAGTTAAATCCTCTTGGCTATCCTCAGTACTTTCAGTCCTGCACAATTGTATGAGTTTCTCAACGTCCTTAGAGAAACTTGGTATACGATTCTGTGAGTTCTCACAAGTCTCCGGGATTTGAATATCTTTTGGTTCCTCAATCGCTGTCCGTTCTTTTTGGGTATATGACGAGATAGTCTCCCTTCCCTTCATCCTCGCATCGTAAATCTCGAAAAGGTCATCAAGTATACTCTTCACTCGGGAACCATAATCAAAAGCTAGAGAACCTCCAGTTGGAATTGTTGATTTCTTTGTGCATTCCGGTTGTGTCAGTCGATTTTCAAAACTCGTCAATCTCCCGTTTAAATTTTCACCAAATGATTTAAGCTGACGCTCCACAAATTCGGTTATTCGCTTAAATTCATCAGAGCAAGACGAGTCCTAAAATAAATTTATTTTACTGCTATCCACTGTGCAGATCAAACTTATAACTCACTTGTGAACTAGCGAAGGAGGTCCTTAGTAAGGCTATCCCGAATAAAAAAACAATCAGAATTGTTCGCATTTTATCCACAGCTAAGAACTTATACTCGGCAATATAACAACAAGACTGAAATTTATTTCCAAGGGAAGAGAACTTATTGCAGATGACTTCAGAGTGCTATATATCTGAATTCATTCAGTTTTTTTACGTACATCCGCCGAGAGCTGATTAATACTCATTTCAAGTCAACCAACGATAAATTCAATACATTTTGCTGTATATGTATGCAGACTTTACAAAGATAAAGTTCCGAATTACTTTAATCCAATTTAAAATTTTATTACAAATGAAAATTCGTGGCTAGAGATATTTAATTTTTCTATCATTGTGGACGGAGGTTTACATAGTGACGAATCGCACCAACATTGAAAATATGCTACAACTATCATATTGAAATTCGTGATTCACCGTTTTTTTTTAATATATTGTACATTGGTATTTTAAATATAATTTTCAGTATAAGAGATTAGATTACATTATATTTTTTATATACATTTTTCGTGTCTTAAAATTGTTTTTTTAATTTTTGCTTAAGAGGTGACAACGTTTAATTTTCGCTCGAATTATTGTTCCACGAATTAAACCGTTCCATTATTGTTTTAATCTTATCGTGAAGATCCTTTGTTTCCCGTTCGCTGTTATCAGGAGAAGTACTGTCTGTAGAAAAATCATCAGTAGTATTTTTCCTATTTTCCTCATCACTTTCCTTTAATAGAGTCCCATTTTTAAATTGGTCCGCACTCCAGATTTTATATCGCTCAATCAGGTCAGTCGCAATTTTTTTGTTTAAAAATTTATTAAATTTATTCTCTCCGGTTAAACTTTCATTTTTCACCATTATGTTGTACTTTTCTATTAGGGTTTGTACGTAGTTTTTCCAATTAAGTGCTGTTAAATTTGCATTTTTTGTGAAACTCCCATTTTTCGCCATTGAATCATATAGTTTTATTAACTGTTCGACGCTCATTTCCATATCTCTGCCCCTCATCCTCGCTTCGTAAATTTCGATAATGTCATCGAATATACTTTTTACACGAGACCCATAATCAAAAGTTTCGGAACTTTTAGTGGGAATGGTTGATTTCTTTGTGCATTCAGATTGTCTCATCTGATTTTCAAAACTCGTTAATCTCCCGTTCAAAGTTTCACCAAATAATCTAAGCCGACTCTCCAATAGTTCGGTTACTCGTTTTAGTTCATCAGAACAGGTTGAATCCTGAAATAATTATATTTAATTGCCTGGCTCTGTGCTGACCCAATTATTAACTCACTTGTAAACTGGCGACAGTCCTTTGTAAGGCTATCCCGAATATGAAAATGAACAAAATACTTTGGCGCATTTTATTCACAAATTAGAACATTAACCCAGTAAAATCCAATCAAGACTGAACTGTATTTTCAAGAGTGTAGAAACTTTGGCCCCTGAGCTTTTATTCAAAAAATCCAGCTTAGATGTTTTTAAGGAATGATAATATTTATAATAAAATTCCAGAATTATGAACCATTATTTCTATTTAGTCATTTGGTTTTTTAAATGAATTTCAAATTTGAATTTAATTATGAATAATTAATTAGAATTCAATCCTTGGCATTTCTAAACCACATACCAACACCCGAAAAATGTCGAACAGCTTAATCATAGTCTGATAGAAACTCCAGGCTTGTTAGTTATATACATTAAAAAATTAATATCAATGGTCATTGCTTAAATATTTAAATGTGCATATGTACAATGTACATTGTACTTTGTATAAAAAAAACAATACGTTTACTTTAATTTGGATACTTTCAAAACCATTAATAACTGTTCCAATTGATTTATATTACAGGTCCCCATCAAACGCGTCCACCTGTTCACCGTTATTCAGCTGGCCTGTCTTATTATCCTCTGGCTGATCAAATCCTTCTCGCAGACCTCCATTCTGTTCCCCCTGATGCTGGTGGTAATGATCGGTATACGAAAGGCCCTCGATTTGGTGTTCACCCGACGCGAGCTGAAGATCCTGGACGACATAATGCCCGAGATGACGAAGCGGGCGGCGGCCGATGATCTGCATAAACTGGACGCTGAGGTGGGCTTATTGGCGCGAATTTTCCCCTGGGGAAAAGGTAGTCGGGGCAGGGTGGTGACCAAGCCACCAGGCCTCGATGGCGGCCTCCCCGCTTCCGGTGGGGCAGGCAGTGCTGGCCTCATCAGCTGCACCACCTCAAATGCAAATGAGAAAGAGTTCGAGGCACAGAGTAGTCTGCTCAAAAAGTAGAAGACACACACAGAACACCACTTCCGAGCACACACACAAGCACACCTAGACAAGCACACGCCCACAAACACGCCCACGCCGAAATAAAAGAAAATCCATGGACCGGTGCTGCCCATTTCATTTGCGTTTGCAGTGCTGCCCAGTCCACCGCACAAAACCAACGATAAGCGATACTTGCTTCGATGGTTTCGATACCGATAAACTCAATTATTTATAGGTTTTTTGATTAATTTGCATTTTGTCGGTCTTGATACATCTTATTCAGCTACTATAGTTATCTACCCATATACTTATATATATGCATTATATTCTCTGTTATATACGTTTTTATCATGTCTTTAACAGTATTTTGTAAATGTTTTCCCCTACCCTACACCATTTTAATTTTTAAAAAATATGGCATGCAGCTATTTTGCATTTTGTTTTTACATATACGATATTTTTTGATACAAATGTTCAACTTCTTTTTGATTCTATGCTTAAAAACGCTTTCAAACCACCTGTAAATGCCAAACCTATAAGAAAGAAATTATGTGGTTTTTCGTAGTGCAAAAAATGTGTTATCTATCCGAACCTACTCTAAAACTACTCTTACCCTATATATATACAAATATGATATTTATAAATGTAAATGAAATTCTAGCCTAAGTCATAATTAGTCAACGTTTACACTGTACAACAAGTACCTAAATGTATTAAATGGAACCTGTTATGTTATTTTATAGTCATCGGGTCGAGAGTTCCAGTAACTAACCAGCGACATAAACCCACACGTAATTGTAGCGAAAATTGATGTAAAAATATCATGGGCAAAATCCAAAATTAAAACACAAAAAAAAACTAAGCAAATAAAAATAAAACAAAAATTTGGCATAATTCTAAAATTAAACACACTTCACCGAATTGGCTTTAGAAACAAGACCACCGACTTAGACCCCCTCACCCTTTTATTTAGCGAGCTCTTTCTACTTCGCCTTTCACCTATGCAACATTAGACCAGATATGCTATACCTTTTTCTACTCATCCTTTGCTCCCCTTTGGAGACTTGTTCTTTGGTCCCAAAACTATGCAAACTGTGCCAATTTTATATTGAAGGACAATCATCATCAGCATCATCCGAGTTCTGGGTCTGGGGCCAACTACAATGCCGATAAGTCGGGTCCCACCACCATTCACATTCCCCTGTCGGGAAACAAGCCCGGCAGCAATGGACCAACTGTGACCATTCCCCAGGAGGCTGTTAATCGCACCACAGTCTGGCAGCAGATCAACAAGGATGGCAATGGGATCTCGGAGCAACTGATCATCCCGGTCACCCTCAAAGTCCGTCAGATCAACGGCAACCAGTAAGTGTTCCCAACGGGTTCCAGTCCAGAATCAGCGATCAGATCAGATCACACACTAATCCTCTCATGAGCTGCTAGATCTTTCGCTCGCTCTATTGTATATAATCGATTTACCTTTCCTTTCCTACGCTCAAGAAAAGAAAGGCCTTAAAATCGCACAGCATATTGGAGTTGAAGACAAAAGAGAATTCTGTAGAATAAATAAGTAATTAAGTTCAAACTATGAGCCGTCTGCCTGAAGACAGCTAATAATATTTCATATTTCTTATATCGATTGATAAACTAGAATACAAAAGTCTTATTTTCTCAGCTTACTAATAGTTGTAATCATAATCATGACAAATAACTGATTGAATTTGTTAGTTCTCAAAAATTTAAACACATGTACTAAAAAATGTTCTTTCCTTTTATCGCTGAAATATTTTGTTTAAAATTCCCGAAATTACTCAGCATGGGAATACCCAAAACTTGTTTCCGCCAAACGGTCTTATGAGTCTACAGTTCAGATAGCTACCAAATATCAAGTAAAAAACAAAAAAATATACAGCTCAGGGTAAAACTATAACACTTGTTGTGGATATTAATACATACATAAAAATTGTTTTTAGAATACATTTTTAAAAGCTTGTATTTTATTTTTTAATATTAAACTGAGAAACCTTTAATTTAATTTATCTATGAAATATCATGATTTATATTAAATTTAAACTCAATTTTTGTATTAGCAAGAAACTTTTATAAATATGTGCGAATTTGGGACGACTTTCTTTTGAGCGTACCGACTATACAATCATTCATGCTCGTCTACACATTCCCCTGTGCCTCCCCCTCTCTGCAGTGCGTCCCCGAGTGCCGCCCTATCGCCACGCCTCTCGCCGATGCACGAGGCCGATGAGTACAGTGAAGCCCCGACAAACAGTCCGGGGCATCTCACGGGAGCTCAGCAGCAGCAGCAGCATCATCAGCAACAGCAGCAGCAGCAGATCAGCAATTGCAAGGAGGCGGCTGCCAAACTCGAAGGATCCTCCTTGGCCAGCAGTCAGATCAGTCCGGCCAACATAACACCCGTCTAAAGAACACAAATACGAAATGGATTTAAAGCGAACAAAGCACAAAGAACACACACGTATTTCTAGTTGGTCACTCACAGCCGTATCATAATCTCTATTTACTATATATCGTACTAGTTAACCCAGGCTACGTTTTTTTGGTAACGTTTTTTAGTTGTGCCAGTAGAGGGGTAAATCTTTGATTTGGGGCTCAGGTACAAGATATACAAGTATTACTTACATATATGATACAATTACGATATTCTGTAGAGAAAAAATAATATTCAAAATATACACTTTTGAAGCGAATTTTATAGAGTCAATTCCAACGGAGAGGGTGCAAAGAAGCCAAAGCCACAGAACAGAAAAAAAACAGAAACCATCGGTTCTCCGATGCTTGTACAATTTTCCTAATCCATTCTCCACTTTGACTTGGTTAGCTAAAGCGATTTTTGTGTGTTTTATGGGGCTTATTTATCAAACTGTGATCTGATGGGTATAATATCTTGGGTTGGGTTGTATTAGGATCGTATTATTTAGCCTAGCCAAGACAAAGCTGTAAACAATTGTATTATATTTTATGCCTCACACTAAGTTCAACACAAAGACACACGCATCCTATCCGACACTCCCAAAATAAAAACCATATATATAAAATATATACAACTATAAATATTGAATAAAAAGTGGCGAACCATTAATTAGCCACAGGAAAACTGCAAAAACAAAAATGTTTCTTTCATTTCGTTACTTTTGGTATGCATCGTTCGTTTTCAGTGTATTTTGTGCATAGTTGTGAGTCTTGAGTGTGGCACCTACTGCTCCCAAAATCTATATCTCTGAACATTCATGCATAGCACCCGATCGAGTTCTGCCTGTCTTTCATAAAACCAGACATTCATGAAAACTGAGAATCAGAGTTTGTGGAAAAAAAAACGTAGTGAAACAAGTGACAAAAAAATACTCTGTACCATTTTTGATCATCTTCAAACTCTGTTTCCTAAACTCAAACCATCAAAGCTTCATTAGCATCGTGTTTGATGTCTGTATGTGCATTTTCTATACTATATTCTCCTTGATATTAAAGTACGTAGACGAACCTGAACTAGGATATCATTGGTACTCCTACCCCAAAACCACGATTATTAATTACTAATTTCATTATTGCAGAACCCAAAATTTAATACGTCGAAGCAATTGTGGCGTGGATATCTTACACCAACAGAAACATCCGTTTGAGTCAATGATTTAACTCCATTTTAGCGTATGTCTGTGTACCTGTGCAACAATTATGTGTGTCTATAATCTAATATAATTACCACCTACCGTCCCTTTTGCGTATAAATGTATACCCCAAGTGCGATTTGTGGCACAAATTAATTGTCTGGCACATATCAAGCGACAACTCGAAAAACAATCTTATACAATCCACACTAAAGGAATTTGTTGAAATAAATGTATACAATAAAGTTAAATTATTTTGAATGGGAAATATTATGTTTGAACTGTTTGTGGCTAAGAAAGGTGAGTTATATAAGGTTTGGAATTCAATTGTTACATTAGCACTTTATTTCAAAAATGATTAGGAAAACCAACAAAGGGTCAAAAAACTGTTTACTAAAATTTATATTAAAATTGGAAATGAAATGTCTACAAAAATATACGTCTATTATATTTAAGCATTTGGAGTTGGCTCAAAATAAGTCGGTATCCTCCACAAATTCTAATATGGTAAAAAGTATAGTGATATCACTATCGTTAAATGTTTTAGTAAATTTGTTTCGAATCCCTTCGACTCCTGTGTCTTGTCCATGGGGATGGTCCTTAAAAGGTTCCGTACCTTATTTATGATTCCTTGCAATTTCCTGCCGAACGTTTAGAAATGCCCCCTCTTTATACGAAAACTTTCCTTGAAGAATCTGAGTTTTCAGGCACTGCTCGTTCTTCAAACAAAACGCATTAATTCTATAACAAAAAAATAAATGTATATTTATTATACGTATTGGGTTATTACATATTATAAGATATATTTTACTTGAGTCCCCTCGCAAGGGGACTTTTGCTTTTTTTAGGCTTTATCCCTGGGGTCAAATACGGAAACCAGTTAGTCATCTTCATAATCTCCACTTCCTCGTCTCCCAAGTACCAGCATAGCACATTGCAATTCCTGCTTGTCATTCGAACACTCCCCAGGCTCACCCATATATATATTTATTTTATTTCGCGGCAATTTACAAATAAATAAACGCGGCTCAGCTGTTTGTGCCATTCACATGTCGCCGTTAAATGTACATTATGCACACATTTACAAATGGTCACCTTTTTCGATAAGTTACGATAGCAAAGAAAAAAACCGCCTTGTTTTGAAAAAAAAATGTTATTATTTTTGTTTTTTTTTAAATAAATTAGTAGAATAATATAGGCCATCGCAAAGACTTTTATCGTTAATATTAAGACACAAAAACCAAGGCTTTATTTGCCAAAAAATACACATTCACAGCATATACACATTATAGTACTATGCCTAATCCACCGCCGCTTCCCTCCTACACCACCAGTTATATATATTAAAATTGGTCAAAACTGTACACTTAAATTAAAAAAAGGCCGTTTCTTTAAAATTACTAATTTGACAAAAACATCGATAACAAATTTTAAAACATCGATGCATCGATGTTTCTCCCCGCTACCTGATATCGATGACACCCCTTGTTATTGTTTTGCCCAACACGAGCGCGTGTTTTCCGTTTAAATTGGTAATTATTAATTAAAACCAGGCCGGCATGTCGCTAATTACCCGTTTGCTGACCGGGAACAACACCCTGCGCCTGCGGGCCCTGGAAACTTTGGGCAGGGTGAGTTCGGAACGGGGAAATGGCCGAAAACCCAGCGGCTCGTTATGTAATTGTTGTAAGAAATGCAGCTTAATTACTTAATAACCTTTCAGGCCGGCTACAGTTCGCATGCCAAGTTCTCGGAGCACAGACCGATCGAGAAGATCCGGAATATAGGAATCTCGGCGCACATAGACAGTGGGAAGACAACGCTGACGGAGAGGATTCTCTTCTACACCGGAAGGATTGCGGAGATGCACGAGGTGCGGGGCAAGGACAATGTGGGTGCCACCATGGACAGCATGGAGCTGGAGCGGCAGCGGGGCATCACCATCCAGTCGGCGGCCACGTACACCCTGTGGAAGGACACGAATATCAATATTATCGACACCCCGGGACATGTGGACTTCACCGTGGAGGTGGAGCGCGCCCTTCGCGTCCTGGACGGTGCCGTTCTGGTGCTCTGCGCCGTGGGCGGAGTTCAGAGTCAAACGCTGACGGTCAACCGGCAGATGAAGCGCTACAATGTCCCCTGTTTGGCCTTCATCAACAAGCTGGATCGCCTGGGCTCGAATCCCTATCGAGTTCTGTCCCAAATGCGCTCGAAAATGAACCACAATGCTGCTTTCATTCAACTGCCCATCGGCGTGGAGAGCAATTGCAAGGGCATCGTGGACTTGGTGCGCGAAAGAGCAATTTACTTCGAGGGCGAGCATGGAATGGATCTTAGGCTGGATGAAATCCCGCAGGAAATGCGGGTGGAGAGTCAGGAAAGAAGGCAAGAGCTCATCGAACACTTGTCCAATGCGGATGACACGTTCGGCGAACTTTTCCTGGAGGAGAAACCCTTCACAGAAGATGACATCAAGGCGGCGCTGAGGAGAACGTGCATCAATAGGACCTTCACACCCGTTTTGGTGGGCACGGCACTGAAGAACAAAGGTGTGCAGCCACTGCTCGATGCCGTACTTGAATACCTGCCCAATCCCGGCGAGGTGGAGAACCTGGGCTTCGTGGAGAAGGAGGGACAAGAGCCAGAGAAAATAGTCTTAAATCCCGCCCGCGATGGCAAGGATCCCTTCGTGGGATTGGCTTTCAAACTGGAAGCTGGACGCTTTGGCCAGCTAACCTACCTCAGATGCTACCAAGGAGTCCTGCGCAAAGGGGACAACATCTTCAATGCGCGCACCAATAAGAAGGTGAGAATTGCTCGCTTGGTTCGCCTTCACTCCAGCCAAATGGAGGATGTCAACGAGGTCTATGCCGGCGATATATTTGCCTTGTTCGGCGTGGACTGCGCCTCTGGCGACACTTTTACCACCAATCCCAAGAACAATCTGGCCATGGAATCGATATTCGTGCCCGAGCCCGTTGTCTCAATGGCCATTAAGCCGAATAACACCAAGGATAGGGATAATTTCTCCAAGGCCATCGCGAGATTCACCAAAGAGGATCCTACATTCCACTTCTTTTTCGACAACGATGTGAAGGAAACTCTCGTTTCGGGAATGGGTGAATTGCACTTGGAGATTTACGCCCAGCGAATGGAGAGGGAATACGGCTGCCCAGTGACGCTGGGAAAGCCCAAAGTGGCATTTAGGGAAACCTTGGTGGGACCCTGTGAGTTTGATTACCTGCACAAGAAGCAGTCGGGAGGATCGGGTCAATATGCCAGGATTATCGGGGTCATGGAACCACTGCCACCCAATCAAAATACCCTGCTGGAATTCGTGGACGAAACGGTGGGCACTAATGTGCCAAAGCAATTTATTCCTGGCGTCGAGAAGGGTAAGGAAAATTTTTATTTATATTATAAATGATTCCTAAATCTTTGCTTTGTGTTTAGGTTACAGAGAAATGGCTGAGAAGGGAATGCTTTCCGGCCACAAGTTATCCGGCATTCGATTTCGCCTGCAGGATGGTGGCCATCACATCGTGGATTCCAGTGAACTCGCCTTCATGTTGGCCGCCCATGGTGCAATCAAAGAGGTCTTCCAGAACGGCAGCTGGCAAATCCTAGAGCCCATTATGCTGGTTGAGGTTACTGCGCCCGAGGAATTCCAGGGCGCAGTAATGGGCCACCTGAGCAAAAGGCATGGCATCATCACCGGAACTGAGGGAACCGAGGGCTGGTTCACTGTCTACGCAGAGGTTCCCCTGAACGACATGTTTGGCTATGCGGGAGAGCTGAGGTGAGTTTAATCTAATACAAAATTATACGAAAATCTAAAAATATTATTTATACATTTTTAGATCCAGTACCCAGGGCAAGGGAGAATTCACAATGGAGTACTCCAGATACTCGCCCTGCCTGCCAGATGTTCAGGACCAGATTGTGCGCCAATACCAGGATTCTCAGGGATTGGCTCAACCCGACAAGAAGAAAAAGAAGAACTAAATTATTATTTAGACATAGTTCCACCTATCATCTCTACTAAAACAAATTGTTATTGTGTCACCGCTATTTTTGCTTAGTTAAATCTTATTTCATACAACAATCTTCAGTTTTCACTGTGATAAATGCGACTTGTACAGTGTTTTTGTATAATAAAAGAAGACGGAATATTTTAAAAGAGTAAATTTTATTATTTCTGTGAGAATTTTTAAGGGCAACATTGTTTAAGAAAATAATAAATTAAATGTTACACATTGTTCATTCTCAAAAACTGCCCAAATTGTAAATCTTTTTTTTTATTTCTCAAAGAAGTTCTTAAAAAAGGTTCTGTTGTATAATTTTTATTAACGGTTTTTTAACGCTATTAACGAGTACTGAAAAAATATGTTGGTACAAATTTAAGTTTTTGTCGATGGTATAAAAAGATTGTTCTGTAATAATTTAAAAAGCGAAAAAAACAAAAACCATTTTGCAATTATAATTTAAATCACACCAAAGGTAAAATCACTTCAGTTTTAGTAATAACAATCTTTTAATCTGGAAGCTACTATCAAAGTAATTTTTCTAGTATAAATAGGCTTCAGAAAATAGTTAGGTAATAAACAGTTTTTAAAACTGTATAAAAATAAATATAATATTCGCAAAATCAAAAAAATGGTCAAACATCGATAGTCGCCAAGAAACATCGATATTTTAGTCGAAGTTTTCCCATCTCCATTATTATTGCGTTAGGGAATTTACAGTTGGGATTTTGGCAAAATTTCGAAACTTCGCTTTGTATTTTGCTTTTGTTGTTGCGTTTTGTTTTTGCCTGCGTTCGGTTGATTCGCGGACGGTTTTCCCTGGAAATAGCTGAGAAAATGCAAACTGAGGCGAGATAAGAGGAAAACTGCCCCACCGACAGGTGCCGAAAGTGTAAACGAAGCGAGGGAAAGCAAGAAAATAAACCGACAAGCGACAACAATTAGCGAGCGAATAATACGCTGAGTTTCCCGAAACAATAACAACAGCGTAACCACAACAAAAATTTAACTCAATTAAAAGAAAAGGCAACGGGGGGAAATGCAATTGAAATGCCCAGAACATTTTTGAAGTGTGCCGATGTGTTTGCGTGGAAATGGAGCGATTTGTGATTGCAGCTTTTCTCTTGTCTAGTGCTTTCCGCTGCCAGAAAAGTGGGCGCAGGAAAATCGCTAGCGATTCGTGAGCAGGAAAGAGAAAATTCGGGGAAAATTCAATACAAAAAATCGCGGAAAACAAAAACGCAGGAAAAATAGAAGAGAGCGAGACGGCGAGAAGGAAAATAAATATCTTTTGTGCTTGTGTGCGTCAGTGTGTGCGTGTGCAGAAGGAGAAGATCAAAGCGAAACGACAAAAACAACAATAAC
Source organism: Drosophila takahashii (assembly GCF_030179915.1). Lineage (NCBI taxonomy): Eukaryota > Metazoa > Arthropoda > Insecta > Diptera > Drosophilidae > Drosophila > Drosophila takahashii. The sequence continues at coordinate 16,050,639 of NC_091678.1, forward strand.
AGTAACAGAAACAAAAACAAGACACACAGCTGACTTGACTTCCTCTCTCTCTTTCCTTCCTGCATACACTGTTCGAAAAATAATAGTTACTTTTGCAAATGCCATGCAAAATCCAACAACAACGACTACTTCCAATCGCCGGCTTTTAAACTAGTCAACAAAACCATAAAATAACTAAAAAATCAATACAAAGCACACATATCCAAAAGTCGACAGCAAATAATTAATATTCTAATCAACAAAGTAATCTACAAAACGAAAAGAAAACAAAACTAAATTTTTAGTAGCCGAGTAGCTGGAAATATAAAAAATACATCACAATGGATTGGATCATCAACGATGAGATGGGCCTTACGGTGGGTCATATTGTGGGCTGGGCCGCCGCCTCTGCGATGGTGATTGGGGGCGTTATCCCCTACGTTCCGCAATATATCGAGATCAAGAAGACGCAGGACGCGGAGGGATTCTCCCTATACGTATGCCTCGCCCTGCTGGTCGCCAATTCGCTGAGAATACTTTTCTGGTAAGACCCTTATTCTATTTTGTCCAAAAAAAAGGTTTTCCAAATGTCTTAAAATTAGATTGTTAAAAGATAGATTCCTAGATATAATGTCAGAAAAAAGTTAGATTACAAAAGCAGAAATATAAACAGTCTAAATTTGCAAGTATTTTAGGCCAAAATAATACAGTTTATGAGCAATAAATCAATCAAGAAAGGAAAGACGAATTTATATATTGCACGTGCTTATTTCTCTTTGACTATACAGCATTCACAAATAAAACAAACCATTTTCAAAGGCAAATAAACATCTGCAATATTTCCTTCTTTTTTAATGGGTACTTAAAATGGTTCACACATTGTTCAAATCTATTTATTGTCTGAAATCGAACATCTTGGCTTAAAATTTAAATTCTAAAATTTATAAAGGTGTCATAGGTCTTTTTAGGTACATATTGTAATTTTATGTACTTAATGCTTAAACTCAAACACCTCGGCTTTATTTTAAAATCTTTAAAATTTAGAGCGGTGTTCTGTAATATCTTTAGGTACTTGCAAACTCTCTAAGTAAACGCCTTCCCATTATTATCTTGCCTATTATGGGATGACTAAACCCACTCTGCAAACACCTCGTATCTCGGCTTATCTGGGGGTTATACAAACCGCTTATCGCTCGGAATTCTCCCGCGGTCCGTCGCGACATTTTACGGTTTCCACCACTTGAGACCCCCTATCTGTGTATAGCTTCGTCATGATTTCTAGTCGATTTCGCAGACCATAGAATTCCAAAAAATTGTCCAAGGACTATTGGACTGGTTTTATCTTTATTGGACGCGCTGCGATATGGTATTTGGCACAATGTCATCGATAATCGCCATTTTCGCTGGGGTTTATGACAATTATTGGAAGATTTATCAGACCTCATGCTGATTGGGGAAAATGATTCCCGGGTGAACTGGTGTTTAGTGAGATGATTGATAAGAAATTTACGCCCAACTTGTGTTACTGTAGCTTTGGAAGTCAAAACACAAATTTCGATTCTCGGAACTCCTCCCATTTCTGCTTAATAACTTGAAAACTAAATTATCATGGAAAAAATATGAAGTGATTCGCTCTTACAGTGAATACCTCCCTTAAAAAGTTGATTCATCGTTTAAAAGAGAGATATAAATCAAAATTAATAAAATAAATTTTTAATTCAATTTGTATGGGTGTGCAAAATAGCTTTCAAAATGTGACAATGCCATTTAAACCAGTCGAAACTGCTTCAGCAACCAAACAAACAAAAATATAATTGAATTTACCTAAACGTTATTGTTTATTCGGAACATACTTTGATATTCCATTCAATCTAAATAATTGTGATTTTGTTCCAACGGAACTAGACTATTTTTGAGGCTAGCAACTCCAACTCGCCTTTAAAACCCAGGGTCAACTACTTTTGCCCATCTGGTTTTTAAGTTTATTTTTGTTTACCCCGCTTAAAGCCGCTTCTGTTATGGTGTTTTTAAGACCCAACGCTTCCTATAAATAAATTATTAACAAGGCAAGTGAAACGTGAACAAAAAATATAGGAGCAACTGGTGGCCTCATCGACGCCGTCAAATTGTCTGGCCTGGGTGGCAATCAATAAATTAATTATTAAGCTAGAAACTGTTGCCGGCGAGCAAAGTGAATCAGCTGTGCAACAACGAGGCTTTGCGCGGAATAATCCCAATACTATATTTTTTATATATAGATTTTTACGATTCTTGGTGGAGAGGCGTTTTTTCTTGACACGCGATGAGTTTTGATGGGTTTTATGAATAAAAACAACCTGGGGGGTTTAATAATGCATTAGGAAACCTTCATAGGAAGTAGTTTTCAAATTATGCACGACTTTTTAAAGTGCATTCGGTAATTAGTATTTTCCGTTGGACTTTTTTTTCCGGCGCAAGATAATTGTTATTATTCTGACTAATCGCGGCGATATGGATAATCCCCTACAAACACCCACACACTTTGCAACAAAATGCACGAAACACTTAAACTATTTTAGTCAATTTTTTTGTGCATTCACTATAAATTGCTAGCAATTACAAATAATTATTTAATATGTTAGAGATATAAAGTGTACAAATATACAAGGTTACTCCCAGGGGAAAACTTTCCCAACAAAAAGATAGGAACAAAGCGAGTGACACATTCGAAGCGAAGTCTTTATTGAAATAATTGACAGCGTGGCTGCCTTTGTTGTTGATCGTCAAATATGCATATTTAACAAAGAATTAATCACAAACCTCACAGTATGATATGAATAAATATAAGTGAAAACTGAAAGTTCTAACCAACGGATAACTAAGTAAATCTAAAGTCTACACTAGGCCTTCTGTATGAGCTCACCGTTTTTAAATAATTGTGATTGGTGTAAAATCGAGGCAGCTATTGTTTTTTACGTGATACGAACAGATTCTACTCATAAGATAACAAGTTTGGAATTTTTTCAAGGGCTTTTAAACTGATGTAGGAAGTAAAGCATTTTCTTGATTAATATTTTACCTATCTTATCTAAATTATAAATCGTCAATGGTGACTAATGTGTTAAGATTCATAAATTTATTTATTTTTCGAGCGTCTTGAAATTACAACGTTTTACTGATTTAGTCAACTTACAAATAAAATACGGCTAAATGTAGGCGTTAAATGATAAATGAATCAGATTATCTGACTATTAGCTGCTGACCGAAAGCACTGCGTATAAAGAAAACACATAGCCCTATATATTCACCTAAGTTTATTTATTTAACTGTCAGAGCCAACAAAGCGGAGTCAAATTTCGCAAAAAGGTTTCCTCGCATAAAAAACGCCAACATTATGACTCAATAAGTTGGCCAGGTCAGTGGGGCGTGACTAAACAAGTCTGCATTATAATTTACACTTTCATTCCAGGCATATAACAATGGATGTGAATATAGTATACAAACGGTTAGTTCGGCTCAGGCACAGTCATTTCTATATTTATAATTTTCATGCCAGCATTTGCTCAAATATTTACACAATTTGTCAGCCTGACTGAATACACGAGCCGTTTTAACACTTAACAAATTAATAAAACTGAGGCAACATTCGACAGTAATTAAAATTCTATAGTATAGCCTAAAATCTGAATATTCATTCACATATGGAATTTTCCTTTATATTTCAGCTACAAACTCACTTAAAATGTTGCAAAAATTGTTCCGGCCAAATGCCATTTGAAATTGTTGCCAACTATTCGTATTACTTATACAACTCAATCTGTGGGGAAGTGAAGGGTTACAGCTTGAGAACTTGGGGGTTCATTGAACTTATTTAAAGCAATTATATGAGAATCAAGTTTCAGGGGAATGTGGGGGCCTTTAAAAGTTAAACAACCAAGAAGGAAACGTAATAACCTGCAAAGTTGCTGACTAATTGGGTTCTTCTGTATAAAGTAACTCAGGCATTATAGCGAATTATATTTAATCACGTTTTAAATAGTCATTTTAAGGATGACTTATAGTGACTAGTAAAAAATTAAGAGAAATGTGAAATTATACAAATTCATAACCATTTTAACCACACAGTGAAAAGGAATGTACACTATTTTTAAATGTAGAAGTAAAATAATGGGAGTAAAGCTGATAATAAATTTAAATTGATTATTATTTTGAATCGGAATATTTTTTATAAACACTTCCGCTATTGATAGCAAAACGGCTATACTATACATATAGGGATAGTTCTTCGGTTTTCCATACAATCTACTCGACAATTTCCAAGCAATCAGTTGCTGGTAAAATGCACCATTCCCAGTAAATGTTTATGATGTTTGCGTAAAGCGGGCACAAATCGACTTTTACTTGAGGAGCTCTTCAAAGAGCTCTTTCTTATCACTATTGTACAAAGGGAGTGTGTATGTGTGTATAAAGATAACCCAAGTCTCGCCATCAGGCGATGATTGTGTGTCTACTCCAACCAATTAATTTATTTACGTAAATACTTATCAAAATAATGCGCTCCCTAATACCGTAATCTAATGATATGCCCAAAAAGATAAAGATATCTACAAATGTCACACGCTTTCGCCCAATTATTTGGTAATTTTAAATTTGCTTATCAATAAATGATTTCAAACAAAAACGAAAAAAGAAATGAAGACACTTTTCAATCTAATCTAAATTTTTTAATTATTTATAAGGCAGTCCCAACTTTCATTCACATTTATTTATACAAGCTTTGTCCCACTTTCCTTGTTTATTTATTATTAATACTTACGACTGGATGGGAAAAATGAAAAAACTTTTTTCCAAAGGCAAACAACTTTATTGGACATTTTCTCGCCGAAGGTCAAGGTTTGTGGGCGGAAACTGGGAGGTTTGCTGGAAAGACTATACCAATTAAGTTTTCGGGGTATTTTTTTTAGGGGAAGGACGGGATCTGCTTGATATTTGCTGACCAGCAAACCGAGCTGAGTACGGCCCATAAATGTTTACGGTTTTTGGTCTGCCGATGTTGCTTTTTTTCGCATGGCATGCAAATTATTTTTTTTTTTTAATTTCTGAACCGGTCACGACCGCGAAAGTCGATGTAGTTGATAATATTGTTGCTGCCGGGGCTCTGGTTTTTATCAACGATAAAAAGCCAATCTATATGTATTATTATTTTTTTGTGTTTCCCATTTAGGCTGTGGCACTTGTCTCATCGTTGTTGAAATCTTGCCCGGTTGGTTGGCAACTTAATTGTGGTTATAGCGACAGGGAAAGATTTATAATTTCGATGGGGAAGTTGTCTCGGCACGAGTTTGCTTGTCAACTTTTAAGAGCACTTGAAATTCAAGTTGCATTTGTTGCAAAGTTGTTGAGAAGCTACAAAAGTTTACGTAATCATTTTCTGATTTTAGGCACACACATACCAATTTTATAAACTGCTCAAAATAATATATGGGAAATATTTATAGATGATTTGTTCAGAATATTTATAATAATAATTATTTAAACTAAAAAATATATCGAATATATAATTAACACATTGAATAAAAAAAACAACAACGAATCCTACATATTTTTAAAAGTGTATCTGTTTCTAAGCGTTCTCTTGTTATTCATATAGGAACAATATAGTTAACTTGCGAATTAGCGTGCTGCAAATCCGTTTATTGGCTTGCATAAACACTTAAGTTTCAACAGTAACTAAGCGGAGATAATTTCGTTATTACGATTTTAGCTTTGTACAAATTCTAAACTGGCATATACCACTTGTCCAATTAACCGTTTTAATTAAAGAGCTCATATGAGCACCCGAAACTAGCTACCTAATTGTACCAATTATCAGTTTTCATTGGCCTCTCCCATTCGAATGAGTGAACCCAGGGGTTATCTGTCGCATTACATAGTTTTAAAAGCCCCTTCTAAACTGAGAGACCCCTTCTTAAGCCGATTGGCACTATCTCAATCGCATTTGTTCCGTTTCAAGACAAAGTTTTGCTTTTAATGCGAAGCAAACTGATAACCTGGGTGCGGTTAATGGCAAAGGTCAACCGACAAAGTCTTATCACCCGCACATCCCCCTAAAAATTAAATGTATTTGTGTTTGAAGATTTTTACGTAATTAAAAACAAAAGAGAGCTTTGCTGCACCGAAAGCCAGCCGTTCACGCCATATTTCGTGCTGTGGGACAATCCCTAAAAGTTTGCGTCACAGGTGCGGAAAGGACAGACAATTAAAACACACTCCACAACGTTAATCTTTTGCCTTTGTTGGGCTTTATGGCCGAGACGTTGCCCTAATTGAATTTTAATGCCAAGCCAAAGTCAGGTCGTGTTCCTAAGGTTGTTACCTAGCATTTTCCTATGAATCTGGGCTCTAGCAAGACTCCAAATTTGCTGACGATGGCGGAAAATTCAAAAGGGAAGTGCACAGCTAATCGAAAAGTCTAAACAGTCTCCCGTCAATCGGCGTTCGTTCAATGTTTACGGTTTTGGCCTGCTGAATGGGGAATCACAACCGAAGAGGCTTCTTTGCATGCGAAAAATGTGCGACTTTGAGTGACGCAAATGTTTGCACGAAGCCAACAAGCAGAGATTTCAATTTCTCAATTAGAATAGATTTTTGCCGGACAGAGTTGGGCAGAAGTCGAGATAATCTCCCCAAGGCAAACCTAAGGAATATTAAATTTCATCATAGAGACATTGCTTTAATGTTTAATGGGCCAAAAAGCTAGGCTTATTGAATTTGTAAGCTGGCTGCTAAGTAAGAGGATTTAATAAGTTTTGGGTCGTTTTATGTTCCACTTTAAGCTTTATTGAGGGCAGGGGAAAAAGATTTGTAAGACTTTAAAGACCTGATAGGTGAATGTGCGTTTCAAGAAATTAGAAATCAGAAAAAAAAATTTAAAGTATAACAGTTTGTATAACAGCCTATTTTAAGCAAGTTTCAAAGTTTTTATTCTTTTTACCCATTTTTAATCATTTATGACATGGTTTTCATGGTCTCATAGGTTGAATCAATAAAAATATACTCCAAAGACTATTCCAACCTCCATTCAAAAGTTTTTAACCACATATCGATTATTTTTCACGCATAAGTTGACTTCAGAATGCGCTCAATCCCCAACCTCTATGCCATTTAATCCCAAACTTAGTTAAAAAATGCGGATAAAAAGTTTTAAACAGCATTATCACGCTTGGTTTGACTTCGAGAAGCAGATGTGGCCGCCAAATGTCATTGACACATTTCGGCAAGCCTTTAAGGCGCATGACTTTGAATTTTTTTCGACAAGCTGGGATGACTATTGCAGCGACTGGTATATAAGAAATTGTGGTAGGTCTGAGAAAATATTATATGCAAATCAGAAGGCGAGTCACTTAGTCAGCTCAAAAGTTTTACTTTCTATCTGCAGGGGTATAAATATTCCGATATTACATATCAAATAAAAACACCTCTTAACGAGGTAAAAAACTAGTGACGACCGCACCTTCAACATACAAAAGTTCTGATATCAACATTTGTGACGAAAAATTATTACACTCGTCATTAAATAGACTTTCTAATATTTTCTCATTCGGCCCGCCCTAGCAAACTATTCCAACCTTTTTCCCTTCACAGGCATTTTCTATTGCAGCGTGCCGAATGAGAAAATATTAGAAAGTCTATTTAATGACGAGTGTAATAATTTTTCGTCACAAATGTTGATATCAGAACTTTTGTATGTTGAAGGTGCGGTCGTCACTAGTTTTTTACCTCGTTAAGAGGTGTTTTTATTTGATATCAGAAGTTTTTGTTTGTTTACTTTTGCTCTCATAGGAGCTAATATATACATTTAAATTTAAATTGGTCAATCATAATTTTTAAACTATTGTATTTTAACAAATTGAGTTAAAAAGGCGTTGAAGTATTTCAAAATACCTTTTAAACGAGGTATAGCACATGTCTGTACCTTTAGTAGTGTAGAACTTACAAACTAACGAAATTTAGCTATTTTTAGCTTTTTCCCGCTAAAGTAGCGGCTTTTTCCAAAAGTCGTAGAACAAAAGATTCCTATATGGAACTCTTAAGTGCAAATTTACTGATTCCATGACCCTAAAATACAGTTCGGATACCCTCCCACAAAATTCAATACTCAGGGAGCGTTAATTGTTCGAGCTGGCAACAGTGGCTATTTTCGTATAAAAATAACTATTAAACGTGACTTTTTACAGTAATGTGTTATATACCAAAATTTAAGGAATCTCAAGGGCTATACAGTTTAAGGTTTTAAAGAAAATCGTTAGAGCCGTTTTTGAGAAAAATAAAAAAAAGCTAAAAAAAAAGTTTTAAAAAATTGTCTTTTGTTCATATTTTTTTAACTATTACATTTACACAAATTGCATATAGAAGGCGTTTATAGCATTTCAAAATACCTTTCAAACGAGATGCAGCACAAGTCTGTAGCTGTAGTAGTATAGAAGTTACGGCTTTCCGAATTTTAGCTATTTATAGCTGTTTTCCCGCTAAACTAGCGAGTTTTTCCAAAAGTGGTAGAACAAAAGTTTTTTATATCGATGTGATGAACGTCATATCAAATTTTCAGAACTTAAAAAACATGTTTTGGACAAGTGGACAAGTGGACAAGTGGACAAGTGGACAAACAGAATTAAATTTTCATTTTGGGAAGAAGAAGAAAATCTTATTTTGGCTATAACTTTTGAACGGAGCGTCGGATTTTGACAAATGACCCCTCATTCGACGGGTATTTTCAAAAGGAATACAAGTAAATCATTGCGAGGGGGCATTTATCCCCACCGGCCCCAACAGCTCCAAATTTCTAAATTTTTACTTTTTCACTTTCACCGCTCTCTCTCCCAATCCAATTGATTTTCTTAAAGTCTTGGTATGCAATCCTTTAAGTTTTTGCAATACCTTTCGATTGGTGTATTACTCATTACGATCTGACTATCACAGCAGATTTTCATTTCTTCGTGTATATATAGTAGTCGCCTTCGCACACTCTCCTGGTGCGCTTCGTCACTACATGGACTGCCGTCCATAGTGATCTGCCATCGAATTGGCTACAAATTTCATGCTCATATGCAAATCAACGAATTGTTTTGCTCCCGCCTGGGTTCCTTTTATTTTCCCATTTTCAATTGTGGCCTTTTTTCCTATTTCTTCTCTTCTGACTTTGTTTGCCATCTGCGCTCTAGACTCTATTTCCGTTTTCGCTTCTGGCTGTGGCTTTTCTGGGGGCGTAAATTGAAGTGTTTCCCCCAGCTAAAGTCACACACACAGCTCTTCTGGGTGGCTAGCATCTTTTGTTTGTGTTTCGGTTACGGATTTTATGGGCTTAGCGCCATGTGGGTGTGCTCAGTTCGCATTAATTTCCATTGAGCAAATCAAATGATATAATAAAATATTTATTGTTTCATTTAATGGGGGATTTTTGGAAAATATGACAGTTTTAGATGACATTTCTGGAGCTTGTATAACAGTTTTCATATTCTTTGATTTTATTTATGTTTTCAAAGTGGCTTTCTTTTGGAAAATTGTATCATCATTTGTAGTAATTTAACTACTCTTCTTATTCCTTAAAGCATTGCTTTAGCCTTTCTAAATTTTGGAAACGTATAATACTTTAGTTTAAGGCTTATTCATCTACAACTTAGTATACATCTAGTCCAGTTCATTGGCAATCGCTATTCATCTGTACTTCTAGTTCATCGCCACTTTATCCTTTATCCCCGACAAGGTCATTTCGAGCAGCTTAGCTGGGCGCTCAACGAAATCCATCTGGGTTTTAGATCGACCCAGTTATGGGCATTCATCATCATCAGCGGCGGGCAATCCATTCCATTCATTCATTGACTCAATGGGAAGTGGGTAAAATTATGCTGTAGTTGTTGGTTCCTTTTTCCCTCTGCTCATCAGGCGCCAACTTGTGTGTTTACACAAGTCTCGAAGCAGGCAATCCACAAACGTGGCCAACACTCTTGCACAATGTGGTTCCGAAATAACCGGAATATACGGACATAAGTGCTTTCGGTTCCGTTAGTTAGGAGCCCTTCAGCAGTGAGACAATGATGAGGACTTTCGTCCACGGCGAGTGTAGCCTACTTACAGGCTACAGGCCTCCACGGCAGTTTAACCAAATGAAATTTGTGTTAAGCGCAATGTGCTATAACCTTGGCTTAAACACAATCCTTTACAGCTGGGGTGGAAATTATAGAGCTAAATATCGATGGCCACTAAAAACGAAAATCTTACTAGAATTTTTAATAGAGATGTCCGACAGATATAAATTTCTAGGATTCAAACCTCTAATGTATATCAGGAATTTTTAAAAACCAGGGAACGTAACTGTTATAAGTTTTATTTTAAAAATCACACTTTAATAGTTATTTTCTGATTTGTAAAGTAAAACTCAAAGAATAACTGTTATTTTTTGAGTTTTATAATAAAAGTTGACAAATAACAGTTATTCGTCGTGATCAAAAATAAAACTCAAACTTGATTTATGGCGATTTTGTGGGTAAACAAAATTAAAAAAAAATATAGGTATAAAATATGCGCGGTTGCCTTTTTTAACAAATTTTTAGTAAGTTATAAAAAGCACGGGTATCATGTTTTTTTTAATTATTTCATTTTTTCAAAAATGTCAAAGGAATAACTGTTATTCATAAAAATCAAAAAATAACAGTTATTTTTTGAGTTTTATTATAAAAATCAAAAAATAAAAATCATTACGGATTTGTAAACTACAATGGCTAATAAAAATTGTGGCGTATTTAAAAAATTTTTAGGACCCTTCTAAGTGCGTGATTTTTTTGTATGAAAAATTTACAATAACAGTTATTTTCGTTCCCTGTTAAAAACTTTAAAGTTGCTTTTTGTAAAATCTTTTCTTTGGTGAAATGAAACCATGGGATTTATGTGTCCAAATTTATTGTTGCATACTTTTAGACACCTAAGTTATATGTTTATTCAACGCACGATAATTAAGTCTTTTAGTTTTATTATTGTGACAGCAACTGTTCATGGGGCAGACAAAGCCCACCCACACTTGAGTAAACATTGCGCTGAAGGCAACACGGAATTTTAATTATGTCTAGAACAGACACAAAAGGTTAGCGCCTGAACAAAATCCTCACACGTGTAGAACAGCTTGCAAATTGCTTGGCTCCATTTTGGTGACTTAATTTGCAGGCCCCGCCGACAAATTCTATCAATAAAACTTTCATCATGCCTAAGTGACATTTTCGGGGCTCACCTATTTAGCGAAATTGCTGCGGCTATTCGAACAAATTGCCAGTGAAAGTGAGCCTGAATATGCAGTTGAAAAATGGGAAGTGGGCTTGCTTGGGTATTACCACCCGGTAGTTGGGAAATTGTTTACATTGCAGGCTCAGGCACACCGCCAAATATGTACGACTCTATGCATATATGTGAGTTTGTAATGCACGTATACAATTTTATCGATTTTTTACGACATATTTTACACATTGAAGCGTGCAAAATGTTATGCCCAGTGGGTGGAAGGAGGTGCCGGTGTGTTTCTACTTTTTTTTTTTGCCAAGTTAAAAGGTAAAGCCAATTTTGCACTAGTGTTGGGATGTTAGTTTTTCTGTTATGACTACAAATTGGTATGTTTGCAATGAAAATGTTAGCATTGAAGAAAATTGCACTTGTTATACAAACTCAAAAAACATGCTTTATAAAAATTAAAGTTGAATTCCTAATACAGGTAGAATTCAATTTTCAAAATGGAACTTTTAAATTAACTAACTAAATTTATTCTGAGCTAAAACGAAAATCATTATCCACATAATGTTATAACCCAGAATAACACGTTCCGTATTTGAGTATGTTATTTAAGTTCTTTATAATGTAAAAAATTAAAATTATTAACTATAAATGCAGATTAAATATCAAGTAAATAGTCTTTGATTAAAACACCCCTTACCATGCCTTAACTGGAATTCTTCTCCAATTCCGTTCACGGAATCGAAATGTCAATGTGTTTTGCATGTCATTTAAAGGCGATTTATGTGGTGATTCGGTTGATGCCATGGAATGGAATGGCATTGACTTGGCACAACTTGTAATTCAATTTCCATGCCATGCCCGAGCGCCTTGCCAAAAGAGGGGGGCTTAAATAACCCCCGTTGCCCCATTTCCCCCTTTTAACTATCTTGAAAATCGGAAACAACCCGGAAATGTATGCTATCTGCTGTAATTGTGATTGCGAACGACATCTGCGGCTTTCAGTACAACAGTTGGGCCCACAAATCGAGACCAGCGAAATACCAACAAACTGTCGCATTTTTTTAATAACACTTGGTGATGACTTTCTGTCGGACATAAGGACTTTCATCCAAACAAATCCCCAGCAAATCGACGGACTTTCCCTTCGGTTTGGTCGGCTTTTGTTTGGGGCCTTGCCAAATGCTCAACACGTTTCACTCATTGTTGGTTGTTTGTGCTCGGGGACCCTTTTTTCACCCACTTGGCATCTGTCAGATTTGTGACAGTGCCGCTTGACACAGTCCTGGGATTTCTGCATCCCCTGCTCCGTGTTGAAAGTATCGTACATTAAACCCAGCTGCAGACCTCATAATCGATTCGGTTCGAGAGTGAATTATGCTGTTGGGAGCACATCAATCACTTGTTGGGGCCCCTAGTTGGGCGCCATATAAGCACCTGTCAATTAGCTGTACTTAACGCTACATTGTGCAGTTGTCCACTCAGGAGTGATAAATAATAATTCCCTTTAATGCATTGAAGCCTAGGGTCTGGCCATTAAGAATGATAAATCGCAGAGGTGAAGAGATATCTACTTATTCTCTTAGGATCATTAATATTGAAAATATGCCAAGTTTCAAATACAAAATAATTTATTACAATTTAAATGTTATAGACAGTAGATAAAATCTTTCTGTGTATGCTAATTATAGCCTAACCCCTAAATGAAATCCCGCCAAGGACACAACCACATCTCGATAGTGGAAAGTCAATTAAAATGTCATTTTGTGTTGACCCCTCTGACCGACTGACCTTTAACAATTTTTGCTCTGATTTTCCAGGTTCTCCAGCCGCTACGAGCTTCCACTGCTGGTTCAGAGTGTCGTGATGAACGTGACCATGTTCCTGATGATCCATCTGTGCGTGAAGGTGAAGCGGGTTAATGCCAATAACCGCGAGCACGCCCTGCGAGGTGAGTCCCATCAGCAGTTTGAAAACTGTCACCCTGAGGATAAACATGTCAACTATCTATCTCACCCTTCTTCCTTTTTCCAGGCGACGAACTGCATTTGCCCAAAGTGATGACGGACACGGATACGGGAGCCTCTGTTTCCACTGAAGCGGGCGGAAGCGTCCTGAAGCGGGTTCGCTCCCGGCATTATCTCAATGGTGAGTCAACTGATTTTAGGGGGTAAAAAGAGATATTTTAGGATGTACTATAACTCACGGTAACCTTAAAGATTAAATTCCATTTTTAGAATATGAAATGTACCTAAAGGTTAAAAATAGGAACTAAATCTTAGTGTCTATACCATCCTTAGTTTCCCTAGTTTTCCTCTTCAAAAGACAATGAAACCAAATGCTCTAAGCGTTCGACGTACAAACAACTTTTCACTCAATTGACGGCAATTTCCTGTGTCACTCCCAAGAAAATAGATTGAAATAAAATAAAATGTGGTGTTGAGAAGTTAGGGGATTGCAATTTCATTACCATTAGCGAAGTACAGAAGGCTCCACCTTCTGTTCTTTTTATCATAGCATATATCTTTATGAAGCGAAGCGCTCGTTTGCTGTCCGCATTTATTTCTTCTCCTTCATTACTTCTTATCAGCAAGTAGAAAGGCATGAAACTAGGTTAGGCGGTAGGGTTCTCTGGGCGGTAAATTGATCAACGAACCACGGCGAGCAGAACCAATATACACCCACACCGACACGAGCTAATTATATTGGCACGCCTTGGGCTTCTTTGTACATTGCTTGTCGTAAATTGTGCAGCGCCTAAAAGCAGCCGAGATAATGAAAATTGATTTCCAACTGGCTGCCATCTTCAGGCGGCTGATATGGACTTGCACGATTTATAGAGTGGTAAATTCTGGGGTCATGACCTAAGGCTTCCTTACTGTAGATGAACAAACGTTTATTTAACGATTGATTATAAAGGGGTAAGAGCGATTTTATTTGAATAGCTAGTAACGAATAAATAATAATTATTTTATTAATATTTAAAAAAAAAGATATTTTAAGTCTTTATATATTTATAAAAATTGTATTGAGAAATTAATATGTTCATGGGCAAAGTAGATTTTAAAACAGCGTCACAATTTTGTACTTATAATTTACTATTTTTCATCACAGATTGCTTTTTTTAAAAACCAATTTTAATCTAAACTTCAGTCTTGAATTATTTTAACATTTTTTTTTATAATATAAATAAATTTCTTTCATTAAATTTCTCTTAAAGATCTGGATTTTAAATACTTTTGGAGCTGGACAGACTTCCAATCGTATCTGGACTTTATGCTCGTCGTGTGGGCCGTGGGCGCCGCTATAACATATCTGATGCTTTCCGTGCATTGGTTCATGGAATCCATGGGCTTTGTGGCCGTCTTCACCGAGGCCATGTTGGGTGAGTCTCGATGAAAGCTGATGTAATTCTAGCAATCTCCTAACACATTTCGTTAATTAACTTAGGGGCGCCACAATTTCTACGCAACTTTAAGAATAAATCAACATATGGAATGAGCATACACATGGTGATCATGTGGACGCTCGGTGATATGTTCAAGACTGGTTACTTTATTGTTAGGAAAGCCCCATCGCAATTCTGGATCTGCGGCACGCTGCAGGCAAGTATTACCATCTATATATTTCCTACATAGTTCTTATATAATTATATTCCGATTACAGGTCAGCTTGGACATAGCGATCCTGTCACAGGTGTGGTTCTACCGCAAGAATTCCAAGCCGCGCGATTTGCGCCGCGGCGATTAGCAGTTTGCCCCCGAAGAACAGCCACAGCACACCCATCACCACGATCTACACACATCCCATTCCGAGGAGCATCAGCTATCGCTGCCCGTCACAGTGAGCAGCAGCGGAGACGATCATCTGCTGACGGCTCGTGCCGACGACGAGCACTTCAAGGTGCTGGACTTTGGTCAGTGCCACGATAATCGTGCGTTTCAGTATCACAATAATAACAAGATGTTGCCCAGACCAGGAGGCAGTGGCAAGAGTAAGGATGATAGCAGCATGGCAGCTGCCTTGGAGGTCGTCATTGTCCATTCCCCGGCTTCCAAGGAGCAAAGACTGATTGGCGGTCAGGAGGCGAGCGGTTGCTGCCGCAGGAAGCGAAATAATGCGACCCAAACCAGATTGGAGGGCGGCGGCAGTTGCTGTTGCGTGATCACCACCCACCATCACCACTGCCACTGCAATCACCACAGGCACCACCATCACCATCATCATCATTGTCACTACAGGAGCACAAAGAGACGAGCTCTGCTGCACCAGAAGAGGAGTCATCACCACCATCACAATCATAACCAGCATCTGCAAGTCAAGCAGCAGTCGAATCACAAACAAATGCTTCCATCTAACAACAACAACAAGTCTTCCTTGGACTCCAGCGAAGAGGCGATGCATCATCAGGCCATAGCCATTGAAATCGATGCGGCCACAATGAGCGAGGATGGAGATGAAAACAACAGCAGCACGGCCACGTCGAATTTCCCCTATAAGGTTGCCAGCGAAGGTGTAAAACCCATTATAATGGCTCCGCTTCGAGAGCAACATCGTCATCGGAGGGGTTCCTTGAATTCCAATACCACCATCGAAACCGATGAACTTTCGCACGATGAAGATGATGACGATGTGCGGATGGGCTCGCACCGTCTACCAGAAGATGAGACCCAACTAACGCAGCCAGCCATAACGAATAGTTCCAGTAGCTCCACAAAAAGGGGCAATCCTGCCTCCGCTCCAGCGCGAAATGAGTGTGTGCGGATCAAGAGAAAGAGGTTTATAGCAGAAGCTGGACAGGATTACTGCAGCAGTTGCTCGAGTTCCTGTTCCTGCAGCAGTTTGGATGAAGATCTGGAGGCCCATCACGAAATGACCGTTTCGGCGGAGTGTCATCAGTGTTTGCCGGGCTCCCGGAGAGCAAGTTTCTGCTCTTGTCATAATTCCACCTGCTGTTGTGGCTCCTGTTCCCAGGAAGAAGACGAGGAGGAGGAGGAAGCCGATGATGAGGACGACGAAACTACGGGCCAAAGGGAAAGCTTTTGTACAGCCGCCGATCATACCATTACCCCTTCGCAAGAGGGTGAGGATATGCATAGTAGTACCCTAACACCGCTCAGCACCCAGAGGTCTTCCTTCATGGAGCAGGATCATGGAGATCACACCATTAGAAGTGATAATGGCGGAGGCAACCTGACCGATGCAGATGCCTCTTCACTCAGCCAGTCGGCGGAGTACTTTTCGCTGTCATCCACGGCCGGAGGAGGAGCCTCTTTTCCTATCAAAGAAGAGGATAAAAAGGAGAAGCTGGAGAAGAAAGAGGTGAAGGATTTCAAGGAAAATGAAGTGGAGCCACCGTCCTGCAAACACTGGAATCGCAATCCACATGGCAAACACAAACGCGCCTCGTCGCCAGTGGACAACTCCTTATGACGAAGTGTCTCGCTGGTCGCCTGGCCAGCAATCGATGTGAATGCACTGCTGCAGCAGACCATTAGGAAATCGGCTGTGCTGCAGGAGACGCCAGTGCGCAGGAAATCCACTGCCAAAAAGGTTCCAAGTAATGATTCCTCCACGGCCACATTAACGGCCAGCGTTGTGACAGTGGCCAAATATCCGGGACCTGGCTTGGTCACCACTGTCACCAGTTTGAATGGCTGCGGAACCACCTATAGCTTCACCACCACCACGGCTGGACCTTTAAATCCTGCAGCTACCAGCAAGAGAAACTCCAAGTACTCGCCTGTACCAAATTCCGAGCCCTACCAATGCGATCCACTGCAGCAGAGCTCGACGGAAATCATCTTATAACTCATACAAACATACCTCTGCACCTTCAACTTTTATACAGTGCGAAGCCGTATAAGAGTCAAGGTTAAAGTTCATTAGTAGGAAGGGATTATACAATAACATAACACCAAAATTCGTGGAGATCGATGGGATGGAAGGTATATCGAAAAACCAAAATTCATAAAGCTGTTCAATTTGTTGTTATTCGGGGGTAACAAAAACCAAGATGAGGATGTAGAAAATGCAGACCTAGTTTATACATATTAGAACATAAAACCAATGTACATTATTTTTTATGTGAGATGCATCAAAAGATTAGCTTAAAATGTGAACTAGTTTCTAATATTTAGTTTCGGACTATGTGAATTTAAAGAAAAGGGTTTCAGCTGGGGAAGGGACCAAGCCAGAGTTGACAAAGCCTTCAAGTTTTCCAAAATCCACGCAAACACATATCCACTTTGTGCAAATTTCTAGCTTAGAAAACTTCCCTCAGCTCGGGCCTCGAACCTTGTTTAGATTTAACTTTATAAATCGTCATTGTTTTTCGTACATTAGTTAAATTCATTTTGTAGTCCTGTAAGTTCGATTTGTATAGAAAAAGAAACAACAACAAAATCAAACTTTAATCTCGATATTATTCTTTAAAGAATTTTTATACCCGTTACTCGTAGAGTAAAAGGGTATACTAGATTCGTGCAAAAGTATGTAACAGCTAGAAGGAAGCGTTTCCGACCCCATAAAGTATATATATTCTTGATCAGGGTCACTAGCCGAGTCGATCTAGCCATGTCCGTCTGTCCGTCTGTCCGTCTGTCCGTCTGTCCGTCTGTCCGTCTGTCCGTCTGTATGAACGCTGAGATCTCAGAAACTACAAAAGCTAGAAGGTTGAGATTTCCCACACATATTCTTTGGCTTCCTACGCAGCGCAAGTTTATTTTAGCCGAGCGCCACGCCCCCTCTAACGCCCACAATCGCCCACTAACGATTTTAAAATGGGTCCTGCGCCCACATCTTTAAAGATTTCCGAGAAGTATAAATGCAATTTTGTTGTGTATATTTATACCTATCGAAATGTAGAAGACATTTTTCAAATCGGACCATTCATTAAAAAGTTATACGCTTTATAAATTGTCAACATATATCTATCTCCCTCGCACTCCCTTTAGCTGAGTTACGATTATTAGTCGGGACACCAACCCGACACAGCGTTCGCACTCCCTTTAGCTGAGTGACGGGTATTAGATAGTCGGGACACAAACCCGACTATAGCGTTCTCTCTTGTTTAATTTTATAATTTCCTAGCAGAATTTATTAGCTAAGATCTATAAAAACTGAAACGAAAATAAACGAAACCCAAGCAAAATTATTATTTCCATTTGTTTTGATTTTCATACTTTCCATTTTATTTCTTTCATATAGCACAATTCCTGATCGTTAGCTATATTATTCTAGATATAACGTATAAAAACTACTAATCAGTCAAACATCTTCCTTGCAATTTTGAGATTCCGTTGAAAACGTACACACAATTTAAATATGAAAATTAAATTATTTATAAGCCACGTAAATATGTATTCAAAGTGCTTGAGAATATTTAAGAAATATTTAAAAATTACAAATAACCGATGGAGGAGATGATAACATTTGTTGATTAGTATGTAGCAGCTATTTTTGATTGTTTTCCTATGGTATGTGGGTTATGTAGTATCCTAACGATAACCAATCTGTTGCAGATGCGCAGTATTATATTCTTTGTGAAACCATTATCCAACTGTAACGAATTACTTACTAAAAATGAAATGGAAGCAAATACTCATAATCAATTACAACTGTTATAAGAACGGCATTTGGATTGTAGAATCTTTTTTCATAACTGAAATGGTTAATATACTCATATTTACTGGTATTTATATAGACATATTCTTAAGTCAAGAAAAGCCATGAAAAGCAATAAAATGCAAACGTCAAGTGGAAGTTTAATATTACTAATCCAACTTGTTTGCTACTGAATTTACTTTATTGGTGTTCTAGACATTTCTCAAACAAAATAAACGTAAAATATGCAATACAAATGAAGATGCATTATTTTTAGGGACCTTTTAATGGGTTTATATTTGTTAAAAAACGACATCTTTTTAAAATAGTTGAAATGGTCAAGGGTTTCTAGGTAGCAGGGTTTTTAACGTGATAACAACTAAAACGCCCTTTTGGCGACGCTTAAGGATATTCCAACAATATATTTCTTCCCATTATCAGGCAATTAAAGACGGCGATCTTTCGTTTTTTAAAACATACTTTTATTTCAGCTTAGTTAGCAGTTATCGGAAGACGATCAAGATTACAGCGAAAAATCTGGGATTGGAAATTTACATTTATCTTCCATGGGATTGCAAATGCTTCCTTCCACAGTTCCGGAGAGGTTGACAGCAATTATTACGAAGAGCAGAACTAATGCAAGTTTCAGCATTTTGTTTGAATGATTTGTGATTTCCAAACAGTCAATGGTGGCACGATAGTGTTGAGCCTCGAACTGAGTTATTCGGTCGCAGTTTTTCAGTTTTTATTTGGAAATTTCTACAACAACATTTTTATTTTGGGTGTCAGAGTCTGCTGATATTTTTTTATGAATTTAATTCATTGCTGATAAGCCAGTTTTTCGAATATATTTAAAAGGAATTTTGATAACGCTGGCTTCCCTGACCTCTTCCAATATATAAAATGTATGTTCGTACTTCCAAACGACATCTCATTTTTATACTTTTACCAAGGTCATTTGCAAGTACTAATTTAAATTTCAATTTAAAAATTGGCGCCCTATGGTTAGGTGGTAATGGTAACCCTAATCTCATTTGAAAAGTTGTAGATGGCGTGTTTGCCATTTTAGTGATGTGGAAACCATTACCGTCTAGAGGTGAGAACCATCGATGCGATGTTGTAATACATTTTTGAAACATCGATGTTGGTTTTTTATCATCGATGTCTTTCCCTTTAAAAATTATTTGTACAATTTTTAATACAATGTTTAACTTTTACTGTTTTGTTGGTCAGTTGTCTGACGTCGTAGAGAATATGGACGGAGATCGAAATAGTAAGCTATTTTACCAAATTATGTCCATTGTTAATTAAAGTAAATCAAAATTTTAAGTACATATGTGTGCCTGCACGTGCACGCATTAATTATGGCCATGTATAGACATTTGTATTTTTATTTAAAATCGGCGTTTTAAAATGTAAGTTTTTGAGAAATATACATATATAAAATATTATATTGGGGAGTGACAAAAAAAAGTTCATCCTTGCGAAAGAAAATTGTTTTAAGTGTAAAAAAAAATTTGGAAACATCGATGAAACATCGATGTTCGTGGACATCGAAACTTGTAAACATCGATGTTTTTACACCTCTTATCGCTACTTTACACCAACTGCGCTCATCTCAATCCGCTCTCGCGGGCGAAAAAAAAGTGCAGCAAAAAGTTGGTGCTCCGGTGCTCCGTGTCCAGGAAATAATAAAACTACTGCTTTCGCTTAGCGCGCAATAAAAATATAATCGGTGGGAACAATTAAGTTTGATTTCGATTGATTTTCCCGTCGTCATTATTTGTTTGTCTGTGCGGGCTGCGAAGAAGAGAGTGGGAAGAAAACAACAAAAACAGCGAATTGCATTTTGCGCTTGGTAAGTGTGTGTGTGTGCGTGTGCCTCTTTTGTTATCTCTCCCGTCTCCTCTGCTTCTTCACTTATCCCTTTTTGTTTTTGGCGTCTCACAACAATTTGCCAATTAAAAGCTTTTGACCTCTCACTCTTACAAATAGAACTTATTGTGTTACAAGAGCAACCCCTCTCTTTCACTCCGTCTCCCTATCCCGTTCGATTTTCAATTGAAGCATGACACTAACAAACAAGCCTGTCAAATAAACGGTTGTTGGGCCACATGTTTGTGCTTGTCCTATTCATTGCACTTTATCCTTTGACATTGCTGTGGATTCATATCTTGTTGTTGAAGTGCGAGAGAGACGGATGCTGCCTCTGCCTCGCTCTGCCAATGCCAGCTTTTCATTGAACTTGATACTGAACAGTTTTAAGTGCTCTTTTGGTGTTTTTTTTTTGCAGTGCAAGAGGTTTTCAAGGATGCAGTCACGGTCAAGTTTCTGTTAAAAGAGCCTTTAAGTTAAGCTTAAAAAATGCAAAGCAACGCGTGTAGTATTATCTGAAAAGTCTATTGATAAACTACTGGTAACAATTCCACATCACTTTTATTTTTTAAGTTTTTGGATTAAAAACGGAATTTACATTTTTTACTGAGTAAATTTTCTATAATGTTTATAAATAATGTAGCAATAAGAAAGCTTTTTAACCAAACATTCATCGAAAATATGTATGGTCATTAAAGATAATCTCAATGTTTACTTTGTATAGTGATTGACTGGGCTTATAAAGCCATCAACTTTCATCTTAACACAGCATTCCCTTAAATCTTTAAAAAGCCGCAAAAGGGAATCAAATAAGCAATGAAAAATCCCTGCCAAAAATATGGCCAAAACAGAAGGAAAAAAAGTACAAAGAAAAGTTTTTGGAGTTTGTTGGTTATTCAATTTCAGTTTGTAGTTGTTGTTCCTCTTGCGTATTTGCCTTTATTGCCTGTGACAACTAAGAAGAAGAAGATGAAAAGAAATGCCCAAAAAAAAGCTGAGTAAAGAGAGATTGTGAAAATAAATCTAAGCAAATGAATGGAAGCTCAACAACGGAAAATGCTCAAATTGTATTTACTGCTGACATTTTCACGCCCACCAATATACAAACATTTTTACACACATGGAGAAAGAGAAAATTGTATGTGTCTGTATATTTGGAGCTAAGAAGTCGGAAAGGCTTCTCCACGTTATTTGGTATTCATGAATGAAATCAGAGCTCCATTTTCACACAAGAGGAAGGGAGAAAGGATACGATAGATAATATTCCCTGCCGCGCCGCCTCCTCATGGTTCTCTCCATTCTTATCGCTTTTCTCCTTTCCCTTATCCCCACTTTCTTCCTAAAGTAAAGTAAGACAGGCGCCATCGCCATGGCGCTTTGCATCCTCTTCCTTCTACAGTGGAAACTACGAGTTGAAAGACACACTCCAGAAATTTAAACTCTTCAAGCTAGTTTTCCCTAAAAATAACATTGTCAAGCAATTGTTTGCAAAATGAAAAAATTACATAGAAAATATTTTTTAAATGAAAAATGTAAAAGCAAATACCAAATTTTTATTATTTTTCTTTTCAAATATTGTTTATTAAATTATTATCTTTCCGGTTGCATCAAAACAATTCTAAATTTTAATAATAAAATTAAATTTTTTACGGCTAATGGTCTTATAAAAATACGCCACAAATTAATTGTTTTGCATAATATAAAAATGTTTTATGACTGAATACACATTATTTCATCAAAGTAACAACAGCCCAATACAATTAATAAGGACACTGTCCCAAACATAGTAGAGTTATGGGAAAAATTATGTAATTTTATGTTTTAACATAAGGAACTAGTGTAACAAAAGAAGAGACTATATCGTCAATCCCGAAAAGTAGGCTTTTGTTATTTATTATTCAATTAATATTTGATTTTATAGAGGACCTCTTTAGCTTGGGCCCACTGTAATTGCTTTTCTGCTCCGACCTCTCGACATGTTGCGCATTTAAATCGCACTTGATCAGCGAAGCTTAGTGTGGGTGTGTGGCGGAGTGTGCACTTTGGCACATCAACTTTTTATGGACCCGCCGAGTAGGCATTTTATTTTTACGGCTGAATTAATTTATAGATTTAACCCTGCGCAGGCATAAATTGATTATGCATAGCCATGGAAATAGGAGTCGAAGTCAGGAAAAGGAGCCAAGGATCCCATGGGGCAAGACTCTATAAATAGGGCCAAAGAGCAAGGGTCGCCGGCAATTAGATGAACTTTCCTGCTATCGCATGAATTTATGCATTTTACATGAGTGGGTGTGCTTGTGGCAGGTGATAAACAATTTCGCCGAGCATAAACAATATGGCAGGTAGCACTTACTACGTGTGTCCCCGTCTGTCCGTTTATATTTTATTTTGCCCCCAGGTCAGCCATTGACGTCAGCGGGTCCTCCCTCCCTGGGGTGCAAACGGACCTGTCATCGGAGTACATTAAAGCTTGAGAAGATCTCTTTAATCTGAGGTAATTCCAAATATTTGTATATCCAACTAAATTCAAAACAAGATTATCAAGATTTATGTTGTGAAAATCCAAATTTACTTTTAAAGTTTGCAAGTTTTCTCACACCAAAATTAAATCAGGAGCGTTCCTCCTCGAAATCAGGTCTTTTAAAGTCCTAATAACTGATATTGTAAAGCACACTTGTTGAATGGATAATGAGCAGTTACCCCAAATTCAATAACCCAGTAAACGTAACGTAAAACGGGCAACAATCGGCTCCACCCTCGGCATTTAACACTTGAAGCTTATCTCGTGTGCAATAGCCGCTATCCAAAGTGCTTAACTTTGACACCCGACCAAAGCCAAATTGACAGGTCGCTTCACACACGAGCTATCGACACAGTCGTAGTTGCACAAAAAAAAATCATCATTAAATCGTTTGAATTTGTCTACAGAAACATATGTTTTAATTAATATTTTAACCAATTTTAACTTGCCAAAACGCGAATTCTTAAGCATGAACAAAAGTTTAAGGTTTTTCTTAGTACATATTATAAACAAATATATACGTATGTTCTTATAGATTTAATTTAACCGTCATTATCGAGAGAACTGCGTGAATTAGAATTATAAATATAAATTATAAATTATTTACACTTGTGCCTTAACCCCCGGATTCTAGAGTTCCGATTAAAATTTGTGGGACATTTAAAGTCCCTGATAAGGAAATGGAAAATTCGGTTGGAATCTTTTTAAAGCGAAGATTCTGAATATAATTATTCTTTAATTTTTCTCTGTGTGCTTCCCTGGACATAGACCAGACCGAGCCGCAATTCACCCGCTAACGTCATCAAATGACGCGTATATGTGAACCATATCCTATCCCTTTCCCGATGTCCATGTCAAAGTCTACTTTTAACCCGTGAGATGTGGCCATTGTTGTGGCTTCAGCTGTTTTTGCTTTTGTTGCTCTCTTGCCGAAAGCAATTTCATAAATGGCTTCCGTTTGAATGAAACACGCGCCAGCATTGAACCGGGCAAAAAATACAGCGGAGTAGGGAAAAAGAGGAGCTTAAGTCCCGGTCCCGACCAGCCTTCCATCCCGTGGCTGTCGGTTGTCTAGGCGGCCTCTGTTCATATCTACGTGCTAGATATGCCTGGCGGAGTCTTAATAAATACATAAACAAAATGTGGTGAGAAAGCATGAAAGGAGTTTCTATATCCTTTCTAAGAAGTGTATTTATTTCTAAGAAGCTTACATTTGCTATAAAGTGGATTGGCTATTTTATATTCATCATAAATATTATTTAGTCAATCTACAATTTTTCAAAGAATTATTAATTTTTAAAAATAAGAAAGGGTTGTCCTAAAAGAGCGAATTTAAATAACTTTCCGTATTGATAAGAATACTGTTTATTTGGAAATCTCAACTGGGGAATTGTAAGAACAACAATTTCAAAAGTGCTGAAAGAGTATTTCAAACTTCGATAAGCTCCCTAATTCCATAGATTCTTGTTGCTATATTTTCGTCGTGTGTGCCATGTGTTATGGCGCCACATGAAAATGATAAACAGACTAACAGAGTCATTTCCAAGGTCACATGAGGAGCTAAACCTTCTCTTCGTTATATGTATTTTTTGTGAGACCATAACGGGGTCAAGTCATCGGCATCAGTTACTGTCCGTTAGTCAGTTAACGGGAATTATTGGGTCTGGCAAAAGTCAACGAACCTTATCGGGTGGGTGAGTGACAAAGCATTTCGATTTGGTTAGCTCCAGCAACCAGGAAATAAAGGAGACCGACTGTGATGATGCTGGCCTTGATTAATGCTGAATGCACATTTAAAAGCTTCCTATGTCGGGGGGAAAAAAACGGAACGAAAAAAAAGCAATCCGTGCTTAATTCAATTTGCATGTGCATGTTGCATGAGAGTCCGAGCGAGGAATTGTTTATAAATAAATTAACAAAGCCGTAACAAGCGGTGACCCTCGGACTTCCATCTAGAACAATGCCATCGTCGTCTGAGCATCTGTATAAAAGAGGGGCAAAAGTGCGAGGCAGAAGGATGAATATTGGCGTTGGCAATTTGGCTAGGTAAATTCTAAAAAATAAATCTCATCAAAATGTATGACATAAAATAAACCAAGCAGGAATAACTGAGACATTATTATAGGACAATTTTAAAATCAAATTATTTTTCTTAAAAATTGTAAACAATATTTCAGAATATTTTGATTGGCCTTATAAAGTTTCGTTTTTAAACCCCATTCTTTGATTTCTGTTTAATAGATAAACAGAAGAATACTATATTAAAAAAAATTCTTTTTATAATTCAGCTTTTTTTATGTAGGGGTGTCAACCCTTCTGATAGGACAAGTGCAAGTGCACAAGATGACAGAGAGGAGGAGAAGCTGAATGCCATGGCAACCACTCTCGATGGTCAAGAAACAGGGGGATTAATTCTCTGTGGGTGTGTGCCATAGTAGGTGTTCGCTAATGGCTGAGAACAAAGAACTGTTGCAGGGGCCATTAGTCAGCATCGCTCTCGCTGCCTTTCGTCACCTCCCCTTTCCCCTGTGCAAATATTTCCGCATTGTTCAGCTGCACCAAACAGTTGATTAACGACCTCTCTCTCTCAAGCTTTCAACACTTAAAGAAATCGTCCTATACAAATAGTTATAAAACAATACATTAACCGATAGGGGTATCCCAAAGTTATTTTTAAGAAAAGCTATAAGAAGCGGTGAAAAAAGATTCACGATTTCAAAATTCTGACCCATTTCTATTGTGTTCAGAATGTTATTATTATTTTAAAAAATATTAATTTAAAATTGGATTTTGTATTGTTCATTTTATTTAAAGTATTTTAATTTTTAAATAATATTATATAATAATTTTATTAAAAAATATTTTAAAACACAAAAATAAAATTTAATAATAAATAAAAAAAATAAATTAAATAATAAATAAATAAAAAATAAAATATTTTAATATAGTTAGCAAATACAATTTGATAATAGATAACCAAAAAAATCTACTAAATCAATTATTTTCTAGGTGTATTTAAATGTTTCCCGCCATTACTTTTTGCATTTCATTTGAAATGCACGGCTAAAATGTCGTCATGAACAAAAATCAATAAATACGCGCGAAAGGAAAGTAACAACCACACCGAGAAAAAAAACCGTTCTCATCGATGTTGATTTTAGTATTTTCGATCACAAAACCTAGCCGAGATCGAAAATACTAAAATCAACATCGATGTCATCTCGGTTTTGAGAATGGTTTTTGAGTATGTGTGCTATCGATATCGAGATGACGTCTTCTCGGTTTCAACATCGAATCGATGTCGATTTTAAGATACAAATTGAATAAGAAGAAGAAAAAAAATAATTGAGGAATCGGGAATTTTGCCTCTTGCACCCCCTCCTGTCCCCGTCGGTGTTGTTGTTGGTTCCCCCCGTTTCTCAACTTATTTTTCTTTCCTTTATTTAAACACATGGATGACGTCACACTATACTATGTTCGTATATAAGAACACATTTAGTTATAATTAACAAATGATAAATATAAAATTCAAATAACTTACTATCTTGGGAAAAACACCTTTGGTCGGTCGTGGGAATCGAACCCGTTGCCTCACAGTTTGCAGTCAAACACTCTACCAGCTGCGCCATGGAAGCATCACATGAGGCGCTGTACAAAGTTTAATCACATTTTGTTCTCTTGGGTTCTTGGTTTTTACTCTTATTAAGCCATTTATGTGTGTTAGATTAACAAAATCCTAATTTGTATTAAATATAAATATTAATGAGTAAAAAAAAAAAAAAACGCAAAGAATTTCCGCCTCGACGCGGGACTGAACACACACTTCCGACTATGCGCTTACAAAACATATAATCCGCACGCTTTAGTCCCCTAGGCTACCGATATCATGAAGCATGACTGCCCGATAGCTACAAGAGAGGAATTCGGCCTCTCCGCCCTTTTCCTCTCATTTTTTCGATGTCTTTTCCTCACGTCCCTCGTCCACAACATAAAAACTGAGATTGACTTTGACTGGGAATACTAGAATCAACACTGCTTTCATCTTGATATCAAGAAGAAAAAAGTGAGAATACGAATACTAAAATCAAGATCGGTCGATGTTGATTTTTTTCGTTCTCAATTTTTCTGGGTGCATAAGCATCACCTGAATTTTTTGAAATCTGACACAGTTCTCATTCCTTTTCTTAATTTCAGCATTTTTGCATTTTCCCAGTTCTTGTTATTGTTTTCCCCTTTTACTTTCGTGTTTGCATACAGAAATTTTGCATGCGGCAGGCGAGAAAATTTGCATGCAATGAAACAACAATAAACATGAGCCGAGTTGTTTGTACACGTATATCATATATGTACCCTGGTTATACATATATGTATATTTATTTACGAGTCTGAAAAATCAGATTAAAGTAATTGTCTGGTTAACTTTTTGGCTTCTGTTCATTTTCCCACGCTATTGAAATCGTTATTAAATACAAAAATCTATTAAGATTTTATTTTACCTACAAAATGAATACTGATCCTACGAATTTAAATGGCAAGTTATCAACTTTAAATGAAAGACTTTACCAAACAAGTCCCATCCGTCGAGAAACTCAATTAAAAACCCATTTATCCCCAGCGCCCAAAAGGAAACTTTAAAGAGTGTTCGCCACTTGATTTAACGACATTGTGCTGCTATCTATATTTGGATTGGCAAATAACATTGAGCGGGGTAGGTCAGTTATAGAGTGTGGGGTAAAATAGAAGAGAAAGGGGGAAAGTGAGTTTGTGGAGGAGGGTCATTCGTTGAGGGTGTTGCTTTTGCTTTGTCCGTATCGATTTTCGTGGCGCCAGATAAGATATATTTTTGTGACTACTGTAATTTCAACCGGGGCAGTCAATTTGTCGCCCAATCTGTATAGCTGCATTAGGGTGTATCGTTTTGTATAAATGCAAAGTATGTATAGAAATTATAATAGGACAATCTTTAATATTAAACTCCAGAAAATTTGGGAATATAATAAAATAACAGTGTCAAGCTTACAGCTCTGTATTTAATTTTTCTACATCCCCCAGTAGTTTGCAGACAACCCGATTCACCCTAGTTTTTATAGTCTGTCTACGCTCAAGTATGAAAAAATATGTCAAACATTGTTGACATTTATTTGGTTAAATAAATGGCGAAGGAACTGCAGAAATGTGTGTCGGGAGCCAGATAACATTTCCCACTGCCATCAACATGACTTCACCGCGTTTTTTTTCTTCTCCATTTTTTCAGTAACTATTGTGAGCACTGGTGTTCTTTTTTCAGAAGATTCCTGTGGCGCCTTTGTTTCGGCCTCGGTCAGTTTTTTATTTTGGCTTTTAATGCCCCTGGCTGAAAGCAAAAGTGCAGAAAGTTTCGTCTAAAAATACTTTTAGTTGGGCATTTAAGAGCTGCAGGAAGGAAATGCCCTTAACTGAACGGAAAGAATGGGGAAGGTGAATGTCTGGAATAGTTCGAACCCTGATTACCTCTTAATGAGACTTTGGGTCAGTTTCAGGGAGTGGATTTCCTTACTTCAGCAAGGGTCATTAACCATAATGTATAATTTGTAAGGTTACCAGGTTTTTTTTATGGAATAATATGAAACTACAACAAATAGTAGTTAATGTGATATTTACCTAATGATATTGCTTTTTCTTTGTGAATATCCATAAGTATTCAAATTAATATAGCCAATAGAGGCCCTCAACAAATTATAACTCAAGGCATATTTTTGTAATATAAGTTAATTAGTGTCGAACCCCATTCGAATGTGGTTCCGATATTATTAGATAGGTAATTTTGCCGATAAAAAATAAATGAAAAGCATAAATAAAATTCAAATAAATATTACGTTCAACATAATTGCAATAATTTATTTTTCGCCGCCAAGTATTTGGCACACTTCTACTATGTTCCATTGAAACAGTTTTATCTAATCTCCTGGCTCTCAGCTTAGTTCACACTTAAATGTGCTCATATAATAATAATAAGGATCCCTTAGTCGCACCCACGCCCATAAAAATGTAACGCCCACATCGGTTGTCCTTGGTAACCGAGTTCAGGTCTTGGCTTCTGTCCAGAAGGACAGTGGTGACCCCAGAAATCTCCTTTGAGGACTCGTGCACTGGGGTCAAAGCTAATTATGCGAAAGGCAAACAATTTGGCGAGACTATGGTCAACACCTCGGACACCTCGATGGGGTGGTATAATAATATAATAGCGTGTTGCCTTGGCATCCACAGCTTACAGGAAAAGAAATGAGTCGAGGAAGCGCCTCCCGGGAGGCTGTGTAAATTTTTGCCATAAAACTTGGGCGCCTCGAGTGTTTTGGCTCCGGCACAGAAAGCAAAAATGAAAAAGACCCGTTTTTGGTTTCCTTAGGATTTAAATGCAAATTTAGAAATAAGAAAAACATTTTATTTTATTTTAAAATATGAGTCTGTGTATATGGGCACTTCCAAAATGTCGCTCGGGACATTTGCACACATTTAAAGTTGAAAAAAAATTGTAAAACAATGGATTTTAATTTTAATTATGGGCTTTTCTTTTCACTCTTTCCAAGCTCTATTTTTTGGTAAAAATCTTGATTTTGTACCGCTTTTAGTTTTTAAGATATCGGTAAAAAACTGCCGTATTCGCTCGGGACAAAAATAGAAGTGGATTTCGGGGAAGTTCATACAACACCAGAAATTAGCGAATTCTGATGGAATATTTTATTGCGATTTTTTTTAGAATGTTGTTCAAACATGTCGCTGTGAAATGCTTTTGGTTTTACTCAAAAATTCTTTGCCGTTTTTTTTTATGCAGTCTCAACCACATTCGCTCGGGACATGTCGCTCGGGACATTTTTTCCGACGGTTTTGTAAAGCGAATTTCTTTACCTCTATCTCTCAATTGCTGGATGTTTTGCTTTTAACTTAATAGTTTAGCATGTGAATGAAGCATTCAGTACAGAAAAATGTCACATATTAGCATTCCTATAGGATAAATTAACAACAGAAGACAGGTCCAAAAAATAACAAAAAAATAGCCAAAAACTGATTTTTGCGTAAATTGGTGGAGTTTGTCATAAAAATAATCAAACTATACTCCAAATTTGTAGTTAAGCTCAGTATCCAACTAATTAGAAACTAATATCGGGGCAAAATCATGTGGAAATATGTTTTTTTCAAGTTTTAAGGTTTTTGGCTTGGTGGACTTTTTTTTGGAAGTGCCCATATAGTTAATGCTATCATAATATTATTCATTAAAATATTATTTTAAATTATCTGACTGTTACTGCTATCAAAATTTAAGATATCAATACAAATAATCTTGTTCCTTGTTATTTTTGTAAAATATGATGTCACAAATGAGATTTTAATCTTATCTCATAACCATAGATTTTCCATGTGTATCTCGATTTGACCTTCTTATAAGCAGATTCTCCACCTTCTTCACCCTACAAGAATCAACTTTTTGCGACGAAATACGTTTTTATGTCGTTCCCTTTTCCAAAAGCCGCCTTTATGAGTCGTTTTGTTTTCGTTGGGGCGGCGAGAGTATTTAACATATTTCGTTGGCGGTCTTGTTATTCACTTGAAAAAGTTCGCCAAGGATGTGTGTTTGTGCTTATGACTGCTAGACATGGTAAAGTATCTCCGGCTATTGTTGTGGTGTGTGGTTTACGAATGCGGGCGCTAGTTCAAGGTCGCATAATTGTGTTGGGGAGGGTCTACTAAAATATGAAAATTGCTCCGAGGGAATCAAATTCCAAGTAATGGCATCCTTAGCATGCACAAGTATGTTAATTTTATAAGCTCGACCCAAGAAAATGTTAATGTAGGCATTTTTTTTATAATACACATGCCATCATCTCATCTACAAGTGGGAAAAAACTTAAAAATGCTTTACTTTAAATTGCTTTTTCAGCAAAACTATGCGTTTAAGTTATGAAAAAGAGTGTGTTATTATATATTTATATTTTTCCTATTTTATGAATTTTCAGCACCAATTCACACACCTTGCACCAGGAACAATTTAAAGAAGAAGACTGAACCACCACGCCCACAAAATACTTGTAAACTAGTGAATCAAAGGCCACCGCTCAAATAACTCAGAAATACCAAGTCGAAAGCACAACAAAATCCGAGACCAAGCCAATCCAAACCAAGATGTCGTCGCGTTCCAAGGAGAGAGTTGTCACTGCATTCCGCAAAATCTTCCACAAGTCCAGCAATAATAATAATAATAACAACAACAATAGCTCTAATAATAACAACAATGACAAGGTCGATGGAGCCACTGGCAGCAGTCCGAACAATAACAATAATAACAATCACGAGGGGGCAGCTCCCTCTTCGGCAGGAGGCGGGGCAATGGGCGGTGGAGCTGTGGGCGGCGGTTCATCGGGATCATCTGGTGCCTCCAAGAATGCCGTAGTTCGAATGGCAGCCGAGCAGGCTGTTTGGGATTCCCCAGGCAAGCGGCGACGACAAGATCACAAGTGAGTCTAGATAAAAAAGCAAAGAAAACCCAAAAAAATTTTATTCCGAAATTTGTGTATGGGGAGCTAATTGCGGAACTTAAAATCCAACTCTCAGGGTGGCGCCGACGACGGGACGCCAACTGATGGCGGCGCCGGATCAGACCATTCGATCCCGCCGCCTCATGAAGGAGTATAGAGAAATGGAACGCCTCCAGTCAAAGAAAGATGCTGTCTTCACGGTGAGTTTAGATCTTGGTTCTTTGAATTTTAATATTATTAATTAATTAATATTATATTATTAATTAATTTACAGGTGGAACTCGTCAGCGACAGTCTGTTCGAGTGGCACGTACGCCTGCATGTGATTGATCCAGACTCGCCTTTGGCCAGGGATATGGTCGAAATGGGGGTGCCGGCCATCCTGTTGCACCTCAGTTTCCCCGACAACTTCCCCTTCGCCCCGCCGTTCATGCGCGTGGTGGAGCCGCGCATCGAGAAGGGTTACGTGATGGAGGGCGGGGCCATCTGCATGGAACTCCTAACGCCCCGCGGATGGGCCAGTGCCTATACGGTGGAGGCGGTCATCATGCAGTTTGCAGCCAGCGTAGTCAAGGGTCAGGGCAGGATCACGCGCAAGCCAAAGAGTACAAAGGAATTCACTCGGTAATTTTATATACATAAATATAAGATCAAAACGAACTAATTCTTATTTCTTCTGCAGTCGCCAGGCCGAGGAGTCGTTCCGTTCGCTGGTAAAGACGCACGAGAAGTACGGATGGGTGACGCCCGCCCTGTCCGACGGCTAAGGGACGAGATTCCGTATCGCAAGGGAACTCAGCTCAGATGCTCTGCGTTTGCCAACCACCCAACCAATGCAATTTAATATTCAGCCACCCAGCAAGAATCTTGCTCATAGTAATCCATCAAGCCATCGTCTATGCCCATTACTCTTCTCTCGATGCGTTTCCATCTACTTAGTCAAGTAACGAACGATTTCAATTGCAAACCATCCAAAACGCAACAGAAGGAACTCTTGGAAACAACAAGGAAACACACACAAAGAACAAAGGAAAAACGCGCAGCAAGCAACAAATTAGCTTAAAATGTAATTCTAGCTCGTAGTCGTCAGTAAAACGGAAATTTCGTCGAATACAAAAAATGGATAATTAAGTATTATTAGTTGATCAGAAACGTAAATCCAAGAACGATGAACAGCCACTTTCCAAAACATTTTCAATCGCCTAGCGCTTATTATTAAGTTACGAAAGGTTTACAGAATCAATTAGTCTGATGTCTTGGTTCGACTGTGTTATTATAATTTTTTGTGATTTTTGTTAAAGTTAAAACAAACCATGAAGAAACCAAATTACAAGAGCAGCTTGTAAGCATGAGTGCGTTCCTCATATATCGCTCTTTTTCTTTAAGTTACGCATAATAAATAAATGTAACATGTGTCTCTAATCGCATTTTTAATGAAGGCCTCCAGCGAATTAAAATTCAAATTTTTTCATAAATCATACATTTTATTTTTACGCAGTACAATATTATAAGAAATAATCTCACCAAAAAAAGGGAAACAGTTACGACAGATTTTTAAAAAAACTGAATGTCTTTAGGGAAACAAATTCCCCAAAAGCTCGTTGTAAAAAAAAAATTGGAAATAATTTGGTTTTGTTTTTTATCGAGTCGTAGGTCATATGCTGATAAAATGCGGCACTTGAGGGTTCTGCTTTTTATATTTATTTATTTACTTATAAATTTTATTTGCTATTCCAATTGTTTTCATAAATCAAATAATTTAAAACTATCTGAAGGGGTTTCTTAATTTTTTTCTAAACAAATACAACCATTCTATTTGTTTTCACTTGAAAAAATATTAATTTACAAGTGTTCTTAAAAAATAAATTTTAAATTTATAAAAACACAACTTCCCCATTGCCGTAGCAGCGAGTAAATTTGAATTGCGCGCGCATAGTGTTGAACAGCGGTTGTACGCAGAGCTGCATGACGTGTGCCTCAAGAGGCAAAAAAATGCCGCAGGGCAAACATCAGCTGATTAGACAAAAAACAAGTGATATAATTCTACGAAATCATTAAGCGTAATTATCTTTAAATAATACACTAGATGAATACTAGCCATAGTTCACTTACCTCGAGTAAATAACATTTTTGTAATATTTTTCAGGCCATGCCTGGTATGTCATACCGCTTGTTCGTGTATGTGGTCACTCGAGTTTAGGCGTTTGCCAACACTATAAAAAAACTAAACGGGTATAGCTGAAAATTACAATCGCAGGACACAATTTTGTAAGTATTTTAGGGCAATTGCACGTGTTTTAAGCCAACTTAAGGTAGTGCAAAGTGTTCTTCAGGATTTGGCAAAGCTAAATCAGCATTTATTTCAAAGGGCTAGTGACATTTAGGGCGTGAAAAGTGGCTGCCAAAAGTTGCCTCAATGGGCACGCAGTTTGTGGGTGAAAAAAGTAGACAGTCGCTCTGCCCGCGTTGGCAGCGACGTCGACAGCGCTGCCGCTGCGCCCCGAAGTCCTGCGGAAAATCGGGAAATTCTTTGCCACCCTAGGAAGTCGGAAAATGCTGTGGGAAACGGAAACGCAATGTTATAATAACACGCCGGAGCTCGGAATGATTTTGCAGACTGATCGTTCTTATAGGATATAAAGGATATAGTCTTGGCTTTTAAGATTATATCTTTGGAAAATATTTCTGACACTTTTGGAAAGCAATTTAAGATGTTTAATTATACTATCTTTAAAATCAGACAAGTTATGTCAATTTTCTATGGTTAGAGCTTATCGTAGATCTGCAATTTGTAATCAAACCGGGAAGATATAATATTAATACTTTCTTATGATATCAAAAATAATGTTTGAATATCAAAACGATATTAAATCGAATTTGGTTGGACTGCAACGTATTAGGTATATATTGTCATCGTCATCAATTGAACAAATTTAAAGGTTAATAAACTGGCATAGAGTGTAGATACAAACATTTAAGGTATTTGTGTATAATTACCTTAAAAAGAATAACTAATAAAATTCCGAGCTCGTCATCTATAATTTCCAATTTCAAACTAGACTAAAAATAATTAAAAACAAGAGAGAACGCTATAGTCGGGTGCCCCGACTATCAGATACCCGTTACTCAGCTAAAGGGAGTGCGAAGGAGATGGAGAAAAACTTTGATCCGTCGTAACTTTTTAACGAATGGTCCGATTTAAAAAATTTCTTCTACATTTCGATAGGTATTGATAAACACAATAAAACTGCATTTCTACTTTTCCAAAATATTGAAATTTTTAAAATCGTACATTAGCGATTGTGGGCGTAAGAGGGGGCGTGGCACCCTTTTGAAACAAACTTGCGCTGCGTAGGAACTCCTAGAATCTGCATGCAAAATGTCAATCTTCTAGCTTTTATAGTTTCCGAGATCTCAGCGTTCATACAGACAGACAGACAGACAGACAGACAGACAGACAGACGGACAGACAGACGGACAGACGGACATGGCTAGATCGACTCGGCTAGTGATCCCGATCAAGAATATATATAGTTTATAGGGTCGGAAACGCTTCCTTCTACCTGTTACATACTTTTGCACGAATCTAATATACCCTTTTACTCTACGAGTAACGGGTATAAATACAGGTACCTATTCTCAACGTAATCAATTAACAATGCGTTACAGCTGGTTTCTTAAAATAGCAAGATAGTAAAATTGTACAAATATCAGTAAATCCATAGTTTCAAAAGATACCCGACTGTAATTTGGATGCACCAAGTAAACACTCTACAGCTGCTACCTAATATAGCCCTACCCTCTGCAAGGGTATATAAATAACCCTAGGAACCAAGAAGTAAACAGCATTTATTTTTAGATAGACGGCAATGGAATCGGAGACGAAAGCCAGCGGCGAGGAGAAGCAGCAGGAAAACCCCTCGACAGTGCCCATGGACACTCTGGATCCGCCGCCACCGAGTGGCAGCTCGAAGACCCTCAAACGTTGCCTAAGTGTGCCCATAATCCGGACTCCGCCGGCGGGAAAATCGGGAAAAACACCGATGACGACACGCGCAGCTGCAGCGGCTGCTCTGGCGGCCAAGGAGCACGAGCAGACGCCCAAGAAGAGCCAACAGGTGCTGGATATCCAGATGCCGAATGTCCCATCGATCGATTGCTTCGGCAAGAACATACATATACGATCCCAGCCCAATTCCCGGGAGGTTTCCCCGGCGCCCATCTTCAACATATTCACACCTCGAGCAAGGAGGTATTCGGCTAGTTACAGTCCCTTGACCACTGCCGCCAATGGAGCCACCCTTTGCCTAACTCCCCGGGTCTCCCAGCTGAGGCAAGAGGAATGCGCGGATCTGAATAGCCGGGAGGTAAATCATGAGCGCGAAGTTCACCGAGAAATACAAATCTCCCAGAGCTGGGAAGACTTAACTCTGGTGGCCGAGAACTGGTCGTGCAAATCGGACGAGTTCTCGAACCCCCTGCAAGTCAGTCTGCCACCCACTGGCACTACCAGTTGCTCCAGTCCCAGTCCCACAAACAATCGTGCGGGCATGAGGCTACCATATTCCCCGTCGCCCACGAGGCGAACATTCGCCACCAGGAGATCGATGTCTCCCATCGCCATGAGACCATCTCAGCTGGGTCCCGTGAAGAGGAAGTTTGAACTGGACGATAATCCCACGCAGGGCAGCAACTGGAGTGTTTACTCTCCTCCGCCCATGAAGAAGATATTCACGGAAAGGTGAGATATAAGATCAGCTATAAATTTAGTTTCAATTAAAATCAGTAAAATCTGCACTAAGATATTAAGTAATATTTACTTTTAAATACAATAGAATACAATTCAAATATTTTTTTAAACCGTTGAACATGCAATCTATTTTTAAAATAATATTTAATTTCGCCGTAAATTTTTTGCTTAAGCCTATTTTAATTACAATATCTTTGGCTTTTGGGGTAATTAAACTCACGGCACGCTTTATAAAAGTTTAGTACATGCTTTTGTGCGAAGTATCTGATCGGGTTCCTATAAATAATAAGATAACAAACTTTATTTTTGTTCTAAGCTTCCAGTGGCGTGAAGCTTTTAATACTCGTCCCATTTATTTTTGAAGATCCGCAGTACTCACCTAAATACAATTTTGTCGATGAAGTTATTATCGTATTTTTAATTTATTTTTTATATATTTTACTATAAAAATTACCTCTATCAAAAAAATATTTGATAACCTTCTTCATCGAGGGATTTTTCTTTATGTGGGGCATTTAAATTCTTGTATAAAGAGTTTTTTAATACCATTCTTCTCAGAAGCTAAAAATATATTACTTCGGGCCTTTTTGTAAAAAATAAATTTAGATTTTATTTACTTTGTGTTCTAATTGTGTGGCCGCCTAAACATTCTTCATAAATCTAAAAATAAATGCTATAAAGTTGTGTTGTACGAGAACCATTAATTAAATTATATTAGATGTTCAATAGTGCATATACAAGCAATTGTGCAACTTGTTGAGTACATACAACAAGGGTAAAATTTATTTAAAAATGCTAAGGGTTTTATTATATAGGCCACATTTAGGAACCATATAAATTCTTAACAATTTTAAAACCCATATAAAATCTGACAAATTTTATTAATTTACTCAAATGTATCATCACTTTCTTCCCAATTCAGTCGCGGCTCCTCACCGGTGTGTCAATCGCCGTCGTCGGTCTGTCCCAGTCCCGATTCCGGAACCTTTGATGGCCGAATTACGCCCAAGCTGTTCATCTCGAAGCTGTGCACAAATAATACGGTGAGCGGAAGTGGAATCAATAACAATAGCAGCAGCTCGGGATGTCCGTCACCCGTTTCCGCTTCGCCCGGAGGTGTGGGCAGTGGGCCGAATCTGGAGGCGGCCATGTGCCTTGTTTCCGGCGGCAGCCAGAGTCAAAGTATCGACGAGGGAATCTCGATACCCGAATCGGAGTCGCACTCCTCCTGCCGCAGTCGCACCTCCTCCATCCTGTCCACCGCATCCTCCAGCACTCAGGTGCTGGTCAACGATTTGGTGGATGATGCCACTCTAATGGACGATGCCAAAAGCGAGACCTCCTCGATCGGTGGATGTTCCACCATCAGCATAGAGTCGTCCTCCTGCGACAGTGGTGCCAAAACAGCTGCCACTTTTCTGAATCGCCTTGTCGTGGATTCAGATGGCGGGGGTTCCCCGCTTGCACAGAAGAGCTTCTATATCAACAAGCAGGGATTGTCGGGCGCCAAGAAGTTTGTCGTCAATCACGAGAGATCGGGAGCCACCAGCAAAGATGTGCCGCCAAAGCTTTAAGAAACGCGTGGAAACATACGCAGTTTAGCTTAGCTTAGGGGTCGATTTTGGGGATGCTAAATTAATGTAACAATCTCAGGCTCCAAAAATTAATCTTTGGTTAATTTTAAGTGATTTGCTTTGAATTCTTTATGAACTATATATGAGTACCAACGGGTTAAAAAAATCTAACAAATATCCATGCCTCTTGTCTTCCAAGAAACACTTGATCAAAAATAGCTAGATTCTTTTAAAGTTGTACATTTTCAATAATTCTAATAGACCTTAACGCAAATTTTCTTATGGTTAAATTATATTTCAAAAAAGTAAACTTAGGAGTGTAGGAACTAAGTGTGAAAACACACCCACAAGCAATATTTATTACTAATTAATTTAAAAGAATTTGAATCTGTTAAAACCTCATTTATATTTATTTCTTTTAGTATTCAAAGCAAAGTTTCCTGAAAAAGACCAAAGATAAAATAGCGGTACTAGGATTTTTGTAAACAAAAAATCGACCCAAAATACCCAATCACACGCTTCAGTTGGGGGTTTCATTTGATCCCCTGACTTGCTATATATTAGACCGTAGCTTTGATGTACATAGTTAAGTTGTTTGTCTGAAGTTCTAAACCATCTTGCATATCATTTATCGCAAAACACACTCACACGCCCTTTCACCCCTAGCAAACATTCGTTTTTAATATGTTAGCATAAGGTTTATTATATATAGCCAGAGTTATTTTCTCCGCTCTTTGTGTTATATTATGTTCTTCATTTCCAATGTTTCGATTTACCAATAGTTTTTTTTTTCTAAGTAAAAGTTAGTACGCCCATATATTTATGGTTACTTTAGTTTTGTTAGTAGTCGCCACCTCACCCTAGATTTAACCTAACGAAAACCCAATTTTGCCAAATATGTTTCCTCTATGCCTATATGTATAATCCAGCATTATATTGCCTATAATGTGATCCAATTAATCGCGGATATCTGCGCGTATCCCTTAAAAGAAACTGATCAATATATATTCGCATATATTATATAGGTTTACGATTCGATTATAATTATCGTAAGCGAATTTACGTAGTTTCAGGAAAAAAGTTATACTTAGAAAGGATCCAGATGGAAAGAATTTCCGATTAAAAATTTTTTCAATAGATCAAAATTGTTTGTTTTAATAAATTTTTAGGAATACATTTTTGGGGACAATGATATTTTTTTAACGACAGAAATTAAGGAAGGCAGGCTGGCATATCCGGTGCCATTAAATAATTCATTATGGTCAACAAGTGATTTCACAAGAAGAAAATCCAAATCCGGTTCTGATCTCATTTTCATAAGTTCTGCTGCATCCTTATTGGTCTCGATAAAGGAATATTTAGATGTGTAAATATATATATACATTTTTATATAAATACTACACCTAGAAAATAGTGTGTCGCTAAAAGTAATGGAATGTGAACTTAATGAAAAAGTGTATAATAATGATTACTATTGTGAGAACACATGGAGTGTAGAACAACTTCGCCGAGCACGATATCGTGCGAGTATTTCCAAGCTATATAAAGCACCTGCAAGCGCGAGTAAGTATCCATCCATATATGCATACACACGCACCGAAAAGTTCGAACACCTGGGGACTTCAGACAGCTCCGAGATGCCGAGCATTGCTCCCCAAACGCAAACACCAATATACTGGTTCCCCACACAGAGAGGATATAATGTACATGCTCGTACCTCGAACACGGACGCCAATTCCCCAGGGGCAAAGCCAGAGACCGAGACCGATAAACCGATTCCACACGGACCAAGTCGAGTGGGCGTTTGTTGTCGACTTCATGCGACTGGACGTGTGTGCGGATTCGATATAAACGAGTTTTATAGCGAAAAAATAAGTAAGCGGTGCAGTCACGATCGGCAATATTCCGAGACCGAGACACCAAACGGGAGCCTAGCCAAGCATTTAAAGCGGATCTGGGGATCTGACTCGGTGGCCAGGCGGGGGCAGAATTTATATACCCACGCCGATGGCATACGAATTACAATAAATCACGCTATCCTAGCCCTGAAAAATTCCGTCAAGTGAGACAGAGTTCTGAAATAAACAATAGATATATCCGAGTAATAATCCAAAAGAAGTAACAAAGGAATTTGGAATATTTATCTCGTTCGGATGACAAAGTAGGTTTCATTAATTTTTCTAGATTTAACATATGTATTTAAGCTTAACATGTGGATTAGAAAACTGCGCTTAGAAAGACCAAATTTATTAATTTCCTTAACCGTTCTTTATAATATTGAAAAGTGTAAATTACACTAAGTAGAAAAAAAATTTGCTTTGTTTAAACACTATGTCATTAAAATTATTATTCGAATTGGCTATCTTAATTTTAATAGTCCTAAAGCGTAAAAAGTTTATTCCGTAACTTTAATATTTACCTACGATTCATGATCTTACAAATTGTTAACTAATTTGGTTACTGAAAAAAACAATGGATAACGGAAAAATTTGTATCTTTCGTCAGAAAATTGCTTCTTAAGAATTTTAATAATTTACTACATTGCACGGAAGAATTGTATCCTGCGAAGTTGAGAAAATATTGGAATCTTTTTATTATACCTTTTATACCTTTTATTAACCTTAATAAACCATTTCCCGCTATTCTGAAAAACGATCGTAGGGCTTTCAGACCTTTAGACTTAAACAATTAAAAGAAGCTCAGTCTGAAAATGGAGAATGACCGAAGAAACGGTCAATAATTAAGTCAATTACTGAAAAATATGTACATATACAAGTATATAAAAAGGAAACCAACAACAAAGCTAGAAAAAAGAAGAAAGGCAACTGCGAATAAAAAAAATGAAGGCGCACGGTTTTACTATAGCACTGCTGCTCGGACGTCAATAAAACTTTTTTTTTTTGACGTCGACGTTGGCGTTGGCGTCGGCTTTGGCGTCTCTGCTCTCAGTAGTTGCTCCTCGGTAGTTGTTGTTGTTGTTTCTCCTGCTCTTGTTGTTGTAGCTTTTTACGCTTTGGTCACGCTGCTCCCTTTTTCGCTGCACCTCCCATCCCCCGCCCGCCGAGCTCTCTCCACGCTTCCCTACTCCAACTCGCCCACTCTCTGCTGCCCCACCGCCTTCTCCACCTCTTTCCCTAGCTCTCTTTCCGCCTCTCTGCAAGGGCGTAGGTAACTATGTATGTTCAAGGGGGCTAGCTGCCCCATCAAAGTATTTAAATTTAATTTATTTATTTTCAATGTAAATATTAACGTAATGAAACTGGGCCAAAAAAAAGTTTATTACAATGCGATCATCTCTTTCATGGAAAATTTCACTAATAAAATTTATATTTTTTTGCTTTTCCTAGACCTTAGTCCTGTATTCCTTACCCCCTCTCTCAAATCCTGCCAGCGCCCATGTTCCACTGAGCAATCTTAAAAATCGTGGGCTGTTGTTGTTGCTGCTGCGCCTGTTGCTCTGGCTATAATTGTTTTTGTTATTGCCTTTGTTGTTGGGGCATTTTCTTTGTTTTTCGTACTTCGCTTTTGCGTGGCCCGAAGAAAAATCAAGTTAGCACGCAAATGAGG
The DNA here is from genome assembly GCF_030179915.1 of Drosophila takahashii. Lineage (NCBI taxonomy): Eukaryota > Metazoa > Arthropoda > Insecta > Diptera > Drosophilidae > Drosophila > Drosophila takahashii. The sequence goes on from NC_091678.1 coordinate 16,092,276, forward strand.
GGGGAGGGGGGCATTGCTGTGGGTTAAGGCTCACGTTCGTGTACCGAAATAAAAGCCTTAAGCGCAGCTCACGTTGCTGTTGTTGTTGTTGTTGCTGCTGCTCTGCTCGCTTCGCTGATTCACAGACCGAGCAGCGCTGCCAGCGTCAACGTCGACTGAAGCTCGACTTTTGCGGCGATTTGTTGTTTTTGCCGAGAGGTTGCTGCTCGGCAAGCCGCAAATCGCGAATCGCGAATCCAGTTTCTTCTTCACTTCTTCGCACGGCAGACGCCATCGCCGAGCGCTGAAATTGCGGATAAAATAAAGAAAAGGAGTGGAGCTTCGGGAAGAGAGAGGAGCTTGTAGATTGCTGAAGAATTCATTGAATCGGAATCTCCTTGCTGATCATATGGTTCGTATACGCCAGGATCATAATGAGTTTATTTCAATATGGTTCAATTGTCTATGAACTACGAAATCGCTTAGAGTTGTACACCGAAAAAAAATTAATGTAATCTGACGATCTATTTTGTATAGCTATTTTAAAGATTTTGTTATTAAAGTAAATGTTGTTTCTAAAAATGCAAATCCCAATTCCGCCCTAAATAGATTGAAATATTCTACCTTATTTTCAATTTATGAAGAAGAGAAGATTTATAAGTAAGCTCCATTTCGGAAATCCAAATCTTCAGCATCCAAATTAAAAAGGCAATAACTTTTCTATTTCCAAGGATGTCTTCAAATAGATTAAGGATTTGATTGGATTAGAATCTAAATAGTACCATTTTCAAGGATCTATAAAGTTCAATAAAGAAACGAAGGCTTATAAAAATTTTATATTTTAGTAAGATTGCGGACGTGATGGAGGTGTCTATGAATAAGTCATCGTCCTGCGTAGACTGCTGCAAAGACTGTCCTCTAATGGCATGTTGCTCTGCCGCTGCGTGCTGCGACGCCAGCTGCGAAGCCAGTTGTGGACTAATCCCCCCAGATCCTGTCAGATACGAATACCAGGAACCCGAAGAGAACTTTGTCTCAATAGATGATGTGAAAATTAAAGGATTTCTCTGGAGAATCGGGCAGCAGCAGCAGGAAAAGGAGTTGGAAATGAAAAGGATCAAGGACCAAGAGAAAAGGGAGAAGGAGAGGAGGGAGGCAGAGGCGCGAAGATACCAAGAGGTAATCGAATTGGATGAAGACGAGGTTCCATCCCCTAAGGGTTTGATCATCAGCGCAGCTAGGAGCTTAGCGCATTGGAATTCTTCAATAAAAAGGATATCCCCGGATATTGAACTCATTCCCAGACAAGAGCATCGGATTGTAGCGGAAATCGAGCTAAGCGACAGTGATCAGGATCCAATTAGCGAATGCGAAGAAGAGGTGAATCTTCCGTCAAATGCAGTTCGTTGTGTCTTAAACGAGAAGAAACACAAAGAAACCCAAAATCAAATTCCCCAGGATCAGGTGATCATCGTGCACTCCGATCCAGAAGAGCAACATGAGTCTGAACTTGTGATCAGGAAGAAATCTTCTAACTCAAGGAGATCAGCGAAGAGGCGTCCATATGTAAATAGAAGAGGACGCCATCTGTACGAATGTCCTGACTGCGGGAAGAAAGTGCAATCTAATTACAATCTCAGACGTCACATGATGATACATACAGGTAAGAAATATCAATTATGCCATTATTATAAATATGTCAATTGAACTTATTTTATTTCTCTTTTACTAGGAGAGCGACCTTTCCCATGCGATCTATGCGAGCGTCGTTTTCGGGAGTTTAGTGATCTGAAAAAGCATCGTCGGAGACACTCACATGATCCTCGATTCATCTGCATGATCTGTCACATGGGCGAACCTTTGGAGCAGGATTCCACTAGGTGTGCGGACTGTGAGAGCAAGAATCTCATGGTAAAGCCTCAGCCAGAAGAATTGGGCGGAATAGCTGCTGAGGAGCAAGCAGATGAGATGGAAGAAGACGAGGAGGATCTCGAGGAAGAGGAGGAACCAGAAGAAGAGGAGCAGCCACTAAGAGTAGCACCACCGCCAACTTTGATGGTTACATTAATACCACCCATTCAATCTCTACCGGAAAAGGTTCCTCAAGCCACACAGCCAAGTCGACCGCCGCTTCCTCGTAGTTGCAGTAGTGCCAACTCCTCATCTTCCCTGAGCAATGATGGAAATATATCTGGAAAGCCTATAAATCGCAGTCGCAGATCGTATCCCTGCCCTTTATGTCATCGACCTTTCGGGACACGTCACAATCTTAAACGCCACTATATGATTCATACTGGAGAAAAGCCCTTTAGCTGCTCCAAGTGCAGGAAACCCTTTAGAGAGTGTTCCACGCTCAAAAAACACATGGTCACTCATGTTAGAGATCGCTGGTACAAGTGTCTGAGGTGTCCCTCCAAATTTAGGGACTATCTGGACTATGCTGATCACAAAACCAGCCATCTGGAGCAACTGAGTAGCCAAAAATCGTCCACTTACGAAAGTGATGATGATGGCGAGAGTTCTGTAGAAGATTGTCTGGAATGCTGCGAGTGTCAGCAGAGATTCACGGAGTTAGATGCTTATACTGCGCATCTTAAACAGCACGACTTGGAATTGTACGGAATGAGTGTGGATGATGTGGCGGACGAGGAGCAGGAGGACGTGGATGTGGCCTAATTAAAGGGACAGTTTATTGATTAAATGTTAGGCCATAAGATTTTCTTGGAAAGCGTTAATTGAGAATTATGAATTCTCGATCAAAATATGTATATAATAAGGAAGTAAGGATTACATATCCTTCAGCAAATATGGCTTTAAGTCCTTAAGCATCATCAGAACATTCCCCACCAATAATATTGAAGGAATATTTCCAATTATATATGATGTTTTAAACAATCATTAATTTATTTTCCACACTAATTCAGCCTTTTTTGCGGCATTTTACATAAGTCTTATTAAAAAACTAAGAATGAAAACCTGAAAGACAAATTTTAAAAAGTAATGATAATCACGCGCCATATACATCATGAAAACTTACAGAACTGAACGTTACGCTCCTAATAAACAGAGCATTATCAATTGTATTTATTTATAAATATTATGATATATATTTTTATTAAAAAATTAACGTATTAAGTGCACAAGAGTCGGTGAAATATACAAAAGCAATTCATCTTATCTGAAAAAACGGCTTGGGTGTCAAACAGTTAAAGAGATTGAGCTAAAATCGATTTATGTAAACGTTAACTACAAAAATAAATAGTAAGAAGCGTAAGCGTAGGAAAAATGACTAAGATTGGGGCGCTTGGAGCGGGAGAATCCATAGTGTTGCGATTTTTAGATATCCAGCAGAACGGGCTTTGTTTCCTTGGCGCACTTGAACACCGATCGCATCATTTTTAGGAATCCAGTGTCTTTGGGTTTCTCCAAACCACGCTGCACACGATTTTTCATCACCGAAATAAACTCCTTGTTGCTAAGTTGGTTGTCATCTAAAAAAGAGGGGGAAAATGAAAATATATTTTGGAATTTAATAATTAACTTACTGTTTTCATCAAAGATGGTGAAGACTACATCGACGACATGATCCGAAAGATTCACCATAGCCACCGTTTTGGCCACATGCTGCAGAGTTTGCTGATCAATCGAGGCACCGGCAATGTGATAAAAAGTCAAGGCAGTGTCCACGTCGTTGACGTTGTTCAGGAAATGGAAGAAATCTAGATAGTCCTGTTTAGAAATGCCTTTGCCATGATCCCTGAATCTCCTCTTCACTCTCTTTAATTTCTTTTGCTTCTTTTTCAAAGGATATCCAGCGTAGGCCAAAAGAAGTTCTGCAAAATCTGCTTCTGTTATATTTCCATCTTCATTGGGTTCTTTCCTTTCAAACTCGAGGGAAAGAATCTCCTTTTGCAGTTGCTCCTGGAAGTCCAGGAACTTTTCAATCGTCAGCTTTTCATCCATATTGGGACCAAAGAAATATGTGATTAAAGCCGAATTTACACCCTAAGGAAACGATTAAAAACGATGTAATTAGTATTTCATATTGATTAGTATTCAGACATCAAAAGGTTTAACTTGTGTGCTGGGAGCAGGTGCATTGGTGGATTTCCTACTTAAAAATGATTTATTTTTAGTTTGGTGCGATTGTGTTTAAATGTGTCAAAAGAAATTCGAAAGGGCAAAATAGGTTCAATAAGCATTATCACACAAAGTACCTTCAAGGACTGTAAGTACGTCAAAAACAGAGGGAAGTTAAGATTTGATATGTACACAGTTTAGACACGCGTTCAATATATAGGGTCAAAGCCAAAAGACAGAGAATATACAAATATACAAAAAGGAATCGTTTTTAGTACGGCTCGAGGTACTCTCTTTTTCATATTTATCTAGGCGAACTGAGTTTTATTACCTTAAAGGTGTTTCCTGTATTAGCGTGATCGCGATGTCGGGTTCCCATGCTGGTTTGTTGTCTCACCAAAGTGGCCACCATTTCGAATTCCTCGCAATCAACATCGCCGTCCCCATTCAAATCAAACATTCGGAAGGCAATCTCAAAGTGGCGACGGGAAACTTTAAAGAAAATCCGTTAATTAGGTCCCTATTGAAGGCATTACTTTTTACTTACTTGATAGTACCGTGAGCAGGAAAATGTAGTCCGAAAATGTAATCAGTCCAAAGGAACCCAGCTTGTAAAAAATGCTGTTCTTTTCCAGATGGAGATTTAACTGCTCGCCAACAGACTAAAACAAAAAAAGTTTATTAAAAAGATTTCACACTAAATTACATGAGTAAGGTATATATTTATTCAATTCTTACCTTAGGATCATAGCGGCGATATTGGTCCAGTCCCAATCCTAAAAGAAATTACCATTATTACGGGAAAATTTTTCCCTATTCATATAAATACAACTAAGGATTTTCTATAGATGTACCCTATTCTACTCCCTGTCACATACCATCTGGTTGCTTCATGCCGGGCGTCATGCTGGTTAAAAAATCGGTCGGAGTCATGTAGACTTCATGACGATCATCAGCCACGGGCACCTGGATGGTGGCAAAGTAGCGAAAAACTTTGTCCGGCGTGGAGAACTGCCGAATACGGTTCTCGTACTCAATTATCTAAGGCAAACGACATGACTTTAGCTTACGAAAGTGGCAGGTAATTGAAAAAACAAACAAAATTAACTTTTCTAAACTGAGACTAAGAAAAAAAAGTAAAGCTAACCGAAATATATCAAAAAACTAAATTTAAATCTGGACATGGGCTTCTGCATGAGTGAATTACCATCGGGCTGCTTGATTCCCGGATATATGGAGCGTAGGAAATCCTCGGGAGTCATACAGACGATCGTTTGTGTGGCATCCTGTAATCTTACGGTGGCAAAGTACCGGAAAATCTTGTCGGGAGTGGAAAACTGACGGATGCGGTTTTCGTACTCAATGATCTTCGTGGTTGTGTGTTTTTGTGTTCAATGATGGGTCAAAAACAAGACGTCACAAACATAAAAATAAAAGAAACGAAGAGTTTTCAACGTAATAGAAGAAATTTAAAAATATATTAAAATAAGATGTTAAAGGTTTCGCTCCGGTTTTCACAATCTTAAATTGAAAATTTATTAACTTTTTACTTTAAGTCAATAAAATCAACGAATAGGGATATACTTTGGATTATTAAGCAAAAATAATAAAACTAAATCATAGAAAAACATATAAAAAATATAAAAACTTAACTTTGAATGATATAGAAACAATAATTTTATACAAAAGAATGACTTGGTTTTAAGATAAACTAGGCGAATCAACTAAAAGACTGGAAAAACCGGAACAAAACCGCAAGTAAATAGAATTTTTACAGAGTTATAGAAGCTGAGTTTTATAGCGTCGTCAAGCAGCTTTATACCTTCCTCTCGCGGAAACCGACTTTCTCGCGGATCTTCTTGCCCTCGTGCAGGTGCAGATCCTGGCCACCATCCTCGTCCTCGCCATCCTCCGACTCGGAATCGGATGACTTTTCCTCGCCATTAACGCCGGCAGCCGAGGAGGGTTGTTGTCCAGCATCGGCGTCCACTTTTGGCATTAGCAGGCGCTTCACTCTAAAAATAGAATCCAAAATTATGTCTGCGAATAACACTTTATTCGTTGGTCCACTCACTTGCCCCAATCCATAACCGAAATGAGGAACAAACTCAGGATGAACATGTGGAAGTACTTAGTGACATTTGGAGTCTTTTCCTCCTGATGGCCAAATCGCTTATGGCCTCTTATTTGCGTCAGACTTAAATTGGTACTCGATTTGGTCAGATCCTGATGGTTATTTTGGTTGCACAAAGTGGAGGCCAAGGCGATTGGCGCTGGTTTTTGGAGTATATTGAAGGTCCTTGGCCGCGACAGAGCAGCCAACGCCTGGCGGGTCACCAGGAATCGCAGCACAGACATTTTCGATATTCTGTTTCGCTAGTTATTATAGTTTTTCAACAGATTTACTTGTTTTTATGCGCATTTTTTTTTGGCAATAATTTAGTGTTACCGGAGGTCTTAAGACTGAATAATACCAAATTTAGCAGGTGTGCGGAGTGTTTGTTTACTTTGAAGTCAGGTGATTTAACATCTTGAAAACACCAATAAAGGTCTTAAAATATTCTTATATTTTGAATTGTTTTTGTTTTAAATGCATACGAAATATATTCCTGCTGATTTTATAATAATAGTATTTTTCTGCAACTGACATTAAGCCATCACTACACGAGCAAATATTTACTTGAGTTCAAATTAAACAAATCGAAAACAAGTTTACTGCAAATAAAACACTGATGTTTTTGAGTTATATTACGTAAAAATCGAGTAACTTGTATTATCCCAGTAAATAACTTGTTTTTCTCTTTTTTATTACAATTCTTATTACTATTACTTACTATTAAATTAATTTATTGAAATTACGTGAGATTGAACAAGATACACACCTCGTAACGTTCCATAATATAAAATATGCTCATTATTATTTAAATATTTTGCTTGATTGATTTGTATGACCGTATTCGTTGGGCGTGAAAATAAAGTAACACATGTATTGAGTGCTTGTCTAGGCTAAAAAAACAGAAGGTTTGAAACTAAGCTATTTGAAGTACCATGGGCCAAACCAGAACGGCGCTACACAATTATTGTCTTTTCTTGTTTATATTGGACTAATTGGCTAAGATGAATTACAAGAACCAAACTTAAAAGAAGAAGAGCAAAGTATCTTTAGGTTATAAATGCGTCAAAAAAATTTAAATTATTTGGAGTTTGTGGCTCGAAAGATGAAAATATATCCAACAATTCGTTCGACTTTAATTTAAGTTCAAAATCTGTAATGTATTTTATTTTCTTTTATATTAGTTAAATTGTTTATCAAAATAATACTATTCAGGTTCTATGGCAATATGCTTTTGTCCAGCTATCAGTCACATTTGGAATCCCGAAAGGCAAAGGCGCGAAAAGTGGGTGCTATTCAAATTTCGCTTCCGACTCCAAATTGTTTATGTTTACCTTTCAGAAATCGCACCTCCGTATTTCGCTGGGTAAATGACAGCTGATTGCCGGCACGCACGCACTTTAAACACCATTAATCAATCAAAATTAATCAATCGGGCAATGCAATTACACACTCTTGCTGCGAGTACAGTTGCATTCGTCCGGTGGCCAATTGAAATTCCGAATGCTTCCAAAAATAAAAGGAGAAAAATAGTATAAAGACGGCTTGCAGCAGGTGAGATTCACCTACCTGAAGATTTGATTAATGTTGCACACGCCCCAATTGTCTGAACCGCTGACGTATTTATTGCGCGATACTTATTTATCGCTATTTTGCTAATAATAGTGTTTGTATCAACATGTTGTAAGCCACTTCCTCTTTTTGAAACTCAATACTCTGATCAAAATAAGACAATAATGAATATGAAAAATTGAATCAATTAAAATATTTCAGTGGTTAATATTTTGTATGGTAATGTTTTTTAATATATAATGTTGTATGTAAAATTTTTAAAAATGTAAGGCTCAAACGATATAATTATTTTATGAATGTACATTTATTAAATTGTATTAAAACTTACAGAATAGCTTTGCTTTCATTCGGCGTAAAGTACTGCCAAGGTTTTCTCTGAAATGCTCTAATTACAATTCGATTTTTAAATTGCCCGGTCTGAGTTGAAACAATTAAATCCGCATTAGAGTTGGAACCGACTCGATGTTAAAATTCCGAAACTCGTGCGACTGGCTGGCCGTCTTAATTAAATCACTTCGATCCGTTGGCAATGCTTCATTTGCAATTTGTTGGAATTAGAATGGAGATCTATCTGACCGACGACCAACTGCCACCGCTTGATTAGCATTTTGCAAATTAATTTCTCATTAGCAACAATTTCAAATAATTGGAAGTGCATACGCAATGAGTGCGTAATGACCGTTCCATGAAAATGGTCAGCTCACTTTCAGCATCCCCATTCTCCCCCCGCCTCCTCATCGAAACCATGCCCCGGAAATTGTTCGTCGATTGGCCTTTGGAGGCAGCCCAATAATGGAGCCAGACAACTTTTATCAGTTAGCCGGGCTGTAGGGCCCGCTAAATCAATGCAATTAATGTCACTTCCTCTGCATTTAATGTCTATGTTTTCAGTAATCGTCGTTGGCGCCATTAGGCCTCGATATCTGCTTGTCTTCCCCGCCAATTCTCCCAGCCAGTTAACCGGTTTTGCACTTCCACTATTCTGCATCGTACACTGAGAAAAAAAATTACAAATTTTTTAAATTAAAAAAAAATTTTTTTTAACTGAACCGAAAAATATCTTATTTTACGACTTTTAATGACGAAAAGGATAAGAATTTTTTTTTAAATAAAGCAAACTTTTTAGCCTGACCGTAATCGTTTCATTTATTTTCAATTATTTTTATAAAAATATTTCGGAATATGTATTTTGTTGTAGTGCATTCTGAAGGTACAACAGGTCTTTATAACTAGTCGTCGGCTTGCTCATGTTAATGATGGCTAGAATTGTGTGTGGAGGCTTTTGTTTTGGTTCGGGAATGTCTTGAATTGATAGTGGCTAAAATGAGTTGGCCATTTGAAGCCTCTCCGCAAAGTGGGTTGGATAAAGGGATTTTCTGTGTGTCAGCAAGGATGGTTTAATATGACAGTTAATTGCAAGAAGACACAATAATGATGTGGGTAGGTGAAATATTATTATATTTGATTAAATGATGTTACTAGCTGCTGAATATTACAAATTGTATAATTAAATTTTTTGTTTTGTAAAAGAAAAATATTGAAAAAAAATATTTGTACACCCTATCCAAGTCCTCTTAATCCATAGATTCAATTCACCTGAGCTACTGCTACTAAAATTTACTTAAATAAAGATATAAACACAGCCTAGTCCAGATTACTGCTTTTCCACCGTTAGCTCCATGTTTCCAAACCATGTTCAATCCTCGATGTAAGCCCACTTTGGTTCCCATTCATGTTCGTGTTTATATAGATTCTCATGCGAGATCTGGTCACGCCATCTCATTGGTATATTTGCATGTATGAAGCTCATGGGGCTTCCTATTTTTATTGCTTTATTAGACTTTTTGGTCCCATTTCCTTGCTCCAACGATTATCAGATGTCAATATTTAGTTTTAGATTAGTTCTTGAATTTTACGAAATTTTGGGATGGTGGGCTAACTCGAAAGCAATTAGCTTTAGTTGTTTTCTAGTGTTGAAACCGTTCTTTTGGCTTCATCCCTTGCTCCTTTTGGCATGCAATTGATTTACGCTTTGCTACGCAAATTCTAAAGGAAGGAGCAGACAAACCATTAGCAAAGGACTCAAAGTACAAACACACAAATTGGCACACATTTTGCATAGGACTTAGAGGACACTTTGTGGGGGCCAGGATTATAGGTTAACACATGAAGTCAAGAAAATATATGATTTGAATGGAATTTGGATTGGGAAAACCGGAAAAAGAAAAAATGTCTTAAAATTCAAAAGCCATTTATATCATAAATTATTAAAATTATTTTTTAGGATATTAATTATCAAAATATTATATCCAATAAGTTGAAACTTAGAAATTAATTGTACTTACATTTCTTCTTAAAATTTATATGTATTTAAATATAAGACATCTATATGATTAAGCTATACAAATCTACCCCCAGTTTTAACGTAACCCTGTGTGTAGGCAGTCCTTGACTGCTGCCAAAGACTTTTGTCAATAGCAAACCCACACATGGCTAAAAAGGAGCAGAATGGGTGTATGTAGTCGTGGATATTGGAGGGGTTGTGGGGTGATATAGTAGGGGATATAGTGGGGGATATAGGAGTGCATATGCAGGAGGAAAAGGAACGCACACAAGGAAGGGCATCAAAGAGCTTTTAATTAATCAAGAGGCAATCCACTTTGGCGTTTGAAAAGTCTGGCCAATATGCCAATACCAATTGGGAGTAAGTCAACTTACCTTTTGGCTGTCTCTTTCGGTTTTGTATTCCGATCTCTTTCTGGCTTAGTGCCCTGTCCCTTTTCGTGGGTCCTAGCCTTTACCTTGGTCCTTTGTCCTGGTTTGCTCATAAACTTCTGACTCTTACTTTTTCCACTGCACATGCATTTATTGATCGGTTGTTTTCCTGCTAGAACCTTTATTTTCTCTTTTGGCATACATGATTAGTTTGTTTCATACTCAATTCAGGGCGCTTTGTAACTGTCACTTATTCGACTATTTGAGCCACCCTAATTTGACATTTGATTAAATCGCTGGCTTTGGAGATTTTATGGCATTATTTTTAGCGCTAGTGTTATTCTGTTTTTGTTACTAGCTTTGATTTAACGACCGAAACTAAGCAATTTTTATAGTAGCAGTAAAGTTTAGAGCTTAAAACGTTTATGCTAGTTACGTTAGTTACTCTAAGAGAAGTTAATAATATTTTATGAGTAATAATGCCAAAATTTTTTGTTTTGAAATTTTTGTTCAATTTGTTAGATCTAAAAATAAACTTTATTTTAAGACCCTTACTTAAAACACACATATTATATTATACAACAACTTCATTTAATCCTTATAAAAACCTATATAGCTTTGCAACACATTTACAAAACCAAATTCAGACATCCAACTTTCAACGCATTAACTCAATGATTCCTAAACACCACACAGTTAAACCAAAGTCTTTAAAAATTAAACACGCTCAACAAAGACACGCTTAAAAAGTTTTAGCCAAACAAAAAATGTGGAGGCGAAAAGTGAGAGCGTTTTAATTTGTATTTACACGACATAAAATGAAAACCACCCGAGAGCAGGAGCCAAGCATTTTGAAAGCGTTTAAAAAGGCAAAGTTAAGGTGGGTTGAGGACATGTGGCTTGAGTAAATATTTTCACTTAATTAGTCCACACGACCGACGCCAAAAAAAGACTCCAAATTTGCTCGAAAGCGTGTGAAAATACCAAGCACATTTTGTAAAATAAACAAATTGATGTAATTACATTTAAGCGGCATGCGAGCTTTCTTTTCCAACCATTTCCCCCCAAAAAAGAAAAATATAAAACCGAAGGGAAAATAATCGAAATTTATATTGCCCGTTTTAAATCAAGTCAAATCACCTTTTAAGCCTTAATTTCACTATGGACAGGAATTCTGATATATTTTTAATTTCATCAATTCGATTAACAATAAAAAGTCACAAAGGCAAGAAATCAAAAGAGAGAAAAATGCAATCACGCAGAAAATATTTGCATATGCCACTTCCCCCGAAACTCCACAGCCTGACGGTCCCCCTTTTTCCGACCGGAAACGGATGTAAACAATGGCCAGAGACCCGTCGCAAAAAGGCAAAAGGCCCCACCGCTTCTCCCGCTTTCCTCACGAAAAAGACCCAAAAGCGTTCCAATAAAAATGCACCGAACAATAACGGAAAAAGCTGAAAACTCAAACAACAACAAAAAAACAACGGCAAAGAAATAAGTCAAGCCAGAAAAGAAGAAGTGCCCCGCCATTGATGATGAAAAATCGAAAATGGATGCTCGTTTTTGGATTGCTCATCCATTGTTGTTGGTTCGGCGAGCGGAATTTAAAAAAAAAAACTGGAAAAAATTCGAATGAGAATGCTTTAAAAAAAAAAACAGAAAAGGAAAACGGTTTGCGCACAGAGAAAAAGGCTAACTACACTGGAGGGGGTATTGAAAATTATATGATGACGAAAGGCATGTGTGTGCGAACGCCATTGTTCCTGTCAAACAAAATACAAAAACGGGGAGCCACAGGGTAATTTCGTGATTGTCCTTTTATTGTTTTTGCCACAAAAAAATTAAGTAAACAAAAACTGAGATTAAGAAAATATTTCAATAAAATTCTTTCTTTATTAATTTTGTAACTTTAAGAAACACATTTTCCTTTACTAAAAATATTTTATGTTTTAACAAGTATCAATGTATTAAATACAACATTTTTAAACGTGTTTAAAAATATGTTTATAATAATAATTTACCCACCAATTTAAGTCGATTGCAATTGATGCCAATCGCATAGAATTCAATCCATTTAAACATAAACAAATACTATTAGTGGGAAAAAAACATTTGCATTTGCATAATGGCAATTATTGAAGTTTGTGTAATAATGCAATAATAATTTACATATATGCACCACTGAGGAGTACAGATTTTTTCTACTTGGCCTGCAGCTGTTTTGGTCTGAGAATGGAAGACAGCCAGCGATGTAGATAAAGAATCAGATACAAACTGATAGCTACGTAGTGTTTATAGGTTGGACAATATTTTGCTGGTCTGCTACTGTCCAAGATAAATGCTGTGAGATAAGCTACGGTTTGGTGTTCGTTTTGCAATTCAAATTACCAACCAAGATATGACCAATGCGATAAGCACATATCAGAAATTGAGCTTAATGTCACGGCTTAACATCGGATCTTTGGAGTGGCCAAAGGCAGCGATTGAACACTTATACTAAACTATTTACATTCAATTAACCATTAAAAACAGTATGCGGCTTAATTGTTAGCAACATGACTGATTACCAAATTTAAGAACGATTAAAAAAATAAAATGTACTTTGTCAAATCGTTTTTAAACTTTTGCTTAAAACAGCAGAACAACAGGACGTCTCAGTTCTTAAAAGGTTTTAGTAGTCAAATCCTCTCAGCCTGAAAAATTTCTTGACTGAAAAATGATTTCTTTTACCATTATGCCTTAAACTAAACTTTTTAAATTTAGTAAAAATCCCAAATTATATCCTAATGCAAGATGGATTAAAGCGTTTCGGTTTCCAAGTTTATAAAGCCAGGAAATATGAACTTGAGTGTCCATTCAGATAATGCATCACTGGCCATATTCCGCTCCATCCGGCTCCATTGTTGGCTCCAAAAACAGCTGGTGCATCGCATCCATCAAAAAGCAGGAACAGAAGCTTCCTACTGGCACAAAAACAAAGGGCCAGCCAAAGGCATACAATCCAGAGGACATCAGTCAAAAAAGATGTGCTGGAACCAGGCTTTCAGAGCTCCCCGAACTGATGAGGTAAACAATGTCAAAAGCCAGTTGGCCAAGGGCCCTTTGTTGTGATTTATATTGATGAGGTCGGTGGTCTGGTGCCTGAACCTTTGTGTTTTCCAGAAGGAAATTGAACGCACTTGACTCACACTGAGCGGGGGAAGCCGGAGGCTTCCTTTGAAAGCGATTACTTGCCAACGGCGAACAGCGCCCAGAGCTGTCTCATCCTTTTCCTTTGCCAGGAAACGAAGAATTCCAATTCTTAAAATCTGGATAAAAACAAAAGGTTTAAGGGGTTTGATCACAATGTTGGATAATATTGGATAAAGTTGGATAAAGGTGGAGTCCAATTTTAACGGCAAAAAACTATTACACTTAAATTTTAATTGATTCGTAAAATTTAATAGACAATTTCTATTTATTCAGTGATTGTGGTTAATTCGATCTATATTAAGGTTACTATAGCGTTAAATTCAATTTTCGATATTCAAATGTCCAGGAACGATTTCCTTTTAATGACTCTGACAACTTTCAATTTCGGTTTTAGAAAGTGGCTGAACGTCTGTTTTTCATACAACCTTTCGCCAGCAAATTAAATGCAAGTTACGTCAATTTTTTATGCAACTAAAGTTTTCATTTTATTTCACTTTACTTGTTTTTATTTTGCGTTTTCCTTTTGTTTCATCGCGCCATCAGCTTTTTTCCCGCCTATTGAGCATAATTTGCATGGCCATGCAAATTGTTGAGGCTTTTCATTTAATTGATGGCAATTGCAACATTGTTGCAGATTGCACACAATGCGTGCGCTTTTATACAATATTATGGCAATTAATGCATTTACTTTTTATAAATCCATATACATATACGTATATTTTTACAATTTATTTATTTTTATATCTGCTGTGACACGTATTTGTGGGAAATTTGTGTGGGCTGAGCAAGGGAAAGTGTTCAATTAAATGTGCGTAAGGGAAAAGTCTTTAAAGACTAGTAGTCGGTAATTTATAATCTTGAAATACAAATATATTTATTTCTATATTTAAATGCAGAAAAATTAGTTTAAATACTTTTCCTTTTTCCAATTAAATAAATATATATTAAATTGTAACACTTAAAATAAATCTTGGGAAGACAATATAATTTTATACAAAGATCTTTTAATCTTATATGTATGTAACATGTGCTTCACTTCCGTACTAATTTTAAGTGGCCTGAATGAAAATGGAAAACGGCTTGTGGGCGACTGACAATAAAATATAGCAGTCTATTTCATGCCTTACTCCAAATATTTAAATTAACTCAATTTGTCAGATCGTGCGCTTCGATTTGACCTTGACCATTGAGTAGCAAGACAACAACTATAATAAAATCTGACTCATCGAAATGCAGATGCCTTTGACACCTACTACGCCCCTCCAAACCCCTTTTTTCCAGATGGTTTGAAAACCAGTTTTGCGTTTATTGAACGCCCTTGAAGATGCGGCTGCTTCTGTTGAGGTTTCTGCTTCGATTCAACTCCGGAATGAATGCTCATTCACAAGATGCACAACAAGTTTACATTTTTTACTGATTTTTCTGATTTTGATTATGCATATACGGATTTAATTGGGCATTCGGAGTACCGGGGGCAACCTTTGCTGGCCTGTAATTTGTACCTACCGAAGACCTTATCAATTTATCAAAAAAAAAAAATGTGGCCCCATTCGTCTTGCATCTCATTAAGGGCCATGATTATCTCAGACCTGACAGCAAGTTGTCAAAATATTTTGACATGATGTACATCTTTATGGGGCGAGTGTGGGAACGATGGGTTTTTAATTGGGGTTCGTGTTATTCTGTAAATACTTATGATGCTATTTTCTTAGAAAAAATGCGTTATTGAATTTTAGATTGACTAACATTTTGCTGTTCATCTTAGAAGTGGCTTAGTGTATTTTTAAATTGTTTTTACAAAATTTTTAATAATAAATTACCACTCAACAATGTTACGAATTGTATTCAAATTTTTTTTTGCGAATTAAAGAAAGAAAATGAAAGCTTGTTAAGTAAAAGCCCCAAAATCGAACAGCCTGTTAAGTGCCAATGATACATTTACGATTTAATAGCCATTATTTATTATATTTCTCAGCAAAATCATAAAATATTCACATGAATTTAATGGAAAAACATAGAAAACCACAACCGCCCAATCAAATCAAACACAGTTGCAAGTGAAAGCCAAAAATATTCTATACAAACAAATAAACAGACATAGAAAAAGCAATAAAAAGAAAGCGCAATAAGGAAACAGATTGGCTAAAAGTTCTTTAAGCAGCCAACTAAAGCATTTGGCCATTTATCAGAATCAATTTGGCCCACTTATAGCCACTTTTCCAATGGTTGGGCAATTCATTGGCGGATTTTCCAGACCATAACGACGGCCAAGTCGAAGTCGCCTTTGACTTCACCTTCCCACAAATGTGAAACTTCAAACACATTTATATCGGCCGCACTTATCGCATTTCGTTGCGAATTTCCTTTAATTGCTGCTAATTTTTGCTATTGCCTAAAAGGCAAAAAACACAAATCTCGGCTGCAGTGGCAACAATTGGCCAATTGCAATCTTCATTTGGCTTATCTTTTGCACTCAGTTTATTTAGCCTTTCAGTTTTCGACGCTGATTCGAGCAAGTTTTTCACATATTTTCATTAGCCTGTCCAAGCAGCCAAGCGATTTCCGCCTTTTTTTGCATAGTTCGTTCACTTTTTAATTGCCCTAAGTGCATTCATAAAATTTGTCTTGCACAATCGAATGGTTGGTTCCTTGGTGTTGGTTTTTATTTTTATTTGTTTTAAAGATATATTTAAAATGTTCAAATTATAAACGTGAAGTCAAGAAAATATAAGGATATCCAAAGAAGAAATCTCTGTGATCCATAGTGTAAAGGATCTGCGGATTGATGTGTAATCTTCAGATTTTCTACAATATTTAAATTACAAATTGCTTTGAAAAAATATTAAAAAAGAGAAATTCTCTCTGCAAGGGTATAAAAATAGTTTTTGTGGGTTTTATGCACTTTGCAATTCCTTGAATTTTCTTGATTTTTGTGTCAGCATTGCGCTATTTGTCCTGATTCCCCCCTCCCCAACGAATCGAATCTTTATGCAAATACTAAGCTGCGGCATCAGCTGCTGTAAGCCAACCGCTTGACAATAAGTGAGCAGCAGCTGGTTTTGCACACATGGCCAAGAGCTTTTGGCCAACTCTGAGTGGCTGCAATGTTTGCGTTTGGTGTTTGGCCAAAACTGTCACGATTTGGTCAGTGGGTCGATGGAACGGGCTAAAGTGTTTGCCAGATGCGCTTGTCATCAAATATCGGTAAAAGCATCTTAAACCATTTTTTTCTCAAATTGTACATTGACATAAACACATTATTAAGTTCTAATAGTTATTTAAAATTAATAAGGAACAATACAAAAAAAACGTTTAACTAGTAGGTATTTAAAGTTTTCTGAAATGCTTTTTAAATCATAATCCTGCATGAAAATAGTACATTCATGCCCAAACTCTCCGTAAGGAATTGGTAATTTTGATTTCAAATTTAATGCACAAATTAAAAAGCAAACATTTTGACATACTTGATGTGAGTGCTTATGCCAAATTAAATGTAATTAATAAAATTATTTATAATTAAAGCTGCTAGATAAATGTAATTGAATTTAATTCACACATCACATTAAAAAGTGAATACAAAAAAAAATAAATAAACAAGAATTGACATTTGAATGTTGCAAAATGATTTTACTGGCAAAACATTTTGAAATCGCAATGTAAAAATGCGTAAAATAAACAAAAATAATGCAAGAATAAAAAACAATGGCAGCCTGTCGGAATCTGGCTGTCAAATCTGGCTAGCTGACAATGACAGGAGGTGGAGCCACCAGTAAAAGCAGCAGTGAAACGTCAAGTTCTACAGCAAAATAAATTGTTTTCGTTACACAATTTTTTGGTGTTATGCGTGCCACTTGACTTGTAAACGGGCGATGGCCCCAACAATGGCGAAAGCAACAAACCAGGATAACCACAAAGGAGAAGGGATGGCGAAGAGAATAGAAAAGGAACGGAGGAGGCAAACGAAACGGGGAAGAACCTCAAAGAGCTCCCATTGTTGACCCAGTTATGGGCCACAAAACAGTCAACACATACAAATAAATGCCAAGGAGCTACACTTGAAATATTATTTCACCAACTATTTTTTGTTTTGTTTTTAGAGTATTCTTAATTTATACGAATTTACACACATTTTTTTAAATTATTTTATATCTTAAACGTTAGGAACAGCAAACCACAATTACTTTTTAGAACCTAAAAAAAAGTAATTACAAAAGTTTTGAAATCAATTTTTAAGGAAAAAAAATAATTAAATGGACACAAATTTTTATGCATCAACCCAAAAAGTATTTATAATTGATAAATTTATTTCTGTTTAATAACAAAATAGCCACCATTTTGTTAAGGTGGAATATCCTGCGAATCTTTCCCGCTAATGACAGCAACTCAAGTTTTGTGGCTGCTGAAAAGTATGCTATGGCAAAAGTGCTGACATAACGGCTGGCATAAAAAATTAAAGATATATGAACCAAGAAGCAAAACAGGAGGGCAGCAGGGGGCGGTGGGTGGTTAAATGTTGACCATAAAACTGGCAGCGTAAAGCCACAAGCACAGACAGCATGACGCCCAGGGGAAAGTTTTCCGAGACAGGCGAGGAAAGCGGAGCGGAAAAGCCAAGAGCCCCAAGACCAGAGACAAGAGCAACAAAGTTTTCTTGGGAGGAGTTCTGGCCAAGATATATGCGTTTGCCGGCCAAGTTGAACACATTAAACAGCCGGATTAGTTTTGGGAATGAATAAACAAATATAATTGAGTTTCAGCCGCCGGAACTTAGGAAGGGAGATTATAGTGATAAAGCAGATTAATGATGGAAATTCAAAACTGAATTTGTTTGTTCAATTTTTTTAGATTTATACATAATATTAAAAAAGATATAATTGTATTCAATAGAGACCTATACTAAATTTCCCTACAACCCTACATTACTTTTTATTAATAAGAACACATTTTTTTTGTGGAATTTAAAACATAAAATAATTTTAGAAATTAAAAATTATTAATTTTTCATTTTATTTATAAAATATTAATTTTAAACATTATTTTTTAACAAAAGGTAATTTTAAATTTTGTTCTTTATTTAAAAATGTATATTTTTGTTAGGAATTAATAGAATATATTATTGTATACTGTTCAACAGTTTTTAGAATTTCCAAAGTAAAAAGTTTTTCACATTTTGCCTGCTGAAAAACATTCAGCATTCCTCATTAACTCGATACTTGCCCACAATGAACTCAACAACTATTTAGACAACTTCCATTGAAGGCAAATTGAGTGACCTTCTTGCCCAAAACAATTCAATTCAATCTGTGAACATTGTGGGGACAAAGTCAACTTAGTCCATAACTACAAATGATTAGTTTTTCTGGTAGAGGGCCGATCCTCCGCCCACTGAAAATATTTCGACTAAATGAGTGAAACTAAAAATCTATTATAACTTTTGCGCACACAAAACGTCAAAGTTTTCGCCCTCGTTTTTAGGGCTCATCCCCGGGCGGGCTGGGTGGAAAAGTTTTTTCCATGGGCCAACGCGGCGTATGCGGAATGTGCTGCCAATTAGAAGTTTATGTGCGAGTTAGAGCGGCGGGGCAAAAGGGCGCCAAATTAATTTTCCACCGACCCTCAACCTCTCGGCCGAAACAAAAAAAGTTTTAACTCAATTTTTGGGCATGTCTGTGTGTGCGTGTTAATTAAATAGACGGACCAAAGGGGTTTCAGGCTGAGCCTCAAAATTTGTTACCTTAGCAGTTTTGTCAGTTTATAATAATTGACTGCGTGACCTGCTCTTTGCCGAAGGGAGGTTGAGTAAGGGGTTGGGTCAAGAGCTTGAAGGAGCTAAAGTAAATCTCAGACACGACCGTACAAATCCTCAACAAATGTTGCATACTTTAGGGCGCCTTGAGGGCAAAAAATTCTCGCGTTGGAATAAAGGGGAATTTAGATGAGATTTAGTTAAGTTTGTGTAATTTAAACTGAAGACAAAAAAGATTATTGTGGCTGAAATATATTTACAAAGTCGAAATTCTTTCGCAAAATTTAATATATTTAAAAAACAAAATTCAAGTTTTTACTTCTATAGGTTCTTAACGGAAAGTATTTATTTATAAATCAAAAGTTTAAATTAAAAGTTTGTTTAATGTCGGAAGTTGTGTAGCTTGTCCAGATTTGTAGCTTCCTGTTATCTTATCCCTTTTCTCTAAGCTGTAACAATTCTCGTGCGCAACCAAAGTTGGCAATGAAATATGCGACTGCATTTCCATCCACGAGTAAACCCCATTAAATGCCACTTACTGTCCTTAATAGTTTGCTTAGACAATACGTTGGTCCCTGTTGGTAACTCCCTTTTGGCCCCTTTTCACACCCCGCCTCCCATGAATCAGATGTCTAGCCGGCTTTTACCACATTAACCTCGTGTTTTACGACATGCCTAGCCGCATGAGAAATTTATTTACATTTCATGGCAGTGGCAACATGTTGAACAGGCTTCTGCTACACAGATACAACATATATATACCTCGAGCTATATGTATTTTGGATTGTGTAGGTATATATGTTTGACACGAGGTCAAAAAGGCCAAATCGGTCGACAATGCATAACTCAAAGTGCAGGCAAACAGCTGCTGGATGATGGCAAACACCAGGATATCAAGACAGCGAAGGCTGCGAATTTAAATCGGAGGAGGAGCCGACAAACACAAGTTGTCTCGGCCGAAAAACGAGGGTAGCTCTAGTTGTTTTCAAATAAGTTACCCTAACAAAATTTTAATTTTAGTGTTCAATAACATTGAGAAACTTTCTGTGATCTTAAGCTTAATTAATTGATAATCCCATAAAATAAAATAAAATAAAATAAATATATAGTGGTTATTTTAAATAGGATATTTTTAAAAAATATTTAAAAAATTGTGATCAGTTATAAGAAAATCATGAAATTATGAAATCACTATAATTGGAGCATACATTGATTTATTACATCTATTTGGGTTTACTAACGAAGTGATATCTCGAAATCGCCATGCTAAATAAAGACTGGATTGCCATTTTGGCGGTGTGGCTTAGTGGGATTTAGCTCTCGGTTCTTTTCCGATTTTCTCTTCACCGTTTGTCATTTTTAAGCAAGCGGAAATTCTATTTAAATTTTCGTGTTTCCTTTTTTTTTGTCGCTTCTTTTTGCCAATAAATTTGTTGCCATAAATTTGGCTTCGCTTCGATGCTGCCGCTGGCAAGAAGTCCAGAAAGAGGGACGTGTGAGCTGGCCACGCCTTAAATGTGAGCTTTTCCCTCCCACCCCCTTCATCCTTTCAAACCCCCGCCCACTTTTCATCTGGGGCAGTTTTTAATTGCGCCATAAATCAAATCTACGATAAATGGGAAGCAGTTAAAGGGCTGCTAACCAAATGGGAGCCATAAGCTGATAACAGACTGTGTAAAGAGGGGGTGGCCAAAGAGGGTAGGTGGGGGCGAGGGAGAACGGGTGGTGCTATATAGGTGCTCCGATAAGAGCCACGCCGTCTGGCGGCGGCTTTAAAATGTCAAAGGGCTGCCACCGTATCCGGATTCTGTCTCCGGATATCCGCCTCCGTCTCCGGTCCTCCTTTTGGCTCCTTTACCCATTCCCAACGCGTTTAACTTTAATGCCCGTGGAGATGGACGACAGTCATCGTAATCAAGCCTCTAATTAAGTTGATAAACTTTGTGCAGCCCAGTCGAAAAAAGAACAGTGTGGGCTTTAAAGGAAATTCATGGCTTAGTTCCGGGTTTTAATTAGAGTTTTGGTCGATTTAAAATTAAATTAAATTAAAATCAAAAGATATCAATGATTACTTATCTACTGCTACTGGCAGTATTGGTCAGAGAAAATATCATTATTATGAATACCATTTTTTGGTAAAATTGTAGAAAAGTTTTATATTAAAAATTATTTGAGTTTAAATTATTAAAAAAATTTTAGTTGTGTGTTGGAAACCTTAAATAAAGATAATGGAATGTAATAAAATTACAAAATTCTTTCATAAGAACTTAAGTACAACAATAAATTAAAAAAAGTGCTTTATATAATGTATTAAGTATGGTTCGGCTGGAGACAGTTATTAAAATAAAATAATACTTTAAAAAACAATTAATCAGGCTGATTTAATATTTCAAAGGAATTAAAAAAATCATCTTTCTTTAGTTCGAAAATGTTAGGTCTTCGGAAGCGAAAACCGGAACAGATCCCACAAACTAAATTCCGCTTGGCAGATTAAACTTGTCGGCCATTTCACGGTGCTGTGAGCTCGGTGACGGGCCACGCCCACTCGACTTGCGCGACCACCAAAGGCAGCCGCCTCCCACTGACCACCCACAAGCCACCGCCCACTTTCCCACCCATCCACCTCCTTTTAACATCGAAAACCTTTACTCATTCCCAAAAAAAAACTTTCAGCATTAGTTTTGCTGATTTCCCGCGACTGTCGCCGTCTGTTTGGCGAACATTTTGCTCAATTTTCCTCTTGTTCCCTGCTTTGTTATTGTTGACTTTTCGAATCGTTTTGGTGCCACTGTGCGGCGAGCAGGAAAAACTCCTTCTAATTTAATTAAGTGCGGCGACGCGACGCCTGTTGGCTTGTTTTATTTTTGTGCTCAGTAAAAAGTTTGGCAAAACAGCTGAAAAAATGTGCGCAGAAAATAGAATTTGGAAAAAATAGAAAAAACTTGGTCCAACAGTTGGCGCATTTAATTTGCTGGTCTTATACTTTTTTAATTGCTAGACAAATAGATGAGAGGAGTCAAAGTCAAAGTGTCTACTTTTTTGTATGCCTTTTGGTAAATTGTTTGTGGATTGTGGTAAATACTTCCGACAAAGCCTTCCTGATAATGAACGGGCTAAAGACGGTTAAATTGTAGATGATTAGGGTTAGCTTTAAGGGACTTTCGCTAAGAGGCTTAACAAAATTGCTTGGGAAGTTATTTAATTGTCAAAGTGGGACTTTTTTTAAGAAAAGACTTTTTCAAGTTCGTCAAAAGGTCAAGGAAGTTTTAAGTTGAGGTTTTTCTTTATCCGTTTGGCAAAGTTAGAAAGAATGGGTAAAATAAATAAGGAACGGTCAAAAACAAATCAAATACATTTGCAGAATATAATTCTTTTAAACAAACAAATAAAAATCACTATTCACCTGTATTCTTAAAATAAGACCAATTTGGCTATTTTGAAAATGCCATGAATAACTCAATCGCATTTAATGGTACTAACACAAGTATACCGATTTTAAATGTGTTCCCCTTTGTTGAAATTAAGTTAAGTTAAGCAATTACAGGTGGCCAAAAGAGGAATTAAACTTCTTTATGTGGCAAGTCCATCATCAGCGTTTTCTTTCCACCTTTTCACCACCTATTGAATTTTTGAAATTACACCATCATCGACAACAGGAATTGAAGTTTTTACGATGGGAAATTAGTGAGTTTCCTCAGGGTTGTCAGGGTCATCTGTACGTACTTTCCCTCATGAAATGAGGTTGCTGCCAAGGAGAGACGAGAATTTCTATTCGATTTGTGTAACGAGTTTTCTATAAACATTTTAGCTTTTAAAGTTAGCAGCTGACAGTTTGCAGCAGTTGTTGGCAATTCCAAACATACACACTTATTTATACACTGAAAACAAAAATTATTTTATTTTTGGGTATAGAGGAATTAGAAGTCAAGAAAAATAATGGAAATATTTTATTTATCTAGAAAAATCTAGAGTTTGTAAGATAATACAAAAAATGAATTAATATTTTTATAAGATGTTAGTCAAATCCGTTGTGAACAATATAATATTTATTTAGTCTGTTGCTTGAAATATTATTAAAACAATTATTTTGAATATTTTCTCTGACTGTAGAAATGTATATTTAGGTGTGTATAAAGTAGACTCCTGCATGAATCTATTCAAATTGAATTATACATACTGTACAGTATTAACTGTACTCAACATTTACTGTAAAGTCTACTAAGTGTGTAGTGCACAGTGTCAGGCAAACTGAAATGAGTACACCTTTTTTGAGTACACCTTAAAAATGAATGCTACGATCATTCATCGATTTTCATGCTGTACACCTCATAAAAAAGGTGTTCAGTAAAAATTCCATATGAACAGTAGTGTGCTTACTGTCATGTACAACAATAATATTGAAACTGTATGAAAATAATTTCGTAAGCATGGAAATGGAAACCGTAAGAATATTTATCAAATTTTGTAAGATTGATGGTTAATTTTTGTATTTGTGGTACATTTAGCTGGAATTGTCTAAGACCGAGATGGCAAATATAAAATGTAAAATAATTAGTGGAGAATACACCGTGACCAATAAACGAGGAAGCAGCAAGGTATGGAAGGGAGTTTAGTTAATCGATTATTGGCAATAAAATCAATGAAGGGTGAATCTTGTACCGGTAAGTAAAAACACAGCAACAAATTTGCTTTAACAAAGAATATCCATAGGCATAAGAATAAAACGAAAAATTTTCAAAATTTTGAACGAATTTCAATGTGACCTGGAACTAGACGAACCTATCATAGTTACAGATCGAGGTTCTAACATGATATCGGCATTTCGTGGACTACCACATATATTTTGCATCAACCATTTGTTGCATAATATAATTGAAAAAACAATAAAGGAAGTTCCAGAACTAGAAGAATTGGTTAAACGATGCAGTAAGCTCGTAAAATACTTTAAAAAATCTGGAATGAATTCAAGCTTGGACATTTCCCTTAAAAGTTTTTGCCCAACACGGTGGAACACCGTATATTACCTGATTAAGTCGATAGAAACAAACTGGATTCAAATTCTAAATATTTTAAATGACAAAAACCAAATGGAAAAGGTAGCGGAAATAAGTTTGAGCAACTTAAGGGAACTTATAAAATTACTGTCTCATTTTGAAATGGCATCCAAAAAATTAGAAGCTACGAAGGAACCAACATTGCATTTGGTTATTCTACATATCAATCATTTACGAAAAATTTGCAGTTTAGACACAGATGATCCGGAAATTATTCAAAATACCAAATTTAAGTTACTTAATCTTATTCAAAATGTAGTTCTCCAAAATTTAACAAAGTTTCATAGAATGGCTTTATTTCTAAACCCGCAAACCAACAAATTGTCCCAGTTTTCCGAAGAGGAAAAAGAGGAAACAATTGGCGACATAAAAACCATTATGAATTTGTATGCTTCTGATTCTTTGAAAAACCATATCCCTTCACCCGACCATGAGATCGATGCCATATTTTCGGACTATTTCTCGACCAACGAGGACCGCAATATTTTGGAAAAAATTAATGATGAAATATACTTATACGGAAATGTACGCGTTGGATTCAACTCCACATTTGACATCCTTCAATGGTGGGCCACTTCAAAGGATCAGTTCCCACTGCTTTTTAAAACAAGCTGCAAAATCTTTGCGGCTTCTGCAAGCAGTGCAGCGTCGGAAAGAGCGTTTTCCATTGCAAAAAATTTAATTTCGGACAAACGTTGCAAAATTGGTACTAATGAAGACATGGTTAATCAAATTATGTTCTTAAACTACAATATTGACACAATAAACATAAATGTAGACACCGACACAGACAATAAAGATGAATAAAAAATAAATTAATCAATTAACCAATTTCAAGCACCATGGCCAATACTAATTTTTAAATTGTCATATCTTTATCAATTATAATCGAAAAATGGAACACCGAATTTATCAGCTTATATGTGAAAACATGGTTGTCCCATATGGTCTATTGTTTCTGATAAAAGTGTGGCTTAGAGGTAAAGAAAGTTAAAGAATTCAGGATTGTAGAATAAAAATCAATTTATAACTTTTTGAATCCAAATTATCAAAAAAAAATTTTAATATCATTCAGTGTACACTTGGAATACTGTACAGCAATAATACTGTACTCACAAAAAGGTGTACAGTAAAATTGTGAGTGAGTACACCATTCACACAAATATAAAAATCATAGCATTCTACAACATTCACAAAAAAGGTGTACAACAAAACATGTACACCTTTTTGGGGAAAATGATTCAAAAGGCCTTATGAATGTATTCATGCAGGAGTCTAGTATAAAGCCACTTGTACATGTTCCATTTACTTTTATGGCAGTGCAGGGGCAGGGCTAGAAAAGCTCCTTTGGTCTGCCCCATAGTAGGTTGTTTTTACGGGGTTTTCTTTCTTGCTTTGGACATGTCGAAATGCATTTCACAGTTGTTTGTCTGCCGGCTTGCTTTTGGCCCGGTCAGATCGGTTTGGGCCGCCATGTGTCGTGACCCTGCCCGCAATCCTGCCAGTTCATTCCGACAAATGGCCACCGGATGTGTGCCTCTCTGTCTGCCTCTCCATCAGTCTGTGTCTGTGTGGGAGCAAGTGCGTGTGTGTGGAAAAGTGCATTTCCCATTTCGCCATTTTCCTATCACCACAAGTTGACATTAAGCGACTTTAAATGCCTGCTTAAAGTCATGCTAATATGTGCTTATGTACCATGGTTCCTTTTCGTTCTGTCTTTAAGTTATTTTGCTTGCTTACGTTTTTTTTAGATATTTATAACCAGGGAACGTAACTGTTATAAGTTTTATTTTAAAAATCACACTTTAACAGTTATTTTCTGATTTGTAAAGTAAAACTCAAAGAATAACTGTTATTTTTTGAGTTTTATAATAAAAGTTGACAAATAACAGTTATTCGTCGTGATCAAAATAAAACTCAAACTTGATTTATGGCGATTTTGTGGGTAAACAAAATTTTAAAAAAATATAGGTATAAAATATGCGCGGTTGCCTTTTTTAACAAATTTTTAGTAAGTTATAAAAAGCACGGGTATTATGTTTTTTTTAATTATTTCATTTTTTCAAAAATGTTAAGGGAATAACTGTTATTCATAAAAATCAAAAAATAACAGTTATTTTTTGAGTTTTATTATAAAAATCAAAAAATAAAAATCATTACGGATTTGTAAACTACAATGGCTAATAAAAATTGTGGTGTATTTAAAAAATTTTTAGGACCCTTCTAAGTGCGTGATTTTTTTGTATGAAAAATTTACAATAACAGTTATTTTCGTTCCCTGTTTATAACCAAGTGTTGAGCTTTAAAAAGAAAAAAAACTACACGAAAAATAAATATTAATATTTCGTGTAGTAAATATTATAATGTTGTTTTATTTTATTGTGAGAATCATTGATTTTCATTTTATATATAAAAAGTTGTTTTTCTGAAAGTTTCAGTGATTTTTCACAGCTCATCAGGTCACGTAGTCTTCGAAAAAGAGAAAATATAACAACTTGGGCGATATTTGTTTGGCTCAGAAGATTGTTTATTATTATTTGGCCGGAATTGATTGAGTTAGAGTTGATTCGTTTAGCTTTTTGCTGCCCTGTTGACACTTTCATTGAATTATGGCCGAGATATGTGTGTGTAAGCATGTGGAATCAGTCTGGGCCGGAGAAGTCCGGCTCTTGGCCACATCCCTGTTTGGGTCAAGTGTGGCTGACCGCGCATAAATCAACCGAAAAAGAGAACCAAACCGATTTCGAGGCACATTGATCTGCCCCCACACGACCGACTTAAATATTTACAGGCAATTTTCAAGCAAATATTTTTCTTTTTACTAGACACTGTCGATGTCCATTTGCACCTCCCCAACCCCCCAGTACAGTGTGCACTCTGCAGGCAGACAGTATGCCACATAGACGCGGAAGCGTGACCCAAATATTTGCTTGATTTATTAGCATTTGATTTTCTTTATGTGCTGTCGATAAAGAAAAATACTGGGAGTTGTAGGAGTTGGTTTTCCGGGTAACGTGAATTGACGATTAAGTAAGAATAATTATTGGGATTTAAGTGGTACATAGTACTAGAGATATATTTTTATTTGATAATTCACTAAATATCTCGATTTTTATTTTAATTGTTGGAAGTTAAATGATTACAAGCTATAGAGAAAGGGTTTCTTCATTTAATAAATTTAAATACATTTTTTTAAAGAAATTTGTACAAAATGTAGAAAGCTTTAAATTGATTTATATATGTTTTTAATAATATTTAATATCTATTTAATATTATTTAGGGCATCCCGAGTGCGGCTTTTCTGTTTCCTCGATTTGTTCTACATTGAAGTGCTGCAATGGGAAATGATGTGCGACAGTTCGCACAACTTGGAAGATTCAACTGGCAGATAGAAAAAGTTTCGACTTGGAATTATTTTGTGGCAACACAAAGTTCTCACCTTAATTTTGGCAGGCAGTCGGTAGGGTATTTAAAGTTACCTTAGATAAGCAAACAAGTGGAAGTGCCGTGCGATGAGGAAGCGAATGGTATCTGCGAGATGCGTTTCTGCTGCATCTTTTGGATACTTGTAGCTTGTTTGTTTTGCAGCTGCCGCTTGTTTATTTTCCTTGTTAGGGCCGCCGTGAAAATCTGCTGCTGAAACTTTTCTCCAAAGAATGGAAAAGAGAAGTAAAAATTGCGTAAGTTTGTGATTCAATTTCCTATAGGAATTTTTATTTTTGTTTTTCCGCCTTGTTGTTGGTCAATCGAATTGGTTTTGGTTTTGGCGAACAGCAGGGATAAAATCAATTGGCCAGGCTAGGCCTGATACATTTTGTTGGCCCAAGAATTTATGACTCCTGTTGAATTTTTCAGTTCCATTTTCCTTGCGGTCTCGTTTTCCCTTCCCCTTTTGAAGAACACAAACAATTTGTCACGCTTTTCCTTGGGCTGGCAATGTCAAAGCCATGACAATTGGCAATTCTCCAAACAAGAGGGAAAAACTTGTTGAGTATCTGGAAATGTATCTTTGTATCTTCTGAGCTCTTTGTGCTATGCCCAACACTTCAATTATTCAAATGCCTACCGATTTCGATAGCCCACCGCCTCCCAGATGGAGAATCTCAATCGCATTTCTTTTTTGTTCCTTTTTCCTTTATTTTCCCTTTTCACTTCCATTTTCAATTTCATCTTCTTTTTTATTTTCCTTCCTTTGTGTTTTCATTTGCATTTCACTTGAGCACCGCATTGGGGCAGGTTCAGGTTGGTTTTTCCTTTTTTTCTATTTCACCGAGATTGAAATGCTTTTAGCTCTGAACTGGTAACATAAAACTCTTTTCTAATGGTGGCTAATGGGGTTTCTGCTAGCAAATAGCCTTGGTGATTCCTTGGCTTTTTTTGTTTGACGGCTCAATCCGGTTAACTGCGGTAACTGACCTTCGATATCGTCTACAGTAAATTTAAGTAGGATATATGGATTATAAATAGAAAGATTTACTTAGAGGAATACAAATAAATATACTCAAGTTTTATTTAAAATTAATAATAATAAGGTATAGCTTATCGTTAAATTGAGATATGGTTATTTTCACCCATAAGTTAATATAATATTTCATACATTTGTGGATTTATTAAATAGAATATGGATCTAGTTTATAGACCATTTTCATCAGATCATTTTGACATTTCAAGTGACAAGTTGAAGTCCGTTTAAAGAGAAATTCATCAATATTGTGGCGGCAGAATCTGCATACCTCCCTGCTCTTTGAAGACTCCTTGATGAGCTGCTTGCGACTCATTCAGCCAACGGCCAGCCAACTGTCCGGTATGTCCGGCTAATAGAAGAGGGGGAAAAGTGACAGAATCACCATGCCGACCACTGGCAGTTGGACATTTCAATCAAGGCGGTGGCACTGGCTGTGGCTGTTGCCTGTTACCTGTTGGCCGATGATGATTGCTAATCACTTGACTGCTCCATTTGCCAAGGCTTCTGAGCGGTGGCTGCAATCTGGCCGATTCGGCTTCAAGTGAAAACAGTTGGCAAATGAATTTGATTTATGCAACGACAACTCTTTGGACTACTTTTGCTGCTGCTTCTGCTGCTTCTTCTGCTAATAACTGGAACCCAATCGGAGACCATAAATCTTGTCCACGTTGGCGGTCTGTATCTCTCTGTTTTGCGAGGGGAACGTGCCTCGGGTCTAATCACAGGCATCAGTTGCCCCTCAGGGCAACACCTTCCTTTGGTTTGGGTTTTCCTTCCACATGCCACATGCTGTCATGTCTCGTCCAGGAATTTCGTTTGCGAACGCCCCATTTTCGGTCTCGAAACTTTTTCAATTTTCCAGCAAAAAGTTGAAAAGTTCTCGCCGACACAAAATTTAAGCCATCATTTTAAGAAACAAGATGTACGACGTGGCCATCTACATAATGCCAGCTCTATATGTATCTGCAACTGTATCGCAATGTGGACACGAAAAATGGGGATGCATCTGAAACTGCATCTTTGCGGCAGCATCTCCAACCTCTTCCTGTTTCCTCCGGCGCTGTTGCATGCAAATTTCATGCAAAAATATGTGAAATTTTCGATTTTAAATGACGCCGCTGCTGCGCTCCCTTACTCCTGCCTTGCCGATACACTGGCAGAAAAAAGTTTAGGAGCTCTTAAGCTTAGTCAAATATATAAAACAATGCAATTTATTAGAATACTTTAAATAAATTTTTTGACCTGTGTGCATTTTTTTGATTTAAACAAAATTGTAAGTTATAAATAAAGGACTCATATTATTTTGATCTTTGTAAAAATATTAGAAGTTTAAAAATGTTTACATTTTCGTTTTATAAAAGTTAAACATTTTTCTTAATTGTTATATTTTTTTTAAAATCAAATTATATTTAATATGTTCTTCTATAAGATGTATGTATAAGAAGTGAAATTGTGCATTTAGTTAACTTATTTATTTTCTCCCAATTTTGTTAAATTATGTTAATAATATTTTTTGTAGCCTTATGAACATTTAAAAAAATATTTTTATTTATATCATTATACCCGTTACTCGTAGAGTAAAAGGGTATACTAGATTCGTGCAAAAGTATGTAACAGCTGGAAGGAAGCGTTTCCGACCCCATAAAGTATATATATTCTTGATCAGGGTCACTAGCCGAGTCGATCTAGCCATGTCCGTCTGTCCGTCTGTCCGTCTGTCCGTCTGTATGAACGCTGAGATCTCAGAAACTACAAAAGCTAGAAGGTTGAGATTTCCCACACATATTCTTTGGCTTCCTACGCAGCGCAAGTTTATTTTAGCCGAGCGCCACGCCCCTCTAACGCCCACAATCGCCCACTAACGATTTTAAAATGGGTCCTGCGCCCACATCTTTAAAGATTTCTGAGAAGTGTAAATGCAATTTTGTTGTGTATATTTATACCTATCGAAATGTAGAAGACATTTTTCAAATCGGACCATTCATTAAAAAGTTATACGCTTTATAAATTGTCAGCATATATCTATCTCCCTCGCACTCCCTTTAGCTGAGTTACGATTATTAGTCGGGACACCAACCCGACACAGCGTTTGCACTCCCTTTAGCTGAGTGACGGGTATTAGATAGTCGGGACACCAACCCGACTATAGCGTTCTCTCTTGTTTTTTCTTTGAGTATTCCACCGTTTTAGTGTGTTACTGCTACTGTGTTACTGCTCTGCTACTCTGTGCACGAAAATTTATGGCGTTTGCATGTCTGAATTTATCTGCTTGTTTCACATGCAAATGCAGTCAAAGGGCGGGGTGGGCGGTGAAATGGGAAGGTGGAGGTGGGCGTTGGGGAAAAGATCAAGCTGGGAAATCGGTTCTAGGAGCGGCAGCTTTGGAGGGGTGTTTTCCATCTCGTAATGGTGATAAAAATAGAAACATTTTACTGGCAAAACGCGAGCACCGAGCGAACATGCCAACTTGTACAAGTATTTGCAATAGCCCTTTTACCCCTTTACTCATTTTTTCTGCTTTCGTTTCGCTGGGTTTCCGTTTCAGTTTCAGTTTCGGCTTGGTTTGGTTTTGGCCGTTACCTTTAACAGATTTTCTGTTTTGGCCCGGTTAAACGAAACCATGTCAGTACTGAGGTGGCCTCCAGGGAGGTAGTTGGCTTGGCTGTTCGGCGGCCAAAGGGGTGATGTTCGGTTTTCCTGTAACACAGGATCACGCACTGTGGAAGAGATCAAGTAAAGTTCCATTAGAGAATAAAGTTACGGAAGAATTTCTAAATATTTTTATATTTTGTTTTATTCTTATGGTATGAAAAATAAAATAGGGAATCTTTATATACACAAAATAATAATAGAAATAAACCTAAAAACAAAAAAAAATTTCGATAACAATTTTCGTTCCTTTTCTCGTGCCCTTGATGTTTTGGGAAACGTCTGAAATATTTTTCTGGCTTCATAAAAAAAGCTTCCAACAACCAGTTGCCTCTGTTTGTTCTTCCCATTGTAGGTCGAGTGTGTTGGGTCCATGGGCATTGCTCTTTCATCATACGTGTTCATTCATAAAAATTTTATATTTATTTGCATGCACAAACAAGCGAAAAGGCCCCGAAAAGCCGAACCGGCTTGCCTTTATCCACCTTTGTTTCCTCTTTTGATTCTACCTTTCACTCCTTTTTCCCACCCATTGGGTGCATGTATTCTGACCTTGAGCTATGGCACACAGCTGAGTTAACTCAGCCATCCTGAATTTTTGGAGCTCTTGCCTCAGTGTTTTCCGCAACTGTTTTAATATTCCTTTAAGATGAACGTTTGGATCCTGTGTGTGCCCATGTGAGCGATTTCATCGGTTTTTATTATGTTCCTTTTTGGGTCGTTTATAGCTGGCGGTTATTTGTTGCCACCTACGTGACTAGGCCTTCTCTAAAAATCCTCATAAAACTCCCCCTAAACCGGCCCAATCTTTGACTACTTTACTGTGGCAACAAGTGTGTCCAAGTCCAACTTCAAAGTTGCCATGGGAAGACAGAAGCGTTCACTTCAAGGCTCAGTTTTCCGCCCTCGCAAAGTTTTCGGCTTAAAAGCTTACAGAGTCTGATTTAGGCAAAATTGGTCATTCATGGGTTTCTTGAGAGAAGTCAAGTTATTCAATGATGCTTTAAATTATTCCGTTTATATGGCTTTTTAAGTCTAATATTATTAGGCTAAAAATTTAATTCGAGTTTAGGGAAATCCTCCTCACTATTTTGTCTGTATAACAGAAAATAGTTGTATAAATTTAAAAAGTTTGAAAATGGTTAATTTATTCCTTTTCTAGGGAGTTTTGAATTTTTTTTATTATTCCTTTACACTTGTTGACCCTTTTATGACCGGTTGCCCCTTATGACTCATCGCCACTGGTAGACTGATAACATGTAAGATGATTCCTGTATTCCCAGGGCCGCTACTTGCCCTTTTTGAAGACCTGCTTAAAGAGCTCAGAGTTGTTTGCCTCGGTGGCCAACACTTCCGTTTAGTACGGGCCACCTTCCTCATCGCTATTCAACTGCTCCATCATCTTCATCAATGGCAGCATATTGTATGGTCTATTCTCTATTCCATCCGCCTCCACTAGCGCTAAACATTTCAGCTTAAGCCGGGGGATAAAAAAGAGAAAAACATTTTAGCAGACACAAAGCGGCGCCTTCTTTTCTGGGCAAACAAAAGGGGCCTATAACCCAGAAAGTAACGCGAAAAAAAAGAATGGTAATAGAACACAGTAAGGAGGAGAGGATAGGGCCGAAACACGCGACAAGACAATGGGGAAAAAGAAATGCGTTCAACTTACGCTGGGAAAAATGCAGATATTATCAAGAACAAGTGCTTTAATATATCGATTACAATTTTTCAATAGCTGCAACGTCTGTAAAAGATAATCTACAATCAATTGCGTTAATATATTTTTGATTTAGTAAGTAAAATTACTTAATTAAAAAATAATTATAATACAAAAATAATTACACAATTTAATAATTAGTAAAAAAACATTTTTTTAACCATTTTCTGTTTACACTAAATAATTTAATTATAATGATTAAGGCATATCAAAATCAGTAATTAAAAAAAACATAACATAACATAAAACAGAAAAAAAAATTATATAAAAAGCCTTTAATAATGCAATTTTAAACTTGAAATTCCATTGTTTAAGGATAACATTTTATGAAAAAAATTTTAAAGTATTTTTTTAAGTGTTCGAGAAGATGCTGCGGAAGCTGAAGGAAGTGTCTGCCTCCTGGTGTTGTTAACAAGCCAACAACAACAACAACTACAGGCGCTGCAACAGCACCACTAAAAAAAGAAAGGAAATTGTAACCCTACAGAAATCGCCCTGTATAACGGAAAGCCAGACATATTTTTTCACAGATTTTAACGAGGCAAAAAAAGAGAGAAGAGGGACACCGACACCGCCGATGAGATGATGGCAACTCGTCTTCAATGGCAAAG
This sequence comes from Drosophila takahashii, assembly GCF_030179915.1. Lineage (NCBI taxonomy): Eukaryota > Metazoa > Arthropoda > Insecta > Diptera > Drosophilidae > Drosophila > Drosophila takahashii. Next base: position 16,126,175 of record NC_091678.1, read on the forward strand.
GCATTTGTCTCTGGCTATCTTCTAGGAGGAATATCAAACATATATGTACATATATACACCGTTCAAATATGTATATATCCCATTCCTTGTCGCATGTGGGTGGTGTAAAGAGGGCGTGGCAGTTGAGCGTTTGAGGCAACTTTGTGCGCTTTGGAATTCTGCTGGGGTTATATTTGTCATAAAAGTGGCTACAAAGTGTGCCAGGTGAAGACTGAAGAAAGAAGGATAGGTAAAAAAAGACAATGGGTTTCCCCTAAAATATTGTTAAAGAAAAAATATTCTTTTCCTTCCCTGGTGATATTTTATAAAATTCTAACAAAGTCCTAAGCAAGCATCTGCAAAAATAAACCAATTAAAAATAAGTTAATTTTTTGATCCATATCAGATAGATTAGAATGACTAATTACCATGAAGTGCAAATATCACCTAACTGTTAGTATTTGATTTGGTTCCCAGGGGATCTAGAGAAACAAAGAAACAAATTGATGCTATTACGGTAGCAGCTCTAACTTACAAATTCCTTTTTAGTTTACCCAGTTAGCTCCAGCACAAAGTATTTTGTTACCCCCTTAACCTCCCGCTTTTCCCCAATTTAGTTGCCTTTAGTTTCTTGGCCATTTTATTCCCCTGGCAATCGCTTACTTAGTCTGTTTGTTCATGACTCTCCTTTGCCGGATTCCTGCACACACTGGCCCACTTGGTGAAGATATCAACTTGAAAATTGTCGGAGACACGCCCCCAAAACACGACGCCCCCAAGAAAATAACTCCATGTTCTTCTTGGCCCGGCTCACAGGTTTGTATCTGTATCTTATAGATTGCCCAGCAGCTAAGCCAAGGAAATTCATCCATTACAATCACAGCAACAACGAGGAGGAAAACAATTTAAGCCAAAAAGTTGCCACACCCACTCATTGCCCCTCCAACTTTTCCCCCGCTTTTCTGCAATTTCCCATGCTTTTGCTCCACTTTGTTTATCGCTCTTGACTTTGCTTTTTTTTTGCTCTGTTATTGTTTTTCCTGAAAGTTTATTGGCATTTAACCTGCTGGCCCGCCCCGTTTCCGCCCCCGCTGCCTGATTGATTAGGTCGATCGGGAAATGCTAATTACTGTCTGGCCCCCAAAGGCCAATGAATTTTCCCCTTTGGGTAAATGCGATTAAAATTTTCTAATTTGACGCATGCAAAAATTGCTAATGAAAAGTTACCGCCTGGCCATTTTATGTATTTGTTTGAAGTGATTGATTTATTTTTCTTTTGGTTGAATAAAACTGGCATTTATGGATAATTCAATGAAAATAGTAAAATAAATAGAAATACTGGACAGAAAATGCTAAAATTAAATGAAATGAAATACGACATCACCGAAATTTAATTTAATTAAAGACATTTATGATAAATAAATACTTTCATTTTAAACCCATGAAATGTAAATATTATTTTCCTAGTGAAAAATTAGGCGATTGGTTTTTACTAAAATAATTAAAAGTGGCACCAAAGCAATTCATTTAATTGATTTTATTTCTTAAAGTGATTTATTTTTTAACTTCTTAATGTCGGTCAATTAAATTTAAAAGTTATTTTTTATACTTTTGAGTTTGGAAAACTTTACAGGCAGCAATTAAGAAAAGTTAAAAAAGAAAACAGGGAAAGCTGCTGAGATAGAAAACTTTTGCATGGGTTAAAGGGTAGGAGGTTTTCTTCTTAATGCCTTAACCCACCTTCGCCGCACCACAAAGTTTGTGTCGCGTTCGCTGAAGCATTTTAGTCAACCTAATTAGCAACTTGATGATTTTTTAACGCTTTATCGAGCACTGGCAATGATTTCATTAGCTCTCGGAGTAGGGTGGAAAATGGTTGAAACTGGAGGCGGGAACTGAACTGAAGTGCACTGTAAATTGCCTCATGATTATTAAATTGCCTCTTGCTGCAGTGAGGATTTAGTTTTCGGGTTTCGTCGTTGAAAACTTGTTGAGAAGTTGCAAATTAGTTGGCTTAACTTGGCTTAGGGGCTTAACCCAAGGAGGAGGCTGTGGGCGCTTATGTGTTGCCTTAAAGTATTTCAGAAAATCTTGTGCATAATTGAATATGAGCTTTATAGACCACTTAATTGTGCGGCTAAACTTTAATAACGTTAAAAAAATTAAACATTTTAGCAAATAAAAGTTCTACTACATTTTTAAATGAATTAGTTCTTTTTGTTTTGTTGCAAAACAGATTTTAAGGTTTGTATCGATTCTAAAACCATTTTATTTTAGGAAACCCAAATTATTCGCTTAGAAACGTTTCTGTGAGCTTTTGACAGTATTTATCTTTTTCAAGCCAAATGAAAACTCAAATTGAGCGTTAAATTCAACACATCATATAGGTTTTTATGAGCGAAGCGCACGTTCAGCTTTATAGCTTATCACCTACCGAAACTCACCCCAAATACACACAATGCACACACCCAACAATAATATAACAATCTTTACAATCTTCAAACGAAAGAAAACGAAACTTGTTTGCCTTGGAGCTTAAAAAATCAAACAATGAAAGCCATAATAAGAAGGTGAGGGGAAGAATTTAAAGATCAAAAAGGAGACGCTAGTATTATCATTGGGAAATTAGAGAACTAATTCACTACGTCTATCTATCAACCATAATTCGCTATAATCAGCTATCTTAGCCTCTATGATTTAGTGAGAAACTCCCCAATCTTTTATTGATCGCCTGACAAATCCTATTTGCACGCCCAGCTTGGAAAATCAATTTCCCGGATAGAAAAACTGGTTAGGGGAATAATAAAATGTTCTTTAGGTCTTCATTTTAGGCCTCAACCCTTTATATTCTGTTCTTCTTTTATCATCGATCAGTCTTAGGATGGGCCACTTTTTTATGATCATGCTAAGAAGTTTGCTTCCTATAAAATCGGTGACTCACGGGTGGAAACCTTTTTCGTTTTTATACACATTTCGTTTAATGGCAATTAGTTGGAAAATTTGTTCTCGATTGTTACTTGCCGGTGCTCAAGGATATTAAAGTCTGGTTTTCCTGGAAATCGCACATTTTGTGGTTCGGTAAAACAAACAATGATGCGTGCTGGAGTTGGAAATAAAACACCATCTCATTATTATTATTATGTAATGAATGTCTGTGCAACTGCCCACACAAAGAGCAAAAATCAGCAGCCAACGCACAACCATCTTGAGAATTATAGAACTTGAGAAGAAGTTCTCAGGCGGCAGAAGGAAAGTAAAAGACATGGGCGTACAGGCAAAGCTGTTGATGTGATTTCAGATGTAGATGATTGCTACACTAGGAAATAAATCGTGTAAATTTTCTCATTTGGCCTTAAAACGCCCTTTAAATTTTTAATGATATGCTATTCTTAAATGTCTATTTAATAAATAAATAGTATTTATTATTATTTCAAAATCATTTTAAAAATCTATTTGTCTTATACATGTGAATGCTATATTTTAAAAAGTAAAATGCATCATCTTTATTATACTTGTGATATTTTTAAAACGTTTTTTCTTTGTTTTGCCAACTTAAGCTACGCTTTTTAAGGAATAATTGGCTCTGTGTATGTGAAACTAGCATATACTAAATTAAAATAAAATTCTCTAAAATCTTAAAAAAATGCTAATCAATTTTCATTCTCTTTCCCGTAGTGTAAAATTTACAGAAGTTTCAGCCTGTGAAGATTGTGTGGGAGATTGCTGACATTTTATTTTATGATGCTACATGCACAATGTCCAACTGAAATTAAATTCTGCTCCTTAAACTGGTTAAGCTAACAAATTTCCAGGCTGATCAGCCAGATTGGTAATAGATTTTGTGGTAGGTTTTCTTTTTTTTCTCGTGGTATTATAAAAATAAAATAAAATTTTTCGTGTTGCTGTCAACATGTTGCGCTTGTGGATCCAGTATTTCCCAGTACTCAGATTTTCCCCTTAAATTTTCTCTCTTGTGGATTGTGTTTCCAATGTAAGTGCCGACGCTCTCGAGTCTCTGCCGGCGACTCTCTGCAAGCCATTCGAGGGGAGCATCTTCTGCCAGCGACTGAAATCCATTCGAGATCCCGTGTCAGTCGTTATCTGAACGTCGGGAACTGTGGATTTGTCCGACCCTCCGTGGAGCATCGCGACCTAACTTACCTTCTACCGGAGCAAAACGGCCGTTTTACCATCTGGCCCAAGGAATCAAAACAAACAAATCATTGCACAAACAAACCGAGACATCACATCGCATCTATATGCAGATATATACACCGGAGATATATACTCGGATGTGCGTGAGTGGATTGGTGGGTGTGTTTTTCTTGCCTCCTGGCACCGCGTCAAAAGTCGCGCGCGGGTTCTGCGGCAGATTTATGTTCGCGGTAATTGGTTGAAGCCAAAAATCGAATAACCATTAATCAAAGTGGAAAAACAAATCGTCGAAAATCTCAAGAGAAAAAACATATTAAAGAATATTAAAAAATAAGTAAATGAAAAGTGCCATAAGTTATGAAGTGCTAATTATTAAACATAAATTTTAAATCACAGGTACGAAAAATTAAAGTGGTGCACAAAAAAAACTATTAAACAAACAAAAGTATTTAAATAATGTCAAATTAATTTATAATAATTTCTAAACTCTAGACCAAAAAAGGATAATAAAAAAAATTAAGATTTTCAGAATTATTATTATTATTACAACTTTCATAGAAACTCTAACATTTCATAAATTTTTAAAAAAAATTAAAACTTTAAGACATCTCTATTGATATAAAAGTGTTGAAAAAAAATTTTTTTTGTCAAAACAATTAAAATTATACTTACAAAAAGTTACCGATTTAATTCCAGCTATGAACAATTAAAATTCCTTTTAAGCAATTAAAAGCGAAATATTTAAATTGTCAACAAGTGTCAAAACATAATGCGTCAATATTAATTGCGAATTATCAGACAAAAGAAATGCTTTAAACAAACGACAAAGAAAAGTGCACAATAAACGCGTGTGAGAAAAAGCAAAACAAAGAGCAGAGTGTTTCTAGAAAAGCGCCAATAAAAAACAATGAACTCCCCCAGGGGAAACCTCATGATCTTCAAAATGTATTGGCTAATTCTGATACTAATGCCCCTCACTTGGGCCAATGGCAGTGATTTGAAGGGGGCACCTGTGATGACCACAGTGGCTCCCACTCCGGGCCACCGAAATGCCCATCAGCAGCTGAGATTGCAGCAATTGCAGGAGGCGCAGCTATTGGAGGCCCATCAACAGCAACACCATCATCATTTGCGGCACGAGCAGCATTTGCGGGCCGAGCTGGAGGGGAATCGTCAGCCCCCGATCGAGAACTTTGAAGTGGCTGGATCTGGATCCAAGAAGGCCTTCTTCGATGATCCCCAATTGCCCATGCAGCAGCACCACTTGCGTCATCACAATCGTCATCATTTGAGCTGGGAACAGAGGGTCTTTCCCTCGCTGCGTCATCAGCAGCATCGATTGGCCATTGGAACGAGTACAGCCCGGAATATAATGACCACTGATGCACCCACTACCACATATCATGGTCTGATCTCAAATCACTCGCGCTACTTCGATAGGGATGGCATCTTTCCCGCCTGGGCCGAACCTCGATCTACCAGAGGTCCCAACTGGCGACAGGAAGTGGATACCAGTGATTCCGATGAGGACAGTGATGAGGATGACGACGATGACGACTATGAGTACGACGAAGACGCCGATTCCAATGGTGTCGATGAAGAATTGGCCCGACAAATGCCCCGATACTCTTTGTTCACCCAAAAGCTACCGCACATTGACATGAAGGAACCCGATTACAATGCCTACGATCAGTCGGATGAGTTGGATATAGTTTCGAATAATAATAATCATAATAACAACAAGCATCCCAGCGTGGCCAATCCGCACGACAAGTCCGCTGGCAAGCGCAATATATTCGATTGGCTGTTCAAACAAAATAGGGAAAAAGAGGTTGTTAAAAAACCACATACCACAACTACTTCAACGACCACCACTTCGACGACCACAACTGTAAAGCCCGTAATACGCACTGAAAGGCCAAAATTGCAATTAATAGATGCCAATCTGAAAAACCATGGTGGCGAGGAGGAGGACTCAAATGAGGATTCGGATTCCGAATCGGAAGAGGGATTCTCCAACGAACAGTGGAACAAAATCGAGCATGAACATCATCTGAAACAGCAGAAGCATCAGAAGGAACTATTGGCGATGCGTGAGAAGAGCAGGAATACCCCTCTCATAAGAAACATTGAGAATGAGGTGAGTCTGGCATTGCGCCCATTGTTATGAAACTGAGTTTACTGATAAGTCTCTGTGTGGCATTCCACCGATCTCATGATGTCATTAGGCATTGTTGTAGCTCTGACATTGCTCCATTATGTGAGCATGTTGATTAGGGGGCTGTGGGGAGGCCCTGATAAGAGATTCTGTTTATTAACAACATGAAGTAGTGTCTGCGGCCACAAATGACCAACAGATTTTTGGGGCCAGTCTGTGTGTTTGGGTTTCGGTTTCACGTTCGATTTTCATTTGATGGCAGCAGTTAGTCACACCGAAAATCCATCAGTAAACATATAGATGTTAAAGGGCACTGAAATAAATGGGGGTATTTATTTAGTTAATATGGGTTCTGAATTGCAAACATTTGTAAGATTCTTAACTATTTTAGTTTTTATTTTTTTTTAGCTTTTTCCAAAAATTTTTAGTAAAGTCTCAAATAAGTCGTAATTTAATATAAAAACATATAGTACACATCAAGTTTTCTAAAAATGTCATATCATATCCTCTATTAACTTAAATATAAAATTTTTTATTTTTTTCTACCTAGAATTCCGCAGTTGCAAATTCTAGAAAACTCTAGCCTTATTTTCGTGAGTCACTATAGAAATCTAGAGCTCCGTTTATTAGATTGATAGTATAGCTTCTGACACTTTAATGTATTGAATTATCTCTCTTATTTTTTACCCAGAATTATGCACTAGAAAATTCTCGCAGTGCATTGGCATTATTCAGCTCGACATTACGCACTGACCATGGCTAATGCCGTTTGCATTCTGGCTTACAACAAAAGCAGACATGTATCTCTACTCTGTGTTTTGGTGCTCATGTCAAATATTTACACAATGTGGAAAAGGTCGAGGCGGAATGTTTTAGGGGGGTGGTGTTTAGAGGAGGCGAACGGATACCAGCTGCCTTTTGCAAATTCGACACTTTTTGGCTGACCATTCGCCATTCACCATTGCGGCTTGGCTAATTGAAACCAGCCAGTACAACAACTAAAATCAACAAATCGACCAACAATAACAATTAATTCGTTGCATTTGATTTGCACTTTTTGAATGCCATTCCATTCTGTTTGCTTTGAGCTGGTTGTTGACAGCGGCTCTCATTTTATTTTTTTTGCAATCTCCTAATTGAATTTTCATGCGTCTCTTTGATCGCCCTGAGGTCGCTGAATTTACCACCCAACTTGGTGTAATTACCTTTAAAAAAGGACCAATTATATTAGCCCCAAAGCAAATAATGTTCGCCGGTTCCGGCGGGTAAATGAAAATTCCCAGCGTAGTCCGCTTTAGTTTGTTTTTAGTGTCCTCTGTTTATTTTTATTGGTCCAGCAATTCGACTTTACTCCAGGTAAATTGAGTTTAGTTGTCATTGAGATGAGCTTGTACGTTAATGTCCTTTAGCCATCGAAGTCTTTAAATTTAACTGAGAGGGGGTGAAATTAAAATTAGCTTTGGATCCGTTAATGATGATGAGGGTAAAAAACTCAGTAAGTCACATGAACTCATTTCTATTTAATTTGTTGCAAAAGACGAGATAAAAATTTGTTCAGTTGCCAAATTGTGTTTTATATATAATGCCTTTTATAAATCGCATCCAAATTGTTTGTTGGAATTTTATATTCATAGATACTCACAAAACAAACAGAACAAAGTAAAAAGGATATTTTACACAAAATTATATTTATCATTTTATAATAAATCATAATCCTAATCCCTTGTAATTTATATTTTTCCCGCAATTAATGCCATGTTTAATATTGTACAACTCAATCCAAATTAATTCCCATGAAAAAATGTAATTTAAAACATAATGAAAAATTTAAATATGAATTAAGTGGGCAACGAGCGTTGACAATTGAGTGTGCTGAAAATGTAAATGCGAAATGCACTCGAAATATTGTTAACAGCTAAATAAACACTCGGCTAAAACAACGCGCTTAATAAGAGCAACAATAATTACCAAAACCGACAACAAAGAGCAGCTGCGTGTAAAACAACACAGAAAAGAAAAGTTAACCAACAACATGGAATGCTTTTATTTCGGGGGGAGGTGAAAGGTGGGGCGACAGGTGAATTGGCGCTGGGCCATCAAAATAACATGGCGCCACCTTCCCCAACCAATTTTCCTGCTCTCCCCAGAACAATACAATTAACACATGTCTGCGGATGACGACGGCTACTCTATGGGCTGTGTGTTCCTTCAACCTTTTCCTTCTCCGGATGTACTGCATCCTTCCTTCCTTCCTTTTTTCCTTCCCATTTGTATATTTTTTTTTTCTTATGACACGCTAAATGGAACCTTTCTGCCAGTCTTACTCCGTTCCGTGTTAACATGCCACTGACTCGATGCAATTTACTCAACCTACCTTCCATTTAATTGGCATGGTTTTTTCCTTTTCATTCATTTTATTTGGTTTGGAAATACATTTTATTTTCGGTCTGGCTGTTCATTAATGAGCTCTTCATTGAGATCATTTTGAATGATTTTTAATAAACAATTTAAGTTGCCTGAACGTTAAAGAAATGGTTTTAATTTGTATAAAGAGTAATATTGGATATTTTTATGAAATATATAAGTATTTGCTTTGTTAGAAACAAACGAGAAAATAAATAATTTTTCCTAATCTCGCAACGCAAAAAATAATCTCTCAAAAATGTAAAAACATATTTCTCTAATGACTTTCCGCACTTGTTCCATCGAATTAAATATTTAAAATATCTCTAGAGAAACAAATCCCGTCTATCCGAGCTTGTTGAAAAATGTTCAACTTAAAATCCTTGTAATCCCTTAAACCAGTTCCGGTTCAATCGAATGCAAACTGAAAATGGAGAACGGCGGACTTCCAATTCAAATAAAATGCTCTATTTTTAGATTCGGTTTGTAGTTTACGCCTTTCGGGTGCGTTAAAGGTGTTGAAAAAACGCTTGGGTGGCACACATTTAATTTGACAATGTGCAATGCTATTTTTTTTAGGCTGGAGTGTTATTGGGATAAGTTTTTGGGGCCTTAAAAGGTTAGCCTTCGTTCTTTTCGACGTGGGTGGTTTTTTCTTCTGAACTTTTCCAAACTCAAATGCACATCCCTCATTTGCACGGCCCTATATTTTCCCTGCCATTTTCGGAAAAGCTGTCACAGCCACAAATGCTGTCACTTCTTTTCCAGCTTTTCCATCTGCTGCTGTAGCAGTTTCTGTTTGTAAGCTTTTAGCCGCCTTTTGTGGGTGTGTTTTCCTATATTGCCGGATTGCCTGTTTTTCTTCCTGTTTCTGTTGCTTCCGTCCTTTCTTTTAGCATTTTTTTGCACTTACCAGATCTTTGGAAATGTGCAAAAGAACGCACAGTAAGCTTAGCCCTGGTGCGGCGAAATGTCAGAAGCGGTTAAGGAATGACAGCTGAAACCACACACGCACAGTACAGTGGAGCCCATCGCTTACCACCCGCCGATGTGGCTGAAGGTTGTCGCTGCGGTTGCAACGACCTTGAAGCTCTCAAAGCAGCGGGAGCCATCGTGGCCCATAAAAGTGGTTACAATTATGGAGACTCGTAGATAAAATGGGGGGAGGGCTTTTGAAAAGTACTCAACAAAGGCAGTTGTAGAACTTGTATTGTGGTGCGAAGTTAAACATGAGAGAAAATATCGGCCCTGTTCTAGTTTTCACTTCCGAAAGTTTCACACGGATTCGAATTTCCCAGACCTGTTCCAAGACTCACTTCCGAAAGAACTGCACGGAATCGAATTTCCTCTGTTGTTACTCTGTTAACTTCCGAAAAATTCACAAATTAATGCAAATCCGCCGCCCTTGTTCTAAATTCCGCTCGGATTTGGTAAAAATGGCCTAGAGTTGTCACGGTATGGATATAAGTTAGAATTTCCTTGGGACTTATTCTAAATTTATCCGATAAGGTTAATGGTTCTTTTATTAGAAAGATAATTTATCCTAATTAACGAAATAAGTGTTTTGGCTCGGAATACCACATTTTTTCATGTGAAATTTGAACAGGGACATTTGATAGGGACTTTGTTTTTCGACTTTGGCATCTCTGTATGCTCTTGCAGTTTGCAATACTACACTCATAGAAATTTTTACCCTAAATCGCCCTAAAAAACTGACTTTTCGCCCGTGGATTTAGAAAATCGCCCATAAATCGTATCCGCTGGCGATTCGCCCGTGTATTTAGAAAAATTTTCTAAAAAATCCCGATGGAAATTTGGTTTAATTTAGGGTGATTTTTCTTGAAATAAGAAATATTTTCCTGTTTTTAGGGTGATTTGCCCTAATTTTAAGGTGTATTTTTCTAAAATTAAGGGCGAATTTTCTGATTTTATAGGCAAATGCCCTAAAAAATTAGACAAATTAAAAAAAATCGTGTTTGAGCATGCTTAACTGAATTTGGGAAGCATGTTTTTTTTTTAATCGTCTATATTCTGGGACTGCTGCTTTAATTAAACAACACAGTCGGAGGACACCGTTTCATATTATTGTATTGGTGTGTAGCTTATATGGGAGCTGCGTTAAGAGGGGGGCCCGATCTATACAACACAGCCGTTAGAACTGAAAAATCATGTTTGTAAACGAATTAGGGAAATAAATATGAGGAGAAAAAACAACTTACTTTTTTTGGTCGTTGCGAGAATCGAACCCACGACCTCTCGGTTTAGAGTCTAGCGTCCTACCGCTGCACCACAGACCCATCGCGCAAGACAACGAACAAACTCTGCAGACATCTTATTTTCTTGAGGTCTACGTTATATTTTGACTAAAGGCAACTAAACCGTATATTTTTTTCCTGACGACTGTGACAATTAGTCCCGTTTTCTTGCCCGCAAACACAAAGTATGCTTTTAACTCAGATTTCCCATACGTTTTTAAGGTTTAAAGACTACTTTAATTAAAAATTCGGACGAAAAAATGTCCTTAGTGTTTAGCCCTTATAATGTTTACAAAAAAAAAAAACATAAAAATCAAGTTGAATCACACAGGGTTCGAACCCACAACCCCACGACCTTAGTCCTCATATAGCAAAGATGAAAGCGCTAGTGATTAGACCGCTGGGCTACCGAATTTCACACTTTTGGAGTGATTTTTAAGGCGAATCGCCCTTGTATTTAGACAGATTTTGGAAAAAAAATTAGGGCAATTCGCCGTTGGATTTAGAAAAGGTCAAATCGAAGCAAATCGAAAAAATCGCCCTAATTATTAGAAAAATAGAAAAATTAACCCTAAAAATATTTTTTTATGGTCACCTGCCTTGAATTTATGGCAAAATTGTCGTGAAAATAGAAAATTTTTCTCAGTTCAGGGGCGAAAATTTTTTTAGGGCAATTTTCTAAAATGTAGAAAATTATTTTTATGAGTGTATGATTCCCACACTAATTTTTAATATTATTCTGTCGGGAGCCTTTCAAAACTGCGCAGGGACCAATGGGAAATTTTATAAAATGTCCCTAGCAAGAAAGGGAAATTTAGTTCTGTTAAAGGGAAATCCGATAATGTTAACAAATTCACTTCCGAGTGAAAACTGGAACAGGCCTGTATATGTAGTTCAGAAAATAAGTAAAAGTTTTCACATACTATATTAAAAAGACAATCGTTTCAAATTAGCAACTCATAGAATAACAATAATATTCCTTTTTTGTAGATTAAAACTTAATAAAATTTCGATCCTAAATGCGAGGATTTTTGCGAAACTTACAGCTCAAGCTTAATAATAGAATATAATTGAAATGCAATACATTCATACCAATGTATCATTCATATTTTCTGATTAGTAATAATGTTAATATCGACTTCATTAGGCTATATTTACAATGCCAACATGAATTGCAGTTCTTGACTAACGATAGCAAAATTTACAGAAGTGAAGTACGACTAGGATGCAAAACATTTTCAATAAAGCAGTGGCTTACCACTTCCATTTACAAACTTGATTTCTGCAAAGTGGATTTGTAGATTTACTGTATGGACTTGTATTTTTCCCCCAAAAACTGTCTCATTCAGCCTGTTTGCTTTAAAGAAAAGAATTTTCCCCTATTTTACGGTTGTTTTTCATTTGTTTTTCCTTTCGTAATTACTCTCTCAGATGTATTAGAAATTTCTTGATTAATTTTTAGTTATTCCCCTGGCTGTTCCTGTTGATGACATTTTTCAGCTAATTTCCACTCACATTTTATACATTTTCCTTTTTGGCCTGTTATTGGCAGTGCAATTTATTTTTCCACCTCTCTCCTATTTTGCAATGTTTTATATTTTTCTTTCTTTCGCTGCTGCTGTTTTTGCTCAAGCCCGGGGCATTCATTAGTTGTTTTCGTCCCCCGAGGAACTGTGAGTATATCATTTGGAAGGAATTTTCCGCTTTTCCCATAGAAAAATACTTGACTTCCCCTCTCTCGGTCATTGAAGTCTCATTTATTCGCCGCTGCCTTCTTTGGACATTTTCCATTGCACAACTTGTGCTTATTGTCTCCAGATTGCTTCGTATTCAGTCTTCTTTTTTGGTTTTGGCAGACTTTTTAAGCCTGCGATGGTCTTGGCTTGTTCTGCTTTCCTCCATAATTTATAGCAGCTTCTAATATAAATTTTAAGAAATTATTTTCCCACTCTCTTCGGAAACCGAAGAAAAGCAATATAAATTCTCGCAACTAATTGGCAATGGTGCTGTTGTCTTTTTGCTGGGTGGCTTATGTGGGGTTGGGAGTTTCAATGACTTTATTAGGTTGTAAAGATTACATATGTGGAGGGGCCTCTTGCTTTATTTTTCACCCCCTCTTTTTTTTTGTTGTTTAAACGTTGCTTTTGTGCCACACATGCTGCGCTGGAAATTCTTGGAATGCCGCGAAATCTGTAAGCGGCTTCGTCACTTTATAAATCATACGGCACACACTTACAGCATAGGTCGAATGAATAGTAGTAGGCAGTTACACATTTAAATAATAATGTCACTAAGCAGTTGATAAATTCATTAAACTTGAATAAGGTTTCTATATTGTCAACAATTAAAAATTATTAAATTTAAATTTATTTTTAGCTCCCAATCTTATAAAAATATGACTGCTATTATTCGTGCCGCAACTGTAAATATACATATAGAATGGGGCAGAAGGGCAAATTGGGGAGCGACGAAAGCAGTTTGTTAGTTAATCTGACAGAAAATGGTTTGTCAGTGGCAGAATGATATGTATCTTTGTATCTGTTGAATGCATTCGCAGTTGGCTTTTGTTCGTTCCAACAAACCAAAGCATTCTATTTCTGTCTCTTTCTCCTTATATCCACCCATATCTTTCTATGTGTCAGTGGGCTTTTTAGTAACTAACCGAAGACACATGTGATGAGATGCCGACTTTGTGATTGATTTCGATGATGAGCTCGACGAAGAATTCATTGTAATTCATTGAAATGCAAGGCTGTCGCCGTCTTAGCCCATCGTTTTTATACCCTTGCAGAGGGTATTATGATTTCAGTCAGAAGTTTGCAACGCAGTGAAGGAGACGTTTCCGACCCCATAAAGTATATATATTCTTGATCAGCATCACAAGACGAGTCGATCTAGCCATGTCCGTCTGTCCGTCCGTCTGTCCGTCTGTCCGTCTGTCTGTTTCTACGCAAACTAGTCTCTCAGTTTTTGAGCTATCGGGACAAAACTTTCGCAAAAGTTTTTTTTAAATTCTAGCTTCTTTGGTTTTTATTGTATTATCTTCTACTCTAGGATATGACTCTTTTTAAATATTTCCGAATTTCAATTTTAATTTAATCAAAATCGGACGACTATATCATATAGCTGCCATAGGAACGATCGGAAAATTAATGGAAAAGTAATAGGAAATAAATTCTAGCTTCTTTGGTTTTTATTGTATTATCTTCTACTCTAGGATATGACTCTTTTTAAATATTTCCGAATTTCAATTTTAATTTTATCAAAATCGGACGACTATATCATATAGCTGCCATAGGAACGATCGGAAAATTAATGGAAAAGTGATAGGAAATAAATTCTAGCTTCTTTGGTTTTTATTGTATTATCTTCTACTCTAGGATATGACTCTTTTTAAATATTTCCGAATTTCAATTTTAATTTTATCAAAATCGGACGACTATATCATATAGCTGCCATAGGAACGATCGGAAAATTAATGAGAAATATTAGAAAATTGAACATTTTTGCGATTTGTTAATTAATAGGAATGATCTGCAAGGGTATATAAGCTTCGGCTGGCCGAAGCTAGCTTCCTTTCTTGTTTTATATATTTTGGGGTCAAGGTGGATGGATTCGCTTGGTGCGTTTACAGTTAGAACCCTATTACGATCCGCGATCACGTTTGGCATGATTTAAGCTGCGAGCAAAGACATAAATATTTTATTACGTGACGAGGAATTCTGGAATGGTGGAGAGCGGGACTTTTAGTTTATTGTTAATGCCAGTGGTTATATGGATGGAGCCGCGCCAGCTGCAATTGTCATATAACTTTATAAGTCTGACCCAAATCGAAGTGTCAAAAATAGTCTTTATTGGAGTGGTAAATTGAGAGAATTTCGTTGAACCCAAAGAATATGTAAAACATGTAATGGGTATAAAATAGAATGATTATTCTGCTTAAAGGAGGGACCCTGTGAGCAGAAGATAAAGAAATTATGAACAAAAACGCAATGTATCTATTTAAATTATTGGAAATAAGGAAATTTTACAATACAATGTGTACCAATTAAAATAGTACACATTTTTTAAAATACATTGTGACATTTAACAGTGATTTATGTTTAGGTTTAATTATGGTTCAGACTTTTTAAAAAATCACTTCAATGAGCAGCACCCTCATAAAACTTAATAAAAATCAGTTTAACAAGTTCCAATATAACAAGATTTATTGTTTAAACTAATGAATCATAAATTACTTAATTAAATTAGTGCACTGCACTGCGTTATATATTTTATATTCATAAACCTGACTGAAAATTCTAGGCTGGGCAATCAGAATCTTATAACTCATTTCTCTGTCAAGGCCAATCCTTTATTTCAATTTAAATAACATTATCGTGTAACTCTATTTTTATTTTCATTTTCATAATATTGTATACTTTATGCCCAGTGACACCCTTAAATCATACTACAATTTTCGTGTAATTCTGGTAATCTAATAGCCATGAAAAACCCAACCCAAATGGGAAATTAGATTTTATTTCACGCAACACTTGCAAGTGACAAAATAAAAAAATGCTGAAAATAACACGCTTGTCAAATAGTCGAGTTGACGGTAAATCATGACCACCAAACAAAAATATTTTTGTCGACGCGTTTGTTGCAAGTCCATTGCAAAATGCTTGCCCTACAATTTCCGCCTCCACGTAACCGTCTCTTTTCCCCCTTTGTTCAAAAAGCCGCAAAAGACAAATTGAAAGTCGTGTTAGCCGTTTCGAGAGGCTTAAACGATAGAGAGGAAAGAGTCACGGTCACGCCTGTTATTCAAAGCCGTATGGAAATGAAAAAAATGAAACTAAACTGAACTATTGAACTGTAAATAGATATCCAAACAAACTAAAATAACAGCCGAAAAAAGTGACCCACATTTTAGAAACTAACTTTTGGGTGCAAATACAGTTGAACTTCAATGAATGAAACTGGAAAAAAATATTCGTATTGAAAAATCATCATAATAATAAAAGAAATTAAAATAAATTAAATTAAAGAGAAGAAAAAATTTAAGCACTTCAAAACAGGAAAATGGACTTTTGAAGATGTAATTAATTTTTATTGACTTCAACGATGGTTTAAACGCATTTAAAGCAAATAGAAAAATTTAGGAACAAAACAATTCACTATAAAATGAGAATCGGATTAGGGAAGGTTGACTGTACTTTCTCGATAAAATGTATCTGAAACCCATTTGTGTGTCAGCGTGAGGTGTGCGTTCTAATTCATCAAGCGCAGGCAAATAAATCAAAGCGGACTCTAAAAGGGAAATAAAGTTCTGTTTTTGATGATCTGGAACCCCTTTTTCTGTCACCTGCTGTGCTGTATTGTCCCTACTGGTATTATGTACCTGTTACTTTGTGTTAGTGCTTCAGGTGCTCGATGTAATCTCTCCCACGCACACTCGCTCGTAAATCGAGTCCGCAAAGGTCAAAGGTGGCCTGGCAAATGTCTTCATTCAATGTATATATATTGAAGTTGATGCATTGCCCGGCTGGTCATTAAAAATTAAACATAAATCTTTTGAGTCAGTCATGCCACTCTGGGGACCCTTCAGCCGTGTGAGGGTGTGTGTTAAAATATACATACAAACATATGTTAGTGCGACTGGTATGTGTGTCAAAAAGTCGCTTCAAATTGCAAACCCATTACCCACATGTATAAAGTATAAGAGCCGCGATTACACAGCCAAGTCAAGCCGGGAAAAACTCCGGCGAACGAGAACACACCCACCCGAATGTGCTTGAGGTGTGTGTGTGTCACTGACAAGTGTCACACAATTTTCATGGGAGGCACAGTGGAAAAGCATCTAAGATCCATACAATTTTCTAGGAATTTTTGTGTAATTTACTTTAAAAATTACAAAAAAAACTAAAATCGTTTAATTAGACTTTCTATTCTTACTTCATGCTTTCAAAATATTCAATGATGTTCGGAATACAACTTTTTAATCCTTTAAAAATTTTTAAAAATACCAAAAAACGCTATATTAATAATAAAGTAGTTTTACTAATTCCACACTCTTAAAATATTTAAGTTAATTAACAGCACTTTAATTTATTAAACATCAAAAAGATTCGAAATTCCGTTTCGTTTATTTATTTTTCATAGGTAATATAAATGATTTGCTTAAGTACAGTGCTTAAATATCAGCTAAGTTGTCAGTTTATAAATCGACGACAAATTTATGCACATTAATGAGATTAATGGCCTGTTATTGTATTCGAAATGCATTCGAGACCACTGTACATCTCAACTCATTTGGCATTACAAAAGTGGTCTGTTCGCCAGCGAGTGGCACATGAAAAATAACCAAAGTTTCAAAAAAGAAACCGAAAATTGTCATGCACTTTTTGACAGCTAAATCAATAAGCATAATTTTGGGCCACGACAAGAGTGGAATCCACTGCACTC
The DNA here is from genome assembly GCF_030179915.1 of Drosophila takahashii. Classification (NCBI taxonomy): domain Eukaryota; kingdom Metazoa; phylum Arthropoda; class Insecta; order Diptera; family Drosophilidae; genus Drosophila; species Drosophila takahashii. Next base: position 16,143,572 of record NC_091678.1, read on the forward strand.
AGTATTCAGTATGGCATATTGAATATGGAATATCAAATAATGCGGCTAAAAATTCATGATGGGGGGTCGCTCTTTTTGTCATTTGGCAGGTTGACAAAAATCTGCATTTGAATGCGATTTAATTAATGTCCGCGGCCCATGATGGTGATGATGATGACTCAATTTCTGGTTGATTTCGGCATTCGATAGTTCGTTGGGGTCACGATTTTCGGTTGGACACTAACATTAACCCATTGTGTGCGTTTGACACCACGTAAATCTCTTTTGCAGGCGCGTCACAATTTATGACATTCGAAATTGTTGAGAGACATCGAAGTCGGCAAATTGAATGCCAATGCCAGGCCAACGTCAATAAATCGAATCTAATTGATTCGATTGGCACATGGAAAAGCCCAGTAGCAGACCCCCTGATATCCCCCATATGATTAATTTCTTCTCTTTTTCCATTTCTGTTAAAATGTTAGAAATTTTCAACGTCTCCAGTTGCACTCCGTTTGCATTATGCATGAGAAACGAGATTCAGTGTCGGTTTCTTCAGTTTGTTCGGTTGGTTTGCTTGACATGCGGACAGTGCTTCATTGCGTTTCATCAATATTTCATTTTCAGCATTTATAAGCGATTTCCTTTTATTACACAATTTTATTTCAATTTTATTGGATTCCGATTGGGAACAATGCACTCGTGAGGTCTTAAAGCGAGACTCACGAACATTAACTTCGCACTCGGAAGGTGTTTTATATATCAGGGCTTATAACTGCTTTTCCAGATGGGTGGGGCCTTTAACTGACAGACACTTTAACACTTTCGCTTTTCAATAAATAAAACCCCAATTCGATTTGTTTTGGGAGATGCAAAGAGGCTTTAGAGATTTGTAGCACCATAAAGGAGAACATTTGAGTATTTCCCCGGCTAATCCAACTTGAATTTATTGCCGTTGATTTTATTACAAATTTCTAAACTTTTATTTCTGGCGGAGAAGACTAATCAGCGGAACAAAGTCAAGGCTATCGAGGGGTCTAAAAATAATTAAACGCATTTTTAGTCGTCAGTGAAACGAGACGTTTATACTTTTGTGTTGTGAAATATAATAAATATAATCAACGAATCATAAATTATATTGAGTAACTAATAAACCTATAAATGTTAAATTTGAATATTTCTCATAGTATTTAACTGCCTTTAATATTTGGAAACTTTATTAATTCAGTTTTGAATATGAATAATAAAAGTTTAAAACATATGCTTTACGAAAGAGCCATTGCTAAAAAAAATTTAAAAAAGGCATTTGATTATTTAATAAATAAAAAATTAGAAAATCTTTAATTTGAAGTAGAAACAGATTTATATTTAAGTGGTTTACTTAATTTAATTTAATAAAGTAATACATCACTTCTGGAATCAGCAGCATGAGCATTACCTTGATGAACGCTCTAGGTTTCGCCTCAAGTTGAGTTGGTTCCCAGAACAGCTGTCCATAAATCAATGGGGTTTCATCATTCATTAAATCTGCTCGCCTGGCTCTTCGCGATGCCACAATTTGCATACTGCATCCGTATCTAACCAGCTACCTTTGTTGGTCCGCGTTTCCCTCCCCCTCCCCTACAACTTTCCCATCTCACCTGTGGTGCTCTGCACCTGCTGCTCACCGATGTGCGCTTCATCGACCGCAAATCGCAGATAGCTGGAACATTGCGCTGAGACCCTCGAGGTCAGCTCATAAACTAAACGCTATCAAAAAGCCAAATGCTTGCTGGCTTGGTTAATCACTTCATCAACGTCCAAATCGCCAGCAAATCAACCCGAAATGGGTGGAGTGCAGCGGGAGGCGGGTAAATGGATTCTAGAGTCGATGGCAAACAAATCTCGGAGTCATCAAAATCATTTTTTTTTCGATACTCTAACCATAGGTGCTTTAGACTTGTCTTCGTGTTGCGAGAATGCTAGAAATACCACTAAATATTTAAAACATATAAATTGTCATTACCAATATTTTTAAAATTCTACTTTATAAAAATTCAACTTTAACAGTACCTATCAAAAATGGCTACATGTGTGTTAAATTTGCAATGAAAAATATAAGTAAAATCAGTTGTAGTACTGGGATAAAACCAATAAATAAATAATAATAATTAAAAAAAAACGAGGACGGAAGCTAACTTCGGCAAGCCAAAGTTTTAATACCCTTGCAGATTTTACGAATTAAAACTTGACTAGACTAGCAACATAAATTAATAAACAACAAAATATTTTATAATTGAAAAAATACAATTTTAAAATTTTTCACCCTATTGTTCCTATGGGAGCTATAGGATATAGACGCCCGATCGGCACGCGCGCTTACCCTGATCAAGGTACGCACAAAAAAATACGATTTGGAAAGTTTCACGGGAATAGCTAATATTTTGCGCGAAAGATCCTGAAAAACGTCAAATTTTGACCGATTTCACCCTATTGTTCCTATGGGAGCTATAAGATATAGACGTCCGAGACGTAAGATATATCCGCTTTTACCCTGATCAAGGTACGCACAAAAAAATACGATTTGGAAAGATTCATGCCAATAGCTCTTACACTGAGCGAAATATCTTCATTTTTGTGAAAGCTATATCCGATTGTTCCTATGGGAGCTATAGGATATAGACGTCCGATCGGGTCGGCTTTCAAACTTGATCTGCGTACACATGTTTTAGGACGACTGTGAAAGTTTCAAGGCGCTAGCTTTTAAACTGAGCTCGCAAACGGTATTGAAACAGACATACAGACGGACAGACGGACAGACGGACAGACGGACAGACGGACAGACGGACATGGCTATATCGACTCCCCTATTGATCCTGATCAAGAATATATATACTTTATGGGGTCGGAAACGTCTCCTTCACTGCGTTACAAACTTCTGACCAAAATTATAATACCCTCTGCAAGGGTATAACAAATATCTTCCGAACCTCGTAGAATATTATTCCGGAAGTCCGTTAAATAATTTTTTCTTTAAGATTTTTTTGAAATATTGACTTAGAAAGCGTATCCATATTTCCAGTTTCCTATTCAGCCCGTCTCAGTTTTTTCACTTATTGGTCGTGGCCTTCGTGTCCACCGCGGGGTAGTTGCAACTGCCTGGCAGTCTGCACTCCGTGGTCTCTAGTCTCTGTCCGTAGTCTTCGACTTTGACTTCGTCTTCTAGTTAAAATCTCAGCTCTACGTGGCTCGAGTTTGGTTCGTGGTTGCCAGACAGACGGCGGTTGCCAACTAATAATTGCCAAAGGCCGGGGGAAAATACGTACGACTGGCAAGCGAATTTGCACAAAGTTGCAAATCATTTGACAGGCGGGGTGGCTGCAGCTACAAGATTTTCGCTCTGGCTCCGCTTTTGTTGGCTCTTGCATTCCGCTTGCGCGCTTGTTTGTTTTGCACAAATCTTTGGCTGCTGCTGCTGCTGTTGCCACTTTGATGATGTCATATGCAAATAAAAAAGAGATAAAGAAAAGCCACAGACAGAGGCCAAATTTTCATAGCTAATCTCGGCCGGGGCATGGAAATGACAAAGGTGATGCTAATGGTGATGGATATGGCTGTTGATTATGTCCCCTCGATCGGAATGCTGTTGCGATTTGTGTGTTTGCGCCACCAAGTGTTTGCCGGTGATTTATGCCAAATATTTGACTAATTCTTATCTCATTCATTGTATCTCTTTGCAGGTGAGTTCTGGCAGTGACATTTTCTAGATTGATTTCGGGGAATGCCTAATGATTTTGAGGTGCAACGGTAAGTCAGAGATTATCGCTGATAGTTATTATCAGCACAGGCAATAAATATATATTGTTTTGATTTAGTAGTGGAATTTAAAAATAATAGTTCAACATTTAAATATTATTGGATCACAAATCGTATTATTTTATTAGAAAAGATCGAATTTGAAGTTCTTTTTTGAAAATAAATATTAAATGAAAATATTAAATATATATTTTTTACTTTATTATATTTGCATATACCAAAAGAAATTCGGAAATTTTAATCTTTAATTAGTTTTTAAATGATACATTTATTGTGAATGAGGCTTAAAAAGTGTTTTTAAAAAAAGGTCGATCACATAAATAACAAATATACAACATTTATTTAATATTCTTATTATTTAAGGGTGATGACTTTTTTTGTTAACTTGTGTACTCACTTTTCTGCAAACAGATTGAAGATTTAAGTAAATTCAACCACTTCTATAATTTGTCTAAGCTTTAATTTAAATTATAAAGATTTTCACTTGTGGGGATCCACTTCCTACATCCTTGACCGCCCTCAAGGTTTGCATTGTAATCAACTTGAGTTTCGCACCATTGCCATTCGCCAGGCGAACTGGCAGCGAAGCGAGCTACGCAATTTGTAACTTGTTAAGGAGCGGAAAAGGGGAAACCCGCAGGCCAAGCATGACTTCTCCCCTTCCCTCTCGTCCTGTCCACCTGTATGCTCCTTCAGCTGAGTGGACATATGCCTAACGACCCATTAGTCACGTCAAATCAGCAACACGAACAGCCGCAAGTGCGAAAACAAAGGAGAGACATCGGCCGGGAAAAAACCAATAAAAAGCGGAGGGACAGAGCAATAGTAACGAAAGCAATAAAGGCAAAGTGATCGTGACCAATTGTTGGCATTTGGTCACTTGACCAACAATCAACATCCACTGCAGGAGAAAATGCAGCAGCAGCAACAGCAGCAGCAACATCAACAGACGTGCGACATCGTTTGGATATCTGCAAATATTTGCCCATGTTGACGAACTTGCGGCCATTTTCGCCCCACCCCATCCTCTCTCACCCACTTTACCCCATACTGGCCCATCGTTCATTTCAGACACTTTTGCGACGGGTGGCAAAAAGCAGACCAAATGTGCATAGACTGTCCGTCAAGTGACCGCAAAGGCTGCCAACACTATGCCACTGACCAGAATTTTTACCAGACCAGAAATATCCTTCCGGTCTTCCGGTTATTCGCTGTCCATCCACTCACACTTTCAAAGCTTTAACTTGTGTATATACAAAAATGAACAGAAAGAAACTTAATTTTTTTTATTAGTTAAAAACTTAAATCAAATGAGAATCGATTGTTTAAAACATATTAAATTTTTTGTTATACCTAAATTTAAACACATTTTATTAATTTGATTTTTTAATTATTTAATTAAAAGTTAAATTTAATTGACAAACGTTTGTTTAATAAATATTTATATTTTAAATATTTAATTTATTTTATTTTTACATTTTAATGATTATATTTATTTAAGAACATTAAAAATTTCACTGAAAATCTGGGCATGTGTAGTATTTTTCTCTAGTGATGTAAAAATTAAATAATATTTAAACTTATTTCCCAGTGCATTGTCTGCTTTTGTGCCCACTTGCAGGCGACGTTTTTGTTGGCTTGTGTCTGCGTTCAGACACCTTGAATCAAATGTATATATATTGTAATGGGACGTGACAGGTCGCATTTTATGTGCCTCTGATTCATCGGACGGCTCTTCATTGTCAGCTGTGGCGTTAAGAGAATTAAATTTATTTGCCATTTGCCATTGATTTGACAATTGAATTTGCGAATTAACACCAGTTTTGGAGAGCGTTTTTATTGCATTTCATGCACACACAGCTCCGGGACACATGTGGCACATGCAAATGAACACATTTCCCATTTCTGGCGTCGCAGAAAAATAAGCCACGAACGAATTTCGGAGATCGGGACAAGCTAAATCCATTTAGGGCTCCCCACCAAGCAGCAGCAACCCAACCAAACTCAAAACTGCCATCCTTTTCTGGTTTCAGGACCTATCCCAATGCAGAAAAGCGTGTGCAGAGTGCAGAAAAACGAATTTCAGGCAAATATTCCACCAGCAGCGTAAAAACCGGGGGTGAGAGATTCTGGGCGGGAAATTTACCCTATTTTTTCGGGGAATTTTCGCCCTCTAACTCTTAGAAATTCAGAATCGCAGCTTCCTCACGTAGTGTGCGTTATTTTTTGTGGCCTTGTCGGACAAGGGTACGATGACTTTATCAAGGGGATTGAGTTCTGATGGATACTGGACTGAAAGAACTTATATGTTTGCAATTTTTTCTACCACAAAGTTTGATGTTCAGTTAGGGAAGTGATTAACCTGTTGAAACTTGTGTCTATCAATATTTGTTTTGCTGGTTTTGAAGGGTGTTATTCGGTTAATTTCAGATCCATTCTTTAAAATACTTTATTTCAGTGCTTGTTCTTAAAAAGTCAGTTAAAATGTAATGGTCATTAACCATTTATTAAATACAAGAAAATTTTGCTTTGTATTGATCTGCAGTCTATTTCTTTATTTTTAAGTTACTTAATTTTTTTAGGAATTGTATAGATGTAAAAAAGTAATTCAAGTTATTTCAAGCGTATCTCTATTTTCGTATTGCTTTTCAAAAAACCATTTTCATGGTTCGGATTTTGTTTTCGCCCAAGTGCAATTGAGCTCTTGTGCTACTGGCCTCCCACTTCTATTTCCACTTCCACCTACTGCCATACATTCACGAAATGGGTCTAGTGCATGCTCAGCAGCCTTCGTCCTCCTCGTCCTTTGTCCTTGGTGTTGAGCTTCACTCGGCTCTGTTCTGTTCTGTTCGCTTTCTCTGCGTGTTTGCAGGCAAACAAATAGAAAACGGTGCCCGCTGTTTGTCGCCATATGTTCTGCTGTTGGTGGGGGATTGACATACCCCAAAAGAGGGGGTCAAAAAGGAGCAGTGAAGGGGGTTTTGGAGTCCCACGTCCGAGTAGCAGCTGCTGCACTAGCTGCCCGAAATTGAGTTTTTGGCCACGACTTGGATTTATTTGCATAGCCGACACAAACATTTTAAAGCTTCCACAGGAATGTTTAGACGGAGTAGGGTCAGTTTAGTAAGTCCAGAAAGTGAAAGGCACTGCGGCAAAAAGGAATTCTTAAAATTTTCCCGAATATTTTTAAACTTTTTAACTTAATAATATTTGCGATAAACGCAATCATAGACATATATTATTATACCATTTTTAATAAAAAAGTCAATTATTAAAAATTCGAGGAAATTCGTTTAATAAATATTTAATAATATTTAAAACTTTTCCTCGATTGTTAAACTGCATACATACAACCCTTAGTTTAGATTAATAAACCGTTTTTTTTATAAAATGAATCAAGAATCACTAAAATTATTTTAAACTAAATTGTTTGTTTTTTTTTTATTTTGATGTCTTAATTACATAATCATTAAAAACAAATGTAGGTATGTAGGGTTACATAAAGTGAACGTTAGTAATAGACAGTATTTCGTATAACTTTTCCCTCCGTGGATGAATGAATCCAGCGCCGTTTGCTGCGGCTTATAAGCTCAGGACTCCTGAGTCCTGAGAGTGCGTGCTCCCAGTCCTTGGACCTTGGTGCTCCTTCTAATCCTCGAATGCTGACCATCCAAAGTTGGAGCTGATGTGTAAATGCCGTCATAATGCTCGTACCGACGTCAGCTTGACAGCTTTTCCCAGCCCCGAATTGTAGGCGTGGCACGTGTCCGACCAAAGGATCAGATGGCTAGGGAAAGGAGGCAAAGGCAGGGGGAAGTAGCAGGTGAGGATGAAGGCAACACACACACACACACACACACACACGAGTTTTCATGGCGGCTTATTAGTATGCAGCTGTGCTCGCCTTTCGGGTCCAAAGAATGGGATTTTCCAGCCTCTCCATGAACGAGCGTGTGTGTTGGTGCATTTCCCTGGTTGAAAATGCGTGTTCGTGTCTTGATTCAGTTTGCCTTAATTAATTGCCTACGCTATTTGCTGGGAAAATCCCGAAACAGTGCTTCAAATTAACCTTTACATGTGTTGCCTGCGATGGCTGTTAATCTTCGATTGTTGGTGGCTTAGAAATTCACTCAATCCAACCTAATTTGGTATTAAGTATGCTATAAAAATCCTTAATATTATGTGTTTTTACCACGCAACAATTTAAAGCATTCACGTGTCAGTCAACATTTATGCATGCAATTTATCCGGAGGCCGCAAAAAACCCTCAGACCAATTTGCTAGATGCTTTCGTGAAAAAAACCGGAAAGCGCACAAGAAAAACCCGCAGGTCGCACTTTGCAGTTCAGATTTCGCAGAATTCGCAATTTTTGATTACATTTCAATCCCATCCAGCCACGAAAACCGAGGCGAAATATCTGTAAAACATAGAACATGCTCTCGAAAAGTATGTTGTGCGAAAAGCGAGGTCGAGGGCCGAAAGCCAAGCGGAAAAATGCAGCTAGAAAATATCTATCAAAATTAAATTGCAATTGAAATCGCGTTCACATTCGCACTCGCAGAGGGAATGGAAAATCGAGATGAAATGTTGTTATTTCGCAAGTGATTTTAATGCAGTGACTGTGACACTGCCGTTGTGATTGCGAGTTGATTTGTAACTTGATTTATGCAATTTGCTGCCCGAGAGTGGAAAAATATTTCCCAGCTTTCGTTTTCGGGTATTCGGTTATCATTTCAATTTGTTATTCAGTCGGGAGCAGCCTAATCTCATATAGGAATACGCAACATGGGGGGGAAACTGAATTTCCTGACTTGATTGGGTTGCCATTGGATTGAAGGGTGATATCTGATGGGTGATTGATGTCTGTGTGGGTTTGTTTACTTTCGAATGATGCTATTTTCAGCCCCAAATTCTTGGAATTTTTTTAAGAGAAGTCTGGATACTGTAAACTTTAATTAAGATATTGAAAGTAAAGAAAATTTTATATTTTTTAGAACTTGTTTAAGTGTTTCTTCATTTTGATCTCCCTACCCCATTTGGAAAACATTTAGAAAACATTTGCAATAGTTCAGATCCCCTGATGCTCTCCTTCCGTTATTATCTTCTTTTAGCAACTTTTGTCGGATGCGCTTTTCCCCCGCATTTTCCTCCCTTCCTCTGTCATTTCCCAGCTCAGCTGAGCTCACGTAATCAAGCTGCTCATTTCCCCAGTCACCAGTAACAAATCCTTCAGCTGACATTTCCCTTTTTAAAACTGCTTAACTTACTGCTTCGGTTACGGAGTGTAGCTGCACTGCCCCTGTCCCATTTTCCGCCCACTTTTCCCCCATTTTCCCACTGGTGGGTCTCCTAGCATCACAGCTCATTAATCAACTGGCGGTGAAGTTGCTGGCTGCCGTTTTTGCTCGCCCATCGTGTTGACGTGCACCTCGAAAATGTCACTTTCTTGGGCATGGAATTTCCCAACACCCCCCGTCCATCGGTGAAACTTTGGTTTTTGGTTGATTAATTGTTTAGTTAGTGATTAGGGAGAAATGGTGACCGCAGTTGGTCCGAAGCGAGGAGCCTTTAAGTTTGCGTCCAATTAAAATCGTTCACGAAGCGCGGCAAAAACGCGCGCCCACAAGATAAGGCACACGCGATTTTAGTCGCGGTCTCCTTATTTGTTTTGCGGTCTAAGTGAAAACCGTCAACCAGCTTTATTGCCACTCCAGTTGACGGTTTTGTTTTTCTCATTCCCGATCATCTTTTATTTTTTTAAACATTGTTATGCCCCGGCAAACACTTGAGCACACACATTTTTCGACTCTTGTCTAAAATGCAGCTTCCAGTTTGCGTCCTGCCATGCATTTTAGCCTCCTTTCTCCTTCTTTCGCCCCATTGAGTATTTTTTCAAGAACAATTCCTTTCACGTATGAGTGTGTGCGTGTCTATTTTTTTTGCGAATTTTTCTGCATACTACTGCTGTGCAAGTTTTCATCATCGTCAAAATGGAAAGCGTCGTCATAAGAGTTCCGTTGTCTCATGGATCAGCTTCGCCACCCTCTTTTCACCAAGAATATTCTATTGTCAAAGTTTTCAGTGGGCTGTACTTAATTTTCAAATGAGTTCTCATGCTTATCCTTAAATGCATCAAGATAAACTTGGTTCAACATCGGTAAATAAAATGAAATAATTTGCATTTTTAAAAGTCTAAAACCTAAAAATATGCATAATATAATTTTCTCATTTTAAAACTATATATTGTCAAAAAAAAATATTTGCAAAATACAATTCCTTTCCGTTTCCGTTTCAGTGAGCGTTAGTTGAGTTTTCCCACACTCTCTTTTTTGTTGCCAAAAGTTTGTTTTTATTATCTGACTTAACTCCCAGCATATTAAATAATTTTTACTTTCATTTTCTTGGGGCTGTCAGAAGAGGGAAAACGTGGAAAACACTTTGCCGTCATTCATGTTTGTTCATGTTGAGCGTAAGAAAAGTTTTTCACACAATTAAGTTGAGCAAAATGCTGCTGCGGCAGACCCGAAATTGAAAGAAGTCGTCGCCAGGACCTCAAAATTTAGCTGCAGCTGCTGCTCCTGACTGTTGTTGTTTGTTGTTGCACCAACAGAAAATTGAAATAAAACTTGTCTGCCGAGAATCCGTTCCCATATTTTGTGTGGCGTAAGTTTTTATTTCGTTTAGGAAGCCTGAATTAAAGTTTAGAAAAGGTGAAGTGTTATTATGTTTAGCCAAAAATATTAGAACAATAAAAGAGAAATCTTTTGTAAGCTAAGAAAAAATAAACTTAGAAAATATATTTAAAGAGCGTATGAACTTATTTTTGAAACATTTTATTAAATACATTTTATTTTTAAAAATATATTTCTTAAAAAAAATACTTTTTTCCACGTTTTTGAAAGCTTTTTTTGTACTTGGTGAGTTTATTACACTTAACAAGAGAATCGTAAAATTTAAAAAAAATCAAAGCCACGCAGCCAACAATAAGAGGGAATTATTTTAAGAGTTTAAAATCTCTGCCACTTTATAAAACTACTCTGATTGTTAACCATCCCATCCTTCATTTAATTTCATTTTAAATGCACTTGAAACGATTAGGAAAATATTCGACCTTTCCTCAAACACTCCAACGTTTTGTTCTGTTATCGCCGACGTGAAATCATCGTAAAAGTACAAAATGGTAACCCAAAGGTACGGAAACAAGTGAAACCCAAAATGACTTGGCCGAAATGGCATTGTTATTTGTGGGTTTGTCTGTTTACATTGATTGCTGGCCGAGATACAATAGCGAGAACGAACGAGTTTCAGTACTACAGTACATAATGCATATATTTGTAGCCTTTGTATCCTGTTTTGGGGTGAAATATATATACAGGGATCCTACCTGAGAACCGGACTCGGCGAGAGGTCCATTGTGCTAGGTCAGGCATCAACGTTAATCCAATTAGTTAGACAATGCCCGTTGGAATTCGGTCTTTGGTATTGGGATCTCTCGGGTCTCGTGCGGATCGAATTTTGTGAATACGCCCACGTCAGCCTTCTAATCTGGTCCGCCATTTGTTGATGCACTTAATTAGATGGGTGGAGGAACTGGCTCTGGCTGGCAGGAACTGAGAGTATTTGGTTTGGAGCCTTTCAATTGCTGGCGCTTTGGCACGTCTGCAGCCCGATGATTATAGAAATATGTCGAGAATAATCTCGAAAATAAGCTTTGACTAAGAAGCCGCACGTTGCCATCGTTAGGCCGGCCATTAACTGGAATTGGCTCAAATTGTTTATGGAAAATGCACACACGTAGACAGACAAAGGACTCAGCTCCCTCATCGCAACACAAACGCATTTCAGCCGGCCAGCAAATTATAATGTTTATGGCAGATGGAGATAGTGGGATTCACAACATTATTGGCTTCTGTTGGTGCAAAGGGGCATTGTATTCCGAAGATAGCAGCTTCAGCTGGTGAAAACTTCGGAAAATTCCTTGATTCTGGTGTCTGATTTCAATGGAAGTAAGCTAATTAATGACTTCAGAGAGATTAGGATTTTGTGCATCATACTAAAGCTTGCAGCTCAGTTAATTAGGCCATAAAATTATTGTATTAATATAATTCAAATGATGGGGAAATTTCTAAAATAGAATGGCAATTTAAACTGCCTTTATAATTGTCAAAGATAATTTTGGTTATAAAAGTACTGAAATTTTTTTGCCATTAAAAGAATTTGACTTGATTTAATACTAAAAAACACTTAAAAAACATACTGATGTAACTAGCGAATTTTCTCTAAAAGGCGGAACTTTTTAAGAAGTTTTTTTATGGCTGATGAAGTAAGCTTCTTAAAAATCATTAAGAAGTTATCTCATTTCGCTTCATTAATGGCATCTGCTAACCTCTTATGTCAGGGCTATAAAATCAGCGGGGCTTTGCTTAGACTTCTTCTGGTTCTATTACCCGGTAGAAAATGAGACCCCTCACTATTCTTCCTTTCTCCTTCTCTGTTTTCCTAAAGATAGATGCATTTCTATTTCTGTGCTCCACACGCAACCTGCTCCCCGACGACTTGTTTTTCCCACCCCTCCAACTGGAAAATCTCCTTGGCTAATTGCAGCTTCAACGCCTTTCAACACGCTGCAAATGCCGCTTTAATAGCCTCCTCCCGCCTGGGATTGCCCCCGCTTTTCATCGGTTTTCCCCTTAAACGCTTCCTGCTTCTTGGAGTATGCAAACTATGTCATTGGGTCTTCTGGTATTTTTTTTTGGGGAATCGGAAAATCTCGAAATGCTGCTGCCTTTTCAGCTCGTGTTTGCTTTTATTGTATTTTCTTGTTAGCTATTTACATTTTCCGCCGCTGCATTTTCCATTGAAAATTTCTTGCAGCTTCTCGGGAACCTGGCAACTCGTTAAAAATACCCACTTTGGAATCTACATCTCCCAATCTTAATTTTATCTCCGCACACCTTTCACCTTTCTAACTTTACTCCTATGGAGAAAGGGGCGTGGCAGCTCAGCCGTGAGATTTATGCAAATTCTTCGTCGCGTTGGCAATCGATTAACTCCTTTAGTTTGTGCATGAATGATCAATTAAATGCAATCTGTACTTCACTTAAAGTCACCTAAATAATAAATTTTAAATCTATAAGTAAATAAATAGTCATTATGTTTATTACCATGATATATTCAAAAAAATTTAAGATAATTTAAATACTCGAAGCATAATAAAACATGTAATTAGGAATCCTGAGACTTTGCAGAACAATTAGCTTGTTATCAACACGAATGTATTTAATAAATATTTAATGATGTTCTAACGTTTATGCCTAAACACCCCTACACTACTACAACGCACTGTCCTCACATGTCAGGCACTGACCTTTGACTACAGGAACTTTTGGACGGCCTTCAAAACAAAAGCCAACGACAAACAGATGTCATTTGATGATGACAAATATTTGAATGTCTCTCCCTCCCTTTCTCTATCTAGCAATCTGTCTCACTCTGTTGCCATCTCTGTCTGTGACCCCGGGGGGCAACCGGAAATTGCGCTGCTCTTTAACTGGGGTTAGGTACCCTTTTTTTTTGTTTTTTGGTTAGGGTTTTTGGCCTTGGGCCCTGGCAGTTTTATCTTGAGTCAATTTGCTTTTCCCCTCATCATTTTCAGGCTAAGCGGTTTAGGGCAATGAAAAGTTTTTCGCCCCGGAAAAACGCAGGGAAAAGTGTCATAGATCAGCATTGTTGGTGGGCAAACTATTTTCAATAATTACCAGGAAGTGGCTGTCAGATAGTGAGAATCTTTGACAGACCCCTGGTTATGGAGGAGCTCATCTCAATTAGGGGATGACTTTGTTCTCGATTTGGCTTCGATTTTGAATTGAGTTATCCCTCCTCCTTTGTGAATCCTCCCTATCAATTTCAAATTTGGTTTTTATGATTTCGGTGGCGTCTCATTTCTCATGCCATTCCTCGTTTGCGGTTCCCTCTGCCTCATTTGCATTTTGTATTGAATTCGATTTCATTTCTTTCGGCAGCTGCTGCCCCCTGCAATTCCCATTCTCCTCGCAAACCGAATGGCAACTTAGGCAAATTGAATGCGGTAAATGTGAATTGGAATAAAAAAAAGAATGTTGCAAAGTAAAACAAAAGCTAATGCCAAGGGCAATGTGGAACAGCCATCCTTCGATGGAAAATGATTCTGCCAACGATTTCATTTGGCTATAAATATAGCCCCCGATCCATTACACAATAGGAGCCGCAGCTAATGGAACAGACTCCCCTTTTACCTTTGGGTTTTCCTTTTCTGCCGGCCTGTCTACGTGGATTCATTTTAATTAGCGGCTACAGAAAACATTAAATGAAAATGCAGTTGGCGCCTCATCGTGAGAAAAACGGCAAAGCGGCCGGGGCAAAAAATAAAAGGCAAGGAACAGGTATGGAGAAAGTACGCCCTAAGAACCGAACCGGTATATACTCTTAAAACTGATATTTTACGAAAACGTAAAACTGATTTAAAATTTGTTAATGGTAATATTATTAGCTACTGAAAAGAAAAAACTATTTTTGTCGCAAAACCAATATTTGTTTATTCCCTAAACGAAATACTGTTCTGACCAATATATATTAATTTTTTGTTTTTTAAGTTTATTAGAATAGTTTAATATAAAAAATTTTAAAAATATTAAGTTGAACTAAACGCTTTTCTTTTTACATAATGTTTTAAGAAATTTTAAGCTTGCATAAAGAATTAATAATACCCTAACTGTTCAATGAAATAACTAATTATAGTTAAATGTCAGCCACAATTACGATATAACTCTGGGAGAGTTATATTTTTAGTGTATTACAAATAATGAAGTGTAAAAAAATGTGCGGCTGCTTTCACCAGTCCCCGAAGCACAACAAAATCAGCACACGAGGTTCGCTGTGTAAAAGGGGATTGGGTGGGGCATCCTCGCCTGGGTGGGCTTCATGGTGTTTTTGTTGGAGCTGCCGCCGCCACCACTGCTGTATGTGAAACATAATAATTTGTAAACATTTATCAATTATGCAGCAACAGCAGGAGCGGAGCAATAACATGGTTGGTATTGCCATAGCTGCCCCTCGCGCCCAAAGCTCTTCTAGCCGTGGCCAACTGGCCACATAAATTTCCACGCCGGCCGCCATCTCCACTCAGTGGGGTTCCCCCTTTCAGAGAGATTGCACTCAGCGAAATCGACGATAGTTGGAAACATTTGTCTGAAGTTGATTGAGGAATAATACCTCTTAAAGTATATCATTAAATTTCTTCCGTTTCTTATGGGAGTCAAAATAATCTAAAATGTAATAAAAAAGCATAACTAAAGTTTTAACTTTACTGCATTTACATTACAATTTTCTCAGTGCAGATGAGCGGGGAGTTTTCTGAAGAGGCAATAGTGGGCTGCGCATTCCAGGGGCGTTTTTCGGCTTTGACTTTGGCGGTTTTCTGGCCTGGGCGTTGATTCGCCTGACCAAACATGCAATTAAGTGCAAGTGGGCAACACCTCTGCCACGGCCTCATCGTCATCATCATGATACTCCGGGGGGTGGGCAGCTGGACAGGTGAATTCTGAGGATTATAATGCGTGCCCGCAGCTCGCCAGCTGGAATGCCCTTGTGGAGCCCATCAATCATCCAGCAGGCCCACTTGCTGACAACAACAACGGCGAAAAGTGCATCGCACAATGGGTGGGTCATCATCAACGTGACCGAGACCTAATCCCAGGCATCTGCCAAAGCGGCAGGTGCCAAAATCCCAGAGTGTCGAGGTGCCAAGTGCCAAGACCCAAAACCCAAGTCCTCAGGGTATTCCAAGGACCTAAAGACGACCTATCAGGCTGGGTGACAATGGCATGTCTGAGCTAATTCCAGTGAATTATGGTGCGTGCTAGGCCCAGGAAATATTTTAGGCCAGTAAGGGAAGCGGTTTAAAAGTTGAAAGTATCAGATTCTTATTAAACATATGTCAGGGCGAATTGTTCTTGGTGCTTTAATCATACAAAAGAAAAGTATGTCAATTTGTTGCAATGCCTGAATATTACAACTTTTTTTTTTAAATTAAATTATTTTGGGTAGAAATTTAGTTCGTTATAATTAAATGTTTTTTATAATTGATAATTTTTAATTATTTACCAATGCAATATTTTCAGAGTTCTGGAACTTGATTACATCTTATAATTAAATGGGTATATTATAAAAAAAAGAGTTAAAAAAATGAAAAATTTCCTTATTAGCATTGCAGGGCCCGAAGTAATTATTAGCAATTGATTTTGTAATTTTTCAGGTCGGGTTGATTGCACTTTAATGGTAGCACCTACTTATCTGAAGAACTAATTAACCCATGCACATCAAAGACTGCACGAAAACCATTATTTCCCGCTGCTCGAGAATGTTAATCTTGCTCAAAGGAACTAGTGTAATAGAATTAGTTGAACAAACAATCAAAAAGTGCAATTTTAATCGAGTTGCCCACGGTGGGAGCGTGTTGCAGATGCAGCGGCAACATGTTGCAGGTTGCTGCTGCACCCACACGTGCGCACCCGCAGTGGGTGGGGGAGAGAATGGGTGCGGGTTTCTCTCTGGCTCTCCATCGCGACTCTCTGTTTATGCCGGCCAGCTGTTTTCTGTTTACCATCCACACGGCAGAAATGAGGGGAAATGTTGCTAGTGTAAAGGCCGGAGCAACAAATGTTGCAGTCGTTTTCTCGTTTTTCGAAAATTTTCAGCATTCAACGGTCTATCATTCTGGTCGTCGGTTCGTTCGCTATCTCGAGTGTCGCTTGTGGGCCTGTGTGTATCTGTATGTGCGTTGCTCACTTGTATCCGAGTATTCGGTATCGGTATCCGAGTATCTTTGTGGATTGTGAAATGGTCAACAGGCAGCACGCGTGTTTTTGAGTTTTCCCCGCACAACATCTTGAACTTGCTCCAAAAAAAACAGAGGAAAAAAATTACTTGGCATTTGGCAATCAATTGTTTGTCTAGCCGATTTCCTTTGCGTCTGTGTGCCAGTATTCTCTTGGCCTCCAATTAAAGCCAAATGATTCACAAAGCGGCTTTTTTCATTCACAAAAAATGCGTGACACACTTTTCGGTTAGCTTATGATTTATGCCACGCTTGTCACATTAACAACAAGCGCAAAATGTTTTAGACAAGCCACAAAAATCTCCGAGATTCTGTGGAAATATTTCAACATTTTTTAAAAGAGTCGGTTTGGTGAAGCATAGAAAAAATTACGAGAAATGTAAAACAATTAATTAGAAAACCCCTAATTAATTAGAGCAGCCGCAATTAATTTAAAAACTAAAAGAAAAGGATCGCGGCACCGTTTGTTAAGTGGAGTGTAGAAAACAATACCAAAAAAAGAAAAAGAAGTGTAAAGCGATCGAAGAAAAAGTGCTGAAACAAAATGCAGCTAAATACCCTGCAGCTAGCCTTGATTTTCCTCAACTTCGTACGGCTAGAGGCCCAGGCTAATGTTCAGAATAATGGCTGGCAGAAAGTGTTGTCTGATGACTTCAGACGAGAACGTGATAAAAGTTCAGCCAGAACGCGCAAGATTCCGCAGGAGGAATTGCGGCTAAGACACGAGCAACATCATCTGCGGCAGCAGCAACATCAGATGGCGTGGGAGCAGCAGTTGCAACTGCAACTGCAGCAGCATCTGCAAGAGCAGCAGCAACAGCAAGAGGAACCTCACAGCCGGCCAGTGCGTCATCATCAGCATAAATCTCAGCCCAGGGAACTGGCCAAGAAGCCCATTAGACAGGCACCGCGTTTTGCCGATGACAAGGCCAAGATTTTGGACTCCCAGCGCAGACTGCAGTACAACGAGTACGATAACGAAGATCTCGAGTTGCACACCATCCAAACCGACGGCGATGAGGGGACGATGGGGACCTTCTCCCCGCGGCAATGGCAGCAAATCGAAATTGCACATCGGCGGCAGAAGGAGCAACATCAATTGCAGTTGCTGGCGCAGCGACAACAGCAGCGACAACTGCTGACAACGACAGCGACATCGACGGAACCCAATGATGCCAAATCGGAGGATAATGATGTGAGTGAATCCGCGGGGACTCGATTTAATGGGTTAGACACAAAACAGGAAGTTATTTGGGCAGCAAAGAAGGATTCTCGGGAATCTCAGCGTGCTTGGTATTTTTGCAATTTAAAAAACTTTTTGCGATTTTAATAGCCCTTATTGTCCATTAATGCCTCTGCATTCAAAATATGAGCGTTTATCAAAGAAAAACATACATTTAAATACGTAATCAGCTGAATAAATTAAAAAAAAAGAACATAAATAATGTCTGAATATAAATATGTTGTTTCCTTGATTAAAGCAATTTGGTTCTTATAAACTGAATAAATGAGTTGCTATAGCCATAAGTTTAAGATTGCATTATATAATACAGAATAATAATCAATAAATGCCAACCTGGCTTATGGCTTTTCAAAATCAGAGCTAATTAATAGCAACAAACATTCCACTTAAGATAATAAGTAAACTCTACCTACGAGATCAATACTTTAATTGGACAATGAAAACCCATAGGTTTATTCAACAGATTTGATTTGCAATGCATGCACAACAACAATATTTGTATAATTTGATTACTGCTGAATGCAATAAATCGCTTTGCTGACAACATGAGACAGGTTGACATTATTTAACTTTGCCCAGATTTTTTCATGTATATATGTAAATTCTTACTAGGTTAGAATTGGCCAAGCAATTTGCACTTTTCATTTCAATTAGAGAACCTCGATTCGGATTCCTCACCCCCATTACATTTCATTTGATTTCTTTTTGTCTTAGTACCCGCAGAATTTGCCACTTGGCATACAAATTAATTTGTTTTAATTGTGACTGCACGGCACGTTCCTTTCAGATCGCTTCGAGTCGATTAGGCTGTTTTTTGTGATTATTAATTGCCCTGGGTAATTGGTCAGATACAATTGAGATTTATGCGATCGAATGTTGAGCAATGCAAAGTGTTTACCAATGCGTATTAATTGCAAAATGTGTACGATCTGGGAATCTTCCCCTCATTTCTCAGTTTTCCCTGGAATATTCCAGCAGTTAGCAACCAAATGATCATAAGATTGGAATTTTTTATTTAGTAACTATTTTTAAGAATTTTCGGGCGACATTGAGAGAACTTGTGTGGTTATCGAAGAATGTCTTTTGAACTAAAATGGTATTGTGTCTAAACCAGAAAAGTACATATATACAATACAATTTACCATTAATTTTATCATATAAAAAACATTAAAGCATAAACAATTTATGCGTATTTTCATAAAATAAGTCATAATATGTATAAATCCATAAATTAGTTTTGGGGATTATATTTTCTAATATGTTTCCATATATGTATACATAAATTTCACCTGAAGTACTTTTCTAGTCTAAACAGTAATTAATGACTAGTCCATTATCTGCATAAACAACAAATGCATTCTAATAACTTACTAATAGTTTCGGAAAGATTTACATTTGAAATTATTAGCATACTATTTAGTATTTATGTATCGCTAAGCTTTAACATTTTCAAATTCCTTTTTTTTTGATTTCCTATTCTGATTTAACGATGTGCTAACTCACATTTAGGGCATAAACAATTATGGCATCTAATTATAAAAGCGAGTGTGGGACTTCTTTTATCTCAGACTTTTCGATTCCCTGGCCTTTCCAAAGTACTTAAATTTACTCTTCCTTACTTCACTGAATCTTCTATGTATTTCTCGATTTTCTTCTGTTTTCCCACCCACTTTTATTTGGCGCCTTTTGCTTAAACATCCAGCAGTCAGTTTTATTTGCTTTTCAAATCGATTCCTAACACTTTCACTTCTCTAACGTACTCCCCATTTCCCTGGCACTTTTCCTCATCCCCTTGGCTTTTCCTGTGTGGTTGCTGTAACTTTTGCAATCAGTCTATTAGCTCGAATTCGTTCTGCTTCACTGGCGGCACCCATTCCACCTCCCACGGCCTTCCCCCCGGATTTTCCCCCACCACCATTGGATTTTCCTCGGGAGCCACTTCAAACATTTTGGCGGGCGTAAACAAACGCAGCTGCAGCTTCTGTGGGGAAAATTGGAGGCACTGCCTCTTGCACATTCAATTAATTCAAAGCATTAAAACAATTAAACGTTTGTGGCTTCATTGACTTGGCCCCCTTTGCCACGCCCCTGTTTGCCAAATGCAGGCCCCACAAACGCCCCCTCTCCCTCGCTGTGTGACCCAATTTTCACACAAATTAGTGAAGCTAATTTTTAATGATGATTTTTTTTGGTTCAGCCACTTTACTCGGCATTTTTCATAATTTCCACTACCAGTAATATTTTATTTTTAGGAAATTTATTTTGTGGCCACCCCTTTTCAGAGCAACACTTTTTTGGCCCGACAAGTGCAATTGAAATAAACATGGAAAAATAAGAAAAATCTGCTCTATTTTTGAGGAAAGCTGGAACTTTTTTAGAGAGTGGTTGGGATGGAAATGAAGCAGGGAGTTGGAATCACTTTTTTGGGTGAAGTGGCTAGGATTTCACAGATTCCCTTGCGCCATGCGTTTTAACTCATTTGCACCTAATTGTCATGCAAAAGTGAGCGAGAAATGCAATGGAGAAAATGAAATGAAAAAGTAGAACAAAAGGAATGTAAAAAGACAGGGAAAAAATGTAAAACAATTTTAAAAAAATGCTTCGTGTAAACCCTGTTCCCGGCAACTGCGGTTACTATCTTGGAGATACACTATCCATTGTTCTTAAAACCAAAGAAAATCCAACCCCTAAAAACCCCCAAAGTCCCACCCATTTTTTTTAACACCAAATTTGTTGACTTAATCTGCATTTTGTATTTGCATTGCATGCTTTTTACATTTTTATTCAGCTGGTCAGCGAAAAGCTTTGCAAAAGAAAGAAAAGAAAACTCAGCATGGCTCCAATTCTGTGTCAGGATTTTTCCCTTGGGAAAGGAAAATAAGTGCGATATACAGAAGGAGAGCGAAATGCAATGCTAGAACTTTATGAGAGATCTTAAATAGTTTTCAAGTTTGCATTATAACGTGTATGGTTAATTGGTAATGGTAATTGGTATTGTTTATACGCAATTTTTATGTTTACACTTTATTCCTAGTTAATTGGGGAAATTTAATAATTATATTATACAATATTGTTTTGGCGTACCTTTTTGTAAAATATATTACTGTAAGTTTATCTAAATAAAAATAGTTTTTACTGTCTGTAAAAGTAACTTATTGGATTAACATTTAATTATAAATTAAGGTTTTACAGAAGCCCCTATTTAATGCAGGGTCGTCTATCATCTTTTGACTGAAAAGGTTTTCCCACTCCCTTCCCATTTTGAGAAAGCATCCTTTTGTAGTCGTGCTAATTTTTTGTCACCTTAAGTACAACAAAAAGAACCCCCTTTTGGGGATCCTCCCTTTATTTGCCTGCATTCTCCCTTTTGTTAAATAGTCGGCTTGTTTTTTGTGGCGCCTCATTTCGCACATTTTCCTTGCTTTTCTCCATTTTCCCTGCCATTGTATTGTGCCCAGCTGTCCAGCTTTTCAGCGACTAAACAAAGCGAAAAACCCCCATCCCCTATATACGCATTTTCCCAGCATAGCATTAGTTTTCCCACAGGTTTTTCCTCTGCAGCTCCTCCTTTCTTATTTATGCATTCCGTTTTTCAGCGCAATATATATTTTTTCTTATTTCGTAGTCGTTTCTTTTTTAATTTTTTTACAGTTCTTCACCCAATTTTTGTGTTAGCATTGTAAATTGCATTTGTTTTTCGGTCTCGTTCTTTTCTCCACTTTTTTTAGCTCTTTCCTTTTTGCGTCTACAGCAGCCTGCATATTTTCCTATTTATTTCACTTGATGGTGGTTCTCTCTTCCACTGGAAATTCTGAGGATATTTTAAGAATAAGAAATATATAGCTTAAAAATTTCTTTTAAGATATTAATTGGAACTAAATATTTTAAATTGCCTAATTTATATTTTTACAAAGCATAGCCATTGATTGGTGTGTTACGAAATTAATTTAACATTAAAAAAAAATATTTTTTGTATTTGGTTTATTATTTATTCTGTTCTTCACTTCCGGTGGTTTGCCCACTTTTCTTTTTTCTTTCGGTTGTATATCGTTATTTGCATTTTGTCATCACTGCCCGCTTCTTTTTGCCTCCTCTCATTTTCCCTTTTACCCTCTGGTGTCCCTTGTGTCGCTTTAAGCGCTTTTATTACCCGCAATTTGCGCATTTTCACTTTTAGTTTTAATTAACTAAAAATTTGTGTGACGGTTACGCCCACCGCCCCATCGTTTTCCCACAAAAATTCGCCCGCGGCCTTAGCAACTTACCAACGTCCCTCCGACTCCGCTTTTCTTTTTTGATTTTCCATTTTTCTTATTTTGTGCTTGGCATGAACAGAATTAAATTTTTGTTTTTTCGCTATTTTATTTGCTGTCCTCATTTTTTTTTTTTGCTATTTTGCCCATTGCGCTCGCTTTGCATTTAATTTGTGTTTATGTTTTCCACACAATTTTATGCCATATTCTGTTGGTTTATTTTCTGGCACGCTTTTGTGTATTTTTTAGGTTTTGCTTACAATATTAATTATTCTCCAGTTGAGAAGGGGAAGTCCTGTTCAGTTGAGTTGCTTGTATTTATTGTGGAAGGGCTTCAAACAGTCTGGCCCAAAGTCCGCCCCTTTGCATTTCTCTATTCATTTTTCTCCGTTTCATATCAACGTGCAGAAGCCAATGATGGCCGAAATGTTTGCACTGCTTTTGGTCGGAATGCAAAGGCTTTGGATTTTAATATCTGCAAACTACAGTGAGTCCTTGGATATTATATTTGATTATTCTATATTATATCTGATTGATAAAATATATTAAAATCCAATGTTCTCGTTGATTTTTTAGATGATTTATTTTATCTAATTGTTGGATCTAAGTACGAAAAGAAAAATTATTTTTCAACGTATTTAGCAAGTGTTTACTGTACCTCTGCGCTGCCTTCCCACTTTGTGCTCTGCCATGTACACATAGTATCTTGTTGGCTTGTGGCTTTAATTAAACTGAACTTTCAGACACTTTGCCAAGACAACAACAGCCAACGAAGTTATATATCTCCCTCCCTCTGGCTTTTGTTCTGCAAACTAATTAAACATTGGAACTGCCTCAGCCCTATTCATATCCCCCCTTCAAGTTTTTACCACTATTAATTTATTTTAAATCGTTTTCGTTGTTCTCGTTTTTAACACTGCTTTCTTCTACTCCAATTACTGGGTGTCCCGTCTTCTTTTTTCTTGGACCTTTGGTGATTGATGACTCCTCCGAATTGGAGGTAACTTCATTTTGATTGCCTTGTCGAATTTGAGCGGCACCACTGACACATCATTTGTTTGGTGGTGTTTTGTTTTGCCGGCAATATCAATACAAGCCCCGAAAAATTCCCTCAATGCGATTGGCTTTTCAATTTTCCCCCATAAGATATAATACACACTTTTCTTTACCCTCCTTTGCCGGATTGGGCCATTAATCACGTCGGAGTCGCCTCAAATGTTGGTCTTTTCGGTTGTGTGGTCTTGACGTTTGCAACTCGCTTTGTAGGTCTTTCTTTGCTTTCTTCGTCAAAAAACACACACAAATTTATTATGGTCCACGCACCAATTGATTTGTGTTTACACATCTAAAACATCATCAAAATGTTGTTCAATAGCGAAGGGTTGGGTGGAAAAACAATGTACAATTTTTTTTTTAAATACTGTCATTGTCCGACCTCAAAAGCGGTGACATCAGACAAAGGGTTTCAAACATGAAGTAGATTTATACGAGGGCCCTTTACATAAGCTTTACAAATTAAGAGTAAGAAAAATTGTCAAAAGACGATTTTAAAATTATATTAATCATAATTAAACAAAATTAAGAATAATTCATACGTAGGATTTTAGCATTATTGCACTTCGATTTGGCTTAAACAATTATGCAAAAAGAAAGTAATTCAATTTAAAAATCATTTTAATATTCATCAAATTCGAATAAACAATTGCCTTGCTTTAATTAGCTTATTAATTATCCCAATGTTGTCTTAATAAACAAGTCACTACGTATAAGACAAGCGATTTATAATTAAAGGTAATAAATTAATAAGTTGTTATTGATATTAATGGTTTCATAATTACTTGGGACTTCCGCTGCTCCAAAAACTTTTTATTTTTAGGATTTGTTTACTTAGGAAAAATATTAATATTGGATCTGTGAGAATCTTTTTTCTGTTTTGTTTACCTTAGTCTGTGAATTCCACCTTGAAACAAGAACATTCCATTTGTATGGACTTGAGTTCAACGGCCCAAGGTCCTCATTCCTTTTTTATTTCCATTTCGATGCATTTACTGCAGTGCAGCAGCTGTTTCCAAGTGCAAGTGGCACTTTTTACTTGCAATAAACACTTGAGGTGAAAAAACCAATTGTACTTCCCCAGAAATTATAAACAAAGCTATTTGACCGGATAAACAACAGAAGCGAGAAATCCGAGCCAGTAATCGAAAAGCCAGAAACAAGAATAGAAGATTTTCCCCACCCAAAAAAGAAAAAAAATCAAAAAGGTCTCAAACAAAAAAGAAAAACTTCACCCAGAAAATGTGAGAAAAAATCTTTTGGCAAGCCATTAAATATGCCGAGCTGGCGATTGCTCTCCGAATGTTCCAACCGAGTGCAAATCAGTGCTGCCATCACTCAGCTTGAAAAACCGGACAGAAAAGCCAAAAAAAACAGGGAAAAAGAGGACAAAAAAATTTAAAAAAGGACAAAAAAAGGACAAAAGTAAATGCGCCTCCATTTTTCTGTTTTTACCAAAGGGTGATATATTTACTTAATATAAATGGATTTTATATTAAATTCAATTATGTAATGATCTATTGCGCCCGACTCACAACCTTCTTCGTTTGATCATTTTACCATGGTCAATTTTTGTGCGTATACGTAATAATCTAAAATTATTAAAATAATAAAAGCATTTCAAGTAACTATATTGGTAATACAAAAAAATGCAATATCTGCGTCAAACCCGAATAAGAGTCGTTCAAATATGAAATGTTTTTCTGACAAAAAGGCTGAGAGTAAAAATTGAGAACTTTTTAAAGTGTTTTCCTCTTTTTTTGCTACAGCAAAAATCGTACTATAAAGAAAGTCCATCGACTGCATTACATCTCTTTGATAATTTGTAAAAATAATTATTTTTAAAGTGCCGAACTTTATAAAATAATGGTTAAAACGGCGTTTTAGCATATAAAAGCAGGTTTATACACTTTCGACTAGCAAAAATAACACTCAAAACCTTATCTTTGAAAAAAGGACAGATTTCCGGATAGGGGATGTTTGAATTTTTTTCCGGATAAAGTCGTTAAAAAAGGGACAGATCTGTCCGGAAAGAGGACAAAATGGCAGCACTGGTGCAAATGTCTCAATCACCGAGCAAAAGTTAATGAAGCCCAACAATGCGCATGTTGAGCAACCAAATGAAGCCAATCGAGAATCGAGACATCATTCATAGCCGAGGGTTCTCCAATTCATCTGCTTGAGGGGACAAATTCGAGAAAAAATTCAAAGAATTTCCTGGGTCAAGTCTAATGCAAATTCGAATAAGGTAGCTGACTTGGAAAGTAATATTATTAATGAGATTAGGCGAAAAGTTGCCGATTATGGAATGATGAATTGAAAGAATTAATATTCTTGGTGTTTATTTAAAAAGATTAAGCTACAATCAATAAGAAAATAAACTAGATGCCCAATAAGGAAACAAAAGGAATATAATCTCTATAAATCAGGATACCTTCTTAATAAATTGTATTTATTGCGTACAAACAAAGGTTTAATTTATTAAAATGCTATTAATCAATAGAATTGTCGGTACCCCGAAATTTCCAGAAATTCGTTGAGTTCCCATTTTGAGGTAAGTTATCCCCACCCTAACTTCTCCAAAGACTAAACAAAACTGTGCGGTGACAAGTTGCCCTTCTCTTAATGCCATTGGATTTGGTTATTGAATTTCTGGGGAAATTTAATTGACTACCGAAAAGCGACATAAACGAAAAATGAAAATTGAGGCCCTCGTCAAATCTTTCGACTGACATAAACTGATTGAAAATGCGGGCGGTCGAATCGGTCGAAAGAGAAAGGGAGAGAGTGGGAAACAATGTTTGACTTGCCAACGGCGATTCACAGATTGCATCCGAGAGATACGCAGATACTCGGTTACTGGATACTGGATGCTGGGATGAATGGGGAGCGAATGCCCCTACAGTGAAGTGGCAATTGCCAAGTGCACACGCATTGAGTCATTCAGTCAGACAGGCATTCCAGCAGTCAGTCATTCCGGCAGTCTGCCGTTTAGTCAACCGCACAATGTTGCCTTCTAACGAATCAACTAAGAAAGATACTATCTGCAAGATACTTTCGTATGCAGTGCAGCTAACTGAATTTATGTCTGGTGCAAAAAGCGAAACAGAACCAGATAGTGATGATGATCCAGCAGATGACTAACTGACAGGCCGTTGATGGGTGGCCTGCACTGAACTCTCCACCACATGTTGACTTCTTGTCTTGTTTCTGTCAGATAAACTTGTTATTTTTGCCTTGTGGATTTTTCTCTATTCCTGCTCTTGGCGCCTAGTTCGTGCTTTTAATTCTCGGCTTAATTAAATCATCGGGCCAAGTCGCCCCGCAGCAATTTGTGGGTCATATTTCGGCCAAATTTATGACAGCTTCGTTTCTGACTTGTGCTAAGTAGAACCAACCATAAATTTCAGACAGACTTCAGAGTGCCACGAGCAGGTTGAGTTCAAGTTGGAGTTTTCAACTCGAATCGCCAAAGTGGCTGAGTGGATTTCGTTGAGGGGGTTAAGTAACCCATAAATGTCAGGAAAATCTCGTAAAGTTTGGAATGTATGGGGTGCAAATTCAATGGATTGGAAGTAGACTAAAAATCAACAAACAAAATAAGTAGATAAAGTAATAAATACAATTTTAGAAACTAAGTTTTCTTCGAATGTATAAAACACATTTGCCTTATTACAGAGGATCTGGATAGGGAATAAACTGTACCCCATAAAAATACAATTTTTTATACCCATTTAATTTAATAATAATTAAATTCCCGAAAACTTTCTCCAGGGAATGTCAGTCTAATTTATTAACCCTATTCTATCAATTATGATTCAGACTGAAAATCGGTTTACTGCTCTATCAAATTTCATATCTTTCACGATCTTTGACCCATTTTCCAACTCCACTATAAGCTCCATAAAAACGCATTTATATCCACAACTATTACTTATCTAATAAACGGTAATAAAAGCCCTCACTTTCATGCTTAGCCACAGAAGTCAAACGATCACATAAAAGATGTCAAATAATAGAAAATGTCAACTAGTGTTGTGACCCAAAGTGAAAATTGTTTTTATTATCGCTAGTAAAATTGGAATATAATTTTTCCTGGCCATTAAAGGCATATAAAAAACTGGCCAAGATTAGAGGTTTTTCGTCTTTTGAATGCCAATGGTCAGCGTGCGTGTTTCATGTGATGGTCGACCACAAATTGCTTAATTGGGTCTGAAAGGGGGGAGATTTCAGGGGGGATTGGGAATGGGTTTGGGACTGGGAGTGGCACCGAGTGGCCACCGTGTGCCATCAAATGCTGACAACTTGAAGTGTGTCACACACAGTGTCTTCAAACAAATTATAGACGGCGCTCGTAACTCTCCTCCCCTTTTAGTTCCAGCAAAGAGTTTTCCCGCTTTTCCCTATTGCATGTCTGTAATGGAAATTGTCTCTTTTCCCGTCCCTCTCTTTAGTACTCCCTCTATGTTTTCGAGGCGCCACGTTAATTCACACTTAAAAAAATTACTGCAAACTATTTTTTTTTGTAAACTTTATTATTCCTTAACGACTAAGCGACCTAGCGACTAATGTTTTTTTTTTAATAAACAAGTACGATGTGTTTTTTGTTAATTTTTATTTATATTTTTAAGAATATCTTAAAAATGTTAACTACAATTTGTGATTATCTAAGTCTGAAAGAAAAATGAAGTTCTTATGACAGTTTATGTTAATATTAATATAAATGCATTTCAAAACAAGAGAGAACGCTATAGTCGGGTTGTTGTCCCGACTATCTAATACCCGTCACTCAGCTAAAGGGAGTGCGAACGCTGTGTCGGGTTGGTGTCCCGACTAATAATCGTAACTCAGCTAAAGGGAGTGCGAGGGAGATAGATATATAATTTTTGATTGCGTATAACTTTTTAATGAATGGTCCGATTTGAAAAATGTCTTCTACATTTCGATAGGTATAAATATACACAACAAAATTGCATTTATACTTCTCGGAAATCTTTAAAGATGAAGAAAGGGCGCAGGACCCATTTAAAAATCGTTAGTGGGCGATTGTGGGCGTTAGAGGGGGCGTGGCGCTCGGTTAAAATAAACTTGCGCTGCGTAGGAAGCCAAAGAATATGTGTGGGAAATCTCAACCTTCTAGCTTTTGTAGTTTCTGAGATCTCAGCGTTCATACAGACGGACAGACGGACAGACAGACAGACGGACAGACGGACAGACGGACAGACGGACATGGCTAGATCGACTCGGCTAGTGACCCTGATCAAGAATATATATACTTTATGGGGTCGGAAACGCTTCCTTCTGGCTGTTACATACTTTTGCACGAATCTAGTATACCCTTTTACTCTACGAGTAACGGGTATAAATATTTCTTAGAGTGCATAGAATGCATTTGGCATGAGCCAAGTGCTGCTCTCAAGCCATCTAATTGATCAAAGGAGTGGAATGGAGTGTACACGAGTTCAGAGTTCGTGCTTCGGTTTATGGTGATGAGATGAGTGTCGATATGTGGAGGTCAGCAGCTCCCATGATGATGAATTCCATGGCCTAAGTAGCTGTGGGACATGAACATCTTTCGAGTGGAATATCATTGACTTTTGATATGATAATAATAGGGTAGGGAATGAAAAATAATCGAGATCAGGGCTTATGGCGTGCAACTGTCATTGCTGTGATCTTTTTGTAGAAGGTTAGGGAATTTGACAGGAAGAGAAGACTACAATTATTATATTTTCCTGTATTAACCATAAATCATTTTTATTTATTTATCAAAAATTTAAACTTCACAACGCAAGTAAGGGCCATTTAAAGACACCAACAACCTTAAGAGATTTAAAGACCACCGTCTGTGTTACTATGGGAGATTTCACGACATTGAAGGGGATTTCCTCTCAAAGGCTCTACAAGATGAATGAAAATAAACAAAAAGCTGAAATAAAAGTGCCACATGCAGCACTTGTCACAAATCCGAGTTGAGCACAAATATTTTCAATCAATAGAAGTGGAAACGAAAATGAAATCAAACAGTGAGTGGGCACTGGAAAAGTTATGCACTCGTCCGATACATTTTGAAATAGATCCAATCGAAACAGAAAGTGGGCAATGCTAATTAGCGTTTGTCTGTTTGACCTTCCGTTTGGGGAGGGAAATTAATCGAGATTTATTGTCAGCCATTGGAAATACTCAATAAATTACGCGGTTCTCTCCAAAGGAAAACGTTTCTTGTGGGATCTTCATTGGTTTCTAATGAGTTTTACCTTGTTTTAAAGCGGCCCTGTTTGTTAATGGGTATTTAAATCAATTAGTGGGAGACACAAATTTAGGAAGGAAAAAGATTGCGTTTTGTTTTCCATGGGTAAGATTGTCAAAGAGAATCAAAACCAATTAGTTTTAATCCAAAAAAACTCTGCACAAATTTGAAAAGTAAATTAAAAACTTTAAGATTTGCTTAAAAACTATCTACAATTCCAAATTTACTCTCAGTTGGATTTCAACACCTCTTGCAATTTTTACCTTATTTCTGCTCGACTTCATTGGGTCTTCAACATTGATTTAGTTGGATTTCCGCCCGGCTGCCATCCTGATTCACTTTTCCTTTTTGCAAGTTCGAGTATCTCGAGTGCATCAACAATTCCCAACATGATTCCTGTTTGTTGTACAGTTGTGCACACACCGACTAAGTCAAGTTCGCAAAAAATCGAATAATGGATAAAAAATGCTGGGGAAGGAAAAAACTTGTTCAAGCTCTGCCATTGACAAGCGGAGAGTGCAACGTGCAATGACAACGGTAACATAAAAAGTATCAAGTGCTTCGTCGAACCGTTGAACTTTTGCCACGCCCACCGCCTCCACTCGTCTGCCTACCGAAGTGAAAAAGGCGGCCTCCATTGATGGCTAAAACGGAGAGACAGAGACGGGGGCACTTTGAGTAAGAACCAACGAAAGAGACGGACAATACGGTGCACAGAAAGAGACGGAGTGCACAGGCCAAATGCTATTAAAGTGATCTATGAGCTTGTTGAAGTTGCCAATATTGAGAGCGTAAATAAAGATTTCTGGCCAGCACAACATAAATTAAAGGCACACAGTGCGTTGCAAAAGATTTCAACAGCCGACAGGCATGCAATTGTAGCAATGGCTATTTTATATTTCTATTTAAAGTTTGAGCTTTTCTTAATGATAGGGTTTAGCTATTATAGTTTTATTAAAGAGTAATGGTTTGTTTTGAAGCTTATATTATTACCTAAAACGGTTATACAAATTTTTTTAAGTTCTATTGAAAACTTGATTATAATTTCCTGTTTTGATATTTCCTTATTTTCATATTAAACAATTAATATTTATATTTAATTAGTTTGTCCCATTTAATTGACTTATCCCTCATTACATTGAGGTTGTAAAGAAATTAGTTCGTCACTTAAAAATACATTTGCATCACACTGATCTTTGATGACATTTGGAAAATTGCTCCTATCACTGGCACTTTCATTTGACGGCACAGACAAACATTCGTAATTAGCTGAGAGCTTCGGGGCTCACATTTGCATCCACTTTTCCCCCGAAACTCGCTTCCCTCGCACTTATCACAATCGATTATAAAATTGTCACGCTTCTGACGCCGCACAAAAATAATAAATGAAAGAAAAAACACTCTGGTGACGCTTTCAGAAGCGATGCCATAAATTCACAAAATTATGACATGAAAAATAAAAGGCACACCAAACAAAAAAAACAACGAAGGAAAAAAGTCATTATCAATTACGCCACTTAATTATTTTTATTGGAGCATAAAATGCTCCATTTCTCGGTAAGCGACACGCAAACAGAGAGGGATTTTTTTTCTCTCCATCTCTTTCTCTCCGATTCTCTCTCGCCCTTACTCCCTCTCTCTTCCCCAATTTTCTACATTTGTCGCACATGTGTCAATGAAGTGCTAATTGTCGCGTGCCCACGTTTCTCTTGGAGAAAGAGTGGGATGGGGCATTTCTCTGCCTGGTATTTGAATCCTGTTCTGGTTTCTCTAGAGAAAAATTGAAAGGGGAGAGAAGTAGGGTGCCTGTAATAGCTCTGACACTTTTGCATAATTCCTCTGGTGTGAAGGGAATAATTGAATGTGATTTCGGGGCTTGGCACCCTGTTAAAAAACCTAAAATTGGAGGCGTTTTCAAGCACGCACTTTCTAAACGAATTTGGAATATTTTATACAAGCATTATTCAACAGCAGTTGACACCGATGACTCCTAAATTGAAGGAGTAAATTGCTTTTTTTTTTTTTTTTTTTTTTTTTTTGATATGCATAACAAATATTTATTGAAGAGTGTTATGTGAAACTCAATTCACTTTCACCCATGAAAAAAAAAAATAAAAATTAACAAAAAGTGAATAAAAAGATTGGTTACAAAAGTTTAGCAGTGTTGCAGTCTAGGCGTCTAAGTCTGGAATGAGTTTCCCACAAGCGTGCCGTCCAAGTATCCAATTGTCAGATGGGTGCAATCTTTTTAGTCTTCTTCTGTTCATAGGTCTGGAAAGTGTGAGGGCAAGTCTGTTTGTGTGGGAGATGAGTCTTGATCTGTAGCGAGTGGCAGAATTGGTGATAGATTTACAAACAGGATTAATTTTGAGATCTCGAAAAATAGTAGTGTTTCTTGTATAATATGGGGCGTTTATCATATGTCTTAAAATTTTGGATTGGCAGGATTCAACTCTTTTTATAGAAGTGTTACAGGCAGTGCCCCAGAAGTGTATACCCCAATGTAAACTAGGCATCAAGGTTGCTTTGAAGAGCCGGGTTTTCGCCGTGATCGATAGTCCACTGCCCGGACGAAGAAGCCATCTCATTTTCCCCGCTTTTTGCCTTACTGAAGCGCAGGTTGCCACAATGTGCTGCTTCCAGGTAAGCCGCCTGTCCAGAGTGAGCCCAAGGTACTTAACCGTGTCCGAGTGCTTTATTGGAGTCCCGTCTAAGGTTAGGCGATAAGTGTTCAGCCTGTTCAATGAAAAGGTGGCATGCTGAGACTTGGCAGGATTAACTGCGATGTTCCACCTCGACGCCCAGGCCTCAAACTCATTTAGCATGTCCTGCACCATATCTGTCGCCTCTCTTCGCAGAGCACTTGTCGCCAGAAATGCTGTGTCATCTGCATAGGTAGCTGTTAAAACATTCCTGCCTCTGGGCGACGGAAGGTCCGAGGTGAATATTGTATACAAGACAGGACCCAGCACACTTCCTTGAGGGACTCCAGCAAGAATAGGCCTTGAGGCAGATTTGGATCCTCGAACATCCACCTGGAAGGTTCTACCAATTAGAAATGAGCGAAGGAGATCAAAGTATGTCAGGGGAAGAATGGGTTTCAGCTTATAGAGCAAGCCACAGTGCCAGACTCGATCGAAGGCTTGCTTGACATCTAGGAATACTGCGCAACAATACTTTTTCGCCTCAAATGCTTTAAGGATATGGTTGACAACCCGATGCATTTGCTCAGCAGCGTTATGCAGACTCCTGAAACCAAACTGATGATTTGGAATTGCATTCTGAAACACATGAACACTAAAAAGCCTTTTTAGTAAGATTCGCTCAAAAATCTTAGAGAAGGTTGGCAATAGGCTTATAGGCCGAAAAGAATCTGCACAGCGGGGAGAGACGCCTTTCTTGGGGATCATAACAACATTCGCATGCTTCCACTGCTCCGGATAATATGAAAGAACAATCATAGCATTAAAGATACGCGTAAGGAACGAAATAGCTGCTACTGGCAAAGCTTTAACTACTTTTCCGTCAATGCTGTCATGGCCAGGGGCTTTGTTCATCTTCAGTCGCTTTATTTGGTCTTTAACTTCTTCTGCTTCAATAGGTAAAATTTGAGAAGCTAGACCAGAGGGAACATCATCAAAGGCTTCTGTAATAGCAGTCTCTTCATCTGTGGCCAAATCAAAAGGCTTAAATCTTTCTTCCAAAGAATCAGCGAATTCCTTAGCTATTTCATCATCTTTATTTGCCCAGGTACCGTCCGATCGAAGCAAGGGAAACTTCTGGAGAGGCTGCCGTTTAAGCCCGCGAGTGCATTTCCACAGTTCAAAGCCTCGATCAGCATCCGGATCGATAGCACTAAGTTTCCGGACAAAAAATTCGGACTTAGCATCATAAAGTGCTTTTCTTAATAGAGTATCAGCTCTTTTAAATATTGCTAAATCTTGTGGATGACGCGTTTGCATCCAGCGTCGCCGGAGTGATCTCTTCTGCCTAACCAGCGCCGTTACTCTGGTGTTTGAAAGGGCATTATTTGGCTGTGGAACAGCAGGGCGATTACCGATAGCAGTGGATGCGGCAGCGGCAGATTGAATCTTTAGAGTAAGGTCACTAACAGCTGTATCAATATCCAGAGGACAGTTCAGATCAGCAGATTCATCATTCTCAATAAGGATTGTAAGGTGATCCCTAAAACGTCCAATGTTAGCCCGACGAGACAGCAGCCTTGGTGTTGTAAGTCGGGGTGAAGTAGAAGCGCATAAAAGTATTTCAAGCGGAATGTGATCAGAACTAAGTTCATGAGATTCATGTACAGTCAGAAAGTTGGACGAGATACCCTTATAAATAGCAAAATCGATTGCCGTTGGATTTCGCCTTGCATCAGAAGGAAAGTGAGTTGGTCCTCCTGTAGCTAAGACTTGCAGACTTGAAGACGTAATAAAATCTAAAAGCTGAACACCTCTGGGTGAAGAGCGGATACAACCCCAAAATTGATTGTGAGCATTCCAGTCGCCAGCTATGATAAAACGGTTTGAAAATTCGCTAAAAAGTTGTCCAAAATCTTGAGCAGTCCATAAAAAGGAGGGGGGGCAGTAAATAGAAGCAATCACGATGTCTCCCAAGTCCGTGCTTAAGGTAATTGCAGCAGTTTGACATTTTACAGTAGAGTTGGTACTGTAAGGGGAGTACTGCAAGTGAGAGCGGATTAAAATAGCAGCACCTCCTCGAAGACGGTCAGAGGGATGATTAGCCGTCAATAAATCATATCCAAAAATTCTGAAATGTGAGCGGCTGTTAAAATGCGTTTCGTTAATTAGCATCACGTCAATTGAATTAGCCGTAAGATAGTGCTCTAACTCGAGATTTTTGCCAGTGACACCATTGGCGTTCCAAAATGATAAACGAATGCCTAAACTAGACATGTCTCCTGATCTTAGACGCATCAGAAGGCGAACTGCCGGTAAACTGGTTCATAAGAAGTTCCATCATTTTCAACATCATTGACATCATCTGGTCAATACGGGAGATAAGTATTTCAAAGCCAGCACTAGGCGGAGGAGGCTCAGTAACGCGTTGCATAGGCTTGGAAGTGCTAGATCCAATAGCCGGGGAAGGTAAAGCTGGGCCCCAAGCACTTTGGGCAGGAAGAGGGGCAGGTACAAATTTATTTGATGGTTGTTTTTTTATTGTTCCCGATTTGCGACGAGCAATTGCTTCTAGAAAAGCTGGACATTTGCGGTATCCTGCACTGTGGTTAAAACCGCAATTAATGCACTTAAATTGATCCTGAGACGTAGCAGGGCAAACAGGACTTCGAGACTCATGATCACCACCACATTTTGCACATTTGGGAGGTATGAAACAGTATGTTTTTGTGTGTCCAAACTCCTGGCAGTTATAACATCTAACAACTTCATCTCGGCGTTCAGGAGGGACGATAGTAATTGACTGATAAGCCAATGATTTAATGTCATAGACTTTGACATTATTTGTCGATGACTCTAGCTCAACAAAGAAAATATTGGGCCTGTGACCATTGTTCTTACCCGGGGGATTATAAACATTGCGGACAACGTGCCCAGCGGCGCCTAAATCAGCTTTAATATCTTCAGGATCCGTAGACGAATGTAGGCCTTTGACGACAATCCTGAAAGATCGATCACTTTTCAATTGCCAAGAATTAAACGGAATATTATTACTCCACAAAAGTTGTTGAACTAATTTGTATGTATCACCATCGAAAGGAGATACCCTCACTGTAGCAGGTCCAGTAATCTTAAATCTTATATTGGTTGTGGTGGCCTTGATCAGATTCATAAGTTGCTTGACATCAGTAACACCCTTTATCACAAAGGCGGGCGGACGTGGTTCAGATTTGGGTGCTTTAGACGACGGAATAGGAGTACCAGAAATACCCTTTGACTTTTGGGAAATTCCACCACTATTGCTAGAAGTTATTGTACTCTTACTAGTCACAGGGGGCTGGCAGGAGTTTAGGGGCTCCGATGGAGGAGACTGGGTGTCTATACGATCATTAGGGAGTGGGTTTTCAATGTCTTCATCCGATAAGAGGGCAAAGTTGTTTCCATGACCTGAATATTTTTCACCAGGAGAGTCCGAGTCCTCTGATCCAAATATTTCCAAGTGAACCTTGCGTTTAAGATTACGAAAGCGCTTAGTAATTGGTCCAAATGAAGCATCCTTACTGTGGTTAGGGTCAAGCTTGTTTCGCTTTCTTATGCGTTTGACGGATTCGCAACGCAACTGGTCCGCCACTTCCTGACTGACGAATTGTAGATTTGAAGTAGTGGAATGTCCAGGTGTGCTTGCACCGTGTATTCCTTCATTAAAATTATCAAATTCATGTTGAGAAGCAAAATCTTTCTCAGTATTAAGCAAAGTATCCGCCGAAGCTTCCAGAACGTCTTTCAAATTGTCTAGCGATGAATATGGGCACTTCCAAAATGTCGCTCGGGACATTTGCACACCTTTAAAGTTGAAAAAAAATTGTAAAACAATGGATTTTAATTTTAATTATGGGCTTTTCTTTTCACTCTTCCCAAGCTCTATTTTTGGTAAAAATCTTAATTTTGTACCACTTTTAGTTTTTAAGATATCGGTAAAAAACTGCCGTATTCGCTCGGGACAAAAATAGAAGTGGATTTCGGGGAAGTTCATACAACACCAGAAATTAGCAAATTCTGATGGAATATTTGAATGCGATTTTTTTTTAGAATGTTGTTCAAACATGTCGCTGTGAAATGCTTTTGGTTTTACTCAAAAATTCTTTGCCGTTTTTTTTTTATGCAGTTTCAACCACATTCGCTCGGGACATGTCGCTCGGGACATTTTTTCCGACTGTTTTGTAAAGCGGATTTCTTTACCTCTATTTCTCAATTGCTGGATGTTTTGCTTTTAACTTAATAGTTTAGCATGTGAATGAAGCATTCAGTACAGAAAAATGTCACATATTAGCATTCCTATAGGATAAATTTACAACAGAAGACAGGTCAAAAAAATAACAAAAAAATAACCAAAAACTGATTTTTGCGTATATTGGTGGGGTTTGTCATAAAAATAATCAAACTATACTCCAAATTTGTAGTTAAGCTCAGTATCCAACTAATTAGAAACTAATATCGTGGCAAAATCATGTGGAAATATGTTTTATTCAAGTTTCAAGGTTTTAGGCTTGGTGGACTTTTTTTTGGAAGTGCCCATATGAAGTATCAGCAATAGATAAATTGCGTTCAAGATCAAATTTCTGTGATCTAGCTTCCTTGGACCTGACGGAGGTCACCCTTACACCACGACCTCTAGACGACCTTGAAAACTCCTTGCTAGTACTGGCATTTGAATTATCAGTTATAAATAAATTGGGAGACGAAGAACCATCGCAACTATCCACATTCATAACATGATCACATAGAGGGACATTAATATCTTGATCAGCGGCAGACATGATGACGACCAGCAGGGCGGCCGGCCAGCCAATGCAGGCGAGGCCGGCAAACGCGATGCGTTAATGAAGTCCAAGTACGAAAGCACAATTCACACGACGTGAAGTCCAAACAGAACCAAGAGATAAAAAGAAATAAATAAAACGAATTTTTATAAAATTTTTTGAAACACGGGATCCCGAGATAAACACAACCGGTTAGCTTGACATTAAAGTCGGAACTTCAATGGAGTAAATTGCGAAATGAATAAAAGCTGGGAAAACACGATGCAGTCATTCAATTCAAAATGATTAAGACAACGTGTTGAAAAGCCCACCTAAAATAGACATAACATTTAAGAAGCAATTGACACAAATTGGTTTTGCATAAGCTTTAAGTGTCTGCTATGAAATTGTTATTTGTCTTTGAGGCATACAAAATAATTTATTTCATTTCTTTGGAAACCGTTGTGGAGCTATATAACTTTGCAGCTGTATCTCTACAAAAATAAACCAAGCTGGAAAAAATCTGCGGAGCAATTAGCCAACCTAACTTTTTTTGTTCAATTCGTAGTTGCCCAATTGTCTAGGATTTTTTTTTGCCAGTTGCTTTGCGATTGCCTTAGCAATTAAAAATCATTTAGCGGGAAAACCCGCGAGAAAATTGGAGCGACATGTGTTAGTGGCGTTTATAGCGTATTAATTGACTTTTTGTTGATTGAAAACTATTTCAATTGTGCACTGTGGTAATCTTTTCTTTGAACTAATTAAATTAAGGCAAGGCTGGGGACCACCCACGATTGAGTTTTTTGTGTTTGCAAAAAGGAGATTAAGTGCTTGTCGGCAAAATTGTTTGCGTGAAAGTTGCACCGAAGCAACATGCAACACAGAAAATATATACATTTGGCCTGATGGACATGGGAAAGCAACTGCCAACTTAATATTATACATCGCATTGACTTTAGCGGGCTGATCGGGAGGCCTTTTCACTTGTCATAAGACTAAAAATTCATAAATTGGAGCTCTAACAACTACTATACTTTCGATGGCATCGATAAAATGGCAATCAACTGTAACATTGATGGTTCATCCATTCAAATGATTTGTTAAGGAAAATAAATATATTTTTAATAAAATTTACTCATTTCGGTTGATAGTACAATAAGTGTAAGGTGTACCAAAAATGACTGATGTAGATTTTTCTTATTGAAGTGTAATTTATTATTTTGATGCCTCTCAGCTAAATGTTTGCTGCCCATCGTCTGGATTTTGTTAGATGGTTTGCTTTTGCTGGTAGTTCGACCGATGATTGATGGCTCGTTATCCATTGGGGGCCGACACTTGAATACTAAACACCGAAGTGACTCAACAAGTTGCAGGTTGCAGAAACAAGACACACGCACAAACAGAAAGAGACAGCCTTAGCAGTGGAGAAAGAGACGGGTAGCAGGGCACACCCACACACGATTTGTTGTTTGGTTTCTGCAATGTTTGCATATGAGCTGATTATGATTATAGGGGGCTTTATAGGGAATAAAACATGGAGAAAAAGTGGAAAGCCTCACTGGCAGCCAATATTTCCAAGTCTAAAGTTTTGTACAAAGTGATTACCCTCAGACTGTTAAAATTTAAGTTGTCATGGAAATAAATTGCATGAGAATTTGTTTCGTTGCGTTTTATTTAGCGAACACAAAATGGAGGGATTTTAATACTGGAATGATTATTTGTTCCGGCTGCAGCTCTTATAATCCACTGTAATATGCCTAATCTCGAGTAGAATTTTCCAAGTATTTTTACACCATTTTGAACTTCATGTAAGCAAAACACTCCCCAAGCCTTGTTGAGCAACTCTGTTTTACTGTAGTACTGGCAGTAACTATTTTTATACCCTCCTATAAAAATGAGCGGAAACTTTGGCCAGCCCCTGAATGGTTGAATGGCTGCCTCACATTAGCAAGTGGCAGAAATGCTACAGAACTCCGACTTAGACAATTGCAACTTTGTTTCGATCCGCCCACGGGCAAAAGTTTTGAACCCAACTCGAGTGCAACTGCAATAATTTTCCCCCTCTTCTTTTCGTTGCAGGTAAGTGCTGCAAAGGCATTAGAAGACAACGATGGCCATGTAAGTACCGCCACCAACATGAAACCCACCCACATGTCGGTTTTCTTGGTAAACAGTGGTGGTCAAAATAATAGCGTATGCCTAGGCAGGTTATTTAAGTCCTCCAACTTTTTAAGTTGATTTTCAAAAGTTCAAAAGCTCTTCTGTAACTGTTTTCACTTTTAAGTTATCTACTTATTAATATTCTTACTTATTCATCGTAAAATCTATTATTTTAAAATTTTTTTAAATTATCTCATACATTTTTCCATATTTTCTAAATTAAATATTTTTTTGAATTAACTGTTATTTAAAACTCGTAGGTATTGTTCAAATTGCGTTTTAATATTGTTTCGGCAATGCTATTAGCCTGCTCGTTTATATACAAATACTTAGTTTCTGCCTGTCGATCTGTCTATATGTGTCATGTAAAATATAGACACGCAAATTGAACTGAAACCACACCGAAACCACACTGCAACCACTCCTGACAATTGCCGGCACTTCCGTTGCAT
Source organism: Drosophila takahashii (assembly GCF_030179915.1). Classification (NCBI taxonomy): domain Eukaryota; kingdom Metazoa; phylum Arthropoda; class Insecta; order Diptera; family Drosophilidae; genus Drosophila; species Drosophila takahashii. The sequence goes on from NC_091678.1 coordinate 16,183,073, forward strand.
TGAACTTGCCATATACGCCCCCATCAGCAACATCGCGGCGATCGTGTCTATGTGAACAGAGTCGTAAATGCATCTGTTGAGCCCCGGGTGGATGACCTGCAAACGATTCCGATTCCGAACAATTACAATAGGCGTCTTGCTTAACGATCGTGACCAATTTGTTGGTCAACCATCAACAGCAACGATCAACAACAAGATCCCATTCCCCAGTCCCCATCTCCAGCTGCATCTGCAATCGTTTCGCAAATATTTACACACTGAATAGAGAACGGATCTCTATTTGTTCTCCGGTACCCACTCAATCCCCCGGCTGTCATCAAGAGTATCGCACCCACCAGAGACCTGTCCATCAATTCGATATGCGCCATGTCGATGCAAAGTCTGTGCATTGAATATTCAATTAAAAGCTGGCGTCGAGTGCCGCCGACTGCCATGCAAAATCATCGGAAAATGGGGTGAAAATCTATGCTCAAAATGAGAATGCCCTAGGTACAATTTAAAACCAGTTTTTTTTAAGAATAATACAATAATAATACAGAGACACATCTTAGACTCAGTACAAATAAGAGTAGTTATTTTAAACAAATAAATTTTGGTTACACTTTTAATAAAAGTGGATCACGCAACAACTTAAACTTACTGAACTATATTTTAAAATTAAAATTAAAAAGTTCAAACTGTTATAGAAATATAAAATAATTTTTTTATCTTCTAAATGAGCTGAGAACCCACCGTATCCAAACAAACTTTACCCAACTTCCGCTCTTTATAACCGAATCAAACTCAATGAAAAACTCACGTTCAACCCACTACCATGTAGGGTATACATATATCCCCGACCATTCCATTTCCATATTTAGCTCTTGGCGCTGGAAAATAAAAACGTGACTTGTCTGGCTCCTGTCTGCCGACAGTCTTACAGTCTGAATCATTTGCCGCGAACTTAGTTTAATTGAAACGTTGGCTCGCGAACTTGACGCTGATTTGACTGGCGAATGTCTTTAAGCCCGGGCCTCCATGGCCTTATCCTACGATTACTTACATTACTTACCCTGTGACCCACATCTATTTGCAGGAAATAGTTGGAAAATGGATGTAGGGAAAAGGGCTGGTCGCCTGCCATGTTGTGCTGAAATTTATGACTTTCATTTGTGTTTTTCTCGCACAAATCACGAAAGCGCCACAACGACACCCGCAGCAAATAAAATAAATTGAAATGTGGGTCAATGTGTGTGTTGTTGTGGCTTTGTTTTTCCTAAAGGGAGCGACCCAAATGACCCGTCAACAAACCACACTGAACCTAAATACGCATAGATAGCAGTAAATGCCATTTATTTGGCCCGCAAAAAAAAACCAAAGCCGTCGAAACAATCGGATTTTATTGGTTCTATGCATATATGCAAATATGTCCGACAATAAATGCGCTCAAAAAAAATATTTAAATATCAGCGAAAATATTCGAAACAAATATTTAAATGCCGTCCGAACATCCGAACATCAAATTCAATTTGCGATCCGCAAAAACCTCGTAACGGCTTTCAATTGTTTGGATTTGCTTCTATAAATTTTATGCATTCGCTTGCCAATTTAATTTAATGCAAACATTTGTGCAACAAAGATTAATTATTAAATGCTTATAGATGTGTGGCAGATTTTATTGCTGCCAGCATGGAATTTTAATTGCTTTATTTTATTTTCCTTTATTGTTGTAGTTTAGCTGAGGTGAGCAGTTGTTAAAGACTGAAATTATAAATTCAGCTGGCTTTAATATATGATATTGTTGAGGTTAAAGTAGGTAAATATTATTTTATTACGAATTAAATTTCTTTTGAGATATTTTGAGTAGTACTTAAAATACAAGATTTACTTCTTTTATTTTTTTAATAATTTAAAGGGTTTATATTGAAAGTAATGCTTATTGCTCCAGGTCTCACGAAGCTCTATATCCTGCGACTATAGCATCAATGAAATCGGATGTATTATCATCACTTCACTAATTAGATTTGTGTACACGCCATTCTACCTGCTCTTGGTTCCTCCCCCTACATTGAAATTCCCCGCCCAATCCGCAACCACAGTTCATTAGCCCCCATTAGAGTGGGAAAGGCGGCGACTACAAGGAAAAACGTGAGAGGGGAAAAGCGGAGAGGAGGTGAGAAGTAGGGGAATTCGAGTTGCATTCACCGAGGAGCAGATAATTGTAAAACTGCGGGGCAAACATCTCTGAATAGCAGGAAGAAAGGGTAACAGCATCAGAAATGTGGAAAACTCAAAGAACATTTCATGGGGTAAACCTCAGACAGAGTTCAAAGTGCTGGCGGTGGGAAAAAGATAGGGAAAACAGACGTGGCACTTGTTCTCGGGGTTTAATGAACGATAAAATGGGGATATATCTCCCTCTCGAAAAAATATCCCACTGATAAGAAGCTGCGCAAGAAGCTGCGGTCTTCAAAAACTATTGACAATAATTAGGGAAAAAACAGATAATAAGAGGGATGCCAGTTTGTCAACTAATATCCCCTTATCAGCCTTCAGTTGAAAGTTTTCCGTTATTAATGAAATTACTTAACCGAAAATTATCAAAAACTCCAAAAAAGATTCCGAGAAAGTCAAGAGGGAGAACCATATATTTAAAGTTCAAAAGATGCGCTTAAAGCCAAGCCAATGAACCCTAAATACAAAATCAAAGTCAATTGATTTTGACTTTAGCCCACCCTTCCCATTCGAAATTCCCAAAGTGCCAGCAAAATTCTTGGGAAACTTTCAAAATGTTAATGCTCCCTCAGTCGTGAATTTTAAGCCCTTCAACATCGGCAGCATCATCATTTATTCAACCCAAAGACCTGTCATGGCCCGATAAAATGATGAAAAAGTAAGAAATTAAATAAGACACGAACGAAATCAATAAATTGCAACGTCTCAAAGGCGAAATGATAACTTCGATAAACTGGCATTAAATATGCATGCCAAACACTTACGAGTGTGTATCTGTCGAGAGTGTCGAAGTGTGAGTGATTTTTATATTATTAATTCCGGGGAAGGAACCGCTTTAAGTCCAAAAAGAGGAAAAATAAATGAAATACATGAGAACATCAGAAATCACAAAATAATACGTAAGTTTCTGAAAATTTGAGAGAACAAAAGTGAGATAATAATGGCGAGGGAAGAAATTCTCACATGCGGTGACATAATTTCCGAGGAATTACACAAAATGAAATATGATTTAATGAACAAACACAGAAGGAGCTTTTCGCATGAACTTTCAGTACTTGACAATCATATTTACTTCTGTAATTAAATATATTTTGGAGAAAGCATTTAGCTTAAGAGTATAATAATGGTAAAATTTGATTTAACATAATTGTTAAAAATATTGCAAGAATTAAACGCATTTATCACGATTTCATATTTTACTATCCCTTGGATTTTTTGTTTGTATTATGTTTTATTTTAACAACTATCTTATGTTATTTAAGCCATTTGCATTCCTTGATAGCTCCAGATCGATCTGATAACTCACAAAGGGTTTCTACTTAATTTCATTCAGAGTATTCCATTCATGCAGATTTCTCTACTGTAACTACAAACAACTCATTGAAATTATTTCTTGAGTACGATTCCTTTGCGTTTCATCCTCCTCAGCTCCTCTCTTCCTCTTTTTTTCTGTTCCCTCGGAAACTTATTCAACATTTTTTTTTTTATTTTTCCTGAGCGACTTGACCATCAACCAAAAGAATTTATTTATTTTCAATCAATGCAGCAGATTCTGCAGTTGTGCAGTCGTGTTCTTATAATTTCCCCGCTCCTTTTCAATCCGTATCGATGCTGAGCAACTTTGTCGCCTCGTTTTGCCACTTTTTAAAAGGGGATCGAAAGGGGGAGCCAGGGGCGCCGGTTAGGGGGTTGACAAGGGGGCGGGAAGGTTGTTTGGCGAGGAGCGCGTGCCGCTTGGAATATTTATGAGCTGCGTCCATCGCCTGAACAGCGTCTTTGGCCATCAACTGACGGAAATCAATGTTGACCCACTTGGGGTTCAGGAAAAAAAAGACGGACTTCGAAATGGGATCGGGAAACTGAAGACACCAGGCCAACATCGCAACATCCCCCCCTCGACGAGTGAAAGTCAAGTGAAGAAATTAATTTCCCAGCAAGTCATTAATATTAAGTTTTGCTGGCAACCCAAAAAAGGTCATAATGAGACTGGGACTCGAACTCGAAGTCGCAATTTAAATTGGACACAACTGTCGCACCTTCATTGTTTTTTTTTTATTTTTGCTGGCATTTAATTGCTGCCACATTCATTATAAATGGGGAATTTTAAACGAGCTTCTCCGCCACCTTCCCACCCAACTACTTATTGCTTTATCAAATGGCTCTTTTATTTCCGTTTCCGCTTGAATTTATGCTTTTTTGTGCAGCTGGTCTTGTTTATGATTTCTTCCATGTTTTTTGGTTTGGATAAACGTAGAAAACCCGGTTTGGCTTTGTCCAATCGATAGGCAAAACCTAAGTCTCAGTTATTGAATAAAATTGCTAAAATCAAGGAATGAAAAAATTGAGGATACAGCGGATAAAAATGTTAAAAAAAAAATTAAACAGGTTTTTCTATAAGCAATAATTGTAGCATTGTTTTTTATAATATTTTAAACTTGTGATTAACACAAAAATAATATTAAAATCAACATAAAATTAAATGTGCTATTTTTTATACAATTTTTTAACTTGGAATAAAGCTTTCAATCTTATATATACAGATATATACATTTTTAAAGCTTTTAAGTCTGAGCAATGATATAAAACTATATTTTCCTTTATACTTCCACAAAAGTTCTGCGTTCTACCACCACCACTTCCCTTTACACAGATGTATTCTACGAAAAACATAAGCAGCGAGCATAAACTATTTTATCGCCTTTGGCACTTGGCTTTGGTTGCTTTTGTAGCCCATGGTTTTTTTTTATTTTTTTCTCGCCTCTCCAACTTTTTTTTACACTCCTCTTGCAACTTGAATTTCCGCTGCAATCGATAGCCTCGGAATTTATGGCCAGTGTTGCCTTACTAAATGAATTTATGGCGAGCGTTTAGCGCCAGAGTTCGGGTTACGAGTTCTCGAATTGCGTTGCACAAATAATATGCGTAACTCTGCCACGCCCACCTACCGCCCACCTACCGCCCATCGGGAGCCTCCCCGCAGAAAGTTGGCAACACTGAAAATTCGTTTTTGGTTTTTGGCCGAACTCCTTTCCCTCGCAGTTTGCGGTTTTTCCGGGTTCTGCTGACCGGGCCGAAACTTTTTGCGGTTCCTTTTTTTCGCCCAGAAGCAGGCTTTAAACTTTGGCCCCGGTTTCACCCCATTTTTTTGGGTTTAGCCCATCCTTGCATCCTTGGCGTTGCAGTTTCAAATTTGTTTAGCAAGCCGTTCATAAATTTGACACTTTTTGGCTGCATGTGAGCGTCCCTCGGCTCCGCTCATGTGTCCTGGAAAAGCTCCAAGCCCTTTGGACATGTCCAGGTTGAAATTTTTTGCGGAGAAAGAAGGGGGCAGCAGATTGCAGGCAGTTGTTGGCAAGTATTTCTGTGGTTTTATCTCCATGCAAAGTAAACTTTTGGCGCTCGCTGTGGTTTTTTGCAACTTTGAATTGCAAAATAGTTGGGTTAACTGGGAAGGACATTTCGAGGGGGTTAAGGCGCTTTGTGGTTGGCTTGAGCATTAATGTTGTCCCGGATTGTTGAAGTTTTCTTGCCAACAGAAATGCCAGCTAATTAATGAGAGTTTTAAGTGTTGTCTGCTCAAGTAGGCTGCAGTTTTTTCTGCAAAGTTTTCCTTTGAATTAAATTAAAATAAAACTTTGTAAAAAAAATATTTTTTAAAATTGTAATTTAATTAACATTTTTATTTTATTTTTATTTAAAAAGGTTAAATTACATTTTAAAAACTCTACTTTTGTTTTAAGTTATTAATTTATCTCCTGATTTCCATATAAATGCTAATGAAACGACATGTGCGTATCTGACACATCTTTAGTTCGTTTCAGACAGATCCATGGACTGACAGCTGTCAGAAGCCTGTAATTCAGGCTTTTTCTGTGCTGATTCTCTTTAGATATCCCCTTTCAATTTCCCCTTTAACCCGCCCCATGTTTCCAATTTCCCTACGCCAAAACAAACACTCCTGTCAGTCAAACGGACAGATAGACATTCAGAGCAAGTGAAAGTCCGCAAATGGACGGACCTCTCAATACCCCCTTGAATGCCTAAGACCCTCCGCTTACCCTTGACAAACCCCCCTTACTACCCACAATGGCGCATTAAATTGTGGGCGTGGTGCGGGACTGGGGGGTCGTGTGTCCATTGTTGGATGAGGTGAGGTCAGCATGTGGATTCCCTGTCCGTGGGTCAGTTACAACCCAATGGCAGCAAGGTGCGGCGTACTTAATTTGAACAAGGGGAAAATGAGGGCGGGGGCGTTGATAATAAAGGTGGGGAGGGGGAAGGGCTAGGGTCGCCAGGCAGGTGCATTGTAATGCAGGTTTCGATGTTCAACAAAAGGGCCACCTTGTTGTTGCTTCCTGGTACTGCAGCTGACAAGCAAACTGACGGGAGGACAGGTCGTGCAGGCCACCCCCACCCACTGACCTTCCGCCCCGCTCATGTGTGTGGGCGTGGTCAGCATTAACATGCTTAATGACAGGGATGCAGCGAAAAAGCTTCTGAAAAGAGTACAACGAGAGTACACCAATAATAAATACTTCACCATTTTTATAATTAATTTAAAACACAATATTTTAGACTATTTGATTTCTTATAAACGATAGATAGGATTTTAAAAAAGGCATTGAATTAATGGTTCATGTAAATAGCAATTGCAATGCTCAAAAAGCTATCGAAACATTTATGTTATATTCTGACAAATAATAATTAATTTTGCATTAGAAAATCAGGAACTTTTTATTTGATCTCAGAAATATACAGAGCCATAGACTTGGCAATCCGCTAGGAAAGTCCAATAACAACGAGTGATATTCCGACCAAAGGGTTTAAACATGAAACATCATGTTGAAGATGAGATCGTTAAGATAATTTAAAGTCACTTAAATGTAATTTCCACCATTGCAACAACGGAACAACTCTCTGCAAGCGTTAAGAGCACAGCGGAAATGGCCAAAAGTATAAGCGAATATACATATGTAAAATATATTTCCCCCTCATGGGTAATATGGCCAACAAACGATTCAAGGCCCCCCAAAGATCAGAGGTGGGACTGTTAAGGGTTGCCACCGTTCAGTCGGTTTATCATTTATAATTCATTCGCCGTTGGCCTTAAAGGACTTTAAGCTGCCTTTTTCGCAGCACACTCGGCTTGTTGGATTTTACGAGAGTGGCTGTTGCTGTTGAATGAAAAATAAGGCACCTGGGAAATTTGCGTAAATGCTGAGTCAGGTACAACATAAATAAGGTTAAAATCATGTATAAAGAAAATTACACGTGGCTGTTGAAGTTGTGGGAAACGGTTTAATTAAAATATAAATGCTCAAACATGGTGAAAATGGTTATTAAAAAGAAAGTTTGCAATCCTGTATCTAAGAATTTTTATTGAAATGTGTGCTTAAAGCCATCGCAGTTTGGCCATTTAATTTATGCCACACAAGTTTTCATTTTCGGGGGCAATATTTATGGTCGAAAGCCATAATAGCTGCCAAATGCATATTAACCGCACCAAACTCGGCCACCAACTGAGCCACACATTTGCACCGCAGACACCACATCGCGATAGAGACGGCAATAGCCGGTTAGAAAGAGACAAGAACACAGAGAACACAGAGATTGCAACCGAAGCCGGGAAAAATATGTGCATTCATAATAAAAATTTATGAGCCCAGCCTCAAAAGAAAACTTTCCAGAAGTTGTATGCGAAAAGAGGAGCAATAAGAAAAGCGGCAGACAGAGAAAGAAAACAGGAAATAGAAAGAGACAGACAGACAGGCAGAAGTTGTTGCAAATAGCTTCGTAAAAACATAAACTTCATTGCCATTATAAAGTTCAACAAATACGATTTATATGCAACAAAACGCATCAAGGTAACAATCCACAGAAAGAGACTGCTAGCTGGCAAGAGAAAGAGAGGGCAAGCTCTATGCGATGAGTAAACAACAATTACCCGATTGAACCAAAACATTTTTGCGAGTGCTTATCGTATGCGCATTTTCCAGCACCAAAAACTTTTCAATGAAAAACTTTTCTTTCCGCTTTTGAGTTTGAATCGGTTTTTATTTGGTTCTTCTATGCAAATAAATTTGAATATAATTCAGCTCGTCACACGTGGCGTATGCGCAATTTGACACGAACACCCCAAAAGTATGCAGCGCGAAATGGGGAAGAAAATTCATTTCAAACATTTTTCAAATCACTTCAAACTGGAATTTTCATTTTTCTTGCACTTTTCTCCCCTGTGTTCGCCTAGTCAATTTTGCATGCGGCTAATAAATAAAAGCATTCAACTTTGATATGGTATCAAGGATACTTGTTCTGCTCCAATTTACGATACTACACTGGGAGAAACTAAAGACTAAAAAACTAAAAATTATGATTAGACTATAATTATTAATTATTATACTTATAATTATGTCCATTTAAAATACACATAGTAATTTTCTGAAAATGTTTCTTTAAATTCCTATACTGATTACTTAGCATAAACATTTGGGATATTTTGAAGAAGAGTAAGAAAATTTCCAAAAATTATGCAATTGGAGTTATAAAAGACGAATTATTTCTTCTTTAGCTTTTGATTGATTTAGTTTTAATACTTTTCTGGTTTAGCTGTTCAATGGTTACACGATCCTTAGAACTTTCTCCGTGCACCCATTTCGCCTCCGCTCCTTCCATCAAAATGCCACTCGACTGTGGAATGGAATATGACAAACAGCAGCAGACGGAGCAAGCCAGACAGGAATGGCCTGGGAATCGGGGGGATACCCCACAGAGGCTGCAATATTTCAGCACTCAACTCGACAGCCAGCTGTCTACAGGAGGAGAAACACGAGGGAAGGGGAAAACAGAAGAGCAGAAGCTCTCCTCGAGGGGCGTTTGAGTTTTTAATAAGCAGCCAGCGCGGCGTCAAATGCCAGAAGTTTGATGAAAGTGAAGGCAGCTTGGCGGGTATCCCCTTTCTCCATATCTCCTTTCTGGCTGCCATTGCAGTTTTCAAAATTGAATAAAGTTGACAAACGAGGAGAGACCCGAAAGGTGATAAATTCTCAGCCAACGTCACAGACTGAAGTGTCGTCAACAGTTGGGCGGAAAAACGGGAAAGTCTAGGGAAGCTGGGAAAAACACAAATTTAATTGCAATGCGCCAAGCTATGAAAGTATACGGGTCAAGCTAAATCATTTTTGCAAGTGCCATTTGCAAAATGAGATAAAAATTCGGACGCCTTTTGCTATTTCATTTCGGATTGGGTTGCTGCTTCTAAGAGATTTTTTAGGGGATTAATTTTCCTAATTTTCTTACTAGCTACCGAATTTTAGAAACTTTACATTACTGATTAAAATAAACGAGACCCACCAATAAATATATCAAAAAAGTTACCAAAATGTAGTCTTTTTAAAAAGCAGATAATATAGCTTTGTTAAAAAAACTGGCATTTAAGAAAATTTCAGTACGTAATATCTGCAATTTCTTTGAGCGGAAAGCCTCCATTTTCTTTACGTAGGAATGTACCAAAAGCATTTCAATCAAGTTGCATTAACGTTTATTGCTGTCCATTGAGCAGATGTGAATCTGAACCTACCTGGCCGTAAATCAAAGGCCAAGTGGCCATAGTTTAAGGCATTAGCGCCACATTCTTGACAGGCTTTCCACCGCCTCTCCTGAAGTCCATCTTGCCCTCCTTAAGCTATCGGAAAACAACTACAATGGGGGACCCATTCATAAGCCTCAAGGTTAAACCGCTAAAAATCATTGACCAACATCAAAGAGCCATTGTTTTCGACCAAAAGCAAATGGACCAGAAATGCTAAGCCCCCAAATGAAAATGAGAATGGGCCTGGGACAATACAATACGACGCACAAATGCCAGAGTCGAAGATTTATGCCAATTGCTCTTGAGCACCTTGTACCAAACACACATACATATATATGCATGTGTAGTATAGATATCCTCAATGTGTGACTAATGAACAGGCCCTCGGACTCCGGACTCCAGAACGTTGGCCTTTTATTTAGCCATTTGGCCCACCCACATTTACACAATTTACGATTTTTCGCTCTTACCAACACTGCCTATATATCGTTGGATATTTATATATGTTTCTTTGTATGTGCAAGAGCTATGGCCGCAGCCAGCTCATTAATTTCGCTTAACTTCACAAATTGCCAATTGTGCGCATTGGTCAACATTTTTACTTCATTCCGTCTCGCTTCCAATTCGTGGTTGACTGGGCCCGGCTTTTTGGTTCTGGTTCTGGCTCTGACTTTGGACCAGGTTGATTTCCTTTTTCCCCGAGCATCACTATATGTCCATGTCTGACAATTTCTTCTCTATTGTTCTCGCAGTCGTATTTATTGCCTTGAATGCCAATTTGTTTCATGTGCCCATTGTTCTGCACTTTTGGGTCAAGGTAGTGCGATTTGGTAATGGAGTTGGAAAATATTAATTTTGAAAGTAAAGAAATGTAGGTATACAAACTATTTAGTATATAATAGTCTTTTTTTTTGGCTGGTTCGAAAGAAAAGCGGTAAATTTATTGTATTTAAATTAATTTTATTAATTAATAATAAAAATTCAAAAGCGAATGAGCCTTAAAAATACTATTTCTATACAAGTCAGGAATTTAAAATTAATAAAAGTTAAATTTGAAAAGTATATAAATATTTTTAAATCCAAGAACTCATAAAACCTATAGGTTTACCATATAGGGTATTTTACCGTCATCCTGCCATTTATTCCATGTTTTTGTTTCATTCATTCCTGTTGCTGTTAATATTGCTGTAGCTTTCTGTGCCGTCTGCGTGCACATGAATTCTTAGTTTATGAACTTCAGCTGGCCCCACATTTTGTTTACGGTACCAACTTCTCGTTAACGTTACACTGGCATGTTACCTCAATCTGTGTTTGCCTCCCCTTCCACTATTTTCTGCCTTCCATGGACAATAAAAATGGTGACAAATTGTCATCACACGGCACAAATGGGGGCTTTATTAATGTGAGCGACTTTTATGGCTGTGGCACCGGTGGCGTATGCGTAATGCCTGAGTGATGATATGGGGGTTAGACAAAAAGGGGGAATGGGCAGAAAAATGAAAACAAAACAAAACCATCAATTAGCATAACTAAATCCAGGCCCAACCTTGTTTTTCCTTTCCAGGATGTGGAGAACATTTACGCACGCAACTATATAGCCGGAAAGGTAACCCCGAAGAAGGAGGAGCAGTTGGGAAGCCCCGAGGCGGCGATCAGAGCGAGACGTCTGCACGCTCAAAAGCAGAAAAGTGAGAGAGGTAAGATAGTCCTTACAGTTGAGATAAAAACATCAAAAGATAACTGAATTCATTCCCTTCTTAGCCCTTGCCCACGCCCACATGAACCAGGTGCTGAAGGAGGCCACCTGCCGAATTCCCCAAAAACGCTGTCAGCTGGTCCAGCAGGATCCCTCGAAGATCTACACGCCCCACTGCACCATTCTGCATCGCTGCAGCGAGGACAGTGGTTGTTGTCCGAGCAGAAGCCAAATATGTGCCGCCAAGAGCACCCACAACGTTGAGCTGCATTTCTTCGTGAGTACAAAAAAATTTAGAAAAATATTTTCAACAGGTTTATATGGCTGGGGTTCTATCTAAAATAGAACTGTTCACTTTTAGCTCAATTAATCTAAAACTTAAAAAAATTACGTGACTTTAATTACTTAAGCTTACTCAATCAAATATCAGAGACAAATTCTTTTTGCATTTTACTTTTTGAATATTTTAACAAAGTCAAAGAAATTAGAAAATGTTAACTTATCGATATAGTCCAAAAGGTTTAAAAACAGCTGATCCCTGTATTAAAATATTATTAAAAAATTTGGGTATTTAACGAATATTAAAAAAAATCATATTGCAACAATTTGTTTAACCTTTAAGCCACGGAGAACAATTTATTAAATGAGAAATTTTTGTTTATAATTATTCTGCAAATTAAAATCTTTTCCTGCATCTCTTTCCATTTAATACTTTCAAGTACGAAGCACTTTTTATATAAGCATTCATTGACTCCCTTTATTGGGCCACGCCCTTCTCCCCCAGTAAATAAATTTCATTCAAATGTTGCGCTTGGGTGCAGCAAAAGCAGCAACAATAATAAATGAAAAGCGATTTTCATTCTGACATGAACGCATTCATTGTGTTTTGGGCTTAAGTTTTTTTTTGAAAGCTAGCGTGTGTGCTTTGCTCGCGTTTTGTGACTTTTAAGTACCGATTCTCTGTCTCTCTTCTTCTGAGTCTCGCCGTCTCTCTCTTGGGATCCTACCTTCCACGGTAATTGACGTTGTTGTTTTTATTTTTGTTTGTTGCTGTGGGCGTAGGTCATGCTTGAGGGCGCCATATTGCAACATAATTATATCGTTTCACCTTTATTTTCATTTAATTTTTTTTTCGTAGTACTTCTTTTTCCACCGTGAGCTTTCGGCTGAAATGACTTTTTAATGACGCAATGATAATTCAATTTGTTTGGTGATTTATGCCTCATGATATGATTATTGTTGTTCGTTGTTGCTGCCGTTGCCGTCATTGTTCTGGCTGTCTTTTTGTTACGTAACGAGCTTTCAATACATGTTGAAATCGAGAATGTAATTAAGCATTTGTGCTTTGCTCTCGGGGCGGAAAACGCATTTTGCTTCATTTTAATATGCTACAGATTGGATTGTTGGCGATGTGATAGATGGATGCCAATTAAAGAAAAAAAGTTGTGGATTCGTTTAATATAATTGGGCTTGGTGAACATGAGTATAAAAGTTAAAGCTTGTAGGATTATTTAAAAATTAATCGTGACCCAGGTAACCAAATTATAATTCAATTTTAGTAATTTATTAGGTTTGTTTAATAAAAGAGCAAAGCAAACTTTTTTTCATAGATACTATAAATAACTGCTCAGACTTTAGAAATTCTAAAGAAAATTCCAATGCTTTCAGAGGGCTTCGAACTCCCCTGGCAGTTAACTTAATCTTTTTTCTTTGTAATTTGTTTTTGCCGATCCTGTTAGTTTCGCCAGTATATGCTTAGTTTCCCATTATAAGTGACTTTGTAGGGGCTGATTTTCCTCCTCCTTTTCTTTTCTTACGGAACTTTCATAAATTTCACTCTTACTGCTGCGTTTTTGCATCTGCAACTTTTTTATTAGGGGCCTTCGAGGCCGTAACTCCGAGCTCCGAGGATGGCTTTTAATTTTCAAATATTTATGCTGCGCTTGCCGCAAAAAGTTTCCACTTGCTAGATTTATGTTCACACACTCTTAGACAGAAGAGGGCCCAAAGTCTTGGGGCAGACAGAACCGCAAAATGCTTAAGAACAGGGCAAACACGCCCACACATGAACGCACTTCGTATAGGAAAAGGGCGGCGCAGGAGTCAAGTTAACTCGCCCCACTTAATTATCCAATAAAACTTGGGAGCAAAACCACACAAATTATTGTAGGGCAATTTAACATTTTCGGCACTCGAGCAAAAACCCCTGAGATTCTCTTGATAGATAAGCCAAAAGAAGGAGGCATTTTGAATTAATGGGAAAGTTACGAGGGACAAGATTAGCCCGAAAATATGTTGTGAGAGACCTTGCCAATAGAGCATCATGATTAGACATCGGATTTTAGGTGAAATCGTTTTTTTTAGATACGATTTAAAGCCACATTTGATTGGTTACAATTTTTTTTACAAAAACCTCAATTAATTTTGGCCTAAATCTAATTATATCTTAATAAATAAAATTTGTAACCAATCAAATGTGGCTTTAAATCGTATTTAAAAAAAACAATTTCACCTAAAATCCGATGTCTAATCATGATATATGAGTTTTCATATATTCAGCAGATAAACTAGTTTATGGGTGAATTAAATATGTGATTATAAAGTTAACTGGCTTTCCTATGAAGGATTTCAGATACCTCCCCCGATTAGGGTAATTTTTGAATTTATATTTATGTACGTAAGATTTCTCTCGTTAGAGTTGGACATATTACTATTACAGAACACATGAAATCACCACCTTGTAACCGTCTTAAGGACATTCATTTGCCTAAATTGTGGACGTAGTAAGCCGGCTTTAAAGCCAGTTTTAATATGCAAATAGTTTCTGGGAAATCCCCAAAATAAACTTGTTCCTTTTTGGCATGAGCAAACTTCATGACAAGCTCAGTGGAATCGGCTGGCAGCAAAGTGTATGGCCCCAAGGCACTCCTATGTCCATCGTTGTTGGCTTTTTCCTCCATTTTCGCACACTTTTCCCCCCTCTTTACTTGGACCATCATTCAAAAATGGAACAAAAAATATTTCTAGCCAGGGAAAGAGCAGGAAACTGAAGCTGAAGCTATGTGTCCAAAGCTGTTGGTAGTTCTAAAGCTTAAAAACACACACATGCAAAAAAAATACCAGCCACTAAAGGCGAAAAAGAAGCTAAACAGGATGAAGAAGCAGGGCAGTCTGCAGAAAAGGAAGCATGAGGAGAATCCGCCAGGAGGGAGCAACTCAGCGGTTTGTCATTGAGAGGTGTCAAGTGGCAGGCAAACACACATAGCTGGGGAGCTGAAAAGGAGGTGCTGCACTGAGAGAAAACACAACAGTGTTCGAAGTTGGGAAATAATTTTATTAAATTTAACACATTTTGTTTTAGTTTGAAATAATATTCAAATTATATTATTTACTTTGAAAGATATTATTCATTACTGAATATAATCAGTATAATTTTAGATACCAGCAATTGGAAATTAAACTACATTAAATTAAAGTTATTATATAAAAAACATTTCTGCAAAGAAGCAGTTTAAAAATGTAATAGTGTGTTTAGACTGGGCGAATCATTGACATGCGACGCAAAGTAGAATGTTCTGATTTTTTTCCATAGGAACCCTGTGGATAGAAGAAGAGAAAATTTTCTCGAATGCTTGACGAAGGTTCGAAAATTTACTAGAAAATGTTAAGGAATACAAAAGTAACGCCCGACTTTTATGTCATTTTTCTTCAAATTCGTGTGATTTAAGGCCGCATCTATAATGTAAACGCCTTGCATCATTTTTGAATATTTGAAAATGATTCTAGTAGTCTAAACACACTATTATACTTTTCTTCTCTGTGTAGAAAAAGGTTTAAGTGGGTGGGGTGTAGGAGGGCTAAGGAGCGATAACCAGGCTGAGGATGCAACCAACAACAGCAGCACGATAAAAAGCGTAAACATTTTAACAAAACATAATTTATGTTGCGCAAATTTTTGCATTTGGTGGAAGGTTTGTGGATGCGAAGGGTGCGGTGGCAAGGGTTATTCTGCATTGTGGCAGTCTGCAAAGGGCAATGGCCTCCTCCCCTCTGACCCTCTGTCCCTCTGTCCCCTTCATCCAACACACCATAACAAACTTCAGCACATGTTGTAAGAGCTGTGAGATTTATGAGGCGGTCTCCGCTCCTTTATTCGCCTCCTGAATTCTCTTTTTCGGGTTCAATGCCCTCCACTTTCACCCAAGTCAGAAAAGGAGCGTGGAGAGGGGCTGGCAGAAGAGTCGGGGGCTGGAAAAGCCAAGGCAGAAATCAAAGGCCTCCTAAACGTGAAAGCCAACGCCCACGAGCAGCAATAATAAAAACACACACACACACCAGGCAAAACTTTTGCTTGTTTAGCAAACCGAAGCCAAAGTAAAAGTCAATTGGCTGACAGGCAAATGGCTAACTCCATGGCCAACTCCTCATCTAAATACCCAGCATCTAGGTCCTCAATACGCCAAAAAAAATGGGCCAAAAATGGGAAGAAGTCTGCTATTACATTTTTCATATTCTAACAAAGATTATTGGTAACAAGAATTCTTATTTAGTTATTAAAACAATTTTTTTTATAGGATTTATTATTAAATTTAAATTAAATGGATTTGAATCTTGAATATTCTGTAATTTTTAAAAATATATGGGTCAAAGTTAATTTTTTATTGGCAGTTTAAGTAAAATACTAAAATGTCAATATTCCAAAAATGTTTTTTCTCGGTGCACATACATCCATATACCAAGCTGAACTGAACTTCGGTGATTTAATTAATTTGCCACAAAATGTGGCCAGCTCAAGGCGTGTGTATAATAGGCTTGGGATGAGTTAAACAAACGGGAAAAGCTTGGTAAGGGGTAAGAAAGGAGGTTTTCAAAACAGTATGAAAGTTTTGGAGGGAAAAGAGTGAAGTCACCCACCTTCGTGACACTTCCTTTGCCAGTTTTCGAACTGCGTAATGCAATTTTGCCAAGCTCAAATCCACGGACCACACTGCGGGGCTTTCACGTGTGCACAGAGGGGATTCTGGGTGAAATGGCGGTGGAAAATGCAAATTGCGAGCACGTAAACAGGTGGGAACAGGTGCAAGAGGAAGGCAGTAGCCCAAGGTGCAGTTAAGGAAAAGCTTCTCTAATGCCACGCTGATGTGAGCGTCATGAAATGGATGAAAAATGGTCAAAACATATGGTCACCACCTAAAGGGACTCGAAAAAGATGTAACTTATTTCTTTAAAATATTTCTTAAGATATGTTTCACTAAATACATTGGTATAAGTAAAACAGAATATTTCTATGTAGCTTAGTATTTCAATCAAAGATTTTATTTAGGTACTGACACCTTATTTACATCTCACAAATCTTTTTGACATGTTCTTAAAATAATATTTTCCTTGTTCAACTGTCTCTGCATCATCAATTCTTCCGAAACACCACCCCATCCACAAAATAACATCCTTTGGATGTATTCTTAGTTGCCAAAACTTTATCAGCAACGTTGATGACAGTTGCAAGTTTTGCATTCTTGGATTTATGCAAAACTAACATGATGGGATGGAGTGAAGTTGATATAAGGAATGCCATGGGCTGGTGAAACTATATAAAGTCATTACAAATTTCCTAAAGTTTATAAATTTAGCAACTTATATTACAAAGTTCAGATGGAATGGACACTGTTTTGAAACCAACATTTTTTTATTGAAGGTAAAACAATTTTTAAAGCGATTAAATAATTTAATTGGAAATATTTTAAAGCCAAGAACTTAATTCGTTACGTGGTCTATAGTTTTCATTTAGCTACATCCTAAATTCCGGTTCACAGAGTAAGTGGATAGGCACTCAAAAATCGGTTTGCACAGAAGAATTATGAATTCAAGTGAATATTTAAAAAAAAATTTAGACAAACATTAATTTTAAATTCCTCCCCAAAAGTAGGCAAACACTAGGTCTTATCAAATACTCAACCTGGCCTTCTTTTTGTCTCGATTGGGTTTTTGGCCTATTCCATTGTATCAAGTCCAAGCAACTGCTCCGAAAAGCCTCTTAAAATGCTAGATATTTTTAGGAAAAACATTTTGTGCTTACACGCCACTGAGTTAGTTTAAACGCACCTTTCCCCTACCACCCACTCGGAAAATCCCTGGCAAACCGAGCAATAACTGACTAATTGCTCGGGTCACACACATGGACAATAACGGACACACACGCACATTCTCGAGAGAAATGGAGAGCAGTAAAAAAGAGGTTTATGAATGCATTTTCATGCATAAAGGCCCAACCTCAATTAGGGAGGCCATCTTGGAAAGTAAACCACCCAACAACTAAACCCTTCCAAGGCACTTATAAACAATATTGTTTTACATCACAATGCACTTTAATAAAAATATTTTTAAATAATATACTTTTTACAAAAAGGTCAGATAGATTATTTTCAAGAAGTTTGTAAAATTAATAATTCAAAATCTATAGATTAACTACCAGCAAGCTACATATTAACATTATTTACTTTTAAATATTACAAAATAATTTAAATCAAAAATAATTTTTATTTCGTTTAAGGAGATTAACGATCATACATAACTACAAATATTTTATGAAAATGTGAGGTTTTTAATTTATTTTCTTTTTCAAGTGCATAGGCTGAGACGTGCATATTTACTGAGCAAGGGAAACAAGAGAAGCACTTTAGTGCAAATTTTTGCACAACTGTGGTTTGGGCAAAGTAAAGTAACAACACCAGCACTTGGAACTTCCGTTTCCGGCAATTATTGTTGCTCTTTGTGGGGAAAAAAGCCCATTTCTCAAGGAATTTCGTGCCTCTCTGAATCTGAATACAAATTCAGCAAACAAAAATTTCGTGCGAGGGTTGGGCGATGAAATATTTTAAGGCGTTGAAGGTTTCAGTTGCATTTTCAAAAGTGTTTTCATTTGCAAAAAATTTTCCAAAAACCATTAAAAACACACAACACTAACCGCAGCGAACATAACTAAAAACCCAAATTGAAGCATTTTAATAAATACCTGAAACGACCGACTGAATTTTCCCTTTTTCGTGCTATGTCAACTTATTGGGTTTGTTAGTTGTTTCTGCTTTGATGCGTCCAATCAAAACTCAAATGCTTCAAAGCACTCCCCATTTTCTCGACCTTTTTTTTTTGGCACATTTCTGACATTTTCCTTGTTGTTTGCTCCCACTTCTCCTCCTTTTTCGATATGCTTCTCCTTACGAACTAAGATCTGTCCGCTGGATGAGTGGCCAGGGCTTGATTAATGGCCAACTTGTTATTTTAATTAAACGAATTCAACTTAATTTATGCAATTCATACGCATTTCATCATTTTGCACTTGTCATGCAGCAAGACTCACAAATTCGAGGAGATCAGGGGGACTGGAGTGAAATGTGGACCACAGACCAGCCACCAAAGTGGCGACACGAGACCAATCCAATCCCAAGCCTCAGCAGCTGTAGAAGTTTTGTGGTCTGTTAATGGCTCTCGGACAGTGGCGTTCCACGAACTGAAAAGGGGGATCCAAAAAAAATGCATCAAAGAAACCCAACACAATATTTTTTTAATTTTAATTTTTAATTTTTTAACAACTAGTACCTGGAATGATATGATATTATATGTTTTTATTATTGTCTATGAATAATAGTTTCAAGTAAGCAGAGACAACTTTAGTTATACTTTTGTTTAGGCGAGTTTTCCAACATTTATGGTTTTTAATAAATACTGGCATTAAAACCCTCTTCAGAGCGTTCTATACAATGACCTAAGCCCCTGGTCTGACAACTGACAACTCATTTAAGAATTACAAGAGCTATAGCGATAACCGACCGACAACCAGCCAAGGCAACAATGACAACAAGTTTGATGAGCAGTCAGCTTAGGAAACTGTCAACTCCCTGCTGCCAGTTCAGATACGAAGATATTTATGTTATACGTTCCGTAGGGTAGCTCGTCATGTAATTCGGGGGTCAATTATGCAAACTCCGTATGCAAATAGTTGGCCGGCATAATTAAGCGGATGGAGATAGGGGATAGAAGGAAGTGGGAATGATGATATGCTTGTGGCATTTAATTAAGGATTTACTCATTTTCCGATTTCCCACAGGTGAAAAGCACCAAGCATCGAAGCGTCATCGAGAAGCGAACCTTTGTGAATCACACCGAGTGCCATTGCATCGAGCGGTCGACATACAACGAGGACACGGCCATGGCCAACTACGGGCAGTCGGTGGTGCGGGCCACCATACTGAGTTGCACCTGTCCGAAGAGCTTCGAGAAGATCCTGCAGGATGACGGACAGTGCCGGTGCGACTGCAGTTCCGGAAATTACGACTGCGATTGGTTGAAAAGGGGCAACGAGCACTTTGCCATGAACGATCGCAAGTGAGTGGGCCTTAAACTCCCAGCTTTTTACAATCCCAATCCTGACCTTCGCCTACCCCCCAAACAAAACAGGTCCATACAGCAAGGTCGCTGCAAGCCGCCCACCTGTGAATTCGGCCCCTACATGGACAAACACGGTCGCTGTCCCAAGCAACACGAACAACCCGCCTATAATGCCATGTCATAAGCGAATTATCTCCCCGGAGAAGAGCAGAGAAAACCAGGAAAAGTATTATTCAGTCTGAGGCAAACTCAAAGGGAGACGAGAGGGGAAACTAGACACATTTTCCTTTCCTGACAAGAGTAAAAGCAAAAAGTGAGACGTGAATTTAGTTGCATATCCTATACAAAACAATACGAAAGTAAACCGAAAGGAAATCTATTTCTACAATAGGATGGGTCGATTATCAGGAAGGTTAAATATATTAAATTTCTGAAAATTTTAAGTTTTATAAAGATAAGTCTGCTCGAATGGCAGCTTGAACTAGCTCTATATAATGATATTGAATCAGAGAATAACCAAAATAAAGTTTTAAGTCAAAACATAATTTTACAAGAATATTGATTACACATTTTCTTCTCTCAAAAAAATCGACCCAGCCTAAGATACACATACTAACTACGTATTTGTATATCAGCTGATTGTGCATTAGATGTATTAAGACCACAACACTGTTTGTCCTCGATCCAATAAGCCATTTAAAATAGCGGCACACAAGGCAACCTTCATTCAAGAAAATATATATCTTTAGCAAAAGGAAATAAGACTTTTTTTGCGCATGTTTTACTCAATAAGAAACTGTAGCATTGTCTATAGACGTTTCAATATTCAAAACCCACAAATATACCAGAAAGAATTATGTGTATTTTATGCGTATGCTAAATGAAATTCCAAATATATAAATTGACTGCGTTTTTAGTTTTAATTGACTAATGTTATGTTATTTAATTATAATAAACACACGAAAACGAAAATTAAATATATAAACTACCTATAAACGAGCAAATATATTATTCATGTTATTTAAGCTAAGTTTTAACACAAATCAAACAAAACCAATCCCTGGAAAATCGCAACAAAAACAAAATTAAATTTTCATATTTAATTTCTAGTCAAATTTTAATTTTGTTTTTATACGGCCACAAATGTTTAATCGAATGTAAATTCCGCCATTGAACTCACTAAACAAAAGGCATTTAAAGCGGATAACACAAAATATAGGAATTAATCCATTAAATGTATAGCGAGATAAATGTATAAACCATATAAACGTAAACTAGCCCACAAACTCTCCTGCTTACTTCCTGCATTTGATAGTGACAACTAAAATATACCTAGGATATCTCAGTATCGCATAAGTTCATCGTGAGAGAAGTCGATCCCTACCCAAAATTCATTTTCATTTGCTTCGTGCACAATTTTTAGTTAAGTTCCGACACCAAGCACTGTATATATATTTTAGATAAAACCTACATTTAAGCGGCACCCAAAATCAAACCACTTGGCACGAATTATGGCACACAATTATTTATATGTGGAGGAAATAATTCGTGAATTGCATAACGCATTTGCATATTAATGACATTGGCCCGTTGCAAATTAATGAGCTCAATTATTAATTTCAAACGGAATTTGGGGATTTAATTATTGTGAATTTATTTACCATTTAGCCAGACACCAAAGGCCTCTTAATGGCCTGTGCCTCCCTTCTATTTACCCCATATAATTGCATGTTGGCCATAATTTAAGGGCGATCTATTTGCTCAAGGTAAACTATTTATTTTAATTCGCACCCCACTTTCAAGTAAGCATACGCATATAGAAAACGCAATCTCAATGCGACGTTTTGAATATTTCAATAAATCTGTGTAATTGTTAATAGAAGCTACCACAAGATACCAAGCAGAATATACGAAAGATTACATTTCAAAATGATTTTATTTACAACTTTTAGCATAAATTTTAATGTAAAAAACGAATGTAAGCGTTAAGCTGAAAAACAAACCAATACTAATAAAAGAAACATATTATTACTATGCAAAAATCCAAATAAATATGAAAGTGAACAAAAAAAATCCCAACAATAAGAAATTAATGATTTTCAATATCGAAGGGGGCTTTCGGAACGGACGAAGTGGTGTTAATTAGCAGACTGACGGTAAAGGAGTCGCTTTAATTATTGCCAGCAAGGGAAAGTAAACTGCGGGGAAAGCGAAAACTGCGGCTAATGAGCTGCTGGAAATTAAATTGGAAATGAAATAAAAATTTAACAAGTTGTCCACTAAATATAATATAATATAATATATATATCTAAACATAATTAAAATGTAGTTTTTATAACAGCAAATGTTCTAATTAGTCTACGAACTTTGGTTTCGCAACTAAAGCAGAATCAGTATTTTCCAAAAAAAATAAATTACTTACTTAAAATATCATCAGCAATCAGAACTCATTTTAAAAGTTTTGCCAATTGCTTTATTATTAGTTTATTACTTAGTTTATATCCTCTTAGCCTCGTTACAAACTAGCCGATTGCAACCTGCGTACCCATTCTGGAAGCCAATTTTGGGCTAATGACAGCGTCTAAGCTGAAAAGTTTGTACTAATGAAAATGCATAACAAATACTACAATGCCGTTTGACCCACTTGCCACCCATTCGCCACACACCTGCACCGTCACCCAGATGTAATTTTCCCACACACACAGACGCACATCGGGATGGGTGCTGGTCACATTATGATCTAAAATTTATAGAATTTATAAGTGGAGTGCACCCAGAAGGGCTAACGACGATGATAGCGCCACCTACCGACGGCGGACGCAACCACAGCGGAGAGAAGCTCATTTCGTTCCAACATTGTAGTTCTGCCGTTTTGGCTATTTCTGGCCAACAATCTGAAACACTTTCTATTATTTTCTTTTTAAATTATATTTTGAAATCTTTAGAACATAAAAATATTTTAATTTGTGGATAATATCCAACCTTAATCCACTGCATCTTTCAGTTTTAACAAATTAAATAAATACAAGTTTGTACTTCTTGAATCCGTGGTAATTGAATACACCGCTGACTGAGCTTACTTACCTTAATCCGAAATCTAAAATTCTCAAAAACCAATGGAATTTCGTGCTTCTGAATGAGGTATCTGCAGCTTCACCGCTTTGCGAACTTCCGGATTGAGCAATAGAAATAATCCGAAAATACCGAATGAACACTTATTAAACTGTTAATCTCTCATCGATATCCCTTATCGATAAGAAATAGCTATTTCCTGTTTTTGAAATGGTTTGTAAAAAACCCCATCGAGATGATTCGTCGGAAATTCCAACGTAACTAAAGAATTTGGCAGAAAAATATAAATTGCTAAATTCTGTGACACTTACGTTTTCCTTAGTTGTTCATAAGTATTTCCTGTTGAGTAATATTTTATAGCCGACGAATTCTTTCTTTTTTGTAGATTGGTTTTCGTACTCATATAATATATTTAGCTTTTTTGGCTAAAGTGACAGCACTAAGCTGGTGAATGGCAATGGGCGATAAAGCAAGGAACAGCTAAATGAAATCAATTAAAACGGCTATGAGTGCTGGCTGCCAGATAATTCCTCCAATGGGTTCGGGACCTTAAAGTGCTTTCCTCGAGGAGTCCCCCTTCCAAATCGAGCCATTCATCGATTTATACCAGCCAAGTGAAATCACACGGAAATGCAAACAACGCAGGGGCAGCAGCACAAAAAAAAACAAAGAAATTTCCCAACCGGCAACAAGCGATGGGTGGCAAGTGGGCGTGGCGAAGGGGCGGCTGCAAGTGGGCGTGGCAGAGGGAAATTGCAATGGCAAACAGCGGAAAGGAAAAGGATCAGGCAAAATGCACGGGCACGGGCTCACAAATTAAAACCGCACACGGAAAGGATGCAACTGTTTGAGGGCATCAGAAAAGCAGAGAGAAAGGGAGAGAAAGGAGTAGCCATGATATGCCTGCATAATTAATTTCCACCTCATATACACACACGCACACCCTCTGAAAATTTCAAGTGGGTGACATCCCTCCGTTTTCCCACCAGGAAACGCCAGCAAACGGAAAATGCCGCAGCGCTTAAATTGAAACTCTCCCTCATCCATGCACACAGCTACACCAACGCACTCACACACACAGAAATACACCCAAACAGATGCACAGACAGGTGAAGTTAACATTAAAAGCCGTCCGGCATTTAAGTCCTCGCTAAATTGCATTTAATTTCCTGCTGAAAACTTCCAACGCGATATGATCCGACATAATAATTATACGCCAAAAAGGTATGGGAAATTACTGCAATATGTATGTACTATATATGTATGCAAAATAGATTGTATAGACAATTTATAGCAGAATATTATTTAAACGATTCAGCTGGTTTTAATTTAACTGGTGGTTGGGTAAATTATATATTTATTGCACAAAAAAATCTTATAGTTATTGACTGAATTCTGGAACTTTTACTCGCGTAACAGTGAATTAAAATGTTACTCTAACGAAATCACTCATCCGCCCCTTTCACCTTTCTACCGCACTCTCCGTTTTTTATTTTCAAACAGATTTGTAAACCCATTCAGATTGCAAACACATGTGCCACTGTACGTTTTGGACTTATTTATGAATGCGCAAATTTTTTATATGCTTTCAGTTTTTATTACTTTTTGTTTCCCTTTGGCCAAAAGAAATTTTGCAAACATTTACAAAGAATTAAGCATTAATGCAATTTACAAATTTGCATTTATGCGCCGATTTTAATTGCACGGAAAAATCGTCTATGCGTAAATTGCCACTAACCGAAACTGATTTCAATTTTTTTCCAGCGAGCAGTTTTAATGGTAGTTAATTGTTGTTGTGGCCGCCTTTGATGGGCGAAACTTTATTTTTTGGCTAATTTAAGCGGGCTCATAAATAATTATGAACAATTTTAACCATTTTTACTCAATCGTTCGGCGTTAAAAGTGTTAAAGAGTCACGTAGGAATCGCACTCAATATTCAAAATATACATTTTATTACATTTTTCGTCACTATTATCTAGTTTTTAGCTTTCTTGTACAATAAAATAAGATTTTCACCTTGTTAACTTATAAATAGAATGGAATAGATAGAGAAATCTTTCCAAATAATATTCCATGTGGTTCTAAACGCAGGTTTTTTTTGGTTATTTGGATGAAAGTGATTTACCGAAACTACAGAGATACTTTGGAGATATAAGTATATTTTTCACAATTAGATAATTTTTTCCCACGAAACCCTAACAAACTTTACCCATACTTTCGTATTCAAGTGAAGAACTCTGTCACTCTCGACCTTGACTCATAGTCCCAAGCGCTCGGGGAGTGTGTGGGACTTAAGATCGTGCCGGGTTACTCAGCATTGACCTTAGGCCCATAAATACCATCGACCCCAGTGCCCAGGCACGCTTCACACATCAAAAGGCGCATTTAAAGCACCCGCACACAAAGGAAGAAGGAGCCTGGTCCGCGGTTATCCTCGCAACTCCTCCAAAGCCATTGATACAAAGGTGGGATGGGGAAAGGGCTCGTAAAAAATATTTACACATGCGCCAGAGCTCCAGCAGATACAAATGTATCTTGATATGCGGCATTATGATGGGTTACGCATGTGGGGCACGAACGAAAACAAGGAACGAGGTAAATTTCAGAGGATGAACCTGACTCAACGGAGGCAAAAAAGAAAAAAACCGAAACGAGTCAGAGATAAAAACGCAAAAGAACATTGAACGAATTTCATTAAAATGAGCAGTCGAGTACAGCCAAGGAAAAATGTGAGTTCAGCCCAATAAAAAAACACTTATTAGTTAGCCGTTAAGAAGGTACATTTTCCGTCTCATTCTGAATTATTAAGTAAACAAATTCCATTGACTTGTATATTAACATTTTGGCTGCTGTCTGGAATCCGAAAACAAAGAAATCGAAGTCCAACTCCCGAGATGCCGACAACAGCTGCGAACGTTGCGAATCGTGTGCTAATCTTATCTTTATGGTCCCGACGCTCTTGGACTTGTTCTCCCAACTTCTCTCACTTTGTATGCCCTCTTAGGGGGTATGGGATATTTTAGCTGGAGTAAATATTGTATTTTAATTATAATATTTTAAAAACTTTTTACAGATTAATGAATTGCCCTGCATAGATACCAAATCGTTTGGATTATATGAGCGACGATACCCAAGAATTAGTATTAATTAAAAATGGGAATATCGTAGCTTTTCTAAATTGGAATATGCTTTGATTTTTTTAATTAGTTGATATTTTTATATATGTGCAATGTACATAGCTTGTTTAAATTAGGAAAACCCGCATTTTAAATGGCTTTAAGCCATTTTTTTAAAATCTTGGGCAGCAAGTCCTAGAATGGCATAAGTCTGCAAGGTTTTTTAGATATTTTCGATCAACTCAGTCATCACTTAAGATCATTTTTCAATTCTGAATATTAAAGAGTATTATAAAGTCATCTTACCAAGTGAATTTATATTTCTCCTTTTTGGCGAGTTCGTAAATGTTGCCCCAGCCTGCTTATGACATGTGAGAGTGTGTGTGTTGAAAAGGGGTGGAGGTGGAGTAAGGAGGGTCATGTTGCAGGAGGCAGTATTTGAGCCAAGTTAAGTTATTGGCCAAGTTTGTGCTGCTGTTGCTGCTTTGCTCGCTTGTTTGCATATTAGTCACAGAACAGAAACGCAAACAACTTGACGCCTTGCAAGGGAGTGAGTGAGAGGGGGAGTGTGGCGAAGGAAAGAGACAGCTGGGTGTAAACGAGAGGGGTGATGAGGGAGAAAACAACACCAAATTGAGTATTAAACGAAAGAAATGATGTCGAGCCTGAACATCTGAGGCTATTAGAATTAATCAAAGGGATTTGTTGGCACCACAGGCGATAAAGAGGGAAATGGAGAAAGAGCCACAGAGAGGCGAGATAGCAACCGAACGAGATGCCAGATACCAAAAGAAGGAGACAGCTAGAATGATGAAGTTCGTTGGCAGAAGAAGCACAGAAGCCTTTGCAAATTCTGCGGTTAGTTGGTAATACATTTTTGGCTTATTGATATTTATTATTAGCCCCGGAAATTGTTCGGCTCGATTGGCTCATATATCGCCTCTATAATGTTCCACTTGGGAATCGTTGCAACGCGCCCTTCTTCTTCCTCACCAAAAGGGGCGATGGGCGTCAACTGGGCGTGGCAGCAGTTATGTTAGGGCCTGGCCCTTTGGCCTGATCATAATTGATTAGCTGCTTGGGGAGTTTCGTGGTGTTCAATGTTTGTTCGGCTCAATTACACTTAAGCGCAGATTAAGTATGTTGACCATATATGCACGGTGATAAATATCAAATGTATATTGATTTCAAAGTGGAAGCGGAAAGTGATTTGCAAAAGTGCAAAATTTTAAATATGGGAGCACAAACGTTTTTGTACATTTACACTGCTGATAAGGTTTACAAATAAAGGTCATACAAATATAGATACAATTTATAATTTCCTTTACTTTGAGAACTCTTTTTTTCAGAGTTCTCAAAGTAAAGGAAATTATAAATTACGTTAATTGGGTGGTAATAGAGTGGTCATTATTGAACGATTTATTATATTATAGATTTTCATGATATCTTATCTTAAACAGGCACATTTTGGTAATTGATTATATTAGTCTCCTTTTACTTATATATGAATAAGAGAGTATAGAGCTCATCTACCGCCTTTTGAGTTTTCTTTTACCTTAAAAGCTTCTCCGTTCTGCAAGTGAACCTAGCCCACATTTTCCTCGAGTTCATTTCGGTTTACGCCCACACACACATAGACATTAAAGTTTTCGGTTCTTCTTGCGAAATAGTTCAAGATTTTCCACCTTTTCAAGGCGCGCTTTTCACAGTTGACATAACCAAAAGTGGAAAATGAAAAAGGAAAAAGGAATGGCAGAAGGGAAAAAGATGTGGAAAGCGGGGTGAGAAAGGCGAGGAAATTGCCATTGACGCATTGCTTCAATTAACATAAAATGTGCATATGCAAACGTACACAGAAAAAGAAAAAAGGTCGCTTATTCACTTCACTTATACTTAAACTATACTTATAAAAAAATTTTTTGAGCTTAAATTTGAACATTTTTTTACTTTTAGGAATTTTGCTTTTTTTACAAATAATTTTTGGTTTTCCTCAGATAGAAAGCTACGAAAAATTATTTTTAACATTTCTTTATAATAACTTTTTCATTACAAGTGCAAGTTTGATCACCAAAAGTTCTAGTACTCTCGCCTTTGTAGAAGATTTTCCTACAGTGCTGAGTTAGTATGTATATTAGCGCTTTTCATTACCACCTTTTAAGTTTTGCATATGTGCACTAGTGTTCAGTTTACTTCCTTTATGAAAACCATTTCACACTGACTGCGAAAACTTTTGCCAGAGCCAGTCGACATTTCTAGCCCCCCTTCTCCACCTTTTCACTCCGTTTTTCCAGCATCTTCCCACCTCTCCCTCCCCTTTTCCTTGGTCGGCAACCACTTGAAAAGACTTCCCACGAACTTTCTAATGCAACGTCGTCGTCTCCGTCTGACACCCAAGAAAAAGGAGGCGGGAAATCGGGGGGCTTAAGGATTGTTGCTAATGCAACGCCTTTTAATCATTTAACAACCTTTCGCCCCATTTTCATTTTCATGACACCCACACGTCGGCAGAAAAGGGGAGGGGGCCGAGGATCTGTGGGTCATTGAACGATCTTGGTTCAGTTTTATTGGCAGATTTTGTACGTTTTACGGCTAGATGGGAAAGCCAATGGCCAATTATTAAGATCTACCCACAGCATCGACACCGAACTCAAACGACCCAATCGCCCCCGCAAAAGCGTCAAAAGTCGGCTCAATTAACATGGCATCTTGGCCTATCCTTTCGATACCCTGGCTAAAACTGAGGTATTTCAACCATGTTTTTAATAAAAAGAAAAATAAAGTTGAAAATTGAATTTATATTAGTTAACACAATTAATATTAAGAAGTACCGAATTACACCAAATTTAAATATTGTTTTTTTATATTCTTCAAGTTCTGGAAGACGTTTATATTTGTTCAAAGCTTTCTGAAGACCTAATAAAACAACTACTTATTGCTCATATTCCAGGTATCACTGGATTCGATCTGCGCACTATCGCACCTTTCTTGCCTGTTTCTCAGCAATTGATTTCCATTTCATTTGAGGCCACAGACCGAGTCGCAGGTGGGGAGTCTTCCACCGCAGTCGTCGCCGTCAAGTTGGTAATAAAAATTATTATTTTGCAATTTAATTGCCAGCCGCACAACGCCCCAAAGGCCAAGACTCGCTTCGAACAGACTTCGACATCGATTTGGTCTTGAATGTGAGTACCCATAATCTCGGGCTCGACTCTACCCCGACCCATTCCCCTTCCACCAGGTGATCTGTGGCTGTCTGATGCAATCTCTTGGCCATTGGCGCTTGTTTCTGGCTCTGCGATCTGCAATCTGTGCGCTCTGTGCTTTTGGCCCCTTGTCATTTATCGCATTTGAATTGAAAGCTTGTAAATAACACGACGAAAAACCGAAAATCGAAATTGAAATTCGACATCGTTGCAGATTTAATTGAATTTCATCGCATATGTGAGGCCTAAAGGTAGAGTGTGTGTCTTATGATATCGCAGGTCAAAACCTTTTGTCTGGCCTAAATTTTTGGTTAATTGTCCAAATATATGTATCGTATTATATAGAAAGCAAAAGGTAATTTTTACACTTAGTGGTTTCGCATAAATTTTTATAATGACGTTAATCGTTGCTTATATATATTTCTTGAAAGTCCATTTTTAGAGGTGTTTTATATTTCTCAGAATATGTTCTAATAATAATGACAAATTCCTGTAAAACCGATGATTGTTTTACGAAAGTTCAAAGCCCAGTGGTAATTAATTTTGTGATCATTGATATTCATAAATGTGCAACAGTAGGGAATTTCCGAGATCAATTGAATCACGAAGAACGTAAATTGGAGTATTGGGAAGCTATGAGTCATCGCAGGGGGCACTTGACAAAGACCAACGAGATGACTCAACACACGGAAGCAATGAAAGTGTTGCCCTTTCAAAAGATGATACCTTGCCCTTTATTATAGTCACACCTATGGTCAGAATTTTAGAAATCATGAAATATAGGCAGACCTTAATTACCTAGATTTTTAAAAAAACATTTTAACTATTTTTAAAGCGGTTTTAAAATTTCAAGTACACATAGGTACTAAAATGTTTAAAATTATTATTATTATTATTATAAAGTGTTGGACTATAATGTACAATTTACAGACCAACTTAAACTTAGCTATATCTACGGGCCCTAAAGCTAAAAAATTCAATTTTTCATTCTTCATTATTTTGAAGAGGGTTGTCTAGAAATTTACAAGCTAAATTAGACTATCAATTACATAACAACAAATTTTTTTTACTTCATTTCATTTTTGCAATTACAAATTTTAAGCTTAATCTAAATTGCATTGATTATATTTTTAAGATATTGTATTGTTTCTTTAATATTGGATGCGTTTGGATCAAATATTGTCTGTATGGGGTTTGTGGACGTAAAAAGTGACGATCGAGGGTATATAGGAAAATGTTAAAAATATTTAACCTGACTAAATTAAAAATGAATTATTTAAATCGGTATTTATCTTAAATACAACAATTTTTATAATTCAATCTTTTGCCCTTGCCTGTACCTCTGTAAACCGCATAAATCGCAACAGGAAAAGCGGAGAAGACATGAGGCAGGGTCCCCCACAATTCTGTCAAATGTCAGGGTCTGTACCCCACACCTCCCTATAGGCAACACATCATGCTGGACCCATTAGGCACCTTCCCTCCCCACTGGCCCACCACTTTTTCCGCCTTCCCCACAAACCCACAACCCAAAGGGGCAATAAAGATTGCGAGAGACAGGAGTCGAGGGGAAAAACCTTCTGTGGAAAAGACAAATCACATAAGCAAATTGGTTTACAATAACCACAAACGGAAAATACAAGCGGTTGCAGGAGGGAAAAAGGGGGTTTTCGGGGGGTTTAAAATGGGGTGTCTGGAGAAAGAGAAAAATGGGCGGAGTGTGTAGGATAGGACAAAAGGAAAACCGCTTGAAGACACAAATATCACAAATTTACCAAGCAATTTGCATAAAACTCATATTTTGGCGCTGCTACTTTCAGCTATTTTTTTCACCTTCTTTCTAGTTGCCCATTTTTTCCACAAATTTTTCTTACATATTTTTTAAAAGAGCTTTGGGGCAGAAAAAACTTGACAATTTGTATGCAAAAAACAAAGGCAAAAATGAAAAATAGTAGAAAAATGCAAAAATCCGTTGGCTGAGATTTCGTAATCGAGAGACGGGGGCCACATATGCAGATGAGGTAACCGAATGTTAACCGCTGAGGTCAACCGGTAATAATCCCAACACCTCATCCCCTTTTTGGCCACTTGCAATTAAGCTACAACTCTTGGTCAGATTTTTTTACATCCAAATATATTTTCAAACAAGCGGAAAAATGTGGTTGGGATCGCAGGTGAGTCCATCGCGTTGCACTAATTGGGGAGGCGTAGGTCATCAACTGTCGTGCGTCTGTTTAATCAATCAAAATGCAGTTTGTTTCGGTTATCGGCTTCGGTTTTACTAACACAATATGCGTCCGGAATTATTTTTGAACGTGCCGAACGACACGTTGACCGGTAAACAGAAATCCATCCGAGCCCACTGGCTTCCCCACGTTTCCCTCTATTTATCCACCGGAAAACTGTCCACGTGCTCATGGGCATGGTCGGCAAACAAGAGGAGTAGCTGCCAACTCTATAAAATTTAACAGGCAGACTGAAGCGTACACAATAGACAATGGAACAGCAGACGCACTGAAATAGGGGCATCCCACATTTTTCAGATGCTGGGGTATGAGATCATTGTTTGACTCACGTGCACAGCGTTGAAAGTTCTAATTATAAATCAAACAACATAGGATTTTAGATACAGCAATGATATACCCTTTTATTAATTACAATTAAGAAAATATATTTTGTTAAATTAGAAGAAATACAAAAAAGTATTAGTAAACGTATGTAAATAGTATAAATAAATTAAACCAATAAATTAATTTTTTTTAAAGACGAAATGTTCATTATAATCACAAATACCTTTTCGAATATAGGGAATTGTCTACTCCCTCCTCACTCAACGATGCGTTGAACTTGAACTCTACGAATGAGGAAAAGATGGAAATAAAAAGATTTTCCTCCTCCGATAAGCAAAAAGTCGGACAAAATCAAAGCATATCTTAAGGCGTTCGGCGGCAGAAAAAAAGCAATTACTGGATCTCACTTCTCAAGTGAACTTAGCCCGCGGCATGGTGGGCAAACAAACAAACAAACAATAACAAACATATCAGGACAAACAAAGGGCAGTCCTACAAATATGCTGGAATGGGAGAACATTTTAGGGGCATATGCAAAAGACAAGACAGTAAACGGGAATTACATTATGAAAAATAAACAAAAACATTTTTACCTAGAGATTTTAATGAATCTTTTGTTTAATCTTTTATTTAATTTTACATTTCTCAAGTTCAGCTCCCTTACAAATTAAAGAAAAACCTTCTAATTACATGTAGTTAAATTTAAAGATCTTCCAAACCATTAAGCGAATAACAAATCGTGGGTTAGTTGAGAAAAGAAATACCCAATAGAAAGATAGAGATACAAAAATGCATAGGGAAATGGCAGTGCACGCCTTTGATTTAGATCTGTTTTTGAGTCTGGGTCAAGAATGTACAGCAAACATTGTACATCTGTTGGTGTATTTGCATTCGGGTCGCTAGAGAACTTTGAACTTGCAACTGGGAAATAGAGAAATGGAGAGCAAAAAAACGAGAGAAAGATCTCGCCAAATTGACCCAATTGAAAACCGCAAATTCTCTTGGCCAAGTAGACAAAAATAAACAGCATTAATCATCTAATGCAAGGCAGCCAAGGGAAAAAGAAAATAAGAATCCCGTTGCAGACACTTGTTGCCTCCCCCAAAAAAAAGCTGCGGATGGGAAAATTGCCAAAGAGGGGAAAATGGGAAAACTGACATCAAGCAACTGTCGCCAAATTGGCTTTGGCTTGGCGCCCCCGAAGAAAAGGAAATATATATGCATATGAGAGAATAAAAACATTAGCACAGTTTGCCTTTTTTATGTCCCCAGCATATGCAGCAAAACCGAAAGACACCAAAGTGCCCGCAAAATGTGGCAGAAAATATCTAGTTTATGTCGCTTGTTATTTTCAGCTGGATATAGAACTTTGGGTGCCCTACACAATAAGCAAAAACCAACAAATAGTATAGAAAATTCGAAAGACATACAAGTATAAACATTTTATATAACTTTATTATATCATCATTAAGATATTACAGATAAGAACAAGTTCTTTGGAGGGCTCTAGAGTATTTTTTAAATAAATTAGTTTAGTTTAGAATAGTATTTCCCGCGACACTTGGCTTATAAGCATAAAACCTAAAAGCCTAATATTTCCGAAAAGGCGAAAGACTTTTACAAATCCTACAAAAATCCGTTCTAACCACTCTACTGCACTCTGTTCTTTTTGGCCGGAAGACATTCGCCAAATAAACACTTGCGCTGCTTGCCAAAAGAAAGCCGAGCAATTAATATCAATGAGAGCCCACGCATAGAAAGCCGCAGAAAATGTCATAAAAAATAGCCACAAGAACGGCCGGCAAATAATAAAGTCGTAAAAAAAATAAGCCACAAAGAGGAGGGCCGGCTTGCATCATCGCCAATTGCCAGACGCTATAAAAAATAACTTGGCAACTTGTGGCGCGATGCCGGCCACGCCCCCTTCCCGCTATATATGGTGGCTATAGCATATACATAGCCCATACACATGTCTCATCAGACTGTCGACTCCGTCATGGCATTTATTTTTAGGTTGCTGCCTGCCGCCGTCTTGTCTCGTTTTTCGATTGGTTTCGCTGCCAAATTATTCGTACATTGCGTTTGATTTACTTGCAAATTCGTTTGGCACAGTTTCGAGTCAGTAGGCCAACAGTCAACAGCCAGCTGGCCGAAACGGCTGCGATTTTCCCTCTTTATCGCTACCTTTTGGGCCGCAAACAATAAAACACCCAGGCTATTTGTCGTGGCCACAATCTATTAAGCCCTGTCGTGGGACATAAATCTCGTGCCTCTCCTGGAGCTCTGATAATTTGTTTATTGTTTACACATAGATTTTATCAATGGGCTTCGGAAGGAAAAGGCATGGAGAAAAATCGTTAGGGCTAAGGAAAATGGGAAAATACCTTTTTTAAATATATATGTTCCTATTGACCATCTCTTTTAGTTCGAAAGCTGAACTCTAAAAAGCTCGGGTTCAAAAAATTCAACAATTTTTCAGAGTGCAGCGAGCAAAGTGCAAATCATGGGGATTAGTTTTCTCAAATATTCACACGTCCCAGGGCGAGAGATATCGATGGAGCCATAAAAGGCATTTACAGATATTTGGTCTAGGCAAACAACAACCACCCAGAGCCACAAAAACAGACCAGACACATTTTCCACTTTCACTAATTGTCAATTCTGTTGCTCGATCGGAAGAAAACAAAAACCGCAGACTGGAAACTGGAACAGCTCCGCTAAACCGAGGGGAACAAGGGGCCTGAGTGATAAGTAAACGATCGCTTTTCTCGGCGCCCTCGCAAGATGAAATAGAGATTATAGTGTAATGCATTTGCTCGCTTTTCATTTGTGTTTGCCCCTCGAGGCTCTTTGAGATCTCGGATTCTGACTGCAGATTGCTAAGCGCTGTGAATGACTCACACTGGTTGAAGCTCTACGTACTCAGGCTACCAAAATACGTGCAGTACTAAAACTGATGCCTTGGTTCTGACTTATGAGTCACCTTAATTTCAGGAACAAAAGAAAATATGTTTGACAAAAAAAATGTTTTTATAATTGAACTTGATGTGTACTTTGTAGGTTCGATTTCCGTTTTATTTTATTAATTTAATATTTTCTAAAAAACGCGGGAAAAATATATGAAAGCCTCTTGGTACTGGAAAAATTACACATTCTACAATAACGACTAAACTTTATGTAGTATATACCTAAAAGTCTAAATTGTTTCACAAGCTTGCATTATTCATTGAAAGACTGACAAAGACAAAGAACCTTTTTTTGAGAATATTTAGTCGAATTTATCACTATGGACGGCAGTCCATGTAGTGACGAAGCGCACCAGGAGGGTGTGCGAAGGCGACTACTATATATACACGAAGAAATGAAAATCTACTGTGATGGTCCGATCATAATGAATGATACACCTATCGAAAGGTATTGCGAAAACTAACAGGATTGCATACCAAGACTCTAAGAAAATCAATTGGCTTGGGAGAGAGAGCGGTGAAAGTAAAAAAGTGAATATTTCGAAATATGGAGCTGTTGGGGCCGGTGGGGATAATTGCCCCCTCTCAATGTTTTAGTTGTATTCCTTTTGAAAATACCCGTCGAATGAGGGGTCATTTGTTAAAATCCGTTCAAAAGTTATAGCCAAAATAAGATTTTCTTCGTCTTCCCAAAATGAAAATTTAATTCTGTTTGTCAGTTTGTCAGTTTGTCAGTTTGTCAGTTTGTCAGTTTGTCAGTTTGTCAGTTTGTCCAAAACATGTTTTCTAAGTTTTGAAAATTTGATATGACGTTCATCACATCGATATAAAAAACTTTTGTTCTACCACTTTTGGAAAAACTCGCTAGTTTAGCGGGAAAACAGCTATAAGTAGCTAAAATTCGGAAAGCCGTAACTTCTATACTACTAAAGCTACAGACTTGTGCTGCATCTCGTTTGAAAGGTATTTTTAATTGCTATAAACGCCATTTATATGCAACTTGTGTAAATGTAATAGTTAAAAAATATGAACAAAAGACAATTTTTTAAAACTTTTTTTTAGCTTTTTTTTATTTTTTTCAAAAACGGCTCTAACGATTTTCTTTAAAACTTTAAACTGTATAGCCCTTGAGATTCCTTAAATTTTGGTATATAACACATTACAGTAAAAAGTCACGTTTAAAAGTTATTTTTATACGAAAATAGCCACTTTTGCAAGCTCGAACTACTAACGCTCCCTGAGTATTGAATTTTGTGTGAGGGTATCCGAACTGTATTTTAGGGTCATGGAATCAGTAAATTTGCACTTAAGAGTTCCATATAGGAATCTTTTGTTCTACGACTTTTGGAAAAAGCCGCTAATTTAGCGGGAAAAAGCTAAAAATAGCTACATTTCGTTAGTTTGTAAGATCTACACTACTAAAGGTACAGACATGTGCTATACCTCGTTTAAAAGGTATTTTAAAATACTTCAACGCCTTTTTAACTGAATTCGTTAAAATACAATAGTTTAAAAATTATGATTTATGACCAATTTAAATTTAAATGTTTATATTAGCACCTATGAGAGCAAAAGTAAACAAACAAAAACTTCTGATATCAAATAAAAACACCTCTTAACGAGGTAAAAAACTAGTGACGAACGCACCTTCAACATACAAAAGTTCTGATATCAACATTTGTGACGAAAAATTATTACACTCGTCATTAAATAGACTTTCTAATATTTTCTCATTCGGCACGCTGCAATAGAAAATGCCTGTGAAGGGAAAAAGGCTGGAATAGTTTGCTAGGGCGGGCCGAATGAGAAAATATTAGAAAGTCTATTTAATGACGAGTGTAATAATTTTTCGTCACAAATGTTGATATCAGAACTTTTGTATGTTGAAGGTGCGTTCGTCACTAGTTTTTTACCTCGTTAAGAGGTGTTTTTATTTGATTAGAAATTAGGACAAAGACAAGATTTGAGCGGGATGTAGATAATAACGACAGCGGCGATATTGTTGATGCCCACTTTATATGACTCACTTAGTTCCAACTGAAACGCAAACTTGAAAAAGTAATATCGTCATGGTTTTCAATGCCAAAAGTTGTAGGGATGCGATATGATTATTACGCGATCGGAACACTTGCACTTTTCTCTTTATTTAAAATAAACAATGGGAAGTAGAAATAGCGTTATGAATAATATATCATAAAATGTGTGCACAAATGACAAATAGGCGAGGGGTGAAAAGAGATGGCGAACTAAAAATTCAGATCAGGCGACACATATGCAAATTCCCGATCGTGGGTGTCGGCAAGAAAACTCGAAAGTCAGACAGGGGCGGGGAGATTTTTTGAGGGGGTCTTTGTTAGGAAAAGGGGGAAGGAGGAGTGGGTGGAGAGAGCCGAGACTGTCGCATATTTGCGCTTGGTGTTGACTGAAAAGAGAGTAGACAGCTAAAAAAAAACATTCTTCAGACCTATTAAAGATTATTGGCCTGGTGCGAAGTCAGCTACGCCCACGGACCACGCCCCTTTCTGGCAAGGCGGGAGCATTCAAGTGTTGCACAACAAAGTGTGAAAAAGAAAAACAAACCAATTACACCGATCAGAAAAATACTCTGCCAAAATTTTTTTATTTATTTATTTGATTGTTTCTATCCCAGCGCTACAAGCATGTAGCATACTTATAAATTAAGGCGCTAGTCACGGGTGTACAATTGAAGGCTGAACTTAAAGCTTAACTTATATGCTAACATTTGTGTCGGCACTTACTACTATTACTATTTTAATTGACTTTTATTTTAAATGTTGATTATAATTTTTAATTTTTTTTGATTTTTTTAAAATTTTTGAATTCTTAATTTTTAGTTAGTTTATTTTAATTTTAACCTGTAATTATGTAATGTAATGTAAAATGTATGTAATGTATGTAATGTAAAATTCGAAGTTCTAATATTAATAAAATTATATTTATACAAATTTAAAAAACTGAAGAAAGCCAATTTTTTTTTATTTTTCATTAAGTTGGATCAAATAAAAACACCTCTTAACGAGGTAGTGACGACCGCACCTTCAACATACAAAAGTTCTGATATCAACATTTGTGACGAAAAATTATTACACTTGTCATTAAATAGACTTTCTAATATTTTCTCATTCGGCCCGCCCTAGCAAACTATTCCAGCCTTTTTCCCTTTACAGGCATTTACTATTGCAGCGTGCCGAATGAGAAAATATTAGAAAGTCTATTTAATGACGAGTGTAATAATTTTTCGTCACAAATGTTGATATCAGAACTTTTGTATGTTGAAGGTGCGGTCGTCACTAGTTTTTTACCTCGTTAAGAGGTGTTTTTATTTGATATCAGAAGTTTTTGTTTGTTTACTTTTGCTCTCATAGGAGCTAATATATACATTTAAATTTAAATTGGTCAATCATAATTTTTAAACTATTGTATTTTAACAAATTGAGTTAAAAAGGCGTTGAAGTATTTCAAAATACCTTTTAAACGAGGTATAGCACATGTCTGTACCTTTAGTAGTGTAGAACTTACAAACTAACGAAATTTAGCTATTTTTAGCTTTTTCCCGCTAAAGTAGCGGCTTTTTCCAAAAGTCGTAGAACAAAAGACTCCTATATGGAACTCTTAAGTGCAAATTTACTGATTCCATGACCCTAAAATACAGTTCGTATACCCTCACACAAAATTCAATACTCAGGGAGCGTTAATTGTTCGAGCTGGCAACAGTGGCTATTTTCGTATAAAAATAACTTTTAAACGTGACTTTTTACAGTAATGTGTTATATACCAAAATTTAAGGAATCTCAAGGGCTATACAGTTTAAGGTTTTAAACAAAATCGTTAGAGCCGTTTTTGAGAAAAATAAAAAAAAGCTAAAAAAAAAGTTTTAAAAAATTGTCTTTTGTTCATATTTTTTTAACTATTACATTTACGCAAATTGCATATAGAAGGCATTTATAGCATTTAAGAAAACCTTTCAAACGAGATGCAGCACAAGTCTGTAGCTTTAGTAGTATAGAAGTTACGGCTTTCCGATTTTTAGCTATTTATAGCTGTTTTCCCGCTAAACTAGCGAGTTTTTCCAAAAGTGGTAGAACAAAAGTTTTTTATATCGATGTGATGAACGTCATATAAAATTTTCAAAACTTAAAAAACATGTTTTGGACAAACTGACAAACTGACAAACTGACAAACAGAATTAAATTTTCATTTTGGGAAGACGAAGAAAATCTTATTTTGGCTATAACTTTTGAACGGAGCGTCGGATTTTGACAAACGACCCCTCATTCGACGGGTATTTTCAAAAGGAATACAAGTAAAATATTGCGAGGGGGCAATTATCCCCACCGGCCCCAACAGCTCCAAATTTCGAAATTTTCACTTTTTCACTTTCACCGCTCTCTCTCCCAAGCCAATTGATTTTCTTAGAGTCTTGGTATGCAATCCTGTTAGTTTTTACAATACCTTTCGATAGGTGTATCATTCATTATGATCGGACCATCACAGTAGATTTTCATTTCTTCGTGTATATATAGTAGTCGCCTTCGCACACTCTCCTGGTGCGCTTCGTCACTACATGGACTGCCGTCCATAGTGATAAGCAAATGGATCGTTCAAAAGTTATAGCCAAAATAAGATTTTCTTCGTCTTCCCAAAATGAAAATTTAATTCTGTTTGTCAGTTTGTCAGTTTGTCAGTTTGTCAGTTTGTCAGTTTGTCAGTTTGTCCAAAACATGTTTTTTAAGTTTTGAAAATTTGATATGACGTTCATCACATCGATATAACAAAATTTTGTTCTACCACTTTTGGAAAAACTCGCTAGTTTAGCGGGAAAACAGCTATAAATAGCTAAAATTCGGAATTCCTTAACTTCTATACTACTAAAGCTACAGACTTGTGCTGCATCTCGTTTGAAAGGTATTTTTAAATGCTATAAACGCCCTCTATATGCAATTTGTGTAAATGTAATAGTTAAAAAGATATGAACAAAAGACATTTTTTTTAAACATTCTTTTTAGCTTTTTTTTAATTTTCTCAAAAACGGCTCTAACGATTTTCTTTACAACTTTAAACTGTATAGCCCTTGAGATTCCTTAAATTTTGGTATATAACACATTACTGTAAAAAGTCACGTTTAAAAGTTATTTTTATACGAAAATAGCCACTTTTGCCAGCTCGAACAACTAACGCTCCCTGAGTATTGAATTTTGTGTGAGGGTATACGAACTGTATTTTAGGGTCATGGAATCAGTAAATTTGCACTTAAGAGTTCCATACAGGAATCTTTTGTTCTACGACTTTTGGAAAAAGCCGCTACTTTAGCGGGAAAAAAGCTAAAAATAGCTAAATTTCGTTAGTTTGTAAGTTCTACACTACTAAAGGTACAGAAATGTGCTATAACTCGTTTAAAAGGTATTTTGATATACTTCATCGCCTTTTTAACTTAATTCGTTTAAATACAATGGCTTACAAATTATGATTGACCAATTTAAATTTAAATGTATATATTAGCTCCTATGAGAGCAAATGTAAACAAACAAAAACTTCTGATATCAAATAAAAACACCTCTTAACGAGGTAAAAAACTAGTGACGAACGCACCTTCAACATACAAAAGTTCTGATATCAGCATTTGTGACGAAAAATTATTACACTCGTCATTAAATAGACTTTCTAATATTTTCTCATTCGGCACGCTGCAATAGAAAATGCCTGTAAAGGGAAAAGGGCTGGAATAGTTTGCTAGGGCGGCCCGAATGAGAAAATATTAGAAAGTCTATTTAATGACGAGTGTAATAATTTTTCGTCACAAATGCTGATATCAGAACTTTTGTATGTTGAAGGTGCGTTCGTCACTAGTTTTTTACCTCGTTAAGAGGTGTTTTTATTTGATTTTAAAAACATTAACCTTTCATCTCTGTCTCGATTTTTTTATAAACTTCTTTCTATAAATGTTAGATTTTGAGGGCATTTATAAGTGTGTGGTATTGTGCCAACAATTCTTTGGAAAAGGGTAGGAACTTTTTGTCAGACCGACTGATTGACGGTAGCGCTGAAAGCTGTTGTCCATCATCAACACCAGGGAATTGAGAATCGAGCAGAGAACACAATTCCCAGCCGAGAATTCCGGACTTAGAACCGAGAAATGAAACGCAAATGCATGGATGCAGATCTTGCGAGTATTCTTCGCTCACTTGACAGAGATCATTAATAAGATTTATGTGCTATTAGCAGAACCAGCCACAGGCCATAAATAAGACAAAACCGCCGAGGATTCGAGCAGATCTCCAATGGCAAACCTGTTGACAGGCGAGTCGACATCTGGAGCTGAATCACATCGTTCACATTTGGATTTGCATATGAACCCAAAATAAAACTCGGCGTGAAGCGTGTGCTATCGATAAGCTTACTTGTAATTGGCCTGTAAATGAGGCTTTAATAGTCGACACCTTAGAATGTGGATGATAGGTGTGATCTCACTTCTATTTATAACGTGTTACTAGATAAGCGCCTTCATAAGAAAACGCATTAAAATGAATTTATGAATTAAGGTATCATTTTAACTAATAGTTAAATTACATTTATTTATGACATTAATAGTTAAAATTCAAAACGAAGCATTAAATTAGACCTTAAAGTTACAGGAATTTATATTAAACAAATAATTCATAAATTACATAAGTCATCATATCATTAGTTACAATTTAATTTTCATTATTTTATGTATTAGTCAGTGAAAAACAAATCATTATTAGCTATAAACATTTTCTTACGTAAAAAACTAATTGGACTTCCGAATCTTTCTATCCTTACTTTCGGCAATTAATCATTTGCAATGCGGTCATAAATATAAAAAAAGGTTGGTTATTCACATATGAAAAAACTAATAAAATAAGTTCGCCATTAAGAACACTTTCTATTTTAAAGTTATTTACGTATACTCAATTACGTATACTAATTTACGTGTATGAATCAACATTTCCTCAGAAGGCTCCAAAATTTTTTCACTTTTTTGTGGTCTTTGAAAATTTAATATTAACACAGATTTTGAAACCTTAAAACTGGTCTTATTATTTTCAAAGAATTCGTATCATACACGTTGTGATTCACCAAATACGTTTTGTATCCTGTTGCATTCGACGATGAATCATCTGCAATGTAGTCCGCATTACAGAATAATATTTAAGTATTTTCTAATGCCTAGATACGCCAGAAAAGTTAAACTATAACTATTTCAGTGGGAAAAAAACCATAATTTGAAAATACATACTGATTAGAATAATAAAGTGTAACAACAGCTTTCGCGAAGCATGCAACATAATTTTCCACAATTTTTGCAACAGATTTGCTCTAAATTATACAGAAATTGTGAAATTATCATTTCAACAGCACCAGCTGTTT
Organism: Drosophila takahashii; assembly: GCF_030179915.1. Taxonomy (NCBI): domain Eukaryota; kingdom Metazoa; phylum Arthropoda; class Insecta; order Diptera; family Drosophilidae; genus Drosophila; species Drosophila takahashii. Next base: position 16,225,294 of record NC_091678.1, read on the forward strand.
TAACCGAATATTATTCGCTTATTTGTTCGTTAAAGACATAAAAGAGATCACGCTGTTCAACCTTTTACTGCCTTTTCTACAAAATCCTATAACTAACTCCACCAACATATGTATCAACATGGAAATGTAATGTTGCTTTCGTATATCCTACAAAAAGATCGATTTTCGTGTGAGTTTTCAAAGATTTTCGTAGCTGAGCCTTTTCTGACTCACGCATTTAAAAAGAGAGTATGAGTCAATTTGCTCTTAAAGAAAAGCACTCGGATCGCACCAGTGTCAGAGTAAATTGGAGTCACACAGAGAGAATGAGTTAAAAATGTGAGTTCACAGTGCATCAAAATTAATGGAATAATATATTATTTCTATTACAGTTTGGCAAAACGTGAGACTAACCCAAATCCATTGATCATATCAAGTACCTATTAAGTTGTTCTCAGTAATAATTATATATTCCAAAGAATCAATTCATAGTTAAATATATAAACAGGTTTTACCAGAAGGATACTATAAACTTGTTGGTTTTAATATCTTTTCCTAGTCTCACTTTAATAAAGCAAACATGTTTCTAATAGGACTTTAAAACAGGGACCATAAATAATCAATATTTGAGATTTTTATTTTAAAAGGCCTACTGAGGTTTTTACAAGTTTTAATCAACAATATACCTGGTTTTTATGCACTTTATAGACATGAACAAATAACAGTTAATTTGCTTTCCAGATTTGTTGAAATGCATATACTTTGTGGACAAGAGTAAAAAGAACTTTATTTTTGACGTTTAAAACAAAATATCGCAGTAGTCTTTTTAAAATAAAAATCTCAAATAATGATTATTTACGGTCCCTGCTTTAAAATAATAAAATTGTCTTATTAAAATATTCAACAAAATTTAACAGTAACAACTTAATTTAATACGTATTGTTCTTAAAGTGAATAAGAGCACTCAGTTCGTTCGTTTTCATTTTACTCAGTCTGAGCACAAAACTCTTAATGTCTGAGTGAAAAGAGCGAAGAGAGAACAAGCTTTTGGCTGCTGGGGATCGCCGGCAAATGTCTTCAATCAGTTCAAAACAGGCACTCGAAGCGCGCGGTTCGCTTGCTCGGCTCAATCCCTTATTTAAATTAAAAGTCCTACAATTATTCGGGTACTTTGAAATAAAGTAAACAAAGTGAATAAAAATGTCCTTTTGAAAGTTTTGTGAAAAGGTATACCATTCAAGAATCAATCAGCTATCTGAGTAAATTTACATAAGTGCTTGTAATTAATTGACAAATTCATTTAAAATAATTTCGCCACTGGTTGTAAAAAAATATGTTGGACCTTTTATTAATCGAAAAGAAAATATAAATTAGAATCTAGAAGGAAAATGTGTTAATAAATAAATCAAAACCAAATTATTTTTTTTACCTTTATAATTTAAACGTATTAAAATCTTAATAAAAAATCGTGTCTAGTTTATATTATTAAAGCCAAAATATCGTGTTTAATGCCTTGCCGGTAAAAATTATTGTATTCTCGACAAGCAGGCAGCAAACAAAATGCATTGTAAATAAAAAACGATTAAATAAGAAAGATTTTTGAATGTTTTCAACCGACAAATTCGCCAATTCTGTGCAGCCGTGCGTTAAAAGTGAAGGCGTGTGCCAAAAAAGAAAACATTTAGCAACTTGTTAGACTCAAAAAATTGTCTTACAAATTGTTGAAAAAAAAATTTAAACAAAAATCCTGCAAAATGTAATTAACAGAACCAAAATAAATGGCTCACATTTGTGCAAAAAAATAAAACAAGTGCGAAATCTTAAAATAAATTAGTGCAAAATTAAATAAAAAAAAAAAATAAAAATTGTTTGTGCCTAAGGCCTAGCCACCAAATACTAATTGCTTATTCCATTTCTCTTTGCCTATTTTCAGAAAAGTGAATAACAAAGAATATTGTGAATCTTCTAAAATATTCTTATTTCAAAAACATAAACAATATAAATGAAACTAAAATAAGAATACAAATCTCATTACAAAATTTAAATATTTATAAATACACTAAACAAAACGTAATATAAAAATGAATCTCCTAATCGGGCTCGCAATCTTCGCGATCTTCTTTATGAAGACGACACGCGTGTACTCCAGTTTTCCAACCGACATAAATAATAATTATTTTGACGTGAGGAATTCGACCTTGCCCAGGACCACCTCTCATCCACATACCTATCGACCTCGTTATTACCTCCCTCCACGAGAATATTACAATGAGGACGAGAAGCCCTACGTTATCGGGGAGTATTCCGAAGATCGGGAGATCCCGAGGTTTTCCCACAAGCGCGTGGCACGTGAGCCGGCCACCCAGCAAGGGTTCCCTTATGGCCGCAGACTCAATGGCAACCTCTTGGGGCAGGCTGACGATAATCGCCTCGATTCTGAAACTGCCGACGATGGGGTGAGTACTTCATTTTAATCTTGGGACCCACACGAAAGCAAACACTTCGCGGAACCCATAAAAATATGGTCCTGTTGACTCGCTTCATTCTATTTTTCTTCACAACTGCTTTAAGCCGATTAAATATTTGTTAGTTATTTAATTTTATGACACTTAAGGAAAGGTGGATTACGAATGTTTATGAATATATTTTAAAAGAACAAAATTAAATTAGTTTTGACAAAACTATTAAAAAGGAAATATTCGCATCAATTATTCTTTGAAAAAAACACATATAATTTTATAGAAACAATTGAGAACTTAAATAAAAAATGATTTCCATCATATTTAGAGCCTCAGTAATATTTAATAATTGTGTCTGATAGCCATTCTAAGATTTGACTTTAAAGTTTTCAAGAGAATTCGTATTTCAATTCAGATTTATAATTAAATCATTAAAATTTTTGGAAATTTAATTTTGGCACGTACTGAAATGTTTCGAGGAAATTAAAAATCTGAATATATGTTTTTTTTTTTAAGTAAATCTGCATAGCAGAATATTTCTATGTAACAGTTTTTTATTCCTTTCGCAAATTCTCAATGAATTTTCAAAGTATCTTTAGTAGCTGCTGCTAGTTGTTGCGCATTAGAATCGGAATGGTAATCAGAATCGAATCGAAACGAGATGGCTCACCTTGAACCTCGGCGCGTAAGTGAATCGGAGACGGGTGACTAACCCTGGGACGTGCAATCGCAGCGATCTCCGAGCCGCTCACCCATTGCGAATCGCAGATCGAAAAGCCCACCCATATGGCTGGGGATCGGCAAGAAGGAGTTACACAACGGCGGCAATTATGAAACGTGTTGCGGCAGGTAGGAGCCACCAATTTGGTTAACAAGCCAATTTGGCGGTGTGCAAACGGGAGCCAACATAATGCCCAGATCCAGAAGAGAGAGATCCCTACTCAACGATCGGTTTCGGTTTCACTTTCCGGCCTGTAATTGTGCCGATCCGTTTAAAAGCGACAAAGGGGGATCTCGGGAAGAACCTGTCGCTTTGTTGTTTTATTTTTAATTTTTTTCTGTTCCATGGCCGACAGCTGGCCGATGATAATAAAAAAGGGGAAAATGCAAACGGGTTGTTAAAGGGATCTTTAAGACACGACTTTCCGTTATGGTGGTCCCTCGTTAATTGGCCCAATTGACTTGACAACTTGTAACTGTTGCCGCCCTTAAAGGGAAATCAATCGTGCCTAAATATATATGGGATTTATTAGGGGAAAATTGACTCTCTGATTTACATTGATTACTCATAATTGAGATGAAACATCTGATAGAAGAATTAATCAATGACTCCGTTGTTAAAAATGTATGACCATGACAAGTAAATAGAATTGCTTGAAAAGTCGTTTCGATTTCTTATATTTCATATTAAATTTTTAATAATACTTAAACAACGAGCTTTAATAGGAACAGATTTTGGCAAATCTTGGAACTGATTAAACAAACATTCTGCAAATGGGCATTTCCAAGAATATTAGATGGTTTGCGTCATCAAATAAACCACTTTTAAGTTTCATGGGAATTTTGATCCAATGTAAAACATTAACACTATATTTTTATTTAATTATCTGATATGATATAATATATTAAACAATAATTGCGTGAATGCACTAGTGCCTATATAAATATTGCTTTGGAATTCCCCGAAATGAACGACAATCACTGCCTTGATTGCGGTTCATTCGCTTATCAACCAGAGGCTCCCGATTTGTTCCCCGTCGTTGAGTCTTATTTGCCCTCTTATTGCACACACTTTTGCTTGAAACTATAAGTGATCCAATGGCAAAGGTACCTCAATAAGCTTGCCTGAAAAGATAAGGGGATTGATCGGAATGGGGATGCGAGTGAGAGTGGGTGGTTGATGCACTCAGGCGGCATAAAAAGCTTATGGTCTGTGGTCATGATTTTACCTTAATATCCGCACCTCCCATCGACCCCTCCTTTTGACCTCTGAAAAGAGGAATTTAATATCTGCTCGTTGGAACTGAATACTCTGCACTCTGCTTTTCCCTGCCCCTCCAACTACCTTTTCGCCTTGGGAAACCGCTGCACTTGCCTCCTCACATACCATTTCATTTCTCTCCGTGTGTTTACCTTTGCCTGTTTATTTGCCATCACATTCCGTGCGCATAACTGCACTGAGATTAAGAACTGGGAATGGGTCTCATATCTTGGTTATGAGCGTAAAAATTCCAATTCCAAAAGTTCCCACCAATTCCCCACTTTATTATATTCTTACAATATTATTTCTTGTACATAGTTCTTATTTGACATTTGGAAAACCCCGATGATGCCATCGTGCCTTATTGTAAGTTGTTTAAAGTTTAAGGTTGTGAAAGCCCTGCTTTAATTTCGAACAGAAAAACCAGACTCAAATAGGTCACTATAAAATCTTGTATTGCAACCAGCCGGAATGTGAAAACAAATTGACTTAATCGATTAATCATCAAGAACTTAGTTGCTATATCACAAGGTCAATAAATTCTAAATCTGCATATGTATTTATAGGCAAATGTGCGATTAATATAACTTGATCTGGACGTTAGCATCGCGACTCATAATTGTATAATCGCAATAGTTGAATGACTAGAAAATGCCTTTATCACCAGCGGGATTGGAATAAAAGGAGGTTATCTACGGCAATATATACATAAAGTTGACGAGACACTTAAAGACGTGGGGAAAAAGAGAGTTATTTGCACTTGAACTCCTCTAGATAACACATTCTGATTTATAAATATCAATCTTAACTTGATGAGAATGAAATTAATTATTTATAGTTAATAAATTATTTTAGAATATCATAGAAAATTGTATTTCAAATTGAAATATGCTTAAACAAAACACACTTACTATATTTAAAAAATCATTTCACAGCTGTCAATACTCATTCATCTGTTCATAAACAATGCAAATATTTTTTTCGAAAAGCACTTCGCAACTGCAATCATTTCACTTTCGTTTCGACTGTGAATCAAGAAATAAACACAAAAGTTCCTATAAAATTTCTTTCCCCATTAAATTTGTGTTGACTCCGTCTATTGCCACACAGAGTTGAACGATGAAATCTGTTGCCACGCACCAAAGTATATTTGGGGATAATGTAAATGTCGGCAAGATTTCTGATTTATTAGCAATCTTAATGTGGCGCGTTTTACCAAAAAATATAAAAAAAGCTAATGACGGGCAAATCGGCTTATGACATAACTGCAAACTGCTTTCGGGCGGTCTACAAAGTACTCACATGCCAATGATTTGGTTATGACTAATAGTCCAGCCGACTTCGACCATTTGAGGCGGAAGCTTTGAATATTTATGGCAAATCTATAAAATTTTATATTATTAATTTCTAGTCTGCGACACATCGCCTAATGAACGTGGAAAACCCGTCGACAAGAAAAAACGCGTGAGGAAAGTGTAGGGGAACTTGTCGCCAGACCAATAAATTAGGAGCAAAGAGTTCACGCTTTTCGGCTGCTGGCAATAATTAACTGGCCCCGACTGTGCGAACTGGCTGATTGATCGCCGGCGACTTGTTGGCCATTAAACGGGGCATGCGCCAAGAGTCACGCAATTAAGGCCCACCAGCAAATATAAATCACGGCCAAGACGAGGCCTTAATACACTCTTCGGGAACATAAATCATATAAATTCCTTTGTTCTAAATTTAATGGCCATTTCTCCCTTTGTGTGATCTATGTTTTCCGGGAATATTTTGCGGAACCAAGCGATCTTCGGGAGAGATGAAAGACGTTTGTAAAAAATTTACAAATATGTTTCATGTTATACGTTATAAATCACTTTTATGTTGTGAAAGTTAAGAGCAAGAAATACCAATGGATTATGTATGTGGAAATTCCCTACTCTCGAGATTAACAACTGTGCAAAGTTCTATAAAATTAAAGATTACAGAAGTTATTTATTTATTTATTCTAAAAGTAAAGCATTTACCACATTCCAGAATCCCATATTTCCGTATCCCCCATCGTTTATTTGCGCATGAGTCTCACAACAAAGTCAATATTTCCTCTTTGTCAGTCAGTGTATCGCCTTTGATAAATTCAAACAAATTGCAGATTGAAAAGTCAATCTAGAGCAGGCCAGACGAGTCGGGAGATCGGTGGATTGGTTGATCGGTGGAGCAGCTACGTTTCAATCTCTTGGGCAATCTAGCGGCAATCGATCGGTGCGTGTGGGCGTTGCAATTAGAAGAGTCAGACAACCCCGACACTCCCAGCCCCTCTCTCTATCCCTCTGGGGTCCAATCTGATCCCCCCACATTTTCCTAGACATGTTCTTCAAATCGACGTCTCGACTGGCAATCAGTTTCTCGATCGATCCCTCCGACGATGATGATGATGCATCAGTTCACATTTCCGGCATTTGCCAAGCTGCGCCAACAGCAACTTGCTATATTTTGCAGTGAGTTTGTCTGTGAATGGGCCATTTAATTGGTAGGCGCCTCCGTGACTGGATGATTCAACCTCTGGCAGGGATACAATATAAAATAAATTTGGATTGTGTATTAGATTATAGTGTCAAGAATGAATATATTATTATTTTACTTTGTCTTGTGAAAATATTATTGACTCATATTTAAACCACAAGAAAATTAATTTTATTTTGTTCCCCAATATTTCAAGTCAATCTTTTAATCAGAGTTGATAGGCTTTTATTTTGGTGTATCTTCAATATATTGTTAATAAAACAACCGATTGTTGTACGTATATTGAATTAATATTGCTGTATTAAAAAGAAAAGTAAAAAGGCTGACAAATTGTTCATTAAATTTTTAAAAAATATTAGAATATATATATTTTTTATTTCAATTTCCAATCGGTAGTTCTAAGAAGATCATTCCAAATTGTCCCAAAATCGAAATGAAAAATCTAAAACACATAGTCTCAAGTTTGTATCCCTGAACGCAGGCAGCCAGCTCTCTGGCCAGAAACATCATCTCTCTGTCATTGACATTGGATGGATGCTATAGCCATTTATGGTACCAAAGGCGGCGTCTTTGCTTTCTGATTTCTGCTTTCAGCCTTGATGCTTTCCTTTTGCCTGCTTTCGTTTTCGCAGTCGGCCGAAAGCAAACAAATATAAAATTGTCATAATAAACGGCCAAGCAGTCGCGGCAGATTTCGCGGCTACATTCGCTCGTTAAAAATTAAAAAGCATTTTATACAGCCCGTCCTTTTGCGCATTTCTTTTTGTGTTTCTTTCAAAATACTTGCCCCGCCAAAAAGTATAAAATTGTATGGGCTTTTAATGCGAGTAGTTTCAATTAATATGCAAAAAAGGAAAACACCGAGTGAATATGCAAAGTGAGTCCGATTTTAATTACTTAAGTTAATTGTCGAATTGGGAAGGGGGAGGGCGGTGAGTGAGTGCCCGCCTAATTGGTACTTTTATGTCAAAAAATGTATAAAGAGCAAACTGGAAATACAATAAGAAAGAGAAAAACCCATGACACATTAAGCATACGCCATATGGTCCATCCATAACCTCCCCTTTTCACATCTCTTCGTGTCTGGGCCATGTTAATAGTTCTAAAAAAAACGGAAAATATATGGAGGCGTATATTTTCCCAAACGCTGCTCACTGCGCTTTTTCATACATTTTCCCATTTTCCCTGCTTAGCTTTTAGTCAAATTGCAATTGCTACATTTGCATTTCGCGGCATCGCATTCAACACAAATTAAGAAAACACAAACTGAAAAGCCTCAAAAGCAGACTGACAACGAACTGGTTATGCCCTAGAGAGGAGAATATTGGTTTTCAAAGGAAAAAGAAATGAAACATTTCTCTCATGCAGCTTTTTTTTTAATTTGTCAAATCAATGAGTTGCGTTGATTCTTTTCGATGAAAGAAATGCAGTGTAATTATGCAATGATCTAGAGTCAGAGAACTTAGAAAAATAAATGAAAATATAGTCTTATTTAAATAAATGTGTAACTTTAGAAAAATAATATAAATTAAAATATTTTAAATTAAATTAAGTTAGTATTGTTAATATTTCGTAATATTTTAGACAATAATAAAATATTAATTTGTCATTTTAAAACTATCAACTAAATAACTAATACATTCTCCCTAAATCTTTTTTTTTAACAAAAAAAAACATTGTAATAAATTGTGCTTTACCAAATTTAGTCAAATACTTGATGTTTTTGTACCCAGTGGCCTATTGCGAATTTCGTCATTCCCTTCTGGATGAAAATTCTAATTTAGCTAAAGCGATTCATTGTGAACGTACTTGCCCATTTATAGTTGTGGATTCCAAGGGGGATTCCGGGGAAAATGAAAGATGTAAAGGGCGAGGAAGGCAGTGCACATTTAGTTGGCCCTGTTTGTTGTACTCTCTTTGGCGTAAACAAATATTGGATTGTACTATTTGCAACTTTGGTCCCTCGTCCAACCACCCAGCCCTTTCTGGTCTATTATCAATCCCCCCTCACACCCACCGCCCCTTGCTTATTTGCACAGTTGTCGGCGAATTTGTTGGCCAGACTTTTTGTACCGCCTCTGCCCCTGTTGATGATGTTTCTCCCACAACTCTCCTACTTTTTCATCTTTTGCCCATTCACGCATTTTACCATGCATAAAAAGAGCGAGGAAAAAGGGGGTATTTAATCTTGACCTGGGACAACCAAAAAGGAACACCTTTAAGCCCTGAACCTCGCTGTCAGAGGCTTAGTTCTGGAACTCCCGAGAAGTACACTAAAATGAATAGTTTTGGAATAAATAAAGAAAAGTCTTAACTTTATTTGAATAAAAATAAGAATTTTGTTTTGTTTTATATGTAAATTAGGAACCACTTCCTTTTGTATTTTTCACAAAATATCGATGTTGAATTTCTCGTCTTACAATCAGATGATATTTTGATATTTGATACTTTAATTTTTATTTTAATTTCGCGTTTTAGATTTTGTTTTAGAGTGTAAGGGAATGAGGATCGTAAAACAGGGTACTGGGTGCGCTATTTGCATTTGGCTCATAACTCTTTTGATTGCAAATAAACCCACGACAGGCTCTTTATTATTGTTGTCGCTGCTGTTGTTGTTACCTTCTGGGTCGTAAAATACCAAACACAAGTCACACCCACGCCAGGAATCCCAATTGAGGCTAAACAAAAAAGGTGTGGAAAAAAAAACAAGAGTGAAAAATAATAAAGAAACTGCTCCTCCGACCAAAACATCCTTCAAACGCTCAAAACAGAACAAGGGGCAATGCAAATGAAGTTTGGCTTTTTTTATTATTATTTTGTATAGAGGAGACTGGCTGGAGCGGGCCTAAGAAAAACCAACTGTTTTCGAATACTGTCAACCCCGCAGACACTTAATGGCTTTTTTTTTGTTCATTCATGTGTCCCTGCCTCAACTTCGGTTCTGCAGTGAAAAAATAAAGAACTTTAATTGTGAAAATCAATTGGAAATTCAGTTTTTAATATTTATTAATTTATAACTTCAATATTTGTTAATATCAGTATATTCAGCAAATCGAACTGCAAACATGAATAAACAACAAACAAACATTAATTAGACAATACTTTGTTGAACAACAAGTACAATTTCTTGTATATAATATATATACTATATATAGGCCTACGTATTTTTTCTCTGTGCAGCTATAGCTCCGGTTCCTGCTCCTGGGATTGGCACTCCAGATTGATGGTAATTCTAGGGGGGAATCTCGGGAGGGTTGGGGGTCGGGGAGTTAAAAACTGCCAGTCTGGATGAAATGGTCGTGTCATGGCTGAGCATGCGTAATGAAGCTTAAGTAGAGCTGGTTATAAGAAAAGAGAGCTGAGGTGTTGCCTAAAAGAAATATCAGAAAGGGGGGCATGGAAAGGAAATAGGACGGAGAGATTCCGGATCCGATTCGAACGACTTTGATTGGTCTAGGGAAAACGATCATTGTAAAAAAATAGAAGTATACAAAATCAAAATAATTACTCATTGGTAGTCATCAGTAGTTCCTGATGATAATGCTTAAGCATAATCGAAATAAAGACTCATGTTAAAGGATCCCCCGATTTCGTGCAGTCATGATCAGCGGTCATTAAGCTCCCAAAAAAATATAGTATATGCATCCGAACCATTAGCTTCTTTTGCATGCGGGGCATGACTTGGCGTAAAAACCTTCAATTTCAATTCGCAAACGAAGGATCCCCCACCGCCCACATTTGCAACCCCAAACCCTTTCACCCATTTCGCTGGCCATTTCACTTAACGCTTTGGTGACTCTGTTGGGAATGCGAATGGAGTTGTGTCCTGGCTGCTTTATCCTTTCTGCTTCTGCCGGTGTCATTTTTCTTACATGCACACTTCATTTATTACACCCAGAAGGCAGCCACTCCCGCTTTTCCGATTTTCCGCTCCTCCTTGTCGCATTATGTATCACTTATATGCATGTCGTTAGTTTTCATGACATTCGGGGGGCGCCTTTTGGGGCTGGAAAAACGTGGGAAAAGCCAGTGCAGCCATCCCTTTGTTGAAAATCGATATATGTGTGTGGCAATGCAAATTGTAAAAGTTTTACCCCACATCCGCTGCCGTTGCTCTTTGAGCTGTAAGTGATAGCTTTTCAGGTGCTCTCAGGTGTGGCACGCAGTTTTCCTTTTGCACCTGCACTTGGTATTCCCCTTTCGCTGCGGCTCTTGTGTGAAGCGTGTTAAAAATCTGTTAAATAAATCAAAATAGCTGCGTGAGCACAACTCGCCAGCACACATAAATCAAAAGGCATAAATTGAATTTTATTTTTATTCGCCCTCTGTGCAAAGAAAAAACCAAAGCAAGAACAATACCATGGAAATTTAAATATTTCACCATAAATTGAAAATTACTTTACAAACATAAATGTTCTGCTTGTCAGTAGCTTCCGGTACGTCGTAAGATTATTGTTCTAATATTAATAATGACAAAGGCAAAAAGATAAAAAGACTCAAGGTCAATAATTTATTATCATATTGCCATTGGCTTACATTTTAATTTCACAACAATAACAAATTAAATTAAAAGTAAATAAATAAATAGGAAGAAAACTAAACACCTTAACAGATAATTTTAATTACTGCTGATTTTCCTAAATATGTTCCAAGAATATTGCAATATAATATTTTTGAAAATTTGTTTATTTTGATTCATCCGATTCTTCATTGAGTAAATATGGGAAAAACCCTTCTGTATGCTGTCATATTGCACAATCCAATTTATTAGCTGGTCTATATGTTTTTACTGCCATAAAAAGTGGCACAAAATTGTAAATACTTTATGGATGAAAAAATACGTGGAAAAGGAGCGATGCCCAGCCGCATTGTGCAATAATAATGAAAGCCGCAAAACATTTCGTTCTGTAAATCGGAATAGAGTTACGTGGTTGTCGAAAAAACAATAAAATAATACAAGATAAACCGACTATATCCATAAATTAGGTGTTGTTCACATATGTAGGTTGTTACATTGCCTTATCTCCTTTCAATGCTTTAATATTCCATATTTTGTATGCTCTTTTGTTTCATGAAAACAGAACGACGACTATCCATCGGATCAGCCGCCGGTCGCGTTAGCAGCCCAGAGGGAAGTCCAGTATGGAACCCCAAATGCCATCGAGGAAGCCAGAGCGAGGAAAGTCAATAGTGAGTACGCTACCCTTTACCCTTTTTAAAGATTTTCCCCGGTCGGGGTTCATTGGGGCCATTAATGGCAACTCCCTTCCCCCGTAATTGTGCTGCAAATAGATGTCCGAGGCGCCCGCCCATGATCATCACGTTCTGGCCATAAAAAATGTGCTAAGCAAATGTGCTAAGCGAACTCCATGCAATTCTCTATGCGAAAGGGCGAAACAAGCCAAACAAAACGCCATCAAATGGCCTTTGATGTGGCAAAAGGAGAGCTGGGCGAACAGTTGATGCCAAGTTTATAGAAGCAAACGAATAAAAAATATACAAGCTCTCAAGAATTCGCGGTTTAGTAAATAAGGGCTAGGCAAACAGTTGATGCGACAAAAAAAAAAATATTCGAACTCTCAAGAACTAGCGGTCTTAAAACTATATTTAAAACCAATCAAAACACATTTTTTTTCATCTTCATTTTTTTTTAATTCAAAAACTGAGAAAATGTTGTCCCAATAGTATATTTTTTTATTTTAATATTAATGTTTTCATATATTTTGATCCAAGGCAACCTTTGTAATTCCACAACTGTGGCTGGAGTGCGTGGCAATCCCAGTTGCTTTTCCTGTTATTTATGACAATGGAAATGAAAATGACTGTTTTATCCTTTGGCACGTGACTCTCCTTGTGAATGATGTGAAACCAGAGCACGAATGTCAACAACAGTATGGGTGAAAAGTCAGGCTTGAGCTTATTTCACGCACTTTACTTTCTAACCGTAGGAAAGTGAGTGAAAACTTCGCATTAAAGAGTTGAAAAATTACCCAAAAAATACTTTTCCACAGCTTTTTTCCCTTTTTCTACGTTTTTTTGTCGCTTGGGTGAAGCATCTGCACTTTCATTGCAATTAAAAGGAGAGTTTTCTTGTTCAGCAAATACACACATGCCGCTTCTCTTAGTTCAAGTTGTTGATTTGTTTTTTTTTTTTTGGGGAGAGGATTGGAGACTTGCATAGATCTGGCCAATTACTTCATTACAAGTTTAGTGCCACTAGGTTTTACAAAATCCCCATTAGAGATACAGAGAAACAATATTCTAGAACCACAAAAGGTATTGTTACAAAAGTTCCACAGAAATTTTTTTAAAGTATTTAAATTAGTTGGTGCAGTTCTTTTGAATTTTTAAATAAAATAAATCTATTATAAGAACAAGAAGTAGACAACATCTTAAATTATATATTTTGTAAAAATATAAATATAAATAAATTTAAATACAGTTGTTTTCTCAGTGTATTGACAATTACGAGGCAACCACAATCTCAACCCAGACCTCTGACAATGAAATGTGAGCTCGGTCTGTCTCAATACTTTTTTATCTCCACCCCTTTTCTCCATTTTCTCTGTCTTTTGCATTTGAGCGGAAAATTGTTGTCGCTTAATGGGCGCGAAAATTGTTTTTGGTAATACCGTTAAGAGCGTGTGGACAGAGTCGGGGCAAAAGCCAACAAAAGTGTGTCACTCAGCCTGGGAAATTGTCAATGGAAATCCATGTGGATGTGGTCGTAAATGCCTAATGATGCAATTTTCTTATCACATTCGATTTGTTCAGCTGCATTTGTTTTAGTTAAGCATCTAAGATTTTTACCCGTAACAAAACTTACTTACTTTGACTCATATGAAGATGATAGTAATTATTAGCTTAAGAAAATTAAATATTGCCAACAGGAATTTGCTACGTTTTGATAGGAATTTGTGTAGAAATTCTTTACTTGATATGGGTAAAAGTTTATTAAAAGTTTATAGAGTTATGCTGATGTATATTTGAAGAGATAAGAGGAATATCCCTGGTGCTTTTCACTAACTTTTCTTTTATTAAACGATGAGTAACATTTCGGAACAGTCAAAATGACTATATTGGCCAAGCCCAACTACTGGCCATGGAAAGCCATGGCAATTTGGACGAAAATTCCCCTCACCTCATCATATTTGGAGTCCGTCAGATTGGCCCACATTTTCATGGGCAATGGCGTCAAGTTCAAAGGCAGCAAAGCAGACTTTCCTCAACCCAGGCATCAAGAACATTGCAATTGCCCCCTCTTTCACCCTATTTTTCACCCCGCCATTCCCTTTAAAAACCCTGTGTTCTCAGTACTCCTGGCTTGTTGAGCTAGAACCTCTTGAATTATTCATGTGGCTGTTGTGGCTGAAGCAGCTCCGCAAACGCTGAGGCAGTAGAACGGCTCCACCACCCTTTGTCGCTACATCATGCAGCTACCTCAAATGCACCGAAAGAAAAATAATTTTAATAAAACACAATTAGGATCCTAACATCTTCAATTTTACAAATCCTTTTAACAAAGAAATTTCTGCATACATTTTTTTGTTCAAATTTAACAATAAATAGTTCGACTTTAAAATTTAATATTTGTAACAACTTATACACAATTTTTTAATTTGAATTATAATTTTATATTTTTAAATATGTAGGGCAAAAAACTTTCTTTTTAAAATCCATTAAAAATTTTTCAAAAAGCTTTTCCATTTTTACCCCTATTTATTCTGAAAAATTCCATTTCAAAGGGGATTTTTCGACAGTGTACAAATACCCACCCGATCCCTCCCAGCATGCTCGTTAAGTTGATGATTCAATCATGGGGCATTTATGAAAATTACATATGGAGCCAACAGTTGAATCTTCCTTGGAGATTCGCCTGGAAAGTTGATCTCCCAGTAGGTGAATGAATGGAGACTGGGACTAGGACCCGGGATTACCTCGGTTAACTGCGCATTGGGTGGTCTTTGAAGACACTTTCCCCCTGCCCGCCAATCCGCTTGGCTCGTGCAACTTTATGACCGTCAGACGGACGAGAAAAAATTAATTCCGCATGCAAAGATCGCTTCTGAACGTTTTTTTTATAGTCGCGACAAAAGACCATAAATAAAACTCGCCTGCAACGGTAAACTTAAGCCAGCCAAAAAGGCCTTAAAGGGGCAGTATCCAGCAGCCGATCAATAAAAAAAGTCGGATCGCACAAATGATCTTAAGCCGATGGCATGGCAAAAAGCCAGTGGGCGATCGAAAACGCTACCGAAACGCACGAAAAACGCGCGCAAAAGGCATTGAAAACGCGGAGGGGAAAAATTTCTGGCAGTTTACTGAACCGACCGATTGAGAAGGCGAATGAACAGCCTTTAGTGGGCTATTAAGTAATGAGCCCGGTAACTGGTTATTCCAATGACACACATACGCGAAAAAGTGTGTTTATGTTAATAGGTTTAGTGTAAAAATGAAACATTTAAGGGGATTATTCAAAGCAGCAGGATGCATTTTACTTGCACTAACTTTAGTGTTTGAAATAATTTATTTTTGTTTTAATTGGCTATAAAAAAAAGATATTTTAATTTTAGAATAAGTGCCTACAAATTAACATACAAGCTATAAATAACTAAGCTTGAGTAATAATGGAATAAGAATTGTAAATCTTAACTTAACTTTCTTTTCCATTAAAATGTTTAAGATTTCATTATATGATACACAAACCTTTCCCTGCGTAAACTATACCGTTAAATATTATTTATTTTCTCCACAGATGCTCGAATCAAGGAACTCACTAAAAGGGCCGAAAACCACCAAAAGTTCATGTCGGAGAATGGGGCCTGTCGGTGGCCAAGGCCGGAGGTGGTCTACATCCCAACGGCTACCGATGCCTTCTATTCGCCGCGTGCCACGATCCTTCACCGGTGCAGCGAAAAGATCGGATGCTGCGCCGCAAAATCTTCCTGCCAGATGAAGACGAACCAAATAGTGGAAAAGGTGTTTTTCAAGATAAAGGGCTCTCACAGGGAACCCATATTTTTTAATATGGTAAATCACACGGAATGCGAGTGTGTGAAGGTGGAGACCCGACGCAAACGCAGTCCACTCTGCCAATGTCCGAAGCACTTCATCGACTTCAGCTGGACGGAATCACCTACGGTGGAGGAGGAGGAGGAGGAGGAGGAGCAGGAGGTGTATCCGTGGGAACTGAAGGAGCAGCGCTGTCGATGCGACTGCCACCTCAGCGACGACACCTGCAAGAGGCTGAAAAATGGCTTGGAGGGATTCTCGGTGATGGAGCGACGGTGAGTAATCATTTCATATCAAATGATTGAAAAAATCACTAAAAACATATTTACAGACGCATTCAAAGTGGGGAAATCAGTCCGCCTTTTTGCAATTACGGTCCTTATGATGCGAAAAACGGCCGTTGTCCGCGCCCTGAATTTCCAAATCGGACACTAAGCCGGCACAACTACATCCAATCGAGGCGCCAGCATAACAAGAGCTAAACCAAATCCCCAGTGAAAACCATAAGTCCAGAACTGTGCATAAACTAAAAACTACATATTCAATACTACTATTTAAAGATACGAGTTAGCCATTGAACAAAATAAATCCAGAACTGACTTTCCCGATGATGAGGATTTGGTGAATAAATTTTACCAAATGCTCCTTATGGGAACTTCCATATGTTTAGTCGCTAGTATTATGAGCTATAATATTAAATTGATATATATGGTCCTCCTGGAACACATAAACCATTTTAAACACTACTTTTACAGCAGACACACTTCAAGTTAATTTTTATAGTAATAAATGCTGAGAGTAAGATGCCAGTAAAAAAAAGCTTGAAGCAAAAATACAAAAAATATAGTCCCATGTTCCGATCAGAAGTATTGTCAAACAACATTCGAGTGTACTTAAGTTATCGTCGATTAAGTTCACCTCCTAAGCTACTTATGTAATATATTTGTATACATTAAACGATACTTCTAGTCACAACAAACGATCTATTTTCCTGAGTACGGTTATTGTTAGAATTAAGGCCCCATAGATGGTCACATAGACATCGATGGAGTAATACTCGATGAAATTTAAGTGCCTGGCGGGATTGTACAAATTCTTGGCTCCCTTATGACGAATAATGTACTCGATCCAATAAGTGGCCAAATCGCTGGACTTCATTGGACGATCGCGGTAAATTTTGGAGGCCTCTGATATAGATTTAGCATAAATTGGATATCTAATTATTCTGTCCATTGTTTTGGATAGCTCTAAATGGGTGAGATTGTGGGTAGACAATGTCAAGCCCCAATTTTTCGACTGCATCTTCTGGAGATTTGCCCGTTGGTCGCCAATCAAAGGCAGTCCCAGCAGGGGCACTCCATAGTAAAGAGCTTCCGAAAGACTGCCCTTTCCGCCGTGAGTGATAAACAATCGAACTTTTCCACTTTCCAATAACTGACGCTGGGGCCACCATTTGCCGACTTTTATGTGGGGATAATCCAGACTGATGGCACTTCGATTTGGTCCATCGTAGGTCCAGTAAATGTCATAGTCCGGAAACTGGTCAAAGGCATTTGTGAAAGTCTGCAGCAATTTCGGAGAAGATTTTCGCCATGTAAAACGAGTTCCCAAACTGAAAATTATGAGCGAACGATTGCTTGCCGTTCTTTCGTGTGATGAGTCATTCAGTTTCTGTTCCAAGACTATACCGCCTATATCCACCATATTGGGTAATAGAGGAGCTATGGGCCCCTCGCTGATCATGTGATGATTACTTAAGGCCAGAACTACCGATCGGCGCATGGTTTCAAAGCTGGGGTAACGGGGTTCGGGAAAATGCAAGCTAAAAATGAAATAAATATTTTCAAATTGAATAAAATATTTAAGTAAGTAATAACTGTTTTCAAAACATACCTATAAATCCTTGCTAGCACTCTCCTCGCCATAGCCTCCATTAGTTTCTCCCAAACTCCAAATATCCACGCTGAGACTCCAGTCCTCTGGCGACTATCATATGGTTGTGGGACATACCAACGCTCCTCGGGATTTCCCATTATGCTGTTTACAAATCCAGTTGGCTGCTGGGTGGAAATTATGGCCACTGGACAGTTAAAATGCGCTGCAACCCCCAACAGATGATCGTTGAAATGATAGCCCAAAAGTAGCAGATCATAAGGAGTAGTAGGTGGCTCTTTTAAAAACCCTTTCCACTCCGGCAGATTGAGCAAATCTCCTGAATGTTCTAGGCGCCTAAACATCCGCTGCAGATGGAGAACTATGTCAAAGGAAGATCCATTATGATTCTCCTCTTCTGTCTGCTTCCACGGAATTAAAATGTGCGACACATTCCCCCGGATCTCCTGCTCCTTCAACGGCAATGTGGTGACCAATGTCACGTGGTGACCCTTCTGCAGCAGAGCTCGACATACTGCCAAATGGACCATTAACTGGGATCGATGCACATTCACAAAAAGCCCCAAAATGTGATGTGATTCCACTGAGGTTGGGTTACCGGCCAGCAGGAAAAAAGTGGAAGCGAGCCACCAAAGTGACAAAAGTGACAAACTGACCGGCGAACTGTTCATGACTGGGGCGTCCGACTCAAATTCACATTAACAGCTAATTAGCTGAGACCCACGAACGCACAATAAATCAATCAAAATGATAACAGCCAATTTGGTTACCCAACGAGACCGACTCAACAATCGTGACGTCATGGGACTGACAAATTTGGATCCGCAATCGAAATAAAAAATCAGAGAGCCGAATAAATATAAGAGTATGAAATACGTATAATGTAATCAATCAATTTGATAGTCTCAAAGTAAAATATAGAATAGAATATATAAAGTATTAATTTAATAGTTTTAAAGTGCTTAGAACATATCAAATTCAATTCAACTTACCTGAAGCTAGTGTCAGATATTTCTATATTCGATGTCAATCTTTTTGTTAACACCGCATTGTCCCACGAAGTCGTTAAATACAGGGATTAATCAACCTAAACCGCACATCAGTGCTCAATGAACAACAAATTTAATTACAGTCGGTTTCAAGCTTATTTGCGGCTTTTTAATTTAACAGCTTTTGCATTCTAATTGAAAATGAAAAAAATATAACAGAAAAGCCGTGTGGACGAATTGCTTACATCTAGTTTTTATTTGACATGGCATGAGTAACACCCAATCAATAAATATAATTTTTAGGATGTGTAGTTTAAGTTTATACTTTATCCAAGTATTGTTTAAATTAAAAAACTAAAATTATTAATTTTGAAAAATTACATTAAATACATACAATAAATTAATACTTTCCTATTTCTTGCATAACTTGGAGTAAAAATCTTCGAGAAATTCCTTCAATATTAACTTGAACTTTTCACCATGTTTTGCCAACTCCAATTTAGTTTCACCACCCTCATTATCCAGCATTTCATCCGCCTCCCTTAGGACTTCGAGGTAGTGCAGCCAAGCGGACTCCAATCCCATCACCCTCTGATACGTTTTCTCGGTTAGTTGAACCTGATATTTGTGCAGGAGCACAAAGAGTTCCAACATGGGTGTAAAGGCGGATTGCTTCACTGGAACTTCTTTGAGGAGTTGCTCGAAAAGCTGTTTGGCAGCCACGGTTTCACGGATTGTACGAGGAACCTTCATCACATTTCTCTCATTGCGTCGCATATATCGGTAGGTTGCTACAAGAGACATAAAATAAATAGTGATATATATTTAAATATATTCTGTAAAACTTACCCCTCATCAAATTGCTGGCATAATCCAGCAACATTTTAATATTGAGAGCCTGCCACTTTTCGATCCAATCTAGGATAGTGCTCTTCAGGGCATTCTGATTGATCAGTATGAAGTACACGTTTGTAATGGCGTCCTCGAAGATGACATCATCGGCCAAAGCACTATAGTGTTCGATTCCCCCTTCAAAGACCCCAGCTGTTCGTGAACTGGACATCAGTCGCTGCCGGAATCCCTCCTCAGTAGTCTCCCAAAGGACACGATTTCGATTCCATACCGATTCATACTTGTCGATTTCCTCTCGCTGGATGGCGATCTCCGCTTGAATTGATCTCATCAACTCTGAGCATTCCTGATCCTCACGAAAAACGCTAGCGAATCCCTGACGCTGCTGCTTCTTCGGCAGCTTTAGTTTGTAGCCCAGACGCGGAAACTGATCCAACATGCTGCGTATACTGTCTACGATCCCGTTTATCATGTCTTCAATCGCATTCATGTCGGGAGTGAAGACAATTCGACCATCTTTCACGTCCGATTCGATGACTATTATGGGAGCGGATGCCATATCCTCATCGCAGTGCAGGGCCTCGTACAGTTTGCTCAAGGATCCGCGGGCACTGGTCATTAGCGAACTGGCTAGCATGTCGTCCATATCGTTCACATAGGCTATCCACTCTTTCGACATCTGGTTTAAATGGGAACAAAATCGGAATACAAATGAAAACATTAATTTTGGATCGCCACACTTATCGTTTAGAGCTATAAAATTAAAATTATATTGCTTAAATGTGGCTGATTCAAGAAACTATATATAATAGTTTCCAGAATTGTTTTTGCTACTTATTATACATTTTGGTTTTTGAAAAAGCTAATTCATATGCCGTCATGCAATTTTCTGTGGAATAGATTCTCCAAATAAATTCAGCTAGTAACAAGAGAGAACGTTATAGTCGGGTTGGTGTCCCGACTATCTAATACCCGTCACTCAGCTAAAGGAAGTGCGAACGCGGGTTGGTGTCCCGACTAATAATCGTAACTCAGCTAAAGGGAGTGCGAGGGAGATAGATATATAAATTTTAATTGCGTATAACTTTTTAATGAATGTTCCGATTTGAAAAATATCTTCTACATTTCGATAGGTATAAATATACACAAAAAAATTGCATTTTTACTTTTCGGAAATCTTTAAAGATGTTGGCGCATGACCCATTTTAAAATCGTTAGTGGGCGATTGTGGGCGTTAGAGGGGGAGTGGCGCTCGGCTAAAATAAACTTGCGCTGCGTAGGAAGCCAAAGAATATGTGTGGGAAATCTCAACCTTCTAGCTTTTGTAGTTTCTGAGACCTCAGCGTTCATACAGACAGACAGACGGACAGACAGACGGACAGACGGACATGGCTAGATCGACTCGGCTGGTGATCCTGATCAAGAATATATATAGTTTATAGGGTCGGAAACGCTTCCTTCTACCTGTTACATACTTTTGCACGAATCTAATATACCCTTTTACTCTACGAGTAACGGGTATAAAAACATCATACAAATTTAAATAAATTCTCCAACGCCTTACCTCATCGTCCACCGACTGGAACTGCCGACTAAAGGCCGACAAGAGCTCCACGATGTTGCCGTAGTAGCTCCTCAGGATGTCGCCCGAGGAATTCAGCCTAGTGGACAACTGCTGCTGGAACACCGACATATCCACGGAGCCAGAAAATGCAAAGTGCAGCAGGCAGGTGTCGCAGATCTTCCCACAGCTCCTGGCCACGCCCCGATTTGCACGCTTGAATATGTGCACTAGTTCCTGGAACTCCGCGATGAACTCTTTGCCGTCCTCGAAGAACTCCTCATTAAATTCCGAGCCATAGGCGATCTTGAAGATGCCAGGAGCCAGTTGGCGATCACAGGCTTGAATCAGCGGTCGAAATAGTTTCCTTTCCCGCTCGCTGAGAACGGTTAAAATGCGATTATGGCTGAGGGCCAGTTGAATTATTCCATTATACAGGGATCCTATAACATCGTATCTTTCGTAAAGTTTCTTCAAAGTGTTGGGGACGGCAAAGCCCATTCTTTCAAAGTGCTGGGCCTGCTCACAAAGCTCCAGAACAGACGGATCGATATTGCACTCCAGAAGGCCCTTGAACTTTTTACTTCGAACAATCAGATAGCGATCCAAACGCTGGGAGAGTTCCCCGGAAAAGCCGCAGCACTTGGCCACCCAATCCTCGTAGGCCTGTCGGATTTCCTTTTGAAACTCGTGACGCAGTGAATCGAATTTGGCCAGAGCTGGAGAGGATTCCTCTACGGCAGGCAGCCACTCGGCATTTTTCAGGCGATCCCTTAGCCAAGTCAGGCGTTCCAGATTGATGCGATAGCCCAGGGCAATGGACAAATGATGGGACAACCATGACTCCTGTCTTCGCTCCTCGAGCAGTTTCCGCGATGTAGCGTCCATTTCCCGGGAGAACATCCTCCACACTCCGCTGGTTTCCTTGAGGTACGTCTTCCTTAGAGTTCCTCGCTGACGGTAGGAGTAGAAGAGCATGGCCTGCAGAGCCTCCAGGGTCTCCTCCACATTGGACACCTGCTGGAACACATTGAAGATCAGCCGCTGGACCGTCTCCTCCAGCTTCCGCATGCTGCGACGAAAGTCGCCCACATCCGTGTACCAATCCGAGCGATGTACATTTAGTATATAAGCCTGCGAGCTGTCCTGCAGCTTCTTCAAGGTGTCCAGAAACTGCTGCTCCACATTCTCGGCAATCTTCTCCAGCTCCTCGCCACTGGAGCCGCCGAAAGCCGGTTTGGGTATGCTCCCGTTTTCATCCAAGCGACCAAACACAATCATGGATTCACAAATGTCAATCACATCATTTAGTCGCTCCACAAAGGCGTCGATATGGTTGAAGATTAGACCCTCGTCCAGCTCCCAGGGTTGTTGGCTCTGCCTTTGGTCCAATTGTTTGGATATTTTACCATAGATTCCCTTGTAGGCCAGACAGCAATCAATGGCGATGTTGGATATCTTGATACCAAAGCGCGGCTTTCCGGAGAGAATCTCCTCGACTTTTGTTTGCTGCGTGCAGAATCTGTTTAGGGAAAAATATGCAATAAAATTTATTCTAAATTTATATTTATTGATTACCTTATAATCTGGTTGCTCAAATTCCGGAACAATCCAGCAATTAGCCTATTTGTATTATAGTAATCCGAGTTCAGCCATATAAAACGTATTAGGTGGATAATGCGTGGTAGAAGCTTCGTCAGATCCGCCGGACCTGTGGCCACATCGATTTTAGAGCAGGGTTCGATCAGTAAGTGAAGAAACTTAATGTTGGACAGGGCTTTAGTAAGCTCCACCTTAGCCCTCTCTATAAGTCCTTCCATCTGGGGGGAGTGGACGGAATGGGAGTTGTGCAATAGCAATAGCACCTTTTGGACATCTGATTGAGCCAATTGGTCGTTGATTCCTTGAAGAACTTCATCTGGGGAGATAGAAATAATTGGGATTTTAGGAAAGAACTATCTTACAGCCAAAAAAAAATCGATATAAAACGTAGATCGATTTCACATTATTTAAGATCAATTTTAATTTGATATGTGGCCAGGTAAATTTAACCTGGTCGAAAAAAATATTTCATGTAAAAACGATATGGGTTTTGCATGACCTGAAATTTACATGGCCATATCGATTTTACGGGAACATGCTTTTTCTTGGGTATAACCTTTATTTACCCCTTCCAACTCACATCGATACTCCCAAAACTCAAACTCATCCCGCACGGTGACCAGATCATGGGGAACCGTCAACGTATCATCGCCCAGCAAAGTGCGGATCTGCGTAGTCCAATACAAGGCGATCCCCTCCAAACTCCTGACCAACTGCCTGTCGACGGGTCCTGCCGACAGTTCCTTGATGACAAACGGCACATATAGCACGGCCACGCCAGAGATTTGATGGTGCATTCCGGTGAGGAAGGCCAGGAACCTATCCATGCTGGAACAGAAGCGATTCCTCACAGTGCCATTCCAATCCAGATAGTTCCGGAAGAAGGGGACATACAGGCGATCCAGTAGCTCCATCAAACAGCCATCCACATCGCTCGTCAAGGTGCCAAAGTTGATCTCATCGTGGAAGCCCTCCACGCTGAAGATCTCGTTGGGTTCCCGGCGAAAGTAGCTCAGATCCGAGACACAAGTGGACGGGAGGCCCAGACAGGCGGATAGTGAATCTCTGTCGTAGTAAATGGCCAGCAGGGGCTCGTGCACCTCCAGCAGCCAACGCCGGATGATGTCCAGAGCGCCCTCGTGCCAGTCCCTGTGATCCAAACAGCTCAGCACGCACATCCGCTGTATGTAGCCCACCAGGTGATGCAGTTCCTCGTCGCTGTAGGAAGGTTTTGGGGTCTCCGGACGCAGCTCTTCCTGGCGCGGTTCCACGCTGCGCTCTGGGATTTAAATTCAGGAATTTAGGGGTTATAGAACGGAAATAGCGGCACCCACTCACCTTCATCATCGGTTAAATCGGAGTCAGTGAGATGCTCATCTTCTACAGCGCTGGAGGAGGCCATTTTACGGCGTTTTCACAGACCAAAATCGGAAAGAGACTTGGTAAATAAAAGAATCCATGGCAACCAAAAACCGGTTAAACAGTTACCATTAGTATTTACAAACACTACAATACTAATTTATGTTGCAATTGATAAGATAGATATAAAATTACATCATTTTATAGAAATTAAATTGTTGGTAATGATATTTTAAATTTAAAATAATTTCAAATGTTAACGGATAATAGGCAGTGTTGGAAATCGTATTTTTAAATGTCATTAATTACAGGGGAATACCCCTACTAATGGGCAATTTCCGCCTAACCAACTCTGGTCACATCAAATTTAAACGCAAATTTTAAAACGCTTTGTCGAAACTTTTTAACCCAGATAAAATGGATGTGGCTGCGGAAATCGAGAGGTTGGTGGACCAGGGCAAATACCTGATGCCCGACATCCACATCTCGCAGAGCGACTTGGCCCATCCCACCGAGCCCATTGTCACCAACATCATGGTGCACTATCTGCGATGCTTCGGATTCCGCGTCGAACCGCCTTACAAAGTGGGCTCTGAACTGGCGCACGCATCGCGGGAAGCGCGCGTCTTCCTCATCCGAGTGTGCCGCCAAGTGGAGCGCATCATCCAGATCTGCTTTCCCAACAAGACGTACTCTTATGTGGACATCATAAAGCCAGGTGAGCAGCATCCTTACTTCCTTCCTTACTCAAGTACCAGTAATAATAGCTACTCCTCTCCCACAGCTGTCAAAAAGACCCTGACCATTCTGGGCTACCTCTTCAACTATCTGTCCTACTACAAACTGTTCAAGAAGAGCGTGCTGCCACCCGTGGAGGAGGCCATCAAGCTGAAGGATTCGCTAACGGCCGAGCTGAAAGCCAAGAGCCAGAACTTGGAGCAGCGCAGGCTGAAGGCGAAGGAGTGCGAGCTGGCCATCGGCCAGCTGAAGAAGGACCTGCACCAGTCCCAGGCACAGCTCCTGCCGCTGAAAAAGTCCTGCAGCGAGCAGAGCAACGCCCTGGAGCTCATCGAGCAGCTGCAGTCGGAGCTGGACAAGCGAATCACCCACTGGGAGCAGCTGGTCGTGAAGGACAGCCAAGTGATCGAGCTGCAGAAGTAAGTGATGCTGTGGGGAAGCCTTGAGTTCTGATGATAATGCTCTCTATTGCAGCAAAATCAAGAGCGCCAATTCCCACGTCGAGAGCTGCAAAGCGGAGCTGGCCAACAAGGAGCTGGTGACCAACGAACATCGCCAGATTATCGAGGCCAGCCAGCAGATAGTCACGGCCCTGGAGAAGGCCAAGGCTGTGCTGCCGCTCAGCCAGGTGGAGGCCTACAAGGAGAGCTCCAAGCAGCTGGAGGCGATGGAGAAGCAGCTGGCCACCGGGCAGGCCAATTACCAGAAGAGGCGCCAGGATGCGGAGGCCATGAGGCAGGAACTCGCCCGGGGCGCCCAGCAGTACGAGGCCAGGAGGCAGATGAACGATGCGGAGCATGACAAGCTGCAGAAGGCACTCGAAAAGCTGAAGGTCGAAGGCGAAGAGCGCCTGAACCGGATAAAGCTGCTCGAGGACAACATCAGCGAACTGGAGCAGGAGAATCTAGGCAAGGAGCAGCTCCATGCCATTCTGAGTGAGCAGCTCGCCGAGGTTCTCGGCGACAATTGGCAGTCGACTTCCACTTAATATACTGATTTTATTCTATATAAACTGCAAAACAGCTCAGCTCGTTTTTATGGTTAGGATCGAACAATTGGGGCCGCCGCCGCCGCCGGTTTACGTCTCCATCTTCTTGCTCTCCAGATGCGCCTTCAGCTGCTGGCTGAAGTCGTCCTCCACGTTGTCGTCGTCCCAGTTGTCCTCCCACACGTTCAGCTCCTCCTCGTCGTCGCCAACGCGGAAATCTGCGTTGGAATTGCGAAAAAATCAGAGAAACGCCCGATTCATTAATTACGGGACGTACCTTCGGCGGGAAACTCCTCGAACTCATCGTCCTCCTCGAGCAGACCCAGGTCCTCGCCCTTGTTGTTGGTCTCCTCCTTCTCTTTCTCCTTTTCCTTGTCGGGTGCAGACATTTTCTGTTTTTAAATTAACCAAAAGACGACGAAACAATGTTTTTAACTATATTTTTTTTTGTTGCCAAATGATGCCAAGTCACTTTTAGAGAGACCAGGGGGCAGGAAAATGGTTAGACCGTCGGCAGAAATATACCAATTTCATTTTTAAAATATACCGACAGGCTTCCGAACGGTCACGCTGATCGGTATTGAAACGGACTAACGCCACTTTTTCACAAAAGTTCTTGCGCAAGGTCAGATTTCTAACAAAGTTGTTGCACGGTCCTTGGCGGGAAATACTTAACTTTCAAAAACGATCTAAATTACTTTGGCATTTAATACAGCAGCCTTCAATTTTTCCCAGAGTGCTCGCAAGCGTTGCCACCCAATTGTTCACTTTGAATGTTAACGGTTAACTGGTGAATTCTAGGAGGGTGGATCGGCTAAGTTAGCGAGTACACCCTCCCTCCAAATTCGTGTCAGTATATATAAGAAAAATACCAGAAAATTATCAAAAATTGACGAACGGTCCTACGCGATTGCAAGGAGGGTGTATTCGCTAACTTAGCCGATGCATGCTCCTGTCATTCGCGTAGAACGTAGTGTTTAAAGTGGGCGCGTGTATAATCGATAACAGGCATTTTCAAATAAGTGAATTCTTTGACTAATATACGAAATTTACCACCGACTCGATGCGGCTTGCCTTTGTTTTCGGTAAGTAATTTTTTTTAAAAAGTACTTGCATATTTGTACAATGCACATTTCGCGAAGCGTGAAAGCTCATCGGCTGATCGAAGGTCTATATGGGCACTTCCAAAATGTCGCTCGGGACATTTGCACACCTTTAAAGTGGAAAAAAAATTTTAAAATAATGGATTTTAATTTTAATTATGGGCTTTACTTTTCACCAGGGACCGAAAATAATGATTATTTTTTTTTAAGTAAAAAATAAAAATCACCATTTAATGATTATTTTGTAAGCGAAAAAAATATCGCTCAGAAATAATGATTAATTTGTGAGCGATATATTTCGCTCAAAAATATCACTCAAAGTGGGATTGCATCCGTCCTACGCGAAATTTTACAAAGATTTAAACGTGCTCTTGCAAGTAGAACCACGAAGCACATATTCCGTTAAACAAAAAAAATAAATTTTCTATGTATAAACCGCTTAAAAAAAACAAAAAAACTTTTTGTATAAAAACACTTTCTGTGGGATTCGAACTCGTGCTTACAGCTCGGTGGACCAACACACTAGCACCCAGCCCACATGTCGGGTTGGATCTAAGTGGAATAGTTGTCAAGTCGTTTTACTAATAAATAAATGACATAAAGTTTTAAGGTTGATACAACTTTTTGTATTTAAGCATACCTCTTGTCAACTAAAAACCGCGTTTTAAAAAGTTTATACAAAGAAATCACCATCTTTTATTAACTCGATGTGTGCTTCGTGGTTCTACCTACAAGCTGAAATTTAAAAGTTTGTAAAATTCCGTACAGAACGGCTGCAATCGCACTTTGAGTGATATTTTTAAGCGAAATAATATCGCTCACATAATAATCATTATTTCTGAGCGATATTTTTTTCGCTTACAAAATAATCATTAAATGAAGATTTTAATTTTTTCACTTATAATGATTACGGTCCCTGCTTTTCACTCTTCCCAAGCTCTATTTTTTGTGAAAATCTTGATTTTGTACCACTTTTAGTTTTTAAGATATCGGTAAGAAACTGCCGTATTCGCTCGGGACAAAAATTGAAGTGGATTTCGGGGAAGTTCATACAACACCAGAAATTAGCGAATTCTGATGGAATATTTAAATGCGATTTTTTTTTAATGTTTTTCAAACATGTCGCTGTGAAATGCTTTTGGTTTTACTTAAAAAATTCTTGCCGTTTTTTTTTTATGCAGTTTTAACAACATTCGCTCGGGACATGTCGCTCGGGACATTTTTTCCGACTGTTTTGTAAAGCGGATTTCTTTACCTCTATGTCTCAATTGCTGGATGTTTTGCTTTTAACTTAATAGTTTAGTATGTGAATGAAGCATTCAGTACAGAAAAATGTCACATATTAGCATTCCTATAGGATAAATTAACAACAGAAGACAGGTCCAAAAAATAACAAAAAAATAGACAAAAACTGATTTTTGCATATATTGGTGGGGTTTGTCAGAAAAATAATCAAACTATACTCCAAATTTTTAGTTTAGCTCAGGATCCAACTAATTAGAAACTAATATGGCGGCAAAATCATGTGGAAATATGTTTTTTTCAAGTTTCATGTTTTTTGGCTTGGTGGACCTTTTGGTGGAAGTGCCCATATTTTATAGTTCCCATTCAATAATGTTTAACATTTAATGTTTTTCAAGATATTTTCTTATATTTCGTTGTTTTTTATTTTCTTTATTTATACTATTCTAGTCCCCATTTTTATTATAAATACTAAAATATTTGTTTAAATTTAAAAATTGATTGTTTTTAGTATCCAAGCCATGTAACTTGAAATATTTGTAAGGATGGTCAAACCGTTTCTTTCAAAGCTGGCTATACCATGAAGAAAGAATTTATTGTACGACCCGAGTTCTTCAGTTTTGCCAAATACTTCTGAGATAAACTCTCCATTTAAACATAATTGGGTTTCTTCCAGTTCCTTTCCAATTATTCTGCCGCAATTCAAATTATCAATGACAGAAAAATTCTTTTGTATTTGGGGATTATTTTTAGAAAAATCCCAAGAGCGGAGAATGGCAGTAAGCGACGTTGGTGGCTCTACAAACTTTTGAGTATTTGGTCGTAAGCAGATAGGTGCCAGAAATTCTTAAAAAACAAATTAACAAAAAAAAAGGGGTTATGACGAGAAAACATCGGTCAATAGAAAATACTTACCAGAATACGGAACATCTTCATTGAGTTTGATCAAAGCTATATTATTTGTGATCAACGGGTACCTTCTAAAATCGGGATGCTTGTATACTGCTTCAACGGAAAAGATCCTACCGCCGAGCGATTGAACTTTACTGAACCACAAAAATGGGGAAAGAAGTAAAATAAAATATAAAAATATAATAATAAATTTGCTCTTACACTTTTTCGGCCTCCGCTGGTAAATCCTTGGCAACAGTAACAACGAATCCTAGAAAACGTTAAATTTTTTTACTGAGATTTATTTTTCCATTATAAATACTCACGGTTTGTTATAAGTGCGCCTTTATAGTAGCGAGGAAGTATATGCACTTTCCACGGCTGCCGGATAGATCCAGATGTGCGCCAAATGTTGCTGCAGTCGTCATCCAGCAATTGGTTCTTGTTTTCAGTTTTGGCCAGCACAGTATCGTTAATCCATTTTTTGAAGCCATAAACATTCGTGTAATAGGCATAAGAATTGCAATGTTTGGAACCTCTGCTCGTGATTCCAAACTGCGTGGTTATCGGTTCTCTCCGGTATGTGATATTGGCCGCAATTGGACCACCCGAATCACCATAGCAGGTGTCACCCAAATTGGCGCGAGCGCAGATTTCCTTTTCGGGATCTGACCCCCGACAAATTCTCGAATCGACTCGGAAAAGAGCGATGGTCTGAAGGACTCTGCTTGTAGATGCTTTCTCCGTTTGACCCCATCCATAGGCCCTGAAAACCTTAGTTGACAAATGGTTTATCTCGTCATCCATAACAATGCAGATTGATCGGATATTAGCTGAAGCCAGAGAAAGATTGTTATAAATGAAATAAAATTAGTTTCAAGAGAGTCAAAAATTAATACAAAACCAGGAAGAACGCTATAGTCGAGTATATCGACTATCAGATACTCGTTCCTCAGCTAGAAATACTCAGTTTGAGAACTCCATTTTATTTGATTAATTCTCTCTGTGCATGAATCACACTGACTTAAAAATGTAGATTAAAAACTTTTGAATCATTTTGTGATAACTTTTCGATTCAAAAATGCCTCGTACATGCCAGCCTAACATTTCCTATATATGTATAAGTCTTTTTCTTTTTGCCAACTTACTTTTGTAGTCCACTTTCTTCTCCAATTTTAAGAGAGCTATATCAGACTTTTGTCTAACTCGGCTATATTCCGGATGCTGTATTGCCTTAATCACATTAATTTCTTCGCTTTGTGTGCAATTTGGCGGATGACAGTACGTTTCATACTGCCCCAATATAACGGATCTAAGATACAATAATTCTTACATTGGGGATAAACTCTATCTGGGGGTTACTTACAAATGATCAGTTTCGTCAAAACAATGCGCGGCTGTCAGGACAAACCCTGCAAAAAGAACGATTGAATAAATGATTGGGTGAAAATTTAAAAAAAGAGAGTACGAACATGGATGAATCAGCGTTCCTCCGCACATAAATGTGTTGTTAACTTTTAATTGTGCCATCCAAGGAGTGGTTCCTGGCTGAGCATCTTTTCCATAACGTATCCTCGGGGCAGGGGGGGCCACACAATCTTCATCCAGGAGCTGTGCCATTCCATCCTTGCAGGACACCAGCACGAAAATAGCTAACAGAATCGCGAATGACTTCATTCTCATCGTGAAGGTCCGAAACTAAACACCCAAACCAACAATGCTTCACACGAAAGCCCCATGCGCGTCTTATCAAATTCGGCTCACATTAAGCCTCTCCAAATTTAAATATATATATAATTTTTTATGACTATTCTGGGGAATCCACATTAATTAGTCAAAATGTTTTAAATGAGAGCTTCCTGGAAATTTATAAAATATTTGGGTGTTAAATTATTAGATGGTAAAATATCTGTAGTAGAGATGTACCTAAAATTTGTATCTTTTAAAGTTTTTTTGACTTTTAAGAAATAATGTAGAAACTGTCTGAACCTAACTTATATAGAATATCTCAAAAACTCTAGTAGTGGCAAAGTCTAAAATAATTTGTTTCATATTTTTTATAACGACCCGACGATAAACTGAGCTGAGGAAAACAGGGTTTCGAGAAAAACACATTAAAAATAATTAAATATATCTACTTCACAAGGAAGGTGGGTGCCCTCATCCTCGTATAAGTTCCAAAATAGCTTGAATTTCTTCGTGAAACTTTCATGACACATTCTTAAAGAGTTATTCTACCAATTTAAATAATACAAAAAATGGATTTTTTTCTTTATGTATCTCCCTATTTAAGTGAGGGTATCTACGCCCCTAATTCCCTAGGATATTGGCATTTTAAGTCTTTCACATAAACAGTTTACAATTAAATAACTCTTTAAACTTTTTTTAAGGCATTATATGGCACACTTTTTAAGCTTTGGTTTAAATTAATTTCCAAATTT
Organism: Drosophila takahashii; assembly: GCF_030179915.1. NCBI lineage: Eukaryota > Metazoa > Arthropoda > Insecta > Diptera > Drosophilidae > Drosophila > Drosophila takahashii. Next base: position 16,256,889 of record NC_091678.1, read on the forward strand.
GTGTTTGCACAATATAGTTTTTATATTATATATGCATTAAATTATTGGGCTGGGCTTTTTATTCCTAATAAAATAAATGACAGCTATTGCAAAAGTAATGGAAGGGCCTAAGAGTGTTTGCAATCTTAATTTGCAATTTCCTAATGACGAAATGCGTTTCGCACCTTTTTTAAATGGCACCTCAGCTTATTGTTTTGGCTTAATTTAAATTACCTGTTTGACTAATGCACGGTCTCAGCCACGGGCGACAACAATAATAACGAGACTCTCAACTCATTATGCATTGTTTATTGCCACTCAAAGCAGCTCTCCTTCCTCTTTTCCGCATTTTCTGAGCACTGCAGCATTTCTTTTAATGCACATGTAACAATAGGAAAACTCCACTCCTCCATTACTCCACCCACCCATCTATGGTGCCACACTCTTTTGCTATTCTCAGAAACAGGTTGACTATCCTACATTTTACTTAAAATACTGTCGTATTTTTATAAATAATCTTAATAAAGTAAGTAAGAAAGTAAAGTAATATTTAATATTTTCAGAACCAAATTTTGAAATTATTTTGCAGACCCAGATTATTGTTCCGATTTCCCAAATTATATTTCCAAAACTATATTTCCGAAAACTATGATGCAAAGCAAACTGTTAGACATATTTATATATATTTTCGAATAGCGATATATAGTTAAATACTTAACGAGTATTTGAAACGTTTTTAAATCACTTTGTCCACATATTCAACAATTTGTCTATATTTCTGGCTTCTTCTAGATTCTACCACCTTAATTACTCAATGAATGCATTACTCTTCTATAGAAAGGGGAGAATTTCCCAATAACTTTCCCTCCAATCCCTCAGATGCCTTTATATAATGAATTTATATTGGTACACGTAGGTGGTGGATGGCAAGTAAAGTAAAGGCACTTCATTATGCACATTAGGATACAAGTTCTTTTGGCACAGGCGAGGTGGTATCTTAACTTAATTTAACCAACTAGGGAACAGCGTGGGATTTCGTGGGCGGGGCTTGCGTGTGTGCTGCTAATGGCCTTAATAAAAAATGCAACATTTTGATTTAATTTAATTGAAATTCACGCCACTCGAGCAACTCCATTAGGCAGAAACGTGTCCGACGTCAAGGATGCAGATGATGGCAGCGTCGAGGAAATCAAATTACCCAAAGGCAGTGGCTCGAACGTGGGCGGAGGGGGGCTGGCATGCTGCGGGGGGCGGGGCTGTGGGCGTGGGTTGTAGCAGCTCAAATAAATATTGTCAAAACACTTGTCAAATGGCTAAACAATTGGGCTGGGACGTGGACAGGGCACAACGCACTCTTCTTGTATAAAATTTGGCAGGGGTTTTCCAATTGATAATACACTCGAAGAAAAATACCAAAAGTTAAAATTTATACATTTTGAAAGCCAATTTTCATTATTTTAATTTTTTTATTTTGTGAAAAAAAAACAATTTAAAAAGTATCAAAAAAATGTTAATTATTTTTGTAATATTCATTAGTCAAAGACAACAAACTTTTAACATTTCTTATATTACTTTTTTTATAGACAATAAATACATGAAATTACTATTTTTCCCAAGTTTTGTTTAAATATAAATAAATAAATTGTAGACTTTTTTTAATGTGTAGCCTTGGCGTGAGTAAAAAGTGAAACTGGAACTGTAAGCAAATCAATTTGATTCGATTTAAATTTAAAAGCATCTGCACACTGGCATTCATCACCTCCACCATTTGGACGTTCGCCCAGTTCCTTCGTCACCATCAGCCCTATCCATTTGCCATCCTCGGCGATCTTGAGCGTGATTTTCATGTCGGGGTCACGTGCCGCCGACGCGTGCCACTGACATAAGTTTTCAGTTCTAGATTCACAGCTCTTCGAGCCCAGGAAAACGAAGGGGATTCCGATTTAAGTCGCGGCATGACCACAAGGCAAAAAAAAGGGTCGACATTTTTCAGTGGGTGCTTTCGGTCGGGTGACTTGATTGATTTAGTTAAGTTATCAGTTTAATTGTATTAGTCAAACAGATTTAATTTTTTTTCTTAATTCTGCGCGTGTGTGTTTGCTGTTCTGTTTTCTGATAAGAACTTGGGGCTAGGAATGGGAATAATATATTTATATTGTGTAGCAACAAACAGATAAAAGCGCTTTTAATCTGCAAAACGTGGCAAAAGCATTATAAAATAAATAATTTAATAACTATATATACGTAAAAAAGTAGTAATAAATGTTAATAATTTAAACTATATTAGGATTAAGTTGGTAATATATTCAAACGTTTTCTTTAAGCAAAAATTTGTAGAATTCAAAGAATTTGTGGAATTATTTGTTTTAAAATTTCCTAGTGTGGTGATACTAATAACACTTCTTTAAATACAAAGTTATATAATTAAGTTCAGAATCTTATACCTCCTTATCTATATCCTTTATGTCTTTATTTTATGCTTAGTGTAGTATTATAAGTAGCCATATAAGGTAATTATCTATTGGCATGAATAAAAAGATAAATAATTTGTTTCTAACCAATTGAACTTCCTTTATTCTAAACCATTAACCACTTGGGACGCAGCATTTCCCACGGCTAACTTATCCGATTTGTCCAATCGAAGGTGACAGCCATATAGTGGCCAAGTATGCACATACATCCTGTTCACCTGTAGCCTCGTCGCTCTCGAAGTTCTCCAAAGTTTGGATCAAATCAGCCATAGAGGTGTCAGTATACAAAGGACGCGCCCTGACACGCGTCTGACGTTTATTGGTGCCCTCCAGCTGCAGCGAAAACTTTTGCCAAGCAAAAAGCCTTTCAAGGAAAAGCCACATGTGGAAATTGTAGACGACAAGCAGACACAACACAAGACACAAAAAATACACAAGAGTGGATGGCTAACTGGGTAGCACCGAAGATGAATATACCGCTTGGATTTAAAGGTAAAAAAATCTAAGAACAATGTTCATAACAATCTTAACAATTTGTGTTAGTACTTACAACCAAAAAGAAAAAATGTATAAATAAATATATATTTTGAATACCATTAGCATTATAAATAGTTTATAAATAATAAAAAAAAACTGTAACTGTAAAAAATATTAATAAAGTGGTTCCTTTTCCTTAAAAAGTGTATCTAAAATTCCCTTTCAAATGCACTTTTAACTCTAAAGGAGAAACAGAAATAAAACACGGTCGCGATTTGTATTTTTGTGTAAATATTTTCATGTCAATATTGCAAAAGTAAACATGAACTGACGACAAAGTTGGGGGAGGCCCTTTTAAGTGCTGCCCTTTAGGCAGCTGGCAAGTGGGTTTAAAATTTCCCATGTCCATTTTCTCGCATTCCCTTCGCTTGGCGTCAACATGTCCCAGCATTTTGGCTTGGCTTTCTTCACTCGCCAAATATTTGAAGTGTTTCAGATTTCAGAAAAAAGAAACAGAAAATTAAAACCAAATTTTTCTTTTCTTTAAAGTGTTTTTTAGTCACCATCGAAAAACTACCCCCTCATTCCCACAGAGGAATCTCCTTTTGGGCCACCAAGTGTTGCGAACTCACTCAATGATTTCTGGTTTGCAGCAATTTTTATTTTCTACTTTTGCCGCGTGGAGGGTTTCTGTTTCAAGTCGGGTGGCTGGGCTGGGGGCGGCAAGGACTGCGGGCGTGGCACTCTCGAGTGCGTGCTTGAAAATACAAAAATTTCACTGCATTTCGCGTTATTAACACGTAGGTGCCAAGAACCCTCGCGGGTTCGGGTTAGAAGCGGTTTTGCGACTATGGTGCGGGTTAAGCTTGGTCGTGCGACCGCTAGGGTTGGGTTGGTGGTGTGCACTTGCACTACAAAAAAATATCGAGATTAAAAATTCCCGAGTCCTGTTTAAAAAAAAAAAAAAATTTAAAATTTGTGTTTATTTGGTTGGTAAATAAATTCTATTTAGACAAACCCTTTAATGTTTGGGGATTAAATTATTTTTTTTTGTTGAATAAAAAACTCATTTAATATTTCAGTGTGGACCGGCCACGCTGACACCGTGTAATAAGGAGTTTTCATGGCCTCTTGAACGCTCACGCTTACCAAGCGAGGACATTTTAATTGAGAGTGTTGCGAGGAAGGACGACGACGCTGATGTCGATGACGGCGGCGCGGTACTTGGCCAGCTGCCGCTCCTTCTTCCGCTCGTTCCGCTCCTCTGGAGCGCCTCAAGTGCGGTCCATCGTCCTCGGCACTCGGTCCCATTCCTTCCCAGCTTTGGGATTTCCAGAGCTGTTGGTTTGAGGCCTGCTTTTCTGCTCAGGTGTTGATGGATGAAAATTCTGAGGGCAACTTCTGAGTGGCGGACACTTGGAGGACAAACCGGCTTTCAGAGTTAGCCATGAATAAGATCTTGGAAGTTAACTGTAGTTTACCAGCCTAAGCCCAAGTCATTTTCAAGAATTCATTACTTATTCTATAGCTTAATTTAAAAGTTGTAATAATAATTTTATTATTTCCTAAAACTACATGACCCTAACATTTTTATAACTTAAAGCCTCTATATAATAATTGTTCTAACATTGAATTAAAAATGACCGAAGTATACTAGGAGTGAACTTTATATAAGATTTTTAAATTCTTAAAGAGTAAATAACAAAATCTTTTAAATACTGAAATCAGAGAAAAAATATGTTTTAATTTTAATGTGAAAAAAATTACATTCTACATTCACACATCCAATGATTAGGTAATAAATATACCTAAATAGTGTGAGAAAACAAAAACAGCACGAATGAGAACTGCCAGAGCAATTTATGAGTAATTTCCAATTTGGGACCAAGAGGGTGAAGACATCATTAATTTGCCCTCTGGGGAAAACGAGGGGGAAAGGGGAAGCGACAATTGCCAAAAATATTTACAGGCAAAACAGAAGCTGGGACAACAACAATCAGCCACCCCAAGACCCACCCACTCCTTCCGCTTGCCCACCCACAAAACCCACCCACTCATACTCACTTTAAGTTTTGTTCCCAGCGGAGCAAAAGAAGTCGAAATGAAATCAGCAGAAAATTCAATGAGCAGGAATGGGTGGTATGAGTTCTCGTTTGGGTTGAGCTACACTGAGCTTGACACTATAAAATCTTTTACGATAAGTTGTAATATTTATAACTACAATTTTTAAAAATATATTTTTATGATATTCTTACGTGATCTATAGAAATCTATGATATTCATGGATCCACTATACATTTTGGGTATACACCTAAAAAAATTAATATTTAAAATACTTTTGTTCAGTGCAGCGGTCTCTTGGAGTTTTCCAGTGATATCAGACAGGCAGACGCCCTGTCGGCGGTGGTTGATGGCTGCAATTGATGGCTGGCAACCAACCGCTGCCCCACCCTCCAAGTCCGACCCGCCGCCCACATCGTTTGGTTAGCGAAGGGGTTGTGATTTCAGGACTTTCCTGTGTGTATGCGTATCAGCTGCTTAAGCCAACATTTTTGGGGGAGCTGAGAATATTACTAGGTACACCAAAACTCGGGGGAGTGGGGTGCGGAGGTGACGTGCAAATGCCAGAAAAATATTATGTGACATGATAAATATTGCACACAGGGGGATTTTTCGAAGCTATAAACGAGGATACGGCCGTTGTTGTTGTCAGCATCATTGCCGTCAAGCTGATGAGGATGGCGATAAGTTGTTGCTGTGGTTTCGCATCTTTTTCTGGCTGCGGTGGCACTGGGTGTTACTTTGTGGGTGTATTCTTGTGGGTTATGCAAATTGGATGGGAATGATCCGAATACAGCTGTTCCCATGTCCATTACTGTAGGTTTTGAGAAATATAATTGCTCTTATATTTTTTCTGTAAAGAAACCCTTTTCATTTTAAGTCCCTAAATATATCAATTTCTTTAAAAAAGAACTTACAGGTTATATGTAGGCGTTATAGGGGGCGTGACGCTCGGCGGAAACAAACTTGCGCTGCGTAGGAAGCCAAAGAACATGTGTGGGTAATCCCAACTTTCTAGCTTTTGTAGTTTCCGAGATCTCAGCGTTAATACGGACAGACAAACAGACGAACATGGCTAGATCGACTCGGCTACTGTCCCTGATCAAGAATATAGGCTATAATATAGGGTCGGAAATGCTTCCTTCTAGCTGTTACATACTTTTGCACGAATACAATATACCCTTTTACTCTACGAGTAACGGGTATAATTACACTGTGCAGTGGCGGATCTAGGATTTTGTTGTGGGGGGTGATATCAGAAGAATTTTTTTGTTGCATACTTTTTGAATATCAAAATTTCTTTAATTTTTCACCCGAGTGGGGGGTTATATATCACCCATATCACCCCCCGTGGATCCGCGCATGACACTGTGCAACAAATTTAATGCTATATTTAATGCTATATTGTTGAATTAGTTACGAATTCCCAAGTTAAACTGCGTTTTCCAAAAAGTTCCCCGACGCAAGGATTCTGAGCAAAAGGACCTCAAAGTTCGAAAAATGCTGAAATTGGCCAACTTTCCGGATGTATCAGAGGATTCCGGATTCATGGTTTGCGTTGCTGTAAAAATATTTTAAAAGTGACACTCTTTATATTTCAAAACCTATACTTAAATATTTGCGACATAGCCATAAACAAAGGAAAGTTACTTCTTGAGGACTTTTCCCAATTTGCCAATTTATTAGTATATAAGTTTATAATTTATATAATAACATCTGAAACTAAGTTAATTATGTAAAACCAACATGGTAATCATTTTAATTCTGTTAATCTTCCAGTTATTCCTATGGATGCTATATGATAAGTTGCGTAGGAACGCAACAATATTTTTGATAACCAAAACGAACAATAAATGAAAACTTTGAAATTGGGATACTTAAAGAGGCGTTGGGTGATTAATCGGGGAGCTCCCAGTCGCATTCCAATAACATTTGGAAATGTCTGCGGGTCTGTGCGCCCGACTCGGAAGTACCCAAAAGTGAAAAAAACCAAAAACCAAACAAACAAAATTGGCGGACGCAGGGCGGAGATGGGCGTGGGTGTGGGGGAATCCTTTTGTTCTTATTGGAGCACGCGCTGCCAAATGCCAATACAAATGGCGCAAAAAAGGACGCGCCGCAGGAACAGAAACAAAAACCAAAAAAAAAGGGAGAAAAAGTTACTCAGGGTTGCAACCACTTTGAAGTGTTGCTGTTTGCTCTGCTCCCTGTTGGCGGGGATTTCGTCCTTAAACATGCGCACTAAACGCTAATAGTTTGCCCTTCGCCCCCAAAACAACCCCAGACAACGGAGTTGCTCCATTTTGTGCCGACTTGGGGAGGCTTTAAGAATTTTTCAAGCTTAAAATGTCCAAGCGAGCATGCTCGTAAAATATTCGAAAATTGCATTCATTTATTCCCATATTCACTGATTCTGGGGGAGCTGTTGTTTACTTCCTGTGCCCGCAAGATTGATTCACAGCGTGACCAAAGGTCCTGCAACAAAATTATTCACGCATCTCGGTCCTGGACATGCAAGCGGCCAAAAATCATATAAAAGGACGAAAAATATGGACACGTGCGCTCCCTGATTTTTTACGACTACTTGGGCTCCGGGCAGCAGAAGGTCGAGGAGTGGTAGTGAAAACTGTTTACGAGGGTGTTGTACACGATTTAATATCCCTGACCCGTGGAGCAGCCGACGAGCTTCATCAACCAGAAGTCCTGCAACGAAAATATTCATTAGCCACCCACGTTTGTATAATATTAATATTCTTTGAAGTCAAATTATGTATTTCATTAAATTTTAATTTTTTAAAATAGCTTTAAACAAAAAATACCTTGTAATTTAAAGTATCTACTTTAGAAAAGCAGTTTTCTTTTAAATTAAAAAATAAATTTAATATTTCTCAATTTTGTTAAACACGTTTTCTGCACTATAAAGTATTTTACATTAAACCCTAAACCTCAACCCACACTTACAAGTAAAACAAACAAACAACCCGTCGAAAAAAATTGCATTCCATAAAAAGCAACCAGAAAAAGTGGGCGTTTCCGGTACCCGCAATAACTGTCAAATATCCATGTGACCAGAAAAAAGGCAAGAAATGCCATATAATAAATAAATTTATGTAGGACAATAAAAATAAAATCCAATAAAAGTTTCCTTTTTCCCTGTTCCGCTCCTAAGCACCCCAACTCAAGGAATTCCAATTGTGAACAATAAGGATGTGAAAATCGAAGCCGAAATATATTTTATAGATTTCCATACCATGCAATAGGTAAATGACCCGCATACTCAAATGAAGGTCAAGTTCAGTGATAATTTCAATGCTATTAATTAGTTCGGATTTATTCATGAATTTTATGGAGGAATTAAATGATTTTTCCTTTTATTTTGCCCGCATTTGTCGTGGAAATGGCGCATTCTTGACTATTTTCGAACAATTATAGTATTGTTAAAATTGCAGCTAGATTTAAGAACGCAAATGACAGATTACCCCAGTGACCCTAGAAGGCTAAATACAAGATACCCCTACAGAGAAATCCATTTGTTGGTTGGCATGCCCCGGACTAATGATGTTTGCTTGGAAATTCCTTGTCAATGAGGGTTGCATATGCCAGCAATAAATTTGATTATCGTTAATCTTCGATAATTTGCCATGAGAAAATGCTCAGTTGCTCGGTTTTGGATGATTTATGCATTTAGATCTTCAGTAAATGGAATGTGGTATAAGTACTGATAATACTAATAATTGTGAAAAAATAATATTTGGTGATAATTAAATAAATTATAAAAAACACATAAAATGAAAACTTGAATTCCTTTTTTCACTTTTTCTTATATTTGATTGGAAAATAAAAAGAGCCTTAAAAAGCCGGTTTTCCAATCAATACACTCATTGTCAAAGGAAATTCAGACATATGACGACAAAATCAAAACAGTTCAATTAATTTCCAGGCAGCGAGCAGATCGCAGATAAGCCAGCTCCCATGACGATGAATAATCAGCTTTAAGTGAGATTACTTGCCCTAGGTTAGGATGGGGTTTTCGATTAAAACACACTACACGGCAGCCGATAAGCTACACGTATTTACATACACCCCGACCATTCAGATCCGATCCAGACGCACATCAAAGCGGTGGAACAAACCGGGGAAACTTGACATTTTGCACTTGGTCAAGCAGAGAGCGATGCGGAATCGGGGAAATTGTGGCAGGCGGACAAGGCGGCCGACATCTGAAGGGGTTTGCGCAACTTATGGCGACATCGATAGGACAAATACCGAAAAAAAACGTAAGCCCAAACCCCTAAAAAGTGGGAGGGGCGGGGCGAAGGCGAACCACTCGACAAGCTGTTGGCACACATAGAATGTCCTGAAAGCCCAAAGACACTCGAAAGTAAGCTACAGTTGCCGGCAAATGTCTTCACAGACACACATACACAAGCACTCTGTAGGACTCGTTCCCATATTCCCATTCTTTAGTCCAATCCAAAATCCATGGTCCCCATCCCTAAAAGTTTCCTGTCATTTATCTTCACCGCTTTTTTTTTGTGGCCAGAGTCTAACGAGAAATGTCGAGCAGCCCAAAGTTTGCTGCCTTGCTTTTTTATCTTTTACAATTAGAACCGTTGTCCCTGGTTTTTCCATATATTTACAGAGTGAGAAAAAATATTGGAATTTCCAAAAAAAAATTAGGAAAGAATTTTATTTCATAACGGAGAATAAATTTCCCATCCTTTGGATTTTGATAAAATGGAGAGAAAATAAAATGAATTAATATTAATATCAAATTAAAACAAGAATTGGGTCTGTTAACAATCTTACAATAAACCACGGGACCGAAGACCTAAAAAATAGAAGAGAGACTTAAATGGCTAAAACATTTTTTGCAGTGTTTTTTCGGGATATATATGTCTTTTTTTCAGCGACTTTCTCTTACTGATTTGTTCGTCCCCTGGTCAGATAAATGCATTTTTGGCTGCTTTTCCCCCTCGCTGTTAGCATGTGATTAAGGAAGGAAATTGTTTTGGACAACGCACAAAACAAATAACACTCTTGGGGTTGTGCTGATTTTGGAGGACGTTTTTTCGGTTCTTATCGCTTAAGTAGCATCATTTAACTGCTGTCTGCGGTTCGTTTTTCTTTTTTTTATTTTTCCTGTTTTTTTTATTGTATCATTTGTTTTTCGTGTTTATTTTTTTGTGGGTCACAATTGCCGGACATTGTAATTTGTCGTGATGAATGTTTAGCAATAATTGTTGGAAATGAATGGGAAAAAGTTTAATAGATGTTTGTTGTAATTGAAAGAATGATATTTAAATAGATAAATATTAGATTAAAGTACTTTCATCTAATAATAATACATACTTTCATCTTAATACAGGATTTGCATATTATTGTAACCCTAGAATTCATTTTTGTAATTATAGTGCTGGTTGTATACCTTTCTATTTTTAGGTATACTTATATCATGTTATATGATCTAATTTATTTCTATACCATGAGGTCCTGCAAACCAATTATATCTGTTGACATAAAACCACTAATTGGCAAACGGATTTGTGGTCTTCTCGGCTTACCGATAAAAACAGGTTGCCCCAGTAACTTTGTCATGCAAAGTAATATGTAGAATCTTAACCCTCGATATGGGTTTGCCGCATATTTTTATTACGGTGGATGAACCTGTGAGGGACAGGGCGCAGACCCAAACCTAGATAATTACATAATCAGAAACGTTAAAAAACGGTCATTGTCAAGCGGGCAGGGTAAACGGGTGAAGTGACATTTTGCGGTTAAGCAATTTCGTCCTTTTCGGCGAGGGAGTTGACTTCGCCTGGCAACGAACGCATAATTTATAATTGTCAAGGGAATGTCCGACGAGAGCTGGGGGATGGGTCGTGCCAGTGCTGATTTATGGAATTTAATAAATTTTCACAGATTTTAATCGCTTGTAATTATACGAGAAGAAGCACTGCAACAACAACAAAGAGCGAAAAAAAAGATATTGTACAAATTTCAATTAAAATTAAGAACGAAATCAGCGACAGGTGAAGTCCAGGACCAGTTGGCGCGGCTCTCCCTTATTTGATTGGTTTTTTCCAGCATTCAATTCAATGTGTGTGTTTCAGTGTGCACATTTCCAATTCAATTTCCCCAGCCAAACATTTCCTTTTATTTTTATTTCATTATGCTGTTCATGTATGTGTACACAGTTAGGGAGCAAGTAATGCAAGTTTATGCTAAATTTAAATCATCTTTAAAACTCTTGATTTTTGTAATAATTACTTTAAATATTAATTAAATATAAATTCATTAAAAAATTCAAAATATCAACACTAAACCATTTTGTTTTTTTTTTTATTTATTTAACTGAATTTAATAAGCTAACAAATCGGCCCCACTTTCTTCGAAAGCATGTTCATATTACAAAATAATTTTTATGGAACTATTACATTGACAGCAACTGTAAGCATATATTTTTCCTGGACTCTGAGGTCGCTTCTTGGTATTTGTTATTGTATAGCATTATAGAGCCTCTCATATCCTTACCATTGGCAGTCCCAGATTGATTTTCCTCTCCACTCCGCCCGTCTGCGCTCTGTATTTTTGTATTTCCTTGGAGACAAACTGGCCCACCCACAGGACTCGAGTTTTTATCCAACTTCAAAGGACTTTCGGCCGCTGCTGAGCCTCAAGTGTCCTTGCAGTTTGTCCTGCGTCGGCTTATGCGACATTTTTTTTTCATTTATGTAGCGTTTCTCGGGCTTCGGCTCTCTGATTTCATTTTTTGTTTTCTTCTCCAAAAGGGGATGAGTGGGCCTCAAATTGATGGCCCAAAAACGATGAAGAATAAGCCCTCAAGAGGTGTGGCAGAGTCGGCACTTTTGCGGCTGCCATATATATTAGATTTGCTTGGGGAGGCTGCCAAATTGGATAGTACGATTGGATTGAGCATCCCTTATAAAGGAGCCGCGTATTCGGCTTTACTAGAGTTTCTAAATGTAGGTATACAAGCACTATTTATTAGTATTAATATAATATCGTCTGTTTGGGAACTTATTGAAAGTCATCTTAGTTGTTTTGAGTTTGATCTCAAACGGTTTTTTAATATTTTCTATAAATATGACCAAAATTTTTAGTGTCGTTGAAAGACAAAGGCAATTGATGTTGCTAGGACTATCCGGTGAAACTGATTTTATAGAATCGCACAATGTCGGACGAAAGTGGCACGACTATGAGTACGAGCAGATTTGTTGGGTGCACCCTGCTCATCCTGGCAATATGCCTGTTGGTCGCCACTCCGCAATGGATGATAATGTGCCTCTTTGCGTGGGATGCCATGGTGTACACGGTAGCCTGCTTCTTCCTGTCCTTCGCGCTCCTTGCCATCATCCACATGTTTGAGCCGCTGAAGTACGCAAGGCCCTGGAACTACATCGTGATCGCCGTTTGCTACGAACTCCTGACACTTGGTTCTGCCAGTTTTCTAATGGAATGGAACCTGATTTGCACCATTATCGTCTTGGCCATGGCCCTTCTATTCCTCGTTATCGTGCTGCTGATCTGTGCCCTTCTAATCTGGAGCGGACTGTATGCGAACCCCTTCAAAATGGCCGTCGTTGGAGTGATGGGTTTTGTTTTGGCATTCTGCATTGAAATAATGGATATCCTTGAGCACTGGTATTTTTGGCAGGATGTGGCTGTTGGTGTCTTTATATGTAGTGTGATTATTGTAATCATCTCCCACGTGTTGATCACGTACAACAATATTGAATTGCTGGTCAGAGATGATGCTCTCCTCGTCGCACTCGTGCTGTACATCGCCTACTTGCTTTTCTTGGTAAGCGGTAGAGTTTCACTCTTTTACATTCGAGAAAACGCTTATTATTTTGCCACGACTACTCCTATGACCTATGACGCAGAAGAAGACGATGAAGAACATAAGAGGAAATAAAGTTTATGGATCAAACCAACTTTCATGTTGATAATTATCCTAAAAGACTTTGAAAAATAAATTTGTAGTTTTTTGAACACTTGGTTTTGGTTGGTTTTTAAACATTTGTATTTAAATATTTGTTGACTTTGTGTATAGCTAGATTACTTACTCAATTTCCTTTATAACTAAGTTCCTGACTGTATCGAATAATTATAAGATGACAACTTTTCTCTACGCATGACGTGATGGCATCCATAATGCGATACGATGTTAATTTCTTACTGCACAGGTATGATTCATTATGGAATCTGGGATTTATGGATGAGTAGCCCCAATCACGTTCCCGGTTCTTTGTGCCTACGTGACTTGGGAGTCGATCTTAAATCGTAATCTCAGAGAAAATCTGTACACCTGTAGATGATTTTCTCTCAATTTATTATTAGAACATAAAATTATACATTTTTCTTCAACGTTTCCAAGGTTGGATTATATTACTGAGAAAGTAAAGGCATTATTTTACAATAAAGATAACCATTTCTAAACATTTAAGCCGCACTGATCACCCAGAATCAATTGAAACCATCATTAAATTGTTGAACATGAAACAGATTTTCGTGAAATAAAAAAAATGATGGTCACTTTCGGTCGGCCATAAATTAAGCTAGAAAAGAATTTGGCAATTCAAATCGATGAGTGGGGTGGTGATGGCGTGGACCAGGAAAAGCGAGGACGATATAGAGGAAGAGATGCCGGCAATTGAAATTGTCGTCATTTCTGTTGTTATTGCTCGGTTTTTCTGGCTCGCAGCGGATGCAATTCCTACAAAATGATAATTTATGATAATGATGCTTCCGTTATGGGGAGCACAAAACTGGACACAGGGCATTGGATTGTGTGCGCCGTGCCGCATATAAAATTCATCAGCCAGCCAGTGAGATATGGCGAAAAATTTGCCAGTTTCATTCATTTTACGGGTCGGGCCTCGCATATTTATTGATAATTTCCGTGAATTTCGCAGCAGTCAAGCGAAAGCGGAAGTTATGCCATTTGCTGCATGCCCGCCCACAAAAAGGACAATAAATAGTTGCTGTCGCCCGCCGAAATGGGCGTGGCAGTGGGTTAGAGTGACTGTGGGAGCACAAAATCAAAGAGCCTATCGATTGCGATGATTTGCCTTGTTTATTGTCTCAGTTAAGGCGGTGTACGCGCTTGCTCCCCCCTATAAAACCCCCTTTGCCACCCTTCCAAATTGTTTCGACTGCCCCTGAGTATTTATGGGTTACGCTCGAGCAACAATAGCAACAACAATGACAGTGGGCTAGTCCATTGTCTGCGATTATCAATAAACATTAGCCAAACAATGGGATGTTCAGTGTCAGTGGCTCCCCCATTTCGGTGAGCCTTCTAATGACCTTGAAAATTAGTTCCTGCATAAATCTCTCACACCCAACTCTCATTGCCCCACCTCACCCCGTTTGCCAATAATAAGTTCTTAATTATTGTTTATTATTTATCGCCGATTGCATATTAATTGCTCGCCGTATGACAAAAATTCCATTTTAATTTGCATTTACAAACATATGGATGGTCGGTCAGAAGCACTGACAATATGGTCGAAATCAGCACATGGCTGATGCACTGCATCCGCTTTTGGTCAACGGCAGGAAGATTCATTAAGGCTTTATAAAATTCAGTGAACCACAGCGCACTTAATAACACACTATTTACAAATTTAATTAATTAATCTTATGAGAAAATTATCCTATAAAACACATTTATAATTTGGGGCGAAATTCGAGTGGATTTCATACCATATAGCACAAATCGTTTATTGGAAAATTTTTAGACAATTAATTATGGCTTTGTTCTTTTTCAAACAACAACAACAACTTATCAAAGATTTCAGATTTTCAGACAAACATTCTTACGATTTAAAAAGTACGATTTTTTACTTTGGCATCGATACCATTATATTTATATAATTAAAATCATTCCCACGTTCTTGGAATTTATATTAATTCCTAGAAGCATCTTTTAGTTCCTGATTTCATTTAGAAAAACATTTTGGATAACCTTTTGAATTATTGTGCTGATTAGAAATGATGACGAAGGCAGCCAAAAAAAAAATAATTTTTGGCAGTTTTTAGAATTTGGAACCTCTTATGTACAATCTACATAAACATTATATACAAACTAGCTGGATTAGGCATTGATTACACAAATGCAATGCCTATAAAATAGCGGGATCAGTGAAAAAATGTTCAGTGTCTACTTTTAATTGCTACGTAAAGGTCTAACAATTTTTTACACAATGCGTGAATTTTTAATATTCATCCTTTTCGGAGTTCTTGTTGAAGTTACCCTTGGAAGCGGATTGGTAAGCTAATGTGTGCAGCTTGGTGACCAAATTTTGGTAATTTTGTCGTTTTTATAGCAGTCTTCCAATGACCTCGAGAGAAGACTCGTGAATCTGGAAGCCCGGCAATTCGCTGATAACGATGCCTTAGAAGAGAGAATTCAGAGATTGGAAATCCACTTGCCCATCCAACGGAGAATTGAAATCTCGCAATCGTACCCTGTGTATTCATCTCCTTCTCTGGAGCAAGCGGAGCATGTTGATAACGAAAAAATTATTGGTGAGAAATTCGACAAATTGGAGGATGGATTAAAAAAAGAGTTGGCTGAGCAACTGGGTAAACTAATTTTAAAATTCGACGAAGTAATTGGAAAGTTAGCACCGATAGAAAAGGAAAGTTCCAGCAGCAAGCGATCCGAAAAATTTCAGAAGATTGGTGAAAAATATTACTATATTGAAAATGACGTTCAGAAGGACTGGTCCGATGCCAAGGATATTTGTTCGGAGATGGAAGGACATCTTGTGACTCTTCAAAATGAAAAGGAGTGGAAGGCACTTGCAGAGCATCTGAGCAGCGACAAAAACTATTGGGTGGACATTAACGACAAAGGAGAAGAAGATGAATTTATATCTGACTTTACCGAAAAGGAAGCAAGTTTCTTAAAGTGGCGTGAGGGCGAACCTAATAATGCGCCTGATAAACCCTATTATGAAGATTGTGTGGAATTGCGAGGAGATTCTAAATTTTATATGAATGACGCTCAGTGCTCAAATCGGGCTTATTTTATTTGCGAAGAGTCTGATTTGTAATTTAAATTAATAATCAGAAGATTTTCCAAAGAATATAAAGTTTAAATGATGTAATTAAGAAGCATTTTTTGAACTGGTATGGGTTTCTTATGCGTAAATTCTACACATTTTGGTAGACCTATTGAATTTTTGTGAATTGCTGATAAGAGGCAACGGAACAAAAACTACTTTTTAGCAGATATTTTAAAATGTTTTTAAAATGCATAAACAGTTTTAATATTGCCCGTCCATTTATACAAAAATTTCATCAGTTTTAAAGCTATTTGTATAAAGCTTTCCCAGAAGTCTTCTTTCTGTTACAGGTATAAATTGGAACTTATGTAAACTTACTTACTTACTTTTATGGAAAAAATACAGCAAATTTTTAAAGATTTCAGACTTTTATACAAACATTCTTACGATTTAAAAAATACAGTTTTCTACTGTGGCATCTATACACTCCGAAAACAAATTTTCCTTAACTTAAGTCCATTGACTTTGATTTAAGCAATAATTGCTTTAAAATGGCTAACAAGTCTATACGTGGACTTAAAAATGTTCATCCCATATAAATTTTAAGTCGAAATAGACTAAAAATGGACTTAAGTCCATGTAACAGTCCAAATGGCCTTAGGTCCATTTTTAGTCCATTTAAACTTTTAAGTCCATGTATAGCCTTAGTTAGCCATTTTCAGTCGATCTTTCCTTAATTTAAAGTCCATGGACTTTAAATTAATTTTTTAACTGGGTGTATCATTATATTTATATAATTAAAATAATTCCCAAGTTTTTGAAATTTATATTAATTCTATGAAGCATCTTTTAGTTTCTGATTTCATTTACAAAAATAAAATATTTTGGATAACCTTTTCAATTATTGTGCTGATTAGAAATGATGACGAAGCAAAAAATTCTTTTTTGGCAATTTTTAGAATTCGGAACCTCTTGTACAATCTACAAAAAACAATATATACAAACTAGCTTGATTAGGCACTGATTACACAAATGCGATGCGTATAAAATAAGGGGGATCAGTCAAATATTGTTCAGTGTCTACTTTTAATTGCTACGTAAAGGTTTAACATTTTTGTACAAAATGCGTGCATTTTTAATATTCATCCTTTTCGGAGTTCTTGTTGAAGTTACATTTGGAAGGGGATTGGTAAGCTAATGTGTTTACAAACAAACAAACTGAACAAAAGTTGTAATTTTGTTGTTTTTATAGCAGTATTCCAGTGACCTAGAGCGAAGACTAGTGACTCTGGAAGCCCGGCAATTTGCTGATAACGATGCCTTTGAAGACAGAATTCGAAGATTAGAAATCCACTTGCCCATCCAGCGGAGACTTGAAATTTCGCAGTCTAACCCTGTGGATTCATCTTCTTCTCTGGAGAAAAAGGAGCATGTTGATAACGAAAAAATTATTAGTGACAGACTCGACAAACTGGAGGATGGCTTAAAAAAAGAGTTTGCGGATCAACTAGGGAACTTAACTTCAAAATTCGAAGGCCTAGTTGAAAAGTTGCCCTTGTTAGAAAACAAAGTGGCATTCGGCAAGACTGGAAAAAAGTTTAAGAAGATCGGTGAAAAGTATTATATTATCGAAAATGACGTTCAGGTGGACAGGGTCTCTGCCAAGACTATTTGTTCTTACATTAATGGACGTCTAGTGTCTCTTCAAAATGAAGCGGAGTGGAAGTCACTTACCGAGAACCTGAACAGCGACAAAAACTATTGGATGGACATTACCGACAGTGAAGATGAAGGAAAATTTTTATCTGACTTAACCGAGAAAAAAGCAAGCTTCTTAAAGTGGATGGAGGGCGAACCTAATAATGGAGCTGATAATGATTTTGTTGAAGATTGTGTGGAAATGCGAGGAGATTCTAAATTCTATATGAATGACGCTCAGTGCTCAAATCGGGCTAATTTTATTTGTGAACTCGTAATTTAAATACGAATTTTCAGTTATTTCAGCAAAAATAAAATTAATATGATTTTATACGACGCATATATGGCATTAGCTATTCGCTTGGAACATTATTTTGGAACAGGATCAAATTTTTGGGTAAAAACACATTTCTTTATTGGGTGTGTTTCTACACAGAGAAAACTAAAAATGAAAATAAAACGTTTTAAAAAGCATATATAAATCAAAATTTGTATGAAGCGTTTTCGATTTTGCGACCGCTATAGTCGGGTTGGTGTCCCGACTATCTAATACCCGTCACTCAGCTAAAGGGCGTGCGAACGCTGTACTTGTGTTGGTGTCCCGACTACACTCATAAAAATTAATTTCTAAATTTTGGAAATCTCGCCATTGAATCGGCCTACCTTTGAAAATAGAAAAAAAATTTCTTGTTATTAGAAAATTGTCCTTTGAATACAGAAAACCTTTCTTGATGGAAAAAATTCAAGAAAGAATTTTTCTTAAAAATAGAAAAATGAAAATCTCATATGTTTGTTTTGCCGTCGCAGCCAAAACATTTTTGTACGTATTTAATGACAAAATCACCTTTGAATATATGAATGAAATGACCCTAGAATATAGGAAAGTAGCCATTGACTTCCTTCGGCTGCCGAATGTTAACGACAAGAAAAACGAAGTGGGACGAAGGGCCTACCCGGCTACCGACTTCTCTGATCCCCCGAGCGTCAGTTGTGAAAAAAATTCGTGAGTGATGGACGTGATTTTCAAGCGGATAAGAGGTGAAGCCTTTTTCCGAATATTCAAAGGTATGTAAATATGTATATAATTTTTTGTATAGCGGGCGTACAATTGTATGTATGTAATTAAAGGATACATTTCAAATCTCTTTACCAAGCGTATACCAATTTAGGTGAATTGTTTTTTAGCTAAGAGCTACGTACATACATACATTTGTACATAAATTTGTGGGTGTACAGTTCTATAATAACTTTATCTTATTACTCGCATTTTATTTATTTTTCAGAGTGAAAATACCTGCAGTTGCATCAGCCAAATAATTTGTTTGTAGAAGCTGTAATTTTGTTTTAAAACCTTCTAAGGTAAGAAAAATATGTTGTATTTGTTTGACATACTTATGTATGCATGTAAATATCTATGCATGTACGCGGCTCACCCGATCTGAAACCCGATTTTCAACCCTTTCATATTCTGCTCGTCTCTCTCGCTCGCTTGACCTACGCGTCGCGACGTTTCTCTCTTCACCTTCTTAAAACTGACACGATCTGCCCTGCTTACATTCGGTCTCCCTTCGCGCAAAGGACTGTATGTAAATATATATGTATGTATGTACGTGTCTCTCCCGTGCCTCTCTCTCTCTGAAATTCGATTTTCAACCCTTCATTTTCTACCTGTCTTGCTCCTCTCCCTCGGTCGTCTGTCCAACGTGTTTGTATTTTGGCTATTATTAACATTACATTATTTCAAAAAAGTTGTTCATCTAAAAACAAATCATTGATATCCCAATAACTCTTTTTTTTATAGATGAGGAAAGGCGAAGAAAATGGATCACCTTGGGTCATATGAAGTTCAACAGACCTTGGGTAATAATAATGTTTTCTTGAGTCAAAAATGTGTTATTTAAAAATGTTTAAATGTTAAGTGTTAAATGTTTTAAATGTAAATAAATATAATATGCAAAAGAAAAAACCAAGTTACATTTTATTTTTAGGGTTTCAGTGTTAATATAAAACTTCCTTTCAAGAAATATTATTTCTTAAATCAAGAAATAAAATTTCTTGAAAGGAAATTTAAACAAGAAAGAATTTTTCTTGTTTAAAAGGTGCCTTTCTAAAAAACCCTTTCTTGTTTTAAGAAATTTAATTTCTTGAAACAAGAAACAAACCACCTTTGAAACAAGAATCGCCTTTCTTGTTTTAAGAAATATTTTTTCTTGTTTTTATGGTGGCTTTCTAAAAAACCCTTTCTTGTTTTAAGAAATTTAATTTCTTAAAACAAGAAATATTTTTTCTTGTTTTAATGGTGCCTTTCAAAAAAACCATTTCTTGAAACAAAGGTGAGGTCGCCTTTGGCAAAAATTCAAGAAAGAATTTTCTAGATTTTAAGGAAATTCTTCGATTTTTTTTTATGAGTGTAATAACACTGTGCAGCATTTTTACTGTTTTTTAAATTTACCTCGACAAATTTACAAACAAAGTTTGATGTTGTAATGGATCTCTTCCTGGTAATATTGTATTGATTATAATTTTACTATTAGACTAATTGGATAAAAAAAAGTTACAACATCAAACTTTTAAAAACACAAGGCGGCCACACTACTACTATTTTGACCGCAGTTGTATGTTTTTAAGTTTTTTGACTATGTTTTCTGGAATTTATTTCTGCCATAAAAAAAATCCTAAAATTATTTTAAGTATGGGGTTTGAAAGATAAAGGGTGTATCTTTTAAAAAACTTTAACATTGAATCAAACCATGCATCCATTTGCCTCTGAGAGCTCCGCAAAGTTGGCCAATTTCAGCATTTTTCGAACTTTGAGGTCCTTTTGCGAAGAATCCTTGCGTCGGGGAACTTTTTTGAAAACGCAGTTTAACTTGGGAATTCGTAACGAATCCAAAAATATAGCATCCATCGAGGTAAATTTTTGATGCTGCATAGTGTAATCGTAACTCAGCTAAAGGGAGTGCGAGGGAGATAGATATATAAATTTTGATTGCGTATAACTTTTTAATGAATGGTCCGATTTGAACAATGTATAAATATACACAACAAAATGGCATTTATACTTCTCGGAAATCTTTAGAGATGTGGGCGCAGGACCCATTTTAAAATCGTTAGTGGGCGATTGTGGGCGTTAGAGGGGGCGTGGCGCTCGGCTAAAATAAACTTGCGCTACGTAGCTTTTGTAGTTTCCGAGATCTCAGCGTTCATACAGACGGACAGACGGACATGGCTAGATCGACTAGGCTAGTGCCCCTGATCAAGAATATATATACTTTATGGGGTCGGAAACGCTTCCTTCTAGGTGTTACATACTTTTGCACGAATCTAATATACCCCTTTACTCTACGAGTAACGGGTATAAAAATATTTTTTCTCGGATGGCCACAGTACTTGTGTGATGAGTTCTAAAAAGTTTAAACCAAAAATAGATGTTCGGACTTTTTAGCAAATATTTCATATTTTGACTACTGTGCTGTGAAGGAGACAATGTAGATGAATTTCTATACACTTAAAATTTTTTTTTAGCAAATTGCCTATGGAAGCAAATCCATACTGCCGATTTTTTCTATATTTCTGGAAAACTTCTTAAATTTAATAAATTTTGATTATTTTATAGAAAATTTTCTTTACCAGTAGAAAGCGAAGCAAGTCCATTGGCGATTTTTTAAAATATAGGGGCAATTAATATTTTGAGTGTAAAGTAAAAGTATATAACAGCTAGAAGGAAGAATCAGGGTCACTAGCCGAGTCGATCTAGCCATGTTTGTCTGTGTATCCGTCTGTCTATCTGTCTGTCTATCCGTCTGTCTGTCCGTCTGTATGAACGCTGAGATCTCGGAAACTAAAAAAGCTAGAAAGTTGGGATTACCCACACATATTCTTGGGTTTTCTACGCTGCGCAAGTTTATTTCAGCGGAGTACCACTCGACTATAGCGTTCTCTCTTGTTAAAACTAATATTTAACAAAGAAAAACTTTAAAGAAGAAGGAAAGATCAAGAATTTAATGTTAAAATAATAACAAAACAATGTTAAAAAAATGTTTTATTTTTTTACTTCTTCTGAGATTAATTTTTAGTTAATTTCTAAAAGATTTACACCAACAATATATATATTGATTTTTATCAGCGCCCAAAAGTTGTTGATTTGAGTTCCAACATTGTGGAAGTATTTATGTAACATGTTGATAAGAGATGACGACAATGGCAACCAAACAAAACAATACTTTTTGCAGATTATTTGAAATTCGGAACCTTATGTACACTCAGAAAAAAACGCATCCTAAATTTGAGCGCGGTTTATACTTGATTTCGGATAGTATTTTTTGGGCTTGTTTTAAGAATGAGAATGTTGGGCGTTCTTGAATTAAGAATAAATTATTCTTAAAACCCAAATTATCCGCAAATGTTCTTGATTCCAGAACATAATAATTCAATAAACAGGACTAAACAAGAACGATTTATCCTAAACCCAAGTATAATTTATTCTAAAAAAATAATTTTTCATGGTAAGCACAAACATTCTTAATGTGATTACTAAAAGTACTTAATTTCAGAAAATTAGGTTTTAGTATTCTGTAAATAAGAATGAATTATTCTCATCAGTAGTATTAAAATTAAAAAATAATAAGCATTTTGACAAGTACAATTTGTGCTTAAGCCAATGTTAAAATGTACTAATTAATTTAGTTAACGAGTTCCAATATTGATTAAAGTAAAATAGAATTGGCACTAGACTAAAAAAGATTAGTTCACAAAAACTGTATAATGTAGGTACATATGTTTATAAAACACAAGTAGTTCAATATTATTAAAAATTAAGAGTTAGATCCTCAAAACAAGCAAATTTTGTTAAATCGGAGAAAATTTTGAAATTAATAATTGTTATTAAATACTGTGAAAAACGTGCATCATATATGCCAAAATACGATTCGATTTGAAAAACATTTAAATTCATAGCTAAGAAATAAATTCTCAAAACAAGCCGATTTTATGTTTAAATCGGGGAGAAAATAGCAAATTACGGATTTTGTGTCACTCCATTTTTAACTTGTTAAGAGGTGTTTTTGTTTTATATTATTTAAAACTAAGAATTAAATTCTCAACACAAGTACACGTTGTACTTAAATTAAGTATGCAAATAAAAGTACTTATGTAGGTTTTTTGGTCATCGCCGCGTAAGAGCGAGCGTGGCCAAGCTGTTAGAACGTCCGACTGTGGTGCGTGAGGTTGCGGGATCGAATCCTGGGAGAGGTATATGATTTTAAGAAAAATGTTTCGTAAGTATAAAACACATTTTTATCTACAAATCTTTATACATTTATGAGTAATTAAGTTTAAGATTATACAAAATAAGTATTGTTAACTAATAAAACAACACAATGATTTATACTATTAGTTTAAGAATATTTCATACTTCATTTGAGCATAGCTTATACCTCATTTACAAGTAAATCGGATTAAATTTGTACAAATAATAATATTAACCCTTCACTCTAAAGCAATTTTCATTAAATTTTTAAAATTGTTTTTTTATTTTTTACATTATTTGAGTAGAATTTATACTTAATTTAAGTATAATTAATTCTGGGTTCAAGAACATTTCATACTTAATTACGCCCGAAAATGTTCTCAAATTAAGAATGTCGGTTTAAGAATAAAACGTGAAAAAACAAGCCCATTTCGTACCTGTCGACCTTTCAAGACCATTTGGGCTTGAAACAAGCACAATGTGCTTGGTTTTGTTTCTGAGTGTACAATGTATATACAGCTTGATTAGGCATTGATTAGACAAATGAGAAGATGCCTATATAATACGGAGAGTGGGGTTCAATTTACTCAGTGTCTACTCTTACTTGCTTCGTAAAAGTCTTAATTCTTTTTCAATATGCGAGCATTGTTAAAAATATTCCTTTTAGGAGTTTTTGTCCAAATAACCCTTGGAATAGGATTGGTAAGCTAGTTTTGTCATCTTGCTGACTAAAAGTTTAAATTCTTTCGATTTAATTTCAGTCTTCCAATGACCTAGAGCGAAGACTCGTGAATCTGGAAGCCCGGCAAATTGCTGATAATGATGCCTTTGAAGAGCGAATTCAAAGATTAGAGAACCACTTGCCCATCCAACGTAGAATTGAAATTACTCAATCCAACCCTGTGAACTCGCATCTTTCTCTGGACAATGCGGAGAATGTTGATATCGAAAAAATGGTTGGTGACAGACTCGACAAATTGAAAAATGGCTTAAAGAAAGAGTTGGCGGATCAACTGAGAAACCTCACTTCGAAATTCGACGGCATTGTAGATAAGTTTCCCTCGATAGAAAATAATGTGGCATTCGGCAAGACTGGAAACAAATTTAAGAAGATTGGTGAAAAGTATTATATTATCGAAAATGACGCTCAGGTGGACTGGGACTCTGCCAAGACTATTTGTTCTTACGTTAATGGACATCTGGTGTCTCTTCAAAATGAAGCGGAGTGGAAGGCACTTGCCGAGAACCTGAAAACCGACAGAAACTATTGGGTGGATATTAATGACAAGGAACAAGAAAAAAAATTTGTATCTGACTTAACCGAGAAAGAAGCAAGCTTCTTAAAGTGGCGTGAGGGCGAACCTAATAATGGAGGCGATGACGATGATGATGATGACGATGATGACGATGATGATTCTGATGATTCTGATGATGTTTCTGTTATTGAAGATTGTGTGGAATTGCGAGGAGATTCTAAATTTTATATGAATGACGCTCAGTGCTCAAATCGGGCTAATTTTATTTGCGAAGCATTTGATTTGTAATTTAAAGTAATAATTAGAAGATATTCCACCGAATATAAAGTTTAAAAGATGAAATTAAGAAGCGCTTTTTGAACTGGGATGGGTTTCTTATGTCCATGAATATAAATTTTACACAATTTCGACATTTTGGTAGACTGAATTTGAATTTTTTTGAATTGTTGATAAGAGGCAACTCAATAAAAACTATTTGTTAGCAGCAAGGACCGTAAAAAATCATTATTTGAGATTCCTTTTTTAGCAGATCTTTTAGAATGTCTTATATAGTTTCAGTGGCTCTCCCATTTCGGTGAGCCTTCTAATGACCTTGAAAATTAGTTTCTGCATAAATCTCTCACACCCAACTCTCATTCCCCACAACACCCCTTTGCCAATAATAAGTTCTTAATTATTGTTTATTATTTATCGCCGATTTATTTTGCAATTACAAACATATGGCTGGACACTCAGAAGCACTGACAATAGGGCGGTTCGATTTGTATGGGGCCGAAAAAAGTAATGAATCGTCTAGGGGGAACGTAACCTTTAAAGGATTCTAAGCCATATTGGTGAACATACTTATGGTCTAAAATGACGTTTGACCCCCCCCCCCCCCCCCCAACGCGAATGAAAAATACAGCTTTTTTTGAGGAAAGTATCTAGTAGTCAGCTCATATGTATTACTAAATTTGAAATAAAAATTTGAAATTTATATTCACTCGCACTCCCTTTATTCGAGTGACGGGTATTAGATAGTCGGGACACCAACCCGACTAT
The DNA here is from genome assembly GCF_030179915.1 of Drosophila takahashii. Taxonomy (NCBI): domain Eukaryota; kingdom Metazoa; phylum Arthropoda; class Insecta; order Diptera; family Drosophilidae; genus Drosophila; species Drosophila takahashii. The sequence continues at coordinate 16,282,159 of NC_091678.1, forward strand.
AGCGTTCGCTTTTGTTTTACTTTGGAATCTTCTTTTCTATTAGTGATTGACTGGACCTGTTTATTCAACATAATGGCATCTATATTATTATATTTATATTATTAACATCATTCCCAAGTTCTTGGAAAATAGATTAATTCTTAGAAGCATCTTTAAGTTCTTGATTTCATTTACAAATATAAAACATTTTTGGTGACCTATTAACTTATTGTGTTGATTAGAAATGATGACGAAGGCAGCCTAATAAAATACCGTTTGCAAGATTTTTTAGAATTTGGAACCTCTTATGTATAATTTACTTATACAATGTATATAAACAACCTTGATTAGGCATTGATTAAACAAATCCGATGCCTATAAAAAAGGCGGGATAGCGAAAAAAATGTTCAGTGTCTTCTTTTAAAAGCTACGTAAAAGTTCAACCAACACAATGAGTGAATTTTTTAAATTGTTCCTTTTCGGAGTTCTTGTTCAAATTACTTTTGGGAGGGGATTGGTAAGCTAGTTTGCTCAACTTGATGATCAAAAGTATTAATTTTGTCGTACCTATTTATAGCAGTACACGAATGACCTAGAGCGAAGACTCGTGACTCTGGAAGCCCGGCAATTTGCTGATAACGATGCCTTAGAAGAGAGAATTCAGAGATTGGAAATCCACTTGCCCATCCAACGGAGAATCTCGGAATCTAACCCTGTGGATTCATCTCCTTCTCTGGAGCAAGAGCATGTTGATAACGAAAAAATTATTGGTGATAAATTCGACAAATTGGAGGATGGATTAAAAAAAGAGTTGGCTGAGCAACTGGGTAAACTTACTTTAAAATTCGACGAAATAATTGGAAAGTTAGCACCGATAGAAAAGGAAAGTTCCAGCAGCAAGCGATCCGAAAAATTTCAGAAGATTGGTGAAAAATATTATTATATTGAAAATGACGTTCAGAAGGACTGGTTCGATGCCAAGGATGTTTGTTCGGAGATGGAAGGACATCTTGTGACTCTTCAAAATGAAAAGGAGTGGAAGGCACTTGCAGAGCATCTGAGCAGCGACAAAAACTATTGGGTGGACATTAACGACAAAGATGATGAAAATGAATTTATATCTGACTTTACCGAAAAGAAAGCAAGTTTCTTAAAGTGGCGTGAGGGCGAACCTAATAATGGAGGTGATGATGATGATATTAATTTTGAAGATTGTGTGGAATTGCGAGGAGATTCCAAATTCTATATGAATGACGCTCTGTGCTCAAATCGGGCTAATTTTATTTGCGAAAAGTCTGATTTGTAATTTAATTAGAAGATATTCCACCGAATATAAAGTTTAAATGATTAAATTAAGAATCGCTTTTTGAACTGGGTTTCTCCTGTGCATCAATATAAATTCTATACGATTTCAACAGTTTAGTAGACCTATTGATTTTTTTCGAATTGCTGAAAGGAGGCAACAGAACAAAAACTACTTTTTAGCAGATCTTTTAGAACGTCTTATAAAAAACATAAAAGGTATAAATAGTTTAAATATTGTCCGGCCATTTATACGAAAATTTGCCTTTCACTTTTAAAATAAAAAATAAAGAAACTTAGAACTTTTTTATTTTTGACATATTCAGCATAATTTAAATTTTTAGAATTACGAATCAAATATTATAGAAAATAAACAACTAAATTAAATAGCTGCCATAGGATCGGAAAATGCATTCAAAAATAATACGAATTTTTAAATGCCAATTTTTTATCAATCTTTCCGAAGCTACCTTCCTGTCTTGTTATATAAGACAACAGACAACTTTTGGCATTCAAAATACGAAATGACTATTTGCTCAACTGCATTGAGCCGAGCTGCTCATTTGCAAGAATTTAAAGTACACTTGCCAGTTGCATATGAATATGGAAATAGTTTGCCTTATCTGTCCTGCAGTCTGGCTCTGACTTTGGCAAAATACGGCGGCAAATGGAGCCAAAAGTTATGGACGAACCGAAGACTTCCATTTCCTCGATTCGAGAAACTTTCGTTGGGATAATGCGAATCCCACAGTGAGCGAAGTGTTTGGCATAAAGTTATGCGTCAGCCAAACAACAATAAAATAATAAAATTTTTTGTTAGCCAACTCACAATTGGGTTGGTAAGTCGGGGGAAATCCCTCCACCATTATTTGGGTGTTTTTTTTTGGCAATTCGCGACTGGTTCGACGCTGGGCCATAAACTTTTCCAGGAATATCGAAAGTTTCCTCGCATCGCGTTCGGCTCGGCGAAAAGCAAGAAGCTTCGAGCTGCGCGAGAGACACACAAAGGCTACAAAACTTATAACGAGAAAACTTTGCCACTTGGCAAATGCGCGATAAAGAAACAAACGGAACAGAACGGAGCAAAATAGAGCTGGGCTCCGAGGAGAGATGAGATGAGCAGCCAAACTAGGAGCGAAGAAGATGCCGTCGAGTTGATACCAATACCAGAGCTAACTTGGCCGAATGCAGAATGAGAGCAGGCTTGATATCCCACCTCTGGCGACCTTCGAGCTCCCTGCCTATGGATGGCAGGGTTCGAAACTAAGCATCTTTTAAGTTTTTTTTATTAATTAACAAATTATGCACTTATAATAGACGAAGGCCGAAATAAATAGGACAGAAGTAGAACAACCCGGAAATGTACATGAACTTAAATTAATTAATTTATTAAGTTAAGAACTTTAATAAAACAAAACAAAAAAAAATGTAGTATTAAATAACTGTAGCCCATGGGCTTATAGAAATGTTTTCCAATCTTTCCAAATCGTCATTTAGTTAAATAAGTGTAAGACCTGGTTTATTCGGATATATCCGAGCTAAAGAATATTTTGCAGGGTACTCTGGAGCAGCGATTGGATAAAAACTTGCTCAACCTCAACCCACAGAGCCGCCGGCTGGCTAAATATAAAACTTCGGCACAAGCTGAATTTTTCGCTGACAATGGAAAAGCAGAGGGAAAACTCAAGAAAACTCATTCGCGCGTTTTAACTAACTAGCAGAGGGAGCGAGTAAGCTTGCGAGCACAAGGAAAAGCTGGCGAAAATTATTATTTACGCACGGATGGTGTCATCTAATTATGAATTCATTTTCGTTTTCTATGCCAGCACCGGCACGGGCACCGGCACCCACAACAAGCGACTTTCTTGGCTTTTCTGTGGTCCTTTGGCCAGGTCTGAGAAATTAACAAAATGCGACCGCAGTTGGACAATGCACCTGCAGAGCTGAGAAGCAGCTTTCCGATCACCATTCTTCCCATTTGGTGGGTCGCTTTTAATGCCGTATTTTGCATGAGATTTTTTCCAGGCCGCCACGATAAAAAGTTTTGCTGCACGCAGCAATTTCAGCATTTTGCATTCTTCACTCTGCATTTTTGCGCCCAAGTTGCATTTTAGCCTAGACCGGGGGACTCGACCAAAGGAAATTTCATGCTCTTTGAAAACTTGTTAAAGTATGATAACCACAATGCAGGCCACACCTCCCGCCCCCTCCACAAACATGCGTTCATGTTCCCCCAGGAGAATTCCAAGCCAAAGAATCGCCGCAAATAATAATAAGCAAGTTGAATTCCAGAGCACGGGACTCGTTAACTCGCCTCCGAAAGTTAAGAAATGCATAAAATTTGTTAACAAGCTAGAAAAAATAAGAGGGAAAGAATAATGCCTTGTTCATACTTATCCGAGGGTGGCCAGCACCTACAACAAGGCAACCATTTTCTTAGAGGAAATAGTTAACAAGCACGAAATTTTCTTTCCAATACCCTTGCTTAAATGGAATTACGACGAAGAGAACATCTTTTTCGCGACTTTAATATTTTTATTAAAAATAGATTTTTTAGGCTTAGAGTCGAAAGACTAATTCACCCGCAATCGAATTTACATTAAATATAAATTATAAATTTTATCTAAATTTCTAAAATAAAAAATAAAATGTTGTAAAACCCTAAAGATGCTTATCAATTGTGAATCTGAAATTTAATGGATTTTAATAAATGGTTACCTTTTAAAAGAGCACTCAGATTTTGTATTTAAACTACGGAAATTTTTCTCGTTTTTGAGAATTATAAACGCTTTTATTTTTAGAAAGGAGGCTTTGTTCGCGTTATACCTCAGGCAGAAAGTTTCCCTAATGAAATCCGAATATAAATAAATCTTATTTGTTTTCTAAGTGCCAAACCAATGCTGTTCGTAGCTATTAACTCTCTTAAAGCCCAATACAAAAATTATGCATATTTTTCTGTTGAAAGTAAGGTAATAAAATAAATAATTTAAAATTGCATTTCAATTGTGTTTTTTTTGTGTTTTCATTCCTTTCTTTATGGCAGCTCGCATATTTTGCGGTTTCAGTATTTTTCCTGCCACTTATTTCACCGCTAATTGCATTTTAATGTAAATTAATGAATCTGCGCACTTAATTTGGCCGCATTGCCCCCGTCCCCTTTACTCGTGCTTTTTGAGGTTGGGCCTGTCAACTTGTCTGGCCGCCATCCTCCAAGATACATTTTGACTCATTGGATTTCGCGGAACAACAACAAGAATTTGGCTCATTAGCCGGTCGTGTTGAAAGCTGATACTTCGATATTTCTTCAGTTTCTCTTTTTAGCGTGAATGTTTTGATAAATGATTGAAATAAATGATGCTAGCTTTTCGGTACTGCCAAATTAACACGAACTCCGGAGCTTACTTAAGTGACGCAAAAGCCGATCACCTTATGTATAAAACTCTTTTAAAAAGTTATCTCTTTAAAAGAGTTAGAAAATATGTACATTAGGGTCGACTTTTTTTGTATGCAATTTTTAAGGCAATGCTATATTGCCTTTTGTTATCCTTAATCCATAAAAGAAAGAAAAAGTAAAAATAATTCGTTTTATGCGGTGTGCAACGGCTTTAAAGTTTATTACGCAAATTTCAGAATCATCTAAATGCCGTAGACTTAATTTTATAATTTGACAGTGTTTCAAAACGTATCTCAATCACTTTCCTGATTATCACTTTCCCGAGATTTTTAACAAGGGATGGAGTCGATGATAAAATTCAAGTCCCTGGGAGACAAATACAACTGAAAAATAATAGTCGGCATTTCTTTGACCATAACGAACGCAAAAGTGACAGTTAATCTTCAATATTATAATATAGAATCTTTATTTTAGTGTGAGTCACACAAAAAAAAAAACAATACGGGTCGGGGATCGAACTCGGTCCTTTTGGTACGGAGACAGAAGCTCTACAAGCTAGGCTACGTCCAACTGTTAATAGGCATAAAATAAACTTTTACTTGACTCTTTTATTCGAGTGAAACAAAAAAGATGACAAGTGAAGAAAGGAAGAAAAATGTTGGACGCGTTCAGCATGATCACTGATGGATCAGTAATCAGTGATCAAGTTTGTTCTGCTGAACGCTCATGATACATTTCGCTGACGTAAAAGTAAAAGACATCAAAAAGTGCGCGTGCAATTTTAGAAAGGGTATTTTTCGTGCTCGTGCAACTTCAGCACTGCTCACAGCTATCGTGGATGCATAAAAATTCAAAATGGCTGAACAAATTCAAAGAATTCCACCGTATTGATGGATTTATTTAATTTTTATGTTAATAAGTTTCGATATTTCGACTATCTATACATGCCAGAAGCCATGTATCGTGTATCAAGAAAAGGCAGCGTACTATTTTTACGCTACCTGATACCTGATCACTGATGCAAAATTCTTGCATCATGATTAGTAATCACGTGCGTTCAGCACAACTATCGTAAGAAATCCCTCAGTGATCAGGTATCATGTTGTTCTGCTGAATGCGGCCACCATTTTGTAAAGGAGAATCAGGGCATCACACATAAAATTGGTATAAAAAAATTTACAAAACGTATTTATTAATTGTAATGTTAAACTCAAAATACAAAAAATCAATTAAAATGTGTTCAAAAATAATTGGTTAGGTAATTTAAAAGCGTCTGTTTATTGAATCAATTTAGTTTTATATTATTTATTAATATTAATATGATTTGCAAATAAAATTGGCCTGATTTATGCAACGAGCGTCGTTCATGTAAAAATCAGAATCTCCTCGCAATTCTACACAATCTTCATTATAATATGTATCAGGCCCATTATTAGGTTCGCCCTCACACCACTTTAGGAAGCTTGCTTCTTTTTTGGTTAAGTCAGATACAAAAACTCCTTCATCTTCTTTGTCGTTTATGTCTACCCAATAGTTTTTGTCGCTGCTCAGATGCTCGGCAAGTGCCTTCCACTCCGCTTCATTTTGAAGAGTCACAAGATGTCCTCTCATTTTAGAACAAGTAGCTGTGGCATTAGACCAGTTCTCCTGGACTTCATTTTCAATGTAGTAATACTCTTCACCAATCTTCAGAAATTTTTCGGATCTATTGCTGCTAGAAGTTTCCTTTTATATAGGTGTTAACTTTTCAATTATTGCGTCGAATTTTAAAGTTAGTTTACCCAGCTGCTCAGCAATCTTTTTCTTTAATCCATCCTCCAATTTGTGTAAACAAATTTTAGGCCTTTACGTAGCAATTAAAAGTAGACACTGAACATTTTTTCACTGATATATAAGCATTGTATTTGTGTAATCAATGCCTAATCCATCTGGTTTGTATATAATGCTTCTAGAAATTAATTTAAATTCCAAGAACGTGAGAATGATTTTAATTATATATTTATATATAAATTATTCAATTTCAGGGGAAATTCGAATTTATCTTATAATTTATAAGTTATAAATCTATTTTTGTGCGTAGAACAGATCATATTTTCAACTTAGTGGGCAAAGTTAAAAAAAATTCAATACTATATTTCAGTATAACTTTTCTGCTTAGAGGACCAGGGCAATCTGAAAATTAGCCAAACGTGTTCCCACCTCCTGATTACCTGAGCATTTCCAGCTCTTTAAACATCGCACCCACTCAGCTAATTTTGCAACACATTTTGATAAGCTGGCAGCATATTTCTTTCCCCATTTTGTTTCCGTATTAAAAATATTGTTTGCTTCGCCTGTCCCCATCACATATACCACCGTCTGTATGTGCAAGCATGTTTTATACTGCCATTATGAAAATGCGACGCCTGTTTTGTGATTTTCCTCACATGTGTGAAATTGCATGTAGGTGCGAGAACAGTGAGGTGGGCGAGTGATGCATTAGAGACATAATAATTAAACGCGGCATGTGCTCATCATCATCGCAGGCATCATTATTATCAACATTTTTTCGCGATTCTAATAAGCCATTCGTGTTGTTGCAGATTTTTTCTCCCTTTTTTTCGCATGCCGTTGTTACTGCTATCCTCGCGCCAATTAGGGGAATTGTGTGCTATTTCCAATTTGAAAATTTCAGCTCATACCGCCCTTCTGGTTGGCTTCTGCCGTCTGGCTTAAGTGCCTGGCAAGGAAGCAACCAACCAACCAGGATGCAAAAATATCCGAAGGGATAATAGACAATGAGCGTCAATCATTCCAAATGCTCTTTTTCGGATTTTTGGTATTTATAATTAGCATTCACGAATTATTAAGAAACTTTATTTTATAATAATTACTGTAATGAAATTAAGAGATTCAATGGGTTCTATTTGAAGAAATTGTTGTAGTTTTTGTAAAATACACTAATACATAAAAGCACAAAAAAAAAAATAAGAAGAAAAATTTGAGTATAGAAAGCACCAAAGGGAATCTCTCCTCTTGTATACCCAGTGAAAGGGAAAAAAACATACAAAACAAAGGAAAATTTGCGATTTATTTGACGTTAAACTTCCGCGATGTGTTTTCTTCGTGTGCGTGTGCTTGTTAGGGTGTTGTCCATTAGCCAAAATGGAGCAGACTATTTTTGATTTAATGAGCCATGGTCTAATGGATTTTGATGCTTCCCCAACTGTAATTAAACCCTCACCGCCAAAAAAAAAGAAAAATCGTTTATTTCGAGTTACCTCAAGTCTTCTTTTGTTAGACACAAGGAAGTTGCAGGCAAGTTTTATTTGAAGGACCTTGTGTAAAAGCAATGAACATGTTATCTTGAATACAATTGAGAAAACTTATCACTCTAAGATATTCTTGGGAAGTATACTTATATTGTTTTCACAGAATAGATATAATTTTGGGGTGTTTAGTAAATCTTCAAGAAAATATTAGACCATCGGTAAAACCCGAAATACCTAGCTCGAATCAAAATCTCAGACATCAGGGGTGCAAACTGAAAGTGCGGCCGAAAAAAAGCCAAGTGAAATAAAATAAACAAACAAATGCCTCATTACATGCGAAATTAAATTTAAATGTTTGCTTAATGCGATTCCAGAGTTGCCCGTGGTGCTCCGGAGTCCGTAGTCCTTAGTCCGGACCACCGGGCTCTGAATACGACTGGAAAGGGGCGGAAAAGGTATACGGAACTAAACAAACCCAAGCACCAGGGCCATCAAATTTAATTTCATTTTGAAGCCCTGGGCTAACCAAGGATGATGACGACGATGACGATGGTGACGGGTCGCCGACGCATGCTTAGAAAAATATTTCTGGTATTTTCCGCCTCCATTTTTCCCCATTTCGGTTGTTGTTTTCCTTTTTTCCCCCTGCAGTTTTTGGGTTCTTTACTGAGTGGAGAAATTAGAATTTTTGCGTGTGTCTGCGGTCGCCGCATTTGGACGCCGACGGATGCCGCCATCGCCCCCGGTCGCTTTTCCTGACACCCCGTCCTCCTCCGAATAGCACCCAGAATTTAATATATTTATACAGGGTGAGTCCATGGTGAGCAGGCTATATTCGTATTGTCCACCGATGAACAGGTTTTTTCTTTTTTTCTATGATATATTTTAAGGAATTTTAACTCTACTCTATCCCCTCTTGAACGGTCGGAAATACTTTTGAATGTTTTTCTAATTAGTTAAAATTTAACATACGGACGAAAAAAACGTAAATAGGAAAACCCCAAAAGTGTATGGTATTGTCATATTGTATAATACAAATATATTTAAAAATATCGTTGAAAATATCAAATATTTGGAATATTTTGAACTTACAGTTAATAGTAAATGCCAACCTATAGGTGATTTAAAAATTTTTTTAATGGGTAGAAAGTTGTCGAGCTTTCCTCTTAATTCCTATTTAACCAGAATCTGGCGGAGACAAAGTCATAATAATTTCAATATTTTTGTTGTCGTTGATGTGCCTGTCAGCGGCAAACTGTCAGGGCGTTTATTTGACAGCCGCTGGGGATTAGAGGGGTATGCGGTGCTGGGAGACTGATGGGGCGGCGGATGGTCGGTGGTTTTTGGGCGGCACGCTCAATTAAAATATATAATTTTTGCGAAATACGACGGGAATAAAATAAGCGAAGCAACGGGAGCCGGGAAGATCCTTGTTGGGATCTGCATCCCATTGCATTCACATGGCCATAAATTAAAAACTTAATAACGAGCGGCGCACAGGATCCGAGCCGAAACCAGGACATGCCCAATACGTGTGTCCTGCTCCTGGCGACGTCCGCAGTCACGTCACCAATTCCCTATTCTCCCCGCTCACCTCCTCGCCATTCTTTCCTCCGGACGATGGGATGCGGCTGCGGCAGCAATAAATCGCTAACAGCAAATAAATCAACGCGCATAAATTCCAATGTTCGGCGAGGATGCCTGCCCCGACTTTATTTACGACATTGCGACAAAGACAGTTACGGCAAAATGCTGCCCCTACCCTCGGGGCCTCTATATGGCCGCGTCCATGCCCCTGGCAGCGCCTCTGACCCCGCCGCTGCCCCTTTGCAATGAGCGGTACGAGGTCAAGCCAATGGGGCAGATGTACCGTGGCTTATTGCCAAACTTCTTGAGATATATTTATTGTTAGAGTAATTTACAAAACTAAGAAATATTTCCCTAGTCTAGTGCAATCAATTCAAAGAGATTAAAGAAGATCTAACCAAGAATTTGTGAGGATATTTAAACTTTACAAACTGATTTTGTTTTGATCTTTACTTTAAACTAAATTGTCCTTAGGAATAATTATAGAAATTTACGGCTAAAAATATTTACTTTGTAATGTAGACACCACAAAAATGCTTTTATTCTACAAAACTAATTATTGTATTTGCATGAACTATCTAATAATTATTTATATGGGGAACTTTAAAATTTAATTATGTAAAAAAGTATAAAATATAATTCAAAAATTGACGATCATAGATAAACTACTTCAGCTATTTTTGATGTGAATAAGTAGAATATTAAAAAAACGAAATCACTTTCTTTAACGTTGATTACCATTCGCCCATACATGATTAAAAATCCATACAAATCCAGTCATAAAAGTTACTGCCGTTACTTGGCAAATGAGTCTTAATTAGAGGAAAAAGAACATAACAATTTCCATAACCAAAAACTGTCGAGCCAAGGCGAATTCGCATTCTGCGAGTGGCAAAGCCAATGAACATGAAAAAGGTTGACCTCAGTGTCGTGGCAATATGTTCTAGGAAAATGTCATCCAGCACTGTCCGTGGTTAACCAAAGAGGAGTCGCTTGCCAAGGGTTAAAAGGGTTAACCCTGGGCTAAAACAAAAAGGAGCGAGGAAAAAAAGGCAACGAAAATGGTAGTTGGCAGGAGGGTCAACGTCGACAAGGACGAGTATATTTGGCGCATTTAAACAAAGGGATGCCGTGTGCTAGGCAAATAGACAAAGGACATGCCCGGACACATGCGAGGCGCCAAATCAAGGCTTGATTTATGGCCAACCAGCCAAAGGATTGCCAAGGAGCAGGAATAGGAACTCACACACAAAACCGGAGAAAAAGTGCACAAAACTAGCATTAGCACCCTTGTAAATGTGTAAAACCGCCAGGAAAACACTCTTCCACACAGACAGACGGGTCCACCAACAAATCATAGAAATCCGAGTGGAAAAAAAAAATTCCATCCTGAACGGAACGAAATCCAGCATTAGTTGCGCCACTCGGGCCGTCCTGCCCCTGCCCGAAAAACCTCTGGCGATAATTTATTTATTTCGGATTATTTATTGCTCATACATCATAATTTTCGAGACTCGCTGGCAAATATATTTTATTCCTTAAGCAGGCCCCACCCCGTCTCCGAAGATGCAAGAATTATAACTTTCAACAATGAAGGATGCGCAATAAATTAAAAATTCCAAACTTAAAAACGCAACAATAAATACACGATTCTCATGAAGAGGGAGAAGGAACGAGGACTCCCGACAATCGCCAGGAACAGGACATGCAGTTGATTTATTTCTCCTCTATGGAAAATCACAGAACGAGCGAGATGAGGAGCGGAATTTCTCACCCCGCACTCCTCGAACTCGGGAGACTTCTCAAAGGAGCGGAAGTATTTATTTCATAATCGTTATGATGTAATGAAGAAAGCGTCGACATTTTCGAAAGATTAGGCGGGACTGCAGTTATTTGTCATGTGCATTATCAGCAATATAGATGTTAGAGTGTTTTTCTATACTTTAATATTTTATACTATTTTATTATATATTTTTTAAATATAATAATAATTAAATTAATTTTTTCCAATTTAAATATATTCTATTATAAATAATATTTTTGTTTATATAAGCATCAATCATAATTAGTTTTGTCTTCTTTAAAATGCATAAACTTTTTTTTTTACCCCATCTATCTGGGAATATTCTCTTCTACTCAACGTGTGAATGATTCAAGGAACTGCGCAAAAAAGGAAGGACGAGTACGAATAAACCGAAACACATCCTCGACATCAAAATACGTGGCGCATATTAAATTCTTACAAAATCTGGGCTCACTAAGGGATGCTCGTCGTGGAAGGCAGCGCGGGGGAAGGCCGCGAGTTGAGATATAGATAGACTAGGGCGCTATTGTTAAAAGTTTGAAGCATTCTACCGAACTCTCTACTGCTACCTCTGCCTCCATGGATGTGAGGTCCCGCTGCGATATTAAAAACTTGTTGCTAATAAAAATATTCGGATACGGTTGTCGATGTCGCATTTTCATAATGCCTTTGATGATCATCGCGAGCTGCAGTGGCAGATGATGCTGTTGATGATGACATCAATGACATTTGTTGCGGTTCAATAAATTCGCAAGCGCTTGGAAAACACATCTCTTACACTTAAAAAAAATATTTTCTAAAATTTATGACAAAATTTTAAAGTATTAAAGTCTCGTATAGGCTTAAAAAAATATAAAATACATCATTTATATAAATTCTAATTTGTATGGCAAGAAAGTATTAATAAAATGAAGTAAACGCCGTAGAAATTTTAAAATAAAACCAAATTGTATCGAAAATATTGTATCATAAATCAAAATCTGATTTTTGGTCTTGCTTTAAAAAATTGTACCTTTCGAAGTGAATATTTCTGTTTAGCAAGATGTGAAGAGAATACTTAAAGATTTTACATTTAACGCTTAGGAAGGGGAAAATAGTAAACATACTAATTTTCTCCCAGTGAACGTACTCTTATATTCACCATGTGTGCTCTGTTTTATAGACCCTAAGTAGGCTTGAGCTTCACTGCGCATTTAATTGTCGCAAAGAGGGAGGGTAGAATATGGAGCGGGCCCAGTTTAGCATCGTAGTGACAATTGTCAAAACGAAACGCTTCTCCATTCATTGGCACCGGGGTGTTGTTTAGCTGTCGGATAATCCGATGCATGCTTCCGTTGATTAAAATGACACACATAGGGACACACAACCATTAACTTGCCCACAATTTACCGCTGGGGCCTTAGGTCCAATGGATTTTCCGGGGGGACGACCAGTCGATTGTCTATAAGCCGACTGCAGTTCCCTGTATTTGAAGTGCCAAAAAGCACACTTTGGATTGTTTTTTTTCGCCGCTGTTGTACTCGTATTATTGAGTTGTCGAGTGAGCGCTTTGGCGAGAGGATTTATGCTCGATGACGATATTTGTTTAGCCGCTTAGTTTACCATTTGTCCTTTGTTTTTTATTTTCATCCGACTCGTTTAGACCAATTCGAATGGGTACTGATTCGAGTTCCCTTTGAGCTGTGTTTAAGCTTAAAGTTGGTTTCTGAAAAGCGCATAGCTAAACAATTGCATATTGCAACATATTGCAATATGGTCAAAGGGCGCCTTTGGACCATATTGTAATTTGTTATATGGTCTAAGGCGCTCTTTGACTATATTGTAATATGTTCTAAGGCGCCCTTTGACCTTATTGTAATATGTTCTAAGGCCCCTTTGACCATATTGTAATATGGTCTAAGGCCCCCTTTGACCATATTGTAATATGGTTAAAGGCCCCTTTTTTTAAGGGTATACGACAACAGCCCAAATTCATAAGAGCTATGCCTAATTGGAAATCTAAAAAAAATTTCGATATCCCCCATAATTTGGGCGCTGCTCCGATCAAGATGATTTTTTTTATCATTAGTTAATATATGGCCCAAATGCTTTTGTTTAATTTTTCAAGTTTTTAAAATTTTTTAAAGTATTTTTTACGAATATATTATACATTTTTAAAGCTATTGCGTTGCATTTTGTGAGAGCCAGCCGAGAGAGCGAAACCCAGAGAGCGGATGCTAAGAGAACGACGGCCGAGAGAGGAACAGATAAGAAAACTAATGAGGGGGAGTGCTGTTTGGAAAGGGGAGGGGATAAGGATATGTTTTGATTATAATAGAATACAACGCAATGTTGAACAACGAGAAATCTAAAAACAACTTTGATTCACAATTTAAGGCCAATTTTCACTTTAAAAAAATTTAAAAAATTCGTATAAAAATGTATCTCCCATAAATAAGTAATACATGCATATATTATAATTTTATACCTTTATACATCGATTTTTTATTTACATTTTATATTAGACAATTATAGCAAATTAAGCAATTTCAAAATACCCATCAAAAATGGAAAGTTTGGGTCTTTCACATATGAAATTGTTTTCTTGCCAACAGTTTATGTCGTTCATATAGTGATAATAGTCTGACCGCAATTCCACGCAATCTTCCCGCATAACTGTTGTAAGGAGATTATTTGGTTCTCGATAATCCCATTTCAGGAAGGCTGCTTTTTCCGAGTTAGTGTCAGATATATATTCCCCCTCTTTGACCAAGTCATTGACATCTACCCAATAGTTTTTTTCCGGACTTAAGTGTTCTGTGATAACGCCCCATTCCTCCTCATTTTTAAGACTAACCAGATGAGCTCCCCATTCGCTACATTTATCACGTGCCTCCACCCAAGTTAGCTTAACATTGTTTTCAATGTGGTAATACTTTTCCCCAATTTGTTTAAAATTCTTAGCCATCTTTGTTCCGGATTCATTCTCTAGATTTTTTAGGTTTTTCATTAACTCCAGATCATTGTCATAAATGGTCTCATCCGACTTTGTTTCCGATTCCTCACTATCAGTAGTAGTCGGATTTTCAGATTGCTCTAACCCTTTCAAAAATTCTGAATTCTTGCCTTCACTTTGCTGTTCCTCAACTTGCTTCTCAATTTTAGAGAATTTTTCCCAAAGGATCTCATACTTGGAAGATAGTTCCGCAAGCTGATCTCCGAACTCCTCCTTAAATGTTTGTTCCAATTTTTCGAGTTGTTCATTAAAATGGTTCGTTTCTACCGGACGTCCCACTTTTGTATTCGAAGTGTCAATTGAATAGAAACTTGGCTCGAGATCGATTCGGTTTAAAGTTTCTTCATCTTGATGAACTCCCATCTCTGTTTCTAAGCGGAGTACACGATCTTCCAAGGTGTCCAACCTTTGCTCGGTGTCGTAGGATTCGGATTGGTCCTGTCAAGGATTTAAGTGGAATAAATCAATCCAAAAAGATTTTCGGATTAAGCTCACCAGTCCTCTTGCATAGACATTGTTCCAGTACACGCCAAACAAGATGAGTACTATAAGGTAATGCATTTTGTCAAAAGCTTAACTGTTACACGACACTTGAGAATGTAGACTGCAAATCTATTGCACTAACGGCACCTTTTTATAGGCGGGCAGGCAATAACACATTCAATCTCTGGGATTTTTTCCTCCGTCATAGCTGGGAGATAAGGCCTTTTTTCATACGAAATAGTCTTATCAGCTGAATGTTAGAATATTCATTAGAATTGGCTGCCAATTGTTTTTATTTCCGATCTCTCCCTTTGTCCTAATATGACCTAGTATAATCATCATAATGGAATGTAGACTAAAAAGTTGAGTTTTTATTTTACTCAAGTGATTGACTTTTAGGCCAATTTAAAATAAATAAATAAATAGAAAAAATATACACGGCTAGATCAACCCGTCTAGTGATTTTAGTATTTTTTAAATTATGTTTGAAATTCTGAAATATTAAAAATAAAACTGTGTGCAAAAACGAGCTGTTAAAAGTCTGAAATGTTGTTAATATATCGTTCACGTGAAATAGTTCAAACCAAAATTTGTAATATAAATTCAATTATTCTACACAAACATTTATAGCCACATCAATTAGGTGAACAGTTTTTTCGTTATAATGCAGATGTCAAAGAAATTACTCCCTTTAACAAAAGTCCTAAAACACATATCCCTAAACCACAGAAATATGCTGTATTATTAAGCATTGTGCTAATCATTTTTGTTGCTTTTATTGTGACTTTCGTTTTTGTTTTGTTGGCTTCACCACGCTCACACATGGGAATAAACGACTCAGACTTGGATTTAAACACCCAACTTATTACGCTCCCCAACGCTGAAATTACTTAATCAAAGTTGGATTATCTGTCCAGCTCAGCGAGTAAACAGGAGGCGAGTGGGTGGTGGGTGGCCTCTTGTATGGGTTTCATTTGAATTAAAAACGCCAACTCGACCGGAAGTCGGCAAAGTAGAGTTTGACAGCCAGCATGGGGTACTTGGTACACATATGCCAGGCCACACTGTGGCAAGTCCTGTACAGTGAACAAAAATCAGGTCCATGTTTGTTAAGTTATAAACGATAAAAATATAATACAAAAATACAAAACTATTTAATACTTATATTTTCTATGATTAATTAAAGTTTAAAGTTTAACTTTAATAAAGCCAAAAAAGACATTTTAGAGTACAAATTTAAATTTATGCCAGAAATAATTGTATGTTATTATTGATTAAATAAATAAAATTTTAATTGGCCAGTTAATATAGAAACCCCAAATGGGACTAAGCTTGTTTCAATCAGCATTTTCGAATACACTTGATAACTCTACAATTTGTATACCAATATATCTTAAGATTTCTTTTTCAATTTCGTTGATATTTTGGCTCTCTGTGCTTTTTCTGGCTGCAGCTGGAACTAAATTAAATTCCGTGTCTAATGCTCGCCAAGGATTAGTACCAAACAACGCCTCAGCTTGCCTTGCCTCATCGCCTAAGACGGGCAATATTAAATAATTTTTTCCCATCTCCCAGGACCCAGGACTCGGCACACACATATGGCATGAATTCAGGAGTTCATTGTTTTGCATCGCAGCGAAGTGAAATGGAGTAGAGCCGAGGGTGTAGCTGTGTGTGAGCCGGCTGTCCCAACCAGGAGACGGAAGATTAAAGTCTCCCGTGGCGAACTTAATAATAAAAGCCCAGGACCAGGACCAGAGTCCTCCTGCAATGCGAGTGTGGTGTTGGCACAAAAGTATTTAGTGGGCTGGGCCTCAACTAAGGGGTATTGGGCGCAAATCTTTTTTCGAGTGCCAGGCATTAGCAGCATTAGACCAACAACAACGAGCTATCGCATATAGATATCATTTCCACTTATATACGGTGTATATATATATATATATATATATATATATTTGTGGACCAGGCATTGCACAACGCCGAAAGCTCACAGCAAAAATGCAAACGAGGGGAGAGCGGAAGCCACGGGTTCACCAAATAACCAAAGGACTTATGCCGACTCAGGCTGGGATTTGAGGTGTTTTCTGTGGGTGTGAGGCTCACGGGGGCTGGGTGGGTTTTGGAAGCCAATGCAGTAAATGTATCTGCATTGTAAGCGGTAAATATGAGAAGCCTGCGGAGCGGCTGATACTGATAATCTCGAATCGACATTTCCGACCCGTAATTATCATTGCGGTTCGTCTATCTGGGTAGCTTTACCACAACACATTGGCTTTAGAAATAAATATAAGGATTATTCATGCCCGAATCTAAATGTCGGTTAATTAAATATCATACCTAGTGCTAAAAACAAAATTAAAACTAAAGATGATTTGCCTTGCGGTTAAAGCTTGATATGCATATATTTTCTAGAACTTAGACTTGCTCCTTTTTAATGATGAAGGTGCGAATTTGCATAGGTTTTAACGTTACACTGAATGCCGAGGCATCCTCTGATTTTTCAACTGCCAACGGCTCGTGCAGACTGGTAAAATACTCCGGGACTGAGGGATTAGGACCAGAACCATCGTGATGGAACTTCAGGCGCTTCATATCGCTAAGTGGGAGATTGCCATCCAAGGTGGTTTCCCGAATCTCCAGCCCACCAAGATCATCAAAGATCTGGCGAAGGCTGAAGCTAACCACGTTGCCCTCGGTTTGATCTAAAAAGTTCTCCAATCGCAGCAAAACTTCATTCTGGGAGTAGGGCTCCAGGGTGAGTAGATGAACCGACTGGGGGAAGTCATTAAAGTCGGGCAACGATGTGGAAACTTCCCGTAGAATATTACTGGTTTTGCTGAAGAACTTCCAGAAGGGCAGGTGAATCTCTTTTTCTGCCACTCGCTCGGCTGCAGTGGCTCCATCTTCAATAGCGTTGAGATAGAGATACAGTTTTCCGCGGGCGATTAATCCCTTGCCAAACTGTTGTTCATTGATGGCTTCGGCAGCCCCTGAGCCATCGGCGAAAATGTGCCGACGATGCAGCATCATCTCCAAACGACCACTTTCCAAGCTGGCTCCTCCCTGAGATCGATCGTTGAGCAGGACCATTCGCCTGCTATCATCCTGCAGAGCCATCCTCGAGGTGACTGGGTAGTAGTTACCACTAACGGGCTGCTCACTCAAATCGGGACTGAAGTCCTCCCTCTTGTCCTTCTCTCTCCTGATCATTTCACGACCATTCGAATCGGTGTAGAAGACTCCGTCGGAAGAGATTCCACTCTGGAACACGGTGACTATCTCCTTGCCCAGCTCATCGTCAATCGGAACAGGACCCACAAGCCATTCCAACTCCACTCGGTTGACACCCTCGTAGATGCGAATTACCTGAGAGATCCACTCGTTCACCTGCTGATGAACTTCCTTCACGGATTCACCTTCGTACACGGTGAACTCGAAGGGATCTTCTAGAATTTCCAAGTCCGCATCCTGACGGAAAATGTAATGACACGACCGAGCGGTCTTGTACATTCCAAAGGTCTGTTCAATGTTTTCGGAAACTCCGTTCATTTCCACTGTCTTTAGCCGGCCTGTCTTGTTGTCAATCACCAGTTTTATAAGCTGGAAAATATGTTTAAGAATGGGTTACCTTAACTTAAAGCTATAGGACTTACAGAATTTTGGACAATCGTTTCGCCGTCATCGTGGGTCACAGTATCAGTTTTTAAGGTGTGCACCTTTTTGAATCGCATAGGCACTTCTCCTTCTTTGGCTTGAGTGGCCTGGTCTTCCTTATCTACCTTATTGATGTAGTAGCTGGCAATTTTGTTAACGGAAGCCTTGAAGACCAACTCATGCTGAGTGTCGTTATTACGGAACTCCAGGGCGAGGACTTGCCAGGGAACTGGGACCAATTCGGAAGCCACCACGCGACCCTTCTCATCGGTAACCTGGTAGTTCTCCTCCTTCACCGGCACTCGAACATACTGCGTAGAAGTGTGGGCCAGTGGATTGTACAAAGTCACCATTATATTATCAGCACTTTCTTTGGTAAGGGCACACTCGCTTATATTCAGCTTTAGGCAACTTGCAAACTCTGCCTCTGGCTGGTTGGTGAGCAGGCGAAGGGCATCGCGGGCGGTGTTGGCGCCTCCCAAAATGGCATCGTACAAAAGGCGATCGTAGTCATTGGACACCTCCTGCTTCTCAGTGCCCGTGATGGCATCGTGATGTTGCATGACTCCCATGATCTGACGTAGGTAGTCCAAGTCCTTGGTTTGCTTGTCGCTTGAAAGATCGGCAAGCACACTCAATTGCTTGGCCACCTGCAACATGTGGTTGCCATCGCGCTCAAATCGCTTCACGGTGGGACGTGAGGTGAAGAAGCCGGTCCAGAAGCTCTTTGCCTCGTGAGAGTGGGGCAGGAAGTCCTGGGTCTTGTTGGGCCAGCTTTGGAGACTCTTGTGCAGGGAATTCAGATAACATCCTGCAGTGGAATAGACGACATTGTACTTGGAGCCACTGGCCTGGCGTTCGTTGACATACCTTAAAATAAATATTTAGAAATACGATCATACCAAATAATCATTATTTACTTACTTGATCAGTTTGTCCATGTTCTTGTAGTTCATGTAGGCATTTTCGTACTGGAAATCATCGCCCATGGGCACCATTATGTGATCGGAGCGATAATAACCGGCCAGATTAGAGGCATAGTTGATGAAATCATCCACCCGGGACTTGACATTGTTGTCGTAACTCTTTCCATCGATTATGGGATCATCTTGGCAGAGGGAGTCAAAACAGAAGCCAGGAGGTGCCGAGTAGTGATTGTAGAGCATGCCGGTGAAGAAGTCTAGTTCCTTCAGGGTCTCGCTGGCATCCCAAATCATTTCGAGGCCCAGGTTATCCACTCGCTTGTTCTTGTCATTCTGATCCATGCGTGCAAAGAACTGGCCGTCGAAACCCATTTGGGCAAACATAGAGGCCTGCTCCCTGGAGTGTCCAAAGGCATCGATCTGCCAGCCGACACGTGGACGACCGCAAACCCCAAAGTTGTCATTCAGGAACCTTAAAGGTGTGGTTAAATCATTATAAAATGGCAATGAGATGATAGAGCTCCGTTCTCACTTCAAACCAATGGCGAACTGATCGATGACACTCTGGTAATTAACGGCAGCTTCATCGTTCATGCTCCAGGCGCCGCCAGTGAACTCCAGACGCCCCTCGTTCACCAACTTCTTGACCAGTTGCTTCTTAGTTTCCGACTGGTCCTCCCACCACTTGGCGAAGAAACCGGTCTCCACCTGAATAAATCGGCGACGGGAGTCCTTGCTCAGTTCCGCAACAACGGTATCGAATATATATTGCACTCCGGCATGCTGAATGTTGTGCTTATTGCCGTAATAGTACTGATCGACCGTTTTTAGCCAACCCAAATCGTCATGGGAGTGGGGCACCAAGTGAATATTGATCATATTTGACTTTGTTTCAGGACATGACTGAAATAGGCACAAATTATTACATTTTCTTTCCTAAAGATGCAAGTTTTCTACCCACCTCATAACCGCAGACAGCTTCAGATTGGATGATATAGAAGGCAAGTAGGGCCAACAAGATGGCCAAGGCCTTAAAGTTGGCCATTTTCAAGAATTCGCAATACAGCCGACTCCAGACCAAGAACTGACTTTATAAGAAAACTTTCCCACTTTTATAAACATCTCAATGGGGGGTTAGCTGATAAGTAATCACCACTTCAGAATGTTTTGAATTTGAACTAGCCGAGAGAGCCAATTAACTTAAACTTAAGCATTAGCAACGAGTCTCAAAGGGTAAGTACCTTGCGTTTTATTTGGGCCACATGCATTGCTTCAATGTTGCTAACATAATCACACTGTACTCATAGTCTTATCAGGCATTCGGCACTGAATTGCAGTTCTTATCATTCATTCTCTAATGCTTAAATGGATTTTAATTGACGATTGCCCACTCAAAGATAAGGACTCATTTACGATTTGGAACCACTTGAGATTTTCACGAATATAGTGAGCTCTAATCTCAAAAAAAAGTGAAAGCCACACATGCAGAAGTGGCGGATAATGAGAATGAACCCAAGAAATGACAACGTAGTATTTTAGTCGTAACTCATTCATTTTTATTGCTTTTTCTTATTGTGTTTTAATAATAAATGTGCGAATTTGCATGGGATATAGTGTTACAGCAAACAGGGAAGCTTCATCGGACTTGTCAGCTTCAAGTGATCTATGCTGAGCCGTAGAGAACTCAACGGCTGAATGCCTATTTCCGGATTCTTGGGCATGGAACTTGAATCGCTTCATATCGCTCAGTGGCATGTTTCCATCCAGGGTGGTTTCCCTAATCGCCAAACCGCCCAGGCTGTCAAATATATCACGTATGTTGAAGCTAGTCACTTGTCCCTCGGATTTGTCCAAGAAGTTTTCGAATCGTAGTAAAATTTCCTTCTCAGTGAAGGACTCCAAGGTGAGGAGATGAATCGACTGGGGAAGGTCATCAAAGTCGAGTACCGTTTTGGTGGTGGCCTTTCCAATTTCCGTTGCCCTGCTGAAGAACTTCCAAAAAGGAAGGAAGAGCTCCTTTTCCGCCTTACGCTCCAGAACGGTATCTCCATCTTCCACAGAATCAAGAACCAGGTATAATTTTCCTCGGGCTATTAACCCTTTTCCAAAATGCGTCTCGTTCAGAGCTTCTCCCACGCCACCACCATCGTTGAAAAGATGGCGACGATGAATGAGCATCTCCAAGGCACCGTCCTCCAAACTGGCTCCACCCTGGGAACGATCATTCAGCAAAACCAATCGCTTGGTCTCATCTTGCAAAGCAATCCTGGAGGTGACTGGATAGAAGTTACCGCTCACTGGTTGGCGACTCAGATCGGAAACAAAGTCCTCACGCTTATTCATCTCGCGTTTCATCAACTCACGGCCATTGGAATCGGTGTAGAAAACTCCCTTTGATGAAATGCCACTCTTAAAGTTTGTGACAAACTCACTGCCCAGTTGATCATCGACGGGAATTGGTCCTACCAACCATTCAAACTCCACTCGGTTGACATCCTCGTAAATGCGAATCACCTGCGAGATCCAATCGTTCACCCGCTGGTGGACTTCCTTGACCAAAGCTCCTTCGTAAACTGTGAATTCGAAGTCATCTTCAAAAACTTTAATATCCCCATCTTGGCGGAAAGTATATGCACAGGAAGTGTGAGTCTTGTAGACGCCGAAGTTCTGGACAATTTTCTCAGACACTCCGTTCATCTCAACCGACTTCAGGCGCCCTGTTTGGTTGTCAATTACTAGTTTGACGAGCTGTGAATGAAAAATAATAAAAGGAATAAGCCATTTTGTTAACCAGACAATCGAATAGACTTACTGAATTTTCTACTACAGTCTCGGAACTATCAATTTCCCGCTGGCTAAGCTTCTTGATGGCAGAAGTCGGATTGCCCTCAACCTTTTTGATGTAGTAATTGGCGATTTTATTCGCTGTGGCCTTGAAAACTAACTCGTGCTGCGTGTCATTGGGTCGGTACTCCAAGGCCAAAACCTGCCAGGCCACTGGAACCACTTCTGAAGGAACCGTTTTTCCCTTGGCATCTGTCACTTGGTAGTTCTCCTCCTTCACCGGTATGCGAACATACTGGCTGGAGCTATGAGCCAGTGGGTTGTACAAGGTCACGACCACGTTGTCAGCACCGTCCTTGGTAAAAGCACACTCGCTGATGTTCAACCTCAGGCAACTCTCAAACTCTCCGTTGGGCATGTTGGTGAGAATCCGCAGGGCATCGCGTGCATTGTTAGATGCCCCAACGATGGCGTCGTACATCATTCGATCGTAGTCATCGGACACAGCCTGCTTTTCAGTGCCCGTGATGGCATCGTGATGCTGCATTACTCCCATAGTCTGCCGCAGATAGTCCAAATCATTGTTGTGCTGTTCACTTGTTAGATTCGCTAGTACGGATAGCTGCTTGGCCACCTGCAGCATGTGATTCCCATCCCGCTCAAACCGTTTCTGAGTGGGTCGAGAGGTAAAGAATCCTGTCCAAAAACTATTCTTCTCATGGGCATAGGGGAAAAAGTCCTGGGTTTTGTTTGGCCAGGACTCCAGGCTCTGGTGCAGGGAATTCAGATAGCAGCTCGGCGTGGAGTAAAATATGTTGTACTTCGATCCAGATGCCTGGCGTTCGTTAATATACCTAAAGTAAAGCGAAATAGTATTAAGGGATTTTTAACTCTTTACCCCCTCTTACTTGATCAACTTGTCCATGTTCTTGTAGTTGACTTTGGCATCCTCGTACTGGAAATCCCCACCCATGGGAACCATTACGTGGTTAGTGATGTACACCTCCGACATATTTTTGGCATAGGCAATGAAGTGATCTACCCTCTCTTCGACATTGTTTTCTTCGCTATCGCCATCGATAATGGGCTCATCAGTGCAAAGTATATCAAAGCAGAAGCCCGGAGTATCAGAGTAGAAGTTATACAACATTCCACTAAAGAGATTGACTCCACTCATCGATTCACTAGCATCCCAAATCATCTCCATGGTCAAGTCACTCATGCGGGTGTCCTTGTCGTTATGATCCATCCTTGAAAAGAATTGGCCGTCGTAGCCCATGTGGGCGAATATTGCTGCTTGCTCACGGGAGTGACCAAAGGTATCGATCTGCCAGCCAACTCGGGGACGAGCACAGGCTCCGAACGTCTCGTTGAGGAACCTTACAAAGTGAGTTACTACTAAATACTACGAAAGAAGAACCTCTCACATTACTCACTTTAATCCCACTGTAAACTGATCAATCACACCCTGGTAATTGACATCGGCCTCATCGTTCATGCTCCAAGCACCGCCGGTGAACTCAAAACGTCCTTCATTGACCAACTTAGTGACCACCTTCTTCGTGGTCTCCGACTGCTCACTCCACCACTTGGCAAAGAAGGCCGTCTCCACCTGAATAAAGCGACGATTGGGATCCTGCAGTAGCTGAGTGACAACATTATCCAAAATGTATTGCACACCAGCATGATGAATTTTATTCAAGTACCCATAGTACGACTGATCAACAGTCTTTAGCCAACCCACATCATTGTGGGAGTGAGGAACCAAGTGGATGTTAACCATGTTTGATTTCGTTGCGGGACACGACTGCAAAGGACATTATAATAACTAAGACCAAATCAAAAGCTACCGCTTACCTCATAGCCACAAACTGCTTCGGATTGTTGAGCGAGGACCACCAATAAGGTGGCCAAGAGAAAAATTCGACCGAGATATGTCATCATATGTCATTACCAAGTACTGGCCTTTTTTCACACAAGACTGCTGCTTTATAGGCCGCGAATTCTGAAGTATGATGTGATAAGAAAGTACAAGATGGTCACTTTGATAAGTTTGCTTAATTAGCAATTAGCGAAGCTCATAAAATATTCCGAACCTGGTAACTACTGTTTTTTAAGTACCACCATATTGTGATCATGATAAAGCTATTTTAGCTACCTATATTTATCTAACACTTTAGGGCTCTGTAATGCACTTGCAATCTTATCATTCCTTAAGCGAACCATCAGCAGTTTATTACTTGAACTTTGTGTAAAATTAATGATTTGTTAATTTATAAACGTAACGAATGGACAGTGGTAACAGTTAGTAAAAAAGTTGAGCTGTGATGAAAATAAAAATAAATGACAACATTGAATAAGCCGGACGATTCAAAACCAAGGGTCCTCTGAAATTAGTTTTCTTGCAGAGAGTCCGATGATTTTCTTTAGACTGTTGTTTATTTATTGACACACTGCTAAGTGTAACAACATAAATCGATAAGCTATACGTTTTCTATAAACTGAAGACATTTAATAGGGTCAGCTTAGTAAAATCCTACTACTTAGTCCTATTTTATGGGCTAAGTATTTTCTCTGCCTTCACCGCACTAACGGTAATCAGTAGCGATCAACATAAACACCCATCGATAAATTACTCATCCCAGTGGAAGACACTATGTCAACCATAGTTTGCCGATTGGTTTTTAAATGTGTCTAAACCTACAGATTTATTTTTAAAGTCCCAGAAACTTTCTCCCATTTGTTTTATACGAATGAGCTTACTTTTTCCAAAATATATTTCTGTTATATCAAATTGCATTTATAATAACTCAAACAGTTAAATCAAATTAAACTTATTTAATCTTAATAATGAAAGTTCGGATTTGCATCGGGTACAAGGTGACGGCAAATTCCGAAGCGTCCTGGGACTCGTCAGCTGACAGGGGCTTGTGGGCGGAGGTGTAATACTCAGGTTCTGATCCTCTAATTCCAGACCCCTCAGAGTGGAACTTGAATCGCTTTAAGTCGCTCAGTGGCAGGCTTCCATCCAAGGTGGTTTCGCGAATTTCCACCCCGTTTAAGTAATCGAAAATCGGGCGAATGTTGAAGCTAACCACATTGCCTTCAATGTGATCCTTAAAGTTCTCCACACGCAGCAAAACCTCATCATCGTTGAAAGGTTCCAGAGTAAGAAGGTGCACCGACTGGGGGAAGTCGTCAAAACTGGGAACCGCCTTGGCAGCGGAGCTGCTACTTCCACTGTTCTGGCTGAAGAACTTCCAAAGGGGCAGGTGGAACTCCTTCTCGGCCTCGCGCTCCGCGGACGTGGACTCATCTGCAGCATTGAGGATTAGGAAGACCTTACCACGAGCAATCAAGGGCTGGCCATATTTCTGCTCGTTCAAGGTCTCATCTACTCCGTATCCATCATCACGGACTAGACGACGATGCAACATGAGTTCTATTTGCCCATCCTTCATGCTAGATCCTCCCTGAGCACGATCGTTCAGGACGGCGATGCGCTTGTTACTGTCTTGCAAAGCAATGCGGGATGTAATGGGATAGTAGTTTCCGGAAGTAGGCTGCACTGCCAATTCTGGGTCGAAGTCCTCTCGCTTATCCTTTTCTCGTCTAATCAACTCACGACCATTGGAATCAGTGTAAAAGACGCCATTGGAAGCGATTTCACTGGTGAATGTCATGACTACCTCCGTACCAAACTCTTCTTCAATTGGAATGGGGCCAACCAGCCACTCGAACTCCACAACATTTTTGTTCTCATAAATACGGATGACCTGAGAGATGTAGTCGTTGAAATGCTGGTGGACCTCCTTGACTAAAGCTCCATCGTAGACAGTAAACTCGACTCCATCTTCCTGGATTACAAAGTCTCCTTGGTTGTATTGACGGAAGACGTAGGCACCGGAGTCATAGGTCCTATAATTACCATAGCTCTGATCGATGTTCTCGGAGACTCCGTTCATTTCAACCCTCTTCAATAAGCCTGTTTTGTTGTCCAGCACCAGTTTAATAAGCTAATTATAGGCAAAGTTAATTGAAAGTGTTTCCTTATAAAATGTAATAGTGACTTACCGATGTCTGCACAACAGTTTCTTCATCATCGTAGGTTTCAGATCCAGTCTTCTTTTGAGGAGTGGTAAGAACGGTATCAGTGCTCTCCTTGCTGTCAACCTTCTTGATGTAGTAGCTAGCGATCTTGTTAACGGAAGCCTTGAAGACCAACTCATGCTGAGTGTCGTTGTTACGGAACTCCAGGGCCAGGACCTCCCAGGGAAGTGGGACCACTTCCGAGGCCACCACGCGACCCTTCTCATCGGTAACCTGGTAGTTCTCATTCTTCACAGGGACTCTCACATACTGGTTGGTGGTGTGGGCCAGTGGGTTGTACAGGGTCACCACCACGT
Organism: Drosophila takahashii; assembly: GCF_030179915.1. NCBI lineage: Eukaryota > Metazoa > Arthropoda > Insecta > Diptera > Drosophilidae > Drosophila > Drosophila takahashii. Next base: position 16,308,721 of record NC_091678.1, read on the forward strand.
TATCCGCACTGTCCTTGGTGAAGGCGCACTCGCTGATGTTCAATTGGAGACAACTGTGGAACTCTCCATTGGGCAGGTTGGTCACCTTGCGCAGACCATCGGCGGCAGTTTTAGTACCACCGAGGATGGCGTCGTACAAAAGCCGATCGTAGTCATCGGACACATGCTGTTTCTCAGTGCCCGTAATGGCATCGTGATGTTGCATTACTCCCATGATCTGGCGGAGGTACTCAAGATCCTCCTTCTGCTGAGTACTCGAAAGCCCTGCGAAGGCACTAAGCTGTTTGGCAACCTGAAGAATGTGGTTTCCATCGCGCTCAAATCGCTTTTGTGTGGGACGAGAGGTGTAATAACCAGTCCAGAAGCTGTTTGAATCACTTCCATATGGGAAGAAATCAAGAGTTTTGTTTGGGTAGGACTGCACACTCTTGTGCACAGAGTTCAAGTAGCAACCGGGTGTTGAGTAGAATATGTTGTACTTAGAACCACTGGATTGACGCTCGTTGATGTACCTAGTAAAAAGATTTAAACAGTTTTGATAAATTTATCTTTTTGAGAAACCGGACCTCCCCTTACTTGATCAGTTTGTCCATGTTCTTAAAGTTCACCTCAGCATCTTCGTACTGGAAGTCTCCACCCATGGGAATCATGATGTGGTTCGTGCGGAACTTTTCGGCCACTTGAGCGGCGTAGGCAATGAAGTCATCCACCCTGGACTTGACATTGTTGTCGTAACTGTCGCTGTCAATAATTGGATCGTCGCTGCAGTGAACATCGAAGCAAAATCCGGGGGTATCCCAGTAGAAGGTGTACAGTAGTCCGGTGAAGAGCTTGACATCACTCAGTGACTCACTGGCATCCCAAACCATTTCTAGAGCAAGATCATTCATCCGTCTGCCCTTGTCGTTGTGATCCATGCGTGAAAAGAACTCGCCATCGTATCCCATCTGGGCGTACAGTGAAGCCTGTTCACGGGAGTGGCCGAAGGGATCGATTTGCCAGCCGACACGAGGACGACCGCATACACCGAAGGTATCATCCAGGAACCTTTTTCCAAAAGGTGTGGTTAAAATAGTGCACCCGCGATACAGAACCGCCTTTACTTACTTCAAACCAACTGTAAACTGATCGATCACACTCTGGTAGTTCACGGCAGCCTCATCGTTCATGCTCCAGGCTCCGTTTGTAAACTGAAGGCGACCCTCGTTGACCAGCTTTTTCACAATTGCCCTGACGGTCTCCGACTGCTCGTCCCACCACTTGGAGAAGAAGGAGGTCTCCACCTGGATGAAGCGACGATCCGGGTTCTTGATCAGTTCAGAGATCACGGTGTCGATAATGTACTGGACTCCGGCGTGCTGAATGTTGTTCTTGTGACCATAGAAGTACTGATCAACCGTCTTTAGCCAGCCGACATCATCGTGGGAATGGGGAACCAAGTGGATGTTCACCATGTTTGACTTGGTTTCATGACATGACTGCAAACCGATATTTATTTTGTTACTTTAGTCTCATCGAGAAGGAGGAGTTCCTAAATTTCCTAGAATCCGCCGTTTTCCTTACCTCGTAGCCACAAACAGCTTGGGCTGACTTTGCTTGGACTGCCAATAAGGCTAAGCAAAGGACGAGTCCCGTATATTTCATTGTCAAATCTTTGGTCCTTTCCACTCGATGAAACAACTTTCTCAAGCCGATGAAGACGACTAAACTTTTAACATTCAAAACAGGCTATATATAGGGAGCTCTTGTGGGGGTTTCTGAGATTGTTGATAAGTAATCGGTCCTTGAGCCTATCGCGGATTAGAAATGCTTAAAAGTCAATTAGGTATTTTTAACTACAATTATGAATATCGACTACGTTTTAAAACCCATGATGTACCTATAGGAAATGTACAAGGTACCATTTTGGAACTATTGGTCATTATCAAAACCAATATCTTAATGAGCTGCTTCTGTTTTGATAGAGTTGCAGTGCTTATCTGTAGATTAGTTAACGATTTGAATAGGCGATTGCATATTAGAATTGTTTTTAAATGTTGGGTATAATGTTTATGGATTTGTACTGGAAGTGATCGTTTTCTATCAAGAGGACAATGGTAAAGTTGAAGTGGAAAATTAAAAGCCCCACGCAAAGCGCAAGTGACCAGATACAGTAAAGTGCCGATTATTACAATGATGTCAATTATGTGGAACTGCTTCGCTCGGCAACAAAAATAAAATTTGTGACAATCCCGAATGTAAGTTGAATGTATGCATAAAAGGTTTCACGGAGCTGTAGAGATAGGCCACACTTGAAGTTCTATGTCATATTTGCGATTATGATTATGCTTATGATTATTATCTGATCGTTATGACTTTTTAAGTACAGTCGAATTCGGAAGTTCAGAGTTATACAAATAAATATTACCAGAATTAATTGCAATAGTTTTATGTTTTATATATACATAATATTCCTATGGCTCAATTCAATTTTTTTGTCTATATTTTATCTTTCAGGGCTGTTTGTCATCCAATGTCAAGGTTCTAAGTTTCTAACCTACTTTTGATTTATATTTGCTATGCTCTGTTTTTGTATTGCATCTGTTCTTTTTGGAGATTACAGGTTTAGATTTTATGGAGTTGGTTTCGGGCATCTGTTCCTTTCGCAGATTATGGACCGTGAAAATGTGGGAATCTTCGCACTACAAAAAACCATTAAAAATATGTTGCAATGATTTAGAAAGGGTTACCTCCTTATTTTCAAATTGATGGGTTTTTCAGATTAGTGTGCACTAGATATTAGTTTTCTTAACCCATTTTACTTAATGTCTAGAGCGTTTTCTATCTACCAGGAAATACTGGCTAAACATGTTTTAATTCAATATCATTTTCTGTATTTCTTTGATTGTTTAACAACTAATACATTTGAATACATTTAATCATGCTTAATAATAAAAGTTCGAATCTGCATTGGGTACAAGGTCACAGCAAATTCGGAGGCATCCTGCGTCTGATTTGCTGAAAGGGGCTTGTGAGAAGAGGTGTAATACTCAGGTTCTGATCCTCTTGCCCCCGAGCCCTCAGAGTGGAACTTGAATCGCTTCAAGTCGCTAAGTGGAAGACTTCCATCCAAGGTGGTTTCGCGAATTTCCAATCCGTTCAAATAGTCAAAGATCGGGCGAATGTTGAAGCTAACCACTTTGCCTTCAATGTGATCCTTGAAGTTCTCCACACGCAGCAGAACCTCATCATCGTTGAAAGGTTCCAGAGTAAGAAGGTGCACCGACTGGGGGAAGTCGTCAAAACTGGGAACCGCCTTGGCAGCGGAGCTGCTACTTCCACTGTTCTGGCTGAAGAACTTCCAAAGGGGCAGGTGGAACTCCTTCTCGGCCTCGCGCTCCGCGGACGTGGACTCATCCGCAGCATTGAGGATTAGGAAGACCTTACCACGAGCAATCAAGGGCTGGCCATATTTCTGCTCGTTCAAGGTCTCATCTACTCCGTATCCATCATCACGGACTAGACGACGATGCAACATGAGTTCTATTTGCCCATCCTTCATGCTAGATCCTCCCTGAGCACGATCGTTCAGGACGGCGATGCGCTTGTTACTGTCTTGCAAAGCAATGCGGGATGTAATGGGATAGTAGTTTCCGGAAGTAGGCTGCACTGCCAATTCTGGGTCGAAGTCCTCTCGCTTATCCTTTTCTCGTCTAATCAACTCACGACCATTGGAATCAGTGTAAAAGACGCCATTGGAAGCGATTTCACTGGTGAATGTCATGACTACCTCCGTACCAAACTCTTCTTCAATTGGAATGGGGCCAACCAGCCACTCGAACTCCACAACATTTTTGTTCTCATAAATACGGATGACCTGAGAGATGTAGTCGTTGAAATGCTGGTGGACCTCCTTGACTAAAGCTCCATCGTAGACAGTAAACTCGACTCCATCTTCCTGGATTACAAAGTCTCCTTGGTTGTATTGACGGAAGACGTAGGCACCGGAGTCATAGGTCCTATAATTACCATAGCTCTGATCGATGTTCTCGGAGACTCCGTTCATTTCAACCCTCTTCAATAAGCCTGTTTTGTTGTCCAGCACCAGTTTAATAAGCTAATTATAGGCAAAGTTAATTGAAAGTGTTTCCTTATAAAATGTAATAGAGACTTACCGATGTCTGCACAACAGTTTCTTCGTCATCGTAGGTTTCAGCTCCAGTCTTCTTTTGAGGAGTGGTAAGAACGGTATCAGTGCTCTCCTTGCTGTCAACCTTCTTGATGTAGTAGCTAGCGATCTTGTTAACGGAAGCCTTGAAGACCAACTCATGCTGAGTGTCGTTGTTACGGAACTCCAGGGCCAGGACCTCCCAGGGAAGTGGGACCACTTCCGAGGCCACCACGCGACCCTTCTCATCGGTAACCTGGTAGTTCTCATTCTTCACAGGGACTCTCACATACTGGTTGGTGGTGTGGGCCAGTGGGTTGTACAGGGTCACCACCACGTTATCCGCACTGTCCTTGGTGAAGGCGCACTCGCTGATGTTCAATTGGAGACAACTGTGGAACTCTCCATTGGGCAGGTTGGTCACCTTGCGCAGACCATCGGCGGCAGTTTTAGTACCACCGAGGATGGCGTCGTACAAAAGCCGATCGTAGTCATCGGACACATGCTGTTTCTCAGTGCCCGTAATGGCATCGTGATGTTGCATTACTCCCATGATCTGGCGGAGGTACTCAAGATCCTCCTTCTGCTGAGTACTCGAAAGCCCTGCGAAGGCACTAAGCTGTTTGGCAACCTGAAGAATGTGGTTTCCATCGCGCTCAAATCGCTTTTGTGTGGGACGAGAGGTGTAATAACCAGTCCAGAAGCTGTTTGAATCACTTCCATATGGGAAGAAATCAAGAGTTTTGTTTGGGTAGGACTGCACACTCTTGTGCACAGAGTTCAAGTAGCAACCGGGTGTTGAGTAGAATATGTTGTACTTAGAACCACTGGATTGACGCTCGTTGATGTACCTAGTAAAAAGATTTAAACAGTTTTGATAAATTTATCTTTTTGAGAAACCGGACCTCCCCTTACTTGATCAGTTTGTCCATGTTCTTAAAGTTCACCTCAGCATCTTCGTACTGGAAGTCTCCACCCATGGGAATCATGATGTGGTTCGTGCGGAACTTTTCGGCCACTTGAGCGGCGTAGGCAATGAAGTCATCCACCCTGGACTTGACATTGTTGTCGTAACTGTCGCTGTCAATAATTGGATCGTCGCTGCAGTGAACATCGAAGCAAAATCCGGGGGTATCCCAGTAGAAGGTGTACAGTAGTCCGGTGAAGAGCTTGACATCACTCAGTGACTCACTGGCATCCCAAACCATTTCTAGAGCAAGATCATTCATCCGTCTGCCCTTGTCGTTGTGATCCATGCGTGAAAAGAACTCGCCATCGTATCCCATCTGGGCGTACAGTGAAGCCTGTTCACGGGAGTGGCCGAAGGGATCGATTTGCCAGCCGACACGAGGACGACCGCATACACCGAAGGTATCATCCAGGAACCTTTTTCCAAAAGGTGTGGTTAAAATAGTGCACCCGCGATACAGAACCGCCTTTACTTACTTCAAACCAACTGTAAACTGATCGATCACACTCTGGTAGTTCACGGCAGCCTCATCGTTCATGCTCCAGGCTCCGTTTGTAAACTGAAGGCGACCCTCGTTGACCAGCTTTTTCACAATTGCCCTGACGGTCTCCGACTGCTCGTCCCACCACTTGGAGAAGAAGGAGGTCTCCACCTGGATGAAGCGACGATCCGGGTTCTTGATCAGTTCAGAGATCACGGTGTCGATAATGTACTGGACTCCGGCGTGCTGAATGTTGTTCTTGTGACCATAGAAGTACTGATCAACCGTCTTTAGCCAGCCGACATCATCGTGGGAATGGGGAACCAAGTGGATGTTCACCATGTTTGACTTGGTTTCATGACATGACTGCAAACACATATCTATTTTGTTATTTCTTTTCCATGAAAAATAAAAAATACTTGAATGTCCTAGAATCTTTTTTTTTCCTTACCTCGTAGCCACAAACAGCTTGGGCGGACTTTGCTTGGAATGCCAATAAGGCTAAGCAAAGGACGAATCCCAGATACTTCATTGTAAAGTTCTTCGGCCTTCTAACTGGATGTAACGAATGGTTCCTACTCTGACATACAACTGACTTCTTCCTTTTCGTAAACAGTCCTATTTATATCAAAGATTGCTGATAACCAATCGGTACTTGAGCCTATCTAGGATTAGGCAAACTCAAGCATGCTTAAAATTCAATTAGGTATATTTCAACGATAATTAGTTAATAATGATTACTCTTTGAAACACGTTTCATAATTTCAATAATAACCTGATAGGTACTATTTGTTGTTCATTGTCAAGTTTTTATCTTAACAAGCCTCTATAAATGGTTGCTCTTGTTTTAAGAGCTGCAGCGCTTATCTGCTGATTAGTCAAATCAATTTTTAATGATCGAATGCATACTAACAATGTTTATTGATTTGTACTGGAAGTTATCATTAAGTAATACAGGCCATAAAAGAATACTGATTACGTTTAAATCGGAAATCGAAAGCCCCACGCAAAGTGCAAGTGATGAGATACAGTGAAGTACCAAGGCTAACGATAAAATAAGCCTAAGCCAACAAAACACTTATAATGACCTGGATAGCGCACGGCAACAGGAATATTGTTGTTTGACTGTGACTTTGAATTAATAGCTAATCATCATTATCAACTAATAATAATTCTTTTAAAACGGGTCAGTTGGAGTACTTAACAACAAGAAATCCAACCAGACGAACAGCATATATGAAATATTTCAATAAAATCTTTTTTTAATTTTTTATTTTTGAAAATGTTTTTCCAGATTCCAAAGTCAAAAATGCGTTTTTCACGTAAAAAATGTGACTTTCGGCTTTAAAAAAAATATTTCAAGTAAAAAAATTGAAAAAAACGCTTCCCAGAAAACGATCGGTAAAGCCGTTTATAAATGCCGATGAACACGGACTTTCGAAACGTGGTTTCGAGAAGAGCACACTTAAAGATGCACTTACATACCTAAAGTCTTAGATGTTAGGGTATTAATTTTAGCATTGACTTAAAACTTTTTTTGTCTAATATTAAGATGTTATTCTACAAGAAAAAAAATTTAAAAAAAATGAAGATTCTACCCCCCTTCCCCGCCAATGTCGAACGTGTCTTTAATTCTTAAGATACTGCTTAAAACTGTATGATGATGAATGTATGATGACTATCGTAATCGAAAGAAGTTACAAGAGCCTGTAAATTGCTTTGCCATTTTCGATCGAATCAAAGAGCTTGAGAAAACTCGAACTGGTCACTTGGCGCCCGAGCAGGGAAATTACTTGGTATGAATAAATTTTAACTTGCAAATATTGATTGTTGCAAAATTTTCCTCAACGTTAGACATACAAAATCTAAGGGAAAATATGTTCATTACTTCCGATCAGGTATAGAAACAGTAAAAGAACTTTCAGGCCGATTGTTTGGATGTTTTCCAATTGTATTGTCTTTTCTTTACGATTTCATTATTGTGGGTCAACACAATTGTTTTTTCCCATCTATTGAAATAGAAACTTCCAGTTCAACATACAAATATATTCCAAAAATAAACCGCATATTTTTTTTACATTGAATTTATTCAGTTAAATATTTACATTTCTTGAAATACTGTTTTGAGAACTGAGCTTTACTCGGTCTTAATAATGAAAGTACGGATCTGCATTGGGTGCAGGGTGACGCTGAACTCGGATGCTTCCTGAGACTTCTCAGCGGCCAAGGGCTTGTGGGCAGCAGTGTAGTACTCGACTTCTTCGGGCCTGTGTCCAGAGCTATCGTGGTGGAACTTGAAGCGCTTCATATCCTTCAATGGCAGGTTGCCGTCCAAGGTGGTTTCGCGAATTTCCAATCCGTTCAAATAGTCGAAGATCGGGCGAATGTTGAAGCTAACCACTTTGCCCTCGGTGTGGTCCAAGAAGTTCTCGACACGCAGCAGAACCTCGTCGTCGTTGAAAGGCTCCAGGGTGAGCAGATGCACCGACTTGGGGAAGTCATCGAAGCTGGGAACCGATTTGGCAGCAGCGGTGGTGCTTCCAGTGTTCTTGCTGAAGAACTTCCAGAAGGGCAGGTGGATTTCCTTCTCGGCTTCGCGCTCCACGGCGGTGGACTCGTCGGCAGCGTTGAGGATCAGGTAGACCTTACCACGGGCAATCATGGGCTGGCCGTACTTCTCCTCGTTCAAGGCCTCACCCACTCCGTAGCCATCGTCGCGGACCAGACGGCGGTGCAACATGAGCTCCAACTGTCCGTTGATCATGCTGGCTCCTCCCTGAGCACGATCGTTCAGGAGGGCAATACGCTTGTTGCTGTCCTGCAGGGCAATGCGGGATGTGATGGGGTAGTAGTTGGCGGCAGTGGGCTGCCTGTCCAGACCGGGGGTGAAGTCCTCACGCTGGTCCTTCACGCGCTTGATCATCTCGCGACCATTGGAGTCGGTGTAGGAAACGCCATCGGAGGCAATGGTACTGTTGAAGATGATGACCACTTCCCTGCCGAACTCCTCTTCCCTCTCAATGGGTCCCACCTGCCACTCGAACTCCACGCGGGACTGACCCTCGTAGATGCGGATGACCTGGGAGACATATTCGCTGAACTGCTGGTGGACTTCCTTGACCAGAGCGCCATCGTAAACGGTGAACTCGACGCCTTCATACTGTACGATGAAGTCGGCCTGGTGGTATTGACGGAAGACATAGGCGCCAGAATCGTAGGTCCTGTAGACACCATAGCTCTGGTCGATGTTCTCAGAGACTCCGTTCATTTCGACGGTCTTCAGCAGACCAGATTTGTTGTCGATCACCAGTTTGACTTGCTAATGAAGGTAAAAAGCAGAATGTTAGTTTGGTCCCTGAGATGAGTGACTTACGAGATCTTACCGAGGTCTGCACCACAGTTTCTCCATCCTCGTCGTCGAAGGTCTGAGTAGAGTTCTTCGCGGAGAGAGCCTTCTTGAAGCGCTTGGTCGCCTCCAAGTTAGATTCCTCAGTCTTGACGGACCTCTTGGCCTTAGTGTGCACAGCAGTATTCCTGCTTTCCTGAGAATCGACCTTCTTGATGTAGTAGTTAGCGATGGTATCGACGGAAGCCTTGAAGACCAGCTCATGCTGAGTATCGTTGTTTCGGAACTCCAGGGCCAGGACCTGCCAGGCCACTGGGACAACTTCCGAAGCCACCACACGACCCTTCTCATCGGTCACCTGGTAGTTCTCGTTCTTGACAGGCACTCGCACATACTGGGAGGAAGTGTGGGCCAGGGGATTGTACAGGGTCACCACCACGTTGTCGGCACTGTCCTTGGTGAAGGCGCACTCACTGATGTTCAACTGCAGGCAGCTCTCGAACTCTCCATTGGGCATATTGGTCACCTTGCGCAGACCATCGGCGGCAGTCTTAGTACCTCCCAAGATGGCGTCGTACAAGATGCGATCGTAGTCATCGGACACATGCTGCTTCTCCGTGCCCGTAATGGCATCGTGGTGCTGCATCACACCCATAATCTCGCGGAGGTACTCCAGATCTTCCTTCTGCTGCTCGCCGGTCAGCTCGGCGAAGACACTCAGTTGCTTGGCCACCTGCAGGATGTGGTTGCCATCGCGCTCGAAACGCTTCTGGGTGGGACGGGAGGTGAAGTAGCCGGTCCAGTAGCTGTTGTCGTCACTTCCGTAGGGGAAGAAGTCCTCGGTCTTGTTGGGCCAGGTCTGGAGACCTTCGTGCACGGAGTTCAGGTAGCAGGCAGGGGTCGAGTAGAACAGGTTGAAGGTGGAGCCCTCAGCCTGACGAGCGTTAACGTACTTGATCAGCTTGTCCATGTTCTTGAAGTTGACCTGAGCATCTTCGTACTGGAAGTCATCACCCATGGGGATCATGATGTGGTTGGACCGGTAGTGCTTGGCCACCTCCGTCACGTAGCTGAGGAAGTCATCCACCCGGGACTTGACATTGTTGTCGTAGCTCTTGGTGTCAATGATCGGATCGTCACCGCAGTGCACATCGAAGCAGTAGCCGGGGGGAGCGGAGTAGTGACGGTACAGCAGGCCAGTGAAGATCTCATCGTTGCTCAGCGAATCACTGGCATCCCAGATCATTTCCATGCCCAAGTTGTCGATGCGGTTGTTCTTGTCGCGGTGATCCATGCGGGCGAAGAACTCTCCGTCAAATCCCATCTGAGCGAAGATCGAGGCCTGCTCACGGGAATGACCGAAGGGATCGATCTGCCAGCCGATGCGGGGACGGGCGCAGGAGCCGAAGGTGTCGTCCAAGAACCTAGTTAATTAGCCATAAATAACCTGATTTAACACTTCATTATTTTCCAGCACTTACTTTAATCCCAGGGTGAACTGATCGATCACACTCTGGTAGTTGACGGCAGCCTCATCGTTCATGCTCCAAGCTCCGCCGGTGAACTCCAGGCGACCCTCGTTGACCAGCTTCTTCACGATCTGCTTGGCAGTCTCCGATTGCTCCGACCACCACTTGGCGAAGAAGGAGGTCTCCACCTGGATGAAGCGACGGGCAGGGTCCTTGATCAGCTCAGCGATCACGGTGTCGATGATGTACTGAACACCAGCGTGCTGAATGTTGCTCCTGTGGCCATAGAAGTACTGATCAACGGTCTTCAGCCAGCCGACATCGTCATGAGAGTGGGGAACCATGTGAATGTTGATCATGTTCGTCTTCGTTTTGGGGCATGCCTGTAACGAATTTATGAATATTTAGTGGTTTCTTAGGCAATGTTATGAGATATTAATCCCGAAATAGAATGGACTTCAACCCGGCGAATAATATCTGGCTGGCCTAATAATGGCTTTCACTTCTCACCTCGTAACCACAAGCCTCCTCAGATGGCCTCACACTGAGGGCCAAAAGGGCGACAAAGAGCACAATGCCGCACAGATATTTCATGGCGACGATTTTTCACTTTCTTTTCGAACTGCAGACAGTTTCGATTCGAGCACAGAACTGACTTTCCTTAGAAAATTTGCACTGCTTTTATAGGAGAGCCCCACATGGAGTCGGCTCGATAAGCAATCACTCTAGACCCTCAAGAGGCTTGTGCTTAGGCTTAGGGTCAATAAAACGGCTTACTGATAACCATAAGCTTTGGGAAATGCTGATACTCCCACCACGAAGTTCAAGTTCAGTGTATTCGCGATCGCCAGTCAATGCATATCTTAATTGGTATCTTGATTGGTTCTAATCGCTGCCTTGCGATTAGTAAAATGAGTTCCCATTGACGATTACGCGATGGTACTTCTTATACAATGTTTATGAATTTGTACTAAAGCGTAGAGTTGGCAATTATTTCATGCAGATTGGGGCAATTCAGACCCCAAACGGGGCGCTAATACCAGGGGGCCCAAAGGTCTATTTTAGCATTTTTATTAGCCCTTCAGGCAACCATGAGTGCCTGATTACCTTGAGGGAAGTGTTTTGAATATTAGGACCACATGGAAGAGTTGTGAATTTCTTATCATAATTGCCCACTATTAATCGCTAATCGCAATAATTTAAGACTTTTGCTTTTGATTGGAAAGAAATTTCCCACAGTGGATCTTTAAAACAATTAAAGTTCTTCTTACTTCTTCTTTATTTAATTCTGCACATGTAAAAACCCACAAAACTTTAATTATAAACTATTTTGGGCACTGAAAAAATCCTTTATCCAGTAGGAGGCAAAGCTAATCACGCACTGAAATATTATGATGTGGGCATTGTAAGACAGGCCGAGGGCAAAGACTTGACTTATATCAATGCCAAATAGGTCCAGTATCTTTTTGAAAAGAACACTAGAGACCGTAATGATCACCGGCATCAGGCGCTCTAAGCTGAACCACGGGACTCGGAGTACTGACCCTCTTCTCGGCCGAAAGATGATTAAAGCCGGGTTCCCAATCTCGGCGGTCTGGGGAATGATATGGGGTCCATCGCCGGCAGCGGAAAGGTCAAAGCTCGGTTCTTCGGGATCAATTTGTGTCAAGGGCACCACTTCCAAGTCTATAATGTCTTCTTCGGGCTGCATTGTCACTCCCTCTAAGTTAGGCTCATTCTGGGGCTCACCGTTCTCTTCCTGACTCAGAAAATTTCCAATAGATGTCCAGTGGCGGTGAAGATCAGCCGGTAAGCCAATGATACACATATAGGGGTCTCCCATATCCAAGAGTGCTTCCATAGTCTGTATATTATTTCTGCTACTCACAAGCAATTTTGGTATCTTTAAGTACGTATTTAGTATTTTCAACTTTTTCTTACACCCGAAAATGGAAATGAAAGAAAACTGAAAGTTGCCTTGAAACTGAGGTTTACATTTTTTGCTTAATAAATTTAAAACAAGTTAATTAAATAAAGTTAAAATACGAATTTTATTTATCGTTGATCAAGCCAAATCCAATGCACAAATGAGAGACCGGGACGAGCCCAATGAGGTAAAACTTATTCAACTTTTAATGAGTCTGCCGACCATACAAAGACATATTTTTTAATGAAGCAAAAACGGCAATTATGCTGCACATTTGCATTTCGTATGCACATATCCCTTTTGGCGCCCAACACTATTGCGAATGGCGACGATTGCATAAAATCGCTTAAATGCAAAACTCATTAAAATAATTGCAAAATGCAAAAGTATAACAAGCTCATGCAAGTCGACGTCCCAGCCGATGAGACCAGAGCCAGAACGCCAGAGAGCACTGAACAGTGAGTACAGTAAACACACACTGAGTTCGGCACACACTCATTAAACCAACCATAAATAATTAACAAAACAATTTATTTTCAAGGATATAAGCGGGTTGGGGTAGCCGTAGTCCCAGGCTCAGTCTATAATTGCGTCGCATTATCCCTTCAGCCAGTGTGACTGCACTGCCTGCACTCGCGTATGCAAACTTCAAAGCTCATTTATGTGGCTGCTTGTCTGCGCCGATGCCAAGATGAAAAGCCAAAAAGTACAAAAAAAAAACGAATGGGGGGAAAAATGAAAACAAAATTGTGCTGACAAACAAACAGCGTCTAAAAGTCAACAAACCATGGCACCCAGGGCTGGCTGTCGTTGGCCACTGATGCGCGATATCTGAAAACACTTAAGCAGTCCGCACACATGACGCATACGCCCTGTGCGCGGGTGTAGTTTGCGAGTCATTAAAAGCAAATAACCTCAAAGCAAAGAGCTGCCGCTTCTCTCGGTCTCTGGACCACTTGAGCCACACAAACCCTGCCTAGCTGCGTTAGCTGGCAAAAAGAAGTGCTGGACTTCCTCATGGCCATGTCCAGCTGGGGTTCACGTGTCCTGCGAACCACCTCACACTTCTTGTCGTGCGGCATTTGTCCGCAAACACTTTTGTAATTAATTGCGCATGGCCAGCGCAAATGTCAGGACCCCACTGCTCTGCCTCAGACCCACTTGAAAGTCATCCAATGCGCTGGTCAAAGGTGGTTCCGGGCGCCACATCAAATTTCAGGGATGAATTACGAAGCTCTTCGAGCGATAAACGGATACAAGAAAGATTAATGGGCTTTTGATTTTCTTAGATTTCGATGCGGTTTTTATTTATTTAGTCTCGATACAAACACACAATTTTATATATCATTTATAAATTATTGTTTTTGTATGATAAAGGTACAGAACAATTAACAATGCAAATGGTGATATTTCTTTTTTATGGTGCTGCTGCCTTTCTCTAAACGAATTTAGCATAATTAATTGCCCTGTCGAAATGTGTGCAAATGGAGCACGCTGCATTGCCGCAGGTCCTGGCTAAGGATCTGCACACCTTCTTATTCCGTTCTTGGCAGGATCCACTCCACTCCACTCTACGGCACTGCAGTAAAATGTTGTTTCGCCCTGCTCGAGTATTTGCATAATGCAGCACGATGCATTAGAACCATCCTTTGGCGTCTGAACTCGCTCGTCCTTGTGAGCGTCTCGTTGTCACTGGGGTGTTCTCATTAGCACGACTCGAGTGGATTCGGCCCTGGGGGAACTATTTAGCACACAACAGCGGCGACCGGGGAGAAAATATCAGAATGGAGGCATTCGAGTGTTCCAGCAACAATTGCGAGAAGAACTTGGCCAATTCTACTGCAGCTAATCTCAAAGTTTAAAGCACAGAAAGAAATATATTAAACAATTTGTAGACAAAAAAAAAAAAACAATAAAATGGGTTTGAAAATTATTAGCGTATTAATAAAACATTTAAGTTAAAAATAACTTTTAATTTGAAAAATATTTAGTTTCACACTTTAAATTTTCCGGTGCTTTGAATTGCTCACTTGATATGGCTAAAACTCAAAATATATATTCACAAACTTATTTAATTTAATGAATTTAGTTTCATCGCTGACCTCCCCCAACAACCCTTCAGAACGTCAATCATCAGGGGCGTTGGGGCGGCAGACGGCGGATTCGCCTTGAGATGAGTAATTAAAACATTTTTCACTTTGCGTCTCCCCTCCTCTGCTGTTTATGTTCTAGTTGTTTTTGAGCAACGCGCTTCTTACAAGTCAGTGCCGCACTTTCACGGAAAGTCATCTGCCTTTGAAATTAAAAGGCAAAAATTGCAGATGAGCTTAGGTTGCGGCATGTCAGACCTCAGAACTGCTACTCGAGCACTTGAGTAATACTTTTTAACCCTCTAAAATTTATAATCTTACGAAGCGAACGATATTTAAATTTGGCCCCTAATCTATACCGGTTTTATGCCACTAGAAAAACCTAATCTACACATTTTGCTTTTCCTTATCAATTAGGTAAACAAAACGGAAAGTACTCTTAATTGTCAGAATTTATAGCCTCTCTTAATCATTGATTGATAGTCCTAATGACACACTTAAATAGAATTATATTGTAATTAAAGTGTGCGCCTGTTGAATAGACTGATAAGCCAGCGGAAACGCGTGAATTCTTGAATTAAAACTAATCGAGAAGGCGATTAACTTAGTGTTTTTAATCACACATTCTCTGATTAAATTTGTTTTCTAGCGAGCTCAGCTAACTTTTAAGAAATCTGTTTTTTTAACGCTAACTTTGTTTTTAATCATGCGATTATTATTAAAAATTATTACAGTAACTGGAAATTTCCTTTCTTTGAAAATGTTACTTTCCTCCCAAGTAGCGCATTCCCCAACTACTTAAGCCCAATCTAAACAATTGCCATTTTCCTTGGCTGCAGCTCAAAAGTGTTAGCCTGAAGTGCAGTTGGTTCTGTTGCAGCAACGAGTTGCGTTTTGCTGCTGGTCGCAATGTCGTTTTTGTATTTTTTTTTCTGTCACCTGTTTCAACACTTGAAATGTGACGGCAGCCGCCAAACAACCTAATTAGTATGCAAAACACATTAAGTGGCAGCCAACTACGTTGCCGCAGTACTCGTGCAAAAAAAAAAAAAAAGAGAACGGAAAACAGAAAAGAAAAGCGGACGCGGAGTGGGTGGTGCTGTAGGATTACCTCGTCGGAGGCAGGCCATTGTTTTCACAACCTACAAAACATTTCAAATGGAAATTTTGCTCCCTCCCGTGTGCCGGTGGCTGTGGCGGCGATATTGACAACCTTCACCTTCATTGATGCCTATAATTAGTGAACACAAAAACACAAATCGGGTGAGCGGTGAATGGTGAATCGCAGCGAGGGGAATTTATCCGCCAGGGAGCTGTTTATTAATCATACGCCACGTTGACGCCGGCTCAACGAGCCATCGTCGGGAGTCCTTGGCTGGTGTGTACTAATTAAGCCTTCGATTAATTTACGCCTTTTGGCCTCAAACGTCAGTGTGAAAACAAAGAAAATTAAAAGCTTGCCGCTCGAACTTCAAAAGCCGGAAACGGAGTGAACCTCGAACCTCGGATCCCCGGTTCCCCGGAACCCAGATCCCGGATCCGGGTGTCTGGTTGTGCCCGAAAGGCAGCCCGGAATATGCGTTAATGATGCCATCACCGTCAGAGTGGATGACACTGTCTGGGCTTAGTGGCTCCGTCCGTCTGCTCATCACGGTTTTTGGCGCGGGCGTGGGACTGCTGGTGGGCGTGGCCGAGGTCCCTTTGCCTGGCGAACATCAAAGCGTTGAAGCTTGGGAATTGTTGACACACCGGATGAGCAAAGCTCGAGCACCCGCTCTCCGTTCCGAGATCTTTCTGGGGTATATCATTTTCTCCACCTCGGGCTTTTGCTCTCTGTGTTTTTTTTTTGTTTTTTGCTAATACCCTGACTGCTGCGCTTACTGATAAGCCTGGGGATTTTATTATGACGATTTTTTGTTGCCGTACTTCCCCGTTCATCTGCATTACGCTGTTTTTTGTTTGGTTCATTTTCGCTTTGGGGCAAAACTCACCGTTTTGAACGTTAGATACGCTGAAATTGTCACATTTGATGGAGGAGGATGGCGCGGTTTTTGACGGCTATTTATGGCTTCCTGATAGGAGTAATTTAATGCTAAATGGGTTTGCTATTAAAAATGCAATATAATGGGCATAGGATTTTTATTACTTCAATTTTAGATGGGAATTATACAAATAAAATAAATATATTAGCTGAAATTGAGCATTAGATAAAACTAAAATTGTTTAACTAGTGAAATAACTAATGGAAGGTATTTTAATTTATTGCATAGCCGAGAACCACAAACATCTTGGCCCACCTGACACGCAATATCAGAGCCACTACCGAATCGAAATCTAAACTCAAACCGAAATCAAGGCTGCCATCACGTTGCTCATTGCGGGTAAATGTTCTTGCTGGAATGAAAATCCAGCCAGAGCCCACACAAAGGACCACATCTGTGGATTGGTGAATGGATGGATGGATGGTTGGATGGCCGTGTGTGGGTGTGTGCGCTTTGAATTTGCGGAAATGAATTGGTATTTAATTAATAGTTTTACCCTGATTAATCTACCCCTTGCGCATCCGCCCCCATCATCATCGCCATCCTCATCGAGGGCATTGCGTAAGCCGCAAACCAGCGATCCCGCCCCTCAGCCATTGCCACCCTCTCGCCAGATCCATAGTTCCAGTAATGCCGCATGTTGACCTAATGAAGTTGCCGTATAATTGTTGCTCAGACGTTCAGTCGAACGTGCCCCCTTCCTCCCCATCTCCCTCGAAACGGAAATCAAATTGAAATTAACGTACCATCGACAGGCGGCTCACGGAGGCTTTGGGGGGTGCAGTTTTTGGAAAAGGGAATCTGACCTGGGTATGGGCTCGAATTCGGGTTCATCAGGGGCTTCATGTGCCCAGACTCCTGAGCCCGGCTGCCGCTTCTGCGGCCTGTTGTTGTTAATTTGATTGGATTCTGATGATGGGGCGGAGCAGTTGCAACGCCCACGCACACGTTTCGACATTCGCATTCGCATTCGGTCGGTTGGTCTATTACTTTAGTGCTTTAGTGCCCCGGCTTTGATTTTTCGCCGTATCCTGGCCCTGGGAGAAGGACAACCCCTTGCGATCTGGGAGCTGCTGTGCCTGTTTTGATTGTGTAATGCAATCACGTCGTTGTTTTGCTTCACTTTTTTCCCCTTGCGCTTGTGGTACACTTGAGAAAAACTACTTATGACTCATTAGAATTTTACACCATCAAAGAGATTTTTATAAAGTAAAAATTGTGTCTTTATTATAAGCCTAAACTATGAATTATTGCTTTTAAAATAATATTTTTTACATGAACCTTAATAAATGAGAAATAATATTTAATTGTTAGAGAAGAGGACTCCTTTACTTTCTTCTTTTAAGCTGTCATAATAAAATGGTTATTACAAAATAAAACAAGTAAGTACATACAAAGAAAATCTAATTTAAATATTTGTGAGAAAACTTTTTTTACAGCATTGTTTCTTAAGGATATTTCCAAAATTTTTCTTAGTGCAATCAAGGGCTAAGGCAAGGTAAGTTAAGTAGGAGGGTCTCTGAATTTTAATTTTCGACAGCATTTTGAGCTGCGCACGAACAATGTGCGTAATCATACGTGATGATGTGATGTGCCCCCGTCCAGGATCTAGTCCTCATCCTGGGTAGCTCCTTGCGGATCTTGTTAGGCGGTGACAGAAAGTTGGCATTGTTGTTGTCTCTATGGGAAGACATTGATGTGCCTGGCACTTCATAAAATTAATAAGTTGATATACTTGCGACTTCTGCTCGGCTGATTGTTCAATCCTGCAGAGGATGGGAGGGAAAGGGAGGCGTTGCCCTCAACATGTGTACTTGAACTTGCCGCAAGGGTGACTGCTGCTGCTGCTTCATTAGTTAATAGTAATCAATGCTAAAGTTTGATGTTTTGTTTTCGTTATTCCTCTTTTTTTGGCTGGGCATTTCCCCCAAAAATTATGCATAAATGGAATGCAAGTTCATGGGACAACCCTCTGGGATCTCCCCCTTTGGGATCTGGCGTGTTTCCTGCTGGCACACGCCGCTGCAAAAGCTTGAGCCTTTAGGATTCAGAACTCAGAATTCAGGACTCACGACTCTGAGCTCGGAGCCTTCAGCCAGGATGCTGCTCTCTGCCGCTGCGCTGTGACATGCCACGCATTTAAACGTCACCGGAAGTCCTTTTGTTCTTGTGCCTCAACGATGACGTTCCCGCCGATGTCTAACTGACTGACAGGCGATGCCGGGAGGTCCCCTGCCCCACAAAAACCCCTCCCCAGCTCACTGAGCGCTCGACTGCCATCAGAGTTCAAGTGTAAATGCGAAATTTCTATTTAAAATAAAGAAAAATGTACAGCTGAGCGTGAAAAAAGAATTGCACAGAACTTAAACTCATAATTAAGAATGAGTACAGTTCTATTACTCTTGTTATAAGATAGGGAAATATTGCACGAATTTAAATATAATTAAACACACATTTAAGAATTAAAGTTTTTGGGATAGAATTTCAATACCAAAAACGATGACTTTGAAATTTTTCACATCAAATTATTTTTAACACCGAGTCCCCATCCTGTCAGTTTTCAAATTGATTTTTGAGGTTTGGCAACAGTAAAAAAAATCGAGTAAAAATCAATCAAATTGTTCACATGCATTTTTCACACTTTCATGGTACGGGGGTTTTCGAGTCGTCCAAAGTGAATGATTGCGCATTATGCCAGGGCCTATACACCTTAAACAACATGACATTGGCATTATTTATTGTTTACCCCGCCGCTGGCTGTGTGGGTGCAAAATTGGTTAGTGGAGGGGTAGAATAGGAAAAAACGAGGCAGAAGGAAATGTCCCTGAATACGGCTGTCAGTGACACAATTCGATGTCAGGAATAATGCGTCATTCGTCATTTGGCATTGTTCAACAAGCCAGTCACCGAGTCCTTGCTCCGAAACGAACATATTTCATGTGAATCGCCCCCGAGTACCTGAAACTCAAAACCGAAACTCGGCCCGAAAGTCAATCGATGTTTGTTATTACGGCCAGTAATCCCAATCTTCAACTTCACCTTTCCATGTTACTTGCAGCACTTTCTATGCTGTATTATACTGAGAATTTCTAATGAATTGCCACTATGTTGGTTCATTCATAAAAATAAGAAATGAATAGAAATGGTCTGTGTTCGGTTTGATTTCGCCTAATGGTTTTACCGCCTTAAGTGGATACGGTTTTTTATTTATAAAGCAGTTTGGTTTTTGTTTTGAACAGTTATTTTAATTGCAGTAAATTGAACTTCTCAAGTTTTAAATAAAGATATTATTAAAGTTTACTTCCAAATTTATTTTATTTTTAGAAACTTTTGCTGGACAAGAACATTAAATCGCTTTCCTTTTCCTTGAATTCAAATAGCATAGCAAAAGAATCTTTTACAGAAAAGTGCTAAAAAAAAGGAAATATAAATAAACAACAGAACAACAATTACCATAAAAGTTACGCGGTCTACACCGACTAACAAACAAACAAGCAAACAAACAGAGGGAAAGCCCCTAAAGCCGTCACAAAGACTTTTGTTGGTGTTGGCCAAGTGGAAAACATTTGCCAGCCTATTCCCGACCAGGCTTTGGGCCATTAGACCAGCAAATTGTTGGTAAAACAAGCGCAAACACCTTGCGAACTTTATCCTGAAGGAAATGTATTGGGAAAAGTTTATATAGAGACGCCACATCGATTAGTTGTCTATAATTTTTCCGTTCACTGAGTCGCAAAGTGCAAGGAGAAAGGCGAAAATGTCGAGGAAAAATTGTAAACGAAAATTATTCGAAAATGGCCTACAATTTCGTATAATTTTCCAGTTCAGACTTTTAGGTTTGCTTTAAGTTGTTTGTTTATTCTAGAAATGGTTATATATATTTAGATTTAACGATATTTTTTAAAAGGAAACATAGACATTTAAATGCTTA
This sequence comes from Drosophila takahashii, assembly GCF_030179915.1. Lineage (NCBI taxonomy): Eukaryota > Metazoa > Arthropoda > Insecta > Diptera > Drosophilidae > Drosophila > Drosophila takahashii. Next base: position 16,329,124 of record NC_091678.1, read on the forward strand.
AATTTATTTTTTAGTTTTTTTTCCTCGGAGCTTTATTTTCCTGTGAGTTATTTTTAGATAGCCTGTCGGCCTTATCTGACAGGAGTCAGCTTTGAACCTGAACTAACTCCCCAACTTTGTCTCGTCGAGCAGCTGAGACTCACTTGACTCTAAGCCTCCTATTCTGGCCCCGAAACTCCGCCGTTCCATAGAAATCCGCTCTCCGGAGTGACGAGTGGCCTCGAGTGCTCCGAGGGTCTGGGCCCGATACTTTGTTTAAGATTTTTTTGCAACCCCCAGCCAAGAGCAACGCCCATGCGGCACCACCGAACCACCCGGGGTAGTAGCACCACCACCCCCAAGTGGAGTCTGTGTGCAGACAGACATCGGATTGCTTCCAATTCGTCGCGCAGTCGGCGGTGCAAAGTATTTGCCAAAGGCATCATGAGTGCTAGGGATTAGTTCGCCTCATCCCCGCCACTTTAGCCATCCAGCCAGCCACTTCACTCCAGGGATATATCCTATGGGATAGCGAATGGCTCAGGATGGGACTACGTCTACGGCTGGGAATGGGAATGAGTCCCTTTTCCTCCTTCATTTTTTCGCGCAACCTTGGAAGCGGCTTTAAAAATTCGCCTGGGGGAAAAAGGCGCAAAAAATTAGTTAATACCGGAAGTCATCGCACTGTTTCGTGCATCCGCCTCAAGTCTGATTCGGGGTCTCCTGCCCTCACTTTTCTGAGATTCTGCGCAGTCGAGTGGAAATTTTATGAAACTGTTGCCTGTCTGTCTGCGGTTTGGCCAACGTTCGAAGGCGCGGGTGGTGGCGCAAGAGTCATAATTTATAATTTATTGGGCCGCGCGTATTTATGTGCGTTTTATGGGTGCTAATTAGCTTGGCCTGAGACCACGATTGCAAGGAGTTGGAATTGGCATATTCGGGTTCTGCGACTGACAGTGAAATACGGGCTATAGAGGGGAGATTGAAGGTATATTTTGCATAGATTGTAAGGAAGTCCTGATGGTCCTGTGTTTTGCCTCTATCTAAAATTAATTTGGTTTTACTGTGTCTTTTTCAAATTAGAGGAATATATTTAAACATTAAAGTTAAACTAATAGTATCGGTAAATTATATACAATTTAAAATATCAAAATAAAAAAGGCTATAAAATTATATTTTGCATTGAGAAATATTATTGAAAATATAGTTTACACAACTAAGTTTGTAAATATAAATAGTAATAGAAACAAATTAAAATTTTAGATATTTAATGGCAAACCTAGAATAATATTTTGTTGGTAATAAATTATAGGTAATGTCATTTAATTTTAAGCTAAGTTATTATTAAAACTTCTGATGTTAGTTTATTAATAATTAAATTTTTAGGGCATTTCAATATCATGAAGTTAGTATTGCTTATTTTTTGAAAAGGTTTTGTCAACATGGTGCCGAAGTGAATTCCCTTCACCAATATCTTGTTCAGCAGACTCGAAAACCTAATTCCAAACGAAAACAGAAAATCAAAGGACCGCCCAATATTCATAAAGTGCCCACTAAGACATCTTGAAATTAATGCGCCGGTCGTAGGAACGGAATTGGAGCAGGAACTGGGGCCAAGCGGAGCGAGGAGCCCTGTTCGCTCGGCACTTTCCAATTTTCATTAAAATAACAGAGCCCTCAATCCTCAATTCTCGGTCCCCAAACCCCGAAACCCGATGGCCAGTATGGCGATTGGATAGCCACCCCCAGAAGAGTACTTTTTTGGGTCGGAGGACGAGGATGCGAATGGGGATGGGGGTCGTCTACGTGATTGCTGGGCGATGGATGTCTGCCCTCGCCACCGCCCCACAGCTGCGATCTCGGGGCCTTCGTTCCATTCGTTAGTTCAACGCACACCCGGGATGATGAAATTAAATTGGGGAAACTTTGCCAGTCGTCGTCTGTCGTTCGCTGGTCCCTCTGCTTTTTCTGCTCCTGCAGATGATGACGATGATGATGATGGCTGCCATCGCCAGAGCAGCCACATCCCGGCTGTGAGTCTGGTGTCCTTCTGTTTTTGGGCTGGTTTAAGTCCTCGTCCTGCTCCGGCTGCCATATTTTATATGTATTCTACACAAACATGCGCATATATTCTGCGTTATTCTGTTCCTGAAACATTTTCACTGCAAACGAAAGCGAATGTAGATTTTTCAACGTTTCCCCCTGGCATGTTTAAAAATTTAAACTTGTCGCCGGGATCCAGGCACAGATTTTTCTTCTTTCCTTTTATTTATTTTTTTTTTTTTGGTTGTTTTAAGCTTTTTACCTGACCTCACTCCTTTGCTCCTCTTGTTGGGAAATTTAATCAGTTGCCAAAGTTTTGCAATTTTAATTAAATTCTCCAAATTGGTTTTGACTGCTCTGCGCTAAAGTTTTTCATTTTCATTGTCGCCCGTTCGTTCGCTCGGTTTTTCTTGCCGCTTTTTATACTCCATACCACCCCGCCCCATTGGCCCTCTGCCATCGGTTCTGGTTTAGAGGTTATCCAAATTGGCAACTTTGTAGGTAGACGAGCAAAGTTTTAATTGTTTAAGAAATGCACCAGAAGTGCACACACAAAGAAATTGAATTGAAATCACTAAGTTGAAATAAATCGAATGTATCTTTTATTTTTACAACAATTGATCTATTTATTGTTGGTCAAAAAATATTATATAAAAATTATTTGGTATTTTAATTTAGCATGGGTTGTATTTTAACAATGTTCGAAAAAGAGTTGTAATAAAAGTTATTCTTTTACATTGTTACATGTTGTCCAAAGATTTCATTACCAAATATGTTAAATAGTTAATTTTAAAAACTTTCTAAATTTATAAAAATATAAAAATATTCAATTTTACTAAAATCTAGTAAAGGTTTTAGCTTATATTGTTTAAAGGTAAGGTCTAACTTTTTATAAAACTCATCCTAAAAGTATGCTTCTCAAAAAGTCCCAGTTCTGGTATTAATTTAGTTTGCCAGTGTATGCCGCCTAGAACTCCGTGGAGTGCAAAGAAATGATATAAAAAAGTTTTTGCTCATTTAATGTCGCCATTTTTGCTGGGTATATAGGGACATAAACTATCGTCGCCTGCAATGGATGGCCCCTCCCCCACTTATCGCCGCCCCTACCCACCATCGCTGATGGAAAACAAAAACAAGAAGAAGCGGCAGTCGAGGCAGAAGATGGGATCCAACACAAAAACGCCATTTAGCGCACAGGAAACAGTTTTAAAAGCGCGACAGGCGACGACGGCGATGGCGACGTCGCGTCGCTGAGGAAAACCCGGGGAAAACCCATGGAAAATAGAGGGTTTCGGTAGAGGGGAGTGGGGAATGCGGGGAGTGGGTCGTTACTGGCCAACGCAATTGCGTTTAATTGCAAACACAAAAAATAAGAAAATATAATGTGAAATAGTAAAGAAATGAGGCAGAGCGTCTGGTGGACAAATTACGAGTGGACCCTCGCACACAGAAATACAAAGTGGGAAACTTATGTATTTGTTGTCCTTGTCTTGGCAAATTACCAAATGGAAGCTACCTCTCCACCAACTGTTTGAGTTTCGGTCGTTGAATGGAAAACCTTTTTCTTCACTCCAGCGCACAAAACAGATCAAAATCGATGCGGATCGTTCCATCTTAATTGCGCAACAACAAATGAACCAACTGAATTAGTGATGGTAGCTGGAAAACGAATTATGCGATATTTTGTTAGCAAAAAGATTCAATACATTATTTTCACTAAAAATATATTAGATATTTCGGCAATATTTTTTAGAAAGCCGATTACATAAGGTTAATTTCCAACTATTATTGTGGAAAAATAATGAATCGATAAGGAAAACTCCCCTCAAACAGGACAATCACGATCCCGATCGCCATTCGAATCACGCATCACTGGCACATCCGATTGGAATATGTTAAATCAATCGCAGCCTGATGGGTTACATACATACGCTCTTCTTATCAACTGTGGTCTATCGGTGGGATGGTTGCCAAGGACAGGGGGTCCTGAAAAGGGGGAGTGGGTCAGCGCAACGGAAGCGCGAAGATTAGTTGATTGCATCAATATGCTAGCCGTCCGATTCGATTCGATTCACCCTCACGTTTCGTAACTCGGCCGTGGGCTTTATCTCATCGTTCATGCGAATCCGAAATTAAATTATCTCCCAAACTGCCAACAGACGTCGAAGTGGAGGACAACCCTTGTTTCAAAAGTCCTTTCGCCCCCGCCACTCGGCAGCTTTTATTCCAATCAGATTGTTTCCGTGGCGGCCCTCTCCTTTTTCGTCCTTTCGTCCTCGTCTATATATCTGTGTCTCTGTGTGTGTGTGTGTGCCTCAAATAGGCTTTTTACTTTGTCGCTGAGCTGAGCCTTGCAGATTGAATTCGAATTAATGCCTTTGACCCGCCCCGCAGCAACCTCATTACCATCACCCCCTCATCAGGAGCGGCAGCAACATCATCATCAGCAGCAGCAGTAGCAGCTACAACATCATCCTCATCCACACGTTTCGATTTGGCCCGGGTCCTCGGCTTTATCCCCATCCATGTGTCTCTCTCCTTGCGGCGCGTGTTCGTACGCCTGATTAACATATGTCAACAGTATTATATAAAGTGGTATTTTGGGCCTCATTTCGGGGGAATTGGAATTGGTACTCGGATTTGGCATTGCGTCTGGGACTCTGATTCAGATTCAGCTTCCGATTCGGTTTCGTATTCGGATTCGGACCAGGGTCTGCTCTCGAAGACGGCACATGTTGCTGCACGAAATTCAATTATGGCAGCATTTGCTTATTTTGGTAAGAAATTAACTTGTAGATTAAAGGAAGGGAAAAGCCCCTGCGAAGGGTGGGCGAAAGAGTTGCTCGCAAATCTGGTGACTTAATGGAATTTTCAATTTAGCCGCGGGCACAGTGGTGACAAGGGAAAACTAGGTTAGGACTTAGGGTTTGTTAGGCAATAATCAAGGGGATAAAGGTCTTGCCATCACGTTTACGGGTAAAAGTGAATATTGCCTTTGAATAATTTTAAGAATACAAATACTAAAATCATATGTTATTTTTCGAGTTAACACAAAAATCATTTTATTTCGCCATAACATTTTCAGCTGCAAAGTAAACCAATACCTTTTGTTTCATTCTGTTAATGCAACACAAACACTTCAATAAATGCGGAAGCAAAAAATAGGTGTGCACGTAAATCCGAAAGTCTCGTATAAATAAAATATGTGCATACAATTGTGGCCTGAAAAGCAGAGAAAAATACAAAATTAAAATAAACAAGCAGCGTGTTTGCTAATCGAAATTAAAGGTAAGCAAATAAATAACCCTTTTCAATATAACTTTTATTCAGATAACACCAAAATCGGTTGAACTTTAACTTGAAACTTTCCCTCCAAAACTTTTATGCAAAAAGATGGAAAAGAGGTATTTATGGAATCGTTCGCCCGCCATATCGATACGTACTCCCTCCTGAATAAAGGAGTGCACTTGAAATCGCTATCATCCTTTGGCCGGCGGTCAACCACCAATAAAGCCGCCCAGTCCCCTCGAAATGCAAATGAACAGCCGCCATCGCCGCCTCGACCTACCCACTCGAATGGGATTCATCACGAAAAAATGAGGGGAGCACCAATAACTGGTCTTTTCCAGCACCAAGAAGTCGGGGTGCCCGCTGCAATAAATCAGGGCTCCAATAATTGAGTGGTGCACAAGGGGTTGTAGAGGGAGGTTGGTCGAGTGGTTGTGGTGGAGTTGGTGGTTCCTCTGGGGGTGGTGCCACTGGAGTGGGGGTGGTGGGGCAGGGGAATCGCGTCTGCCCCGCCGTCTGGTCAGCGTTGCCAGACACTCGACTTGGTTCAATGAGTTAGCCGCTTGTTTCGAGATTTTTCGGCTTTAGCCCGATCCAGCCAGCGGGGCTTTTAATTAGGCTCATAATTTGCGAAATATTTCCACGTGATATTCAAGTGGACTGGCTGGCAAAAGGCTGCCCGACCATGCCTAAATGTGAGTTTAACCATCAATGCACTTGGAAAAATCAGAGGCATACATTTTTCAAATTCGTCTAATTTTGGGATATATAAATTGAGTTTATTTAATTATTGGAATACCAATAAATAGAAGAAGGTCTACAATTTGTAGGAGTTAAAATCCTTATAAACTTTGAAATCTAATTTTTTTGGTTTTTGCAAATTATGACCAACATTTTATAATATAAACTAAAATCTAAATATGTTTATTTTTTAAATTTTAGTTGAGCCTGCAGATTTAAAACTGGTTTATGTTCCAAGTGTGTACAAGACCAGGACAGAATCGTTCACCCACATTTCCCTCGTGGAGAAACAATGATGGGCAATAGAAGCTAGTCCTTATTATGAGTGCTACACCCGTGTGCACTCGAGAACCAGGCAAAGGGTTCATCATCATCAGCATCGCCGCCGACGTCCTTCTCACAACAACGTTGTGGTATTTTCTTCGCCGACGAGTTTTGTCTCAGCTCTAAGGACATGGAGAACCAACCGGGGCAATCGTTCCAGCAATCCTTCAACCAGCCGCACTTGAAATATTTGTGGTTGTTGTTTGATTGAAGCAGCTCAAGCCGTTTGCAACGGAAGTGTGTTTGATTAAACGCAGAAGGACGAATCAGGACAGGGGAGAGACCGCTTGCGAGTGGCTCAGAAATAGAACGGTGGGAACGGGCAAAAACCAGGGGACAGGTTAAAAGGATCCCGAGGACGTCCTCTTGGGGAACAGGTCTTTTAATTGCAGGTAAAATACGCTGAGATACGAGATGAATATTAAGTGCAGAAAAATAAAAAAAACGTCCAAAAGGGGGTAAAGGTTTTATATCAGGTGCAAGGAGTAAAAATTCTGATGTTAATAACCTATATTTTAAGCTGATCAAGGTACATATTATTCGCGATCTATTCTTTATATACAACAAATGGCAAAATATGAAATTCTTGATTGATATTCAAGAAATTTGACTGTTATTTAATATTCCGTACTTAAACTATTTTAGTCACATTAAAACAAATACTCCCATTTTTTTTCGTAAGAAGCAAACGGTCAAAAGTCTTGAAACACATTTTTGTGGAATTTGGTAATTTCACTTAAAAATGCATACCTCCTAGAATTTTCACTTAATTTGCAAATATTTGGCTTTAACTTCTTAACAAGAAAAGGCCCCTTAGATCTGAAAGCATAAAGTAATTTATACATTTTTATTTTTTTTAATTATATATATTTTTTAATTTTCCCGGGTTGACAATTGCGGCCTGATCACAACGAGCAATAGTCTTTCAGAAAGGTGCATCTATTGCCTTTTAAATAGTGTTAGTTGCAAATTTGTCAAATGGTTTTTGAGATCTGTTAGGTTTTATAAAAGAAGTGCCGAAAACCTGAAGTTTTGCTAGTATCTTTAGAACGGTTCTTTGGAACTTAAAAATTTGTTCAGCGTAATTAGCGACTTAAAACTAAACAAAAAAAATTGGTCTCTGCAATTATTTCGAAAAAAAATTTAAAGTGGTAAACTAGTGTAATCATAGTCAGACAACCATTTATAAAATGCATCCCAATGTCTATCATGCAACTTTGATTCTTCACTGTCATTAGTTTCTGCCCTTGGGATTTCTTCCGAGACCTTCATAACATTGTCTGTTTTTTCTTCAACGCGTTTCTCAATATTGGCCAACTTTTCAAAAAGATCCTCATATTTGGAAGATAGTTCTGCAAGCAGAACTCCGAACTCGTCCTCCAATTTTTGTTTAACTTTCTCGAGCTGTTCATTCAAATTTGTTGTCTCTACCGGACGTCCCACTTTTTCATTCATAGAGTCAATTAAGTAGAAATTTGGCTCGAGTTCGATTTTTTTTAAAGTTTCTTCACTTTGATGAGCGCCCATCTCAGTTTCCAGGCGGGTCACGCGTTCTTCCAGAGAGTCCAACTTATGTGCGATGTTGTTTTCTTCGGATATGTCCTGTCAGGGATATTCGTTGGATTAGGATGCTTACAAGATGTCTAAGATTAAACTTACCAGTCCTCTTGCAAAGACATTGTTCCAGGTCATTCCCAACAATATGAGTACTATAAGGTAATGCATTTTGTCAAAATCCTAACTGTCACACAACACTTGAGAATGTAGACTGCGAGACTATTCCAGTATCAGCGTCTTTTATAAGCTGGCTGTCGCTAATAAACAAGAAAATTCCGGGGTTTTTTTTCTGTCAGAGCTCAGAGATAATTCTGTTTTTCGTAAACTCATAAAATTTCTTTCTAAAAAAAAATAAAGATCAATAAAGATTTTTATAGATTCGTAGAAAATTCTGATGATTTGTTTTTATGAGTATGGGACTTATTCTTATCAGCTAATATATTATAACAAACGCACTTTACTTTTATTTCCGACCTCTGCACTGTGGAATAACATGTCTGAATCATCAAAATGCACAGTAAGATGCCGGAGGAACAATCTGCATGCTTAATAAAAAATAATTAAATGAAATACTTATGAACCGTGTTAAGGATAAAATTCTAGTTGTTTTAAGTTTTTCTTTGCAATATCTACAGTATTTAAATGGGTTAAGTATATATGGCTGGTCCCCCCGTTAATCGTCCACCTTAACCGCCGTTAATAAGAGCAATAATGGCGGCCCTTAATGGAATATCGATTTGTTGTTAACAGCTGGCTGGGGGCAACCTCATCGGATTCTTTCACCTTTCGGTCAGCCTCATCGCGACCAGAATGCCATCCTTTTCGCAGTCCTGCCGTCTCTGTCCCACATGGAGCGGTGTGTGTGCTGATGCCACATTGTTGCCACTTAATCCGTTTATCTAACTTCGTACACCGTTGGACTTGATACCCGAAAAACTAGCTGAGCGTGGTCCAAAATCCCAGCCCGAGCTGCATCTTTTTCTCCTGTTGCTCAGGGCAGGAGTAAAATGGAAATGGAAACGGGCGGGTGGGATTCTCTTGAAAATTTCAAGTCCATTCGACCGTATAGCGAAGCTCCCACACCGCCGTTTCAGTCCGACTTAGTCGGGAGCCACTGTTCGGAGTCGACATCCATTAGCAATCGCAGTCATACAGACTTCCGCATCATACTTTCGACTTCCGCATATTTTATGTTCCACTCTCTGGCACTCTCCACACAAAATGGCGGACTCGGATTCAGATTCATGTTGGCCATGCGCGCGCCTCGACCTTCCGACTCCAACTCGGCTTTGGGCCAAAAGTTTGCCCGTCGCCTGGGAGTTTCAGGGCTCTCGAATCCATGCGATCCGATGCGAATCGCTTTGTTGCAAGTACTTTTGGGGACCGGGTGGCCTGGCCTTCGCCATCGCCAACAGCCACTTGCAACATTTCTGCGGAGTTTTGATTGCTTTTATTGGGGAGTTTCACTTTTTGTGCCGATTTAGAGGGCGAGTGAAACAAAAAGTTGACGACAAACAATGCAAAAGCAATAAATATTGATATCGTAGAGCATTTATCGGCGCAAATAAAATCAGACTTGACCTTTTTATATCCAAACACCTATATACATAGTAAAACTTTTAGAGCTTTAATTATTCTAATTTAAGGATTATATACATAAGTCATCCAATCCATTCTATTAGAATTCTCAATAACTTTATTTCCCTACATTCTAAGCCTAAACACAACAAAATAAATTGTATAAATACAACTTATAAAATGAATTTAATTAGAAGCTTCCCATTTCTTTCCTTAATTTCCAATGATAAATTCCCATTTTTATTTTCACTCCTCCTAAAAAAAGGTCAAGTTTAAACGACAAATTTGTTTGCAAAGAACCCAAAACCGGGAGAACAAATAAACAAACAAACCGAATGCGGCAACCGAATTTTAGCCGGTAAGAAATCAGCGACAAAATATGACAAATTCGGGCCCGTGAACAAACAGGAAACTCAGAGCCAAGAGCAGTGGAACAAAATGCTCCTTGAGAGGCTGATTCCACCTCCCGCCCCGGAAACTTCCTGTTTCTGTGTGTGCTCAAATGCAAATCCTCGGCAAACCTGTAAAACTTTTTTAAAGTTATGTACCGCTGTCGTGTACCACCCTCAACTTTTGCTACCTTGGCTGCCATAAATCACGGGGCTTCACCACCCCGGAGACCCCAAAACCCGAGTTTTGTAGGCTGGTGTGCTGCGTATTCACTGATTCTTTTCGCTTTGTTTTGTTGAGGACAGCGTTTCCTGAATTTACCTTCGCTCTTACTTCTGTCCCTCTCTCGCACTGTCTTTGTATCTGTCTATCTATACTTAGAAAAATTAGGTTAAAAAAAAATAAGTTTATACTTAAAAAAAAATAATAAAATAGTTTACCAAGAAATATATAAAAATGTGTTTATAGCCCTAAAAATATTCACTGAATTGAAATATTCATGAAATATTAAGTTTGTTTCCCTTACACATCAAACGATCTATTTAAGAAACCAATTTTTAAGTACAAAGGTTATTTATTAAACATAAATTTGTTAAAATAGAAGGGTTTTTTTAAATACCTCTAAAAAATTGTGAATTTTAGTTAACCTTGCTTTCTGAAATGAATTTTCTAATTTCCAGTTTAGAAGAGGTATAAATATGTTTTCTTCTTTAAGAGAAATTTCTTTCTTAGCCGACTTATTTTTGAGTGTGTATCACGGACTCTCGCACTCCTTGGCCTTTTCTCCTTCAGTGTTTGTTTCGAGAAGCGTCGCAAAAACATAAATCCGAACGCCAAGACAAATTTTGCAGATCCGCCGTTGGTTCCCGTTCCCATTCCTGTTCCCCCTCCCGTTTTCAACCAAGGGGGGATAAACTTTTGCTCCAAGTTTCTCTCTATGCTCACCGTGATTTATGCCTGGCACGCCATTGGACTAGGGGTGTCCTGGGCGAAAAGTTTTTTGGGCTGCGCGAAAAATTATTTGCCCCGGCAAAGTAGTCCTCCCTTCTCATCCGCCATCGCCTTTAATGCCACCCGTTGTTCTAAGCCATTTGCGTGGATTGCCTGCAATTTGCTGCCCAGATTTCCCAAGATGTTCCCATTTGGGTGGGTGGGGTTGTTGGGCGCATCTTCCCCGGTCGTGTGTCTGTTTCAAAATTATGTTTGTGCAAAAGATTTGCCGGAGTCGTGTGCCCGTGTGAGTGAGCGACCATGTAAGACGGGCTCTCATCTTTTTGGGACCCAGAGACCCCAGCCGGAAGAGCTTTCTTGGCTCTCGAGATTTTATATGTCCGCCGTTGTCTGGTCCCGCTGTGCGGACTACGAAAATTGCGTTTAAATTAATTGCAAATGGCGCATGATTAAGGGGAAGTAATAAATGGCTAATTGTTCATGATTTAATGATTTCGGTCTTGCAGTTTACTTCATCTTCCACAGCTAATCGAGGTCTTTGTGGGGGAGTCTTATTTATGGGGAGGAAACTGGGGGAAGGATACAACAAAGCCCTAATGACTGTTAATCCAAATACTGTAGTTTTATTTAGTTTAATATTGTTTAAGAAAAAGTTTATAAATATTTATATAGCTTTAATAGTTTTCTGCATGTTTTTATTTGTTCGCATTTTATATAAAAGATGATTCTTACCAATTTTAATTTATTAAAGATATACGATTCCCTAAAACATAGCTTTAATATAATTATTTAAAAAGCCCAAAGGAGTAGCATAAGCTTAAAAATTGTCCTGCCTTTCGAGGGCATAATATCGGCAGGGGTTCCTTACTCTTGAGAACCTCTCATCGGTCCCCTTCAATCTCGACCCAACTTCACAATTTATGCTGTAATGACAAATGTAACCCTACTTAAAATAATTACTTCGCCTTAATTGCGCTGTCAGTTGGTGTCTACTTAGGGAAATATTATCCCGCATCGCGCACAGACATATAAATATTGTGTGCTCCCGGTGAAAGGGTGTGAACGGAGTTGGGCAGCCGAAGCTATATGGCCATATAGCATAGATCTACCCCGACTGGGAATCTCAGATGAGTGTGCTCAGCATACATATGTCAATTAAGTTATAATTCCGTTCGGCATGCTGAGCCTCAACGAGTTGCTGACTGACTGTCAATCAAGCTATTTCGCCTCCGTTGCCTTACTGACTTCCTTAAAGTCCCAGGGAACTGGCTTTAAGACGGAACAACCACATCGAGTTGTCAACAAACAACCCCCGGAACCCGACCAACTGGCTATTGGAAGGGGGAGAGCCTTGCCTCGCAATTATCAGCGATAATTATGCCATATTTTTATCTGAACGGATCCGTTGATGCTGGGAACGAGCGCAGCTCAGTCGGGGAAATTCATTCCCCAAACCCGATTCATAGCACTCATTTCCCAATTGCCTAATTTTCCCAGGCAGCATGCATGATGTGTGATTGATTGGAAAGCAGACTTCGGAACGCAGTAACAGGGTTCTAGGGTATGCAAAGTATATCAGGTGTTGAATTTCCTGTTAATATACCTACTTATATATTCCATTTTAATTGTCGAAGAACTCTATCGGTGGATTGTATTTATAGAAAAATGTACTATATAGGAAATATATAATTAAAAAGTATACATAAAATATATTTTTAACATTAATTTTAAAATAGAAACCTTACTGATTTATGCTTTAAGTTTCTTCCTTCAATTTCTGTCCCAAAATTCTTTTTTTTTTATTATTGTTGGTGCTTTTTCTTTGCATACCAAATCAAAAATAAATAATATTTAAAATTATTGTGGTAAAAACAGTTAATATTCGAACCCCAGCAGCATTTGCATAGCATTCTTGTTTTAATTAGACTCAAATCGAAGCATGCCTGTTAATTGGCCTGAATACCCGACGCGGCTTTAATTCCCCGTTAGTTTCCAATGCCTTCCACCGGCTCCTTTTAATGCTCCATTCGCTTGGTCCTTGATGCTGGCGCGCCAATTTGCGTCCTGGGTCTCAGCCAACTCAATGGCGTGTTAAGTCAGTCAATAGGCGCCCCCGCCAATCAGTGCTTCAGCTACCAAGGAGCCATGATGGTTCCTATACTGAGAGAAAAAATGTATCAACAGCTAAAAGGGATATTATTTTTGATCCCGAATTGGATGAACCAAACCAATTTCATTTATTTCAAGGGATTACCTATATATTTTCTGTGTTATTAGTTTTTACCATTGGTAATAAGTTTTAATTAAATTTCTTTGTACAAATATTAAAAACCATTTTAGAATCAGAAATAAATGAAATTTTCAATTTTGAAAGAAGTATTTTAATTTTTAAAAGAAGAATTCTTTTAATTTACATTTTCATAAACAAGTGTATACCAAATTGTTTAGAGTGTAACCTCCGCACGCACACAGACTGGCAGACAGAGAATCGCTGGCATATACACAGCAACTGGGAGATGGCAACCCTGGCGCGCGTTCTTAATAGAAAAGCGCTTTTCAATTATGTTAGCCAACTCCTTTTTGCCAAGAGTTTCTGGCTGCTTTTGCCGACAGTCCTTCGCCCACCCGCCCCCTGAATCCTCGTTCCTCCTGCCGGTCGGGCATGTTGTGTACCTTTTAATTTACTATTTTTGCTCCTTCCTTGGCCAGGTGCAGAGGTCCAGAGGACCAGCGGGTCCATAGTTATACTCGGGCAGCATCCTGCTGTTAGTATCCAATTAAAATCGAAAATTAAATGTCAGAAAAGCAGTCCAGCTCCTGTGAGATGGGCCTGACCTGGCCTGTGTTCCTGTGGCCTGTCTTCTTCTTTCGCCTTTCGAGGGGAGAGGACGACTGGGGCCAAAAATGTGGGGCTTAGGCGCTTACTTATTGAATATTTGCTGCACTTTTCGGCCCGAGGCCAGGAAAACCTAATTGCCTTGACCGTAAGTAAACAGGCTGGCCCTCAGCGGGCCAACTCAAAAATGCATGAAGCCGCACAACAAATAGACAAACATAATCAAAAGTACGAGAACGAGAGGCCGGAGTACCAGCCAGCCAGCCACTTGAAAATCACGCCCAATTTGACATGCGCCTAGAGTAAACAAACCCCGGCTCGGGAAAAATCCGTGTATAAATTCCGTGAATAATTGATGCCAGCCAGAGTGTGTGCTCGGACGCAATGTAAACTTAGTCATTAATGGCCCCGGGGCCCTTAATATATGTATTACTCGCCCACTCGAATGTGTACATTGTATACTTTGCCCAGCCTCAACCTTATCCTTATCCATATCCGTGCCCACCCCACGGCGAATACTTATCGCTTTCCCCATCCTTATCCTTGACGTGTGTCGCAATATTTTCTTTGTGCATTTTAAATGCTTTGTTTGCTTTGGTTTATTGGACGGATCCGTCAAGTGGCGGAAGAAAAGCCTTTTTTGGGGGGAAAGGGTTGAACTAACATTTTATTATACCCGTTACTCGTAGAGTAAAAGGGTATATTGTATTCGTGCAAAAGTATGTAACAGGTAGAAGGAAGCGTTTCCGACCCCATAAAGTATATATATTCTTGATCAGGATCACTAGCCGAGTCGATCTAGCCATGTCCGTCTGTCCGTCTGTCCGTCTGTCTGTCTGTCTGTCTGTCTGTCCGTCTGTCCGTATGAACGCTGAGATCTCGGAAACTATAGAAGCTAGAAGATTGGCATTTTGCATGCAGATTCTAGGAATTCCTACGCAGCGCAAGTTTGTTTCAAAATGGTGCCACGCCCCCTCTAACGCCCACCATCGCTTATATACGATTTTAAAAATTTTAATATTTTGGAAAAGTAAAAATGCAGTTTTATTGTGTTTATCAATACCTATCGAAATGTAGAAGAAATTTTTCAAATCGGACCATTCGTTAAAAAGTTATGCGTGATCAACGTTTTCTATCTCTATCTCCATCTCCCTCGCACTCCCTTTACCTGAGTAACGGGTATCTGATAGTCGGGGCATCCGACTATAACGTTCCCTCTTGTTAATGCTCGAAAGTCTGAGCAGGTAAATTCGGCGGAGGGGCTAATGATACCTACTCTACGACTCAGGTTTATTGGAGAAGAGCTTTATTGTTAATTTATATGTCAAAAACTCGGCTTTGTATATTGCTTTTATCTATTTTCTTTACTAATTCTATAGGGGTTATACAATTCCTGCTAATTTAATTTTTACAAAGCTTAAAACTTACCTACACACAAAAAAAGCACGTCGCCGTAAAATCGATAAGTCCAGGTAATTTTCTGGTTATTCCTACTCATATCGTTTTTACCTGAAATATTCATAAAATTTACATTAAATAATATCATTTTGCCTAATTCTCTCTCTCGGAGATTCTCTAACTTCGAAAAAGAGCGCAAGAATCAATATGGCGAATAAAATGACATGAGTGGAAGCGAGAAAGACTGATTCGAAATTCGAACTGACGTACTTCAAGCATGTTTTCTCGCTCGCACTAGTGTACGTTTTGGTCAGAAATAAGATTTCTTACATTTCGAACATATCACATTTACCTGGCCCCATATCAAGTTAAAAATGATCTTAAAAAAGGTCAAATTGACCTACGATTCATATCGAGTTTTTTTTGGGTGTATCTCAAATTCTTCTGGAACTTTTTATGCTGCTACCAGAAACATAAATCTATAAAATTCGGATGGTAAATATTTTATATTAAAAAAATAATTTTAAATGAAAAATTACATTTTGCAAGAAATTTGTTTTTATAAAATTTGGTATAAAAAAATAATAACAATTGTTTTGAATTTTTTGCTCTTGGCTATAAAATTGTAAGTTTGCTTTTATAACATCCCTCCCGCCCTCTTCTTAAGCGGAAATATGAAATGTTCCGCTCATTATGCAATGGGGAGGCTGTTGGCACTGCAGCCCATAAACTAATGTAACTAATGCGAACGATGATCAACAAATTATACAGGGGAATTATTCAAGCATTAATGCGAAAGCTGCCAAAGCCGAGATGGATGACTTGGACGGACAGAAGGACGGCTCGGCTGGATGGATGGGTGAATATTTCGCTCTGGGCGGATGGGTTGTCAGTTGGCGGGCCAGCTCATATGAAATTTTAATGCCTGGGAATACTTTAATATGACGCTAAGGCCTCCATCCACCCACCAGGTTTTTTTATCCGAATACTTTTAATAACACAGTGGCACGCAGATGGGTAACAGACAGAATCGCATGACATAAAATGATAAACAAGAAATGTAAAAAAGGAGATTTATTACGCAGGCGGTTGCGACGTTCGTGAGATGCTGATGATGGACCATAAACAAAAAATGCAAAGCAAAACACGAAAAAGTATATAAATAAGTATATGTATACTTGTATATTATGTGCACCCGGACAACCCGAGGAACTAAGTACTGCGTGCCACAAAAGCCATCAATCATTTTGAGCGAAAGGGGCGAGCGGCGGACTTGGGAGTGGGTTTCAGAGCCCAGGATCCCCGGAACACTGTATCCAGGGGGCCAAACAGAGAAGGAATCAGGGGTTTTGGGGAATTAGAATAATCAGCCAACGTCATCGGCATGGAAGCCCTGCCCTGCGGCCCATGATTATTAAATATGGCAACTCCCGGGTTCCAGAGCCACCGACGTCGTCGAGCTAATCGATTTATTATGCTAACCAGGCGATGCAGCAAAGTGTGGAAAATCTGGGGTCGGAGTGGAAAACCCAGGAAGAGGCTCTAAATGTGTGTCTTGGTTGGCTGGCCATCAAGCAAATGGAGCGTGCGTCTCTCGTGGATAGAGCGTTTCAATTGAGTTTTAATTCGAAAATTAGCTTATTGAAAAAAAGCCTCTATTAATGGAAAACAATTTAAAAAAATTTCAGGTTTTATTTTCAGTAACCTTGAAAATTTTAATAGAATTGAAATAATAAACACATAATAAAAAAATTGGACTTTAAAGCTTCCTTTAAATTAAACAGGCAATCGACAAAACGGCCCTCAGTGCTCTATATCCTAAAAACATTTTATATTACACTATTAAATCATAACGTAAATGCTAGGACTTTCAAAACATTGCAAAAACCCAGTAAATATTAAATAAATATATTTTTATACCCTTGCAGAGGGTATTATGATTTCAGTCAGAAGTTTGCAACGCAGTGAAGGAGACGTTTCCGACCCCATAAAGAATATATATTCTTGATCAGCATCACAAGACGAGTCGATCTAGCCATGTCCGTCTGTCCGTCTGTCCGTCTGTCCGTCCGTCTGTCCGTCCGTTTCTACGCAAACTAGTCTCTCAGTTTTTGAGCTATCGGGACGAAACTTTCGCAAAAGTCTTCTTTCTATTGCAGGTAGTATATATGTCGGAGCCGACCGGATCGGACAACTATATCTTATAGCTCCTATAGGAAGGATCGGGAAAAAAAAACTTTAAAAAATTCTAGCTTCGGTGTTATTTGAAATATTACCTTCTACTTTTGGGGATGTTATTTTTTAAATATTTCTGAATTTCGAATTAATTATTTAAAAAATCGGACTACTATATCATATAGCTGCCATAGGAACGATCGGAAAATTAATGGAACAGTAATAGGAAATAAATTCAAGTTTCTTTGATTATACCCGTTACTCGTAGAGTAAAAGGGTATACTAGATTCGTGCAAAAGTATGTAACATCTAGAAGGAAGCGTTTCCGACCCCATAAAGTATATATATTCTTGATCAGGGTCACTAGCCGAGTCGATCTAGCCATGTCCGTCTGTCCGTCTGTCCGTCTGTCCGTCTGTATGAACGCTGAGATCTCAGAAACTACAAAAGCTAGAAGATTGAGATTTCCCACACATATTCTTTGGCTTCCTACGCAGCGCAAGTTTATTTTAGCCGAGCGCCACGCCCCCTCTAACGCCCACAATCGCCCACTAACGATTTTAAAATGCGTCCTGCGCCCACATCTTTAAAGATTTCCGAGAAGTATAAATGAAATTTTGTTGTGTATATTTATACCTATCGAAATGTAGAAGACATTTTTCAAATCGGACCATTCATTAAAAAGTTATACGCTTTATAAATTGTCAACATATATCTATCTCCCTCGCACTCCCTTTAGCTGAGTTACGATTATTAGTCGGGACACCAACCCGACACAGCGTTCGCACTCCCTTTAGCGGAGTGACGGGTATTAGATAGTCGGGACACCAACCCGACTATAGCGTTCTCTCTTGTTTTTATTGTATTATCTTCTACTCTAGGATATGACTCTTTTTAAATATTTCCGAATTTCAATTTTAATTTGTTCAAAATCGGACGACTATTTCATATAGCTGCCATAGGAACGATCGGAAAATTAGAAAATTGAACATTTTTGCGATTTGTTAATGAATAGGAATGATCTGCAAGGGTATATAAGCTTCGGCTGGCCGAAGCTAGCTTCCTTTCTTGTTTATTTAAACATATATCAGGGTTTTATTGCTGGTTACATTTTTCCTTTTTTAAGGTTTTAAGCATCTAGTTCATTTAAATTCAAAACGAATCCAGAATCGTATTCACGAAAATTCGCATCTAATGAGGCGATTACAAGGGCATTTCTGTTTATTTTCCTTGCGGACAACATGGCACATGATTTATGGAATAAAATGCACATATATATTGGGCTAATTAAAAGCACGCAGAAGTGAAAAATCCCACCACTTTAAATTCAACTCATTTGGCGGGGGCAACACCATTAAGCGACAGTCGACGGCCGACAGCCGACACCCGGAACCATCCGCAGACAACTGTGATGGCTCCGGGCGATGATTTCGGATGGTGATGGAGGATTGTGGTCGAGGATTGAATTGTGGCCGTGGAGGACTCGCAGCATGGGGCAGCGTGGCAGGACACGTGCCGCTAACTTGGCCAAGCGTGTGCAGCATCTGAAACTCGGAGACGACGTTGGATGGATGGATGGATACCGCCCAAGGCGGTGTGTGTGTGGTCTTGTGGTCAGCCAATCGACCGCCCCGCCCACTCCGGCCACGCCCCCATGCCCAAGGTCCCCAGGACATTATCGGCCAACAGGGCCGCCTGCGCAATAACTTTTGACATTAATGACCAAGGCGAGGCATCGCCATCAACATCAACATCGGCATCTGGCATCCTTATAAATTGCCATTTGTATCTTTCACTCTGCATTCGGTTTGACAAGCTACAAATTCGTATCTCTGCTGTCCTTGGGTGATGTGTTTATCTAAACTTCGCGCTAGAATGCTCGTCAAAATCGTTCTCGCTCGGCGGCATTTCTACATCATCTGCTCCATCGCTTCATCTTCATCAGAATCATCAGACTTTGGCACCACTTGCTCAACTTGTACTTCCCCCAAGTCCCAAATACTGTCTGCTATTAATAACGACATTTCTCTGGGGCCTCTTTCGCTTCACTGGGCTTTAGTTCCGGTTTAATGTTAATGCAAATTTCAAACTTCTGCTTGTCAACGATTAAATGATTAGAAATTGGGGAAGTTGTGTGCAGAGTTTCTATGGGTCACTCAATCTTGTTTATTCTAATAGATATACCTATGTAATTGAACTAAGAAATGGGAATAAATAATAGTTAAAATAAATAACAGGAAAATTAGTCGAATTTAAATTAATTCCTAATTTTCTAACTTTATGTTATATTGTTTTTTTGTTAAGAAATTTAATACTTATAACTATTATATCCCCACACTCCCATCATCACTCTAGGCATCTTTCACTTTTACAAGCGGGGGAAAAAACTTGAAACTAAATTTGCTGCTGACACCAATTTTCAGAAACAGCTTTTCCGCAACTTGACATGTTCCTAATTGATTTTTTTTGGCAATTTAATTTGGCAAAGCAAGCTTCACCTGGACGAGGGCGTGTGGGCGTGGCCGCTGAGGGCAGCGGAAGATGCAAGGGGCAGCAAAATCCTTTCATCACATGTTCCTTGGTTGGCCACTGCCGAAAAGGAAAACCCCCGAAAATGGTGAGGGAACGGAACTGGTCCGCTTTCAACCTTTTCATCACCATTTTCGTCTCGTTTTTTATGCGCCACATGTGCCAAAAGCATTCATAAAGCAAACACACACTCCCAGCCACGTATATATATATTATATATGAACATCCCTGCAAACCACTCGACCATTGGGAGCTGCATTGGTTATGGGAATTTTTGATTGACATCGGGTTCCAGCCCAGCATAAAAGTAAGCTCGACGCGTTAACTACACGAGCTCAATCTGGAGCTGAACCTGAAGCCGGAGCTGGAACACAAGCCCGATCCGGAGCAGGAGCCTCGGTCGGGTACTCGCCCCCTGTTCCTTATACCACCTGGGGCGGCTCTGATGCAATATTGACAGGTTAGCACACACACGCCCATCCTGGTGGAGGACTCGGGAATGAGAACTTTCATACAGCCGTTCTGCTTGCTGCCGTAGGAGCCTTTCACGTGCGCACAGTGGGTTGCCTATGTATGTTTAGAGATCACTTACTTAAATACTTGAAAATAGATCTTAATAACATGGGAACTAAGTTTTCATATATATTTTTTAAATAAAAATAAACTACTAAGTGAAGTAACAAAAAGTTTATTGGAGAGCTATAGCAGCATAGGGCCTTAAAATCACTTAAGATAGTTAAGTTGGTGATTATTATTATTTGTACTATGGTTTTAGATAATTAATTTGAAATAATACAAAACTTGTATACTTCTTTTCAAGATCCAACTTCAGGTGATAAGGCCAATAGTTAAATGTATTAGCTTCTCAATTTTAAAGATGTCTCTACAACTTAAGGTCACAAATAAAGAAATTTAATAAACAAATTAAATAAGAAAATAAATAATTAAATTAATAAGCACAATTATATTTTTGGGGGATGAAAACTATTTTTTAGACTTTTGCAAAATATTTCAAAGTTTCCCCCGACTTTTGTGACACGGTAGCTGGTTGCTTCTTCTGCTCCGACATTTTGTGAAGCATAAATGAAAAAGTTTTTCGGTTAGCACTCAGCGCGTACCCAATTTTCTTTTTGCCTGGCCGAAAATACGTGTATGTTTTTCCTTAGCCGGAGCAGCTACCTTTCCACCTCCAGCACTGGATCCTTAACCCTCAAGGCCCCCTGTCCCCTGACCGCCATTATACCCCCCAACCCCCCGAATATATATGTACATGCACACATCTCTGGTGCCTGTGTTTGCTTTTGAAGCAGCGCAAATTAGTTTTTTCACTTTGGTCGCGCTCGTTCGCGTTCTTCCCTCTTTCCCAGTCTATTTTTTCCTTTTGGTTGTTTGTCGTTGTTGGCCTTTGTATGGCCCGTTGCCTTGCTTTTAACGTTAAATGACGAAATAGCTTTACGGTTCATTGATGCACGTAGCATGTCCCCGTCCCCATCCCCTTTCCCTCTCCCCCTTTTCGGGGAACACCCTCCATTTGGGCCAGCAAGTCACACGCCCAATTAGTAGACCAAGTTTTAGTCTGTAGCGCTAAGCTTCATTGAATTACCACTTTGTATTTGCATTGGCCATTTGTTTGGACCCCCGCCTCCTCGCAGCCCCGCCCACATTATCCCTTCTAGATGTCAGTATTCAGTTTTTTTCTCTACAAAAAACGTGCACTTTTTGGCTACAGTTTTTCCCTCCTTTTTTGCAGCGTGTGTGCGGGTCTTTGTATAATAGCCAAAGCTATTTGCTGAGGCCAATGAAAGCCGTTA
This sequence comes from Drosophila takahashii, assembly GCF_030179915.1. Classification (NCBI taxonomy): domain Eukaryota; kingdom Metazoa; phylum Arthropoda; class Insecta; order Diptera; family Drosophilidae; genus Drosophila; species Drosophila takahashii. The sequence goes on from NC_091678.1 coordinate 16,350,724, forward strand.
AGTTTAGTTGGAATTTTTGAAGCGTTGATTTATTCAATAAACACGAGTGCCAGAAGCGCGAGAAGTGGCAGAAGAAGCCTTTTGATGCAGTTCATTTTGTTTGGCCAGTTTGAGCACTGAGCATCCTGCACGTGAAGTGTTGTCAGCGGAGATTGGCTGGAGAAGGGGAAAGCTGAATGGAAACCACTTCAAGTTGAATCGCTTTTTAAGGTAGGGACTCGTGAGTATAAATATTTAAATTCAAGTTGAGGAAATGTGAAGATTTATGGGACCAAAGTGTATTTAATGCGATTTAATGACACTTTTGACGATCAAAGTTGAACAATATACTCGTGTAGAGGCAGTTAAATAATATCTATGATTTTTAAGAATTTTAAGTAATATTTTGTTTTCAAGATTACTAAACTATTCTTTGAAAAATTCTATAAAACACTGTAAGCAGGGACCGTAAATAATGATTATTGACCTATTTTTTGAACCAAAAAATCAGGCACTTAGGATCGACATACGCAAAAAAGGAAAACACCATAGTGATCCTCATTGCTTAATCTATTCATTATCGCCATGATTTTTATTTTTGGGATTTTTATAATATTCTTCAAAAATAATCATTATTTTTGAGTTTTAAAATAAAAATCAAAAATAATCATTATTTCTGATCAGAAAAAATAAAACTCAAAAATAATGATTATTGTTGATTTTTATTTTTTTCGCTCAGAAATAAAACTCACTTGGACGCCACGGCTTTTCTGTGCCGATTTTCGGCGTTTTTTTTTTGCATAGTCCTATGTAGCGAATGCAGACGTACCACCTCTGAAAAAAAAAAATTGAACTTGGCTTCTGCATCCCGTTAAATGGTATCATTCTTATAGTCAGTAAAGGAGATACTTCTAGCCTTTGTTTATGTTTATGTATTTAAACAAACATTATGTTTATGTATTTAACCATGGATTGCAGTCGAAATGCACTTCTCTTTCTCTCTTACTCTACACGAAATAATTAACCAATGAAGGCCGCCAGCTCGACAATACATACTGGAGCAACATTTAACAAAGTGCCACCGCTGTTTAAAATCTCTAAAATCTAAAGAAGCATTGTCCCTTATTCTTAAGAATGCAAAAAAAACGCCGAAAATCGGCACAGCAAAGCCGTGGCGTCCAAGTGAGTTTTATTTCTGAGCGAAAAAAATAAAAATCAACAATAATCATTATTTTTGAGTTTTATTTTTTCCGATCAGAAATAATGATTATTTTTGATTTTTATTTTAAAACTCAAAAGTAATGATTATTTTTGAGTTTTATTTGTTTTGCTCAAAAATAATGATTATTGAGTGAGTTTTAAAATAAAACTCATAATGATTACGGTCCCTGACTGTAAGTCATAAGAACTTTACTTCATACCGATCCTCCCCTAAGAGATCCCATACCAGGGCAAGCCCTTCTTCCATTCCCACTATCTTGAGGTCCATTTGTTAATCACCCCACTGGCCATAAAGCAAACACGATTTATGATCAGAACATGAAACTACTTAGGAATCCATTACCAGTGACTGACCGCATGAAATGCGTGAAGTGTGGCTAAATGCGCGTATATACGAAAACATAATTGAACACTTGCACGCCATTCCATATTTTACGATTCGAAGACACTCTCCCCTGGCAGAAGGCTAATGCTGCTTAGCCAACAATTTATGGTTGATTAAAACCAACGGATGGCACGCAAAGCTTCACCTCGAATCGACCCAGAAAGGTATGCAATGCTTTGAGCGAAGGTCCCTAAAACAACTAAAGCAAATCGGGAAAGTCATAGGGAGCTGGAAACTTTTGCCTGCGCAACATTCGGGGTCGGACCCTAGTCATTGATTTTAATGCCAGTTTGTCTGCAGCTCCTGTTTGTATATGCTTTCTACTTCCTGTTTGCCATGCAAAAGTAAAGTAAATTGCTCTGGACATGCCAGCTTCCTGCAGAAATCATTTTCAGATTGCACAGCGCACAAAAAGAAAACCCAAATCCGAAATGGGAAGCTGTAGCTGTAGCTGCACATATCTGAGTCGGGAATCTGGACGGTGGAAGGCGGACTGTGGACTTCGGAGCTCTCTGTCTGCATAGCAATGTGACATTTGCATGCGCCCCAGAGTATGCAATGCCATAGCCAACTGGATATACTTAAAGTGGCTTGCTGGACCCAAAACAGGACAGGATGTACAGGAGTACTAAGTCCTGAGTGCGAGTGCCGACCCACTCGGCCATCGTTGGTTGTTTTTCGGTTACGCTTCGCTTTTAATTTCCACCTGGGAGTTAACTAAACATGTGAGTTTATTTGATGTGCTCCGGCCCTTTCAACCCGGTCAGAGGAAGAGGATGTCATGTGCCAGAGTGCAAACAAAGTACAATTTCTTCCTCATAGCCCACAAAAAAAAACTGCAAATTTGCAAAGCCCGAAAAATATTTGAAGCTTGTTTGATGTGACTCAGCTACTGATGTGAGTTTTTAAAGTCAGTGAACGGAACAAGTTTGAGAACAATGGTCATCTTTAAAAGAGCTCTGAACAATATAAAACATTTTTGAAAGGTTCTAAACACTTTTAAACTGTTTTATAAATATAGTTAAACGTTAGCCACTATAAGCTTTGATACAATATAAGTCTAATTCAAAAGGGCCAACATCTATTGTTGGAGATAATGCTATATAAATTAAATTTTAAATGAATTATTATGTACGAAAATTAAAAATAAACTTACTTTTTTATATACCATGAAAATACAAAAGAAGCTAAAGATCCTTTAAACCATTTTAAAGACTATTCATGACCTACGACCCCGGCCTTGTAAAAGTTCACAAGATCTTTCGTGATGATCGTACAAACCCATTTTCGAAATGCTCGAGCTCATTGAACACTCTTCGGTTCCATTGGCAATCCTCGACAGCTGTAGCCCCTGTTCTCCTTGACCCAATCTCCTCCAAAATACAAAAAATAAGAAAACAACAATATGAAATGACTATAAATCAGCGCCAAGACGCTGGCATCTTTCCATAAATAATATTGATAACATAAAACCGAATCGAAACTTGAATGAATTGCAACACGTGTTGATGTTTATGTTCTACTTCACCCCGTCCCCGGTTCATTGAGCAAACCCAACTCACGGCCAAGACAAAAGACTCTATGATCGCGAAAGACGTGGATGTGGAGACGACGACGATGACGACAATGCGATCGTGTCCATTGTTACTTTGGTACTATCAAAAGGCGACGACTGCTGAATGGAAGTTTTCTCCTTTATGCCGCGGCATCTGAAGAGGTTTTCCATAGAAAATTTATGGTATTTATATATTGCGCACGCGGCTCGGGCGCCCTGAAAGGTGTTCCCCTTGATCGCGCTTGCGCAGCTGCCCAGAGTTGCGGATTCGCCCTGGACCCATCATCCAACTTTTACTACATGGCAGTTTTCAACTGCCGAACACACGCCACGAAGGGTGGGTCGATCGAGTGTTTGTTCCTTCGATCTGAATGAAATATCCTGACATATGTCCCCGCGGAGTTGGGGTTAATCGAGTGCCGAAAACGGGTGATTATATTACCGACGCAGGGCCCAGGCCCCAAAAAAGCAGTACAGTTGTGCGCGGGCTTAAACAGTTTGTTTGTTGGTTGTATGGTGGAATTTGCTTAAAAATTGGATAGCTGAGTGGTTTTATTAAATATACTAATACAAAATATTTTAAATAAATTGATATTGATACGTCATTATGATATGTGGAATAAATTTTTTTAATTTTCAAAAATTTACAACATATTTATAACGATATATTGGATTAAAATGTGTACCTACATTTTAATATATTTTATCAGATTTAATTTGCATAATCCTTCGAGCGAGGACTATAGCAATACGGATTTAATCAAGCCAATCCCTGGACCACCACTGCTGACAGCCATCAAGTCAACTCGGCTTATGGCCAGGATCGAATTCAATCCGGGCCTAGATTCCGGCTCAGATCGAAGGATTCAATCCAGGGCCCAGTTTTTCGCTCTAATTCGCCTTAAGCCTTCTGAAACTGCCGCTCCAAATTCCGAAACTCTCTGAACATGAAACATGGATGAATCACACACACAGCGATTCCGAGAGTACATGTTTTCCGAAATCAGTATTTCATTTTGGGAAGAGAACAAAACACGACACCGCTCGTTTTGCAGGACCAACCCTCCTGTCAGAGCTCAGGACCGAAAATCGGGTCCGAATCGAGGGCCAGGTGTGCCCGTGCCGGTGCGCAATCAGCTTTGTAGGCGATTTGTGAGGATTAAACTGTGCACCAGGGCTCAGATCGTGAGTGCGAGAGAGAGGTTCGGATGAGGCCAGAAAGAGACGACTGCCTACCTGCGGGATCCTACGGTCCTGCGATCCTTGTAGGAGGATCAATTTGCTGACTAAATACGCACGGAAAGGTGTATCCGTAAAATCTGCCAGATACACACACGCACACACAACCGGTAGGTTTTTGGGGGCAGGGGATAAATGCCTCATTTTTTGCGTTTCAATGGGCACTTTGAGCCCGCACCGAAAATCCGAAATTGGAAAATTGAAATGCAGGAAAAGGTATAATAATTTCATGCTCCCTGGTAATTGGCAAACAACAGGATGGCCCAGAGTTGGCAACAGGGTTTTCGAAAACAAGTTGGGATCCTCTCTTTCAGGCGGCCAGGTGGCTTTCGATTCTGAGACTCCTTAGGGGTGGAAATCGCCGCTTCATGTTCATGCAAATTACTCCTCCTCTCGTTTCTTGGCGAAATAACTGCGCAGTTGTAACGGGTTGGGCTCTGGAAAATTACGAGCTTCAATTAAGTCCAAAGTGCCTGTCACATATGTTCGCCAGGGGCCCAGTGAACTGTTGGCAACTTCAATCCACAATCATCGGCAGCGATTGCAGCATACCTTCATCCTACAAACGACCAGTATCCCACATCTAACACATAACATCGATCATCGTCAAGCGCTGTCTGCCATTATGTCTGCCTCAGGTGTTCCAGCCAGCGGATTTGAGAGGGAGATCCGTTCAGATACTTGTCATGTTATTGCGCCGCTGGCATTTTCCCATCCCTAATCCCGAACCCCTTCGTCTCTCATCTATTGCGCATTTGGCACTGCATTTCAGCACTTTCGATTGCTTTTGCCGTTGGCGAATGATTTCCGGGATTTTCTTCTTTTTACAATCGCTGACTTTGCCCACTAGATGGGATGCTAAAAATATTAAAATAATGTTGGATATGTGCTTACTGAAGATATAATATAAAAGAAAATGTTGGAGAGAATATATGAAAATTAGAAAACTGAACTCCAACAAAATTATTTTATTTGCATTAAACAGATTTATTTCTAGTCAAAATGTTCAGTACAAAATAAGTGACAGACTAAAATATTTTCAAAGAATATTTAAAAATCCTCAATAGTAATCATAGGTCGATTAAATCACTAATAGTCCTTAAATATAAATATAAATAATATTTGGTATGTTTGGAAAAACGATAATAATACCAAATTTTAATATTTTTTTAATTTTTAAAAGTAATGTATAAAACAAGGACTAATGATTACAAATAAATTCCTTTTGATAATATTATCTATTCAGGTAGACTTGAGTCCCAATAATTGAGATTTGAATCGCGAACTGCATTGTTCTCCTGCAATAAAACTTTGGGCAACCTTTTCATTTTGTGAAATTTCCCAAGCTGTGATCTTTATTAGCATTCCCACCGACTCCCGCACCGACAGGATACAAATTTTACGGCTCTTGCACAAATTTTCCCACCAATCTAGGAGGGCGGCATTCCCAATAAGTCCCATGCAATTTCCATTGACAATGGCCAGCCGCAGGATATATTCGGCATGAGCAAATACAATAAAAATACCTGTTGGCTGTTGCTGAATAGAAGGATGGATGCATTTACCTATATCATTATGCGTCCATTGTCGGTCGGTGCAGGGGAATGACGGGAGGAATCGGAAAATCGGGAAAACGGGAAGCTGCAAGTGCCCTCAACCCGAACGAAAAACAGTTAGCGAAACAATAATGCGAGTCGGTACTTGAGAAAACCGAATAACAAGAGCAGGACCTCTAGAAAGAGATTGCTAGATGGAGGGTAACGGGCCATTGTCTATCGATTTTTTGCACTTCGAGGAAATTGCACAAGCCGAAAAGCAAGCAAGAAGTGCAATTCATTTTCACACGACACCGAAAGATGAACTGTGGCGAAAAATTCAAGGAAGGTCCTCACTTCACAACTTGTTGGTGGGCGTAATTTATGGCACTTAATGATTTGCCTTCCCCCGACCGCCGATCGATCAGTGAATTCCAGACTGCAAGTATTTAAATGCGGCCTAGCCGAGAACTTTCACCCAGAGCAACCAGAGTACAACTTTCGGGATGGAGATGGAGTGGCAAATTTATTGCCCAGTCATAAATCTTATGGAGCTGCTCTCGCGATTTTTACGACCTGTGAGACGAGTAAAATCTCGGACTGGGGTAGCGATTGCCCTCGAACTTCGACGACGATTGGCGTCGAATTGTCTGGTCTCGCCAGGAATTTAATAAAATGCTCTCCGCCTGCTCGGCTCGGAAAGGATTCCGCTACCTTTAACACGACGGAAAAATCTAAGGGCAGCTGGTTGTCTCTGACAAAAGGATTCTGCCGTTGGATCTTCTCATCCTTCTCATCCAGCGTTTCTTAATTTTTATTGAATCCCGTTTTTATGACATTCCAGTAAGCAGAGTAAATTTCAATTTTTTTATGTATATACGTGCGAGTATTCCCCGACTGCCCCCTACCCCATTTTTTGTATCTGCACTCAGAAAAAAAATCGCCCTAAATTTTAGAAAATCGCCATACTTTGAAAATCGCCTTGAAATTCAGAAAATATTTCTATTTTTCAGAAATATTTTTCTAAATAATAAGAAAAACTTACCCTGATTAGATCAACTCCTCTTGTTATCCACTTTTAGAAAAATTTTCTGTTATTCAGAAATTTTTCTTTCAAACTAAGAAAAAATCGCCTTACATTTTAGAAAATTGGCCCAATCGGTAGCCTAGGGGTCTAATGCGAGCGGATTATTTGTTTTCTACGCTTATATTCGGAAGCGTGTGTTCGATCCCACGTCGAGGCGGACATTTTTTGCGTCTTTTTTTTTTTTTTTGCGCATTAAAATGTATACTTTAATACAAATAAGGATTTAGGTAAGCTAACACACACATAATGGATAAATAAGGGTATAAACCTAGAACCCAGGAGAACAGAATGAGAATGTACTTTGTACAGCGCCTCTCGTGATGCTTCCCTGGCGCAGCTAGTAGAGTGTTTGACTGCAAACTGTGAGGTAAGGGGTTCGAATCTCGCGTGCGACCAAAATGTTTTCCTCAAGATAGTGAGTTATTTGATTTTTATGCTTATCATTAATAAATAATATAATAATTTCAGTTATTATTTCAGTTACAATTAAAGATTAAAAGTGTGTTTGTGTACAAGCATCGTGACGTCATCCATGTGTTTAAATAGAGGAGAGAAAAATAAGTTGAAAAACGAGAACCCCAACAACAACACCCCACACCGACAGACTCCACCCAGTCGGCATAACTCCCGATTCCCCGATTTTTTTTTCTTCTTCTTATTCAATTTTGCAAAAACTAACCCTAAATTTAAGAAATTTTTTTTCTAATTTTTAGAAATATTTTTTCTAAAAGGCAAGGCGAGCTGCCTTTGGCTTAAAAAGTATAACGATTTTCTAAAATTCAGGGCGATTTTTTTTCTGAGTGTGGGCAGTAAATTAAGCGTAAAATCGTAAAACCAGGCAAGGTGTGAAATTTTATGCCAGCCTTGATTTATGCCAACATCAGTTCCTGATGCTCCTCCACGAGCACGGGATTAGCACTGATTTAGTGTTCTCGCTGCGTTCCCAGGGGGACACAGCATATGGGATTGTAATTAAATTTATATTTTGAATTTTATAGCTTTACTGCCAGGACCACCGGGCTTTTGTGCGATTTCGGTCAAGGCTGACATGGTCAGCGCATTAAAATATTGCACGCTTAGGTCATCAAATCCGAATTCTACAGCGGGATTATCTCCTTAAAATAAATTAATAGCTGAAAGCTCACATAATTCGAATAATTTTGATGCCAATTCAAACTCATTTGCGCAAATCTTCTTTCAATTCCCAGCTACATCTTTTCCATTTGAATAACTTCAATGTCGATGGAGACAAAAAGCAAAGATCTCGTAATTTTTGACAATACCATCGTCTGCAAAGTTTCTCAATTATACTTATGCCAGCCCTCCAACTCCGAATGTGGTGACAAATATATGAGCAGACAATTGCCACGTAGTCCTCGGGGGAATAAAAAGTCCTGATGAGACCCATGGGGCGACGAGCATCCACTAACTTGTCATCCACTCTTCAGGTATCTGGCCAAGTGCAGGCCCCTTGAGAAAATGTCTAATTGCGGCAACTTAAACTCCAAATAAGCACTTAATTTACCAGGCAAGTGCACCAAGTTTCCACTTACGGCGGCCATAAATCACAAAAAATGCTGCAAACAAAAATTATGTGTGCATGGGGCGCCATATTTGCAACATAAATAGAAGAAGAAACAACGACCCAGGGCAGGGGACCTGATGAGGAGTGGCAAGATGGCAGCGTCCAAGGCGAGAGACGACTCATTGCCAAGTCCCAGACCATATCAAAACCCAGACCCCGAGTCAGACTATCCGCCATTGGTGCACAGTGGGACGATATGTGGGATAAATCTTAAAAATCTACTTCATAAAAATTCAAGAGAAATTTAATATTCCTTCTTAAAAAGCATTAAAGAGTTTAAACAGTCAAACAAACCTCAAACCTCTTAAAAATTATACAAAATAATTTAAGAACAATTAAATTACGAAGTTGTTCTGATTGGTAGTCAATTTATTAAGATTTATAAAGCAATATTTTATTAAATGAAAATAGTGAGTTAATTCTTTATACTTTATCATCTGGAATGACCCAGAAGTCTTCAAAGGCTTTGGGGACGTTTGGTTTGAAAACCAACCAACAAATTTTAGACATCTTAGAATTTCTAGGAATTTTGATTTGTTTCGAAGCAAGTTTACTTCCTAAACAAACCAATAATATTTTCGCCAAATTCATAAAGTTCTTTATCAACATTTTCAAAATCATCCCACTGTGGTCGCAATGCTGACTCCGAAACAGACACCGACGACTGAAAATGCGACTGCAACGGCGGCGGACAAACAATAAGCGACAGTAGCACTGATTACTTGAGCACTGAATAACAACAGTTGCAGTGCCTCCTTCTGGAAAGAAAAACACCTAAAACGCCCCTCCCACAATGCAGCTGCCTCTGACATTCGAGCCGCGTTTGGCAACGTTTTAGCCAGACTGGGAGGTGAAGATGGGGTTTGGACAAGGTGCATGTGCCTTGAGAGTGCAACGCTAGAACTTAAGTAAAATAACTCATGTGCAAAAATAGAATGCGAGTGGCAGCCGTGGGGATGAATGCGTCTAGTTGTGCCCATGTGCCCATGTGCCCTTGCCAGCAACTTGCAACCTGCTACCAGCAACCTGCAACGTTCGTTGCACTTGGCGGGGCACAGTTTGAGAGTCACCGCTATGTCGCTGCCTGTTTGCACATTTGCTCAGGCAAAGTGCTTGGCTTACTTATGACGAGGTGGCCCACTTGATGATGTCGTGGGTTAGATCGGGGTTGGGGTCCATCCTCATCCTGCCAGCCAACCAAAAGCCAAAGTGCTTTTGCCTGTTCTGAGGAGGGGATCCATCCCGGAGCACCTGCAGTGGCAACAACTTGGCCCTGGTATCTCCAGAGTTTGTTTGTTTGTTTGTCGCTCTGTCGCAGATTGCTTTCAAATTACTCTGAATCAAAAGCAAAGGTCTGAGAATTTTGATTGATTTTGTTTTGCCTTTCTTTTTTTATTCCATCCCCAGCTTCTAGCCCTGTGCATTATTCTGATGCTTTGGATGAAATTGCTCGGAAAGTGCGCAAAGTAGATTGAAGTAATCACAGGCTGGGTCGATTGTTCCCCAGTTGCCAGGTGTTTGTTACGATAATGGAAACTCAAAGGCCAAATCAAGTATTAAAAAAATAAAGGTAAAGTTATTACTGGATCTTTTGTTTTGGGGAATTGTTTCATTTTAAAATACTTAAAATTATTTTATTGAGCTTTAAGCAATATTATTTCTGTAATATTTCGGTAAGAGATGTGTTGGCAACTACTTTCAATTGGAATAAAATAAAATTATGAATTATTTTAAGTTAAATAAATATAAATATTATAGGCAAATATTTTAAATATACTAACCTAGTAGTACTCTTTTTGTGACCCGCCAAGAATCGCGATAGGTTTCTGCTAATTTCCAGTTATTTGCTGGTCTTTCCAACCATGAAATCGCTGCAAAGTAAACCAATCCCACTCGAACCGAATCGGCTACATGCCGTTGCTTGTTTTAGCCCCTCCCTGTAATTAGCTGTGCAACTGCACAGAGAAAATTCTGACGTTCTCATCTGAGTTGAAAATGTTCTTAAAAATTGAAAGGCCTTTTTCAAGTTTAAAATGTTCTAAATGTGCATGAATTAAGTTGAATTGGTTCTTAAAATCTAGTTGATCTTTAAATGTTCTTGAAATAAGAACGAATCGTTATTATTTTAGCACATGGTTCTTAAATCAAATCGATTTGGTTCTCAAAAACCACAATATCTGAAAATGTTCTTAGTTTGAGAACGAAAAAGACTAAAGAAAGAACAAAAATTAAGTTGCATTTCAACTTAAAATGATTCAAAACTCTATTCTCTAATTTTTTTGGATTTCCTAGAACGCGTTAGGATGTTTTTGACACCTAGAACGCAGTAGACCATTTTACTTTGCTCCAATACGACTTTACCATTAGATTTGCCCTTTTCGTCTTATATGTAATTCCCAACTGGTTCTAGCCCTTCATGAACCAAGCCCAATTCAGATTCTGAGACTTTAAGGCTTTTTTCTGGCTTAAGTCTATAATAAACTTTCACACTAGCTGGAAGTCAAGTGCAACCCGCACCTTTATAAGGTGTAATTGGACAACTACCTTTTTAATATTACTTATAAATTACTCTTATCCTTAGCTAAAATCAAACTCAAAATGCTACAGAATTGAAAGAAAAAAGTGCTGAAAATAGAACAAATGAACTTATATTTGTATCCATTTGACTTAAAAATGTTCTTGAATTAAGAACAAAATCAACTTGAAAATAGAACGAAGTGAACTTAATGTCGGATTTTTAGCTAACACCATTTCGTTCTGATATTGAGAACATTCAACTCGAAATGAGAACATCTGTGCTTACCCGGTTTTTAAGAACGAATGTTCTAGATTTGAGTGCAATGTTCTTGATTTTTTTTCTCTGTGTGGGCTTTAATCAAGCAGAAAATTAGAACGTTTCGGCTCTGGCAATTAGAGGCGGTCAAATGCAAAGCACAAATAGTGGCAGCAGCTAAAATGTGAGCAAAATATATTCCAACACAAATTGTAACACACAAAGTTACCGCTCCGCTCCGAATGGCAAACAAAACAAATGCGGAGCTCAGCGAAAATTCCATCAGCCTGTCGAACTTTCGCCTTTGTTCGAGCTGGATTATTGGTGGTGTCAATTGCCAGTGGCCATTTCATTTCTGTTCATTTATTTTTTTCTCTCCTTCTTTTTTTCGGTAATTTACGGCCTCATCCTGGGATCCTTGGCCTGCCCATCCCCATCCCAAACACCATCTCCATTCCCACTTCAACGAGCTCAAGTAATTTCAAGTTTCAAGACTCTGGCCGCCTTTGAATGCAAATGCTGATGATGCACTTCTTTTCAGGCGGATGCCGAAACTGCTGAGAGCAGCATATTGGAAACGGCTCCTACAAGATGCAGACGTTTATGTACCACTCACACACCCATGGATATATATATCCGATTTGTATTATTTGTCTTGCAAGTTAATTGAATAAAATGGCAAATGGCGAATGGCGGATTCCAAGTGCGACAATTTGAGCTGCTCTGGCTTTTTATTTTAGAGACATTTCGTTTCATTGACCGACGTGGAACGACGACAACGACAAATTGTCAGCCATATTAATAACATCCAAGAGGTGGAGCACAGGGTTCAGGCTTGGGGCCCGGCATTGTTCCCTGACCGGCCGGCGAGCTCTCATTGTTCGCATTTTCAGTTACTTGTAACAGCATTTCAATGGCGACGACAGCGGCTTGCTTATTACTTGTTACTCGCAGATTGCAGAAGGAACCGCAGCATCCCATTCCCCCTCTGAGTCCAAGTCCCTATCCCCAATCTATCCCCCCGTAATCCAGAGTCCGGCGAAACGAATGCCACATGCTCTGCGGTCAGCAAGTTCTTTGTTCCCTCCAAGTGCGTGGTCGCCTCTGAGAATGAGAAGTACGAGTGCTGAACTCACAGTCATCTGTCCGCATCAAGCGACTATTTACAGTGGTTCCTAGTCCCAAATATAATTTAGCTCCATACAGTTTTTGAATTACGATTTTAGTTAGACATTTTAGGAAAATATTTGCCAAATTGAAAACAATTTAAGCAAAAACTCCAAATGTTTATTTACAAATTAGAGAATATAAGCTGCCTAAAAAAATAAATTTTAAATTTCTATTATACTTATTTCCTTTGGATGGTATGTAAATATGTGTTGAAATGTTTAGGGCTTTATTGAAAATCAAAATAATTACATGGAATTCTCTATGGAAGTGCTTAGCCAATTTATTTATGATTGATTCTAAATACAATATAAAGTAATATGTCTTTAAAGGGAATTTTAAGTATTGCAAGGTTTACTTTACATATTTAAAATTTTATCCGTTTGAAAAATCAATAATTTTTCTTTATCAGAATCATTCCATGGTGCGGATGACCCCCGTCTAATTTATGTTTGACTAATCTCACACTCAGCCAGTCCAGTTCCATCCGCGGCCCCCAGTCCGTCCTCAGGTCGAACAAGATCCAGCGATTGTCCGAAAACGAAGGGGCTCATAATTTATGCCCCAATCACTGTCCACTTTTGTTCGCCTCCCCAAGAGGAATTGGGAGTTGGATATCGGCGTGTGGTGGTGGCGTGAAGTTGCCTAATTATGAATTAATTTCCCGAGATATTAGCAAAATATTTGAATTTCTCGGGAGTTATTTATTACGGCCATTAAGAGTTCTTTCTGATGCGCTTGGTTTTGTCTTGTCTTGGACTGCTCAAAGTGTTTTAGAAGAATTCTTCGGTTTTTGGTTTTCGGCTCGTTATTCTCGTATTTTATTTTCACTGAATGAAGACATAAGCGAAATAATTAATATGTGTCGCCATGTGGCAGCCAAATGAATTCATAGTTCATTGATATTAATATAAATTTATATGGGGAGAGATTTGAATTTTTCTGCCTTGAGTGTGGTGTTCGTGTTGAAAACAATTAATGTGACAGGCTCTCCCATATCATCGGATATTTATTGGAATCTGATGCTCCTCTTCAACCTCTTACTTTTTGCATTTTTAATCACGACCTCTGGATAAGTTATGCGAAATCTTCGAATATCTACTGGCCAGCGTACATAAGTTTCCAGTCCAAATAAAGTGTATAATATATGGCCCTTGAGCCTTAACTGTATGCGTTGTAAATTACAGAGTCTTAGGGCCAAAGCATCTAATGAAAAGGGCGAATCAGCTTTTCGGTTCTCTCCGATATTTTATCAATATGAATTAACATATGAACGGATCTCCGAGATCTGTTGAGCATGTGGAGCCACATTTGACAGGTATTTTAGGGCTAAAGGCTCTATTATGAAGGTATGAGAACATGTTTAGATTTGGTAGCCCAACTGATGAAAGCATGGATAGGCTGCTAACTTTGAAATTTATCTATGAAATAATTAAACACACTTGTATTGGACTTTTCTTTCTAGTTAGATTGCTATAGAATGGGCATTATACTTTTCGTAACAAAATAGTCTTAGAGCTTAAATTTTTGAAATTTGAAATATTGTTTAAATTATCAATTTAGAGTAATGAATTGTAATTTGAACTGACATTCATGGTTTTTTCCTTAAACATATCTACTTTTAACGGTAGACTGGCAACCTAGATTTCCAATTTCCCTTAGAAAAAATTGCAAAAACTTGCCGCAAAACAAAGCAAAAGCTCAAATGGCCACACCATACGATTAGCTCCAGTTTGCTTGGCGATTTCAGCGACTCAAATCCGACGACCATAACCAGTTTCGTGCGGCATATACACTCAGAAAAAAAATCGCCCTAAATTTTAGAAAATCGCCATACTTTGAAAATCGCCTTGAAATTCAGAAAATATTTCTATTTTTCAGAAATATTTTTCTAAATAATAAGAAAAACTTACCCTGATTAGATCAACTCCTCTTGTTATCCACTTTTAGAAAAATTTTCTGTTATTCAGAAATTTTTCGTTCAAACTAAGAAAAAATCGCCTTACATTTTAGAAAATTGGCCCAATCGGTAGCCTAGGGGTCTAATGCGAGCGGATTATTTGTTTTCTACGCTTACATTCGGAAGCGTGTGTTCGATCCCACGTCGAGGCGGACATTTTTTGCGTCTTTTTTTTTTTTTTTGCGCATTAAAATGTATACTTTAATACAAATAAGGATTTAGGTAAGCTAACACACACATAATGGATAAATAAGAGTATAAACCTAGAACACAAGAGAACAGAATGAGAATGTACTTTGTACAGCGCCTCTCGTGATGCTTCCCTGGCGCAGCTAGTAGAGTGTTTGACTGCAAACTGTGAGGTAAGGGGTTCGAATCCCGCGAGCGACCAAAATGTTTTCCTCAAGATAGTAAGTTATTTGATTTTTATGTTTATCATTAATAAATAATATAATAATTTCAGTTATTATTTCAGTTACAATTAAAGATTAAAAGTGTGTTTGTGTACAAGCATCGTGACGTCATCCATGTGTTTAAATAGAGGAGAGAAAAATAAGTTGAAAAACGAGAACCCCAACAACAACACCCCACACCGACAGACTCCACACAGTCGGCATAACTCCCGATTCCCCGATTTTTTTTTTCTTCTTCTTATTAAATTTTGCAAAAACTAACCCTAAATTTAAGAAATTTTTTTTCTAATTTTTAGAAATATTTTTTCTAAAAGGCAAGGCGAGCTGCCTTTGGCTTAAAAAGTATGGCGATTTTCTAAAATTCAGGGCGATTTTTTTTCTGAGTGTATGAAAACCATAATTCACATTGCCGCAGTCAGCGCCAGCCATTAAAAACTCATCACCAGCCAACTGGAATGAGCTGTGGGGTTGCGTCTTTTCCTCGCCCCGATCTGCCATAAAATCCAAGTCCGCGAGGGGAGTGTCCAAGACGGGCTCCTAAAACTTTGGCATGCTCGAGTGCACAGAGTACGAACACACATCTATATTTGGATGTTTCCTGAGCTGCGCCATTTTCGAGCGCTTAATTCGATTATTAAATAAAATTCCTGGCGGGCTGCAGCACCCGGGTGGACGCCCACAAAATTTACAAAATATTTAAAACCAAACTTCCGCCAACTGATTTCTTATTGCATTGTCATTGTCATTCAAATGCCTTTAATTTGCTGGATAAAGGCGGGCGAGGGTCGGTTGGGCTACAGATCGGATGGATTGGGATTGAGATCGAGGATTCTCGGTATGGTTATGGGCAGGTCACTTCTCACGACGAGTTCCATAATTACAGGGAGATCGCTGTAAGGGCCAGAGATGAGGAGCATATCGCTGGGTACACATCTTGCGATCTCTCTTGCGATCCTTCGGCTGCGGCTTCGTTTTACGTTTTTGGATCTAATTGCAGAACGGGGCGACCTTTTTCTCGTTCGTTATATATATATATGTATAATTTTTTTTGCCCAGCCCCGGCGACTGCAATTAAAATGGAACCACGAGCAAGGCAGGCCATTCCAGAGCATCTAGATGATTTCAGACGAAGCGAACAGCATGCCGGAAAAATCGACTCAAATTACAGAGACTTAGCATCGGATCTCGGGTCGCTACTGGCATTGCTACTGGTACTGGTACTACCCCTACTACCCATACCCATACCCCAGAAAATCTCGACCGACGAGGGTTTCGGGTTTACTTGGGCACAGCACGAAAAAATTTGCGTGTCCCACCAAATTGCCAGCTGTCAGTCGGGGAGGATTTTTCGCAGTGTACTTTCTGCTAAATTTGAGCGATCCCTTGCTGATTGATCTCGAGTCCCGTTCGATGAGTAACTAGTTTGTAAATTGCCGGGCCCTTAAATTTCCCATCGCTTTGTTTGTTGTCTTTAATTTCATGCGGTCATGGGTTTCTATGGGTATTTAGTTTAATGCTACCCTAAACGATATTTGGGCTGTTCGTAAGGTTATGTCTACATTGGGGATAAAGAGATTCGATCGGGAGATAGCGGCAATACAGGTGGTCTTATTATCTGTATTTTATAAGGCGGCATCGATTACAGTTAGAGCTCAAATATGTTCTCATTTGAATTCATTACCTTTGTGAGGCTGTGCAAATAGTTCTGAGGAATATCGTAGGGATCTTTTGGTTTCGGGATAAGTCTGTAATTATTTTGTAATTTTCAAGCTTCAGTTCACAATGATTAATATCGCTTTTTAATTCTTTTATTTTCATTTCATTTTTTAAATTAAACTACTTTCTCCTTTAAATATATATATCTAATCTGGTTTATTAACTAATTAACCCATATTTAATTCCCAGCACCATTTATCCTAAATTTACTTTAAAGCTCATGATTTAATCCTAGAACAATACGCTCGATTTGTTTAAAGTTCCTATTATCCCATGTAATTACATAATTGTTTTCAAAGCAACCATTTAACATCAAACATAAACCGCAAAACCTCAAGGCATATTTAACTTAAAACAATGGCTCGCTTCGGTTAACAATTAGATCAGGCTTAAGTCAATTGCAAAACTTTTGCTTACTAATTACTCATGAATTTGTGGGCACGCTGACCAGTAAGTAGAAAACCAAACAAAATCCAACTGACCTTAAATCATTTAATCAGCACGAAAGACCCGGGGCCGTTTGGTATATTTGCAAAACTCAAACTGGGATGACAACTGTTTGCAGATTTTAATCTTTCACAAAAAGTCCACAGTCCGAGGACGAGTCCACTCTCCCGGAATATGAACGTATATATATGGTATATGGTATATGCTATATATATCCCTCTGTCCATGTCCAGTTCGGTGTCCAGAGGAGAGCAACAAAAACTTGCTGTGACACTTGTTAGACGGGCTGACAGCTGCTGGACTTTGGAAGCCGGGAGTTGGGAATCGTGAATCGAGAACTGAGAACTCAGAGCCGAGAAACGGGGGACGTGGATTGGGATCGGGATGCTGGAAGTACAGATGTTGTCGTCATCGTGGCGATTCTCGTTGTCCTTCGAAGGCTCTGCAGCTGCCGAGAACTTGGACCACCGGACAATTGCGATGACGACAAGTTTTTCTTGCCCGCCCAACGACTTTGACAGACGCCATAACTTGGGCCGTAGAGCAACGCCTTAACCCAGGGGCAGCTTCCTCCTTGCCGCACCATCACCACTCCCGACATCCCGACATCCCAACATCTCGACATCTCGAGTAATGAGGACAAAGTTTTGCATTCGTAATGCGGACTGCGGACTGAGACTGCACTCTGCTGCAGCGACTTCGGGTGAACTGTTTCGGTGGTGGTCAGGCGTGGTGCAATTTGCAAACTTCATTTATTCACGCCCGGAGCGAAGCGCTAGATGATCCCTTCCTTGTTGTTTGCCTTCCAGTTTCTGGCCAGAAGTTTGACGCTTTCGACAAGGCAGCGGAGCCCAACAACTGAAGACCCTTCACACTGGCTTTGCCCCCGACTTACCCCTCTAACTAACCGTTTCAAATCGTTGGGCTCGGCTTGGAAGTCAACGATTTGTCACTCGGCTGCTTAACCAATTTTAACTAAAAGGAGAGAGGTAAATTTATGAAAAATAAAAAAAGAATCTAAAGGCATTGAAACATTTAAATAAAATGGATACAATCTTGGAATTCACATTGAAATATGTGATTTATTTTAAATAATTTTAATAAATATGTTAAGGGCTAAACAAAATAAAGTAATTAAGATTAACAAAAAAATCTTAAATTTAATAAATAGAGAAAATACCAGCTACCATTTTGAACTTAAGTTTTGAGCGGTAATACTGAAAATGATTCACACACTTGAGCCAATTTAGCGTTTCACCTCTTGCAGCTTACATACTCATTTCATCTCAACTTATTTCAATTGTGGCACTCAATCTTAAACGACAAACACCCTGAGAAATAAGGCCTGCCAGAGGCACTCTCAACTAGTTCAACGCATTTTAAATTTATTTAAATTGAATTAAATGGCTGCAATTTGCGCGGCATCGCCAATAGGAGTACGCGAGCGACAACAACCTTTAACGAGCTCGTCCCCACATCACGTTGATAATAATGATAATGATGCGATAAATTACGCCCAGCACATGAACAAAGAACTTCTGCAGTCGCCACACTCAATTGGTTGTATCCGCCCAAGAGCGACTAAATGGAAATATGGCGACAGTCACAGCGGTCTTCGTATTCCATCTTTGTGAAATTTTCCCTGCAGCCACGATTCTTTCTTGAGCGCCCGCCACTCGACGAGTTTTATTAGTTTCAATAAATGAGCAATTCCGATTTGGATATGAAGGCGCAGGAAATACTGAAAATAAATGGGTATTACGGCGTGTATTAAAAGCATATGCTGATTGTCTAATGCAATCTATAAATATAAATATAAATACACAAAGGATTCTAAAAGTATTTACAAGTACCTTTGATCAAAATATTAAATAGGTATATATTTGTGAATACTGTGTAAAGCTTTTCATTGCAAAATAAGTTTTACCAATTTGGCAAAGACTGTAATTCAGTTTACATTTTACTCGAAATACTTGTATTAAAGTAATAAGAACAAATACAGCTGGCAATTCTTAAAAAAAACGTTTAATATATGTTGCATATCGTAAGAAGACTCCAACCCACGATTTAAATTTTCACGATTTCCAATAAGCTATTCAACTATCACATAAACTATCAACAATGTTTTACTATTGTACAAAAAGGTATTTTCCTAAAAAAAATTTATGAAAATAGAAACAGAATCAGAAGGCAACCAAATGAGCTCAGCCCGATTATCAAGAAGTTATATATCCGAGAATTCAGGTGTCGTCCATCTACTTATATATACCTAAAAATGTTGAAAAGTCCTATAGATCTTTTTGTTTAATGCAAAGTTTTAACTTAAGCTTTAAAACGAACGCTGGGTTATGTATGAGTTAAAGTGCTTACCAAATGAAAAATCAATTTCCTAATCGCAGAATCTCGGTCGCAAAATTGTCTGGCGATCTGTCTGCCGGGGGTCTGTGAAACAGTTAAATTTCCTATTGTGTGGGCGCTCAATAACGATTCGGGAAAGTAGGGAAAAGTGGTATAAAAACAGGCTGGCAAAAACAATTGCAGTCTCTCCATTGATTATGATTGCGTTGGCCCCGTCCTTCTGGCCTTCTGTTCTGTCCCCCTTGCGCCGTCTAGCCATCCTGCTCATTCATATTCCGGTGGCCTTACTCACTTTTCCTTTATGGCGAAATAAGTTCAATGACACAAAAATAATACAGAATAACAATAAGATATAATATCTTTGGCTCATTGTTCGCCCTGGCTGACAAACACGCCCCGTCTACGAGAGGGATGGCAGTATGGATGGCTGGTCTGAACCGAACTGAGCTGAGCCATTATTTGCATCTTTCACTTTTCAACTCTTTGGGGGTTCGTCCCTGTGAATAGACTATATGGAATGTGGGGCAGTCCTCTCTCTCTCGCTCTCTCTCCCGCTCTGTGTATATATATCCCTCTCGTTTGACCGCATAAAATCGATGACAGGCCTTCGTCCCACTACCACCTATATTGTTCGCAATGGCCTGGCATCAAGTTCAGAGCCCAAAAACTAATGCCATTTTATTGTTCTGCTGGCGACAGACAGATAGACAGACGGACCATCCTAACTATTCCGATTCCTATTCCGATTCCGCACCCGACCGACCGACTTTCACTTTTAGCCAGCCGGAACAGAACTGAACGGGGAACGAAGAATGGAAGCCCGACAATCAAGGCGAGTGAATGACTGACTGACTGACTGAATGAACGAATGAATGAATGCGGTACTCATCAACACGTTGGCAATTTCAATGGCCAGAACTTCGCGCTTATCATCATCATGCAATCAGGATATACACACACACACGCAGAGAGCCAGAGCCTTTTGTCTCCTGTGTGGCAGGATTTCAAAAGCTAGACGCCGAGCTGAACAGAACAGAACAGAACAGAACAACCTGTTGCCAAATATCCATGCATATAGTACACAAGTACATTGTACATACCCGTACACATGCGAAAACGACCTGAACTTCGCCAGGGAATGCAATTTTCAACAACGTCATCATCATCATCATCACCATCACATCACCATCGCCATCTGTAGCAACAACAGGGCCTTCCAAAGCCACAACGCATATAATACATTCAACAAACAATTGAAATTTCGTATACAATTGCGAATTGAATGAGGAAATGAATGTGTAAAATGAATAGGTCTGAATAGGGTCTCTGTCTGTGGCTGTGTCTGTGCCCCTGTCTGTGTGAGTGCGAGGGCCTCTCTTTCGCACACTAGCCCCATCTCGCTTGCGCGCCCTGCAAATGAGTGTGGGTTCGTCTACAAGTGTCGAGACGGGTCGTATACGTAATATACGTTTTTCTGCACTTGTTTTTGTTCTCGGCCCGGGTGAGTGTTTGCAGATTTTTATTTTTTCGCCACTTTCTTTTTCGGGCGTTGTTAAACGGATAAACTCGTAAAACAGTTGCCGGCAAAGTTGCAAGAGCAAAGCATTTAGGGAACATTCAGATCCGAGTTTAGAGTCAACACGGCGTTAGAAAAGGAAGCAGAGAGGAGTAGCGAGTTGCGCAGAATGCGGCAGCAGGGAGTGGCCCAAAGTTTGGCCAACAGAACGGATGCAATATGGGTTATGTCAGTGGAAGGGTATCGATATCCTTATCCTACGAAGAACTTTCGATTGGGGGCGATGAAGGGCAGGGCCAAAAGAAGTTTTTGCTGTTATGTGTGCAAAACTCAAAAAATTAAATATTAAATGTACGAAAAAAATTGACATAAAAAGGAGATCAATAATTTTAATATCCATATATTTACCTAAGTTAAAAAATTATATATATTTTTTTAAATTTTAATACAAACGAAATTGTAAATAATTTGTTATATTTTGGGCCAATAAGGCACTAAACATTTTTCTTTAATCTGTTAGTCATACAAATGAAATCTAAATGTTGTAAGAAACCTCTTGTTACGAATTCGCATTTTAATTTATATTTTTCAAGAAAGTTGTAGAATTTTAAAAGTCATCTTTTAAATAATTAATTTTAAAAAAAAATCCGACTTTTAAATTTTAAGGATTATTCCAAAAAAAATTGATTTATGTGTTTGGATTCTCGTACTGACCATAATTGTTTTACTATTTGGACTCCTGAAGTATTCATTTCCTTCTCCACAACAAAAAATTTATTGAATTATGGCCTGCTTGATTTGTTTTGTTTTTGCAAAAATCTTGAACAGGACCACATCCATATATTTTGTATAGATTTATTCAGATTTGCTCAACTTGTTTGCTTGCCAATTCTGTCTTTTGTTGTTGCTGGTGGCGCTGCTCCTCTTGTTGCCACTTTGCCATTGTCCGCTCTCGTAGTTGTTGTTGCGTTTTTATTTCTTTTATTATGTACGAATGTTTGCCTGTTTGTTTGTGCAATGCTCTCCCGCCCATTGTATTTTTCTGCTTTATTTCCCAGTGGTGTGTGAGTGTGAGTGCGAGAGAGTATTTTTATTTTCATTTGTATTTTTTTGT
This sequence comes from Drosophila takahashii, assembly GCF_030179915.1. Lineage (NCBI taxonomy): Eukaryota > Metazoa > Arthropoda > Insecta > Diptera > Drosophilidae > Drosophila > Drosophila takahashii. The sequence goes on from NC_091678.1 coordinate 16,372,774, forward strand.
GTGTGAACAATTAAAACTCTTTACAATGACCTTGACTTTGTTTTTTGTATGGCTCATGGCTCGACTGTGAGTGTTTGTGAGTGAGCTTCCTTTTCATTCACACGCGCCCAGCACGCTCAAACGTCAAACATAAAACATAAAACACAGAAAACAAAACACAAATAGCAGCAACAAAGCCGTCTGAGTGTCTAGCGAAGAGTTCATTCTGGGTCCGAATCTGAATCCGAATTCGAATCGGATTCTGAATCCGATTCTGAATCAGAGTCTGAGTCTAAGTCTGGGTTTGGTCTGGTTCGGTTCGGTTTTCGGTTTTCGGCTTTATGTTTTCGGGTTCCCATTTTCATCCCAATATCAGAGGCTTTCTGAAGAGCAGCAGTCTTCCCCTCAAAAGAATCGATGCCTGCTCAAATGTACTCGTAATCGTACAATAGCAACACAAACAGGCAGGGCAAGTACATTGATAATGAACCGAGAATTGTACTTTTATTCTTCTACATTTGTATTTTGTATTTACCATTACACAATGGACCCAGTAGAATCAACATCAACATCGACTTTGACTTATTCCTTTTCTTTGGCCAACTTTTTGCGGTTAAGATTTGCGTTCCGTTTTCGGTTTTTGATGTTGCTTTGTTGTAGGTCAGTTACTGGGGCAGGTTTGCATTGTTTGCCGGTCTTGCCTTTATTATTATGCCCCTTGCCCCTGTGTTTTCGCTTCATTGTCAAATGATTTGCAATTGGCCATAAATTCATCAGGCAGTCGAGCCCACATATCGGCTTTGTTTGCATTATACATTTTTAATGGGTTAGTAGCTCGCTTCAAGTGTTCGATGACTTGGCAGGAAATAAGACAAAGAAGTTTCAAGAATTATATTAAAGAAATGTAGAACTGCTTATAGTGGAGAACATATAAATAATATACTATTTTAAATGTATTTAAGTTATTTAGTAATCAAATATTATCATTTTTTTTGTTGTAATGTTTTGGACCTATAAATCTGTTTTTTATAAGAAAATGGTTTAATATCGAAATTAAAAAAAGCTTAAACTGGGCGTAGTCAGGAAGTAAAATCCTGGGCAAAATATGCTACACAAAATTTGGTCAAAAAATGTCACTTTAAAATGCGTAAAATAAATTTAATCTATTGTTTTTTGTACTAAAAGAGTAAAGCAAATTCGTATTATAATAAATCAGTTACGAAAATGTTAAACGCTTAAATTTATGTGGCCAAATATAAAACAAAATATTTTTTTGTTGGATTTTAGGACAAGAACTTCTTTATAATAATTCGGTACCATAAAAAAGTTCATTAATCGACATCCACATGCATTGCATGGCAGTGAGTAGTGTTAAGCAGCCGAGAACTGGAATCCAATCACTTTGCGTTGCTGAAAGTCGAACAAAACAAACCCGAGATTTACTCATGGGCAAGCCAAAAAAAGCGAAATACCAGAGCTAGCAAAAAACGCATTAATCGAGGGGAGGGTAAATTAAAAGGGGGCCAAAGTGGGGCACATGGAGGAATCCTAAGACAATGCCGGAGGACGGACCAGCACATGTGGTGCATAGGTGGATACGTGAGCGGATGCCAAACCGCATCAAAGTTTCGAGATACCGAGGGTAAGGTGCATCGTTTCCAGTTGCCAACTGCAGTGCACTTGCTTAATAAATTTTTCCATCTGCCGACTGCCTGCCTACACTCATAGAAATTTTTACCTAAATACTAGAAAAGTCGCCCTAAAACCGAGGTCGCCCTAAAACTACGGAAAATTTTCTTATTATACGGGTGGCTAGCCCTAAATATACGAAAAATCGCCATGGAAAATATTTTTTAGGGTTAGTTTTTTCAAAAAGGCAAATTTTCCCTGTTTTTTAGGGCGAATTTTTATGAGTCGCCTCCAAAAGTAATTCCTTCTTTTTAGGGCGAAATCGCCCTAAAACGTAGAACAAAATAGCAAAAAAATGTTCTGAAATTGCCCTAAAAACAAGGAAGAGTCAAACGAAATTTTAAGACGCAGTTAATGGATACATTTGTAATGCATGTGTGTATGTGTGTGTGGTTGACAGGTCAAAACAAGTGAATGTGTGTGTATATTAGGGCGGACCTTTTTCTTCTTCTTTGCTACTTTTCGTCCGTTGCAGTGGCAAGGGTGTGGGTAGAAAGAGTTGCATTGTCTAGCCTTTGACACAATTTTTCGGACGCTTGGAAGTGAATGACGTGTTTTTGAGTAACTATTTGATTGTGAGAAAGTAAAAAAATGGAAACGGTATTAAAGGACTTGGGAGGCGATGCTTTCTCTGGAATTTTTTCTGGTAAGTGCATACATATATAAATGTGCAATTTGAATATCAATAAGTTATTGAATTTACATATCTGTAACAAAGGAAAATGCAGCTGAAACTTTAAAAAATTTGAGTGGAAGCAGCTACGAGGAGAAATTCCTGTTTAAATAGTCGGTCCAGAAGCGGAAGTTTTGGAAGTGTGGCAGAACAAAGTAAGATCATTAATAAGAGTATACATATATGTATGTGTATATGTAAATAATGCTTGAGTTAAAAAGATGATGCAACAGAATACACACATACATATGTATATATTTACAAGAAATCTGTATTTATGCACCGGACAAACCGCATTCACAAGTGCATATGCCAAAACAACGCCCAAATTTCTATTGCGACATTTCGTCAGTGCTCGAAATTTGCTTTTGCTGCTTCTTTTTTTTCTAGGAGTATCAGCAAACGCAATCGCAGGCTAAATGAAAATTGTGTGTGTTGGTTGTGCATTTTTATATTAATTTCTAACAATTTTTTCTTTTTTTTTTTTTAGATCGAGAACGCTTTTCAGATCCAGCTTTCGCAAACCACTTTTCGGACTTATTAAAAGCAGGAGTAAGGAAGCAACAGGAAATAAACCTGCTCAAATTTTTGATAAGCTCTGAAGGTAAGTGCTTCTCTTTTTTTCTATTATCATATAATAATTAGACTGTTTTCATTTAATAGAGATACAATCAACTTTAAATTGGCTTGCGATCCATTCAGTGTTGGTGCCGACAGCAAGAACAAACAAGAAAGGAAGCTAGCTTCGGCCAGCCGAAGCTTATATACCCTTGCAGATCATTCCTATTAATTAACAAATCGCAAAAATGTTCAATTTTCTAATATTTCTCATTAATTTTCCGATCGTTCCTATGGCAGCTATATGATATAGTCGTCCGATTTTGATCAAATTAAAATTGAAATTCGAAAATATTTAAAAAGAGTCATATCCTAGAGTAGAAGATAATACAATAAAAACCAAAGAAGCTAGAATTTATTTCCTATTACTTTTCCATTAATTTTCCGATCGTTCCTATGGCAGCTATATGATATAGTCGTCCGATTTTGATTAAATTAAAATTGAATTTCGGAAATATTTAAAAAGTGTCATATCCTAGAGTAGAAGATAATACAATAAAATCCAAAGAAGCTAGAATTTATTTCCTATTACTTTTCCATTAGTTTTCCGATCGTTCCTATGGCAGCTATATGATATAGTAGTCCGATTTTTTAAATAATTAATTCGAAATTCAGATATATTTAAAAAATAACATCCCCAAAAGTAGAAGGTAATATTTCAAAAAACACCGAAGCTAGAATTTTTTAAAGTTTTTTTTTCCGATTGTTCCTATGGGAGCTATAAGATATAGTTGTCCGATCCGGTCGGCTCCGACATATATACTACCTGCAATAGAAAGAAGACTTTTGGGAAAGTTTCATCCTGATAGCTCAAAAACTGAGAGACTAGTTTGCGTAGAAACAGACAGACGGACAGACGGACAGACGGACAGACGGACGGACAGACGGACAGACGGACAGACGGACAGACGGACAGACGGACAGACGGACAGACGGACATGGCTAGATCGACTCGTCTTGTGATGCTGATCAAGAATATATATACTTTATGGGGTCGGAAACGTCTCCTTCACTGCGTTGCAAACTTCTGACTGAAATCATAATACCCTCTGCAAGGGTATAAAAAGGACGCCGGGAGCAAGAACGCGAAGTACACCATTGCAGACTCGGGAAGCCGTTTCTTTTAAAGTTATTTATTATTTATTATTTTTAAACCCGATATAATCCATTTAGCAATAAGAATAGGAGAGTATGTAAATTTGTATAACTATAAATCGTGTAAATATACTTGTAGTTAATGTAAATAACAACAAACAAAAATATAAAAACAAAAAAAAAATATATTGAAATTGTATTTTTATTTATGAAAAATGGCCGTGAAATTTTGGGGAGCATTTTGCATGTTCTAGGGCAATTCACCTATAAATCCAGAGAAAATGCCCTAGATTTATGAAAATCTGCCTTTAGTTTTAGGATATTTTTCCTTATTTCCAGGGCAATTCGCCTATAAGTCCAAAAAAATCGCCCTGGATTTAAAGGAAACTGCCTTTAGTTTAAGGGTCTCATTTCTTATTTTTAGGGCAATTACCTTTGAAAATAGAAAAATCGCTCTAGATCTACGAAAAATCGACCTAAATGTATGACAAATTCACCCGTATTTTTAGGGCAATTTGCCCTAATTTTGTTGCCTAGTCGCCATTGACCCCCGTTTTAGGGCGATTTTCCTTGTTTTTAGGGCGATTTTACCGGAAAATTTCTATGAGTGTACACAATTATTCGTCAGCTACCTTGGCGAACCCATTAGGTTAATAAGAAGCGCTGCACAAGACGCAGAGAGACTACACCGATATATATATGTATAAATAGGTATATATATATTTTATGTATAGCTGGGCCCCAAAAAAAAAAAAGAGACGAGGAAACCAGCAAAAACTATGCGCGTGAGACGCGCTCTAACGGCGAAAACGCCGCAAACACTAAGGCCCCTGGGTCCCAGGACTGGATCCCTGGACTGGGGGCCCCAACCCAGTCCCCCCATATCATCGGCCATGTTTAAAGCTCGAAATTTATACGAGAAATTCCTCTAGAGTTCGGGCGCTGCGCGGAAAAGCGGCAACGTCGCTTGCCATAAACCCAAAAGGCGACATTTTTATGGCAGTGTTCAGGCGCAGCGCGGATCGATAAAGCGCCAGAGCGGGACGGCACTACGGCGGCACTGCTCTCGCGGCCCGTTGATTGGCTCAGAGCTGTGCGCAAAATCCAACCCAGCCAGCGCTCACGGCACACAGATACTGCACACAGGCAAGCGGGCGCGTTTATTTGATTTATTAGCAGGGCCGTCGCAGCTCTGTTCGTCTCGCTCTGGCGCAGGGCGTATGGGCTCTGGCCAAATGCCAGGGCACACATACAGACACAGATAGAAATACCAGTTTTTCCAGCCACCCTGTCTGGCGGACCGAGCGACCGACCGCGTTTACCGCCTGCCAGAGCCGCCAGCGGCAGACCGTCTCTCATTCGACTCTCGCATTCGCCGTCGTCAGCACACGCGCACGCAACACGCAACACGGCACTACGGCAGCAACACCAGCAGCACGGCAGCAACATCAGGCACGCCAGCAGCAACTCGGCTGTTCGTTGTCTCGAAATCGGTTTCGTATCGTCTCTCGTATCGTTTCGCCTCGCATTCGGTTCGTGTGCCTCGTCATCAGCCGAAAAAAGCAAAAGAAAAAAATACAAACGATATTTTCATAGCCAAGGGAAAAAGCAGCGTAGAACGCACCTCGAACAGGTTTCGCCGTCGTCCGGAGAAACAGAAAGGTGCTCAATTCCGCCCAGTGTGGAGGTATTTTTTCGGTGTTCCCGCTTCTGACGAAAATATATAAAAAATACAGCAACAACATAAAACAACACAACACAACTTTCTGAGGCACTTTCGCGTCGGGTTTTTGACAACAATTTTCAAGTGTTTTGGGCCGCCTCTTGTTTGTTCGCAAATATCTGAAATATCTGTGTGACTGTGTGGAAAAAACAACTCAACGCAAAAGCCAAAAAATTTTTGATACGCGAAATAAAAACGAAACAAAAAATTTGTTATGCAATTTTAAGCGAGAGCAGCTACAAACTATTTAGCCAAAATCAAAAATCACAAGTGCAACATGGTTTCCCACAAAATGTTCAAAATGTCTAACTAAAGAAAAAGCTAAACTAAGCCTAAACGAAAGAGTAACTGCGATTAAGAGCGAGTTTCAAGGAGCAACTTCAACGAGATCATCAACTTCATCGGTCTAGAGAAAACTGGAAGCAATCCCCGCAAGATGCTGACCATGGAATCGGATATGAAGGGCAGCCTGCTGCATGCCACCATGCCGCCGCATCACACGAGTGCCGCGCTCCACGGCCATGCGGCCTCCCCGTACTCCGCCTTGGCTCCCCTGATGAACCTGGGCCAGTCGCACCTGACCCACTCACAGCTGAGCCACCACAACCACCACCACCACCACATGAGCGCCCACATCGCGGCCAGCCAGAGTCCCAATCCGCTCAGCTCGCTGCAATCCTCGATGGCCAACACCTTGAACGGCAGCCAGGTGGGTCAGCAGCAGCAGCAGCAGCAGCAGAGCTCCCCGCTGCACAGCTCCAGCGAACTGAGTCCCACCCAGAGCAGCATCGGCAGCCACCACATGACCTCGCCGGTCAGCCACCAGCAGCACACGCAGCAGCAGCAGCAGCAGCACTCCCAGCAGCAACACCTGGCCGCCGGATCCGCTTTGAGCAGCCTGACGGGCGGCGGATCCGCCAACAACAACAACAACAGCGCCACGGCCAACAAGAACCAACAGCACGCGGATCGGGTGAAGCGGCCCATGAATGCGTTCATGGTTTGGTCGCGGGGCCAGCGGCGGAAGATGGCCTCGGACAACCCGAAGATGCACAACTCGGAGATCTCGAAGCGACTGGGCGCCCAGTGGAAGGACCTCTCGGAGTCGGAGAAGCGTCCGTTCATCGACGAGGCCAAGCGGCTGCGGGCGGTGCACATGAAGGAGCATCCGGACTACAAGTACCGGCCGCGTCGCAAGACCAAAACGCTGACCAAGACCAAGGAGAAGTACCCGATGGGCGGGCTGATGCCGGGCCAGGGAGTGGGCGGCGGCGGTGGGGCGCCGGGTGAGCCGGTGACGCCGACGCGAGTGCAGGGTCAGCCGGGCCAGAATCAGTCGCTCAACGGCAGCGGAGGCAGTGCAGCGGCGGCGGCGGCGGCAGCAGCGGCAGCGGCGCAGCAGGCGCGCCAGGATATGTACCAGATGAACGCGCCCAATGGATACATGCCCAACGGGTACATGATGCACGCGGATCCGGCTGGGGCGGCCGCCTACCAGACCTCCTACATGGGCCAGCACTACGCGGCGCAGCGGTACGACATGGGGCACATGTACAACAACGGGTATGCGATGTACCAGACGGTGTCGGGCGGTCAGACCTCGCCGTATGGCGGCAGTTTGCAGCAGCCGGGATCGCCGTCCCCGTACGGAGGCAGCAGTCTGCAGCAGCCGGGCAGTCCAACGCCCTATGGAGGTGGAGGAGGAGCAGGCGGCGGTGGCCAGGTGTCCTGCCAGAGCCACAGCCCCAGCGACTCGAGCATCAAGTCGGAACCCGTGTCGCCCAGTCCCAGTGCCATAGCGCTCAACAACAACAACAATATCAACAACAACCACATCATGAAGCGGGAATACAGCTCGGCGGCAGCGGCGGCGGCGGCAGCAGCAGCGGCAGCAGCCGCCGGCGGCGGGGAGCTGAATCACCTGATGAACATGTACCATCTGCCCGACGAGCAGCGCCACCTGCTGCACTACCAGACTGACTCGCCCGACCTGCAGCAGCAGCACCAGGCGATGCAACAGCAACAGCAGCAGCAGCACCTCCCGCAGCAACACCTCCCGCAGCAGCACCAACAGATCCCGCAGCAACACCAGACGATGCAGCAGCAGCAGCAGCAACACCACCTGCAGCACCAGCAATCGCTGCGGGCGATGGCGCCGCTGGCACACATGTGAGAAATGGCCAGCGCCTATGGAGCAGGAGGCTCCAGTGTGAGCGTATCGCCCCCACTGCCGCCGTACATGCCGACGGCCCCACAGCAGCAGCAGCAACAACAGCAGCAGCAGCAACAGTTGCTCAACGGACGGCCTAGTCCGACGGCATCGGGGTCGTCGGGCGGCCGCTCCTCGGCGCATTCCAGTGGCCATACCGCCGCGCATTCACCCGCCTTGGCAGCCGCCTACCAGCTGACCCCCTCTGCTGCCGCCACCCCCTCCGCCTCTGCTGCTGCTGCGGCGGCGGCGACTGCAGCTGCTGTTGCTGCTGCCGCCGCGGCTGGCAGCTCCTTTGCCGCCTCGGCCAGCATGCTGGACATGCAGCAGCAACATCTCGAGGAGCAGCAGCAGCACCACCATCTGCACTACCAGCAGCAGCAGCAACAGCAACACTACCAGCAGCAGCAGCAGCAACATCTCCCGCAGCAGCAGCAGCAGCAACACCAGCTGTACCATCACTATCATCCCGGCCACGAGGCAGCGGTGGCCGCCAGTGCTGCTGGCCTCTTGGATATATCCACATTGTAAATTATTGAAAATATTAACTAAAAGCCCTAGGATACGCACACCCACACCTAAAGACCCCAAATCCCACAACCCACACACACAGAGACAATTTTAGCCTTAGTTCTTAAGCAGGTTTAATTCGAAATTGCAGAGTAACACACACACGCATATATAAATAAATGAATAGGGTTAATATTTAGTCATTTAAATGAAGCATACGCACTGTTGTACCACAATGGGAAGATGACAACCAACTCACTTGCATTCCATACTGTTCTGCTTCGATTTCCCTTGATTTTCCGCTTGCTGCATAGCTAAAACAATTGTGTGATACAAATAAATTGTTGCCACTTACTGGGACAACAAATCGTTTGATTTAGCATTTCATTTTCACCCACTTTTTGCTGTACAAAACATTCTCAGACATTAAATGTGCGTTCGACAGAAGATAGATGAAGGAGCAACAGAGATGCGCGGAATCCAAGGAGGAAGTTTAGTAGGAGTAAAAACGATGAAAATATTTCAGAAAAGCAAAGAAAAATGTCGAAAAACATTCTATTTTATAAATTCTCTTATGCATTAAGTAATTATAATTATTATCTATTATATAAACAATTTAATTATTAATTATGCTTACAAATACCAGACAAGACAACCATAATTAATTGTAATAAAGCGAAAAACAAAATTATTATTATTATTAAAAGCATAAATCGAAACGAAGGCAAGCATCTACTGCATAATACAAAAACACAACCGAAAAATGTTAGTAAACCTAAAGCAAATTTAGTAAAAACAAACCAAGAAGCGTGCAAAACGTGATTGTGAAACATGGAGCGAGGCAGAGAAAACAAACAAATTCAACAAAAACATTGCCAAGCACCTGGAAGTAATAAAAACAAAATCCACAAAAAATCCACAAAAAAACAAATAAAAGAAAAATCTTTACAAAAATTTAAAATTTTTATTTTACTTTTTGCCGTCGGCTAAAATGGGAAAAGCGATGCCAGTCGAGGATCCGTGAATTTTGCAAACTGAGTAGATATGCAGGTTTAACAATCTGCCAGCTGCTTTATATTCCAGTTTTGTTTTATGGCTCCCCTCAATGTTAAGTGGGATGCGTAGTTCCTAAGACAAAGGCGATTAGAGTAGTAAAACTCAAATGAAATTCACGCATTGTCAACATAAATAAGGTGTTTGTGGATATCATTAAACAAACCTTGACAAATTAGAACAAAACGTGAAACGAGATTCCCATAAAAATGTTTTTTATTTTTTATTACTACAAATTAATTTTTTCAGCTGCAGTATAGCAATTATTTAGAGACTTCATGCCAATCGCAAGCTGTAATCTATCATTTCAATATTTATTTAGTTGCATTTTGTCAATGATTAACTGCAATTTTCGTGACCGGAAAGCGAAGCTTTGTAGCCGACACCGTCCGAAACTAATTCTACTGATCGTGCATCAAGGTTATAACACAATTATTAGGAATTTTGATAATATGCACGCTGATATATGTGACTTTTCGGAGCGGCTCACCAGACCCAGTTTGTCCAATCACTCGATCGGCGGTGAATGGGCCTACAAACCCCATAATATCCGCTTAATATGGCTAATTTATGCTGGCCAGACCATCACATCTGGCCCACGCGCTATGCCGACATTTCAAAAAGCTCATAAAAAATTATGATATGTATTATTAATGAAAATTGCAAATTCAGAGCGACAGGGCCCCAGAAAACAAACAAAACGGCGAGCAACAACCACTTTGGCTACAAAACAATTTATTTATTATGTGCAAACATTATACACTGTTTACTACATTTTTTTTGTCATTCGAAAGCTGCTGATTATTATAATTTCGGTAAATGCTTTGGCTTAAAACGAAAGCTGCCGCGGAATTTCAATTAATATATTTCCAATTTTTCAGCACCTTTCCCCTGGTTGCCTCCATTATTCCGACTTTGCAATCAATTAGTGGGCAACGATTTTTAATTATAAAATTTTACATCTAAATTATTTTCCGCTTCGAATGCTTAACCCCTGCCCCCGGTTGATTGAAAATGTTTAACCCTTTCCTTCGGCCTTAAAATGTCCATTTTATTTTCCCGTGCTCGAAATAGTTCGCATACATAAAAAACGAGCCTCGATTTGCATTTGTCGCAATTTTCATAATATTCACAGATTTTTCTGTGGGCCTCTGCTTATCTTTGATTTCGGAGGCCTGTTTATTTGTGTTGAAATGCGAGATTGCCGAGCGGCATGTTCGAGATACATGCATAATTTTGTGCTTTTTTTTACTCTTTCGGTTGTGTGAAACAAATGTAAAACGTAAAAATTTATTAATGCCATATGGGTGTCATTTGAGCTAAGCTGCTGCAGATACAATCTAGCTAAAAATGCGACTTCGTTTGACATGCAAATCGTCATGGAGGAGAGATCGTTTCAGTCAGTAGCGCCTGATATTTGATTTGGATTTATTTCGAATACTATTTACTTTGTTCTCTTGTCAGCCAGCTGTGTTTGCTTACTTTTAATTAGCTTAAAAAATTGTTCTGCGTTCTATGTTCTGTTTTATTTTAATGTTATTTCTCCAACTAATTTTTTGTGGCGCTGTCATTTGTTGCAATCAGTGAGAAAATTAAACGAAATCCCGATGACAACATTTTTATTGCCGTTCGCTTGCCATTAAAATTAAGAGCTAATCACACGTTTAACAAGATTTTGTTTTGTGTTTGTTTTTGTTGCTGGTTTCAGGCTTCGATCAGTTTTTTTTTCGTTTTCGGTTGGCTTTATAGTGGAGACAGGTGCTTGGCTTTATTTTTTGGCTGCAGCTGAGTCAGCAATCGACGATCGTGAGAGTTTTTCGTTGGGCTTTGTTTTGGCTCTTTTGATTTAGTTCATTAATTGGCCATAATAGTTTCGTTTTATAACTGGTTGACAGACTTGCCCAGAGTTGACCGCCTTTAATTTGATTTATTAATTAAATTTAAACAGTAAACATCGAGATTGAATAATTTGTTTGTTCGACTTCTAACTTGGTTATTCTTCGGAACTTTGCCCAAGTTTTCCTGTGCGGGATTTTCTAATCTGATACATCCAACCCATCCAGATTTACTCTCTCTTTCTTTCAACCCTTCAATTGTCCCAACAAAAGCCCGGCGAATGCCAACAGAGACGGCCACTGGGATGCAAAGATAGATAGATAGAGTTGAACAACTAATTAAACTTGAACAATGGCGAAAAGTTGGCAAACAAATGTCATTACTTCGACTTCAGTCTGGGCAGTAAGTAGTATAGTGGATTTTGAGTGGTTCGTGTTTTCGTTTTGGGCTGGCTGACACATTTTCGGGAATGTAGGTTAACCGAGTGAGACATGCTACGAAATCGAGTTGATTCGTAAGCCTAAAACTGTAACCAATTCGGAGACGGGCCTGTTTTTACAATTTTTACTTCTCGTTTTCGAGATGCGAGTACATAAACAAATCGGATTAGTTGACAAAAATCCAATTAGCTGTGGGCCCCAAACCAAAACGGTTAACAATTTTCAACTGACGGCGGAGGAAAAAATAAGTCGAGCATTTGATGGATGTGTGGCAGGCGTAAGAATTTATAGGCCGGTGATTTGATCGATAGGCCCGATGATTTACGAGGCAGGTACCTCGGATAAATGGTACAGGTAAATGTCCGGGGGTACCACACATACTCCATATACACATGCAAATTCTCAGACTGCCTGGCGACCCCGGAGATAAGCTGACGACCCGTCCACCTGCACCTGAAAGTGGGAAAACCCAAAACAACTGGCAGGTCGCAGAAGTACATACCTGAGTCCGGATAATGAACCTCTAAAATCCACGCCTCGCAAATCCTCGAGCGGATGCTCGGATCCGCATCCTCGTTTTTGGGCAATAAAGGGCTAAACACACAGGGCCCGACAATAAGTCCCTATAGATCGCCGTGCATATTATCATAATCACCAATAAAACCCTAGTCGCAAACTAATCCACTGCAACCCATTGCGGGCCCTCGACGGTTGCATTCAGGGATTTGTGCTCCTACTAAACTCGAAGTTTATCTGCGTAATACTCGACATTCTCGGCGGTATCTCGATAATTTCCGATATTCCATCTTCGCCCGCCACCCGCATTTTCGCTTAGTGTAATTCAATCACAGTTCCGTGAAGTTCTTAGAAGGAGGGAGGAGAGCCTGCATAAAGTGCGCAATCTGAATCCCATGGGGCCATTGGCTAATCGCTGTCTAATTATAATTTTGCATTTTTATCGCTAAGGGTCTGGACCCTTTGGGGTGGGCCGAAGGGAGGGGGAGGGGCCGGCAAGGCCGTTTCTGTTTCTGTTTCGGCTGCGGTTTGTTTTGCAATTAGGCGATTAGTCACGCCCTGATTTGTCATTGATACTCCGTCCGCTCGATTGCTCAGTTTCGGTGAGTGTTATGTGCCTGTACTACATGGAACCGAGGCCCTGTAACTATGTAAACTATGCGGGCTGGCTTAGTGATACAGCCGATATGGGGGTGGGGTAAAATATGCAGATAACACGAAAGGAACATGATATGCGATGTAAGAGGGGAGGTCTTCAGTTTCGGTGCACATTAAGATTTATCTTTGGGTGTTTAACAGCTTATTAATGGAGTAAATATTCAAAATGAATAAATAAAAATAAATTAATTCTTAAAATAAATACATTACCTTTATAACCTACAAAACTAGTAAGATCGTTTATTCCTGATAGTAATTTTTTTTGTATTAATTTTATATTTATTTATTATGCATAATCATCAATTCGATTGTTTATAATATTTTTTGTTACTCACCTCAACTATAGTTTATATGTACAACTTTAGTAAGTTTAGACATAAGTTGTATTTCTTGAAACAGTTTTCATTGACTTTTTAACGCGACTCCAGTGGGTAGAAATAGGTATTTCAACTTTATAATTAACCCTTTACTTTACAAAGTTCTTAAAATCGTAACAAGTTTTAAGGTAGGACAGCGACAACAACGAATCCTGGTGACAAGAGCAGCAACAACGCGATGCACTTGTGCCACTTAATTAAGTCGACGTTTTATTGTCGTCATCGCAGCATCGTTGCTCAAGTTAATTACTCAGAGGAGGTGGTTGGGGATGACTCCATCTCAATCCCCCGGCAAATCCGTACCTGTGGAAGGCACTACTTTTCAGCTGGCTGCAAGTGAGCACAACAATTCCCCACTCTTCCCAGGATGCCGAGTCCTGAGTCCTGCACTTTGGCGCATTTGTTGATTCGCGCACTTGAACAACGTGATGGTGATGGACCTAAGGGAGGGGGTTACGGGGACTTGGAGGCACAACAACCAGCAGCAGCAGCAGCTCTTATCTTAATGAGTTTTTATGCATCTAATTAAATAAATTGCACCCTCTTCGGGCTGTTGGCGCCATGACAACTCCCAAGTCTACACAAATCTCTCACAAATTTTTTCGTTAGTCAGCCCTAGAAGTTGTTGTTGTTGTTCGAGGGCGTGGTCCATGCAACTGCCCCATGGCCCCACGGCTAAAAAAAAGACCCATACACACACCCACTAACTGAAATTCAATTTTAATTACAATTTTTTAACTCACTCTCTCTCCACCTTTTCGCCACTCAAATCGATTTTACTAACCAATTTTTTCCACAATTTGTACATGGTCGTGTGTGTTGCGGTGTGTTTTTATATAAATATATATGGCTGTGTACTTTTGTGTATATATTTTTAATCAACCGCGCCCAGACACAAACGCTTAACAACATTTTCAGTGGCTTTCATTTCGAATGTCCGGCAGTTTGTTGAGCCGCAAAGCAGCTACAGATTGTTTTTATATATGGTACACAACTCTTTTATGAACCGTATGGATTTATTTACTTGACGTAGCCATTCCCTGGATCTACTCCTCTCCAGCCCGCTTCGCATCCATCACCGCTCATCACATTCGTCGTCGTCGCATTTTCAATTTTTCGCTTGCAAATTGGAAAAGTTCAAACGCACACACAGTCTGGTTTGGGAATGGGATTGGGGGTATGGGAAATCGGGGGACCCTATCCCGAAATGGCAACTAAAGTCGAATACGACCTGACCGGACTCCGAGCCAGAGTCAGACTCTCTGAATCTGCAGGACCAGAATCACAGACACATGAGTGCAAAAGCTGCCGATAAATGCGACGTCGTCGGGCGATGCAGCACTGCAATCATGCTGACCCATGCACAGTGGTCTGAAGGCTATTTACTTGAGAGGAATTCGAAAAATAGAGGATGTTCAATGCATAGAAACAGACACAAAGTTGAGATTGTAGAGTAAAAACTTTATTTACTAGACTAAATATTATATTAATTACTATAATAGTTATCTAAACCTTAAAAAAGGTGATTTTTTCTTGCCTTGCAAGATTTGTTTAAAAAACTTTTAGGCATTAATAAGAAACCTAAAAAATTATTTATTTATACTTGTACTAAAACACAACTTAACTTTGAAGAAAAGCAATTAAACCATTAACATTAACATTTCTAAAAATGTATAAAAATAAATTAGAGTTTTTTATCTGATCAAAAGGTTTTCCCAATTTTATATAATTTTACACGAGTCTCAAATCACTGTGCAATGGCAATTTGGTCGTAGCTTATGTTGCATTAAGAGGGGCAAAATGGGAATAGGGGCGGGGCACATTTACATACGCACACACCGTCTCATACTTATTTCGAACATTTCGCCATGTCCGGCAAAGCGACGTCATTTGAACAGCAATGTCAGCCCCAATGAATGACTGGCTGAATGACTGACTGGCTGACTGACTGACTGACTGACTGACTGACGGACTGCCGGATTGATCGACTGTCGCAGTGACCAATGAAAGCTGCCGTCTGTGCCGTCTAGATAGGGCGTGCAGTTCTTTGCAGGCATGTGTGTACGCGCTGATTGATTGATTATTTGTTCCGCATCACTCACCTGGAAAATTCAACTGAAGTGGCAACTTTAATTAATTTGCTTATGTTTGTTGGCCCGACTAGCCTCGAAAAGCCAGGCCAAGCCACTGTATTTTATGTGGCATCAATACATACTACGTGATATATAGGAGGCTGTAGCACATAAGATCCGCACTGAAGAGTAAAGTATATAATTTAATGGACTTGGGTTGGGCTACGACTAAACTTAATTACTTGGGGATATAATTTAATTTAAATATATATACAGATAAATTCGTATATATAGAAGCTATCTGTCTGTGACCTGAATTCTCATCGGAAGTCAGGATGAACACATGAATTTAACACACAATATGATGTCATGTCGTGCTAAACTGGTTTGCTTGGTTGCCCGCTAGACAAACCGTCATAAACTAATCTTCACCGCAGCTCCTCCGTAAGTACAACTCAATCGATATCAACTGGGCTAAGCCCACTGATCGTACATAAATTCCGAGCTCAGAGCTCAACTGTTGAGGACACACTTCAAAAGTGTGGTAAACAAATCCACAAATCAAAATAACTGTTTTCACACATCTAGGCCTATCAACAATGGGAAACCAGAATACGAATGTATCAAAGACAAAGGCGCTGACCAAAAAATAACAAAATCCAAGCGTTGCGATGACAAGAAAAAATATTTAAAATACCGAACGAGACTTGACAAAAAGCATAACAAATTAAGACTTATAATTTAGCGTGCGCCAAAATACCGTTTCTCAGATGGATCGACCGACTCAAGAAGACAATGGGACCTGCGGAGAGCTTCGGTTGATTTGTTTATGAGAAAACCCGACGGGGCATCGTACCGCTCACATGTACCTCCATTGTATACCCCGATTTCGATGTCATTTTATAGCATTTTAAACGCCAAATTTATCATTGCCCCTCGGTATTGGGCATGCAAAATATGTCGAACTTTCTTTCCAGCCGAATGGAACTTGAACTAAGCTCTAAGCTCGGGCTGAGCTCGGTTGTTATGTTTCGTCCCCAGCATTAATTAAAGACCCGATGAATTGCCCGCCTGACAATGATTTCTGGCCAAGAGTTGCTCGATCTATGCGATAGAGCATCGATTTATGGACCCACTCTTGTCGCGAGTGGACTTTGCTACTATTTTTGGGTGCTAGCTTAATCTTGTCAGGTGGCGTTGATATTGCCAAATATCTATTAATATGTCTCTCTAAATATAGCTGAGTATCGTGTGTTTTAAAATATCACTAGTTATATAATAGAGCTTAAAGTTTAATTAAGTTATTTTTTATTTCACCTGTATCAAGATGAAGCCAAAAACATACAAAAAATGTGTGCTAAGAATTTCACTCTAAATAAATATTTCTGAAATATATTTTTAAAGATAGTAGAAACTTCTGTAGCATCATTGTCAAATAAATTATTTGTTGCTACATTTTAATAATATTTAACATACAAATTTCCTATGCAACCAGACCAATAAGTTTGCTCACTTGCTTTTCCCCCAACGCAATTTTTTACCCTCCCAATTCGAGCCATAATAACTAGTAGCCACTTAATCATTAGCTCGCCTCACTTGATCCACTTGTGGCAATCCACTTAGGCTAAATTAGTTTGCTGACTAGTTGGCCGTTGAGTGAAGCAATTAAATTCCCAAAAATGTGGGCTGGCCAGGCGATTGATCGGGTAATAACAAAAAAGGGAGATTTGGCAATCCAAAAAAATAAACTGGGCAAAGGCGGCAGCTGCAGAGGAGTGTTGTCAACAAACCGCAGCCCGTAATGAGGCTGAGTTTCTCGGGGGGTGACAAATGGGAGGGATGCAGTTTTTGATTGACATGTCGCCGACGGCTGGACGTTGACTTGCGTGTCAATTAAAACTAGGAGACTGACAGTGACAGGAAAGGCGGCGGGATGCGGACGAGGACGACGACGGGCACATGGACGCGTCCTGTGGGGGAGCTGGCCCACTTTAATAGGCTCAAAGTGGATTTTAATTTTTGTTTGATTTGATTTCATTCGGTTCGAGCACGGGCACGGGCAGCCCAGCAGGCAACCTTCGGGGGAGGGTGGTAGTTAGTTCCATCTCCGTTTCCATTTCCATTTCCACCCATGGTTCCACCCCACCGATTCCACCCAGCTTCCCACCGGGAACCCCTTTTGCCGCTGACTTGAGCTTGCCGGCAGGATTACAACAGCAGCTGCCTGTTCTGGACAGTAATTCGCATTAATAGCGCTAGACTGGTGCGCCAGCTCCCAATCAATGCTAAATACCCTCGAAGGAGGGCAGGCATTCCCGTCCAAAATCGATGGGATGAGGCCGATGAGGCCGATGAGGCCGCTGAGGTCCATCGCTCAACTGGCCGGGTTCCCACGCACTCGCATCTCGAGAAGAAGTGCGACGACAAATGCTCTTGTTTGATAAATTGGGTGCCAAACCATAACACACAGTGTAAAAGTTGTGAAAAGTTAAACGCTCCCCTTGCAAATGCCAGGGAGACACGCAATCCCCTGGCCAAAAAAAAAGTATCTTACACAGCAAGAACTTCGGGGTGATAAATACATGCGGTAATCGGCTTAGTGTGCAGATTAAGGCAATTGGAATAAACTAAATGAGGTCAAATTAAGCAATGGAATAATTAAACGAAAGGCTTGCATGGGAAATTATTGGCATAAACTCAAGGCAATATTTATCTAAGAGTATCATTTTTCCAGGGATTTAAATCTAATCCTTTATCACCTCTGCATACTCTGTGTTAGTATTTATGTTACTTTTGTGGCTTTTTATCTAATTCTTAGGGACATAAATAAATTAAAATACTTAAGTGTCTACAATAAAAGCAAATGAATAGAAAATATGAATTAAAACATAGGTACATTTATTATTCAAGCATTGCACATTTTATTAATAAATACTTAAGGCAAGCAAATAAAATAATTTCCTATAATTTTCCCTCAGTGAAACCCCAAAAATATTTCCCACCTTAATATGGTAATAAGACTTTCGCTCCCTGCAGCCGACTCATTATTTTATACGGCAATTAATGAGCTGCCGTGGGAGTGCAAACATGTAACACATGTAAGCATTTAGATCAAATTGTTGGACGCCAGTACCTTTGAGTACCTTCGCCCTCCCCCCTCGCCAGCCTTCTCCCCACCGAATATCTGTTCCTGGGTCCCAGGCTCGGTTTCAGTTTGAGTCTGACAGTTCGTGACTTGGTCTTGGCGCTATGTGAGTTATGGCTCCGTCGTCTGCACGCCAACAACGAAATTATATTTAAAAACACATAACTCAGGAGATTATCATTAAAAGCTGTGGGCGCAAAGAGGGGTAAGGGGAACGGGAACTCGATTCCAGATCCCAAATCCCAACGAGGACTCCAGGCGATTCGCGCGTGCGCAAAGCTCAAACGGAAGTCGTTAGGTCGAGACGTTCCAGGGCGGTTCGAGATACGCGATATGAGGCGGCTAATGTGCCAAGGAGTCGCCCGAGGGCCAAAGGATTACCACGAAGAGAAGGAGGTAGTGGAAGAGGGAGAAGGGTCCGACCAGGACAATGCCCATGAATGAATGAAATGCCCGCGCGTTGACAATAAATTGGAGTTGCATTTAAATAAGCCACCAAAGGGACTGAGCGGCTCTGGGTGTGAAGTTGCTAATGCGTTTTTGAAGATGCCCTTTCCTTGCCAAACGGAGGTAATCATCGATAGCCAGGTGGGAAGGGAGGGAATTATCATATCTATATTAGGGTGGCCACAGCGAATGAAAAATACCGGAAGGAGAATTTAATATGCACAAAAGTTACAAAATGTTAAGAAGTTGTTTAAAAATTAAACCCTATGTTTTAAAAACTTTAAACATTTAAAACATTTTTTTTAGTTACTTATTATAGATTTAATAGAAATTCTTTATAACGTCTATCAACTACAAATTGATAAAAAAATTTTAAAAAAGTTTTGGCACTTTAAAAATGGTTTAGAGACATCACAAACTAATTCTTATTATTATTTCTTAGAAAGGTCCATACACTAATTTACACCACGTAACCCTTTGAGTCACGTTTTCTTGCCACCCGACATATGCTCATTTCTTGGCCGATAATTGCCATTTCAATGGGCATGTCTCAGGCAGCCGGATAAGTTTTGCGCAACCAAGCTGTCTCGGCCACAAGTTGCTGAATACCTGGCAGGATGGCCAGGACAATTGCTAGACCTTTTCATAACTTTATCGATGACAACGCACAAAGGCGCACTTTGGCTCGAAGACGCTATTCCACATACAATTGCATTCGCTGCAGTTTCAGTTTCAGTCCCAGTTCCAGTTCCAGTTGCATGTGCAATTGTGTTTGCTCGCTGGCTTGTGTGTTTGTTTATTTGTTTGCCGCTTGGCAATTTGTTTGCTCTGTCACACGCTTCATTGTGCCGAACCAGGGCTGCTAATTGCACTTGTTGATTGTGTGATAACAGGTTGCTGGCCAAGTGTCCAGCTTGCATAAGTGCCACTGCTGCATAAGACAAACTTGGGTCCTCCTCCCAACAGAAGGGGGCGTGGCAGCCACGAAACCAACTGTCCACAATTGTGTACATGTCCTCCGAGGGCAAACAAACTTAAGTAGGTAATTTGCAACTAATTTTCAAGTGGTACGTCGCCAGCATTGACATTGCCACAATTACACAAATGTCTCGGCACTTCGCATTGCTCATACGCAGCGTTGTCTGATTTTCCCCTGCCATTCGGTTCGCATTCAGGTGCCCCACTCGATGTCCTCCAGGTGACACCGCCTTCGGCTGCCGGTAATGAGTGTGAGATGCCTGATTGCAGGTGAATCAAGTAGTCGGCCATGTTTGCCATACAGTTTACAGAAAGCGGTTGGGTTCGATAAAGCCAGGCGCAGGTTCATCGGAGTAACTTGGGACTACATGTGGGCTTGTCCAACAAGTAAGCAGTTAGATAGCTCCACAGAATAAAACATTTTCATTGTTCCAAATAAATTACTGGAATTATAAGCTTAAAAAATACAATTCAATTAAACAATATATGGTTTACATTTCGACCAGGATTTTTAGAAAAATTAGTTTTAAACATTTTTAAAATTACTATCATTCAGACAATTGCTAAAATTATAGAATTTCGATTTAAACCAAAGCATTGGTTAATTAAAGTTCAATAAATTATAAATAGTCCATTATATCTGCCTTAACTTTTTAAAATATTATATATTTTTGGTTTCCCCTATAGTAATTTTTTAATCCACTTTCTTTCGAACCAATACCCACCCAATCAACCACATAAAAGCTTAATTTTAATATTTAAGGAATTTCAAATATTCAATTCATATTTTTCCATACGCCTACCACTCAACCACACCCCTCCGCCCCTTCTGCTGCAACTAAAAACGAATAAATTTGAAAAATATGCGTGACAAATAATTTGCCAAGCCAGAAATTGGCATTTTTGCAGGCATCAGCAGCCGGGGCTAATAAAAGTCTTCAAAACGAACGCATAAAATTAAATAAAAATTTCACGCAGCCTCCCCGCGACGACAGAATTCGGCTGCTGTGCGTGATTTCCGCCCAGCAATGTCGCCCATGTACGCGCCATTAAATAATTTCCGCCCTCGCCGCCACCAAAAAAAGAAATAATAAAATAAAAAAGAAAGGAAAACAAAATGCGAGTGGCAAAAGGAAAAAGTTCTTCAGTCAAGTTCAGAGTAAAGTCACGCGCTGCTGAATGCATTTCACAAATCAACTAGAAATATTGCCACGAAAAATCTTGGATCGAATCTCAATCTGGAATCGAGAAATGCTGCTCAATGCCTCCGCGACGATTTCTCTGAAAAGGTTCGTGGCGATGGAGATGGAGCTCGGGGTTATTATGCATACGATGGGGCCATTAAAACTGGCTGCTGCTCGCTCAACTTTTGGATGCCATCGTCTTCACATAATTAGGGTACATAGCGGTACTTATTATGGGTGTTAACGGTTTCGCAGCGCCATAGCCGGCAGATCAAAACCCATTCGCAATCCCAATACCAAAACAAAGACAGAAACCGAAAACCGAACGCTGAAAACCCGCCTGTCAACTCGTCGAGCTTGGCCAGCTCGTAGAGCTTTAATTTAAAACAGAAAATAAACGTCAGTCACCGGCTGCTTTTAACACAAAACTATGGACCCGGAGAGCGGTCGCCACCAAAATAGAGGCAAGAGCCAAAAATTTGTATTTAAAATTATGCACAACACTTAAAAATCAACGCGCTTATTTATTTCACTCTGGGTTTTCAATCGATGGATCAGCTTGACGGCGAAAACGTCGCCAAACGGGTTTTTATGAAAATTTCGAAAATGCTAGGGCTCCGTTGCTGGAAACTTAATGCTCATAAATCCACTTTAAGTCGGGGTTTACTAGCTGTTGCAATCTGTTTTAGTGCTGGCTATCGGAAAAGTTTCCATTCGTTTCGGTGGAAAGTGAAATTGCTGCCAGAACAGTTAGTTTGTCGTAGGTCTGTTTGGAAGTTATTATTGGAAAAGTTCTACTGACCTGGGGCAATAAGACATTAGAGACTTGATGGGCAATCGAAGGTTATACATATATTATGATACGTAGAAATATTTATTTTGATTTTTTCTGGGTTGACCTAAGTGGTTTTTACATATTCTAGATTAAATTCGACTGAGGATTTTTCCCTGTTCTTAAAATTAAAGTTTTGCTTACACCCAATCAGGATTTCGGTTTTACAGAGAAACTAATGCCTTGAACTGACTTTCCCTTCGAGTTGGCTTATCTTTCTCTATGCGTCCTCATGTCTGAACGCCTCTGACCCAAAACAGACCTCCCCGGAAATCCCTTGCCGCATCCAAGCCGCAGATTTCAATGGAAAGCGACAGGCAGTCTGCCTCCGACTGTCCGCCTAGCTAATCTTATCGTCTAGCTGACGATGCAACTGTTGATAAGATATCGCCAAATCAAACGAACCGCAAACAGAGGAACCCCGATCGTTCGATGCAGAGCAAGATCGAGTGCACAGTAGTCCGCAAGCAATGATTACCCATGCACAGTGCGTCCTTTGTCTCCTAACTCAAATACCGCAAAAAACAACACACAGGGATCACGAAGGTGGAGTGGAGATAAGAATCGAAATTGTAAAATGGAACGTAAAAATGCGAGGATTCATAGTTCCCAGAAAGAGCCGGGACCAACCCCCTTCCTCCAGGATTTCAGGACAGGACAGAACCTACCCTCCTGCGAAAATACTCCTACGCAGTCCCTCTGCCTGTTACATCCTGTGTGCAAAGGTGGCAAAAACTCGACGCTACCTGCGGAGCATCGGCGTAAAATATGTCCCTCGTCCTGGGTCTAGGTAAAGATTTATTATCCTATACATTTCATGAATGCGATATATGCGAGTGAGCCAGCAACTGTATCTGCATCTGTGTTCGTATCACTACCAGTATCTGTGAATGTGTCTGTATCTGTATGTGAGGGTTTCCCTGGAAAACTACTACTGCCAACTAAGGCAGCAACAACAACACGGGGAGCACAAAAGGTGTGCACCATAATGGCTGACAAAAAGTCGGCCTTAGCCTTTAATAGCACTGAGTTTAACAGCCAACACAAACATGGCCCAACTGCCATGCACTGCTAGAAAAAAACCAAGCTTTCATATTTTCAAGTGGAATTTAAACACAAAGGTTAGGAATAAAGAAGTGCTCAAGTGAATGAATTTAGCAAACTAAACTACTACTTTCCTATAAATAATTTCTCTAAGATTCCTAGAACTTCAATTATGTTTTTTATAAATATGCTCCAATTATTGAAATGGATAAAAAGTAAAATTAGTTATTTAAAAAATGTAGGGTGTAAGTATTTGTATAAAGCTGTATAAGTTCGACAATAACATCATCAATGTTGTTATTACATGTAACATTAATATGTCTGATCGAAAATAAATACCTATATTTTATTTAAAAAAGTTAGAACATAAAATAATTTTTAAAAAATATATACATTTCTCCCAGTGCGTAGCACACAACTCCATAGAACCCATTCGCTGCAATCCAACAAAATGGCAACATTCACTTCTCACTTACAACTGAAGCTGGGGCTTCCTTCGTTTTTTCGCATGGAAAAAGTGAAAAGTGAAACTATTTGCTGTTGTTTGGTTAAGCGTTTTAAAGTCCGTCCGTCCGAGAGGTGAGTTCTCGCCGGATAGGTGAGTGCGTGCGGATGGACCCTGCCAGCAGGATGGATGGCACTGGGGCGAGAGATGGTTCGCGTTCGGATCTGTGTAAATGCCAATTAGCATAACAAAAAGTCGGCGAATGTCTGCGCCAACGGAACGGGAGGAGGTTTTCAGAGGTATTATGGACCGTCAAGGCAGAACCCTTGCTTATTATCCCCCTGTTCCAACAGGGGTCCCCTAAATGCGGACTCAGGTGTCGTTCCCATGTGGGCGAGACGATAATTTGGTGCCCGGGGCTGCAGACTCTCCGCTGATGTAGATTATGTTGGGACAGTACAATCAGCCAGCCAGACGTCAGTGTGGGCGCATAAATTGTTTACTTTCAACTGATATGAAATGTGAAAATCGTGATAATGTACGAAAGATGTCTTTGACTGAGGAAAATCGGGAGAAAGACAGTGTGGGAAAAAAGTTTGTAAGCCTATGAGGGGTCTTCTTTAAATGAGTTGATCCTCATTAATGGATTTTTTAGTTTACGCAGACTAAAGAGTTCTTGTTTTAATAAGTGTAAATTAAACACTTGTCGGATTTTTTGAAGATGGATGTGAAATCTATTAAAAATAATAGAATTTTTAATTTGCCGATAGGTTAACAGATCTTTAAAATCACCTTTAAAACAATCTCATATTCACTTAGCATCCATAAATTATTAAAAAATTAACAAGTTTTTCCCGAATCAAATTTTATTGGTCGTTTCGTCGAGTGCTTAAATGACCCGTAAAAAATCGAAAACCAGACTTATCCATATGCATGCATAAAATGCTATTTACATCTTTCAGCAAATGTCCCAAGAAACAGCATGAAGAATACAAAAAACTCGATATAAAATTTAAATTTCTAAATAGTAACATGAAATTCGGCAAACTATTAAATTTAGAGCCGAAAACCAAACAAAAATCTGTCAAAATGTTTATTCATACGCGGCAATTTATGTGGCATTTCGGAGAGGCGGCGACATTCGGCTATCCAGCCCATTTTCTACCCATATTCGAGTGTATCTTTTTCGGGGTGGCTACTAGGACGAGGACGATGTTAGAGGACACGCTCTGTCCGCTTAGGTAATCAATTTTCCCAGCCGTGACGTCATCATGACGAATTAACACTTTTCCCCCGGCCACATCAAGTATTCACATTTTGAGTTTTCGGCTTGGGAATCTCGGTTGGACAGACATTCGATACGTTACGTTTGTTATAACATTTTAGCCCCCCTCTCGATCCTACTCGAACGAACCACCCTCTAAGCCGCCGCCCCTGTCTGTTTTTTTTTCTACTCCAGTTCAGTGCAGCAATACTTTTGGACCCCTCCGACGATTGTGTACGTACTATATGCACCGAGTGGCTGAGGTAAGTGCTTTGTGCCCGGCGTTTTTACCCATTTCGTTCTTGGATTTCGAATATATTTTCGAGTGGGTGAGGGAGGGCGACACAGCTTTTGACGGTGACTGTGTAGTTTTTTCTCCTACTTGTGGCAAAAGCGTAACGAAATTCTTATGAATATTAATTGGCTGGCCGTGTGCGTTGGCGTCTGTTGTCACTCTGTTATTTTTTAAGTTATTTTATAGCGACTGTAGGTGGGTCTGAATGACAGTTTCAGTTCTGTAAACGATCGTTTTTCAGTTTCATATATTTAATAGACTTTTCTCATTGCCTTAATGACTTAAATCGCGGGACTCTTTTAAAGTGAATTACATATGTTTTTTCAGGGCAGAGTATTTGATCCCGTTCCGTGTGACCCCTTTTCGAGGGAACCGTTTAGTCCTTTCAGTGATTCAAAATAGTTTCACACATTCGGGCAGGCCCTAAAACTTTCCGATTCATTGCCCTTTACAAGCAATTCGATGGCAAACAAAGAATGCGTACGATTTCAAACAGAAATATTTTTTTTCTAATTCACTTGTCAATAATTTGCGTTAAGCCTATAATTATGCCAACAATGCAGATGGCCGCCAAAGACTGGAGGAAGGTACACAAATGGAATGCATAATTGCTGGCAATTTCGAATCCGGCCGCAACTGACTGACAGATCCAGATTCGGATGCGGATTCGGAATCTGATTCTGATTCAGAACCAGGCGAGCCCGAAACGTTTAGCGAAGTAGAAAGATCGGCGCAGCAGCTTTGATTGAGAGCCCAGCCAATCCCCCGCAACCCCTAAGATGGATTGTAGTGCCGGCTCTTGGACCTCGAGGGTTGTTTGCGGTCTGGAATGGTTGGTCTGGTTGGATTGGTCTGGGGAGTGAGTCTAGATCTGGATGAGTGTTGTGCGTGGTTATTGGCGGCTGTGCCCACTCGAGCATCTCTTGGCATAATTTCAAGAGGACCACGGCACTCGAGCTGGGCTGGTTGAGGTCTTGGTCTGGAAACTTGATATTTATATTCGAGGGTACATACAGTCCTACCTGATAAAGTTGTAGCAAAAAGAAAACCATCACAGTCTTAAAGTTCTCTTTAAATTTATTTTTATTTTTAAATATAATAAGCCTTGCAATAAAATTATTATTAGCTGTTTGGTTTTTCTTCTTGTTATTCTTAAAAGTCCTGGCCAATAAATACCTACAGCAACATCAAAAACTAGTTGCTTCTGTTTCTTTGTTAGTAATTTTGTGCAAGCTGTTTATTCTCTGAGTTTGTATCTCTTTACCAGCCCTTTATTGTTATTGTGTCTGCGTACCAATCAAAAGTGGAAGAGCGGTCGCATTTGCGTAGCGCCGCTCAAATCCGTTTAATTGGCAGTGCACCTTGGCAACACGGCCACCATGCTCCTTAGATTGCCCGAAAGGGCTGAGGTGGCTCTATTTATGGGGAGTGCCTGTGGGTAGGTGCTAACCATGACAACAACCGATTGATTGGCTTCGCAACATTTGCGCAATTTATATCAAGCGACCAGAAATGTGGCACACAATCCGCTTGTCAGACGAACGGGAACGTGGCATGTGCGCCTAATTAGCCAACAGCCGCAAGAATATTATCCTTTTGTGGGCTTGGCTACTCCGTGAAAATCGGCGATGCCAATTAACGCGATTTGTGCATATTTGAAGAGGTCCGATTCCACATAAGCCACCTGTCGACTCTAATTGGTTAGCCCCTGCAGCCTTATTAGACTCGCAATGAGATATTCAAATGCCTCGGTGTCGAGTCGTTACTTACTTTGATTTTAAGTCCCTAAATTGCAAATTTTTTACATACTAATTGGAGCTTAATGTTTTTAATTGAAATAGTATTTTTTCAGTAGAAGAAATCGACAAGCTAGAAGTAATTACTATATCACTCGCAATCAAAAGGATGAAAAACCTCTTTTAAACACATTTCTCGTTTTTTTCTTCGTATTTACTCAACTGTTAGTCAGAACATATTTACTTAGAGAGTCGTGTTTATTTGTCCGTGGTAGCCACCCCGGCGACCTTTCCACGCATTTTCACCGAACACTTGACACCTTTTTTTTGGCACGGAACCAAATATTTTCGAGTTTTATGATCTATTTGCATTCGTCAAGCCCTCTGACCTTAGGCAAATAGTAATAACATTGGGCACTTGAAAAGTGTAAACGGAAGGTGAAGGACAAGTCCTAAAAGGCATGACAAGTGTTTGGGTTTTAGGGGGAAAGGTGAGAAACGAACTGGCGTTTATTTAAATAGGCAGCAGTTCCTCTCAAAAATAATACCACAAGAGAGTAAGGAAGTACTTATCCTAAATTTTTATTTTTTCTCTTCAGGATTCCTTAAAATCATTCAAGTTTTTATAAAAATAAATATTAATAACAACATTATTTATATATTATCTCTTACTTTTAAATTACTTTCATTACAGCCTTCTCCAGTCTCCTTACAGTTAACCATTTGGCTACCAATTCGATTAGTCATTTACGACGAAACTCCAATACACCAGAGCCCAAAGCAAACACGAGGGGCCCGCATATTTTTCCCTGGATACCGATTCCGATTCCTGTTTTGTCATTGAGGAGACGCACACGCATACAGTTGCTAATGATGCTGCTGCCAGTTTGTCTGGGCCGAAATATGGAGCCGAAAAGAGTAAATAACCTGGCCAGCAGAAGACGGGCTGGCCCGAACCGAACCGAACTGAACTACCTACCTGCTGCAGTCTGGAAATATTTATCGATCGGCTCATCCATCGGCGAGTTATGAAAAATTTACTTTCGTTACAACGGCGGACATTAAGCGGGGACGTCATGAAGTCTGTGCCGACCAGACGAGTCGGAGAACCTTCCACCGCACAGCATGAGGTTCCCCTGGAGGTGCAAAGTGGTCGGGGGCAGATGCATACGTTACTTTTATAATTTTTATGGCCCGGTCAGGTATTTCTTTCGGCCTTCTCCTTCTCTCCGGCGGCTCTGAATGAGCATTGAGCCGTCGTAAACTCCTGATGAACCTCATAAATAATACGTGTTTCGATTTTTATTCGAGTCTCTTCACACTTTGCGCCGCACTTTGGAGGAGGGACTGCGACGGAGAATGGGAATGAGAATGAGAGCAAGATCGCCACGATCTATAAAACCCATGTCAAAAAGTTAACCCACATCTCCAGAACCGAAAGTCAAGAATGAAATCGTTGGATTCATTTTGCCCAAGGTCCAGCCTACTTAACATTTTCCAACAATTTTCCCCCAGAAATGTGTAGAACAATGGAAGAAATGTCCACCATCTCTCGGCGCAATAAAATTTACTTGTTAGTTCTCGGAGGATCCCCGTCGAGTTGGAAACCAAGCAGCTGCATTCACCACCATATTTCTATTCGTCCATGTTTGGCTCTTCAGGGATTTACTTCTATATAAATAATAATATTGTCAAATGGGCTCATGGAGGCTGATCAAATAATCGGGCTCTTGTTTGGATTTAGTTTTCCAATTTGTCACTAAGAAGACGGGGTCCCTTAAAAATCTCAATTTAAATATTTACACCTATCTAGTACTGCAGTTTGCTTTGAGTTCAAGTTGGTTTCTTTAATGTTTAACTAATGGACTCTGCTATTTAGGGAGGAAGAAAACTTTCTTTCCTCTTGTTAACAACATGTCATATTTATATATTCGAACATATATAAAGCTAAAACTAGTACCGTTATAAGCTCCACAAGACAGAAATCGAGTTCAAGGCAATTTCGAAGTCATCGCACCTCATAAAAGTCGATCATAAAAACGCTGGCGACATAAAAGCTCAACTTAACTCATCTCAACTCTACTGGGCCCAACTCACCGGATTGTCATAAAAACAATATCTTATTGAAAATTTGGAAATCGCAGACGAGA
Source organism: Drosophila takahashii (assembly GCF_030179915.1). Classification (NCBI taxonomy): domain Eukaryota; kingdom Metazoa; phylum Arthropoda; class Insecta; order Diptera; family Drosophilidae; genus Drosophila; species Drosophila takahashii. The sequence goes on from NC_091678.1 coordinate 16,401,741, forward strand.
AGAGAGAGGGAGGACCACCGGCACGGATCTCGGCGTTCTGATACGATTCTAAGTAGTCGAAAGCCATTTGGAAAACAAATCACAAAATTACGCTAAATGACAGGGACCCTTCGCAACTCAAATGTAGCGGCCTTAACGATCAATAATGTCACATAAGTCAACGATTATTGGGGGGCCAAAGCCTCTAGAGAAGGCGGTTCATTGGTTTTATGGCTGCCGCCAAGATCGAACAAACTGATCGGGGGTCGTAAAAAGTTTTCAATCCACCGATCGACCTATCGCAGGTGCGAAATGGTCTTTGGAACCAGCTCTGTTGTGACTTTTCGATATGGCTTTACGACTTTTTGGTCGACATTTCGAGACAGTCGCATCGAACAAAGATTGCCTCTCTTGTATGTTAAATGTTTCTGTTTTACGATCACACGCCTGATCCCGCGGATCGTACAAATCGTTTAACACCGACCCTCGTCTCTCGTCCCTCCGGTGACCCCGTCCCGAAATTCGGAAATTATGCAAATCTACGAGGTCCGGCGATAATTCTTTTCGTCTGGAATCCAAGTGTGCTCGTAAAAAATCAATAAAAAATATCGTTCAACATATATTTTCGATATTTTTCGCTTTCTGAGGATATTCAGTCCGGTTTCCCAATATTCCGTGGGTCATTAAAGTCTAATAAGAATTTAATTCAAATTAAATGGACCCAAATCATCGTTGATAAGTTTGTAGCATTGCCTCATCAAAATTTGCCTATCGCCTGCCCCTATATTTAGAAAGAATATAAAAAGCCACAAAATCTTATGTGCTACACAGTCCCATGCCGAAGACAATAAGTTTGATTTGAAAAGCTTGCCACACACAAAGACTGACTACCTACATCTTTAAGTAGCTAAAAGTGTTTTTTCTATGCTGATTTTATGGCATTCTATTATGATCTATTAGTGACCATTAATTGATAAGGCAAATGAAAAGGGCGGACTACTTTAAAGCATGTGAATGCTTTCAACTCGGTTTGGTTTTTTATTTGTACCTCCAACATGATCTATTAGTCAGCGTTAGCTGATATCAAATAAAATGGGAATCGTGTGTGGTAAAACATAACATTAGGTTGAGTTGAAAAACATCTTGTCTTTCATTTTATGAGCAAATAGGATCTTATGATATTTCCGTCTATTACTATTAAGGTGAATTACTAACAATTCTAACGTACAGGCTTAATATGTTTGCTAGGAATTTATTAATAGAAATCTACAAATATATTTAAAAATAAATAACTAAATGTATATTAGATGAAGCACCTGAAGAGGTCGACAGATAACTTCTGTAAATTGTACCTGAACTACATTTAGTAACGATAGCAATTTTCTTTGGGACCTGTTCCTGTTTTACCTGTTCCGTGACCAATTTCCAGACGCCTGAGTGTCTAGCTATTCCACTGGACAGAACATTTGGCCAGTGATTCCTCTGCGGGTTCCACTTCCCGGACCGTTCGCAGTGGGTCCTCGCACCAAGGTTAACTCCCGGCGAGCTAACTGACCGGGAAAAGGTCCTAAAACTTTGCCAGACAGCTAGACGCCCCGTTTAAAGTACAGGCAAAACGGCTGGACTGCAGATTCGCTGCACAGCATGTGGCTTTTAAATGCCGAGGATGTTGCAGTTGAAGTTGCAGGTGTCTGTGGCGTGTGGAATCTCCCGAACAGTTGAGCAGCGTCATGTTGTCTGGGCTGCATTCTCGGCTATTTGTGAAAGTCATGGCCAAAGGGCCCTAATGATGCTTGAGACGAATTGTCATTAGTTTTGCCCGGTGTTCGGCCATCTGAAGGGTTGCATTTGCCTACTTGGGCATTTCAAGGCTGCCTTCAGCTGTCACCGAGCATGAGTGGCGATTATTCTGCGACTTATTCCGATTCCATATAGAAATACCGGCTGAGTCGCTTGAATTCCCCGTGAAAAGACCACAACTCAGATTTTTCTGTAATCGATTTATTAGGAAAGCTGCGTTTAACTTTCACAGGACTCACACCCAACTGGGCAACATCAGATGTCGATGCAAGGATGCCCCACAACCAATGCCACACCCTCCTAACCCTCGGCAACCGCCCCCGCCACCCACAATGATGAAGAAGAGCAAAAGCGATATAAAAATTGTTGTACATATGACAGGGTGTTGCTGTGTGTGTGTGTGCTGAAGCATTGAAAAAAGTAAAGAACTTCGACAGACGGAAACAGGAAACCGGAAGTCCATCTTGCTCACAGTGTCGACGACAGCAACATGGTGGGGAAGTGCTGGAAGGTGGGGTAGGGGATGATAGAGGGTGGCACGGGGTGGCAGGTCCAAGATATTTTTATGCGTTGAAATTTTTCAGCTGGACCAAATCGCATACATCATAAATATATATAAAAATATCCGTGTTCGTGTGTGCGAGTCTGGGTGCCCGCTCGCAACTTCAATAATCATTATCAGCAGAACGACAACGTTGTCGCTGCCCCATCGCCTCACACTTTGCGGCATCATGTTGCGGAAACAGATAACGCACGGACACGACTACGGACATCTGGTGGATGGTGGATGGAGGATGAGGAGGCAGTCAGCAGTCGACGCATCACATAACATTTAATGCCGATAGTTCGGGGATCCTGATTCCCGTACTGGTCCTGCCAAGACGACAACTCGAGCTTCAAATTGAAATCAATGATGCGCAAGCTTATGCCACAAAACCAGGAGTGAAAAAAATATATGTACGCTCTAATGTAGCATCAACATATGGGGGATTCCCAGGCCAGCGGGCCGGGCAACAAATGATGCGAAAAACCGTAGCCGCTTGCCACCCGCCAGGCACTGACGTCGGTGTCCGGACTTCGAAGCTTAGCTGGAAGTTTGCAGTCCAGCCGGAACCATAAAAAAGTGTTAATGTATTTGCAATCTCCAGGAAAGGTACTGGGGACAAAGAAAAAACGAAGCGAAATTTATAGAAGAAAATATGATATGGCTGGAATTTCCGATTTCCTAGACTTTGGCCAAAAAAGTAGCTTATGCTTACAGGTTTTTCGCAGTCGAGAGCCAATATAATCTGGCTTTAAGACAGGTGATTCTGCCCTGGGAATCGTATGCAAACTGTCTTCGCGTTGAATATTCACATATTAAATCAAGCTGCTTGGCAGGCACATAAACACGCCACCATGGAGTCTTAAAATAAAGTTATTCGATCACGCCGCAAGTCAACAACAAATCAAACAAATCAAACTACGGGCTACTTGGTAATATGGTTCAGCATCTACCCACGCTAAAATCGCACAGCTCCGAAAATGGTATACAAATTAGTCGATAAACTCCAATTAACATAATACATGGCCTCAAGTCAGGGGATTGAGAGACTTGCTTTGCAAATCAAATCCAACACAATCCCATCAAAATTTATGCAAATCAACACTTTGCGCTAATGATTTGCGACAAGCTGAAAAATCGTAGACAGTTCCCGGACTTATCTGCATTGGGAGCATCGATCGAATCTGTGCGATATTAGATACGACTTTCGGACCATTAACATATTCCGAACCTAATGCGTATTTTTCGAGTGGATCTGTAGCTCTTTATGAATGATCTGGATCGACCATGGAGTAGAACTTTCTGTAACATATTTTTTATGGACCACTTATGCCCAGCAGTTATATATAGTTAAATATTTAAATTTAACTGTTAGTTAATGATTGCCAAATTATGCCCAAGACAACGAAACCATTCGTATGAAATCCTAATCCGTAGACAGGTTACCAACTCTTTATTTCCACCTTTCTCACTATTTTTGTTCCTGCATTTCGACTTTGTTGTCCCATAAATTCTACTTAAAGAAGTTGTTAGCTGACAGCTCGAAACTGTGAATGGAACTGAATTTGGTTTCAAATAGTCAAAGCTAGGAGTTCGACTGGAAGTCGCTGACTGTTGGAGAAATATATTTAGGCCCATCTAATAAGCTTATCGCTTAGTGGCGACGGCAGTTTCTTCGCTAAATATAAAAAGGGCATCAACCAATTTGTTTAACCGATTGGGAGAGCCAAATACTTGGAGAAATCAAAACAAAAGGCGTTTATCATCGACCAATTTATATATTGTTTGGTTATTTCTAGGTATTGAAATAGCTTGCGTTTTTGTTCATTCATGGTTCCTACAAAAAAGTTTTTTTAAAACTTAAGTTTCACAGAGGGTTTTAAGAATATTTCTTAAAGAACATTTTTTATATTAAATGTCTTATAGAGATATAGAAAAGATAATGAAATCTACAAAATATACTTAATTTATCTATTCAAAAAACTTTTACATTATTTATTGTTCTAATATATATATTTTCTGTTTTTAGTATAGTTAACACGGTTGACATTTTTGTGCCAGCAGGTTCATTTAAGAATAGGGTATTGAGCAAGCAATGTGCGTGATATCGGAATACCAGTGAAGATGCGACCTTAATCCAATATTACATAGCTCGGACACCCTCAAAGGCTCTGCGAGAAGTGCTCGTCAGCCGACATGTCCCAAGTCCTTGTCCCTGGCTCTTGGCAGGCTTTTATCTGGCTGTTTTGCGGTGGAGCGGGGCTCGTGGTTTGGTGTTTGGTTTTCGGTGTTTGGTTACACCACCGCAGTCCGTTTTGGGAACGGCCCACAGATGAGACCCTTCGGGTTCATCGTCTGGTGTTCGGGATCTGCGTTGTAAGTAACATATTGTGCGAGCATACATACTTATTTATCGATGGACGCGTGTCTGTTTATTAATTGAAGTATTTGTTCAGTGTGTTGTCGTCATCGGCGTCGCCGCCGCCTGTCGTCTGTTTGTTTTTCCATGGTTGTTGTTTCTGCGGCGCGTCAACACTTGAAATTTGAAACATTCCCAGTGCCGCACTTCTTCTTTTCGGTTCGATCGGCTTGCTACTTGTTTACATTAACCAATTAGCGTGGGGCGGGGGCTAGCAGGTTGAGGTTAGGACCTTTGACATCCCATTGACATGTTGCGACTCATATTTGTTTTGACAGTTACCCGAAGTGCGGGGGAGTGTGTGCTCCTGAACAACTGACGCATAAACCGTTAGAAAGGTGACCCCTTAGCCTACGCACTTTTGGAAAACCCTCCTTTCGCTTATCAGGTGCCGTGCTTCTAATCTGTAAGTATTTTTAGCAAAATGACCGAAGAACTTGAGAGTGGTGGGAGAATATAAACAGACAACTAGCATTTCTTGTCGCTTTACCTTACATGATGTGATGAAAAAATACTCAAGAAATAAATTACTTAAGAAAATACTTAAGAAAATGTAAAACCAAAAGCAAGTAAGCACTTGAAAAATAAATAAGATCCATTTGAGGGTATTAAAATTACATTTTATGCTATTTTATAACGCCAAATGTAATATTTTAAACGTCGAATCGGATTAAAAAATTTAGTTTTATTATTATAGGAAATTTTAACCATATAACTTCTAACAAAATGAGTTTTCATTTTAGTAATTTTGGTTCAACTTTCTTCATCCCACTCGGAATATAAACCCCTATCTCCCAGTTTCTTCCCTTGGCGTTTTGCAAAACTCGAACCGATTAAACGGTGGGGGGTTTTCCTTCCCCCACCCACAAACTATCTATCCACCCATTCCCAGGCGACAGAATCCGGGTGCTTTGAGGATTGGTTTTTGTGTTATCAAAACAAATTGCACTGCCAGCAGCAGGCGCAGAATCGCCGAACATTGGGGCAGGAAATTTTATTTGGCAACCCCGCCACTTAACCCGGACCCCAAAAGCGCCAGAACCCTCACCTTTCGCCCGTCGAGGCCACATCCCACATAATGATGATGCGCAAGTGTCGCGTGCACCTTTTTTCCGATTCGGTGATGGGGTTCAGGATTGGATGGGGGAGGGTGGTTTCGGGACTCAGGACTCAGGATTCAGGATGCGATGTATTAGCCGGGCGTGTGGGACTGCGGTTGTGCTGGGATGCCTGCAAGGAGATTGCCCATAAAAATTCCATAAAGATAGCGATTTATGTGCGAGGGCTGTGGAAAAGGGTTGCCAAGTCGATGCGTAAATTGATGTGGCTTCTGCTGTAATGGCACTTCTCATCTCGGCAGCCCGGCATCTCGGCATCATCAGCATTTGTTGCTGACATTTTCGCTACTTAGTGGGGTGCGAGATTTGGGAAAATATATTTTATATTTTCTGCTGCTGCTGCTGCCATTCTTGAGGTCTTTTGTGTGGGGCGCAGTGTGGAAATGATTTGCAGGTGGTTATTAATCAAATTAATGTGCTTATTGATAACAGGCTGAATGGCTCGTCGTAATGTTGTCGCCTCGCTATTGTTGATGCTTGCCGCTTTAAGTGGAAGACCAGACGAGCGACTCCAGACAGACGCACATTTTACAAGCTTTTAAAAACAGATTATCTTATCCCATCTGAATGGGGAACGGGGAACAGGAACACGGGGCCGCACTTAATAGAAAACCAATTCCAAAGTTACCAAATTTACATTCGAATCAAAACGAAAGCGCCGCCTTGCCTTGGAGGGGAAAATGTAGAAGAACCATTCCGATTCCGAAAACATTGGTAATCATTCCGGCCGGCTCTGAAATTGAGACATCAAATTGGTCGGGGATCGGAGGAAAAAACCACTTAAATCACCTGAGCGACAAGCGGCGATAACGAGAGGAAAAAGAAAACCACAGCCCCGAATAACCCGAAAACAAATCAAGTGCCTCGGTCAGTCGGAGAACCTATTTCCCGACTGGATGGGCAGGCTGATTTATTTAGAGATACTAATTATGTGATGTCTGTTTCGGTATTAGATTCGATTTGAGGCGCACGGACAAAGGGCAGAAACAAATGTTGGCCGTGCCAACAACAAACACAGCGCTGACAGCCAAAGTGCATCTTAATTTCTCGACGATGGGCCACGGCCCAGTGGTCAGGGAGTAACTCCATCTACAGGTCTTCGAATCGGACTAGGCACGCGATACTCGTTCTGAGCTGAAAAATGCAACATCTGACAGTCCGCCTGGCAGACAGGTTGACAACTTAGTCAAGCGAGGGAAATGTGCAAGTTACGTGCGGCAGAATCGGGCTGGAAAGATAGGCAATGTGGAATAGGGGTCTCGCTGAGGGGCAGTTCCTGACAGTATGTTTGCAGTTTGGATAACCACATTTATTAGCTTGAGACATGTTGATTACCTACCCCGCAACTCGGGATGTAAAATTAAATTAAATTAAAAGCAAGTAGAAAGTTTTGACTGACTAAAATACTTGACCAGAAAATGGTCACCTGACTTTGATGGATAACTTGAATAACTTGAAATATCTTTAATACAATTGATTTTTTCCAAAATCATATGCCTTATTAAGTCCACCCCTTTGGACAGATAATTTTTTTATTTTCTTCATTTATATTACGGAATTTTCTATGTTAAATTTGGAATAATACATTTAAGTTTCCATTAATTGGATTAAATTATATGTGACAAATACCATGTCAGGGCTGTGATTTCTTTCCTTTTTTAACACAGATCTGTTTGGCCAAAAATCTCCATTAAACTCAAATTTTCTCAGAACCTGCCCCTATATTATGTGTTTTGTTGGTTTAAAAACATTTTATTGACAGTTTTTCCGTTTTATTCCAACTCTGTCTTATTTTTTTGGCAGCACTGTACCTTATAGATAAATTTAAGTTCTTCCGAAATTAATTCATAATCGAAACCCCGTGGAATGCATGGCAGCTCCTCCCTTGTGGACTGCATTCCGCCACGTTCCTCGGAGCAGGCTGAGGGCCATGTCCCAAATCAGATGCCCCGCCAAACCCCTTTTCCAATAGGCGAAATCGCGGTTCAATAACTCAGCAACGTAAACAACTTAATTAGCAAGCAGGGAGCAGCAAAAAAAACATGCACACCAAGACCAAGAATGTGGGGGGGTAATTAATTTCGAACGCATGCCAAAACCAATCCTGGTTGCTGTCCACCCGCTGATTATTATGTGAGTCCCACATCGACGGCTCCAGTCCCCCAGATCGGTTGTCTGGTAGCACTGCTCCAAGCTTTAGCTTTCGTGTATATGTGTATATATTTTTTTCATTTTTTGTGGATTCGCCTACACGACTACGCGAGGGTTTTTATTTTTTAGGGGGCCCTCGAAGCGTTGGCGGTGCGTGCGTTTTTTGCCTAATTAATGGCGGCAATTTGTAAACGTCGCGAAATGCGCGAAAATGTATTTGCCAAATGTGAGGCGGTTGGGGCCAACTTGGTAATAAGAGACTGGTATGGAAGGGTACGGCTGCAGTTCGCTTTTTAAGGCGCTGATTGATCAGCAGTGCCACCTCTACCTCTCCACCACACGGGAAAACAAGTTTTTAAATTTCTGGATGATCGATTGGGTGTTCGTTTCAAAAACAAAAACCTTGCACTTTTACTAATTAGAAAAAAATTGTATTTTTTAAAATAAAGATTTTGTTAAAAATATAAGTGGGTAAAGTTAATAAAGAGGTACTTGTAAACCATAATAACATTTTTTTAGCAATGGGAATATAATTTCTGTAAACTTAAAATCTATTAAAATAAATAATAATAAAGTATTTTGGTAATAATTTAATATTTATGAAGTAACATTTTCTGATTTTTCCCCGTGCATTCCCAATAACCAGGATGATGGAGATGATGATGCGCTGCATGCTGATGAACGATCATTGGAGGATCGGCCTGGATCGACGCTCCATCGTTCGCCCATCGCACCACGTAGCGTGATAATATTTTTGCGAAATTATTCGACTGGCATACATAAGCAGCACGCGAGCGCCATAATCCATAATCCATAATGTCACCAAGTGTCGATCGCTGATCGACCATCGCTGATCTCGCCTAATAATGTTGTCGCGTCAGTTCAACGGCTTGTGACACATCAGAAGATTGCGAAAACGAGGCGCAGATCGAGGAGAAATGTGCTGAATTGAAATGGAAACGAGTGATTTACGAGGCAATGGCCGACAATGGCGGTGAATAATTTCGAAGGTGATTTTCGGGGTGTAGGGTTCGCTTGATCTCGCCGGGAACTGCAGTCGGCGATTTATGGCCCCCCATAATTGTCATGGGTCTCTGTATGGCCAACAAGTAGCTACCGCTTGGGGTCCCCAGATACGGGATACTGAGATACTGGGGTGTACTGGTAAACCGATTCCGGAATATGGCTCACCACCAGCTGGGCTACCGTTTAAATTTGATAAGGGACTGGGACACGCCGACGCCACATGTGGCCCCTCGAATCTGCGCAACAAGATCGCAATTAATTCACGCGGATAAATCTTCAAGTGCTAACTACATGACAACAACAAAGTAGTTACACTTCTTTTCATACCCCACACACAAAATCACGAGCCCTCGGTCTCGCTGAATTTTCGGTCTCTCTTCTCTGATTGCATTCTGCGGCTAAAGATTCTGCCGGCAAGATTCTCCGGGGGTTACGATTCTTCTGCTTCTGCTGCCACGGTGCCTTCTGTTCGGTGTCTGTTCGTTTAATTTCAATTTGTTGCCGCTGCAAAATTTATGATGGTTATTAGCAAAAGACGTGCGGCCAGCACATTCCTCATCATGATGTTCGGCCTCCTTTCCTTTGGCTTCCTGTCGTTTCGCCTTCGGGATCCCTAGATCTCTGGCTACCGAAACCGAAACTCCATTTTCTGCACGCCTGCGCAACAGCAACTTGCAACTTGCGACTCGCAACTTGGGCCAACGTGCGGTGGCAATGTTTACTCGTCTCAGACAAATTTCATTGTAACCCGAGTAACTTGGTAGTGCGGCTGCCTTGGCTTTGGTTTTGGTTTTGGCTTTTCACCTTCTTTTTGGCCGAGCTATGTAGTCGCCTTTGTTGCCGCGCTGCCGTTTGTCTAGGTAATTGCGTTTATAGTTTGTCATGTTGGCTCTCTGGTGAGGCCGATTTGCGTTGGCTCTTGGCTGGGGATTGGGCTTCTGTTACAGTTTCATTTGAAATCGCCTCGTCGAGGATTGTAAGCTGGCGCTTGTTTTGGCTTATCAAGATCCCCCTGATTGATAGACGCTCAAGTGTTTACGGAATTCATTTACACTTGACAAAATACTACGTCTTTTAGCGAACCACTACTAAAGTATTTTGGTAAATACTCTGAATTATTTAATTACAAATATTTAAAATGATTTCTTAAAGGTAATTTTAATTATTTAGCAAAGATATTTATGAAATTATTTATTTACTTTGAATAATTTTGCTCTAAAATTTCGATCCTGTTTTACCTAACGAATATAAATTAATTTCCAAAAAATTTAAAGCTTAAAATGATAATAAATGAGGAACTTAAAACACATGCATTTACTATTAATAATCCAAACATTTTAGGTGATTGCAAACCCTTCACAAGATCCTACTCATTGCTGATGCCTAACACAGTTCCATGCCAGTGATAATAAATTATTTAATTAGCGCTTATTAACATTTTTGATCACCTCTGCCAAGGTGCGTGGCAGCCCACCAAACTATCGGATAAGATCGCCAACACGTCGGCTGGGCCAACTCAGTGGATCATCACTCATAGAGAGGATCGGTGGGGGTCTCGGGATCTCAAGAACCCTGGAACTCTGGTTTTGGGGTCCCCAACCTCGAGGGTGTGACAAATTTTCGGTCATCCCGTTACCGATTCCCCCGGAATTGGCCGGGAAATACAGATCTCGGTGTGTGGCTGGCGACGATCGACAAATGCGCTGTTTACCTGCAGCAACACGAACTCTGGATGGCCCAGAGTAAAGTATCCCCATCCGAGAATCCATTAAGTTGTTAATCATATGCGCAGCGAGGCTCCAGCGAGGAGTACTCAGTGTCCTTTTCGGGTATCCTTTACGCCGGCTGCTTGGCTGTTGGGCTCTTTGGCTGCCTGGCTGCCACAATTAATATGCGTCCAGCGATCGTAATCAATTCTCAGCCAGCGCGACGCATAGTCATCGTAGAACTCGTACCGCTGCCAACGTGAACACGTGCGGGTCATTAGTCGCAGTCACGCATTTTGAGTCGAGCCGGTGTCCGAGATGGAGTATGGAGTGGCACAACCCCCACCACTGACCATCCAGATCCCATGCCCCCTCCGCGCGTCCACTTAAACAATCCACCGACATGGGCGAGAGCGACTCCACCTCTGCGGCATGTCCGTTTCGTTGATTTTAGTAGGAAATGATTTTGTACGCTTCGCTCAACTTGGATTTTGTTTTCGGCTTTTGGCGCTCAGCTGCGAAATTTTATGAGTAGATGGAACTGAATACGGCTGGCATCTCTGGTTATGCCGGTCGGCTCTTTGTTTGGTTTACCTTAATGGGTTCTAATGAACCATGGCAACACTGCCAACCGACCAGTCGCCTATCAATGACTACTGATTCAGAGCCCTGGGTGTCAGCCAACATTCAGGGGACCCAGGATACGGAGAAACAACAAAATTCGATATTTTTGAACATCCAATCTTGTTGGATAGAATGGCATACATTAATGGATAGAATTTAAGATTTGACAAGCCCATCAACTAAAAAGAAACGTTAAATTCCACTGGTATTAAATATTTAAAAGAATAACTCTCTGTGTATTTATTATAAATTTAGACTAGAATTTTTAAAATGATAAAGGATAAAGTTATAAATATACATAGTTCTTTAAATACATTTTATATATATTTTTAGGGTATTTGAAAAATATTTGTTTTCAATACATGTTGTTATTAAATATCTTCAAGCTTTTTTGTGTGGAGTAAAAGATAAATGGTGCGTCTTTTTGAGCATTTAGTTATTGAAATCAAACACTTTACCGCTGTCTTCTATGCATTAACTTGGAGAAATTACAACACTTAATGAGTCTGCCGCAATCAATTTCCCCAGTCACGTGCGCTGAAACCACGCAGCTAAAAGCAAACAATTTAGATCCCATATTACACCATGGAACACCCCCTAGAACCGACCCGTTCCGATCGATTTATATTCCTAGAGCTGCAAGGGTAAGGCGAGGATGTGGTTTATAGGGAGGGCCTGAGTAGTTTGGCTTCCTTGCGCATTTTCAGGATGGCAAAATGCCAGCAGTGAGCAAGCTTTTAACCTTTTTGGCCTGCAGGCGAACGATTTCTTGTAGTTTCGATTAATGGATACTAATGCATTGCTAATACATTAGAGCGACTTTCGGGCCTCAAAATTGTTGGCACGTGCGGGACAAATACCGACAAATTTGTTATGATAAATAAACAAACAGTGACACATATGAAAAAAATATATATTTATTACTAATATCTGACAACAATTTATGCGGCCATTAACAGCGGCAATACAACGTGTTTATTTCAACATTCTGCCGAGCCATAAAAAGTATAAAAAATATGTAGCCAAAGGGGAAAAGAAGCAAATAAAGGAAAGAAATAAAATAAATAAATATTAATATCTTGAAAATCAATCAAAATTCAAGGCATGTCCGTTCGGCCGGCGCGTTCCGGTTGGACGAGTGCAAAATTCGCCCATAACCCATAAACTGTTCATAAATTCAAACACCCACGAAAAGTATTATTCACCCAGGGCGAGCGCAAACAAAAGACATTCAACAATATGACTATTTGAATCGATCGTCTGGCCGGCGGATTTGTGTGGGCCTTCAGTGGGTCAGTTGTGGGTCTCAGAGAAAAGTGATAGTAATGGATCAATAAATGGAATATTACGGCTGCGAATGAGAAGATTTCTTGTGCTCCGTTTCCATTATCACTCTATGCCCGCTATGATACATTTTAATCATAAATTACATTTCCCCTGTTCTACATAAAATATATGCTAATTTATTTCCTCCGGTGTTGATATATTCCACAATTGAAGAGGAAGTTCTACGCCGCCACCCCAATGTTTCTATACCGTAAATTTATGCCGCTAATAAAAATGTTGAAAAATAAATTAGCGAAATTCCGGAAATTGTAACAAATTAACATTAGCACAAATGTAATTAGTAACGCCGTGTTGGGCGGTGCTTTTTATACTCGGTTCATTTTCCGTTGCGGTGGAAATGATTCAAGTATTGTATATTATACATTTTATATAGTAATTAGACCACCATAACATTCCACGCAACTTAAAGTTTTGGTGTTAAGAATTTTTGGCTCGAAGAAACCGCAGTTGCATATGAAATAAAATTGTAACTGCAGGTGGCAAGCTCATCAAAAAACATTTCCATGCCTCGTACAATTTTGATTACAATTTTATTTTTAGGAAGCCTTTTCACTTTCTGGTGGGTGTGTGTTTAAACAGCTTTGCTGCATTGTTCACAAAATATTGTTTATTTGCTTAACTTGTATACATTTTCGGTGACGAACTAGGAAGACACCGAAACAGCAGCCGTCGAATCAGAAGGTGTTATACAATAACTCATTAACTGGACGGGGAGCCATGCATTACCAGCTGGCTCGTTGTTGGATTCCCCGATAAGATATGGCAGGGAAAGTCATGCAGAACTTCCGTTTCGAAGGGGGGCGAGTTTAGGAAAGGGACTGCTGGGGCATAATTACCCGACTTTCCTAGCTGCAAGCTCCATTTGAGCTTCCGTTCTGGAGCGAATGCAGCAAATTTACCAATCCCCCATTCCGCTCTCCCGCTCCAAAAATGCATTATTAATTGCTTTGCCTTTGATTTATCTAAGAAGCAGGCTCCAGCCGACCTCAGTGCCGGCACCCCCCGAAACCCCTTAACCCTCTGGCCACCCCTCTAAAACTTGTGCAACCCTTGGAGCATTCGCCATAACGCTCCACTCGCAATGTTTAATTGTGGAAATGAGAAATATGCGGAAGCGTTGACGATTCCGCTCCAGCGTCTGCTGCACTTGTCGCATCACTTGATGCGCCCAGCCCCATTTTCAGTTCCAGTTCCAGTTTCATCCCATGTCCGTGTCCATGCACATGCCCCTGTCAACTGTCCCCCTCCCTGTCCCTAGCCCAGTCCCCACCCACTCTCGGCCACCCCATCCTCCTTTCCACCCCTCGTTAGCTGGCATGTCAGCCGCATTGTAAGCCCTGCGTCTGCGCTGAGAAAAATAATAGTCACATTTGAATTTACTTGATGGAAAACTTTTTTATTAGGAATTTAGGAATTTTTATCCAACACTAACTAAACGGAACAACATTAATTTCTTTCGCCTAGTAATTTTTTTTGATGATACACACGATTTTTATATTCAATTCTTCAAATAATATTTTGTAAGATGGCAGATAATGTTGTGCTTTTTTGTGATTTTAAAACTTAGGAAGATGAAGGGGCTTAGGTTTTAAATATACTAATACTATTTTTCACTAACCAATTTAAAATGCTAAAAAACAAAAAAAAAATGGTATAGCGGTTAACCGTTTGTTGGGGATTTCATAGGCAATGAAGAACAAGGAGCTTCTCTCAGTGTAGCCAGCATCTGTAGCTGTCTATTCCACTCCCACACACGCTGTCTCGGCACTTGCCGCACTGTCCCGCCCCCCGACCGCCGCCTTCCGCTCCTCCCCGCCGCCCGCCGACTAAATGACACAAAAATATGGGCTTAACCGGAAACGGATGTATTATCTGCGCTAACTGCGCTGCCACACACAACCGTCAGTCAGAGTCAGTCGGCGATGGGCTGGGCCCAAAAGTCGAGCTCGGGCTCGGGTCGTGGAACTAATAGAATATTATAAATCGTGCCCCAAGCACGTAGAATGAGACAACCTGTCTTCTCCACTGACCCACGGCTGACGGTGGCCCCTTCTCTCCGCCAAAATCTCCGGGCGGTTCTCGTTCGTTACGCTTCTGTAAGCTTTTCTGGCTTGTGCTTTTTGCCTTTTGCGTTTTGCGGCCCCCGAACATTTCGTGTTCGCATGCAAAATCCCAAATGGAGTTAGGGCTGGGAAAAGTCGGTGGGGGAAATTCCGTTAGTTTGTCTGGGGGGAAGTGGGGGGAGGAGGGGTTCTGAGCTTGGGTTAGGCAGTGGTAGTTTAGATCCGGCCTGGTCCACTGCATACGCTTGCATGTCGTTGTTGTCAAGCACTTGCCAACGCTTTCACTTTCCTCCCGACCTCTTGCGGGCCCTTTCATCGCTGTCAGTCTATGGCAAAGCAAATAAAAACCCAAAAAGTTGCACTATGGGTACATTGACCTGCCCCGAAGAGGCCATTGTGAAACATGAATAGTGAATATATATAGCCCAAGGCCAAAATTCGCAAGCGAAAAATCAATAAACAAGGCATACGAGTTTTTAAAAACCACTGAACTGCAAATATTTGAGGATAGTTTAACTGAAAGCCTTACATCTCAAATCAGAAACCTTTAAGTAGCAAAACCAAATATATTTCTGTGAATATATTTAGAACTTTTTTTTCAATAAATATAAATATTAAGTGACTTCGTAAAAAAATATTTCAATTCCTAAAATATGGAACGTTTTTTATTTTTTACCCAATCAATAATCCAATCACGAGGACCAGAAAAAGTTAACGATTTGATTGGCAACTCAAGGGTTACTCCCCTGAGTAGTAAGCGTATCTATTGCATTGAGTGCAGCTGTCAGATAACTGACATTCTCCCCGACCGTCCGCTCCTTTGGCATTTGCATGTCTTTAGCGGGGATCAAGGATAAGCGTAGCCAGCTGATTGAGATTGAGTCATTCCCGAACAATGCCGTCCAACCGTCAACCATCAACCATCAAGCATCAACCGTCTGTGAAAGTGATCGTGATCGAGGCCGCAGATGCGGCAGTAAACACATCTCGGGAACTCCTTTCTACTCCTTGTCTGCATCCTTTGCGTGTCACTCAAGCGATCAGCAAAATAACAACAAACAATGTGTGCAGGGGAAGTGCAGGGGGGAGCAAGCATCCTTTGTGGCTGTTTTGTTAGCTTTGATCGCAGCTACTTAGCATTTTCCACGACGGCTTTGTAGTCCCCGTGCATTTTCGCATGGCTCGCTGAGTTTTCCGCCCCGATCGAAAGGCATAATACGGTTAAGTTACGGAAAATGTAAAATATTTTTGCTTGCCATCGCATTTACTAAGATACCATAATTATCTCTCTCGGGAATCTTAATCTTGAGAAGAAAGCAATTCATCCTATAGTTTCAGTTTTTAGTTTAAGTCCCAAGTCAAAATTGGCAGAGTCGTTAAAGGAGAATTTTAAAAAAATAAAAAAAAACAATTTTTCCTTTTAAATGTATATCTATATATTTTCTATCCATTATAGCTTTAAAAAATAAATATGAAAATAAACTTATTAAAAAGTTTTTATTTTAAAATAAAAAGTGGTTGGAACTAAATAAATAATAGGTTATATTTTAATATAATTCATTTTGTTTTATCCAAGTTTCTATGGGTTAGAATGGGCCCTGTATATATTGTCAAAATTTTGCAGTTATTTACCTCCAAGTGCTCCCAAAGATAATGTTCGGTGGCAGCTTGAGAAACTACTGTCTACTCTTGCCTCCTGCCCTTCAGCTGCTCAACTTTCCTCCGCAGCAGCAGCCGGAGGAGGAGGTCCCTCGTCCACTGGTTCGCTTCGAGTATCCCTCGGGTCACCAGCTCCGCCTGGTACCCCGTCGATTGAGGGCCCGGCGAGCCGTTCCCGATGGCGATGCCTCCAGGCCCCAGGAATCCGGAAACGGACCCAATCTGGATGTGATTTTCATGAGGCGCTGCTACCTGATGGCTGGCCTATTTTCGACCACCACCGCCATAATGGCAATGATTCTGTCCAAGGCCATTCCTTTAGGTATCGATCTCGTAATGCCCGGCTTCATATGCGCCATGGTCTCCTTGCTGGTTCTTTTTTTGCTCAGCATCGGAACAAAGTGTCGTAAGTTCTACTGGTTCAGCTTTATTTTGGCCGGGTTGTTTGTCAGTTTGTCCGGCATGGGTGTAATCCTGGTTATCTGGCACCGGAATCTGGTGTACGTCTGCATTGCCCTCCTGGCGGCCTCCACTGTGATTCTGATCTTCTACTTCGCTGGAGCCTGGCTGCCCAAGGTCGTTCTCCCAGGCGAAGCTGCCATTTTGCTGCTGATCGTCGTCTTCGTAGTGGCCTCCCTCTTCGTGATGACCATGTTTATCTTCACGGACAAGCTGATCTACCAAGTGGTGTACTTCTTCCTATTGGCCATTATGCTGGTTCCCACATCCCTGTACAATGCTCAGGTGGTTCACGGCAGGCGATTCAAGTTACCCGTCTACGAATTCGTGATTTGCGCCGTCAACGTCTATCTGCACTTTCTGTTGTTCTTTACGGCCTTTTACTACATCATCTGGACGCCTATTTGGTGAGGATATCTGAGCCTGGGGAATCCTCTGATGGCTGGTTATTATCGGAGCTTCTAAAAAGGAAATATGGATTTAAGGTCCTTCCGGTTGAGATTCATTTAAAGCTTGTCGAGTATACTATCTCTGAAAAATTAAAGCTTAGTTTTGTAATTATTTGTGAAAAACAAATGAGTATTAGTATTTACAGATATTTATCACTAGGGAAATCAGTAAAATTAAAATTTTTAAAATTAAACTAGCCACTGCCAACTAATTATATTAAAATACATATAATTAGTTTCTTCTCATTGGTATTACAGATTTAAAACACCATTTAACAAGATGTGCCGAGCGGCAATTGTCAGTCTCTACACTCGATCTACGGGGATCTCTGCGGGATTGGGATGGACAACATCTACCACCAGGACAACGTCCGGGCGACGGTCGCTGATCTGGACCCGATGACCCAGTTCATCCGCAGCATCTACAACTTGGGCCTGATCGTCATCGGAGTGACGGTGGCTGCCTGGTTGCTGCTCCTGATGACCAACGTCCACCCGCACCACTACCTTCCGTTCCCCGCCTACGTCCTGGGCATCGTCATCTTCGTGGCGATGGTGGCCATGCACTGCTTTCCCCGGATATCCTTCTACTCGCCCAGCAAGTGGATCATGACGTGTCTGGTGGTGCTGTGCACCACCGTCGCCGGTTGCTGCATCATCGACGATCTGAGCATGCTGACCATTAGTTTGGTAATGATCGGCGTGGCTCTGATCATCCTGGTGCTCAACTTCTCGGGTGCCAAGTGCCCGCAGGAGTTTCTGCCCGGCGGCGTTTGCTCCACGCTGCTCATGATTGTCCTGCTGGTGGTCCTGATCGTCGTGGGAATCGCCCAGCTGTGCACCGGGAACGTGGAGCTCCTCGATGCCTTCGTCAGCATCCTCTTCGTGATGCTCATCATCGCGATACCCATTCAGGCGCAGTTCAACCACGGCCGTCTGGATGTCGTGGAGGTTGTGCCGAGGGAGCATCTCATGGTCTGCACCCTGACCTTGTACCTTCACTCTATGATGTTCTTCTGCTGCGTTTGCTACTTCATCCTGGTGGATGAGAGGAAGGCCTCCACGGCAACAACGGTGGATCCAAGAGAAGGGATGACCCTTGAGAATGACTTTGATTGAGAAATCCTGGTGTCTTCGTTTTGAAGATCCTGCCATAGATCTAAGGTCTTCAGACCCTAAAGTCCGGGATTGATTAATGGACACTCCGTCCAATCAGCCTGTAATCTTTGGCCTTGATTTGGTCAATAGGAGAGTGCAAATATATTTCTAATAACTCTGTAACAAGGTAATAAAAATAAAGCTGAGGCTTTTAAAAATCAAATATTAAAGAAGATGTGTTTAACCTGGAAATATGGAAAAGTTTTTAAACTTTAGATAAATAGTAATACGATAGTTTTTAAAGCACAACGATTTTAAGCATTTCAAGTTGAAATTTTCAACACACTTTACCTATCAATCTGTTCCCTACTGACTCATGCGGATTGGAAATGTAATTTGTTTGTACGTACTTAGGCAGCCACGCTCCTTGTGTCAAAATTCCAGTAAGTCGATTCGAAATCCTTGGTCAACACATGAATAATCAGAATGCGCGCTGGGCGCCGTACGGCCTGGGAAGAAGAGGAGGAGATGGCCAGCCGGATGATGATGGGCCGCAGATTGTGGTCATTAATGAACGGGAGCTGCGGGCGTTTATTTATCGGGTGTACCTGGGCACCGTTGGGCTGTGTATCCTCTCGGCGATTCCGTGGATCGTCCTGTCGGCGCTCGCGGTGAACGTGTACCTGGCCATCCCGGTGCCGCCGTTCGTGTGGCTGATACTGTCCCTGATCATCCTCACGGTGCTCAGCTGCGTCCGACAGACGCCCGCCCTGACCCTGTTCTGCTGGGGCATGGTCTTGGGCTCCCTGTTCTTCGTCACTCTGTACGGAGCGTACTATATGTTCCTGGTGAACGTGTGGGTCCTCCTGGTCGCCATGGTCCTGGCCGGCACCCTGCTGGCCCTCCTGCACTTGTACGGAGCCAGAAGTCCGGAAGTCCTGCTGCCCAACCTCATCTGCACTTGCTGCATTTTCCTGCTAGCCACCATTACCATGATTGTGCTGCTCATCCTCTTCTTGGTCATCCACGATCTGCGCTACATGCTGGGCTTTGCCATTGTGTTCGTCATCCTGATCATCTTCATGGCCCCCTTCCAGGCCCGCTATATCTGCGGAAGGCTGCAGCAGGTGCCCTACGGGGAGACGGCCAGCTCCGCCAACGGGATTTACCTGCACTTCGTCTTCCTGCTCTGCTGCATGCTCATCTTTGTCGTGTACTACAAGTCCGTGAATTAAATGTGAGGAACAAGTGAATTTTCGGGAGTACTATAATAAAGAATAAATGTATTAAATGTCCGTGGAATTTTTGGAATTTGGTTGGATGATGAAATGTTAAAGAAGAAAGAAGTTAAAGTATTTAAAATTTTTAATTATAAAAAAAAGGTAATAATTTTATTTTTTTAAATATTTAAATAAAGTAAATTTCATAAATCTTCTACAAAGTTTATAAAAATCAAAAATATCAAGCTTAATGTTTTGTATCTACTAGAGCCCTGCATGAATCATTCAATTTTTGTTTTATCATAGTACGCCATGAAATTTCTGATTTGTTTAATTCAATTCTATGTGAAATAAATTGAATGTTGTTCTAATTCATTTCGAATTGAATGAATCGAATGAATTATTTTATGAATTTTTAGATTTTTTCAGTTTTTTTTTGTGTTTTCTTTTGAGAACAAAAAGTGGAAAATTTTTAACAAATCAATGTTAACTGCATAGTAAATAAAATTCAGCCAGATTTAATCACAAAATAATCGCCCTTTCTTCCTCAAAATAAATTGTCGTTTGAATTATTTCGGAATTCATGCCATTCATTCATTCAATTCTATTAAAGTCAAAATTCAAATTCATTCAATTCTATTAAACACAAAATTCCAATTAATTCATTCATATAACAGAAAAAAATTCAAAATAATTCATTGAATCCATTCATGCAGGGCTCTAGTATCTACCAATTGTGTTAAAATAATTACAAAAACCAGTAGGTATGCTTTCCAAAAAATAGTACCAAATAACTTTTCATTCGGTCCCAGCAAACACCTTTAAAGACTTTAGAATCTGAGCAAAATGTAAAAATTGCTTTCGGTTAAACTTAGATCGATGCCTTGTTGTTCACGATGGCGACGGAATACGGAAGGCGCATTAATTGCGAATGAGCTGAAGGTATTTGCACGAACCGTCTATATAAAGGCAACAGTCCTATGTTCCGTATCGGCCTTTCTGTTGATGATCGTCTCGTCCTTTAAGCTCAGCGTAGTCAGTGTACTTCCGGTTCCGCCCTACGTTTGGCTGCTCTGCGCCCTCTGCATCCTGATAATCTTCCCCTGCCTGCCGATCAGGCGCCTCCGTAAACTGATCGTTTGGTCATTGGTCATCTTGATTGTGTGGTTCGTAACTCTGACTGGAGCGTGCTATGTGGGGCTCTACGACGTCACCGAATTGGTGGTCTACATGGCGGTAATGATCGTATTGATGATCTCACTGCTGATCTGCGGAGCCAATTGCCGGAAGCCGTGTCTTCCAAACGTCCTTTTCAGTGGAGTGATTGTGGCCCTCTGTTTGGCGGCCCTTTTTCCGCTGGGCATCCTGTCGCTGCTCTCCCACCGCTACTACTTCGTCGGCTTCTCCGGAGCCCTGTTCATCCTAGGTCTCACCATAGTGCCCCTGCAAGCCCAGTTCATCCACGGGCGCCTGCGGTACGTGCCACTGGGTCTCGAACCGATCTGCTCCCTGGGAATCTTCATTGACGCATGGATCTTGGTGTTCTGCTTGTGCGTCTTCGGTTGTACAATTGAAATAGAAATTATTGGCGGAACTCCAGAGCATTTAGGCGCCTTGTCTACCATTCCTAAGTAAACGTGGAAGCTCATTTAATAAATTTTAATATTTTAATAAAATATATATGTGATAAATAAATTCTTAATATTTGAATTGGATTTTTGTATAAGTTGATTTCTTTTTCGATTGGTTGGACTTTGATAAATTGCGAGAGTGTTTCAAAATACCTCAGTAGGAATTTCATGTGCTGTTTAATTTAAAAAATTAAGAAATTTGGGAATTCTATGTTGTTTTGACCCATGCCTCGATATCGTAGAACAAAATTTCGAACAAATGAACCGGAGGTCTACGGCGAACCGCCGGTCCAGAGAATCAGCCATGCAGCTCGGATCTACGGGCTGAGTGTCATCCTGGCCGGGATCGCCCTGACGCAGTGGGTCATAATTAGTTTGACTGATCTAATGATACACGACAGAGCCGAGGAGCGCTACGGCTGGTGGCTTATGTGCACCTTCTTCGGGGTGGCCACCTTGAGCTGGACCAACGTCGGCCGCAAGGTGCCCTACAACTACATCCTCATCGCCGCCATCGTGGAGAGCTCCACCATCTATATAGCCATGGAGCAGAAGCACAGCGCCAATAGGCTGGTAAACTTTTACGCAGGCGTCGTGGTGGTCGCCTTGATGCTGGCCTCCATTTTCTGGGGCGCCTACTTTCCCATGTTCATTGTGCCGGGCGATCTGGTGCTGAGCATTTTGGTGGCGATATCCAACATAATGATGATTATATTCTTTATCAATGCCCTTTTCATCGACTACCAGGGGATATACGATGCAGTGCGGAACATATTCGCCGTGGTGGCCATCTGCATGGTTATGTACACGGCCACCATTATCCACGATCGCCAGTTCGATGTGCCCAAGAACGAGTATCTGTTCCTCAGTGTCCTGCAGTTTTTCTCCTACATGATCCTGCACGAACGCATCCTGGCCCTCGCCTATCACAGTACTCGTACAATCTCTTGTTAGATTCTTTGACAAATATGACAAAATAAATTGAAAGATCTCCACTTGAACAGATAATTTAGGTATTTTTTCCATGTACGATGCGTTATTGTTCATGTGGTTATTGTATTGTTCTGGCGGAAATTTTCGGCTCATTGTTTTGGGACTTCGGCCAGAGTTCCGTGGCATGCGCCAGATCCAGACAATGGGGAATTGTCTTGCAGTGAAATTAATAAATAAACCGCTAAATTGGCAGTGCAACGTGTTTCAATTTTGTCGACACATGTGATTCAGCAAGCTTTATAAAGTAGGTAAACAGCAAAACAGAGGAACTCAAAACCGGATTAATAATTGCAATAAAATTTCGTAATAATTCTGTCTCAATAGATTTATATTATTTGCTCGGAGCAAACTGTGTAAATATAAGCCCAACCGAAACAGCTTCCTGTGTATCGAAATTTAATTATTCCGGCATTGAGAAGAGCTCACTCCCCGGGAATTTCGTTTGTCCGAGATCATAACCATCCCCGGGCAGCTTTAATAAGGAACTCGCGCATCGATTTGAACTGGATTAGGGCGAGGAGGAAAGTAACTCTTATAGGAAATTTACATAAAGTATGCTCTACTCCACTTCTTCTATTTGATAAGCTGCCGTAACCGAAGAAGTGCCACCGGGAACAGGATTAATAGAGCAGGGTACTGGACTGTCCAAGACCAAACAAAGCGGCAGCTGGGCGAGACAAAAGATCGCGAGTCCCTCAACAATGCAATATCCACTTAAGGTCCAAGCGAGGCGAGAGGAAACTCGTTATGAGTCACACAAATCTCAGACTACGCGGCGAGGGTCTCCGATCTGCCGGTCTTATCCTTTCGTATCTCTCCAAAAATATAGCAGTAGCATTGGCGATAGCAACCCTTTATTCGAAGGCGTCGCGGTCAGTCGCGAAAACAATCAGCGGCCATAAATGTTGATTATCAGGATGATAGTGTGCATAGCGATGGTGATGATGATGGTGATGATCAACGACTGCCACCACCATTAGCACTGAGAGAAATAATGAATTTATTCAGAATTAAGAAGGTTATAGTGTTAAGTTATAGTGTGGAATCATATTTAGATATTATGTAAAATATTTCTATATTTTGGGGACAGTTAAATACAAATTTATTCTTCAAAATTATTTTTTTTAATAATATAGTCTTGAAAGCTCAACTTAAAGTCTAACGAATAATTAAAATATAAAATCCATTTTAAAAAATTACATTTATTTTCATTGTCTTTAATAATTTAATTATAACTATTTTGTTAATTTCAAAGCTGGGAAATACTTTCATCCAAGTGTAAGGACTTTATCACTCGCAGCAGCTTTCGATCCCAGCATCTGGACCCGATCTGTGCCGAACTGACCTGAGCTAGTTACCTTTCGGAAAATCTTACACGAAAATCGTGGGAAAATTCCCAAAAGCGCATATCGAATGCAATTAAACGTTCGCGACGTGTCGCGGTGGTTACTTTGCCACCCGATCCGAAACCCAATCTCGATAGCCGGGGGTTGTTAATGCGCGCGGAAAACTTGCGCGTTTTTCCTAACTCTCATTTTCACCCTCAAAAAGTAAGAGTGGAAAATGGGGGAAAAAAGGAATAATTCCGCTTGTTGCGTGGTCAGCTCGTGATTTACCTTTCCGGTGACAAAAACGCGGAAGCATTGTAAATCGAGCCGGGGGAAGGGGCCTCGACTTTTCCGCCCAACTTCAGCTAACGACTTTGGTAGGCGGTTGTGTGTGCCTTAACGTGGGAAACCCGGACTTCAATGTCAACTGGTAGCTGGCTATCGAAGGCTTTCGCATAATTAAATGCAACGAAATGTGGCAGCAGCAGTTTGATTTCTCCCCAGATAACTGAGTTTAGGGTGGTGGAATTCGACATAATCATTTACACTGGGTCGTGGTCCTAATGGCCAGCGCAAACTAGTCCGAGTGGTTTTCGGGCGCTTTAAACAAATTTCCGGGGAAAGAAATTAATGATAAAAACTTGATTATAAAATAATTCCTATAATTTGGGTCTATAACACCGTGCGAAGGTAATTTTTGAAAAAATTGTAAACGAATCATTAATACGAATATCCTTCAAGTAAAATTTTATAAAAACGAACCTCTTTTAACCATCGGGATTTTGTTTTCACTTCGTCTGACAGCATAGATAAAACTTTCGAACTTATTCTGCTGAATATTAAAATCAATTTTAAGCAATATGCACGATCGGCCCTTGTTCTACTATTCGGCAATAGGATGTGCTGCGATGGGTGGTCCCGGTGATACCCAGCAAAACGAACAGAATAATATGATAATTATTAATGATCCCAGGGTACTAAAATCGTTTGTACGGCTAGTATATATATTCACCATAATATTCTGCCTGTGTTCGGTGGTTCCATGGCTGACAATTTCCGCCACTGGACTCATCGTGGACCAATCCATTCCTGTGCCATCTTTCGTCTGGCTCATCCTGGCCTTCATCTGCCTGATAACTCTGAGTTGCTGTGGCCAGGTGCGTTTTCAAAACCCCTGCAATCTAATTCTGGCAGTGTTTACGGTGTTGTTAATAACTCTCTGCGGATCCTACTACATGTTTATGATTAATATATGGATCCTTCTAGTTGCTCTGCTGGCCAGTGGATCATTTGTGGTACTACTGAATCTTTGCGGGGCCAAATGTCCTTTGAAAATGCTGCCCAATGATTTCTGGGCCAGCGTTGTTATGGCTTCTTGTGTGATACTACTTTTTGCATTGGGAGTATCTATGTTCTTTGTAAGAAGCTCCATTATTTGCTTAATGATAGGCTTCGTACTAATTATTCTGGTGGTGACCATGGGCCCTTATCAGTCGCAATACATCCATGGACGTCGGAATTTTATACCCCTTGGTGATGCACCGGTATGCGCCCTGGGAATCTATTCCTCCTTCATCATTGTCCTTATTTGCTTTAGCGCTTTTTATTATTTTTATGTAGAGACATTTTGAAAATAGAAGTAAATAAAAATATAAGAACTAGAATTTAATAAAAGTTTCTTATTTATTTAAAGAGTTTTTATTGAGGTCAGTAGTTATTAAATTAAATAAATACCGTTTGCAAATTTCTTGGTTGAAAAGAAGAACTCTAAACTTACATTTCACTTGGTTAACCTTGCTTAAATAGTGTTCAAATTATTTGAAGTCATTTTTCAAGCTAAAGTAAAGTCAAATTAAAAAACTTGGTTTTGAGTTTTCCTCTTCGCTCCAATGCAACCATCTTGACAGCTCTTAATTCTTAATAATAAATGTGGAGGGGAAATACCAGAACCAATGGCCATTAGCTCGGCGTCATCGGCATATCTTCGTTGCGTTGCGTTCCGTGGCTTAATGCGAAATAATTACAACTTGTTCGCACATCATTCAGCACAGGCTAAAAAAAATTATCTGTCAGCTCGACGTCCCCTTCATTTGTTTGCCCAATGACGAATGTGACCCTCCAATGACGAACGATGGTGGTGATGATGATGATGATGATGATGAAAACTTCAAAACGACACTTGCCTTGTTTGCTTTTTGCGTATTTTTTTTTAGCAAAAAACTCTTGTGGGCGCGTCGGTAAAATTTCAAAGTCGGCATCATTAACACCAATGCGCCATTTTGGTATTTCGATGTCGATGAGTTGTTGAGTGTTGATGGTGATTGATGTAACTTTTGAGCCAGCCAGCACAGCACCACTTGGAACCCGATCTCGAGTGAGTGTACCAAATTGGTAGCTTGCTGGCAGCCTTCTCCCATTCCAAACCCTCTCCTCAGCCCTCCTCCCGAAAACCCTAGGGCTGTATACTACATATATTTGTTGTTTTAGTCCGTAGTCCCAGGGCCGCGTTCCCCCGGCCTATGCTAATTTGTTATTTTAAGCATGTTTGTTTGCCCACAGCCCTCCAGTTCACCAGTCCTCCGGTCCTCCAATCCTCCGGCTCTGCAGTTCCGGGCCAAAATATTGACAAATGCGACGGGCAGAAGGGAGCGGAAGTGGTTGTGTCTGCACCTGAGGCGAAATATACTCTGCAACAAATAACAAACAAGTAAACCAATTAAAGCAAAAGATACAATTTGAATGCGTAATGAACGTGGATAGAGCTCCGTGTTTCAAAATAAATTTTAAAAGAATTTTATTGATTTTTTCGATTTAAAAAAGTAGAAGGGAAAGGGTGAATGAAAATCCTAAGAAAGTTAATTAGAAAAGAGTTGGGATAAAAAGGGAATTTAAAAAGCTAAAACTGAACACTATTATAATCGTAAAAATTCTTGTTTTAAAAGAACCAAGAAAGGCTAGGAGGTTTAAAAACAATTGCAATTATATTAACTCTGAATAATGCAAATTAATTGAAAAATAATTTAGACAATTCAGGAAAGAGATAAAAAGGGAAACTCAATACCCGAAGAAGGGTAAAGGCTACCATCCCGGAAAAATTGCCGGAAGTCTTCCTACTTTAACTACTTGAAGATACTTTTGAACCGTGTAAACTTTTAACCAGATCCTCAATAGCCTCATTAACCCACTTCTGAAGTCTGGGACTTTGACAAGCCTAATCTGGTTATAGGCAGACCCGGGTGGTCCGACTCCGGTATGAAACTCACCCAAAACGGCGCCCAAGGAAGGATAACAAGTTCTAACCCCAAATAAACTATAACTCAGCGCACTAATTACGCCGAAGACAAAGGTGGTTGGGCCTGACCGAATGGCAATTGCACATTGACTTCAACGCTCTTATAGTCGGGATGGCCAAGAACCAGATCTCGGAATATTCAATTACCGCAAATTTGTCGGCAGAGCATAAATGCAATAATTAAGAATCAAGTTGCCAGCGAAGTGGACTAGACCAGATCAGACAGTCGTAAGCCGACCCTCGGAGGTACGTATTCCTACCTTCCTTTGGGGTGAACTGATACATTCGCAACCCAACTTCCGTTGGAAGTCATGTAACTTATTTCTTGTTACGCTTGAGAAATTTCCACAGTTGACATTGAGACCGGCAAGAGTAACTGAAAACTCAAAAACTAACCCAAATAGGTTTCGGAAGCTGCGGTCGACCGAACCGAACGAACCGAGCGAACCTCAGACCCCGAAAGAGGGTAGCTCCTTGGGTTTTGTTTTAGTGGTAGACGCATTTAAATGTCTTTCCAATTTGTTCGTTCCGTGGCTCTGTCCCCTGTCCCCTGTCCCATATCCCATATCCTTATCACGGCCTGGAGTGGCACTCGTGAGAGAATTCCCAGCACCGCAGAACTCGAATCGCTCGACTGACTGCAGTGCAAACCCAAACCCAAACCAAAACCCCCTGATTTCCTCTTGGCGGCGAATTCGAATGTGACACCACCTCAGCGGGCATTCGGTCCCGAGGACTTTAATTATGG
Organism: Drosophila takahashii; assembly: GCF_030179915.1. Lineage (NCBI taxonomy): Eukaryota > Metazoa > Arthropoda > Insecta > Diptera > Drosophilidae > Drosophila > Drosophila takahashii. The sequence continues at coordinate 16,429,395 of NC_091678.1, forward strand.
GTGACAATGGACGGCGGAATTGATTTTCGATATTTGATCATTCGCTGCGGTTAGTTAACGCTCTTTAGCGATGAAAGCGCGACAACCGCAGGCTGCCAAATGGGGTGGCAGGGGACTCAGATATCGCAGATGGAATTACGGCAAATGAGGCGAGTGCAGCACTTGAGGTGCACTCGGATCTCATTTGCAAGGCACTTTTTTTTAGAGAGCAGTCAGGGATAGTTTGGTCGATTTATAATGGTATAATGGTATGATGAGCTGGGGGAACTTGGTTGATAAAAGATTTAAAATTTAAATGATATCGTTTATTTATAAAAATCATAATATGAATACACTGCTATTAAATGAAATGTGAGGAAAATTTTAAAATTAACATTAATTAATACAAAGTTTTCAATATTGTAAAATTAGCATTATTTTGTAAAAATCATAAAAGTAAATTGAGGACCTGATCTTAATGTTATTTGGATTATATTGTCTAATATAATGAAGAGTAATTTTTTTATTTAGTTACAATTTAGAGAAATTTTACATTAGCAATAAAAAGATTCCCCGAAACACGTAAAACTAGTCCTAAAACTTACTGTTTATCTAGCACTGTCCTAGAATGTAATCTGCATTTAGCGACGGATAATCCAACATCCTCCAAATTCATTCCACTTGGACAGAGACCATTTTCAAGCAGCTTAGTGCAATTCGTGGAAAATGCTGTAGACGCCATTCTGTCTGAGAACTTCCACTTGGCCAAATGCCCGAATCAGGTAACTGGGCAATTTTCCGTATGCCCCCCGCAGGAGCGACCTCTACCTGTTTTTACTGAGCCCGTGAAACGCCTAAAACTAATTGAGACCGCCCTCATTGAATAATTTCAGAAGATTTTTCTTTCGTCTCCTTTTTTGTTTGTAAGCCATAGCCGAGATTCTCCGTAGACAGAAAGGGGCCAAAGGCGAAGGGGAGTGCAAGCTGCAGAGGGACACTGAGACCTGTGGGTAATGATGATGTATGGGTAATTTGAATGATTAATGGGCTGCGCTTTATGCCAGTGTTCCGGTCACAGTTGAAGGTTTGCCCGGGTCTGTCCGGCACTCGGCAAAAGGATATCGTGGGCATAGATGTGAAATTTAATTAAAATATTTTCATGGTAGCCCAAAAGAATGGAAAAAGGTGTGCAGAGGCAGTTACGAAGGCGGGCGAAAGGTGCACAAGGGGTCAGTGATTTGACTCGAAGCAGGGGCAATAATTTTGAGCAAAGAAGTCTTGCAATAATTATAGAGCAACATACAACCTACAGACCCCTATGAAAAAATATTAAAATTTTGTAAACATTATTTAAAAATAATTTTAAAATTTGTACTACCCAAAGTTAAACAAATTGGGTAGTTCATACTTCAATATCTCGCAATTTAAATCTCCGCCTCTGAAATTATGCCTCCCAAGTGGGCTGTGTATTCTCGCTGTCCTGGCCGCATAATCATTACGAACTATCTGACCACAAGCCAGACCCAATAAGGCGGCATATCCTTTCGGGCTTGGGCCTGTGGCCATAATCAGCACACAATCAGGACCCACGGACGACTGGGCGGATGGTAAAAATTAACTTTTTTAATGAATTACGTAAGGGGTAGGAAATGGGAGCAGTCTGTGGCAGCCCAGTAGACAGTTGCAACGCAACGTAACGTGACGCCAAACGCATTATGTCATATCGCTGATTGAACCAGCGAACCGAACCAAACCGACCCGAACTGAACTGAACTGAACTGGCGAAATGTTATGGGCCAAGAACAAAAGACCTGGCCGGAGAGTGGCCATCCCAGTGGCCATTAAAATTGTATATTTTAATTTGATTTTCCTCTTGCCATTTCATTGGCAATAATAATCATGTAAAGCGACCTCAAACCGCGCCAACCCTTGACTTTCCCCCACTTACCGTCTCCATCTCCATCCGAGTGCTAAGCGGATGAGGCCGGGCCAGTTGAAATTGGCACCGAGCAGCTTATAAGGCTATTATATCTATATCTATCGGGCCTAAGCCGTAATGGCAGTACCCCCATCCCCCATTCCGAACCCCTTTTCTTTGGAAGAGCATTTGAAAAGACAAATCCCCGCGTTAGGCTTTTGATGCATCAGCAACTGCTGCAACGCCTGCAACTCCCGGTTCCTTTTTTTTTTGTATCTCGAGAGCGTCTTTGTATCTGGATATCTGTATCTTCAGCGCGGCTCCTTCCCAACGGACATGTGCGGATTTATTCTTTCCTCTATTTTCGCGCAATGAATACGCGGCTTATTCGATTATTGTATGTAGAAGTCTGCTTTCATTTCCTTTTCAGCGGCCGTGATTGAACGCGAGTTATCTTCCACGACTTAGGCGTTGTCTCTCCCAATCCCAATCGAGTTGGCACAAAAGGAGGTCACACACAAGGACTCGATGCGACTGTCAGCGGATTATCCTCATTCCCCCCGGCACCCTGATACCCTGATGCCCGGATCCCCCGCCTCCCTGCAAATGTGTGAAGATAATTGTCAAGGTTCACGGCTGCCTGACTCGCTGATAGCTAAACCTTTCATCACATTTTTCATTTCATATTTCATATTGCTTTTTTAATTAAACCATTTTTTGCGGCTTCTTCGAGTGGCTTATGGAAGCCATTTTACTTGGCCTGGGGGCGAACAAAATTATAGATATTGTCCTGAAAAGGTAGTTGGATGTAATTGCAATAGACGCCTAAATAATGTCAAGTTCAACTAGGAGAATTATATTTTCTACTAAGCATTACCCCTTAGATAAGCACAAAATTGGAAAACGATACATCTGCATTCTTGGGCAAGCTGAACAAATATTATTTTAGTTGAACCCAAGCCTTTTTATTTGCCAAAAGACAATATTCTTGTATTTATGCTTGCTATTACTTTAACAAATACTCTTGAAATAGCAATGTACTTTGAATTGTCAAACAGATCTTAAAGCACGTGATATTATGCTGATATTTGATGAAATCTATTCATTATTAGAATGGTAGGAGTTTTAATAAATTTAGGCTTAAATCAAAGCCCCTTCTTTATAAGCAACAGCAGATGGAAAACTGGTTTTGTACAAAAAGTTAAATATAATATTATTTTTATGTTTTAATAAATTGCTAAATGCTACTTTGATTCAAAAATCAAGGAGTTTTGAGATCATCATATCAAATTAGTAAAAAATTAATTTAAATCTTACAATCTTTAAAAAAGTCGATAACAATTCTTCTGCAAAATATCTTTAAAAATGTTTATCTCAAGTTTAAAAAGTATTTGTGTTGGTGCATATATAAGGACTTTTCATGATTCATGTTTACTAAAAGCAATGCTAGTTCCATTTGCGGAATTCTCGCCACCAGTTTTTCCGTCGCCAACAAAAATGGCACCCAAGTGGACAAAATGGCGACTGCCATCGGTGCGGTGACCCCAACGCTGTTGGGCATGTGTGTTTGTGCTAATTTTTTTCTGCCCTGGGCAAACAATATTTTGAGCGTTAAAACCGACAAACAAATAAACAAAGTCACTGGCAGCAGCGACGGCCCGGCAGCAACAACCAATGTGTGTTGTAATAAATTATGTTTGCTCAAAATTTATGCCCATATACGTATGTTTTGAGCATATATGTATGCAGCTCGGTCCTTTTGTGAGAGAATGTGTGTGCTCCGGTCCAATATTAATACCTTCATAATTAATGAGCGTCCGCTGCGGCCTCGTGCACAAAATGCATATGCCAAAGCCACCGCCCCGAAAGCCACCCACCCACCGCCTTTCCCCTCCCCCCGGACACGAATTCGTATTTGTTTATGCATTTTGTGGCTGACAGCATCTGTCATTTGCCATTCGCCATTGGGGGACGACGTGTTCGGGCTCGGTTCTGGTAATGTCAACCGACCACCGACCCGACGGTTTAAGTCAATATCAATCCCCGCCAGTCGGCCACCAACTGCTCATCCCCTCGTTCCCGGAGTGGAAGTGTCTGTGAGTAATTGCGAAAAGTCCACAGAAATAAATGAAAACAAATTACGGGATGGCCAAATATTATGGTGGGTCAAATGCATCTGAAAGTGGTTGATATCGGAATTGTCTAGTTGCGAACCTTTAATTGTTTTGCAAATATTTCATAATTTACAGGGGTTAGTGTAACCGATTACTAACGTGCAAAACCAAAAATAAATGAATCCAAATTATGCAAACAACTTTAGATATATTTTAGAACAATTTATTTTACAATAGCTTAGTTAAATAAGTAGATATTTTATATTTATTTAATTTACTGGTTAGATTACATTTTTGTAAAAATTATAAATATTAAAATTATTAAATTATTTTTAATAAAATGTAATATAACTTGTCCCCTCCTAAAATATATAAAATAAACATTTTGGGAAAATCTTAGGCATGGAAATGCAAAAAAAGTCAAATATTCGCACAGGACAAAGTAGAAATTTCCCACACCAGGTGAGTCCCGGGATTCCAGGACACACAGCACGATCACCGACCCCACCACCCAGCGGGGTGAGCATTTTCTAACGAAAGCAACCGAGGGATCGTAAAATCTTTCACACCTCCGGCGCCGCTGGGAGTCCCAGGACGAAGGCGACAAAAGTCGACTGATTAATCGGAATATATCGATCAGGCCCGAGGCGATGCAGCAGACAGCCTGGCGTTAATGTTCCGCTCTCCCAGGCCTTTGAGCCTTCAGGTCCTCGGGCTGCCTGCTGCTTCTGCCCCGAAAACCGAAATCCTGCACCTGTGCGCGTCCTGCGACGATTCAGGTGTGCACATTAGTCACAGACACAAACACAAACTCGGAATATAAGTGCACATAGACTGAGGGACGGGGGAGAAAAAGATAAAGCCAGGCAAGGACAACGCTGAGGACGAGGACATTAACGAGCCAGGCAGTTAGTTGCTTTTGCCATCGATGATGCAGCACTTTCCATGGTAATTTCAGGGGGGAATACGCTCCTCGGATCCACTGGTTCCGGGACCTCCCCATCCTCCCAATCTCCCATCCCATCCACTCCCCGTGCATATGACAAATGTTTTTCACTGCCAGAAATTTTCACAGTCATGGTCATTTAAAGCGGGTCCTTCATAATGCCTCTTCGGGCCCTGCCAACGAATTCTGCCAAATCATTTGGCCAAAATAAATTAAATATGATTTTGGTTTGTCAGCCGGACGAAAGCTGATTTATATATATAATCAGTTTGGCTGATTATCAGCCAAACTGTCGTAAATTGGTCAGGACGGGCTGAGGCCACTCCCACATGTTGCTTAAATATTTTATATACGAAATAAAATAAAAGCCATTATCGGATTTGGGTAAAATTTTTTACTTCAAATGTTAGTTGTCCCAATTAAATTTGAATTTAACACAAAAATATTTTGTTCCAAAAATTCGTAAAATATCTAAAATATTTCTTAAACAAACAACTGAATGAACTTAAGTCTTCTACCTTCTCAAAAAAGACATTCTCAATAATATCCAATTTCATTTCTCATTTGGCAAGACAATAAAGCTTAAGTTATGATGAATTAATTGCAACTGAAATCAGTGAAGTATTAAATTCAATTACAATTTCTACCTACACTTCATTAAGGCGAGATTAAAAAATACACAAAAGCAAGAAATGCAAAATTAATACAGCTTAATAACCATGAACAATAACGGCTGCAGGGGCATTAGTGGTTTTGTGAGGGAGTTTTCGTGTTTGCTGAGTGCACGAAATTTACGATCAATTTTTAATATATTTTATGTGAATTTTTAATTTGTCGCGTTTGCCCGAGAACCTCACACCACCGAATTAGGATTATGCATAAACGGTTTGCTTTATTTTCCATTTGCTTTCGGCCACGCTCGTTGTGTGCGTACATTATTAATATTTCAATATTGCTGAGTGGGGCTCCCAGCGAGACTGCCTTAATTTAATATTTATTTATATGGCTCCACGAATGTATAATAAGCAGCACCCAGTAACTAATTAATATTAAAACAAGCGAAGCGGCGTCAAAGCTGCCAGTGATCAAAATTCTAAATACAGCAGCAACAAGCTAAAAAAAACACAAATATTTAAATTGCAACAACAGTTCATAAACATTCAATAAACCCTCTGACTTTTTTGGGGGAACAAACCCCGTATAATCCCATCCTGTTCCACTGCCCTCAGTTGAGTGGTCTGTTCGGTTTTAGTTCTGGATCTTAACTCGTTATCGGAGAGCATCGTCTCATGTCTGGCCTTTGACTTTTTTAGTTTCTTCTTCTGCGGAGATTTTTTTGTTTCTGTCTGCGGCGCGTTGACTAATTTTAATAAAATAACAATCGATTTTAAAACCGAAGAAAAAGGTGTGAAGTATTAATAAGATGTCAACGAGAAAATGTTAATTTCGTAAATAAGTCGAATTTTGTATCATCTTCTTTAAGTCGAGGCAGGTTGTTTTGTCTTGTTTTGGACTTTTTGGAGCTCTTCACCGGAGCATTGTGTTTATGCAGAAGCTATCATAAGTTAGACTTAAAAGCCCTTTAAAAATAGCTTACATTAGAAGGCCAAATAGCTCTCTGAATGAATGAAGTCGGTTTGAACGAGTTTGATTTAGGATAAATATTTGATATACTTTTTTAAATTTGATTTGGATTTTAAAATATGTACATTTTTAGGATATAGGAATTTTGGAATCATTTTCACTGACCCATTTATATTTGTCATGTGTGTATTTTTCCCATTTACAGTTTTGGTTCTCCGCTTGGTATCACATTACAAATGGATCGACAAGACGTTTCAATTCCTCATAACTACGGTCCCGAAAATTAACATAACTCACTGTTTCGGTCCTGAAGCCTGCCACTAGCCATGAAATATCATTCGACGGAGTTATTTCTCTGTTCTGCCGAACGTCGAACGTCGAACGCCGAGTAACCGCATTTCTCATTTGGTGTTGGATTTGGTTTTTCATTTTCTCTTGTGAACACCCTTCTGGACCATCATCGACTTTAACTTGCACTCGATGTCTCACCTTTCGAATGATTTATTAAAGTGTCATTAGTGCACGAATGTTTGAGAAATGAAACGAAACCGAACCGCACAACCGACCTGACTATTGAGTAGCTGCCGGAGTGGGGGAACCGATGGGCTCGGGATCTGGGGGTCTTGAGTGCGGTAATGAAGTTACCAAAGTCCCCATCCCCATCGACGGGGCCTCATCATCGATCGTGTAATGGCTGCGTTAAGTAGTTGATGTCTGAGGTGGTTGCCTCTTGTAAATTTAAATGAAGCGAGCATCCATCTCAAACGCAACTCAGATTCCGATTCCAGCCCGATCTCAATCACACTGTAGCCCCATTACCGTTAGCCATGATGTGCAGATGCCATGATCTCTTGCCTTTGACCCATCGTCGCAGTCTGACAGCCCCGTTGATTTATTCACGCCCATAAACCCGGCTTCGTTTTCGATTCGAGGCGAGAAAATTAAGTTGTTGTCGGCTATCGAACGGCCGAGTGCCGCTCCGATCTGATAAGCCCGATAAAAGCGACTATAAACCTTATATACGACTGGGGCGCACTTGACCTAACAGATCAGTTGTCAGCGGCTTATCAGATGCATACATCAGGTGCAAACTAGGCAACAAAGTTTGGTGATACGTCGAAACTCATTCTGACTTTGGAAGAAGAGAAGTTACCCAAAAGAATGTCAATTTATCAGAAAGTTATAGCCTTAAGCCTTAATGGGTTAAAAAATAGGAAATTCCAATTGCAAAAGGTGTATAATAATTTGTTACAAGTTATAACTTATAAGTAAAACCAAAACATTTTTTTTAAATATTTAACCGTTTTTAATTTTCTAAATTTCGGCAAAAAAAAATCCAAGTAAAAATAAGTTTGGAAAGAAAAACTTAAACTTAATAATAAAACTATTTAAATAATAAATAAATACATTATTTAAGTAAGTTATTTCCAAGTAATTTTCTAATATTTTATTTATTTATTTGCTCCTACTTTGTGCTCCTATCTTACGTTTCGAATATCTGCGAAATGCATATTCATTTTGGCAATAAAACCCTTGACCAAGACCCATTTAGGAAACTTCCGTTTTTGGATCGTTGGAGCGGTGGATCGATGGCTGGAACACCTGCGCATGTCACGTAGCACTCCTCCTCTTGGCAAACTTCCACGGCTACCTTAAAACAGGCAACAACAAATGATAACCGTTCACGCCGCATAAATTGATGATTGTGCCGGGGAGCTTGACTTGGAGCTCGCAGCTCGCAGCTCGCGAGCGTCCCAATCAAATATTCAAATTGGAATACGTTATTTTTTTGGTGGAGGCTTTGGCGTTCATAACTTCATCTTTAAAATGAATCGATGAAATATGTACCAAAGCGAAGCGAAGCGATATGGCGCGGCGAACGGCGATCGGCGACAGTTAGTGACTGTCCCGGCTCATATATTTGCCGGCCAACTTGTTACTGTCAAAATAAGCGGGGAGTGAGCTGGGCCAAGAAGCGGATCGCTATGGGCCGCCTAATACCCAATAAATAAATGCCCGGCAGGGGAGTCGCTCAACGAAATTGTAGCGCACAAAAACAAATGCCCTTTGACAATGGGATATACACGCGAGTCCAGGGCCGATCGCTCATACCCACTAAAACATCGAAAAAAATCCGAAAAAAATACTGACCACGGGGTGCTTTTCGTGAGGGAAACCCATTGTCACTGTCACTCAGTGGTTCGAATCGGATCGTATCGGACTGGGGAATGCTGGAGCAGAAGTGCCATCGTGATAACTTCATAACTTAACGCATTTGAATAATTTGGTATGCGCATTTCAATATTTGGTTTTGTCGCAATGGAAATGGGATGGGATCTTTTTAGTGGGGGTAGCGAGGTTTATGCGGTCAGTCGGAAAATATTGACAGCGACAAATGTTAATGGATGGATATGCATATAGAATTTAATTCATCTGCTTAAAGTAGAAAATTTAAAAAAACAATAAATTCGGGTTTAATGGATAAACCTTTTTAAATAGGAAAAAATAATCTCAGGTCAAGTTTATTTTTGTTAACCATCACGACATGTTTATTGGACAAATTGAGTTTTAAATTATTTTTCTCTTGGCAAAACGTGCTCCTTTGTACAATGTTAGTTGTAAAACATCGACCACAACAAATGTGTCAACATTAATTACAACCATAGGCTAACAATAAAAATCATAATTTTCAGCCGAAAACAAAAAACAATATACAATGAAAAGTAATAATTATTCATAATAATGATTTTAGCTAAAACAAAAAATAGTAACGGTTTATGAACTTCACATTAATAAACATAAATCATAGAAATATGTGAATAAATTTCTGAAATTGGAAAATTAATTATTTACGCCTAAGAATGAGTCACAATTAACAGGCGAATGGGAAACGATGTATTGGAAAAAAACACGAACAACAATACAAGTTTTATGCACAACAAACATTTTGCAGAACCGAACAAAACATGTTTGACAAATTAGCCACATTAACTAAAAACAAGAAAGGAAGCTAGCTTCGGCCAGCCGAAGCTTATATACCCTTGCAGATCATTCCTATTAATTAACAAATCGCAAAAATGTTCAATTTTCTAATATTTCTTATTAATTTTCCGATCGTTCCTATGGCAGCTATATGATATAGTCGTCCGATTTTGATCAAATTAAAATTGAAATTTGGAAATATTTAAAAAGAGTCATATCCTAGAGTAGAAGATAATACAATAAAAACCAAAGAAGCTAGAATTTATTTCCTATTACTTTTCCATTAATTTTCCGATCGTTCCTATGGCAGCTATATGATATAGTCGTCCGATTTTGATTAAATTAAAATTGAAATTCGGAAATATTTAAAAAGAGTCATATCCTAGAGTAGAATATAATACAATAAAAACCAAAGAAGCTAGAATTTATTTCCTATTACTTTTCCATTAATTTTCCGATCGTTCCTATGGCAGCTATATGATATAGTAGTCCGATTTTTTAAATAATTAATTCGAAATTCAGAAATATTTAAAAAATAACATCCCCAAAAGTAGAAGGTAATATTTCAAAAAACACCGAAGCTAGAATTTTTTAAAGTTTTTTTTTCCGATTGTTCCTATGGGAGCTATAAGATATAGTTGTCCGATCCGGTCGGCTCCGACATATATACTACCTGCAATAGAAAGAAGACTTTTGGGAAAGTTTCATCCCGATAGCTCAAAAACTGAGAGACTAGTTTGCGTAGAAACAGACAGACGGACAGACGGACAGACGGACAGACGGACAGACGGTCAGACGGACAGACGGACAGACGGACAGACGGACATGGCTAGATCGACTCGTCTTGTGATGCTGATCAAGAATATATATACTTTATGGGGTCGGAAACGTCTCCTTCACTGCGTTGCAAACTTCTGACTGAAATCATAATACCCTCTGCAAGGGTATAATTAAAATGCTTTCAGCATGTAAAAAATTTAACAGAGATTTAAATAAATATATTATTAGTTGGGAGAACCGTTTTAAAGTGCCTCGAGTCTCATTTCTTTTTGTCTTTAGGCTTAAGGCTTATCCAGGCGGTTAATCTTTGGCAATTTATCAACGGCAAACACAATAGGAATTTTGACTGGTAGCGCTTTATATTTAGGCGAACAGTTATTTGATGCGGAATGACTTAAAAATGTACACTTTTTTTGCAAAATTAATTTAAATAAAGTGTTAATGAACTTTTTAACGCATTTTGTTACTAATCACTATGTGTTACTCATCAATATTTAGCTTATCCGTTGGCCATTCGTTAACTTAGCATTATCAATTGTAAAATATCTATTTCTTAACAAATAGTGAATTTATTTTAAAATTATCTAATAAAAAACTAGTTTTGAAATATTTTACTTTAAAATTAATATTTTTCAATTTTTGTAAGCTTTGATGTTATTTATTTAAATATTCTAATTTCATTTATTTATTATTTTTACTTTAACTGACAAAGAAATGTTAAATACTTTCCCCTCACTTGAGATAGCTTGTCGAGTTCATTAAGTTCAACTGCTTACACAAATTCGGCCAACTGTAATATCTCACTCTTCTAATCGTATAAATGAAATGTTAATTCCTAAATTTTCATTTAATTATATAGTATGCATGGGATAGCGCCTGCTCAGGCCGCAGAGCCGAAAAGTCAGAGCCAAGTCGGCAAAGACGGAGCCGCCATTAACGCAAATGACTCTGCAAAATGGCGGCCATATTAGGCAAGAAGCCCATGCCGAGACCAGAGACTCGAGACCCAGTACCAGTAACACTACATCTACCAGTCCCAGTCGGTTGGTCTAACCCAACCAGAAAATACGGACCCAGTCTGGTTTGACAAGCGCATGTTGATTGGGGCAGCGAGATTGGCAAACGGCAACAACTGTTGCCACGTTACCGCGATGATGATGTCCAAAATGACGATGATGACGACGGCGATGGCGATGATTGCGATGATTACGATGATGGGGGGCGCAGTTGCCGCCGCTGACAGTGATGACTGTCAAGAGCAATTAAAGTCAAACTCAAGTCCGGGGAACTTAGATTTTTCGCCGCCGCAAAACGCAGCTGCGCATGGTCAGTGGACCATCTATCCATCTATCCATCCATCGGACTAGCCCCGGACGTGAGCTGACGTCCAGCCAAATGCAACAGCAGTACACTTAAAAAAAGTTCTCAGACCATAATAGTAATTAATACTCCTGCTGCAAAGTATTCTTCTGCACTGCCAAAAAATATTTAAATATAATTGAAATATTATAATTTAAAAAGTTTTTTATATTTTATTGAAGAAATATAAATAAATGTATTACCTATTTTTTACGAACCTAGAAAATATTTTGTGTAAGTAGTAAACATAGTGAAAGTTTATAAATTTTAGTTTTTAAAACTGTTTAACGACTGTATTACTTTCATAAACCACTTTTTAATGGCATATTTTTATGGTTCCACAAAATATAAAATGTATTTCAAGAGCAAAGTTTTCAGAATTTAAATTTAAACGAGATACAAATTTTTATATTTAAGTGGGGTTTTAGTTTCAAGTGCAGAAATAGCAAAAGCGCCTGTTTCAACGGCAGCAGCAGCAGATCCAAAGCCTACAATTAACAAAGGCAGCAGCAACATCAACAGCTACACTCAGAAAATGAATCGCCCTGAATTTTAGAAAATCGCCTATGGATTTGCTTCACTGGCGATTTTTATACCCTTGCAGAGGGTATTATGATTTCAGTCAGAAGTTTGCAACGCAGTGAAGGAGACGTTTCCGACCCCATAAAGTATATATATTCTTGATCAGCATCACAAGACGAGTCGATCTAGCCATGTCCGTCTGTCCGTCTGTCCGTCTGTCCGTCTGACCGTCTGTCCGTCTGTCCGTCTGTCCGTCTGTCTGTTTCTACGCAAACTAGTCTCTCAGTTTTTGAGCTATCGGGATGAAACTTTCCCAAAAGTCTTCTTTCTATTGCAGGTAGTATATATGTCGGAGCCGACCGGATCGGACAACTATATCTTATAGCTCCCATAGGAACAATCGGAAAAAAAAACTTTAAAAAATTCTAGCTTCGGTGTTTTTTGAAATATTACCTTCTACTTTTGGGGATGTTATTTTTTAAATATTTCTGAATTTCGAATTAATTATTTAAAAAATCGGACTACTATATCATATAGCTGCCATAGGAACGATCGGAAAATTAATGGAAAAGTAATAGGAAATAAATTCTAGCTTCTTTGGTTTTTATTGTATTATATTCTACTCTAGGATATGACTCTTTTTAAATATTTCCGAATTTCAATTTTAATTTAATCAAAATCGGACGACTATATCATATAGCTGCCATAGGAACGATCGGAAAATTAATGGAAAAGTAATAGGAAATAAATTCTAGCTTCTTTGGTTTTTATTGTATTATCTTCTACTCTAGGATATGACTCTTTTTAAATATTTCCAAATTTCAATTTTAATTTGATCAAAATCGGACGACTATATCATATAGCTGCCATAGGAACGATCGGAAAATTAATAAGAAATATTAGAAAATTGAACATTTTTGCGATTTGTTAATTAATAGGAATGATCTGCAAGGGTATATAAGCTTCGGCTGGCCGAAGCTAGCTTCCTTTCTTGTTTTCTTTAAAATAAAAAAATTTTCTACTGGTAAAGAAAATTTTCTTCCAATTAATCAAAATTCATTAAATTCAAGAAATATTCCAGAAATATAGAAAAAAATCGCCAGTAAAGCAAATCCATAGGCGATTTTCTAAAATTTTTTTTTGAGTGTACAGCAGCCCAAACTTAATTTCTTGAGTTTTTCCACTTGAAAAACTATGTAATTTAGTACTTGAACAAGAAGCAGACGATGTGTTAAAAAGGAGGGCGGCAGCGGAGGTGGAAGAAATTAAAAGAAAAAAAAAAGGTAACTGGAGGAGTGCGTCATCGTAATGATGATGATCATCGTCGGCTTGGACAACTCAATCAGCGTATAAATTTCTGCGTCTGCATTTTGTGTGTGACATGAAGTGTGCCCAATAATGAGCAATTAACGCCTTACAGCCCACTTTTTCATCATCCTACCTCACCTCACCTGAGCTCAGCTCACCTGGCAACATCATCAGCTGGCGGTACTCCATGGCTTTTTGATTGCCAAACGGTAGTTTTTTCCTCTCACACTTCAGATATTCCGCAGTCCATGGCAGTCCAAATGAATTGATGTGTGGAATCTCTAGCTCCATCTCGTTTCGACTTCAGTTGCCCAGTTCCCAGTTGATGGAGGCGCGGCGGGTAGAAAGCAATTTTGTAGCGCCTTTTATCTGGCACCGCCAAGTCTTCAACACCTCTCGAGTGCGCCCCGAAGAAAACATTGAAGGAAAAAAACAACAAGCTGAAGACGAAGAAAAAAATGACTAAAAACTCGCTGTAATAAGAAGTTGGTTAAAAACAGTAATAATAATAAAGAAAATCACCAAATCATCATCAACATCATCATCAGCATCCCCGATCGCCGGCATCAAACGATGAATCGATTTACACATCGTTGTCGGATCTGTGGTGTGCCTGCATCAGTGAGCGAGTAAGTAAAACGATCGGGGAGTGCGAGGGAGGTTCTTAAAGTTGGATTCCTGAACTTAAATTTTCAAATTTTTAAGAAACAGATCTTGAGTAAAAGTTTTTTTGGAATATTACAAAATAATTTAACAATTAGTTTTAAAAGCAATTTAATTTTATGGGTTAAACAATAAAAAAAAGTATATATATAAATATTTAAAACCTTTCAGAAATCATTTTTCAGGGTTTTATTCTGGCAATTTTGTATGGTTATCTAAATGCTTAAAAACATGTTATTAATACATGGATCTATTTTTTTTAGAGCTGAAAGCTTTACGTTTTTGAGTAATAATATTTAAAAAGTATTTCTCTTTTAACTTGGTGCAAAAAAAAACAAGTTTGTTGCCTAAGTTATTTGTTTTTCTTTTTATTATAGTTTTACGGATAACTACTTGCTGCCACTTGATTTGATGGGGGAGGAAAGCCGCCGACAGGCAGGCGATTCAGCCGAGAAGGCGAATGCCAGGTAAGATGTAATTAATGCCGAACAACTTCATCTTGATGAGCTGTTAATTAAAGTCGTCCGTTGCCTACTGCGCCGACAACCTAAGCCGCTTAGAGCGAAAACGCCAGCGTGACTATGAATTTGGCAAAATAAAAAATGCTGTAAATTGGAATCGTCGCAGAATTTTGTCATTGTTCGCGAAATAAGAGCTTGGAGCGGAGGAATACGGTGAAAGTAAGTCAAAGTCATTGGTGTTCTGGGCCCGATCTCTAATTGGCCGGCGACATTTCGACTATTTCGGGGGCCACTTCTGGGCATTGAGCACCAGCCATTGTTTGCGGAGGCCACCGGGCCACCGGCTTAGCAACGCTCTAGTGACACAGATATTAGCGTGATTGGCACGAAATTCGTTTTGGGCTATGACCGATTCGAGAAACCGCACGGCCCATTGCAAAAGTCAGGCCCGGAGAAACTATCAGGCATCTGCCGGGGCCCCTGAAAAAAAACCGCAATCTGAAGTACCCAGTAGCACTGGCTGCATGCAATCGCAACTGAATCTAAACCTTTAAATCACAACTCCAGTCTGCCGCCGGTGTCGATCCTCTGATCCTTTTCAACGAACAAGTGCTGCCCTCCAGCTGCTGAAACTGCCAACCGCAAATTATGAGTAAATGAATTGGCGAGCAAGAGAGATAAGTGCAAAGAGCTGCTGGCAAAAAATGGTTTTGCGGCTAGACCCCTATAATATATGACATGCACCCGTAACCGCAAGGCCAACAGATTGCAAATTGCGGGCTAAAGTCGGCTAGAAACCTAGGATCACGATATGTAATGTGCGTGGGTGCTGAATTTTAAGAAACTGCATGATACCAGGTCATAATTTTTGTTAAAAAAATTATTAGAATTCCGATTTGAATGCATTGCACTTTTATTAGGTAAAGCTTGTCCTTAAGAAACATTCTATGAATTTTATTATTTAAAGCTGAAACCAGAAAAATGTATCTGAGAAATTATAATCAGATTTTAGATTCCGATATCTAAAAATTCCTTGTATTCCATTAACCTAATCAAAGACTGTCTATGCTCATAGTTTATAAAATTTGTATATAAATTAGTATAAACCTTTTTAATTTTTTAAACAAAAGTAGCAAAGGAATTTCTTTAAATGTTTTTAATAATATTAAGAAGGCTATTATCATTCTTTTGAACTCACTATAAGTAAATACAATCTGATTTAAAAGACCTAAGGACCATTTCATACCTTATTCTAAACATTCCATTTCTATAAAAATTTAGTGAAATATTTAAGATTAAATTTTGTTCACCATTTATTATTCAGAGACTCTCGCTTAGCACCATAATCTGTAATAATAATTGCATATATTTCGAGTACCGATAGACATTCATTGTTTCCCCCAATCGGCTTTTCCCTGCAACCAAATATTAAATATTCACAGTTCATTCCTAATGAAGTGACAACAACCATAACTAAGTGGGCGTTGAGGATTTTTATTTGATTTTATTGTTTCTGATGAACGTGCCAAAAGCTAACAGTTAATCTGGGGCCACAGTTCCTCCCCTCGGGGGCTTGAAAACAGGATTGGAAGTGGGAATATGCATGGCAAATTAAATCAAATGAAAAGTCAAACCCATAAACACATGCTACGCCGCAGTAAAGCACCCACATTCAGTCGGTAGTCGAAATTCCACCCTCCTTTGGAACAGTAGCGAGGGTTGCTGAGCACCCAGAAACGGGCAGAAACAATTGCGATACATTTTGGCCAAATTTATGCACCCCTTTTCACCTTGCACTTGTCACTTTTTACGGCCCATCGAAACGAGGGGTGGCAAGTGGTAAAAAACGGAGCTAAGCTCGCTGCGGTAATTTGAGCGGATCAAGCCGACTGCTGATACTCCCAGGCTAATGGCACTAAATGACCTCAAAGCCGCTCATCGATATATCACTTGATTTTAGTGTCGGATTCAATTTGGCATAATCTAGTGATTTCGAACAGTTGTGGGCTGATTTAAAAGGATTTTCTAGGGATTTAAGAAATTAATGATATTTACTTCTGGCCAAAAAATAGAATATGCCTTTTTCGTTACTCTTCTACATTTCAAACTCTGCGTGATAATTACTTTCATTAAAACAGCATCAGATGATCCCAAAAAGAAAACCAGCCAAATGAGTGAGACATTTATATTAATGTCTAAATTACAAAGCCAACAAGAAATGCGGTAGATTTTTCAAACCCAAAATTCGAAATTTTCCTCTACTTTATTTTCCCACTTTTTTTGTCGGGAAGTTGTGGGCGCAAAATGCATAGGGAAAGAAAATACTGATAAATGAGCAGGGTAAATGTGGAAATAATGACTCTAGACCCGAGTCCACCTATAAAGCAATGATTTTAGTTGAAGCAAAGATATGTGGCGGGTAAAAAAGTGTGTAATGTAGTTCTAGCCAGCCGCCAATCTGATTGATGAACGGACATTAGGGCAGTAGTTGAAGGGGTCGGAAAGTGTTAAAAAATGGTGAGTGATGATGCGCTCTAATTGCACGCATAATCAACTGTCAGTGCAGCGATGCAATCACCCAAAGTGCTGCATCTCTGTTCCAGTCCCGCAATTAAATGGAGTCTTCATAGAGTTGCTCCATCGCGTGTTCGGAATCTTCAGCATCCAAAGCTCAAAATTCCCGTAGATAAGTGCTGGCGATAAGTCCGCCTAGACGTCGGAATGTCTGACTCGCATGGAGAACGAAGATCGGAGATCGAGATCTCTCACATTTATGCGCCGCTAATTTCGGATTTTATTAAACGGTCATCGCAGCGCATATAAAAATCGGTATTCCTACTCATCTTTTCTCACTCATTCCATTTTTGAATATCATCCTAAATAATTAAACATACCGGGCACGTCGTTATGGGTCTGCGCCATAGGAAAAAAAAACACATATAGAGGTGGGTATATATGAAGTACTCATATTTAATTTCAATTTCATGTCACAGACTTCTGGCCTCTCTTTCTCTTTCTCGCCTGATGCTGCAGATAATTGTTATGCCGACTGCATTAGAGTTCTTCGCTGGAAGCTCCGTTCGAACTTCTCGACCAGCCCAAAGTCACTCCCATTTACCGATTGCAATTAAGTCAAGTGACGGGCGAAATCCGGCTAGTAATCAAAAATCCTTCACGGTTTCTAGGGGAAGCACAAGCATTAGTATTTCTCTTATAGCCAAAGAACTAGTTTTTTAACTAATTGAGTGCAAAAATAAATAAGCGAAGCTCAAAAAGTCAAGCAATATATTTATTTATTCTTTCCAAATATTATCAGTGACTTTAAAATTATTTTTTTACTTAACAACAACTTTTTTAATTGCATATTTGCTTTCTTAATAAGCTGCAAATTAACTTAATTTTATTTAATTTGTGTTTGCCTCGATGCAACAAGTCGATGCAAAGACTTCTCGCGGCGGAAAGGAAAAGTATTCAAATTAAGTGGATGCGCTGGCAAATGTGCAACAAAGTCAAGGAAAAAACACAGCCATGGTGGTGAACATTTGGGGGAGGGGAGTGGGTGAAAAACAGTTCAAGTGCTGGCGGGAAAAACAAAATTGACAACGCGCCGCAAAATTCAATTACGTATTCATGTATGCAGAAGAAGGAAGCGCCAAATACGCAGCCAAAACAACAACGGCGGCGACAACAACCACAAGTGGAGAAACGCCCCAAACCCAGCCCACTCTCACCACCCACAAAAACGCCCCCTTCTCGACCTGACTGGGCGGTCCCGGAAATCCCACTGTAGAATTGATTTCATAGAAGAAAAATTCCCTTAAAAAACCGTTTGTTGTGTATACACACACCACAATTATAATTATTATTTATGATGATAGTTTGTTATTAGTATTATCCAATAATTTTTAAATATTGACTTTTTTTTTGAACTGAAACTTATTTTTGGTTCTTAATTTTATTAGATTTTTCTATATCCTGCATTCTTTTATAATATTTATCATAAATCCAGTAAAATAAAATCATATTTAATAATACATTTGAAGCTGAAACTTAATGGAACTTAAATTACCCCTTTTTATAATTTAAAACCAAGTTTAGTTAAATTAATTTTCCTGAAGAGCCTAAATATTTAAATGTTTTCCACTGTTCGCAGCAGTTTGGGGCGGGAAACTCCCTTTTGGAACGCCCATTCTTGGCACTAGACAGCATTTGATTGTTTGCTGAAGGTCTGAGTGTGTGCCGTCCTTATAGGTATGGGTGCGACTGTCATTTATGCAAAATAGCTGACATGCCAAGGAAGCAGGGTCGCTCGACTCCTTCGCTTCACTTTGCTACGCCCCGAGCCCCAAAGCTTATCTCGGCTGGCTTGGCTTATTGATAAAGGCAGCGGAAGGGCTTAGACAGTCAAAAGGCAGCCGACGGAAGAGGCAAGCCAACAAAAGTATGCCGGGGAAAAAACGAAAGTCTTCTGATTTCTGTGGACCCCGACATTTCTATTAGAGGTGCCGCCAATGGAACCGAATAGATACAGATCCGATCGAAGGAGAAGGAGTTTTGCGCGTGTTTATGTATCAATCAGAGGCGCGGATCCATTTGCATGATGCGGCACAAAACGAAGTAGCTGGAAATGGATCTGGGATCTGGTATCTGGTATCGAGATGGATAGGCGATGGAGATGCACTGACTCAGCTGCGAGTTCTCTGCGATCATGAGAAAGACGAGATTAGCGCAACGAATTATGAAATTGAAATTACTCCAAAAAGTGTTTGGCGATCGATACGATACGAGCTACGATTCCGAATTCGAATCCGAAGACCAAGAGTCAGCACATTTCCGTAATACCAACGAGTCATCGTGGATCAAATGCGATGTGCCGACGCCTGATATTTGTGTTTACACGTATATATATTCGTATATCTCGGGACCCCATCCTCTCGAGATGCGCTAATCTCGGAAAGGCCCCCGAAAAGAGGGATCCCGCCATCTTGGCCAATCCAATGCGATCTAATTAATCAACATTCACCGGCCAAACAGTGTCAAATAGTTCGGGGGTCGCTTTGTAATTGCTACCATTTGAAATGGAAATCGATGTGGTTGCTGTTGCTGCCTCGCCCATTCGATTGTCGATTGTGTGTCAACTGTGACACGGACGGTGACTGTCACCTCGCCGGCTGAGGTGACTGCAATCGATCATGGGACCCTGGCCTCCACTCACATGGCTCTTTGTGGCCCTCGGTCTCTGATTAGCCGCCGCATTTACCCGGCATTCCACGCTTGACATTTTCCCGAAACCGAACAACTCGATTGTCGGCCAATTAAACGGTTACCAAACTGATTGTGATTGTAGCCAAGCGAGAGATCAAGCCAAAAAATGCCCTGATTACGGTGTAAATTTGTTGGAATTACATTTAGGTATTAAACGATTTCGTATCTCAGTTCATTAATTTGTAGAAATTATGATTTTAGAGTTTTACATTGTTTATTTACTGTGCGCAAATTTAAGATATTGATCAAAACTGTCTACTTCTGGAAGTTTAAAATCATTCAAGATGTCTAAAATGCCTTTAAAACTTTAAATAATTGTTGTTCCTACTCCAAAATATTTATTGTAACGTAAATCATTTGATATTCTGTCAATTCATATAATTTCATACATCAGCTCATTAATTTGTGGAAATTATGATTTCAGCGATACACGTTGTTTATATTATTTAAAGTTATAATTGAAGATATTAATCAAAACTGTTTATTGTCGGAAGTTTAAAAGCAATAAAGAAAATGTTTTCAAAATATATTTTAAACTTGAAATAACTTGTTATGCTCCAAAATATTAAGTGTAATATTTCAACGTAAATCATTTGATATTCTGTCCGCTTTTCTAATTAACTACTAAATGAATATTTTATCGCTGGCAACCCACCAAAAGAAAACGCAAGTTGAGCCGGACAAACATTTTCGTTGGCACCTTCCTTGACCATTTCGGTCGGCGTCACCTGTCCAACGCACGTTCGAAGCTGTCGCTGGTGCGTTAAAAATGATTAATTAAGGCATTTGAAAATCATTTGTCATTCTTAATTTATTAATTAATTAGAATTGCCCAACACGTACATTGACACCTGAGGCGGACTCGAAGCTCCGAGTTTGAGACCCTTGTCTGGGGCGATAAAGAACCGGTTTGGAACCCCAAGGGTACCAGATATTGCGTCAAACTACACTATATATTGCATCAAAGGGCTGCAGTCCAAAAATATCAAAGGACGGAATATATTTATTTTTAATTTAATTGCTTAATGTTTACTATACTATTTAATCACCTTTTTTGGATTAATATGTTGGCTCTAACGAATAAGAAGTTTTACATTTGGGTACTATTTGAATGCCACATTTTTTTACCCTTTTTACCCAATCGGGTATTCTATTTGAAAGTACATATTTACATTGCATTTTTAAATTAATATTGAAGCGGTTTAACGGTTATTGCTAACGGTTCCAGTTTGTTTTACATTTTAATTCACCACTCTAGCTCAGTGGCGCCAAACAAAATAAGCAACACGTCTACTTTTGGAACTGACAAAGAATTTACATAACAAATTATGTCAAATTACACAAAATAAATATTTTACATCAACGGCGATACATAAAAAAAAAAGTTATTCATAGGTTCGAGTATACGCTAACAGAATGAAGGTTCGCACCTTTACTAGAAAGTTTTAAATGGTTCGTGTCTATTGTAAATGCCTAATTTGAATTAGAGCGGTAAACGAATCTAATTTTTGTAAATCGATAGATTAAATCGATCCAAAATCGAAACAAAAATACTTAAAAACAAAAGGAATTTAATAGTGTCATTGAGTAATATTGTAATATTTTCGTTTATTTGCATTTGTCCAATCCCTATCGCCTTTTGGAGATGAAAAGTTCTTTAAAGGAAACCAGACTGGACGATGCATGTATTCCCTAGCAAAAGGAATAGATTTTTTCTGGCGTCCAAAAACATCGATTAAAACGATTCTAAAATCAAATTGTAATCAGCTCTAATTTGAATTCTTTTTGGGATATACTTTTCCAAAACCAATATGAGGTTTTTTTGGGATCTGTAAGAGCCACAGATTCTGAATGTACTTTTAAATGTTTAATTATTTTTACAATTATAATTTCATTGGCATTTCGCCAAAAGACATTCAATCACGTTCCAGTTCACAGCGCTGATGAGCAAATAAAACTATACGCGTATAATTCATTATGAGCAGTCCCAGAAGTTCCATTGTAATACGCTTTGACTCGGTTCGATTTACGATCTTACCGGACAATGGATCATCGATAGCCATAAGGAAGTCCAGGTTGGTCCGACAGCTGCTGCTGGACCCCCGATTTATGACCATTTACAATGTTTTTATAGCTTAACCATTTTGAGTAAGCAGCTTTTAAGTGTCGATTTGAAGGCCCTTTGGTTGCACCATCATCTGTTCGTAGTTCCACCGATCGATAAAACTCATATTTAATTTTGGGTAGCCCTCCCTTCCTCGGTTCTTGGTTCCGTATTTCCTGAGTTGGCCAACATTATTAAGACATTAACGATAAGAATCTCGAGTTTCAGCTTAGCTTGCACAGCATGTAGGTACTCAAACTATTATTATTTAATAGTATTTCTTTGAGCAATTCAAATGTATGCGACTTTACGAGTTGATTCAATCGTCTTAAAGAACTGTCAAATCATTCAAATAAATGGGCCCCCTGCTTCCCACACCCCCAACTCTGCTTTCGAAGGTGTTTGAATAGTCGTGAGGCACTAAACAAAGAAATCCAATGTAAACAAATATAGAAAATCAATAAAAAAAATTATATTGACTTTAATGCGAGCGGCGCTAAGAATATCTAAGATTTCCAGACGAACAAAGAATACAAAACAATGGTTAATTAATTAAATGATTAATGACTAATTATAGTTTTTTGAAAAAATTAGTTATGGTTATAAAAACAAAAATTTATGAGCTAAAACTCATGATCGTCTCTTTCATTAAAAACAAAAAAAAATGAATGTCCTTGCGGATGTTTTTAGAAACTAAATTAAACCTAAAATCACGATGTGAAATTTCTTCAACTGGACATACTCTTAAGTAAAATTATATTCAGTGGTTGATATGGTGGCATAAAATGGATTTGATGTTGTTTCCCAATTTGGAAAAAACAAGAAAATTAGACATTTTTAGGAAATTTGACAAATAGATGCCAATAGAATAAATCAACAGAGTTTTGTGGATCTCAGTTAGCAACAGCAATTGACACAGTTGGTTGGATAAATATATTATTAGGTCAATAAAATAAAGAAAATAACATGTAAAACCAATATTCACTAATTAATAAAATCATAATAATTATGGTTAGGGGCATTTGCTATTAAGCTAAATAAATATATTTATTTATGATTCGATTTTTATTTCTTATAGGGTTATTTAACATAATAATATTTTAAGCTATTATTTTACTTCTTCTTTTAAAAAAAATGTTCAGGGAAGTTTTTGATATAATTTCCTGTAATGTGTGAATATTTTTTCCAAGTACTGTCGTTTGTCCAGCGACTTTTCGAGTGGGCGTCAGAGATGAATTAAAATTCTTGCTCAAACTTTCTCCTATATGGAAAACAAAGAGCATCGTTATAACTTTAAAGTCATCGCGAGACACGTAGCCAATGCATTCGTCGGAAGGTGACAGCTGCACTGATCTGGAGCTCGACTCGTGGCAGCTGGGGCGTATGATTGATGTGATGATGACACCACTGCCAAGTTGGTGGTAAATCACAGTTACAGACAAAGGCGATACCGTTATGAATCGCTAATGGCAATCAATCATTGCTGTTTTCCATATCCATATAGATATCGATAACTTTCTGCCACGGAAAGTTCGCGTTGGCAGACGAATCGGTGCCAAGTCGTGTGATTTCGATTGCCCAGAAATGATGGACAATAAAATTCTGATCTTTATGGATGCTTGGCATCACAAGGCGAGCATTTCCATTAGGTTTATGTCAGTTTTAAAGATTGTGTCCCGCTTTTAGGGTACCTGCTTTGAAGTTAAATCCACGATTGGTGGGCGTTACACGGCTCATCTTATTTTATTTTTATTTCACTTGCTTGATTGAAGCTAATTCTTCCAAATCCCGGGGATTTTTATACGACCACTTTCAAAAAGAACATGGGTTATATGAAATGGGACTTTATTGATTTACTGGTAATCTTTCATTTTAATTATGGGATTATATTATTAGGCATTATAACTTCTTTAAGCCAAATCTAATTTTAATTTGTTAATGCCTATTAAAAATATTAATCAAGCAAATACTATATAAATCTCGAAAAATAGCTAAAACTTCTAAAGTAATTAAATATTTTAAAATAAAATTGGAACACGAACTTCTCTTACAATATTGAACACTTTTAGACCTTGGTATTGTTTAACAGCACACAATAAAGCACACGCAACCCATCGAATGTCTGTTTCAGGTAAAATATAGTTAATTGTTTTCGACATATTGAAAATATTGCACGTGGAAAAGCAGTTAACACAAAGTAGATCAATATGGCCGAAATATTTCCGCTATATAAGCGACAGTCCTTTTTTGACCAAATCAGTTTAAATCGAACGTTCGTAGATTAGCAACTAAAAATGAAATTCCTTTTGGTCTTGGCCTGTCTGGTCCTCTACATTTCCCTCAGCTCTGCCCAGGAGTGCCAGGGTCGTCCTCGTAAGTTAATTCGCAATAACCTAAAATGAAACAAAATATTTACATCTTTTTTAATTAGGTCACCCGGACTGTCATGGCGGCAAGGACGAAGGAGTTCGTCATAAACACCATTGCACTAATAGCCAACCCAATGAGGAGATGTGGTACTACAACCGTCACACAAATCAATGCTTAAAGATGAGGTACCTTGGATGTGGTGGCAATAACAATCGCTATTGCTCCTTGGTCAGTTGTCAACGGGCCTGCATTCGACGATCCTAAAAAATTATATTCTTGTTCTGAAATAAAATAATCAAATGCATTAATAAATTTGTGTCACTTTCAAATGATTTATGAATCGTTATAATTAGTATTATAAAGGGTTGCGCTGGGTTAAGGTATACTAGGTAAACAATTTTTGACCTAAAATGATTAAATAAAATTAACAATCTATCATAGGAGAAATTGTTGCAGTTGAAGTGGCGATCGTCCCGACTTTTTAACCTCTTAATGGGATATTTTGGTTTTATTTAACTTAAACTACTTTGTTTTTAAAACATTGAAACGTTTTAATGTTTGTTAGCTATTAATTTAATTATATATTTACTTAGCAAGCCCCATTGCACTGAAATACCAGACAATTGTGTAATCACTCGCAGCACACCAGGCTGCACCCAAATTAATCAGCACACCAACAATCGAAATAAAAGCAATTACAAGGAAAAACTCACGCAATGCAGTTTGACATTTAACCGAAATCTTAAAGAGATCCACCGATGCAAACGCAATCAATCATTAGCATTTTTTGAAAAATTAATTCTCTTATTTTATTTCTTCTTTTTTGACATGAAACACCGCCCACGCAACTCGTGTATCAAATGCTGCCATTATGTCTGGGCATATAGAAAATTGAATAGCTGTGCAGTGTGCGGCACGCATACAATTAACACAATTGAATGAATAATTAAAATGGAGAAAGACTTAAGCGACGAACTTTATGCCAGCGATGAATTGAATCGCGTGGAGTTCGAGGGAGCAGCCAGTAAGTCAGTCACTCAGTCATTCAGTCAATAAGGCAGTGAGCTTCCCACCAGCCAAAATGTTAAATTACAAAAGAGCAGACATTGCATGTGCTTTGCAGATTTGGTGAAGCTGCTGAAATGATGCCATCAGCGCCAGCGAGCGACAACAATAGACAGTTCAGTACAGTAGAAACCTCTTAGAACTAATTTAAAATTAAACATTAATTAATTTAAAAAAAGTCAAATTTGATTTGAATTTAAATTTCTATGGTCCTCCAATATACCGCAAAGAAAAAATCTTCTAAATTTCCTTTTTTTTTATGTTAACTTAACTTAATTAAACTATAAATAATTAATATAGGCAAATATTAAAGTTAAATTATATAACAGTGAATTAAATCATAATTATTAGAGTTACAATATTTTAATATTTTATATTTGTATTCGTGCAAAACTGTGTAACAGCTAGAAGGATGCATTTCCAACCCTATAAAAAATATATATTCTTGATCAGGATCACTAGCCGATTCAAACTAGCCATATCTGTCTGTCTGTCTTTCCGTATGAAAACTGAGATCCCAGGAACTTCAAAAGCTAGAAAGTTGGGATTACCCACACATATTCTTGGACTTCCTACGCAGCGCAAGTTAGTTTCATCCGAGCGCCACGCCCACTCGTACGCCAGATTTTGGAAAAATATAAATGCAATTTTGTTTGTGTTTATTAATACCTATCGAAAAGTAAAACAAATTTGTCAAATCATACCATCGTTAAAAAGTTATGCCCGATCAAAGTTTTATATCTCCATCTCCCTCGCAATCCCTTTAGCTGAGTAACGGGTATATGATAGTCGGGGCACCCGACTATAGCGTTTCTTCTTGTTTTTTCTTCATTTCCATCCTTTAAAAAAAAATTAATTTCTCACCAGTTGAGTTCACTGTCACTCGGGTGTGGGCTGCTTGAGCGAGCAATGAAGATGCCAGATAGACGCTCCAGAGACAATTGTCTACTGGAGGATTACCCAACACCTGACCCGCCCCCTTGGTCCAACTCCCCTCGTTTTGGCTGGTATTCAACGGGCTTAATGGTGCGCATAATTAACTAATGTAGGTGAATCAGCCTCCTAGACCCGTGGCACAAATGAAGTGCGCAATTGTAACAGCTCTTGGTGGACCCCAAAACCCCGCCATTGGGCAACCCGAAATCGAGCCAAAGGTGTTCATGTAAAGAGGAAGAAACGCCTACTTGGACCTCATTCACTTATGGCAATTAACAGTGCTTAATTATGTACAATGCCGTTCGGTGGGTAACATTTAATATTGCCTAAAACTCACTGTTTCCACATCTTAATTGGATTATATAATAATACCAAAACTAGGCTACAAAGATATGATATATGTCATGGAAATGGAATACCAAAGTTGTATCATTTAATACTTCATTTTTATTTTACCATTATTTCTTTAACTATATTTATGTTTTCCTAGAGTGGCATGATTCGATGGGTTTTTTTATCCAAGCAATCTCAGATTTCTTCCTTCCATGGTGATCCATTTCAACATGTACTTTATCGCTTTTTGATTAGATCATGGCACAGTAAAGCTTTCTCAGCTAGTCGGTTCGGAAAACAAGAAATTCGCATTTAACCATTTAACAACCGAAGTATTTTTTGCTGACCATTTACGGCGACCTAATGAATAACTGCCTTGCTGACTGAGTAACTGACTGGGACAGACTTTATGGCATGCTGTACTCACTAAAGATGAAGAAACATTGCGAAAGACACAATGCCTGTCCTGTCCCCCAATGAAAATGAGTTGAATAATTACGAAAATTGTGAAAGAAATAAAAAAAACTGCAGTAATGGTAGCCTAACCTATTTTAGAGCAAAACCATTATTATTCTCCCAATTTTAAACAGAATCTGTAAAAAATAATTAATATTTCATATCATTTATGGCTCGACATGTGTTGACCATAATACGAAATATATTCAAATCGAAAACTTTTGAATCAGCCCCCCTGTGATTCCATGTAACTTGCATGAAATTATAAAATTCCATTGATTAATTGCTGACATGACAAATAAGTTTCGTCTAAATGTGACACAAGTTGCGCGCCCCAAACTATAGAGAAGAATAAAATTAAAAAACTAAAAATACAAAAGTATACTACAAAATAATGCCCACAATGGCAAGAACCACATCGACAGCAGGCACAACAAACAATTTGTAATTAACACGCGTGGGTCTCAGATTGAGACGATCCAGCGAGCGAGAACAAACGATATAGAAATACTTGAACAAGTTTAAATTCGAATTGATATTCACTTTTGCCACATGGTCCAGTTGCCATACAAGGCAGATCGATCCACTGTCAGCCTATGCCAAATACACAGTTGCTATCGTAACCGTAAAGCAGATAATAATAAGAATTTAATTCCATTTGCAGTTTAAAATTAAAAATATAAATAATAATAATGAATTAATTCTTTTTTATTATTTGCTCTCATAAGGTCAAACAGTGTACAGTTTTATACCAATGGAACGTACTGTATAAATGCCTTATACATTTGCGCTTCTCCGTAAAAACTTGAACTTGTCCAAAATCGTTTGACTGACTGATTTATATGAATTTTATTTATAGAATTTGGCCAGAATTGAGCAGAAAAAAAACATTTACATGCCATGTAAATTGGCTGTCCGTGTCGGGCATTTATTTAATTATTTATTTATAATTAAATTGTTTATTTAGCCGCAGATGTGGTCTTTGCCATTTTCGTTGTCCAGGAAGCCAATTAGTTTAGCTGTATTTGGCCTAAACTATTTGACGTTTCTTGTTGGCAGCATCTCTTGAGCCGTTTCCCTTATAGCTCCAAGATTTTTATCGCTTGATCTTCGGCTGTGGCAGTAGGAAATATCAAATATCCACAATTTAAGTTAATTAAGCGATTATGAAAAAAAGCTTAATCCAATGAGAAGATTAAAATGATCTTGAAATGTATAAAAAGGACAGGAAGGAAGCTCTTGGAATGTTGATAATAGCTTTCAGTCAAACATATGTTTAAATATTAGATTTACTTCGTGCAGAGATCAGACATAAACATTTTAAATTAAACAACAAATTGTGTAAGTACTCTTTAGTTTGTTATATTTACTGTGCCTCTTTTACAGCACATTTTAAATTAGTTTACCCTTTCCATTCGTCTTGAATTCATATAATCTTTGCGCTGGCTCTTTTCAATTTCCAAAGAGTTTTTTGTGTCGACTTCTGTCTTGTCAGTCGGCCCAAGACAACGCAATATTTTTTAGCTCGGCTTAACTGTGGCATTCGCTGTTGTTTCTGATGTCAGCCCATTTAATCTTTTGGCTGCAACATGTAATAGCTCTTTAAAAGGTTCAGAGCCCAAGCACACTCTCGGCTCTTGAATTGGGTCAGCAAAGTGTTATGTATGCGACTATGTATTTACTTATAGAGCATGTGAGCTGCAAGAGTCTGGCGAACCTCTTTGGTTGGCAGCCAACTTGTCTGAAGGCTTTTGGGGCATGCCACACCGCACACATGAGGTCCCGAGATGAACAGTGATTAGACGGGGTCAAAGTTTACGGGGGCTAATCGTGAGTCGAACCAAGTGAACTAACCAAAAGCGAAACTTTTGGCAAATAGGCTCTGGCAGAAACATCGCACAATATGACTCAATTTGTGGTTTTACAAAAGCGTTTTATGTTATAAGTTTTGTTATGGATTATTTAAAGCTTAGTTTTTAATTCCGAGGCTTAATAATGATTTTTAAAACAATAATAGTTCTTTGTTTTTGATCAACATATATTTTGAAATGGCGGGCAAGTCTAGCGCGTGGCAATGCCGATCTCTAATAAAATATTCAAAACATATTCCCACCATAAATGTCTCATAAATACACAATTCCTTTTTTTATGATTTGGTTTTTTGACAAAAAGGGCACGTAGCTTCGCAAATGCAAATGAGACGTAAATCAAACAAAAAATGCGAACCAGACAAGAAACACTTGTGAGACGAAGGTATTCTAAATGTTGAACATGTTAATTAAATGTTTGGTTAGGTTCATCAATAGAGAGCAAAGTTATATGTTGTTTTTTCTTTGTTTTGTTATTTATCCTTTTATTTATTAATTTACTAATGAAGTGTCTAAAAACTAAGTGGCTCTTTCGAAGCCTAAATATTTTAAATTCTCAAAAAAATATTTCCAATTCCAAAAATTAGAAAAAATTGCAATTAACTTTTTGCCATGCGCTTCCTAAAATTTTATGCTTCCACATCAGCTGTCTCACCTGTTTGAGTGGCGGCGCCGGAAGCCGCAGGCAAACGTCAACAGTTGAACCTTTGCCCATTACCAAGGCGTGTCTCCAAATCCAACATACAAAAAAAAAACAAACAAAAACCTCTTCTTCATGCTTTGCGGCTAATTAAACATTTTCTGTGTTTTTATACCCTTTTTTAGGGTAGTGTGATTTCGAACTGAAGTCTTGAGAAATCATATGTATATTAATTAAGGTTTTTGTTGAATGAAATATAATTTTTTCTATGATACCCTTTGCAAACTAATTGTGTGAATTTCAAACGTATTATTTTTTTAATCCAAAAATTTAAAACTATAACCGAATACTTTGATAAGCCACACTTTAGCCATTCCATTCAAAATATTTCTAAAATGCACAATGGAATTTCACAGCCAAGCGAATAATCTCTTCTAACATCTTTGTCACACGGTGTAATTATCGAATTAAATAGAATTACTAATCAAAATTTAGTGAGAATTGAACACCAAAATATTCTCTTATAAACCAAGTGTATTTAAACATTTAATTCTGCAAAAGTTTGGCTTCTTGTTTTGGTTTTTTTTTCTCGGTTTGTATTTAGCAATTAGTCAGGCATGCACCGTCTAGTCAAATTCAGGAAGATTGTCAAAACACGTACAACAATTTGTTTGAGGAAGCACCCAGGTGAACACACAAAAATATGAGCTTACCTTTTTTTGTGGGTTTTTTTTGTGTTATGTATATTTTTTAATGATTTTTTGTATATTATGTCTGCGTGTGGCACGTGGTGGACCCAATGATGGAGTGATATTATCGGTTACGCCCATTTTCTGCCCATTAGTTGAAGCATTAATGTGTGAAGCTTGGACTTTTTTGTCGTTTGCTCTTCGACAAGTCATTGGCATTTAAACTTGTATTTAAATTTTTATGATATTTTTTTTTAAATCTTTAATTTTTTCCTTTCCAATTAGTACATCATATTATTTTAATCCACAAACAAAGAAAATGGAGCACTAAAACTGTTACAAGAAACCACCAAATACAGGGAACAAATAACACTTTGAAATGCAATTTGTAGGCCCAGCGACGACAGCCCACAACTCGTGCCATAACTTTCAAATGCGATTTGTTCAAAAATTTGTTCCAGAAAGAGTTGAGGGCAGGGAACGGCATGACAACAGCTCGCCATGCTACCAACCGACCGACCAACGAATGCAACTAATTCGCGGATCCGAATAAGTCCAAATCCAATTTCAATTGCATTGCGAATGCGGCAGCCAGAGCCACGTTTTTGAACTGTGCAACCCCGAAAGGGTCAAGTGGCGCGTGTAGCGAAAGCCATGGCTAAAAACCTTAAACCCCTGCCAGCAGCAGTAGCCGATGCAAAGGCCTTTACAGAGTTTTATGCCTCACTTATATGGCCACCCACTGAAGGGTTTTACTCATAAACACTGAGGAGAACTGATCTGCCAGCCGAGAGCATTCGATCTTCATGCCCCAGTGCGTGGCGAGACCTTACTTGCGGCGTCTGAACTTGACATGCATATATAGACTCGTGGATATATCGTCTCAGATCCCCCATTCCCCTTTTGATCATGATTAACCGGCTGGTGCGTGTTGCATGAGTGCTGTAGGTAGGGTAGTAATCATTCTAGACTGCATTGGGCTCGTCCCACGTTCAGCATTGAGATACTCGCACTCGCATATCGAAAGTGTGCTGTTCTAATTAATGGCTTAATTCGCTCGCCCAGCGTGGCCCAATGACACCTTAAGGCTAAAAACAATAAATGTTTAATTAGCCAGAGCCACAAGCGTCGTAAAAGTATTACAATAAAACCCAATTTCGATGCAAGACCCATAAAGTCTGGTTCAATGGCACGTAAAGCTTCGACAGGCCTTACGTTACGTTAAAAATGCCGGTTGGATGTCAGACAAAAGCCGGTTGAAAAAGAGCAAATTGGTAAGAGAGCTTCGAGCAGGGTTGTCGAGCTGGCCAAAGATTCATGGAAACTTTAATGGTAGGAGGGAAAAATTAAAAAATAACTGGAAATCATTTTTTTTAATATTTAATATATTACTTGACTCTACCAAGATTATATTTTCTTTAAGTAATATAGGTGCAGTTGAGGATAAGACATGATATCATTTGTTAGCGTTTAACCTATAGATATATTTCAATTGTTATGAATTTTTATTGTGCAGCTCCTTTTTGAGAAAGACACAATAAATCAACGTTTTCCACAATGAGTTAAGCACAGTGTGTAGGAATGGTTATTGTAAGCCATAATAAACACACTTATCCCCCTGCGAAAAAGTGGAACTAAGCCAAAGAGCGGCTTCAACTAGGCTCTCTTTGTGACTTTGTATCTTTGTATCTCAGGTATATACAAGCTCTTTCTGCCGGAGAGCCGCTCCCAAACTGGGCTGACATCATCGAGAGACCCCGTCTACGAACCTGGCCAAGTTGAAAAACTATAGCCAGATTGTCGGAGGCATTTGTATTTAATGCGAGGTGCGAGCGCGAAACTCTTTTAGTACAGCGTTGGCGTGCGAGACAGACGGTTGTTCGGTTTTCTGGGCAGCTCTAAAACTTGAAAACGAGTTCGTTATAAAGCAAATATTAATGTGTATATAGCTGTGTGCGCGAGCAGACACCGTATGAACACACACTTTTCGGTGCCGAAAATAAAAGTATACAAATAATAATCTAGAAACAAAAACACGAGTAAACATTAAACAGTGGTTGGCTGGGATGTTGTGACTTCGAGTGAAGCCAGGCGTAGAGTGTGAAATGCAAAATTGGCGAATTCAAGACCCCGAGATTACTGAATCCGTCTCGAAGACTGAGCGGCCTCGAGTCCCCAAAAAACAATTGCAAAGAAAGTGAAAGATCAGAGACAAAAAAGGAAAAGTCCGAGAAAGGGAAAGGTTGTGGCTACTCGGGTTTGTCTTTAGATGCTCCGTCAGGTGCAACGATTAGAAGCCCCCACTTCCAGCCCCCGAAAAACAGCTGTTACACTCAGACAATCGCCCACTGATCATTGAAACTTTTGCCAAAAAAAATACTGAAAACATTTTCAATAATTTTTGTCCAATGCCTAGCTGACTACGCGTTTTTCGTATTCATCGAGAGCAGACAAAAAATATTAAAAATTAAAAAAAAAATTCCCCTATACCACGCGTTTTTTTATTAAGTCGAATTGTCATTGATTCATTGAGCCCCTTGTCTGTGTGCCTTTGTGTGTGTGTGCCTGTGCGTGTGTGTGTGTTGGTGAATACAATCAACGGAGCACGGCGAAAAAAAGGAGAAAAAAGCGGCCAAGCGACATTGATGCCAATCGCCAGTGCATTTGTTGTTGCTTTTTGCATCGGACCAGAATATAATGAAATAAAGCCAAATAAAATATAAGCTAAAACGCCTTCAGTGGACTTCGGGCTGGAAAGAGATATCAAACGGACAGGTACGTGCAATTCGTCTCATTTTGATTTATTTGAACTAAACCCAGGGCAATAAATTGTTATGTATATTTTGCTAGACTTTATAGACATTGAAACTCGCATGCATATTATCAGAAACTCGGTGAGAGGATTTAGTACCCAAGACAAATTGCTATCCAAAAATCAAGCAACTAATGAGTAAATCTCTATGGTTGATGATGCAATAAATCAGTAAGAAAATTGTCCAGAACTCGATATTGAGTACTAACATGACCTATCAAAAAATAATAATTAATTATAATGTTTGTTTTTTAAGTTCTTTAAAAACATTAAACATATCCAGGAAAAGTACAAGTTCTATTCCTCAAAATCTTCCATGTTGAGGTCATTGACTATAACATTTTATTTTGACTCGCTGTTAAATTATTTCTTATTCAAAACTAAAAAACATTGCAAATGAAAGAAATACATTCTCTTTTGTGCCAAGAAACCATTCCCATAATTATAATTATGATTTCCGAACCCATTTCGCCCTGCTCCATTTTAAAGGCAGCCAACAATGGAAGAGAACATTCTTATGCTTTCCTTTGTCTGATTTATAAAGTTATTTTTCTCAGTTAATTATTTGGTCTGCACATTATTTTCGCCTGCCATGATATTTTGTTTACCTCAAATTTGGCCAATTTATTATCTTACCACCTCCACCCAACTCATCAGGGTTCATTAGGAAAAAAAATCACCCCGTGCATATAGCGTGATTCATTAATATATTTTTGAACAATTGAGGGTCAATGATTCTAAAGCTGGGCATGAGTTCACAGATTGCCCATTAGTCATCGAAGTTTCTCTCACTCAAGCCTTATGGGGATAGTTGTCTGGATTTTTTTTCTTTGTCTCAACTTTACATATTTATTTATATAAGAAACCCAATCCTAACGGACTCTTTTTATCTAGACCGAACCTTATTTTATATTTATATCAATATCCAGCGATTTCGCGGACGACAAATGTCGCATTAGGAACTTATGGCATGCATTAGTGCAAATTACCATTTGGGCTCAAAAGGTGTTGGCCCCAATTGTCACCTCCGAAAGATATTGAAACGGAAAACTGGGTGCGGAACTGCGGGCTTATGGCATATTGCATTACCTCGTCAAAAAACCGCGATAATAGTTGATTTCTTTGCCTCCACGCCGTCTTCTATATGTATTTTTATGGGCACGCGCCTTTTGGTCGTTTTATCGGTCGTGCTGAATGTCAGAGTTAGAACTTGAGTTGCCCGTGGCAGCCGAGGTTGACATTAAGACCATTTCAACACCGCAGCGAGAGACTTTTTAATTAAGCTGAAGTTACCAATGGGTTATGACAAAAATTAAAAGTGGGAAGGCAAAATCCTTATTGAATGGATTCCGAATTTGTCGAGCTTCTCACGTTTATTGTCTCATTTTGTATGCAAAAATTGCAAGTGACACTTTACTTTACACACCCTTTTCGACCAGAAAAGGTTTAATGGTTGATGCTGCCCAAAATTCATATTATGTGGAATTTTGTTTTGCATTCTGAATAAGTTTTAATGATATTTTTGACATTATTGAGTGAGGATAAAAATGTATTCCCATTGTGATATTTTTTCAAACGAAATACAAATAAATCATACAAAAAGTATAAACAAAGCTTTTCAAATTCATAATTATTAGCTTTGCCTTTTATGGCTGAGGCATAAATAAAATTCTTTATAAATCATTTTCTAGCAAATGCTTCCAATGAACTTTGCCAGGTCGTTTGCAATTCGTTTGCATTTCGCAACCAAATATTTATCTTTTGGCATTAAATGTTGGGGCTAGAACAGGATGTTCATAGACGTGATTCATAGTAAATTTGGAATTAAAGCCGGGTTCAAGGTCTTTTGCTGGCTATGATGATATCGAAAGGCTTAAAATTAAGGTAAAAGACTGCTGCTTTGCAGTCCTTTCATTTTTCATCATCGCCAGCCGTAATTAAACCATAAACACCTCAAAACATGCTACCATATTTAACACACTGCAGAACCCCACACATCGTGGCGGTGACCCACCCATCACAACTGCCAAACGACCCACACGACACACGATTTCTTGTTTAATTTTTCATTTTTTCCAAGACAATGCCAAATCATTGAGCAGCCAAAAAACTGCAGCAAACAAACACCTCCGCAAAACAGACAGCGACCACGATCCGCTGAGCAGTGAATAGTGAACAGTGGTGGAGGCCCAGCCTATAGACATGTTTAATCAATTTAAATTACCTTCAATTAGGCTCTTTGTTCGCGGTCCCGTGGACATTGCGAAAAGTCTTCGGCTCGGCATCTGCATAAATGAAATGCAAATGAGGAAAATGCCACTAATTTGTTTAGATTCCCGAAGTCTGAAATGGATGCATGCCTATCTCAACTCCGGAGTTGGCCAATGCTGGCAATTAAACATTTAATAGCTTCATTCGATATGCATAATGGCCAGAGTCTTTCGGTCTCTCAAAAGGGGACTGTGGTGGTGGGTGTCGGCTCTGTTTGGGGTTTATAAAAATGCAAATGTTCCCTTGAGTCATAAAGTGTTTTGATGGAGAATCGAGTGCCGACAGATTGGTGAGGGGCTGAGGAAGTTGTGATTAGAATTTATTGTTTGCTCTGAGTGATTTTTTGATGTCTTTTTAAGCTGATCATAAAGGCGATTAATAGTATTTCTTATTCGATTTCTTTTAATCAGGGCTAATAAAAGTGTCATGAAATGTATGAGCTCAGAATTTAGTTTACTTATACATTGTAATTTATTTACATATATTTGGTAATGTTTAAATTTTTAAAATTAAAATAATACGGAATTTTCTTGTACCTATTCATTACATTTTTCATTTTGATAACAATATTTTTTGAATGCATAAATGCACTTTCTTATTTTGGGACTTACATTTTGTTTGCATATAAACCAAGTTTACTTAAGCTTTACTAATCTTTAGCAGATTTAAAGATGTCAATAACCCAAAAGCTGCAAATCCTCTGAAAAACATCTTAGCTTAGACAAAGCCAATAACAAACGGCTTTGCCAGCCAGTCCAAAACGAACGACTTAGGACACAAACTTGAAAAAAAATTGCCTTGCCGCAAATGCATATAATTAATCTCTTTATCCAAACTCAGCGACTCAGTGCTCTAAGTGAAAGTTTTCCATGGCCAATCGTCTAAATATCAAAGTGTCTGCGATCGTCAACTGTCACTTGAATCCAGCTCCCATCCTGCTGGTACCATTTAAATGAGCCATCAAATCGGCACCCCAACCGAGACGCGTCTCCTGAGCCGTGTCATTGAACCAACAAATCAAAGCCGCTTACCAAAAGTCGCAGAAAAACTCTTAGTTTACAGTCGTCAACGCGCAGGATTGATGACAAGCCAAGCAATGCCAAATGACAATTATTTACGCGGCAAAGTGTCATAAAATAGAGGAATGAAAAGGCTAAAAAAAATAAATTCAACTAAAACCAGAAACCAGAGCCAAATGACAGCGAACAAAAAGCCGAAATGTGTTTATTGACGTCATTCCATGGAACCAACAGGCCGACAGGCAAAAAACTTTTGATGTGGAGAAAATCCAGGCTCCGTCCGGGTTTTTGGCGGGAGGATCCGAGGGAGCGGACTGGCCAACCAACGCCACCCGCTGAGCCGTGGCCAAAGCCAACGCCAAAAACTGCTTGCGAATTGTAATAATTGCAAACAATTACAGAGACACTAAGGCGAGATGGAAAAAATGGGAGCCATGGAGAAGTGGTAGCTGTTATAACAACGACTTTTGGATACCCCTTAAAAAATAAGTTTGAGTAATTCAAAAATTAAAAATTGAATTTTTCTAAAAATTGTATAAGTTGTTCAACTCCAACCTTTGATCACAAGCGTTAACTGTTTGAAATAAATTCGTTAACATTTTAAAGGTAAATTAATTAAATATGCTGTTGAAATATAAATAGGGAAAACTTGTAATCGACAAACTTTTTTCTTACACTTTATAATTTGAACTCCATTCCACCTAATAATGCCTAATAAAATCAAATACCCATTGTTAAAAACACTCATTGGATACCATTTCGGGGACATCAAACTCTTGGTATTGTCTTGCCTGAGATTTGGCCAGAGTTTGCGGAGCATATTAGCTCTGATCTGGGGTTAGCTTCTTGTAGCCATCATATGGGTGCAGGGAAGCCATATTAAATCCCATTAGTTGAGGGTTCAGTTCGGTTCAGTCCTGACGTGGCTCCTGTCTCATTCTTAGCTTTTTGTTTATTCATTTTTACTCGCCTGCATAAATTATGTTCACGATAGTCTCTTGTTCGGGGGGACGTCACCTTTGGGCTCTTGTCTTTTAGCTCTTTTTATTTCCTTCAGCTTTCGGGGGATTTTTTCGGGTATGGGCTTAATGTGGGGCTGCCAATTACGAGCATGAAGGTCTTTGACTGCGCAATCTTAGCAGCACCAACAACTACTACAATAGCAACTAGAAAATTTGTAACATTTTTTGCTGTCTTAGTTTAAGTTGATGTTGTTATTTCATTTCGGGTTTGTTGTTTCTTTTATGACTTGTTTTCATGGTTTTAATTTGTTCGTCGTTGCTTATCCCATGAAGTCAAGCAATTATATTATTTATTATTGCCTTTTTTCTTCTCGAACGTTTTTTCCTAATATTTTGTGAATGTTTTTCACGCTCTTGAGTTGATTGGCTTGCAAAACGCTCAAGATATGGCAATGAAAATGGTTGTACAATGTCTAAGAGATAATCGAAATTTTACATGCTGGTTTATAGCATCGAGATATATTTGTTTTCCAACCATTTTCATCAATTTGTTAAAGCATTTCCCACTTGCACTTTCTGTCATCGATGCAAGAAAACTGACGGCCGACAGAAACAATTTTTTTCAATTAACTCCGATCGCCAATCGCAATTAACTTTTACACGATTTCTAAATGGAAAACTTTGACAGTCGATCGGAGTTTTTCCGTTAACCCACATACCTTGGTTCAGCAATTGTTTGTACAGTTAATTTGTTTTACCATTTATAATTTAATGTTTTAATTAGCTTTAAGCACTATCCATTAATCAGTTAGAATAATTTCAACGCTCTTTGCATTCGTATATTATTCCCATCCGTTAGCTGGAAGGCAGCGCAGGTAAATAATTGCCAAACTTCTAGCCGTAATTGCCAGCCAGCAAACTAAAAGCCAACTGACAAATTGCATGCAGCACGCGTGGCATAAAATATATATAAAATAAATTA
The DNA here is from genome assembly GCF_030179915.1 of Drosophila takahashii. NCBI lineage: Eukaryota > Metazoa > Arthropoda > Insecta > Diptera > Drosophilidae > Drosophila > Drosophila takahashii. The sequence continues at coordinate 16,467,783 of NC_091678.1, forward strand.
TTTTTAGTCTGCATTCTGTGATGTAAATTTTAATTAATATTATGTGGGAATCCTTATCTGAGCTAGTCTTATTATGCCATATTTAAATGAAAAAGTCAACATGTCTCAAAATGTAATACGAAATGTAATGTAATCAATGATTAAAAATCAGCAACAGTTATCTTCATGAAATATTTATAAAGTATAAATATTTATTTAGTGAAATATTTTGTTATTACTAATTTATTTTATAAATTAAATATACATGATATTAACTAAAAACGTGTTTGTAAGATATATTTACTTTTAATTTACTAAACAAAATAGTTAAATATATCTGAACCTTGAAATAAAATCTTTACTAAATTTCTTTGTTTCCAAAAATACTGTAAAGGTCTAAGCGTCTCTAGTTAATTTTCGTGGCGCCGTTTTGAGCGTTTTTTGATAGCTCAATTTCCTCTGTTTACATTTCGGTCGTTAGAAAAGTTCAAGTTGAAATTTAATAATGCGGGCTAATTGGATGGAATTATATAACAGTGTTTATATGGGGCGATATGCAAATTTTTTGTCGGCGCACACGTGAAGGTCGTCGCTGACCTAGAATTAAAGACAGAAATGGCTGTTGTGCGACTATTGAGGTGCGATAACTGGGCGAGGAAATAAGCAATTTCAGTTTATTTTTTGGGGCTGCTTTCTGGGCCCTGACCCTGAAAATTAATTGACTTCGTACAGCGGGGGAATACTCAATAATACTCTCTATCTTTATACATTATTGACGGCTTGTTTAGTCGGGTTTTAACGAGTCCATTGGCCCAGCAGGTTCAGTTATCTGTCAGGGTGCAGTGCTTTCGGTTACTCAATAGCAAATGCGGAACCAAGATATAATTTTCCTATTTCTTGCGGTTGTGCCCGACACTCACAGACAGTCGAACATAATTTCCTTAAACTTTTTCAACTTCATTCTGCGTTTTGGCGGCTTTCACTTTTCCATTTCGCTGTTCACTTTTCCTTAACAACTTACTTTTGTATCGATTATTGATTATTGCTCTCATTTTGGTCCATTTGTTTTTTATTTTCTTCGCCTTTTGAAATGAAAAGTTTTCGTTTCGCCATTTGTCATAATTAATTTTTGCGCTTTATGATTTAATTGTTGAAAGAAATGGCAACAACTGAAAATAACCGACTGCACAAAGTGAACATTTTGAAAGTCATTAGGTCTGCGGATGGATTGAAGTCTTTTATGCTAGCGCTCTACTTTGGCTATAGACGTGATGCGGTGTGAATGAGTGTCGTCGTAGGTGATAAATCGACCAAAGCGAAAGTTTCAATAAAATACTAGGTATTTGCGATGGGAAAAATACATCAATTTGAATTATGGTGTGCAGATTTTGTAAATATATATTTAAGAACTTATTATTGAGCGGTAGGAGTTTAATTCTTGTATTATTATAATTATTAGTATTTAGTTGTTTTTTCTGCAATATTAAATTTAAAGACCATAATTTTTTTAAAAATAATTTTCCAATAATGGTTTTGCCCACTCAACACAGATTTGTTAGTCGAATGCTAAGGAAATCTTCCCCAATTTTGCAATTTCCCCCACTGATTGCTGGCCAACAATATTTAGCAAAAGTCCAAGTCATCCTCTTGCCAGATTTGCATTTGGGCTTATGGCCATTGCACAAACCACCTCATTATGTTCAGTTCGAAAGCTATATTTTGCCTTCGATCGAGCCAGCAGATGGCGGCGTGTTAATCAGCAATTTAGAATATTTTTCTGCTTGCTGTTTGTTTTCCCCTTTTGGATCCCCAAAGACCAGCACAAAAGATCTCGAGTTGCGGAGGGCCCAGATTTCATTTCCTGTTTCTTGGACACTTTGTAGCTGTTGTTGGTGGCACAGCTGTTGCATTTATCATGTAACTCACACAAAAACGGACATCTGGGGGGAAAACGACTGTAAGAGGTAGTAAGAGCCCTTAGAGCCCCGGCCAAACAAGCTGCTGCATTGATTTCCTTTTTGCTATCTTGACAGCATTAACTTTGGGGCCTACAGGGGGCCCAGAGGGGTGGTGGATAGGGGGCAACACTTCGACAGAGACAAACGAAATAAATGCGCGATCGGGCGATAAACTATTTTTAAAGACAGCCACAAAAGGAACTAACAACGCAGCAGCCGCCAAGGCAATAACAACAGGAAAGAAATAAGCCTCGGAATGATTCAGATGGGGGTTAGGGTAAATTGATGCCCTAGCAATATTTATCAAGGGGGTATATTGGAAACTAAAAAAGTGGCTTAAAAATAAATAAGTGAAAAAAGTTCAAAGTTAGGCTTGACCATAATTATATACATATTACTAAATAGTAGTTGATGATTAAAATAAACAAATTAAAAATATTAAAAAAAAAATATTTTATGTCAAATAAAAAAATATGTTAAATAAAATATAATACCAGATAGCTTAAATAGCCGGGTCACTAATCAATATACCCCTTCATTAACTGACTAAGCAGGGCAATCAAAAGACACCTTGAAATGATTTCTCACACAGCGAGACAGAGATGGCTAAAACCGGGGAGTTTGGGCCCTAACAAGCTGCAGCACTTAGGACGCTCTGGCCAAGACCTCTTCCTCGGGTTCTTCTGCGGATTCTGGTGGAGGTGGAGGAGGAGGGTCCAGTCCCAATGGCTGTTTGTTTAAGGCCTTGGTTAGCTTTAAAAGGAGCTGCAGCTTATTTCCTGCTGCTGCTGCCGCTGCTATTGCCATTCTGCACAGACAGTTCTAAGAGGCATCCTTTTGTCTTTTGGCCAAAAGGCATCAGAGCTTGTTAGCCAGCCAGTCCAGCTGCTGTCTGTTTTCTGCCATTTCAAGTTTGTCGCTTGTACGTACCACGTACTTGCAGTATTGACCATTTTTAGCCTTTTAAGTACACTTTGGTCATTGTTAAGTACTTTTGCGTGTCAGGGGCGCATTCGAGTCGACTGTTCTGTTCTTTGGCTGCCTTTGGGGGCACATGTTTTGCCTGGTTATTTATGGGAAAAGTGTCAGTGCTAATCAAACGGCTGAATCACAATCTATTTGGTATGTGCATTGCATTGTTGCGAGCTCGTATTGTAGTGGACCCAAAAGGTCGAAGAACTAGAATTTCTAAAAAAAAAAGAGATTTTACCATGCATTTTTTCGGTCCATCCGCACAAACGGCGATTCGGATCTTTAGAGCAAAGACGTGCAGTGTTAATGTCAGTCTAGTTTTTGGCCATTCTAACCACCAGTTCCTTGATATGGTTATTTCCTCCATCGCAACCACTGTGGACCCCCATTCACGAAGCCATAAACTGCAGTTTTATGGCCAGCGTGTGGCGACCCATGCGGAATAATCCAAATGACGCAATATGGCGACATATTCAACAGCAAACTTTTCGTTTGATCTTTGTGCAAAGGCACGTGTGCCCCGAAAAAATTTGTCATCGCCCACGCAACGGGATTACGATAGAACTCTCGGAAATCTGATCTTTAGCTCTCGTTCATTGACTGACATCCATCAGCGTCCCATTCGTGTCTCTCCGTTCAACCTAACCTTACTCAATTGGAGATCTAGCCAACTGATGGCAAAGCCTAAGCAAACAAGTTCGACGGGTCAACGTTTCATGACTTAACGGCAAATTCGTCAAAAAAAAGACGTAGAGAATATAAAGTCCCAAGCCGTGTGACGGACAATCGATATGGAAATTAGCCAAAAAGAAAGAAGAAATAACGTAATCGGAGCTAGAAATTACACCGTCTGATCTAATAAGATCCGCGATAAATTAACATGAAATTATTGCAAATTATTTAACATCCGAATTATAATTATCAAGACTTACTGCTTGTGACAATTCTAAAAATGCAATTACTGTCAACTTAAGAACGGTTTCTTTAAAGCTGTTTACCCTGTAAAATGAAAACCAGCAAAGTATTTCTTCAAAAAGCCCTCTTACTCGTCATTCAAGCAACGTAAAAATGAAGCTGTCATCGATTATCTGAATTATTTCCGCGTGCAACTGTGAAACAACGAAACCGAAAAGCAAAATAAATAAATAATGAAAATTGAAATTTTTTTCGGCCAAGACAAAGAATGAACAAAGAGCGAAGCGAAATTCCCTCAAAAGCATTTCAGCTGTCAAAAGCCTGTCAGTCTGACGGATTGCTCGACCGTTTTGTCTTTTATTTAGCCCCGTCTGTTTTCATTTCGGTTTTTCTCTTTCATTAAGTGCAACAAACGCCGCGAAGTTGCCCTTTGCGCTCGTTATTTCGTTTTGTCCAGACGAACAAACGCAAATTACGTAAAAAATACAACAAAAATTCGAAATTAACCGTTAAGTTGTGTAATTTCACCCAAAATGCTAACGGCAATTCATAATTTCTGTTTTTAACAAGTCATTGCGTTTTATTAGCAGGGATTTTTTCGTCCCAGTTCTGGAGTGAGTAAGTGAAAAAACAAAAGACTTAAGCGACGAACTTGTCGAAATGGGCGCAAGAAAGTTGTAAACCAAAAATAAAGAACGATATAACTGTGACTCAATGGGAACGATGCGACCAAAGGGGGAAATTTCATGACAAAACGAAAAGGCTAAACAAAAAATCACATTTTATTTGTCTCTGTCGGTGGATGATTTCCAGTTTCCAGTTTTAATTAGCATATTGATGCGAGCAACCATGAGACGGCAGCCAACTTTTGCCCCCAGTTCTTTCTGTCTGACGACGCCCCCACATTGCCCGGTGATCACTGATGATCAGCAAAGTAAAAAGGCAAAAAATTAACTTTAATTTTCAACCAAGCAACCAACCAAGTGAGTGACCATCGGGCCAGCAGCGGAGTATAGTAGACTCTTAGGAAACTGGTTTCCACGGGCCAACAGATGTGACTTCGAATGCGTTTCCAACTGACACCGAGTGGCAGAAGGAGGCGGGAATGCTGGCTATGGTGAAGATCTAAAGCTAAACATGGTATTATAAAGTGGAACGCCTTCAAAGTCAAGTTCAATGACGTACTCATGCCATCAAGTACTGAAAATACTCGGTAATACGCGGCAAGTATCAGGAAAGGTTCGGGCGATAAGATAGGTTATTGTACAAGCATATTCATCTGTATATGGCAATGACAAAGCAAACAAAACAAGCCGAAGCTAAGCTAAGCTTAGTTGGGCATGAGGAACAACAACAGCATCAGCCACAGCGACTTGTTAAATAATTTATGTGATAAGGCTGATTGCAAATCGTGTTCAATTTGCATATCTAATAGGCCATAAACTGCTTCTGTTGCATGAAATTAGTCAAACAAAAAGAGGAATACTCGCCGTAGAATCGAGGTACTGAGCACTTTCCCCTTCCATTGTGTAAAATAGGTCCAAAGAACCCTCGAATAATGCCAAGTTCGTTGGTATTATTAACTGCCTTTCTTGTACTTTTTCTGTCACGCCTGACAAATCATTTGACTTTCTTCTGGCTGTCTCAAATAGCTATCAAGTTGACTGGTGGGCCCCACTTTATTTTATTTTACTCTTTACCGTGCATATAATTACATTCACAAGACCGATGCCATTCTACGGCCAAAGTACTTTTCGCTTTTGCTTTCTGCTTAAGCCACGGCACCCATTGTGCTGGTTGTTTGTGAACCGCAATTGACAGAAAGGCAACGCGAAGAATGTGTCATAAAATGGTGCAAAATAAAGTGAACTGAAATCGGGAGAAATGTCAGAGATTTCTCACAGCAGCAGTAGCAATTGGTATCTGGTAGTAGCTGTCAGCTGTTGGGTGAAAGTCGTTTGCTTTTCGGTATTCCACTGTGTAGTACTGTAGTGGGTACTTTAGATATACTTGGGCGTATAATTTTCTGTAATGACATTGAAAGACACGATCGGTGTCGACAAATTGGAGGATGAAAGTTCTCGTTTTGTGAAAGAAAATTTTACAACTTTTATAAGTGGCGTAGTTTTGTAGTATTGACTGTGAATCAGGTATACATTATAAAGACAGAATGGGCTCATAATAAAAATATTATATTAATAGTGCACTTAAAAACAAAATTTAACATTTTTAGAACATATAACAAAATTCCAAAGAATGAAAGCATTAAAAATTTGTAAGAAAAACTTCCTAGCACATCTAATGCGTGTTTATAGATTTTTTTCAAAACCTAAACTAAAACTATTTTCATTAAAAGTTTAATGGCATTTAAATAGCACATTAAGAATATTTTAAATTATTTAGTTTAATTTTTTAGTTTAATTATACAACTTCCCATACTTACCAAAATTCATATTGATGAGCTAGTCCGAAACATAATTTCAAATCAATCTTAAAGGCATATCTCTGGCTGTCAATTAAGATTCTAATACCCGTGGGTGTTCGCCAGCAGGAGTCTTTCACCTTACTTAACTCCATTTATGTAAATGAAAGCCCGATCTATCTTAATCTGCGAACAAAATTCGCACACCACCCATGTTAATTTATCGTGCCCATCGCCAACTTCATATGCAAATTTGGCCACTCTTTCGTTGTTTTTTGTCTTTCTTTCGCTTATCTATGGCAAAATTTTGCATGTTTTTCTCTACCTTCTCTGGCCAAAATCGAAACCAATTAAATCCAAACAAAAGACTGGGGCGACAAATGCGCGCACACAGCTTGTTCGAGGTGTTCAAGGCTGGAGATTAGCCAGCGACAAGAAATGAGCGACAAGCAGCGCAAATCAATCAGCAAATAGCGCCAAATTATTATGTAAATTATAATTTCTTACTGCCCGGAGTTGCCTTGCCAAAAAGTAAAAGTGTTAAACAATGATGAAAATATGTTTCAGCGGCTGACAAAAAGGAAACCATGAAAAATCCACGAAACAAAATATGACTTTACGGCTCATATTTCACTTGAGCGAAAAAGGAAAAAAACTGAGCAGTTTGTGGGCCACCCAAATGGCTTTGGGCTCCCTTGTAGGCGTCACTTGTAATTAACTCAGGGCCCTCCAGCGAACCTTTTTTCACCGAAAACCCCATCCTTCTGTGCGGTAACCCCTTCCTGTTGTCGTTTTTCTTTCGTTACGCTTCATTTAATATGCAGTTCCTGATTTTGATTCGCCTTTTCTTTTCGGTCTGTCTGTTCGCATTGCCAAACGGCTCATTTATTTTGTCACATTGCGGACCGAAATGCATGTGGGAGCGAGAAAAAGAAGGGCGGCTGTGGGTTACATACATTTTGTAGCCTGATCTTTCGAGTCTGATAAACCCTGGATGTTGGCTTTATTTATTGGCTTGTTTCACTTTCGGGGCAAACCGCTTTGAGGGCGGCTAGTTGTAAATGTGGCCTGACAATTGCAGGCGCCGCGGCATGCAACTCAATTTGTTTGCCCCGCTGAATGGTATTTATGAGACGAACTATATTTTAGATCACCTAGACAGCTTGGTAATGTCATTGTTAAAATGCAGAGACTAATGTGTTTAGCAAGGCCTGTTTGATGACTCATCAACTATTTGAATGTGAGTCAAGAAATAATTATATTCGATATCATAAATGGCAATATTTAAGTATTTATTATTAATCCTTGAAATATATATTTTTAAAATTATTTAATTATTTAAAAAGTGTTTATAGGAATTTCAACACTTTCTTTTAAAATTTTCTATTTTTATGACGATAAAAAATTAAATTCCAGGCACTTAAAATATCTACATGACTCAATTGCTCAGCTTTAACAAACTTGATTGTTCGTGCAAACATTGCGTTTTGTTTATGTTTACTGTTGATGCTCAGTCTATGCTTGCTAATTAATAAATCAAATATTTTATTCCCAACCAAAGCCAAGTGCAAGTGTTAAAGCTAACGGTATCAGGATGATTAACAGCCAAAAAATGTATAATTTCCAAAATTTTTAGAGCGTCATAAATATTGGAGACGGCTGAAGACTTTCGCAAAATTAGCTTTCAACTTTTCCGTTGGCGATGAGACGTTACACAAGTGGGGATATAAAATTGCACATTACGCATACGCGTCGTATGCATATTACGCATACGCACTGACTTATGTGTGGTGCTTGGGGTGCAGGTAGCGGAAAATTGATCGCACGGGCCCCTTGTGGGCGTCAGCAGGAAATCATAAAATTACAATTTTCATTGGACGGAACAAGTAGATATATCATTATACTTATATCTATGATATGTCTGTACATTTGAGACACAGCAACAAAAACAACGACCACAATTACCTGTTTTGTAGGTAGAGTGCGAATGGCTTAGAGGCTGGAACCTGTCTCTGCTTTTGGCACTCTGGCGGGCCCAAGCTATAATTATGTAATTGTGTAATGCGAGTGAAATGCTCGAAGGAATCATTTGGTTGTACAATAAATTGCAAATCATAAATTTCTAGTCTTCGCAAATGTCAACTCGATTACAGTAGACTAGCTCATTTGCCTAATTAAATAACTAATACAAAAATCAAGTGCGGGTGCTGCTGATTGGCAAGCATCGTTACAATATTCCGCCGTCTATATAATTAACCGATTTGCGCATTTGACTAGAACACCGCTGGCCTCACACGGAAGTCAAACAAAGAGACAAAGATTTTTTTGCGTGTGACTAATAACGACTGCTAAACGCAAGCCTGCCCCTAGCCAAGTTCAGCTTCAAATTAGCAAATCTTGAAAAAAAAAATATATTAAATGTGAATTACTTTCCAGGCCGCACAGAAACCATTCGGTCATAAAAAATATAGTATTTAAAACCCAGCCCAGGTATTAAAAGACGGAAGCTGGCCTCAATTGTGGTTTCTTTCATATGTAGATAAATATATTTATGGTTAGATATATCAATAGACTCATAGAGGCGTTGCTGTTCAATTGTGGCGGCAATCAAAAGTTTTTTTATATTCTCATAATTGAATTGTAGCAACGCAAAAAAAAGATTGCTTTTGTTGAAAAAACGAATCCGAGCATCAAGAGTAGATTGAGACACACAAATCATGAGGTTATAGATCACTGTTGAAAGGCAAAGAGAGATAAGTAAGAAATAAATAATTATGAGAGGGTATGAATCGGAGATACTAATGTGCGGCAAAATCAGAACAAGGAAAACGTTTAATTGAATAAAGGCAAGGAAGAACTTGAAACGTTTGAATATCAAAATCAGATTAAGGAACGAACTTTAAAGTAATTTATTTTTCATAAAATTATTACTCAGTTAATGATAGACAACATTTTCTTGTATTAATTGGGTACTCTTTAAATTAAAAAAATATTTCCTTTATATAACTGCATTGGAAATTCACACTCTGCAGCTGTCTTAACGGTTTTGCTTTTCAGACCTTGTAAAAATAAAACTGACAATTTATTGTTGTGCCAACTTTTCTGTTCACACTTGCTGTCCAAGTCTTGTGGAGCGTGCTGCTTCTGTTTCGGTGTCGCACAAATCAAATTCAAATTAGAACACACGAAAAACACGCGAATGCGAGCCAATTATGCAAATTTCCAGCTGTCCGTCAGTCTGTCCGTTCGATATTCTGCCTCAGAAATAACAAGAACGATTTGCATATCGGTCAATTGTTGCACGAATTTCGTGGTCTGCGCACGCGTTGCAAATACATAAAAAAGTGTGAATTAAAATTCCCATATGTCGTTAAAATTATTTCGGTGAAAAATTTATACTCTAACGATCGTTCAATGCCAATTGAACACCCTCACATCTTTCCTGACACTTTTTAGGCTCGAATTTTTCGTGTTTATTAATAAACATGGACGTATTGTTTTTTTCAACAACCCACTCAATTTTAACTATTTTTAAATAAATTGCGAGTGGGTGAGTACAAAAATGTAATGCAAAACCAAAAATGAGGGATTAACCTACATAGGGACACTTTACTTTACGCAGTATAAAAAAGCAAATATTCAAACGATTTTCTGGCGAATTACGCATCAAATTGATATTGAAATAACTGGAACCCAATACAAAATCAACCGCAAAAACCTCAAGCAAAATGACTTTCGTTTTGGTCAAGTATTGTAACAAAAATAACCGTTGTGAGCGGCCACAGTTGTAGATATTTCCTTACTGCGGTTGGGTGACAGCCAAACTGTAAAAAATATAATAATAATAATTACACTGACCTTCATCGTCACTTCATTGTTGGTATTGTGCCTAAAGTCGCCAAGTGGACGTAAGCAACTCAAGTTGAAAATTGTATTTTTGTGGTTAATTTTCCATATGGCAAGAGCACGACTACTGGGTAACATAAAAATTTCCTAACAAGATTATTAAAAAAATCAATCTCCTAGTTGGCCTAAGCTGAGAAGTATAGATTTTCATACTTAATTTTACCATTAAATGGACTTTAAAAATATTTCCTATACAAAAGACTTAGGCAACGAACTTGGTCATATTATTACCTACACTCCCTGCTGCTTTACTGCAGCCAATTCGTTTTTTATGCCCAATCAGCGTAACCTTTTGGCCAGTCGCCAAAAAGTATAAATCAAGCGATAGGATAGCACATATAAATTGGCCATGCTTACGCCCCACTGCCCGCAGTGCCCTGTTCCATGTCATTAAATTTATGCCATCGCTTAATTACACTAAATTACGCCTAATTAAATTTTAATTAACACAATCAACTAGCTCGCGCACACGGGATGCATAAACACAAAGTCACCGAAGAAAAACCGGCAAAACGTGTCCGAAATACGAATCCAATTTGTGAATGTGGAGTATGTCTGCGAGCCGAAGAAATAAAAAATCGCAAAAAGAGTGCGCGGCCACCATTTCGAGCAACTTTTATTTCTAGCCAAAGTGCTAAAAGATTCAGCGACGCACTCGCCAAAACCGAAACCAAAACCAAAAACCAAAACGAGTGCAAGTTCAACGGGGAAAACGGGTTTCCACTGCCTGCTCTTTGGGCATATGAGGAAGTTAATGCCTGAGCAGCTCGGCCAAGCAAAAGGCGAAGCTGTGGAAAACTTAGTAACAGTTACTATTTAGCGGTCGGCCAAAGCCACATAAAATATTCAGAAAATTGCTTTTCTCTCTCCTTTGTGGGTGTTTTTGGCGGGGGAGGCGGTGGCGGAAGGGGGGTGTCCACCCAATTGCATCCGCTGGTCTGCTTTCGACGTGGGTCTTCGGGTCTTGAATTGTGCCAAATTTGGTTTCTTTCTTCGTTTCATTTTCGCTTCATTTTCCAGAGCTATAAGACACAAGTATTTCAGTGTTAATGCCGACCGGCACTTATTCGGACAGCTTTAATGGCGCAACAGTGGGGCGATATTGCATTTATTCTATAACATTCTACGAATTCTACGAAATTTGTTCCCAAATATGTTGTCAACAAACTTTTTTCAAAATATTTTTTAATATTTGTTGTAAAACTAATTTATAGTTATACAATTGTCTTAAATTAATGAAAGTTAGGAATTATATTTATTTTATTTATTAAAACTAGTAGTTTTCAAAAATATTTTAGTATGTCATAATCTTTTTCAATAGATTAAAAAATTAAAATCTGTCATAGCAAAAGATAATATTTAGAGAAGTACAATCATTAACATTACCATTTCATCATACAAACTCCATTAATTTTGGTAAATTCATGAATCTACCAAAACTTAAATCATTAATTTAGCCTAATAACTTTTCGGAACCTTAACCTTAAATCGGGGACCAACCACTGTGCCCAAAAACAAATGAAGTTCTTGCATAACTTTGACAATTACAAATGATGTGTCTGACATATGACGACAAGCACCGAAAACAAAAAAGATCCACGCATTGGAGATGCGGACTTTTCGCCCGACTACCTGAAATAATAACGAAACAGCAGATTAAATTAAATTAAATAGAGAAACAAGTGGACACACATGTCCGCCAACTGTCGAGGGGTCTGTGAGGCGGAAATAGACTGTGACATCCGCTGACAGCGAGAGAGAAGAATCAAAAGAATCCGTTCCTCTGCCGCTGGGGGCTATCGGTCTCTCCGGGTATTACTCTACCTATAGACCCGTCTCATATCCGCTGGACGTTCGCAAATTTAATTAGAAATCTGCACGACGGCAGTTCAAAGCACTTTTGCTTCCGCCATAAATCAGCAAAAAGACACTACACACCGTACACATGTTTATTCCCTATATCTCTTCACACTTTGCAACATAATTAACTAACGAAATTTCTATCCACTCTGATCTTGTCATTTCAGCCAGCCAGCGAGCACACAAAAAGGCACACAGAGAGCAGTCTCAAATTAGACCGTGAAAGCCGCAAAGCAAATAACCAGCAAAGCGTGCAAAAGGAAAAGCCAACGAAATTATATTTTTTTCTGATTTTCTCAGGGGCTCTAGGGGGGTAGAGGGCGAGCCACGTGCACACAGTAGCAGGCCTAGAATAGCTAGAAAATTATTATTATGATAATAAATTAAAGTTGCCATTAATTTAGCCAAAACGGAACGCGAACGAGGCCTGGGAAGCGGCCGCCACGTAGACGGTAGCATAATAACAATAAATAATAATTTGAAATAGGCGAGCACCAGAAAGCAGAAGACGACCACAAAGAAGTGGCCAAGTGCAGCCTCCCGTTTCTGAGATTTCTGAGGGGAGCGCGAAAAGCGAGAAAAAGCGGAAAAGACAGCTCGAGCGCATCGAGCGTGCAAATTAAAAGCGCACCACAGTAGCCCCGGCTCCAGCTTCTCGACATGGAAGTGGCCACAACAAACAATCACAGTCAGAGCCATCATCATCATCATAATCATCATCTGCAGGCAGCGGGCGGAGCGGGGGGCTCGCGGTCCCCCTTCCAGAGGGAGGTGCGTGAATGGCAACGCATCGATCCCAATACCGGAGCCCTCTTCAGCGGACGCTTGGAGGCAGACCGCTGGATAAATGGACCGCTGAACAGCTACGGCAAGGTGAGTGGCTATAGACTATAGACTAAAGGTGGTAGCGTGCTCGTAGGTTACCCATCACTGGGTGTGTTTCCGGAAATGGTAAATCTCTCAGATCGACCTAACTTGAGCCATGCGGAACATGAGAAACATGTCATCGGCTAAGCCAAATTTTAGTTTCCAGAGTTAAAAGCAAAGATACGAGTAATGAGAATAACTTTTATCAACAGAAAAATAATTAAAACATACAACGAAATATTAAGGGAACAATATACGAAATTTTAGTTCTTAATTTATTTAAATTTTCCGAAAAAATATTGATTTTTTGCAATTTTGTTTTCTTAAGTAAAGCCGTTAAAAAATATAGAATTCTTGCCTATCCTAAAATATAAAGAATACTCTTCAGAGTTTATTTGACATTTTAAAATATTATTTAATATTTAAAGTCATATTTACACTCCTTTAATATTTAATTAAAAATAAAACTTCGACTTTGTTCTATATTATTAACCTTTGAAGAACATATATGGTTCCGATCTCGGCTCAAAATCAATGGTTCTTTTTTCCTCATAAACACCAGTAGCAGTTCTTCCACTCACGAGTTCAGCACTCATCCCTGAAATTTAGCCCCCCGGACCACAATGCGATTACTTTTGGCTCTGATTGATGGAACCCGTGGCTCCGGTCCATGATGCTGGTCGCTGGTCTAGTCTGCTCGGCTCCCCTTGGGTCCAAACCTAATTGCTGGGCTCTCTGTTTGTCCATCGTATTTTAAATGAAATTGAAAGGTCCAGACTCTCTAAATGGGAAGGCGTTCACTAATTTAGTAGAGTCTGCGGCAATTGTGGCTTGATTGCTAGTTTTGGTTTCCTTGCTTTTCGATTTTAATCAGTTAATAGTTTATTTAGTTGGCTCTATGGGCTGAAATCAAGAAGCAGAAGTTAATCGATTAGGAATTTCAAGCGAAATGTAGTTATTTTTTAAAAAGTTAGAAACGCAATTAAATTCAACACAAATTCTCCAGATGAAAACTCAAACATCTGGCTTTTAATAATTCGGCAAGAACGAAATGCTAACTACGCATAGCTGGCTTAATCGCTTGAAAACCCGTCAGCTGGTCGATGGTGGTTACTGAATACCGCAAGTCCAATTGGCCAGTAGAGATCGTTTTGTGTGTCAGACGGCTTTTCCCCGAGTGCCTATCAAACCGCAGACATCGACAAAAACATGGACGTAGATTCGTTGACCGTTTTTACTCAACCATAATTAAGAGGTCACACGCACAGCTCTGATAACTTGGATGCAAGTCCCGATTGCTGCTAAAAAGTAAAGTTTAATAAAGCTACAAATAAAAAGAAAGGAAATTAAATTAAAGAGGTTTAACGCAGTTGCACACGCTGTGCCACTTTTGATTCGATTTCTCAGCGGAGAGATTTCAGCAATAGGCGAATCACTTCTGGCGTTTTCTAAACGGCCATACCTTAATTAATTCGTGCTATTCCTCTTCAGATTTCACTTGTCTTTGGGCTACGCTTGGGCATTGATTGCTCTAGAATTTGTCGGTTAATTATAAATGCCTTTTGGCTGGATGGCACAGCAGCACTTGGGGGCCTATCGTTAATTTTATGCTGCTTCATCCACTGGCAGCCGTCATCAACATGGCCCATCATCATCATCATCATCTGGTCATCTGGCCCATCGTATTTTGTGTGTGTGGTCGAGTTGGAGTTCGCGGCTCAAGTGCTCGGCCCAGAACCAAATCGAAATGGAATCTTGAATCTTAGTTCGTGGCTCGGTTCGTGGCGGTCGGTTTCTGGTCCGGCCAAACTGAAATAGCACCACATACTTAACGAGATCTGGACTTTAAGATACTCTAGCCAACTGCGAGCCACTCGCTTCGGTCCGCCCGGGAACGTCCATCAAATGCAATGACATCATTGCTTTGGTATTGCCTGGCCGCACTCAAACTGAAGAGATTGATCCAAATAATTAAGTGATTTTTTGCGATTGAATTCTGATCGGCTTACGAAACAATAGAATATCCTATTGCCCGACGATGAGATCATAGTGAAGTATCCAAAAAGTGTGTTGACCCTAGGTTTTATTAAAGAGATGAGAAATTTTATGACATTTTTGGCTATTAGAATTTATCTTTAATCTGTTTTGGGAGCACCAAGAAATATTTGGGTTAGGTTTTTATGATCGCTTGGTTGGGACAGATTTCAAATTATCTAAACATATTTCCTTCTCTTTTCGCGGCTCGGTTCAAAGTTGACATTTCGAATGCATTTTTCCTGGAGCTAAATTCGAGATCATTTAATGACGGCACAGTCACTCAATTTGGCAACTGTTACATTCACCCGATCAGTGTTGATATGCCCTTTTTCAGCCATACTTTTATGGCTGCAGGGTATTCGGCAGAGAAACACCGAAACCAGAAAGAAAAATACCATTGAAAGTTGTTTCATTCCGCTGACTTTGTATCTTATCGCGATTGAACTTTGTTGCCACTGCGGCTGACGATGCTGATATTGTGAGAGCCTGGCCGAAAGATGAAAGGGTAATAGAGTGAGGGGGGCTGGCTAGGGAAGCGATCAATACAATCAATCGGAAACGATCAGCCGAAAGAAGACACCGAGTCCTTGCCAGTGATGGGAAAAGTAACCATCTTCAACTTTTGGCAAAATACGTTTAAAGAAAAGTAAATATATAATTTATTAAACATGCGTATAAATAAAGAAAAAAAGCGATATTAAAATATTTAATTTTATACGTTTTATAATTTTTGAAAACTAAAAATCCCTCTTCATTATTAGAGCATACAATTAATTTATTTATTTTATTTTGTATGTGAGAAAAATTTATTAAATCTGAGTATAAATAAAGATATAAGTTGTAAGTTAAATAATTTATTTTTTACGTTTTTTAATTTTCCAATATATTCTTAAAGCCATATGTTCATTGAAGAAATAGTTGTTAGATGAATAAATTAATTTATATGATTTTCTGCTTAAATTCTAAGTCGAATTCCAATTAATGGGTATTCCGAAATGTATTTAAACTTTCTTGCCATCGCTGGTCCTAGTCCGCATTAGTTTCAGTTTAAAGAGCTCGACTCGACTCAATTTGATGGCCAAGTCCGGGATTTATATCACCGACATCCCGCTGTTCATCCGCGGCGCATTTGCCGACAAAGACAAAGTCAAAGGCAGCGAGTGCCGCCATGGATCGCAGGGAAATCAATTTGGCAATATCCATATTATCCAATATCGAATCGAGCTCAGAGCAGAGCAGATTGTTATGCCGACGCACCCAGACACCGTTAGGCAACCAGATAGACGGATAGATCCCTGACAACTTCTTCATTAGCATTATGGATGGTGGATTTCGGATTGCGGCACCGAAGGAAAGGCAAAACAGAAATTTACATTTTGCAAGATTCTTTTTTTCTTTTTGTGCAGGCAGCATGCAAGCGCAGCAGCATTTGAATTATTCGCCAGCAGTTGCAGTTGAATCGCTGTTTCTGTTTCTTTCTGGCCATGTTGCTACAATGTTGCCGCCTAACGGTACCGAACCGCTGGCAATGCCGCCGCCTTTGTGGGTCACTGGGTTGCCACAAGTCTAACCAGAAAAATAAAAATAAAAAACAAGCAGCAGAGATGCTGCCCGCAGAGAAGATGCAGCCGGTCGCCCGAGAGATTTACCTGTGGTCAGTCAGCATTTCATTTGTTGTCTTTTTTCCCAAGTGCTCCCCAAGTCATTTGGCCGACACACGTAAATTACTTGCAACTAATTGAGGATGTCAACTGACGTGTCTTGCCTCAATTAAGTGTTTCCTCTGCCGCTAATGAACTCCACACCAAAGTGAGATTGAGCCAGAGTTGCCTTCAATGACGCAAACACCGGCACTCTTATGAATTTCTAGCTGCACTCTGAAGCTCGAGCATATAGAGATATAAAGTCAACAAGATCGTGACAGAAATAATGCATATCAAAATGTATATTATTATAGTTTTAAAACCCAGATTGCAAGGCAATGGGTTCACAGCCATACTGCAGAACATAACATCACTGTGGCAAATCTGATAAACTTGTAAACATGATCTTAAATTAGTTAATATATCAAATTTTCCTTGTTTGAACTGACGATTTTAGTCACCTAAATTAGCAATGAATTTCCTTAAAGAATGGGGTTTAATGCTCTTCTACTTTTCCTTTTCGTTATTTATGTTTCTTTATGTTTAGACCAAAAAGTCGTATCATATCAGTAAAATTGTACCAAAAAACTTTTGTGCTAATAGGACTAGTCTTTTAAAAACAAGTAATTTAAAAATAATAGTTCAGAATGGGCTTAATAAATTTAAAATGTTTGATTGTTAGACTGCCATTTGCTTTGACATTATTTAGAGCCACGAAAACGCATCCCACTGTGCACTGTGCTCTGCTGCAAAGTACCAAAGTCAGTGCCAGCTAAAAATAAAAAGAGTCAAAGCTTTGGCATGTCTAGGCAGGCGATCGGTGCGAGTTGCCAGCCAGAAAGCCAGAAAAGCCAGAGGAGCCAGAAAAGGCGACATGCATGCCACGAACATAGGGACAGATGGACCGAGGGTCGGACTGGATGCCGGATAGACATGGACGACATGGGGCATATGGCATATGGCAGAGTCCCCGAGTCGAGTCACACAGCCGAGGAGATAGACAGTCAATCTTATGGCCACAGACAGAAGACCACGACCGGGCAGACGACGACCGTGATGATGATGGTGCAGCATCATTAAATTCGTTTCAAGCTCAGGCAGCAAAATATTTTGGCATATTCGTATACGGCAAGAAATAACATACATTTTTCTAACACTTTGATTTAAAAAAATATTCAAGAAGAACGATTTCTGGTACTCATGGCAAGTTAAAGCTTAAAACTCCTATGGAAATGTATTTTTTAATTTAAAAACATTTTAAAGATGTTTTAAATAATACTTTAAAATACTTTACTAATAAATAAATGTGTCCAATTTATTAGGAATAAATTTAAGCAATATACACATTTTTCCACCACAAGTATCCTGCTTTTCTCTTAGTGTAAAGCCGAAAGCAAAGTCTTCCTCTACTACATCATCACGACTTTGGCTGGCATATAATATATGCGAGTGCTGGGCTCCGTGGAAGTCGTGGCAAGTCTCTGCATTTCATTGAACCTTCAACTTGACTTAGCTTTGGTTCGCTTTCGGATACAGTGTTTTCAATTTTGTGGTTTCCTTTTTATTTTCTGCTAGCCGGCTGTATGTTTTTATCGGCATCAGCTGGCCGGCGGAGGAGGCTGTACAAGATCATGACACCGATCGCTGGCTAATTTTGGCCAGGCCGAAATAAGTAATTCATTTACAGTTGGCTTTCCTTTCTCGCCAGCTGTGTTTTGCTGTGCCAGTTGTGCCACGATGATTGAGCCACCCCCTGGGCCAAGCCATGCAGATTGCTGAAGTCAGCACGGCGCAGAACAGCTTAATTAGACCCGGCCAAGATCAAGACCAACAAACCAGCCTACACATGCTGGCCTGAACTAAAATGGCGCAGCCAGCCGGAAAATCAGCGAGTAAGCGAAAAGAGGTCATCGATAGATGGACAGGCAGGCAGGCACACACACACATATTACAGCTTCCACGGCATAGTAAATTGCCAGGCATTACGGAAAAGCGAACCCAGATCGCCAAGAGTCTCCTTCTGACCATCGTGAGAAACTCCGGCAGAACGTGCATGGCCCGAGGGTGCCAAAGTCCACTTATAATTTATGTCTGCCACGCTATTCTGCACTCTTTTCCTCTACAGTCACTGTCCCAATCCCAATCCCAAACCCAAGGATGAGTGTGACTTTAGGGAGCCTCTGAAATTATTATGCATTGTCCGTTTGCCCTCGGGTCAATGGGAAGCTCGAAGAGACGGACGCCGAATTAAAATCAAAAACCGACCAGGCCAGACAAAAACAAAACTGAGGTGAAGTGAAGTGAAGTGAATAAATGAAACCGCCTCATTGAGAACTTTGGAAGGGATAACCCTGAACTCAAAAGCACTGCATTGCAGAAATAAAAGAAAAATATATCAACTGGTTTTAGAATGATGTAAATATATGTTTTTTAATGATTCAACATCCAAATTAAATAGTAGTAAATTATTAGAAATAATAGAATATGATATAAAATATTAAAAATAATATTACTGTTCACAACTTGCGACATATTTCCCTCTCCCATCGTTCTTTGCGAATCCCCTAAATATATAATATTCTTTGTTTAACGACCCGAAAAAATTCCCATCTAATGAAGCTAATTACAAAGGCATAACCACAGGCAATTTATGCTCCATTCGCCAAGTTATGAGTTACAGCCCAGAAATACTAGATCCCCAGTGAGAAGCAAGAACATTGAGGTGACTCAACCCACAACTTGCATACAATATGCATTATTCTTTGTTTCGCCCCAGCTTGGGGAACATTCAAATTTTTATATTCTACAAAAAACAATGCTGCACTTTGACTCATAGTCAAATGTGCGGCTGCATTTTGGTCATTGACACGAATACGCGGCGAACTGGACACCGGCGGGTTAAAGTTTTCATTTTGGAGCATATTATGCATTTTAGCACCATAAATCATCAATGCAATCGATTGCCACAATCGATCTTTTGGGCCAGTTCAAGTGTGTTTTGTATTTCTTTTTCTGTTTCTGTTTCTATCTATCGATGGTGTGTCATGGCACGATCCAATGAACGGATCTGCTAATTGTCCAGGTCTATGCACGTCGAGAAAACTAAACCAAATGTATACCGAAAATCGATTTGAAAATAAATTTTATACAAATTTCAGAAAAATAGTGGTAATATTCAGAACTATTTATCTTATCTTTCTGCAAGTTAAAAAAAATGCTCCTCAAATAAATCAATTGGTTATTAAAATTTATGAAGAAAATCTCGATGAAAGTGTTTCGTATAGATAAATCTGGTGATATAATTCTTATAATTTATTTTTATGTTTTAAGATAATCATTTTTTCAGTGCATGGCTACAAAAGGGTGCAGTTGCCGTTGCAATTGCAGTTGCTCTCGAGAGTCTTTTGATTTGTGGCTGGCGTTTGGTCACGTGTGCCGGGCGGGCGAGCTAAGCACGCCCAGCTGTCGAGATAAGAGGCATCTAACCATTTTGGAGGGTATACTGGTATAGCTGAGGGGAAAGGGTGGCTTGACGGTCAAGTGTTTCGTCTGGCAACTTTCATACGCCCCGTTGCCAACGGCCGAATGCCATGCGACAAAGCACTTTTACGCCCCACATGGGACACACCCACATCCGCACTGAAATTTAGACAATCACATTGCGATCGCTTGTTTAATGTTTTATTTATCTCATTTTTAACAGATTTGAATGTTATTATGGGGCAAGTAATCGATATAACAAGGCATTTGTTGATGTGTTAATTAGATCAGGTCAGGCATACTTAAGAGATTTTGAAAGCCAAGGTGGCTAGAAATTCCAAATTAAGTCCAGTTTAAGTTTTAATTTTATTATTTTAAAGCGAAAAAATTGTTTAAAAAAAGATGCAAAATGAGAACTACTCCGAAACTCACTCCAACTAAACAGTCTTACTAAAATACCGACATTATAATAATATAGATCCCCTAACGAAACCCCTTTAACCTCCACTCATTATCCTGCCACCACTGAATCCCACTCTCTCTCTCGTTCCGATCTCTCCCCAGATATCCGACTCCCAAAACATCTCACAGCCGAATGGCACACAGCACACGCAGCGCAAACAGTTGGAGGTGCTGAAGGCCCGCACCGCCAACGGCGCCATGCAGGTGATCCGCACCCAGACAGTACAAAAGAGCTCGTCCTCGTGGTCCTCCTCCGCATCCACCACCACCACATCCACCACCACCCACCGCCACCGCACGAGTAACAGTAACAGTAACGGCAATGGCCACGATCCCGATCCCCCTCTAAAGACCACGATCCTATCCCCCATCGACCAGGGTGTTGACATTTGCGAACTTAGCGACGATTGCAGTCTCAGCGGCAGCGATGCTGGAATCGTTCGTACCGCATCCGCATCCACAGCCACATCCGCCTTCGCCTCTGCATCCACATCCGCACTGAGCCAGGAGCTCATCGACGATCATGTTGATTTTGTTGTGATTAATGGCGAGGCGAGCGATCAAGAGGACGCTGCCGACGAGCATTTGCACAAAGGCGGCCACAATTTGTTACCCGATACGGCACCGAGTCTGAAATTGAGCAATCTAATGGTGAGTTTGGTGGGCCTGGGCCAGGCACAAATCAAGGTAGTCCAAAGTCAGGGCCTTGCTCCTACTTGCTACACAGAAAATCACAGGAAAATATCAGATATTAGCTTTAAATATTAAATTTCTTACAAAACATTATTTAAAACTATTTATTTTAGGTCTCTAAAAAATATTTATTCAAATATTAAATCCTAAGGACATCATTTTCACACAAATTATATTTTAATCTTCAATAGAGTTAGGTAGGTTTTTTTTTTAAATATTAAAATATTCAGAGTATCATTTCTCATTTGCATTTATACTTCAACAAAATTAGCAGATACATAAAATGCAATATTGGCTTTACAAAATATTGCAATTTGACCTTAGTCACAACTCCCTTTTATTTACTCAGTGTAGTTCGCTTTGTTTAGTCAGCTCATTAGCATGAGCCAATGTTTGCTTCTTCCATCTCGTTTTCTCGTCCGGCTGTTTTCGAGGAGTAATCTTGTGATCATGGCCATGGCAATGACCGAAAATGGCCAGTTGTTAACGGTCGTCGATTGTCGTGTTTTGGGGGAAAATGTTTTACTCTTTGCCGCTGGGAAAATCAGGGAAACTTGTAATGAACAGGGGTCTGAAAATTACCAAAGAAAGGCCTAACATTGTTGTTAAGTTTACAATTTCCAGTAAAATAATAGTAATACTTAGCACTAATTTCTTGGAAAAAGTAAGGCCGAATTTATGGTGTATGAAATCATATATTATGTATGCTTGCAAAATGTAGGGGATTTTTTGTTAAGATTAATTAGTTTTCACCATAAAAATCCAGTATAAAGAACATCAGACAGCTACCAAAAAAAAACTAAAAAACCGTGTCTGATTTTCGGCAATTGGTCAGAATTAATATTTCAGGCTAAGCTTCAATAGACTATCCAGCTGAAGCTTTGACTCATCAATCGAATCGAAATCGAATGGAAATAAAATATTTAATAATAGCCCGGCTCACATAGGCGGTGCTTAGCACTTCAGCTTGACATTTGGGTCATGACCACAAAGGAAATTTCTATACCAACTCTCCCAAAACGCGATTCGCTCATTGGGTCGAGTAGCAAAAAAAAAGTGTCTAATTATTGGGCAGCAAACAAAGATATGCGAAAGTGTCTTGAGACAAGATCAACGCCTACAGTCACCTGAAGAATCTGGTCATCAATCTCGCTTCGGAAATTTCTTTGAGGAATTTCGTTTGGTTTCTTAAACTCCTAAATCTTAACTTTACCAAGAAAAAATGTCTATATTATCCATAAATTTAATATCCCTTTATTGACTACCTAAATATTTAATTAAAATATTACTCTGTGATATTAAACAAGTGAAGTAAAACTATACAAAAAATGAGAATGAATTTTTCAAGCTTACTTAAGCTCCTTATGGAACAAATTATTTCTCTATTAGTTCTTAATTTATTCCAGGCTTTAATTCTCTTTGAACCATTCGCCTCCAATGCGGAAGTTCATTAGCCATGGTTTATTTAGCACTCAAGCTGCTGTGTGCGCTTTAAATGCGGCTTGAGTGCCCAGCTTCCTTAAGCAGTTCCTGTCAAACACTGCACCCACTGCCATATAGCAAAACAATTCCAATAACAACGGGCATCAATGACGATAACCATACGAAAGACACCCGCACTCGAGATCAGCCTTATAATGCGCTCACTTCGACTGATCTGAGCTCTTCTCAGTGCTTGATTTTAATATTCATATTGATTTTGATTTGATTTTTCGATTTATAATTTTGTTTTTAATTTTGCGCCTCTCGTTGTTGTTCCTGCCATTTACAGAAAAGCAGTTCGAGCATTTCCAGCCAGAGCAGCAACAATTCGAACTTAACAACTGCAGCACAGGCAGCGAAAAGCAACACCCACAGAAGTGCGGGCAAAATAAGCCTACATGCAATTGTGGGACCAGAATCATCATCATCATCCTCGTCATTATTATCATCGCCAGCGGTTTGGGCCAAGCAGGCTGACTTATATGGCCAACTCCCCGGTGGCGTGGGTGGTTCTGGTGGTGCTGCTAGTGCTGGCGATGCTGACGTAGCTGTGGCACCGCCAACGCAGCGTCGTGATTTGGAAAGTTTCCGGCATTATAACGATGACGGCGACGACGACGATCTGCGGTAAGTAAGACACACAGAAATTTCAGTCCATTAAACGATCGGCCCTGAATGCAGTAACACATCTCTGACTCCTTCTCCTACAAAAAAAAAAAACAGACTCACCGCTCGTCACCAGCGCCGTCAGCAGGTGTCCCAGTCGGTCTACGCCCCTCCAGTGCCCTCGATCGGATCCAGTCTGCTCCAGCGCTCCCGCTCCATTTCCACGGATGATCTCAGCAACGACTGGGAGCGAGAGGATCCCGCCGAACAGCCGGTGGGCGAGTGGCGCCGGGTCAGCAAGCTGCGTCGCTCCTTTCAGTCGCAGGATCATTACAAGAGTCCGGGATCGGGAGTATCGGTTCGACCAAGACCCCTGGATCTGCCGGGGAATTCGAGTGTGAGTGTGGCCCGTTTGCGGGCGGAACTGGAGAACGGCCGCCGCCTTCACACGGCCATGCGGAATAATCACGTGGACCTGGCCGCCCTGGATAATATATTGAACACTCCTTCCTCCACCAAACCCACGGTGGCCAAGAGGAACACCTTTCTGACGGCCGAATCCCTGCAGGAGATACGCGGCAAGCTGAAGAAGCTCTCGGACGAGAGTCTCTACAAGGAGGACTTTCTGGCCTACCACCAGAAGAAGCCGCCAGCGCCAGTGGTGGTGCGGGAGATCAGCGTGGAGAAGGTGGCTCCTCCGCCTCCCTCTGCCTTCCGACCCGTCGTTCACAACACCCACAGTTTGGAGTCCCGCCCACAGCGGCAGAAGGATACCAGTTCCAGCGAGTGGCATTTGCGGCGCAAATCCTACGGTTTCGAGAAGATGTCTCCGCCCGAGGATAAAAGCATCTTCCGGGTGGATGCCTCCACGGATAGTGGCCTGGGAAGATCTGGGGAGCAGCTGGGCAACTGGTCGCCCACCGAAAGGGAGCGGGAGAGGAACGAAAGGAATGCGGCACAGCAAGCAAACAATGGTGGTACCATTGTGCATTTCGGCAGATCCCGAAAACCCATCATCCCATCATCCTCATCAGCTGGCAGTCCCACAGAGGGAGAGCTGAGCAAGCGGCATTCAATAGCGGTGGAGGAAACCTGGCGCGATATTCGCAAGACATCGCAGGTGCATGTGAATGGAGGCAGTGCGGCTGTGACCACCAGTCACCAGCTGCACCACAAGGGCAGCGCGCAGAAGCGAGTGGAGTTCTGCAAGACGGAGGTGCACTTTGCCGCCGAATCGGGTCGCGTTAATATCGTGGAGACCGACGGCAAGCCGCCGCCCACGCAAAACTTTCGCCGACGCCGCCGCTCCACCAGCAGCAGCAGCACCACCACCAGCGGTCCGCTGCAGAGTCTTGTGAAGTCAGCCAGTGCCGGCGGCACCACCAGCAGCACCACCACGCAGAGCAGCGAGGTGACCCACTTTGGAGACGCTGTCGATCGTCGCAAGACAATTGCCACCAGCACTGTGGCCTACCGGGCCACGCTCATGGATCCGGCCGAGGTGGTCAGCCAGCCAGTGAGTATTCTTCTGGAGTAATTAAACAGAGTCTTTTATCATTTCTATCTCATAAGCACTTAGTGCCAGTTTTATTTTAAATTATAAAGAATTTTTATAAAATCAATTTATTATTACAATGGGTCGTTCATTGGATACAAATTTATCTGGAGCTCTGCCAACACACACACAGTATAGAATCGCCTAAGAAATGTTGTATATTGGCAGGCCCTTAAAGGCGTATTACTGATAAAACCAAAAAGGTTTTTCTACTAAGGATCATTTTCTCGCTCTATTTTCATGATTTCCACGCTTTAGATTCTAAATTTTAATACTTTTTCATGGTTTAACGCCTACTTAAAATTTAACATGCAGACGAGTAAACGAGTCTGACTCTTCCGAAAAACCTAATCAATTATTTTTTCAGAAAATCAAATAAAATATTTACAATCGTACAATAACGTGTTGTTTAACTACCATAGTTTTTTAGAAAAAGTCATGTATAAATTATTTAATATTGGTTAAGAAATACAATTTAATAAAATATAAATAATTACCTACTTTCCAATAAAATCTAATTCATTTTATTATTATTATTTTGCAGATCTCCAGTAGCACTAACAGCACAACCGGCAGCAGTACTCAAGTGACAGTGACCACTGTTCCCAAGCCAGTGCATGAGCCACGCTACAGTCTGATGGAGTCCACTTCGCGGAACAGCTACACCTCAACCAGCGGTGTGGATACTACGGACAACGAGACGGATGAGCTATCGAATATTCGGGGTATCCTGAAAAACAAGCCGGTGAAACCGAAGCCCTATCACCTGGGCGAGAACATCGAAAGCGCCGACGTACTGTGGAGTGTGCCGGCCATGAAGATGGATCGGGAAAGTCCCTCGGCCAGGGATAGTGGTAGGTAGCTCACACATTAAAAATAGCACCATTTAATAATTTTTTAACCCTCAAGGAACCACCAGTGATTCACCCATCAGTCCCAAGTCGGTGGCCGAAAGGATTCGCATCGTGGAGCAGCGCCAGCAGCAGCAGCAACCCTCGCCCTCTGGCAATGGATATTCCACCAAGATCAACGTGAGCCTGGGCTCCGAGGATTGGACAGAACCAGGTTGGCACTTTTAAAATATACCTTATCATACCTACTTAGTTGTACACTTGATTAGATAGTTGGAATGCCTGTAGTTTGTAGTTTGTAGGAATACGTTGTATTATCTAGTCTATCTGGGTTTTAGCCATGGACTCCTCTACTTGACTCGAACTCTCTGTACTCTGAATTGAATTCTTAACGCATGTTGTGAACAACTGACTGCCGCTTCTCTAAACCACATCTAATGCTACATCTAACACCACTCGCTAAGCTCAGCTCGATAACCACGCTCTAAAAAAAAAAGAAATAAAGAAACATGAATTGCCAAATCCACAACCAACGACACTTTCCGCACATTTCCCACACAGGCACCGCCATGTATCATCAACCAGCCAGCTCAAAGTACCGACAGTTCCGGCGTCCCAGTGCCCAGGAGCTGCTGCTGGAGGATCTGCGCCAGCACCAGCGCATCCTGGACGAAGGACTGAAGTCCACGTCGCTGATAATGCGAACCATGCGATCGGCCAGCGAATTCGATGAGGCCATGCGTCGTCTGAGCATAGCTTCGATTGAGTCCGCTCTGGTGCAGCCCTCGATTGTGGTGCCCACGCCCATGTTGCGATCGCATAGTTACCAGGAGGAGGGTTCCTACTCCCCGATGAGACGTCCCTCCACCGTTTCGACCACCTCCATAACGAGCAGCGATCTCTTTGGCAGTGCCCTCTACGATTCCCTGCCTCGAACTCCATTGGCGCCGCCGCGTCTCAAACTGCTGGGGAATACCCAGATCCCGGTGAGCCAGCAGTTGACCCAGCTGCGCAGGCTCTACGATGCCGCCGAGTTGGAGGAGGACAGTGCTGACGAGGAGGTGAAGCGGTACTTCCGCGACAGCAACAGTGACAGCGGAGGAGGAACCCAGGGAAGCTCCTCGCCGGATCAGCAGCCGGCGGAGTTGTTCAAGGGCAGCGAGTACTCCAGCAGCTGGAGTCGCCTCAAGGCCAAGCGAACCATCTGGAAGATCGAGGCACAAGATCAGATGCTGCAGCGAGCAGGTAACGCCTGCTAGAAAAAAAAATATCACAGAGAAATAGAGGGTTGAGCTAGAGGAGTTCATTTTAGGCAGCTGTTTTATTTTTACTGAACTAAAATATTAGCTACAGAAAAACAAGATTTATAAATGTGCATTTATATTTTTTAGATCGAACTAGAAATTTGTTTTCTCCACTAAGAAACTTTTGTTTTGTTGAAAGAAAATTAAAATGAAATATTATAGATATACATTTATTCTTTAAAGACATTTATCCTATTTCTCCTTAAGATTTGATATTTATTTCTATGACGAAACTTCCTTTATCATTTACTTACTCCGAAATTTTTAACAACCTTTCCAGATCTTCCCAAGTCTAATGTGATGAATATAGCGCTTCATGCTCCCCGAATCGAGAAGCCCAAGGCTACACCCCCGACCCTACGAATTGGCCAACTTATACCCGTTGCCAAGCCAAGGACCCTGTTCATTCAGCCGCAGGTTCAAACGCAGACTGCGGTGGATAATGGCGATGAATCGGGCAGCGAGTCCTTGAAGATTGTCAAGGAAGCACGCGGTGCTCGCAAGCTGCGCGAGCATGAACTCTCCTACTTTGGAGTGCAGCAGAAGCAGCAGCAGCAACAGACGAAAATCTCGACGACCACAACGAATCCCAGAAGGACACTGCCCAGTCGCAGCAAAATGAGCCACAGTGATGAGATGAAGGCCAGCAGCAACACGACGACCACCACCAAGTGGCAACTGCTCAACGATCGACCCGACCTGCTGAGGCACAGCAGTCCCCAGCAGAACGAGAATGGCACGACCAACGACTACGATGATGATGATCTGGACGAGGACGAGGAGCACTGTTACGAGAACATTGCCAACGAGTTGACCACCACTTTCAGGATAAAATCGCCCTCGCACTCCCCGGACCGATCCCGATCGCCGGGAAGCTACGAACGGAAGACCGACCTGCAGAGGGACGCTCAGATCCTAAGCGAAATGACCCGAAACGCTGATCAAACTTTGAAGGTAGGTGACTTGAAAATCACTAGGAGTCTAGGAACCTACTTCTGTCTGAAAAAACTAAATCGGAACTACTTTGTTCTCTAATCACGATCGCTTCATCACGCAAATCAAACTAGAGAGTATTTCGCCTTGATTTCAAGAACATTTCTTCTTCAATATATTAGAGAACGAATTTTCAAGTTGAGAACATTTTAACTTGCCTTTTTTCTTTTCTCAATAAAATATATCCAAAATAGTGTTTTAAAATTTATATTTATTTTTTTTAAGGTCAGATTACTTTAAAGTTTTTTTATTTTATAGAAGTTTTTCTGCGGTAGAAATAAGTTTTCATAGTTTTTAAAAATATGTTGACATTATAAATATAATAAAAGTAAATATCGAACGAGTAATAACATAACCTTAACTCTTACAGGCTCTGTCCGACGAGGCAGCCATCAAGGATCAGCGGCGCAGATCCTGTTCCCTGCAGCGTCGCAGCGCCAAACCATTGGAGACCATTGACGAGAAGGTCAAGGTTTATCCCCCCACGATGGGCGTGGCCCGCGGCACCTTCGCCTCGGAGGCGCGTCGCAACTCCCGGCAGTCGACTCCTTCGCCATCGAGGGCACGCAGCTCCTCGCAGTCCTCCATCGAGTGCTGTCCCCGTGATCGATCCCGCTCTAGTTCGCGGGAGTCGATGACCCACGGCGGTGGATCCTCGGACGACCAGGTGGCCACCAAGCAGCGAGCCGAGCGTCTGCGCATGCGCACCCCCAAGCGAGAGAAATCGCGCCACGAACCCATCGAAGTTCGGATCAATCGGCACAACAGCAGTAAACCGAGGAGCAGTTCAAGTGCCACGGCAGCAGGAGGATCATCTTCACTGGAGTCCAAGCGGAGCTCTCATCACAGTCGCCACAGCCGGGAGGTGGATCACTCTGGCGAAACCAAGACCTCCTCTTCCAGCCGCTTGATCAGATCCTCCCGGTTGGCAGATGAAAGTCGCCCGAGACCGAGCAGCCATCGGGATCGGGAGAAGGAACGCGATCGGGAACGCTCCCGGGGAACCGAGAAGCATCGCGAAGAACTCACACGATCCAGGGGTAAGTTATAACGAAGCTCCTTTACCAACTCTTCCGGAACGGATCCAATCGAGTGATAACTTAATCCGGTTAATCCGAACGTGTCTCTTGCAGAACTTCTTGTTTTGGGCTTGCTCATTATGGGTGCCACCCAGCCGCAGAGGCTGAATAAACGTTTTAGGTTCGCCAAATTAGTTTCAGTTGCGATCAGATCAGTTGGCACCTAAACTACACACTTGAACACAAAAAGTACATCACTCTGATCACATTTTCTTAGGCACACATTAAATTCCTTGATACCCACAGAAAGAATAATAAAGAGAACTAATAAAATCTAAAAAGGTTTAATTAGGCTAAATTCAAACAAATCCCTAACAGTTTATTTTTCGAATTAACACTGCATAGAAAACACAGTTAACAAATAGTTTGAAAAACTAAAATTCAACAAATATGTTTTTAAAAGATATCAGTGGAATTTTAGAATAAAATGCAGAATTTTACACAAAGTAAAGACTACCAGAGACGCACTGAAATTTTAATCATCATTGTTTATTAAAGTTTTATTTAACTGATTTAAAACCTTCAGCATGTTATTTTTAAGGTAACTCAATTCTAAACTAAAGAGTCAAAATCGTTTAACTTTTCTAATTTCTTAAATTGAGCCTTAATTTCGCGATAGAATTTATAATACTCCCCATTTTGCCTCTACAGGTCACTCCAGTCGCTCTAGGCACAGTGAGCACCCGTCGTCGGGAACCCGGGAGAGCAGTCGTCCAAGTAAGACGCGATCGAGCCGCAGTAGTCACGACTCGGCGACGGCACACAAAAAGTCCACAACGACAACCACGAGCACAACAGCCAGTTCGAAATCATCGAAAGCCACAGCGCATAAACCATCATCAGCATCAGCTAGCACCACAGCAACCACAACAACAACAGCACCACCATCATCCACAACGCACCACGAACTGACGTACGTATACGTAACGAATTTAGCCAATTCCAATACCCCAGCAACCAGCGAGGAGTCACCGGAAGGACCGGCAAAAGAGGCCGATTACGCCAGTATTGAAGAGGTGGAGGAGGCAATTATTACTCCCCAACCACCGCCGCGCAGCAAACGCAAGAGATCCCTAATCCCAGTGCCAGTTAATCAGCCCGCCAGCTATGAGTATCGCACCAAGTTGCAGATGATACCGGCCAGCTATTCGAATCAGTCGACCTTGAGGTGTCGCAGTCTGGCCCGCAAGAAGTCCTCCCTGAAGGCCACCCAATCGACCAGCTCGAGCTTTGCCTTTATGCCCTACTTGCCGGCCAAGCGAAACTCGAGTGTTAGCCATGTGTATGACAACTATCTGCTTTATGCCACTAGTGAAGAGCTGGGAAAGTCGGAAAAACTGCGTCCCTATCAAAATAATCTGAGCAATGAGCATGCGCAGCTTTTTGGCGCTTCTGCAACTGCAGCAGGGGCGGTGGCCAGGGAGGGGCGTGGTCGCCTGGGCGGCTGGCCGAAGAGGCTGAAGATGCGGCAAGTTCGCAGCAGTGTGTCCACCCACCAGCCCTTCGGCATCTGCACATGTTCATAGTCAGCGCGGGAATGAAAGCTCTCGAGAAACCAAAAATCAGAATAAATAAATATATATATGTATTGCATATCCTTTTGGCAGCCAGGATCTCGTCACAAAAACCACACACCACACATCCAAAATAATCCCAAATGCACGAAAACGTTTCGATTTCCCACTGCCCGCCGACAGCGAAATGCATTTTCCTAACCAGCCACCCAAAAACCACTGTGTTTTCCCTTACTAATACTAAAACCCCCCCAAAAATAATACTCGAGTGTGAGAGATTTTCGTTTGTTAATTTTGATTATTATTTATTTCGGAGCGCACACACAATCAAAAACTCGGCCAAAGCACACAAGCACAAAAAGAAAAGGGCCTGTCTGGGTTCTGTTTTTACTTCTCACAGCGTAAGCGTTTTTTCCAAATTTCGTTTTCTTTTTTATAACCCCCGTATTGCATGTTGGGTTTTGTGGGGACGTATGAGAAGTGGTTTGGAAATGTAGCATTTAATAAAATCTTTTTATTCCAATAAAAAAACAAACTCCACTAATAAACATTTTAAAATAATTTAACTTTAATTCTCTTTGCATGTTTGACTACTATTAATAAACTGACACCACTTATTTTTCTAACCTCATGCACACTTCGCTCTATCAGTAGAATCAACTCTAAAAACTGACTATGAACATGTTGCTGGAAACCAGAAAAAAAAAACAAATTCAACAGAACTCATCAATGAAATTGGAATTAAACAAAAAACGAAACACAACATCAAACAGCCTTGCTCTATTCTATTTTTCCTTAGCAACTGGAACTACGTAGTTGAAGTAGCAATTTGGAACCACTATCCTAAGAAAATACAAAAAAAAAACCGTAGAAAAATCATTAAAAATTTATAAATCTTCAACATTGAATTGTAAATCTAACAGGGTATTTTCTGTCTCTGCAGACACGGTAAAAGCACACTGAATGGACACCAGCATCATCAGCACCAGCACAGCAGCAGCGGCAAGCATCAAGGATCTGGACATGGTCATCGGGAGCAGCAGCCACATCATGTGCACAGCCTGACCACTTCGTCGATTGCGAATAGCAGACATCAACGCGATCGCCACGGCAAGGATAGGAAATAGGATATATTGGATGGAGCTCCAGCGAGACGGCAACGAACTACTAAAAAATAAAACACCTAATTTAAATGATATATGATATATCTACATTTGTAATACGTACTAACACACCTGAACGACCAACCCGATTTGATGAGACTTTCTTTTGGTAATTTGCGAAATTTTCTGGCATTGTGAAAAAATTTCAAACAAATTACTCGAGGTTGACGGGACCAAAACTAACCCATCTAATAATCTTTCGATATTGCAAAATGTGACTTTGAAAATGTTCCAGTTCCCAGTTCCTGTTCGCATTTCCACACACATTTCCCCATCACGAAAAAAAAACAAGAAATCACTCGCTTTGGCATTGCACTCGAAATTCAAGTATTAAATTATGCCAGCAATTCCCCAAAATGAAACTAAAAACTAAACATATAAAATAACAAATGATACTCATATATATTCTTCGATAGCATTTAGTATACGAAAAGCAAAAGTGAATGAACATAAATATAATACATTTTTCAATTGTAATTTCTGGAAACCAATGACTTTACTTAAATACTTGTATAATGGGAAAAGGGGAATATGTCGAAATATAATATATTATATGAAAGTGAGTAAACAAATCTGTCAGGTAAACAACAATTTATTTTAACAAAAGACAAAATGGAACTGCCAAAAGAGCGTTCTCTTTTCGCAGACCCGTGCTAACTCTGGGAAAAGCTTTTTCGCAGCTTTTCCACCCAGACTTTATTATATATTTTACTTTTTATCACTAAACTCACACAAACCAACGCCGTGATAGGTAGCAAAGCTTATGGCCGCTCGTAATAATAATCCTATGTGAGCGTTCCGGTAAATGGAAGAGCCTCTCAGTTGGTGTCCAACTGCCGTCACGTCAAACTAAAGTTGTCCACTTTCTGTGCCGTGAGTAGAATGAAAAAAAAACTGATTAAGTAAAAGTGTGACTGCATTATGTTCCAATGGGGCCAACGATAAGGAACAAGCTTACATAAATACAGGAATATCTCGCACATACTCCCCATAATTATGTATTCGATCGTGTTAAGTGGTTTACACTTTAGGATCCAATGCAACACCTGGTGTGACACATAAATGAGTCATCGTATCGATAGGCAGAGAAACCCTTGGCATTTCGTTCCACTATCTAATAATCTGATAATAGTCTTCATTATCAAACCTAATAAAGAACAAGCAAAATGTATATGTGTCTTTCATCAAGTTTAACACCCGTCCTGATGACTGTTTATATTTCTCTCGTTAAGAAAATGAGTCACCTAAATTGTTGGCACCTCGTTTAACCTTCTTTAAAATATTTTTAAAATAGTATTCTTTAATATTTAGTTTTACATTTTTTAAATGTTAAATAATAATACAAAACATTGAATATTTTTCCATTAGTGCGGCAATGTAAAAAAGGCACATCTATTTTTACTAATAACAATAGAGAATTGAATAGTTTAATGCTTAACTTAAATTATGGAAAACTGCCGACCAATTTGTTTTCCACTTTATTTTTTCGTATATCCCAAAATACTTTTTTATTTTTGAAAGAAAAACATCAATATTAAATTTGTTTTTGCAATATAATTTATTGCCAACCTTTTTATCTAATTCAAACGTATCTTATCGGTTTCAAAATTTCGTTTATCTTGTCTGAAATGGCGGTCTAGGCAACAAAAAAAATATCAGGTAGTTGACCACATTTGGCTTAAACAAAAGCAATGTGCTCTATCATTTACTGATAAGAAAATAAATATGTATATGTTTTAGTTGATTAGAAGTGAAACCTTCCTTGTTGTCTTGGTTTTGGCTGCAGTACACTTTATTTAACTTTCGGAATCGATTCGCAACGGTTGTGTTAAGTTCTCTGCCAGTCCAAGAAGTTAGTCAAGTTCACTTAGTTAATAAGACTTTAATATTTTATAATAAGCTTTAATAATATTGATTTTACAGAGCCTAAACTAAAATAGACACGATGTCGCTTCTAACGGGCAGCGCCAATGCTGTGAAATACACGCTCTTTGGATTTAACTTGATCTTTTTGGTAAGTAAATTAAATAGTTTTTTGTTTGGATGAGTCACCATTGACAACCCACTGATAAATGGGGCTAAAGATTAGATTACCTAAGCGATGGATGGTCAACGGTTAAAGGGGAATCACATATCCGTTAAAAAAAGTTTAACACTTTTTAAAAATAATAATATTAATAAAGATGTGGTAATAAAAATAAAAACCAAATTATTCCAACATAATTATATTCCCTAAAGTTTTTGACTTATTTATTTACTCTGGTATTTTATTTCAAGCCAACTAAAGCTATTACTAGAAATCTTAAGAAGCTACATTCCGTTTAAAATGCGTAATTTTGATATTTTGGGTCTTATTATGTCCGAAGAATCTTGAAAGCACTATCTTATCTAATTGGCCAACAGCTGTCAACATAGAAAACCAAATAAATGTATTTAGCCTAATGGATAAATAATGTGTACGATTCCTGGAAATATTTATAAATCATAGTAAATAAATAATATATAAATATAATTAATGATTAAGGATAGTTAAAGTACACAAATACTTGTTCAGAGACTTAATGCTAATTTATATTAATATCGATTATTTTTATTTTCCTCCCAGATCACCGGCATTATTCTGATTGCCGTTGGAGCCGGAGTTGGGGCCGTCTACACGGGCTATGAGCTCTTCCTAGCCGGCAAGTTCTTCTCGATCCCCACGTTCCTGATCGTGATTGGATCGTTCATCATCGTGATCTCATTCTTCGGCTGCTGGGGTGCCCTGAAGGAGAACTACTGCTTGGTGCTCAGCTTCTCGATCATGCTGGCCATCATCTTTATCCTTGAGCTGGCTGCCGGTATCAGTGGCTATGTCCTGCGCAACGACGCCTCCAAATTGATTAAAACATCGCTGACTGCCTCGCTGCATGAGTACGGTGGCGACAATCAGAACGCGACGACGCGCCTCTGGGACGATGTGCAGCGGGAATTCGACTGCTGTGGCGTCACCAGCTACTCGGACTGGAACGTGACCTTCGCCAACGACGAGCTGCCCATCTCCTGCTGCACCATTCCCGTAGGCGCTGTGGGCACCTTCAACTGCTGGTCCAACGTGACCAGCGTCGCAGTCCGCCATGTGGACGGCTGCCTCGACGGATTCTCCGGCTACATTTCCGCCCATGCGGTCAGCCTGGGAGCGGCGGGCGTGGTCATTGCCATCCTGCAGGTGAGTTGGGTTGATCTTAAGAAAAGCCCCAAGATTTCCCTCGATTGAATTAAATCTGAGTCCATCAATGATGATTTTTACTCTTGAATTTAAATTTAAAAGAATTTAAATATTTCACAATTGCGAAATTATTTGCAATAGCAATACATTTTTGATTACGTGTACAATACTAAAAAATTGAAAGATGAAGGTCTTTTTAAATTTGATCTGATAATAATAATAATTAATATTTTTATTAAAAAAATTTAATAAAGGTTTTAAGTAAGAACTCAGAATCAAAATAGTTCGATTATCTTGGCTTTATCACCTATTAAATCCGTATTAACCAATTTAATATTCCTTCCTTTCCAGTTCTTCGGCGTCATCTTTGCATGCTATATCGCTCGTGAGATCAAGATTCGTAACGGCATTACTGGCTTTATGTAAGTCCTGAGGAACTCTATTCTGTGAGATGCGGAACAGGAACTAAGGGAGCCAAGCTCAGCTGTTTACTTTTAGGACTCTACTAAATTCTATGGATGTTTTTAGTTCTATATTGACTTTTCCTTCTGCTTATATGAATAAAAATATATAATTCTAAAAAAAAGTTGGAAGAAACATTTGTGTACTTTGTTTCTTTGATTTTGAAAGCTTATCATTGGTTTATATTGGTCGGATTCTAGCAATCCAATCTTATCGAACATGTATGGTATTGAAGCCCATAAAAATGCATTGTTCTGCACCGTCTATTTAGTCGTTATCTTTTAGGAATATGTAGGTAAAAATTCCTAAGAAGATTAAAAGCACAAACAGTTATTGATAAAATATTGCGTATTGAATAGCAATTGAAAGGTGTGATCATTTATACATTGTATTCATATTAAAATAATCTCACTTAAAATTAAAAAAATGATTGAGATCAAATCAGATTTTAAAGGCAGTTAAGAGATTAAAATATACAAAGATTTTTCTCTGGAGATTGCAGATCACGCTGTTAAAAGCGACCAATATCTCTAAAACTGGTGAACATTAATTTGCATTCCTGTTTACTAAGAATAACAGTCGTTATATTCGAAATACCCATATAGACATATTTAAAAAGCCAGTCAAAACAAATACAATTATTATTTTCCACCCAAGTCAGACAAAAAGCTAACACACTTATGAGCAAGCACACCTGTGTTTACCCCCTGAATAATTTAAGCTGTTCGGAAGTGCAGTGCGATTAAAAAATCGATAGACCATAGAAGTTGACTCACTTAAAACTGAATTTAAATCGATAATATACTCGATTGAGCGAATGGCATTGACATGTGAACTTGACCAGCAAAGTATATTCAAATGTAGAGGGAGTGAAGACATATAAGTAGAAAGGTAGTAGCTGTACATGGTAAGTTTAATATTATTGGAAGGACACTGACTGCCTCGAATATTCGATTACTTCGTTCCCGTTATATTGCGAAAACTCGGCTAATGAAAACAAGGCAGTCGTTATCTTATCTGATATTTGTCTAACTGGAAGACTGTGAGCAATTGCTGACTGATAAGCTATCCAGAGAGTATAAGTGCCAGGTGCACAGCAAAAAAATATTAACAAAATGACCAAAAACGTTAAAATAACTGAAATTATTAAAGTTGGAAAAAACATGTTTTGATTATAATTTTAATTAATTAAATATGATCTAATCCCTAATGATAGCATTAAATAATATCTAAGCTAAGTATTTTCCTTGTAAAAGCGAAGAAAAAACTACATTTTCAAGAACATCGACTTAAATTTTTCGGAAATTTCTCTCAGTGAAGGAATGAGAGTGGGAGGGAGTGGGTGGCAAGGCCGGACGGCCCCTTTTCAGAGCGTGGGAGAGAGACCGACGGCTCGCAATTGAGTTCGTCGATTGCGTTTACCGTTTTGCCACTCAGTTCACGTGTGACTAGCAAAAGTTTAAGTACGTTCACTGAAAAGTCGGTTGGCGAGCGATATACCTCATATACTATAGCCATATATCGGAATCGGCCTGTTATTAACACTTTTACAAATTGCAGCTGACATCCGAGCGAGAATTCGAATAGCAGAATGGCGAACCGGGACTTACAGCTGAATTCGGGCATGAAGTGCGCCAAATACATGCTCATCATCGTGAGCTTTATGTTTGCGGTGAGTCGATCCTGGATGTTAATCCTTGAATAATGAATTCCGTGAATCACAATTCCGCCATCTTGATTTATTTTCCATTTTCTGCGTGTTCTTTTTTTATCATATAAAACACCCATTCTTATCAGCCTTAGAGGAATATTAGAGTGTGGGTGTAGTATTTTTTTTTTTGTGAATCATTTTGCGCCTACGTAAGTCGCTGATAAAAACAAAACAAGAGCAAACAGGGAAATCAGAGAGCAAGAGAAACGGGTCAAGAACAAGCTAAAATGTTCTCTTAACGACTGTTCTCTGTTAGCTTTTGAAAACAAATATTAGCAATATTAAAAACCATTTGGAGTATTGGTAACAATAGATAGAATCTTTCAATGTTATAAATAAATACCGTTCTTATATTATAGATTTGTAAAATATTCTTCTAAGCTTTAACGGTATTACAAACAGTAATTCTTAACCCATATTTCACCATTCTTTCAACTGCTCAGTTGCCTTTAAACTGTATAACAATTACTCACTTCGATAAGATAACAAGACAAAAATACTTTATAATGTGTTGGTGAAACAATATAGGTATAACTGCGTATGTATTTCCGGGCCAGGTAGTAACATGTTCTCTCAACATGGAATACAGGTAATTTTAAAGTTGTTTATCAACAATTATCAAATATTTACTTATTTGTTTTCAAACAAACAAATATTTGTAAGCTTGCAAAAGTGCAGTTAAACCAAAAATGCTTTAAAACCTATCAAACTATATTAATATGATAAGGGGAAATTTCAAGACCTCAATGTTATACAGTATTAAGTAATAATAGTAAAATACTGTTTTAGTAGACTTGAAAAAAGTATCAGCAGTTTTCTCAATGCTAGATCATCCGGAATGGGTTATTAGCTGACCGACATAATAATAGATGCAATACCCGTCTGAATGCCTTCCCTCATCACAAATCAACTGCGTTTCATGTGCTCACAAAGTCACACTGAAAATCTCGCCTCAAATGAGATTTGACATGCAATTCGTTACAAAATATTATTCCCTTTCCTCCGCAGCTGACCGCCATCCTTCTGATAATGGTGGGAACTACGATCCAGGCGATTTTCGGGGATTTCAGCCTGTTCATCGATGGACACTTCTCGTCGCCTCCGGCGCTCCTCATCGCCATTGGATTCATTCTGATCGCAGTGGCCACTCTGGGAGCTTATGGAGCCGTCAAGGAGAGTGTGATGCTCATTAATCTGGTGAGTTAATTATCTTAAAATAGGGTGCTTATTTTAGGAAGAGTCAATATAATTTTCCCATTCATTTTGTTTATTAATACAATTAGAATTGACATTAGCCGTAGTCAAATTTTCAGCCTTTCTCATTGAAAATCGAATTTTACACTTTTTTACTTTTCTGTGCAAATATAGACTAATTGTCTTACCCCTTTGCAGTACGGAGTTTGCCTGTTCCTGGTGTTCATCCTCGAGGTTTCTGCAGCCATCGCCGCCTTTGTGATGCAATCCCAAGTGAGGGGCATGCTGATCCGAACAATGCACCAGGCCCTAACCGAATACGACAGCGATCCCTATGTGGCAGCTGGAGTGGACTTCATGCAATCTGGGGTAAGTTTGAACCAAAAAAAAGTTTGGCTTTTTAAATGAATTTGAATTTAATAGTATTAAAAAGAATAATATACAAAATACTATTAATGAAAAAATCAAACTGAGCTTATGAATAATCGAATTTTGTGTTGAAGGGCTGGTCTTGCAACAAGACTCTTGTTATCATGATTTATTTTTAATTTTCTTTAAAAAGCTGTCAAAATTAAAATCAGATTATCAGGAAAGAAACAGTGTAATATTGTACAAGATTTTGGATATTTAACTT
The DNA here is from genome assembly GCF_030179915.1 of Drosophila takahashii. NCBI lineage: Eukaryota > Metazoa > Arthropoda > Insecta > Diptera > Drosophilidae > Drosophila > Drosophila takahashii. Next base: position 16,506,733 of record NC_091678.1, read on the forward strand.
TCAAAAATATTTCAATTTTGCCTAATTTAAATTGTAATTTAGATTTATAAAAATTTTTTTATTTATTTTATATATTTATTATAAAATTATTAAATGAATTACTTTTATATAGACCATCTTAATATAAATTGTGATTATGAAAAAAATTTATTTACTGTGTTTCTTTGCTTACAGCTTGAGTGCTGCGGTGTGGATGAGCCAGAGGACTGGAAGGACTGCTACGGTCCCAACAAGAACGCGACCCTTGGATCGGACGACGTGGTGGTGCCCAACTCCTGCTGCGGCCGCCTGGCCCAGGATGTGAGTGACGGCCAGGTGACCTGTCTGGAGACCTTCGACTACGGCTGCTTCCGAAAGATGAACTTCATCGTGTCGCAGAGCGCAATGTTGATCGCCACTGGAGCCACCACGGTGGCCTTTGTCCAGCTGCTGGGCGTCCTGTGCGCCTTCATGTTGGCCAAGACTCTCCGCCGGAACAAGTCCATCCGCGAGGCACGCCGCTGGCAGCTGCAGCAGAGCCTGGGCGTCCTCATCTCCGGAGGAAAGATGGCTCCGCCAATGAACTCGGCGGTCACCGGCTACCAGCAGCTGGACAACGGCGAGCAGGGCACCCACGAACCCTACACCTACACGCCCCAGAGCCCCAGCGTTAACTAGGCCTCGATAGCCATTGAAGCCCTATTTATACCATATAGCATTCCCAAAGAGATCCGCTTGTAAATGTAACTTTATAATTTGTTAACTAAAAAATATAGAAAAACGAAATAAACGCAGTGGTTCTAGGACTACTTGCTGAATTTATCGACGAAAATTATTGGGAATGGTTATATTTTTAAAACAATCAACTTTATGCCCAAGTTCTTGATTCTGGTCGCATTTTCGCAACTGTTAAAGAACTCAGAAGCTCAGCAATTAAATTTAAATCTTAGTTTTCTTAAATTCAATTATTTTAATTGTTCTTAAATTCCAAATACGCAGCTATTACAACTTAATTGACTTTAAAATTTTACTAGTCCTTATCACTGTTATTTATAGGGTTTTAATGAGAAAGCTTAATTCAAAGAAAGCTGATACGGCAGCTTGGAATACCAGTTTTAGTAAGGCTACATATGTATTTAGAAATAATTAGCTTCTGAACATAAATATTAATTTTTGAGTATATTGTAGTTGTAGTTGATTGGGAAACAAAATTCTAATTTATGACATGTGACTTTTTCGGAGACAAACTATATTATTTACATTTTTAAGATATTAAAATACATTAACCAAAAAACTATTGAAATACCCACTGAACTACTTATTTCCCCAGTACAATTAAAATTTTACAAATAAACCTAATCCAACTGTTTAAAAATTCAGAACATTATGATTTTAATGGGAAAGCTTAGTACTCAGAAACTTTCTATTTTTATTAGAAAGCTTATACGGCAGCTAGGAACACCAATTAAATGAGAGCAGAGCCAAAAAACAGTACATTTTATAGTCCAATATTTCGAATGTCACAGGTGCACAAAAAAAAAATCTTCACATATTTTTTAATATTTGTCAATTAATTGAAATGATATTTGTATTGTTGAACTACAATGGTAAGAATATTCTTTATTTTAATCTTTAATCTTTCTGAATTATGGGAAAAATCATTTGAAAATCACTTTGGTATTTTTTTTAAGAAATATATATTGTGACAATAATGCTGATTCTGGCAAGATTCAAGTCTCCCACTTTTTCTTCAGGTGTAAAATTAGCTAGCTTAGAGCTTCTCGATTAAGTTTAACGTTTCAGTCCACGCGAGACCAGCAAAAGAAAAAGTATGTTCACTTCTCGATTACAATATGTTAGACCAAATAATCTTCTTAATTTTTCTTAAACATAATAAATTAATTTAAATTTGATTGAGAAAATAGTTTGCAATAATACACAAGAAATTAATCTTATATATATATTTTTTTTATATATTTTCATTACTGCCAACAGAAATTATTATGGCTAATCTGGATTCGAAAATAGATTTCATCAAATACAGCCTCGTCGTTGTAAGCACAATTTGTAAGGTGAGTCTTTCATAAATTAACTCCAGCAATTGTAGTTCACAACGATCACATTTCCTTATTAGATGTTCGAAAAAAATACAAATTAGTCCATCCTTGAAAACATAACACTCAAACAATTTTCTTATTTTGTTATTATTTTAAGTTATTTTTCTTTTCCTGTTTTGAATTCAGTGAAGTTCCTTAAATAATTTTGTAGCCGACATCCCAGATTCTCTTTTATAAACTATTCCAAATAAATGTAGATTTATACATAGAATACAAAATTATTAATGACGATTTTAACCATGTTTCTTCATTTCCAAAGCTAACGGGAATCTGCCTGATAGGACTGGGAACTTATGACCTTGCGGCCTATAGCGATTTTAGACAACTCTATTTGGTCATCGATGGACACTTTTCAACGCCGTCAGTGCTGCTCATCGCCAGTGGACTTTTTATCATCGCAGTGGCTACTTTAGGATTTTATGGAGCCTACAAGGAGAGTGTAATGCTCATTAATCTGGTGAGTGCTATAGGTACATTATGAATTACATTTTTGAGTACCTAAACCAAAAAGAGAATAAAAAAATAATTAAATATTTAATATTATTAAAACTTAAGAATAAAAAAATGTCATACGTTTTTTGTTTTAAACCCTTCGATAAAAAGACCTAAAATTGTCTTCATCTTTTTGATAATGCGAATATTAAATAATCAGTTTCCTTTTTTCAGTATGGAGTTTGCCTGTTTCTGGTGTTGATTCTAGAGGTTTCGATCGTCATAACGACATTTGTGTCGTATTCGGCGGAGACAACAATTGAAACAATGAATGGAGCATTCAAAAGTTACAGCACAGATCGCAATGTGGCAAATCAAATAAATGATATGCAATCAAGGGTAAGTTTGATCTAATTTGAATTCTAAATAAATGGTTATCAGATTTGTAATTAATATTTTTATAAACTTCATATTCCTATTCAACTAAACTAAAATCAAAATTTTAGTTTAAACCACTTTTTCACAAAGTCAAATAGTTCTTATATTTTTTTTAACTTATCTTTTTTAGCTTTCATGCTGCGGAGTACATAATACCACGAATTGGATGGAGCACTTAGGAGATAATACAACGTATACTTTTGACCAAGGTGCCATAAGGGTACCTAATTCCTGCTGCAATTCCGAAGAAAGCAAGCATGCAAGAAACTCCACCCATTTCGTGTGCAAAACAGCCTTCGAACAAGGCTGCTTTCATAAGATAAACGACAAGGTCTGGACGACTTCTATTCGGATTGCTATAGGACTCAGTATAGTGGCCTTTTTCCAGGTTTTGGGCATGATATGCGCCTTCTATTTGGCCAAGTTGCTTCGCTGGAGCAAGTCATTGCTCGCAGTTTCTCGCTGGAACTTATTCAATGAATTTAATACTAACGAGTAATAAGATATAGGGGTTACGTTGAATGTTAAAGCAGTTTTTTAATTTGTTAAACAACGTAAAATGAAATAAACTTGGGATCCTAAGACTGTTTGCGCAATTCCTTGGCGAACTTATTGAGCAATCGCAACTGTTCCACAATGCTACTACTGGCGGTTCCCCCGATCGCATTGTACTGCTGCACATTGTTGGAGTAATCGGCCACACCAACGATATCGGATCCAAATAAAGGGCTAAAGGCCTGCAGTTCGCCCAGGGGCAAATCAGTAATCTCCACACCTCTTTTTTCAGCCTCCGAAACCACGCGACCGATAATGTGATGTGCTTTACGGAAGGGAATGCCCTTCTTGACCAGATAGTAGGCCTGAAAGAAAAAAGGGAAAGTATTTGTAATTCATAACTTTAATTCAATTTTTCTGATCAGCTAATTAACACATTTAGTTTGTGAAAAATAAACAATAATCTTTATAATTTTCTACATTTTTTTTTAAATTTTTGCAAAGCGAAGAACTACAAAATTGAAATTACTTACTAGAACAAATAAAAAACCAAGATTAAATAAATATTATAAGTTTACACATTTTTAAATAAAATCAAATTTAAAACTTGAAATAATAAAGCAAATTTAAATTTACTTCTGGATGATTAAAACTATTAAAATTTTATAATTAAAAGTTAAATGTTCTTTAAATGTTATTTATACATTTTTCTACTTTTTCTAAAATATGAATATAAATTAATAATATTAATAATAACATACCCAGTCAGTGGCCAACATATCCGTGCTAAGGGCCGCCTCCATCGATTCCTGTTTCACTTCCATCGTCTGCAAAACTCCATTGGTCACTTCCAGCACCTGTTGCAGCTTGTCGAAGGATTGGAAGCCGTACTCCTTGTCAAATTGCAAATCCTTGTTGTAGGTGGAGGGTGTGCCCTTGATGGTCATCATAATACCCGTCAGATTGGAGGTGATCACTCCGGCCATCCCGCGAATCAGCTCCAAACTGTCCGGGTTCCTTTTCTGGGGCATCAGGCTGCTGCCACTGGAAAAGGCATCGGCCAGTCGGATGAAATCGAACTCCTTGGTGCTGTAGATGATCAAATCCTCGGCCAGGCGAGACAGATGCAGGCTCACCATGGAGCAACAATAGATGAAGTCAACTGAAAGAGTGAATTTCCGTTTAGGTAAAAGTTCTAGTAAGCTTAGGTCCGTTTTCTCGTCCGTTTGTTAAATTTAAAGTAGGATTAAAACTATGATTTTCCATACGATTTCAAGGTTTTAACCCTACTTTAAATTTAACAAACGGACGAGAAAACGGCCCTAAGTTGCTGAAAACAATGAATATTTTTTTAATTAACTAAAAATTTGTCGAAATTTTTGATGAAATTATCTAAAATATTATACACATTATAGCTTACAATATTTATATTGCCTAATCTTATAATATAAGGGATGAACATTTAAACTGCGAAGTTATGGTTGATTAAATTGGGGGACTTTGGAGTTCAGAAAAGGTGCTTTTTTGAACAGTAAAATCATTCCTAAGGACCTAATATTAGTTGATTTATTTTTCATTTCCTGGATTTATTTTAAAAAGTAGTAGGAACCTACTAAAAATCTTTTCTTTAAAAATAATGTTTAGTTTGCCATATAAACAAAGTAAATAGACCAGTCTTTAAACAATCTACAATAAATGCGTGATTACATTTTTAAAAAGAAGAATAAAATTTTTTACATTGACCGCAGACAATATCTTTAGATTATATTTAAAATAAATTTTTTGATCAGATCGGAATTGTGGGAAATAAATCGAGAAAAGCTGAAAAAACCAAATTTTTGTTTTAAATTTGAAGCAATTGAATTTATTAGCCCTCCTTATCAGCGTCTCGCCTGAAAAATAAAATGACTGGCAGTGCGCGATAAGAAATCAATCGAGCCCAAATTGCAGTATCAACGACTTTGAAATGACTTAAGTGGGCGTTCCTCCGACAGAATTTACTCACCCACAAAATCGCGGTCTCCCACGGCGTGCATGCTGTTGGCCGTGACGCCAGAGAATCCCAGCCTTTCGGCCAGCCACAAGCGATCGATGCCGAGGGGATTCCCGGCCAGGGCGCCACTTCCCAGGGGCAGAATATTAGAACGATCCCTCAGCTCCACCAGCCGCTGAGCATCCTCCTTCAAGGCGAAGGCGTGGGAGAGCAGCCAGTGCGAGAACTGGACGGCCTGGGCCCTCTGTAGATGCGTGTATCCTGGCATAAGGACGCCCAGGTGGAGTTCCGCCTGCCGGGTGGCTGCTTCGATGACTCCACTCAGACGCCCCAACGTCTCACGGATGGCCTTGCGAAGCCAGAGCTTCATGTCGGTGACCACCTGGTCGTTCCTGCTCCGCCCCGTGTGAAGTCGCTGGCCCAGTTCGCCGGTGATCTCCACCAGCAGTCGTTCGTTGACCGTGTGGACATCCTCGTCGCCGGGCAGGAACTTCACCGTTCCCTCGATCCAATCGAATCGCAACAGCTCCAGATTCTTCACCAGCTTATCGGCCTCGGCTTCGTTCAGGTGTCCCGCTCTGTGGAGCGCCTCTGCATACGCTTTGCTGGCATCCAGATCATCCGCATACAAGCGGGAATCGTAGGGCAGACTATTGTTGAGCGACTGGAGTGCTTCGTGGGGCTTCTCGCTGAAGCGTCCACCCCACAACTTATAGCAGCTCTCGGTGATCTGGGACATGATGGAACCGATTGGCTTTAAAGTTGGATGACTACTAGCCCAGCTCACGAATACAATACACAATTGTGTCGTATAGCAGTGTTATCTTTGAAAATAATATGTGGCTCAGTTTTTATATGATTAGGGCACGTCATAAGCGAGAATCTCTCTGTAAGAACAGTGGTTTAAATTATAATTATGGTAAAAATAATTAAAAGAACCCAAGAATAAAGGTAGGGATTGAATTATAAAATAGAGAAATAAAGGAATGCATGAAATATGTTTTAGATCTTCGCCAACACATATTATTTAAAGAATTTAACAATTTAAAGTGAAAGTTCACAAAGTCAAAGTTACATTATAACAAAAATTTCTCAATTATGTATAAAAAATCCACAGCAATTGACCACTGTGCCTTGCTCTCTCCTAAGCAATTTGATTTTCAGCTCGCTGTTATATGATTTTTATTTTTAATTGACTTGGGCTAAAAAAAAAACAAATAGGAGATATAGCCGCTTATCAGCCAAGATTAAAATCACCAGAGCGTGTGTAGCCTCTGACGCTTGTTGCCGCATAAACCCCATACAGTTAGGTTGAGAAAGAAGCGTCGTTGACACCTCGTTTATGAGGAGAGATCCTCCAGAAAGAGCTTGTTTAGTTCGCAGCACAGCCGGTGAAGGGGTAGTCCCATCACACAGTAAAAATCGCCATCGATCCGGTGAATGAGAGCACCTCCAGGTCCTTGGACGCCATAAGCACCGGCTTTATCTCTGTGGTGGAATAATTTAAATTAACCAATGGAATTATCTAGTATTTAAGTAGCTTACAGGGGATCTCCGGAATCTACATAGCTTTGAATTTGTTCTGGCAGCAGGTCACCAAAGTATACGTCCGCTGTATCCGTAAATTTGCGAATTCCGTAGGCATGTTTAAGGATAACGCCGCTAAAAACGCGATTAGAGGTTCCAGATAAACTGAAAGAAAATATAAAGTTTGGTGGAGGTATAAAAAGGAAATCTAATAAAGGGATAACATTGTGATAGTTATATAATATTTATGAAATAACTATAATAACTATAATTACTATTATAATAACTATATAACTACATATAAAGAACCTAACTTAGTTGTAGATAGGACTGTTTTTCGACCTTATGTTTAACTAAAAGTTAATTTTTGGGCCAGAAAACGTATAAAAATTTAGAGTTTTCAGTTTGAGAATGAAAAATTGTACTAATTTAGCTATATATAAAAAAGATATAAAGTTTAATTTAAAAGGAAATACTTATTACTTGGTAAGCATGCGAACTGCATCCGCGGAGTCCTTGGGCTTTCCGTAAATCTCCTTCCCCAAGGTCACCATCGTATCTGCAGCAATCACAATCAAGTTCTTAGAGTCCCCAGAGGAACTCAGTCTCGAGAATACTTCCTCCGCTTTCCCCAGAGCCGTGGCCTCTATGTAATCAGAGAACTCCTTGAAGTCCTTTACGTCTAAATCCTCCTCAAAAGTGGAAGGACACAATTCCGCATTGAGACCCTAAAAATAAAAGTTTTTATACTGTCCAAACTTTTAAAGGTTTTTGATTTCCATTGTAACTCACCAACATTTTGACCAGTTCCTGCCGCCGTGGCGATCCACTGGCCAAAACAATGCGATAATTCCCCAGTAAATGCTTAATTGGCGCCAACATTATAACTAAATTTTCAATTTTATTTATAAACAAAAACCATGTGTAATAAAGATGGAAAATAAACGATAGCAAGCGATAGCACAGAAATCGAAGAGCCGAGACGCAATCCCATGTAACTGAAAAGCAAAGACACATACCGATAGCTCTACCGACTATTTCGTGGGTGGGTCTAAAATATCGATCAATTTTAGTACATTTTTAATTTTGGCGGTTAAACTTTAAATGATAAAATAAAATTTAAGATCTCGTCTAAATTCAATATTTACCGACATCAAATCATTTTATAACCGGTTAAATATCAAAACAGAATCACATCCTTTGTAATACATTTGCATTTTATTCAATACAAGTAGAAGATTAAGTTCTATAATACGTAATAATCTCAATCACAAAAGAGATTAATTATATATAGCTACATATATATAGGATTTACTTAGGCGACTTATAAATATGCAAGTGGCTAACTTAGTGACGGAAAACCAGAGTAGAATAGTGAGTGCGCCCTATTAGTGATGACTTTATAATTGTACAACCTAGATTTAATTACAAACTATAGTAACATATCTAAATTATATCTAGGTTTGGTATTTGTACAAAAGGAAACGAAACCTTTCGGGGATATGGGGGAGAATTGAACTACATAATTCCAAAGGACCGACGACATACAAAATAGGCTTATGGAAATGGTAATGGCAATGCTAGCATAGCTTATGGTGATTATTTTAAATATATACAAAAGCTATCTATGTACATTAAGAGTCTATCCATCTGTGTCTATTATTGCGTCTTTGTCTCGGCGGATCTCTTGGAGACCCCATCACTCGAACTCTCCGTCGCTGGGTCCTTGATCTCGGGCATCAGTTCGCCCACGGCCAACTTATTTGGCAAAGCTTCGGGCGTGTTGATAATGCCATAGGGTCTCAAATGGTAGATCAGATAGTCCAGCACGTACATTTGATTCGGCGAGACGTAATGGAAGGATATGGCATTGTCGGAGCAGCAGTCAAGACCCTGAAATACAAAGAAATAGTTAGTAATCGGAGTAGTTGGGTAATTAAAATTATACACCCAAAAAAAAAAATCGAAAGTGGTAACTTTCTAAGCGTTGCATTAAAAATATACTAGATTAGTAATTAATGTGATTTTTTTTAGATTTTTATGTCAATCCGTTCTGGGTCGAATTTGCTACTGACTGTTTTTTAGGGGTCGAACTTTATAATAGTTTAGATGTAGTATACAAAAGTGGTATTGACCTAATACTAAATAATACAAATTCTATACTCAGTAGTATTAATTTCATATGAAATATTGTAAACCTAATATTTTGTAGTTTCATTTCTATACCGAAAGTTTCAATTTAATACTTTTGAAGGTATTAATTTAATACTCATCTTATTGATGCAAATTTGAAGTGTAGAATTCATGTAACAATAGTTTCGTTTCTATGTCTATTTTTTTTGGGGTAGGTAATAATTACAATAATATTTTGAAATCTTAAAATTAAATTTCCCTTGTGTTCTCACCTCATCGGTCTTGTAGAAGATGTACTGCCAGTACCAGAACTTCTTGTCCGTGTGCGATGGAATCAGATGATGTTCCGGGACGAATGGAAAGAATCGCCCGCGACCGTTTGAATCTCGGGAATCCCCGGCGAGAACCTTGACATTCTGCAGGCACTTGCCAATCTCCACGTCCTCGGCACCCGTGTTATCCGCCTTGCAGAGCTTGGGATTCGGCAGGGCCTCGACCACAAACCGACGCACTGCCTCCCGGCTGAGAACGTAGCCGGCACCGCCGGACATGTAGCCCTGTTTCACATACGGCTTGAACTTGCAACCGAAATAGACGGGCGTTTCCGGATTGTACGGGTAGAGCATGTAGCGCATGTTCTCCACTATCGTGTAGGTGTCGTCGTCGGCCTTCAGGAACCAGTCGGCGTCGTTGATGTGATGCTCGTAGATATACTTGTAGGCCTCCTTCGTCTTGCCCCACAGATTGTTGCGACCCTCGCCCACCGGCAAGGCCACCGAGTCCAGCTCGGCGTCCTTTTCGGAGCTCATGAAGATCAGCTTGTTGCACCGCTTGCCCCAGGTGCGCTTCACGTGGCGCGCCTTCTTCTGGTGGTTGCTCGGATTGGTCATGATCCAGCAGAGCACCCGCACCTCGCTGTACAGTCGCTCGGCAATGGTCGAGTTCTCGTGCACGTGCTCGTGCCCGCCCACATCCTGTTCCGGCCCCGACATCTCCATCATGTCGTGGCTGTGATGGGCGTCGTTCACATCGCCGTGTCGGTGGCCATCGTAGGGCATGAACTCACTCCGCTCCGGCGTCGAGGAGTAGACGAACAGCTCCGCCAGGCAGAAGCCCACGATCAGGCCCACAATCAAAGACACGAACGATCGCTTGTTCGAGCGGCCTGCGGATAATGAAGGTCATTATTATATGCAGAAAAATATTTGAACTGTATTTAAAAATTCAGTAATTTTTTATTTCCGGTTAAATTAGGATAGGATAGGATAATATTTCTGGATGTCTAGAAATTAGATTTTTAAAATTACCGAAATCGAAATTTCTTCAAGCTCTAATATAATTATCAATTGTGGGATTTAAAAAACCTACAAACAAAGAAATACAAATACTAAAATATTTGTAGGAAAGGATAATATTTATGGATGACTAGAAATTAGAGCTTGAAAATTATCGATATTTCCGATATCCTGACCAATATTGATTCGATAATATCGATGTTTTAAAAAGAAATCACAAATTAAATATCGAGAACTAGCAAACGGTCGATATTTGTTCAAGCTCTAGTAGAAATAACCATTAAGCTTTGAGAAAAACTATGTAGGATTTTTAAAAAATTTATTTTAACTGAATATTAAAAATAAAAATACAACTTCTACTCACCTTCATTAAGTATGGACCTTCCTAGCAGACTGTTGGCAGTCATTTGGCTTTAGTTTTCAGTTTTCTGGTTTGAAGATGGAAGGAACTCAGGAACTTCAGACTGAGTGTTGGCAAAAAGCCGTTTTTAAGGACTGGCAGCTTCTTTGGTTGCGTTTCTTCAGCTGGGAAATCCGCATCGGCTTCTCCTTACATTTTCTGCAATGGCAAAGATAAAATTTGAGCTTTTAGCCACGTGTGTATATAGAATATCGCGGTTTCGTCGGCGTTTTTCGGTGCGCATCTGCACGCGGTCATTAGTGTCAACTATCTGAACATGGAGCTGGTTGGTTCTGCTCGGATTGGCTCGCCTGCGCTCGGTTTGGTCGAACTGTGCTAATCTCATGCAAAACGTGACAATTGCCTCCGCTCGTAGTTGCATTCTGCAACAGCCGCCAAGAGTCGTTGCTGATAAATATTTATTTCAGAAAGCATTTAAATTTTTTTTATTATTTACTCTTTTTGAATTTTGCACGTGGCTTTGTGTGTTTACGAGATAACTGCAAAACGTTGGCTTTTCGGCATCCGTAAACATGGCTAAATTGGCAGAGTTTTGCTATTTTCGAGTTTGTGTCATACAAATAGCGGAATACCTTTAGATATGGGATCCTAAGAATTTTTTCATATTTATTTTGCAAATAGAAAAGCAATTACACTTTTGACACTGTAATAAAGATAATTTATTTTCGACATGGGTTGGCTTTAGTTTCACACATTTGTTTAGTTAGGAAAGAGCTTAACGAGTAGAGAACCAATATTATAGATCTTTTTTGGCTGGTGTCGTTGAACTCAGCACTCATTTAGTATTGGTTGCATAATTAATGTTAATTAATAAACTATCTTTCAACTAGAAATCGATTATTGAGTGATTTAGAAATTAACGCTAATTAAACTGAAAAACTTTTAAGCACTCATTTTATATATTGTTTTCACTTTCATGTGCTCTATTTACTTTTATTAAAAGAATGATTTCACTTAATGACTGAAATAAACTTTATTTTAGTTGTATCAGGTTCGTTTGATTGATCAACTCTATAACGTCACACTTGTTAGATCAATTAAATCTTTGATTTGAGCATGAAGATCTCTTTGTTTGTTTTCGGCGCAGTCATTGTTTAGCAAATCTTTTGTTTAGCACTTACTAAATAATTTTGTTTGCATGAATAAAACAGTACTATTGGTAATAATAAACAGCTGCGACAACAGAGTGTGGCTAAAAACAAATCAAAACCGTCTGCAGCTCTGAACCCGAACGAGTCGACACTCCGTGAATAAATGCAGCCAGAAAACTGAAAAGCAGAGTTTTTTAAGCAATTTACAATTGCATTTTCCGCCAGTTCTCGGTTTTGTTCTCTCTTGTTTTTGTTTCGCTGCAGTTTTGAGTTATCAGTAAGAGTAAAGAAAAACCAAAACAAGGGACCTTGTAAGTGCATGTATGCATATAATAACATGGGCATTTTGATAATTGATTTTTTGGTGAATCACATGGTTTTTGTCCAATATCATGGACGTAGCTTATCATTCAGCCACTACTTAGCGCTATCAGACACAAAAACCACTACTCCTTATCGCCAAACTTTCCTTCGTTGGTTTTTAATAACATTTGTGGGTCAGTTTTCGTCATCGCGATAGGAATTCGTACTATTGATCTATTAGCTAAATTGCTTTCGAGGAATTGCCCTTATCAATAGAAACATACTTCAAGTTTTCCATGGCCCGAATGATATAGTTATCTTAAGCTTGTTGAGGTTTTTTTTTTCTATCTATAGCATTGTTAAGATCAGAGACTAAATATTACAAGGGTTCTTAATTGTTTTAAGAAAACAAAAGGTAGAATCCATGTATACAACTTATCTGAAGAATTGCCAATTCTTTTCGTTTCCGTGTCTTTTATTTCCTTGTACTCTCCCATTATTTCCAGAGCTCACTGTACGTTCGGATGGCTTAAACATTGTAGACGTAATTTCTGTTTGATCAGCCGGTTGCTTTTTAGAACTCGATATTTCAATTCGACTTTATTCCTCATTTTAAATTCAGTCATCAAAGTGTGAAGTGTGATAAAAAAATGATATCATCTAAGTTTCAACTGCCTTTCGCCACAGCCAAAGGTCCGTAGAGCTTAAATATTGTATTCACGAATTAATTGAAATATTCTACGCATTTCAGTGCCATCAAGTCAATTGATTTTGACCATTCTCCTGGGTTTACTGGTGTTTTTCGGCCTGGCTAAACTCGTGTCCATTCCGCTGCGCATCGATGACTTCGACAGCTTCAGATTGAATCCCACTCAGGAGGCGCAATTAGCAGTCAAGGATTTGGAAAATCTGAGATAAACCCCTGAACCCAGCAATCAGCAATTGCAAATTGTTGTTGTTTTGTGGGAATGCAATTCCAGCATGTGTGGGTGGGCGGGTAGAGACCTCAATGTTTGCCCGAGTTGCCTGGCGAAATTGCAATTGTAATTGCAAATTAATTAAATTTAGGCATGAACAACATGTCAGATCTCCAGTGCCGTTCCAATTCAATGTACAATTGTACAATTAAACGCAATTTTACAGCATGTTTGCTTATCACTCACTGTAGACGACTGAGCAGATTCAACTGCATTCTGGATGCTTGATTTGCGTTGAAGCAAACAAAAATTCACGATTCATGGCAAATATTTTATCTACAAATTTTCTAATATTAGACCCAGTGCCAACCTAAAAACAACTATTCTTCCATGCACTGCAGCTGCCAATTGAAAAATTAGTAGTTGTATAAAAAAGAAAATTATATAATCACATGTAGTTCAGTAACACGAATGCGAACGTGTCTATAATTCATCCCGTCTAGCAATCTATTTTAGTGTTCCACTTGATATCTATGGTGATTAGGTTTATTCATACAATTACGCTGCCGTGTCGTTATCATTGAAAATTTAAATTTAGTTTAATGGTGTATTCAGATAACGAAATAGATAATATAAGTTTATGACTACAGAAGGAAACCAAATAAAAGCTACCTTGAAGAGATAATGGAAAGACAAATTTTGTCGGATTGTAAAATTTATAAGCGTCATCAAATTATAGTGCTCGCGACATAAAGTGTATTATCTAGCATAACATGAGATAGATATAAAATAAGTTAGCACCATGTTAAGATAGCTTAAAAGACAACAGATGAAAACAAAAATAAATTTCCATTACCTACAAATTAAAAATACTGATGAATAAATAAATTGTCACATATAACTAATTACATATTTAGTATCTAGAAATCAAACAAAATTTAAATAAAGTATTTATTGTTTTATAGTGACAGCAATTTCGTTTTCAGTTACGCGTAATGGAGCATCTGTTAGTCAAAATTCCGTTAAAATTAATTTATTATTATGTCATTCACTTAATAGTGAATTTGCCCTATACTCAAACTGGCGTGACTGTCTATTCATCGCGTTCCGAAAAAAAGAGCAAAAGACCAAACCAGAACCAGAAACCAGACCAATTGTAAAATTGTTTTGTTAGGCCGCTGTTCATCTGCGGTCAATAAAATCAGCCACGCTCTGCGATCCCGCAAATATTTCAATTCAGTGGATGTTTTTTATTTTTGGAGCCAGTACTCTGTGGCTCTCGCTTTATTTTAATTCACTTTCAGTAACTTCCCTTTCAGATAAACTACTCGTACAATAGATGGCTGCTGTGCTTATCAACGTGGAACTGGACTGAGGGAATTGTTATCAAGCACAAAGAAGAAATATGGCTTGGCTGGCATCCGTTCATTCACTAGCTATGGCCACATATGTATTTATAAAAATATGTTTTTATTTTTTTTTATATCAAGAACGCTTGTTGATGACTAATCAATGACTAATCGTTTCAGATAAAGACGCAAGGAGTGATCTATACAACAATGTTTTTATATTAATTATTTGCATAATTTGGCAAACTTTTAAATTCAAGTTTATAGAATTCCTTTGTCAAACCTTAAAGATAACGTTTTTTTTCACCACAACATATTAAAAATATATATCGTATGATAAAAAGAATCAGTGAACCTTTGGGGTGCACATGCCTGATAAGCCTGAATTTCAATATAATGAATCAAACCAATTAACCGAATAATATCTTTAAATAATGTGAAATTTAATGTTTATTATAGTTGCTTCTACTTAATTGACAACTTATCTATAACCGTTGTCAGGCAATAATAACATTTTATTTCTGTCTCAATAAAAAAAATACAATACTGTAGACGGCGATGTAGGTTCAGAAGGAAAGTCGGAATCCGAGTTCTTAATTAAATATTGATTAAAAATCGTTGCTGATAGATAATTGATTGCTGATTGATGAATGCGGTCTAGGTCTATTCAGCTAATTCTTACGTCAAATGGCACGAGTTGAGGAACCATTGAAACATATTCTACAGTTTAGCCGCAGGGCAGCGCTTGTTTAAGGTTAATGGGTCATCCCATTCAAATACAAATTTTTGTGTTAACAATCCACCTTTAATTTGAATAAATCAAGATACACTTTTAAAGTGTAAGCTTTAACACCCACTTTTGTAATATTACTTGCCCTTGAGAAAGAAATATTTCAAAAATTATTTATCAGATTTGATAAGAGGTTCAAGTGAGCTGACAATAAATAGCCAGGCGTTGGAAAATTATCTCTCTTGACAGTTTAATTGTGTCTTTTATCAGGAAGTCCGTCTATCTTTTAAAAAATTCTTTCTTTGTGAGCATATGTAGAAAATATATAATATAAATGTTCGATTTACAAAATTTCGGAAAATAATATTAAATCAGGGAATCATCCCTGTACTATTTCAAACATAACTCATTAACGAAAGAAAACATTTGGTTTCTATCAGATTAATATATGAGATTAGTTGCAGTTCTAAAACAGGGGGTTTGCTGACAGATGGTGTTTCTAGTATAGAAGTCCGATTGAATCACCCTACCCGAAGAACAGAAGTCTGCAGCGTAAATACAAATGCCCGCTTCCCTTATCAATTGCAGTTGAATTTGAATGGCAATCACGGGGTGCAATCTGCATACGAATTATCCGAGCAACAACAGCAACAACAGGGGGCTAGGCTAATCAGAGAGGCGACAATACAAATGCACAAATGCACTCTCACGAGATGCAGAGAGAGGGAGAATTGGAACCACAAATAAATTAAAGTAAATGCACTTTGGAAGCAGGCAATTCACCCCCCGGGCGGGGGAGGGACGCATAACGGAAATGACAACTAAGAGAGCCGGAGAGCGAGAAGAGAGTAAAGTGCAGCTGCTTTTGGGAATGTCATGTCATCGCATTAAAAATACAAAGCAACAACAACAAACAGGATAAGACACCACGAATTCGAAAGCCACTTCTCGCCCATCAGGGTGTTCATTTGTACTTAACAAGTACTAAAGTAACACATGGTTTCGATAAAAGAGTAGCCTCTAGCCTCTATCACTTGAATGTGTCGACTCTCATTAGGAATACTCTTGAAATTTCACATTCCACTCAAGATAAACAAATTAAAATTAATAATATAGCTGAAAGTATTTTTAGCTCATAAATTTGTAGGATTTATTGCTTGACGTGCGAAATTTATCTTAAATCATTAAAATACTATACTATAGATCATAATTTTCTGCTTAGAAAACCATGAAACTTAATTTTATGTTATTGGTTACCCGATTTAGTTCAGTTCAGAAGCTTGAACATATTTTTTTGTTTTTGATTTTTTGTTTGATTTTAGATTGTTTTTAGAATGGTATAAAAAAATAATTCAATTTTAAAAAAACTTAATTTTGTGTTGAAACTTTTTCTAGTACTCTTGGCTACGTTAACCTATATCCTACAGCGAAGGGGCTTAGAAAGTGAGAGTGGCCGAACTGGAAGAAGCGGCGATTCTTCCTTCCACTTCCTTCTGCTCGTTTTCAGTTGCCATTCCATTCCATCCAGTTGGAAACCAATATATGTATATATTTTTGGCGTTACTCTTTAGATGTTTAAACTTGTTCGTTTTTTTTTATTTTGTTTTTACTCGCACTCTTCATCCTCTTTGGCTTTTTCATGGCACGTTGTTCTGGCACCTTTATACATATTCGTAGCGCTTTTTGTATTGACACAAAATGCAATTTGTGCTGACCAAATGGGTTTGCCTCGCAGTCACAGGTAAATTCCATTGCCACTCGCTTTTCATTTTACTTGATTTAACATCTTTAATATTTTCTGGCGCGGCGTCCGTTACTTACGAATTGATTTTTTGCACAATTGCTCACGCGTTTCTCCATCGCAGGACGCTCGCAAAAGTTTTTGTTGTTTTATTTCGATTGCTCTCACGCTTTTCACATTCACTTAATTGCTGTGTTAGACTCGAGGCACTCGAAATATTTAATTAATCTTTAATGTTATTTTCCGCCCCTTTTTCTTTTTTTTACATCCGACATAAATATAACAAGCGAACGCGTCGAGGAAACAAAAAAAACTGCCGCGAAATTTAGAATTGTCCACTTGGAATCGAGAAGAGAGAGCTATAAACCATTAAGGGAGCGCCGAAAGCCATTAAGAGAGCGTTGAGAGTGCTTTCACTCTCTCTTCGTTCTTTTCGTGGGCGGGGGGTGGTAAGGGCGTCATGACAAAATTGCCGGCTATTTCTCTTTAGAACCGGCTGCAGATTTTCTCGAGAGAGGGAGAGAGCCACAGAGCGCTGATAAAGTAGCCGATTATAACAACTACTATTATTTGATTATTTGTAAACATTATAAATACATATTATGTGTATGTGACTTTTGATTTATTATTCGCTTATCTCTCTCATTAATCGTTCTTTGCTTACTACATTTAACACAACAGCTGTTGGGAACCAAATACATATCAGGGGTTTGGTTTTAGGGGTTGCAGTTTCCAAGCTGAACGATCTCTTAAAATGGAACTCTGAGATTCTTAAGATATCTTTCTTATCCTGAAAATATACTCAAATACAATAAAGAAAGGTTTTAAGACATTAAAACCAAACCTTGAATTTAAGATTAACGTCATTTATAAAGATTGCAAATCAACCGTTATTAAGATAATCACAAAAAACATGTTTATTTATTCAATGACACATATCATGGTAACCGCAATTCCAGAAAGCTAAACCTTAGCACAGTCGAACTT
This sequence comes from Drosophila takahashii, assembly GCF_030179915.1. Lineage (NCBI taxonomy): Eukaryota > Metazoa > Arthropoda > Insecta > Diptera > Drosophilidae > Drosophila > Drosophila takahashii. The sequence goes on from NC_091678.1 coordinate 16,524,681, forward strand.
CATTAAATCCAACCACACTGTTTTTTAAATTTAAAATTAAAACTGTTTTCTCAAGGTTATCAGATTAAACAAGAGAGAACGCTATAGTCGGGTGTCCCGACTATCAGATACCCGTTACTCAGCTAAAGGGAGTGCGAAAGAGATGGAGAAAAACTTTGATCCGCCGTAACTTTTTAACGAATGGTCCGATTTAAAAACTTTCTTCTACATTTCGATAGGTATTGATAAACACAATAAAACTGCATTTTTAGTTTTCCAAAATATTGAAATTTTTAAAATCGTATATAAGCGATTGTGGGCGTTATAGGGGGCGTGGCACCGTTTTGAAACAAACTTGCGCTGCGTAGGAACTCCTAGAATCTGCATGCAAAATGTCAATCTTCTAGCTTTTATAGTTTCCGAGATCTCAGCGTTCATACAGACAGACAGACAGACAGACAGACAGACAGACAGACAGACAGACAGACGGACAGACAGACGGACAGACAGACGGACAGACGGACATGGCTAGTTCGACTCGGCTAGTGATCCCGATCAAGAATATATATAGTTTATAGGGTCGGAAACGCTTCATTCTACCTGTTACATACTTTTGCACGAATCTAATATACCCTTTTACTCTACGAGTAACGGGTATAAAAATCTTCATCACAAATTCCTGGATTCCTCGATTCTTAAGAAAAAGTATGAAACAAATTTAACAGTAGGTAAGCTATTAAACAAAAAATGTCCGTGATAAAATAATAAATATGTAGTTTCTGAAAAAAGTTTACTAATAAAGGAAGTAAGTTCTCGCTAGAATATGATTTATACAAGAAGTCAACTTACAGGAATACTACTGTACTTTCTAAATGAGTAATTATTGACCTTTCCAAAGAACGTATTAATTGTTTCGATTAGACTGTAATTAAACAAGTTATAAGCGCTAACTCGTTAAGAAATGTTTTTGTTTGATTCGTTATCTACATCAACAACCGGCTTCTGTGATGCTACAGACTTAATATTTTTCATAATTTGAATCAAACCTGAATAGTTAACATGTTGATTATCTACAGACTGAATTCCAGCGTAATAAAGATAAGTTATATATTTTTAACTTCAGAATACAGTACCGGAAAGCTATTGACGACTGCTGAACTCAATAAATGTTTATTGAATGTGCTAGTTGCGTGTTTCAAATAATTGCCCGATGTCGATCATTTAAGATAAGATATAAGTGCATAAGTTCTTTTGTACACACCAGTATGACAAATTTGATAAGGAAGAATTTGCACTGTTAATTAGTCGAATATATATAGGCGTTCCATAGCGCTTAAATAGCCTGGAGTATTTTTAACAATTTACAATTTTCTAATAGTTTTTTAGGGTTATGATATAAGAATATTAAATAATAAATAAAAGGATGATGGTACAAGTTAAATTTGTTGGATACCGTAACGATCATACTCCATCAAGTTTAGATAAAAAGCTAAAAACTTCTCTATAAAAATAAAATAAATATATATAAAATTAAATAAATTAAATAAATTAAAATAAATTTAAAATTCAAAAACCTTACCTTGAAATTTTACTTACATCTTACACACTTTTTACAGAATTCTACGAAGTGTAGATCAGTCGATGTTGCCACCTTAGTTTTGTAAACGTCAGCTTCTGTTCCTCGACAGTTTTAACGATATTTCATTTTGAATCGTTAACTATTTTTTTCCAACATGCTATTTAATCCAATTTCGTTAAATACTTTGCATATTTATTTATTTATTTTGTTCATTACATTTTAGCTTACTCTAATGAAACTATGTTAATCGGATAATCCAAGGCACTTTGTTTACGCTGTTCAATTTAGCGCAATAAACCAAAAGACTAGAAAGTATACTAATTCATTTCTGATGACAATGTTATTTTCCATTCATTTATTATGCCAACTGCAGGCATACATTTCGTGTAAATATTTGAATTACTCCCGTGGCCAAATTGGGAAATAAAATAACAAGCCACACACAAAAGGGGCTAAATAAGCATTGACTGTCCGACTTGTGTGTGAATTAATCTAAAATAACTAGAATCAACAAAATTGTTTTCTGTCCTGAAATTAGAGCCAATGGAAAAAATTCTGATCATGATTGCGCCATCGGCCAAAAGGCTGTCAATGAAAGTAATGAATACCAATTTAAAAGAAAAATCAGAAATTTTGCATTACAAATGTGTCAGTAAAGAACGTCTTTTTAATTTATTTTTCCTTTTTAAATAAACGGTTTTAAGGTCAACAAAAAGATATATAAATTGAGAACTATTTATAATCTTAGTAAGTACCTACTAAAGTTATCGCTTAAAAATACCTTTATCTACAATTATTTGTACACAATATACATTTTATAAATTTTTTTTCGTATATTCCTAATTTAATCCAGTATTTGTAGACTTTGAAATGCTTGCGTCTTAGGCTACATTGATATTACAAACTACGAATATTGATAACGAATTGTTCAGACTGTTCATTCCGTGTGTGTATATAATCGATATGGGTATATGGGATATATTATGGCTACTTGAAAAGCTCTCGTTTTGGGGCCGGCCATCACGTTACCACACTCACATGCAAGTATATCACCCGGTAGTTACCTCACTATAAATATCACAATATTATATTAATATTATTGGATTTGAGAGGACTACAGGAAGGAGCAGCACAGGATCAAAACCAGCACCGTGATGGGGAATATGGCGTATATCTCACTGCGCGGATGGCAGGTGGAGATCAAGTTGGTAATATCGTCCGCTTCGTGCTCAATTCCATCCCTCGTGGGCACCTCCACCACGACGATTTCGTCCGAGAGGAAACTGATATTAAAGGTGCAGTCCGTGGTATTCAGACAGCTCTGCGATTCGCTCATGTTGGAGTACTGATACGTCGGCTTGTAGATATCGAATACGGCATGCAACTCGTTTTGCACGTGATCATTGTCACTGTAGAATATGTAGTAGTAGTAGCCATCCTCGATCACATTTTGCAAGACTTTCGCACTCTTATTTGGTGAACTGTCCATTATGAACGGATGGGAGCACTCTTCGTTGGGCTTGAAGAACTCCGTCAGCAGAATCATTCCTTCGAAACAGTCAAAGAGTCCTTTCTCAAAGCTGGACACCGAATTGGATTCATCGGTTTCCGTAAAGTTCATGGCATTACCGCCGTGGATGGGCTTTCTATCGTAGACATTCTCCCTTTTTGTCCTTTTATAGAGTTTCTCGTAGAGCTCCTGCCTCTTCTGATGTCTATGGGTTCCTCCTCCATTGTGTCGCTTTAGGCGTTGTCGATGGGTAGAACTTTCATGAGTTTCACTAGAATTCTGATCTCTATGATCTTCGTTTTGTAAGTGATTGGAACTGTGACTAGTTTCATCAGTTGTGGTTTTCAAACTGGGATCAGGATGTTGAGGAGCTGCATTCGAGGAGTGATTATGATGATGTCCCTGAGAATTTGCGCTGTGCTCATGATGATTTAAAATGTGTTCTGTATGATGTGATCCCTGCAAATCTGTGGCTACTGCGTGCAAATTGTGATCATCATGGTGGATTGTGCCCTTCTTGAGTTTCTTCCTAAACATTTTCGGCTGTGTCGAAACGTTTTCTTTCAGTGACACATTCAACTGAGGCTGCGGGGCATCCTCACTCAAGTCCTCGCCACCATGATTCTCGTGCTCCATTACAACATCCTGATTGCTCTTCTCCTCCGTGATCTCCACATTGTCTTCGAAGAACACCTGAACCTGTTCATGTCCCTTGGCATAATTGGCGCCCAGCTTGTTCTTATTGTGATCGGTCAGGCCGCAGAGATTTAGCTCCCTGTGGCCGTGGACAATCAAGATACGTGATCCATCGTAGCGGGAACAGAACTTTACATTCACTTTGGCACCTTTCAGCAGGAAGAAGCCCCAGTATTCCAGGGTATCGTCCGGCAGGGTCATGGACTTCTTCAGCCTGATGTGCTTGCGACTCGTCGCGATCTCTGGTTTATTGCGAAGTTGAAATGCGTTGAAATTCGAGTTCATTCGCAGGGTGTGTTTCGAGCAGAAGATGGACGAGATCCCAGCCCGAATCTCGATAATATCCGACTCCGCCATGGGATAGACGACATCCGCAAACACTGTCTTTCGCAGATGCAGTGGCATAATGATAAGTATGGCCGGCAGTATCACAATCATCAGGCAGAAGATCAGCACCCTCTTCACTCCGTGCATTTTGCGGGTTTCTGCGAAAAGAGGTAGAGAGAAAGATAACGATTAGTATCTCGTGATATATACATTTCTATATCTTTTTTATATGGCCTGACGGGGCACCTTCAAAGTGATATTCCGTTAAGGGCTGCATCTTGGCGGCTAAGGATTTCCCTCTTTGCTGCGAAATAATTTTTCTGCGACTACGTCTGATTCCCAGCCAGGTTTGTTGTACACTGTCTGATTGTGCGATTATCAAATTAGTCTGGGCGACTGGGACCGGCACATTTTCACGCCCCCCTCCCACCCGCCTTACACCTTTATACGGCTGGGCTGAGTATTTGTGAGAGGCGAGATTGTATCAACAATCCGACACGACTATTGATATTGGCCCCGTGTATAACTAAGCTATTCACAAGATTCAATTGGCAGGCTCAGATCGATGGCCAGCCAAGTGACAGCCGCTGTTTGATCGATTTTTAGCGACCCGCGACTCCAGATCATTCCCTCAAACGACTTGGGTTTGCGGAAAAAGATTTGCTTATCGCTGTTAACTTGGCAAAATTTAGAACAGGAGCGGGTCTTTCAAGTAGGGGTGATTAATTAACGTTTAATATTGTATTTACAATATAAAAATATTTAAAGAGGGTCAAGTTAAAACAAAAATCTAAAAATCCAAAAAAAAAATTTAAGGTTATTTTTTTTAACTGTTCTTTTTCGCTCAAATTACTCTCCGATCTCTCATGATTACGCATCGTTTTTGGTACCTTATCGGGAACCTTAGCTAATTACCTCCCGGCTATAGATGCCAACTTTGATAAGCCCTATTTTTCCTTCATGGAAATGATGTTAATACCAGTCGGTTATGATCAGAAATACATATGTGACATAAATATAGTATTTATGGCGCACACGAGTTATTTTTTTATTTGTCACGTTTTTGTCGAGTGCTTTTTGAACCCGACTGAAATGTGCTCAGAGCTAAAAACAATATCATAAACAAATTTCGCTGCTCTCTGCTTATCAACGAAACATGTTATGCACAGACTGTAGGAGAACGCTGAAGAATAACAGAAAAAACCCGCCAGATAACAGATTGAGAGATAAATAAACTAAAGTAATATTATTTACCTTTAAAAAAATAATCTTGGAAAATAAATTATAGCTAGTTTAAATTTAATGCCAGAGATAAGACCTCAATTAATGAATTTAGTAAAGTGGTTGTGCTTTGATTTGATACTCTTTCACTCTGACAAAAATAGAAATTAAATGGCTTTGTATTTACTATCTGCCCTACTTTCTGTTATCACTAATACTATCTGGAGTCGTGTTTTAATATCAATTCAGTATGGCCACCCCTAAAAGGCGCATTGGTAAGTATAATTTCTTTATTTCCATTTCTCTGTATAATTGTCGGTTTTTATTTTCCTTTGTCGGGTTTTCCCGGGTCTTTCCCATGACAAAGACACACATGTGTGGCCTCAGAAAATGGCATAGGTCGCGTATTATTGCGATTTTATTTTTGTTTACATCTTCTTTTTGCATTTTTGACAATGTTCTCTATGATTTCCGTTGCTAAGGTGTGAAAAAACCTGATATGAACACACTGAAACAAATTTTCATTCAATATTAAAATAAAATACTTTAAATTATAAAATGCTTATGTTTTTATCCGTTATATGGTTGCTTGAATCAACAACAAATATTTATTTGAATCGTTTTTGGATTAGATTTATTATGTTTTACGTGTAGTGTGGAAATCCTTGAAAATATCTTAGCCGGTTTTTTTCTGGTTTTGAAAACCATTTGCAGCCGCGACGGAAATGTGAATTTGAAATACAAAACCCGCTGCAAGCACCTGTGGAAATGTTTTCTTGTTTGTTTATTTTAGCGTGGGACTCGAATAATAATTTACACACGTAGCTTTGAATTGTGACCCTTGTGTTGTAGTTGTTGGCACTTACATGCTTCGCTCTTCTGTATCTTTCCTATATTCGCTCTATATCTTTGGGATTAGCGTCGTCTCGAAAGGTGGTGACAAGTGCAATTTTTTTGAGAATTTCACAGGCAGTTGTCGATTTTGTTGTCTTTTCATTTGTTTGGTTTTCTATTTTTTGATTAACAACTAAGTGGCTTTGGTGAGCATATATCCAAAATTAGACGGATGCATTTCGATGAATGTATTTGGGAGCCCCGAAACACATGGGCCGCTTCGGATGTTTTATTATCAAAAACAACTGATTTGTATTTTGACACACATTTTAATCAACAACTGGCTGCCCTCTCTTTTTCCCTGGCTCTCTGCCTTATCGCGACACTCTCCCGCTTTCTCTCTTTTATTTAGCACTTGTTTTTAGCTTCCGCATATCTTTGTTTGTTTTAGAGACACGTCGTGGAATATTTATAAATTAAGGGGCAATTTTAACTGTTACTCATAATATTTTCCCCCATTTGCAGTCGGTTAAATATTTTTATCAGTCATCATTATTACGAAATTTTCACCAGACGCGACCGAGGGAAAACAAAACGCTTCAATTCACTCACAAAGCAACCCAACAAATGAGACGGAAACTGCTGCAATGGAAATTTTAACCCCAAAGAAACACAGACGACGCGATAGCGCAATGCAATACTCTCTGTGCTCTTTGTTTTTAGACTGCACTGCAAAAAATTATAACAATTCAAAATAATAATTAATTTTTAAAACTCTTTATATTAAATGTATAATTATTATTGCCGTATCTGGAAAAAAAGTAAATAAGAGCATATTTTTTTATTTTTAAGCATTTTACTTAAAGTTAGATAATACATTTTTTCTCAGTGTTCGCTCTCAGAGTGTGCTCGCGACTATAGCGGAAGAGAAAAATTGTGCTCGGAAAAATCTCGTTTCGGCCAGAAAATCGTAAGAGAAACGAATTTTGTTTTGAAGTGAAGTTGGCTGCGATAAATGTGTGGGTGGAAAACCGTGCTAAATGTGTTGTTTCAGTAGGTGACGAATCGCGTAATTTTCAAAAAAAAAAAAAATTAAAAAATACGTACAAAAAGTAAATAAAGGTTTGTTTCTTCTTTTAGTCTACTTATAATCTGAGGAAAACCCCAATCTAAACTCAATAACTTTTTAATTAAATGGTGTAACCTACAACATTAGTACCAAAATATGGAGTTTTTCCAAACTAAAGAAAATTTTGTTTCTGAAAATTTCGATCTACTAATATTTTCTTATATTTATTATTATATTTATTTATTTATTTTTTGTTGTTAAATGGGGTTTTTTCTTTATATTATTTATTTTATTTATTCTTTGTGTTCTTTGTTAAATACCTTAATTTAATTAAAAATCATCTTTGAACGAAAACAGTTAAGAACGTGTATATAAAATAAAAAGGCAATCTTTAAGATATCTAATCAAGAAAACATTTATAAAATGTATGTAGGTTGATATAAGAATAAAGTAAGTATCATTGTTACTAAAATAAAATTAGTGAGAGATTGAACAGAAAGTGAAACTCATACTGACATATACTTATTTAGATAACTTTTCTTATTTTCTCTAAGAAACTATGACGTCTTATTTTACTACGCTGAATTGAATTTAAGCTCTATAATTTCAAAGTTGAATCAAAGTACAATAAAGTATTGTCTTTTTGACTTCCTATAAATCTTAATACATTTTTAGATTCCTTCCTTTCATACAGTTGAAGGACATTTCTTAAAGGACTTTATTCTTCAAGAACTATAATCCAGTGTTCCCTAACACTTACTATGCAGATCCGGCATCGAGTAGTAGAAATCCGTGTGATAATAATGCAATTGTCCCGGACTGACTGAGGTAGTCCTGTTGAACATCTTTCTGTTGGGCATCCTGGATATTTAATGTGAATTTTTATAAGGACTAAAGTTGCAGGCGGTGCAGAACCGAAGCTTGTGAATTATCGCGGCGAACTAACGGAATGAATATAATCCGAATCGTGCGAGAGTCAACTGTGGACACTGTTTGGGATAACGATGACGCTTAATCCAAACAGACGTCGGGGGTGCCTGTCCTCATCTGAACTGATACTGTTACTGATACTGATAGTCGCTGTCGGCCTATTATCATAATGAATTAGTAAACAGTGTTAATATGTAGACAAAACATAAACCCAGCCCCAGCCTTTCAATTGATAAGCGACTAATTGTGATTGTTTGCCCGACTTGGCTTTGAACCTGGCCAATTTATCTGACGATTCCAGTTACTCTTGGAAACAGTGGTATATTTAGCACCACCCGATTGATTGGATATTTAATATCTAAGGCAGCGCGCTCCCATTGGGCGAGGTAAAGTTCAGGTTGAAAATAATATAGGACATGTGCAAAAGTCCAATTTCCTGTTTGAAAAGTAATGGCGGCGACGTTTGCCAAACAAACAATGTAATATTCACTAAACCTTTTTTCGTGTTTCATGTTCCGCTGTTCCAGGTAAAACTCCATCAGGTGTTGCTACCTATCAGATACTCAAACAGCTGGGGGACATCTGTTGGCGTCATTTACAAGCAAAGATAAAACTATTTCTTACCGCACTCACCTCAATATCCCCCACTCAAGAGCTCTAGACATCAAATAAATTAAGGATTTATGACACGGTTGTATCTTATCTGCTGCAAAATATTTTATTAGCCAGGTGGAAAGTTTTGCATTAGGAGTGCAGGCTAGATGAGATTCATTGCTCTCAGGTAATTCTGTGGTGACAGATGACACAAAAGTCTGAGCAAGTGACTGCACGGGGGTCTTAAATAATACATCCTTTAACCTTATGATATTCTTACAGATGACTTTCGCTTCAATAGGACACTTTGCACATATTTTCGGAGTTTTCATTTAGTTGTTTTATGATTTGATTTGATTTATTTATTATTAGCCGAAATCTACGTCACAACATCATTATAAACCAAGTACTCAAAGATTTGGGAGATTTTGTTTTTATTGAAAACATAACACACTTAAACCGAGATAATTTCAATATCTTGGTTGATTTCGGGCTCCATATCCGGTAACTCGTATAAATTATCATCTACTTTTTTCTTGTTCGTCTTTTTAACTTTTGGATCCTTTCTCTCCGCTTTCTTTTTCGTGATCTGTTTTTCATCGGCAATATCTTTTGTCTGGGATTTACCCATTACTATTCGGTTGTGGCAAATACAAAACTTCCTGCCTCGTAATCTTCGCATGCAGTCGGAATCACTTCGATAGTTATTCAATCGATTTATGGACTCAACATTTATGTATTCCAGCTTTTGGTGCTTGTGATTGTATCGAGTGGTAGCCGAGAACCTGGGATTATTCGGGCTGGCAGTAAAATCCACTCGATAGGTGCCACTGCTACCTGATAATTTTGCATCCTTTCTTTGCAGCACCTGTTTGACTGCTTTCAGTGTGAGATTGGAGCAAAGTTCCTGCAAATTGTGATGGTTCAGGAAATTGTTGATGCTGCGAACGAGTAGCTTTCCCAGGGACAATTGTTTAACCTGCTTGGTGTTTAGCAGCTTGTAGCTATCACAGGGGCAGTACGATTCTCCTATTCCGGCATCCGAACAGGTACGATTCTCGGGCACGGGAGCAAAAAGAGTCTGACAGGTGGGACAATCCACTAGTTTGTCCACCGCCCGAGGCCAACGTTCTCCCAGTTCCAACAGGTGTTGTAAAGTGATATGAAGATCGTAGGGGGATGTCAGCCGATTTCTATTGATCCGCAGGCCCTGAACTATTTCCGGATGTAATGACCGAAACCACGGTGGCAGCCAAATGAACAAAATGGGAAGACTTTCCTCCAGGAAGTCGCTGTTATTTCCCTTTCGCAAGGGTCCCTGATCGCTGAAGAGGATCACAATTGACTGGGTGAGAACGCCCATTTTCTTTAGTTTCTTCACGTTTTCCAACAGTTCAGACTGCATTTTATCATTAGCATAAGATCGCTCGTGGTTTATACTGTTGCCAAGGAAAAGTCCAAATAATGGCCTTGGTGTTTTTGCATGTCTCCTTAGAAAGTGCTCACAATAGTCAAAAATATACTTGGTACTTAAACGTCTGTCAATGCAGTCTTGCTTTTCTTTTAGCTTGGAAAAAGGTCGAGCGTAGAAATCCATGGGATCTTCAAAAAAACCCAACTTGTCCAGATCGAACAGGGTCAAATCGGACATGCCCTCGCCATAGGCAGTAGTGTAGCCTTTCTTTTTGAAACGCTTCCATATCAACGGCATTGTCTTAATGCAACCTTTTACTCTACTTGATTTGCACTTGAGATTCATCCAAGAATGAGGATTGTAGCCTGTTATTACAGCCATTAAATTTGCCAGGCTATCATTACCCACTCTTGAGTATCCGTCCATCTGAAACCAGCCTTGATTTCTCAGTTCTTTAAATATTCCGGGCATATTGCGACGAAAGTCGACTTGGGAAATGCCATCGATACCAATCATAATAACATTCGGTCTGCGATGCCACGAAATAAGAGGGGTATAAGTCTTAAGAGGTTGTACAAGGGCAAAAGTGTCCGATTGCAGAATTTCTTCCAGTTCATTTCGGCAGGCGGCTTTCAGGCCCTCGATATTACGGGGCACCGCATAGCCATCCGAAAAAGCAATTTCCTCGTTTAACCTTATAAAAAAATCATTTATTATAAAGTTACTCATCTACTAAAACTAAATACTCACACAACAGGTGAGTCGGCAGTAAGATTTCTATTCACCCTTCTGATCTCACGATAGGTGCAATTGTATCCCACTAAGTTGGACTTCTCCTCCATAGCCCTTAGTTTCAATTGGGCAACTTTATCGTTTACATGCAATACATATTGCTGGATTTTCTCTTCGAATCGAATGCTTATCAAATTATCATCTGTCGCGCATATTTTGTATTTCTTTGTGCTCTTTTTTATATTTTTCATTTGTTGCGGGATATAGGGAATATGACATTCTGATGTCTTGATATAGTGTTCATGCCCGATTTTCACAGATTGCTGGGAATTTCGAAGAACTGGACGTCTTTTCGCAGTCATAGCCAAATGGCTCAATATAAATAAATTACTTATCAACAGCAGCGTCCTACGAGGTTCCATATCAACTCTCAACTAATTTAAATTCAGAGAATTTAGCTCCTTAAAGTAAAACGATTTTTCATGGTAAATTTGAATTTCCGTGGTGTAATACTGTATCAATTACTGTACTCTGTTCCAAATTAGAAACATTAGTTGACTTATATATTTACAATGGGACGGTTTGTTTTGACCTATTTTAAAAGACTTGTCGTGTGCTTTCTCATTGTAATTCTGATATATTTGTTGACTACTCTCACTCCAAGAGACAAAGAAAAGTTTGAAATAAGTGTTCGAAAAAATCGAGGAGAGGAGAAAAAATATTATGTAAAATCAGGAAAGTGTGAAATGCCCTATGTGGACCCATTTAACGATGAGTTTACGAGAATCAACCACCCAAAAATATTTATACCTTGCACAAACGAAAGTGATCTTATTACTGTGCACTACGATAATATATTTAATCAATATGTGCTTCATATTAATGAGGAAGTGCTTCATAAGCTGACCGAGTCGAAAAGTAATAACTTTTCTTGCTTTTACCAGAAAATTATCTACGGTCAATCGCCCGATTACTACGATAAGTATGTTTCGCTCTTAGCAAAATTGTGTTGCCATAAAAAAGGTCTTTACAAATAGAATAGGCGAGAAAACTAAACTCACTCAGGACTATTTGGTACCCTTGAATGTCGAAGGAATGTTGGTGGACTGCAGGACAGCAGACGAAAAGAGAATCCTGCAAAAAGATGCTTTTGTTTTTATACAATACCAGAAGAGTCCTCAGAATTTAAATGTTAAAGATCGAAAAGCCAGTGTCATTATGTACGGCATAGATACCGTTTCACGCACAAATATTCGTAGAATGATGCCTATGGTGTACGAGTTCCTTAAGTCACCTGGCTGGTATGAAATGATGGGTTACAATAAGGTAATTGTTAAAATAGAAAAACCGAACTACCCATAGTATAAACTATTCAATTTCTATTTATTTTTTAAAGGTGGCAGACAATTCCTTTCCCAACATATTCGCTATGCTAACTGGGCTTTCTCCGGAGTCGGCAGAAGAACAAGTTTGTAATACCGATATAGACGGATGTTTGGATAAAATACCCTTCATTTGGAAGGAGTTCAAGAATGAAGGCTATTTGACCGCCTATGCTGAAGATGAGGAAATTTCGAATACCTTTAACTATATGAAGCCGGGATTCGGCGTGAGACCCACAGATTACTATTTCCGCCCGTTTTTAACAGCCCTGGAAAACGAGACCGTCATTCAATATAACACTGGATCTCTGATGAAATACTGCCTGGGTCGTCGTCTGGCCAATAGCTATATCTTTGACTACTGCCGACAGTTTATGCAGCGATTCGTGGCCGATCGACCCATTTGGGGTATGTTTTGGTCAAATCACTTCAGTCACGACGACTTCTTCATGCTCTCAGCCATGCAGCATAAGATATTGAATGATCTGCTGAATTTCGAGAAAGACGGGGCTTTTGAGCATACGATAATGATATTCTTCTCGGATCATGGAGCTCGGTTCGGTCCTCTGATGTACATGAAGGAGTCATTTCTGGAGGAACGGCTGCCCATGATGTTTATTTACCTACCTCCCTGGTTCCGGGAGAAATATCCTCAATATGTGCAGGCTCTGTCTCAGAATCAACATCGTCTGAGCTCAAACTTCGACGTCTACAACACCCTTAAGCACATTCTAAATATTGAAGAAGTATTAGAGGATACACAGTGGGCATACGACTGCCCCGATTGTCAGTCGCTCTTTTATCCCCTTCCCGAGAATCGCAGCTGCTCGGATGCTGGCATATCGGAGCCCTACTGTACTTGCCACAACTACAAGGAAATCAAGGCGGAACCATGGACTTGGCGCTTGGCGGATCTGGTGGTGGATCGCATAAACAAGTACCTCAAGCTTAACAATATACAGGATCTGTGCAGCGATCTCACTCTGAAGGTAGTAAACTCCACCGAACAATGGATGGAGGAGATCGATGGTGATGTTGATCGACCGAAAGGAATGAGGTACTATCACACCAAGTTCCAGGTGCATCAGAATATGGCCGAGTACTTTGCCACCGTTCTTTACAATAGGGATACAGAGGAACTCAAAGTCAACGTGGAACTCATCAGCCGTATTAATATGTACGGCACTGATTCAGAATGCGTTAACAATAAGATACATAAGTTATATTGCGTATGCCTATCAAAGCTACGGACCTTAGAAAAATAATTGAAAATTAATAATTATTTCAGTCACATAAAAATTCCGGAAAAACAAAAAACTAATAAACATACAATTAAACAAACAAATAGGTTAAATAGGTTTTTACGAACTGAAGTTGTATTTGACAAAGTTATTGTAATTTTCCACCAATAATGGGAAACGGTAAACAATAATTATGAAAGTCAATGGCTATTCTTTTTATATTTATTCAACATAGCGTCTGTTGCTCTAATTTCGTCGATTGCGATCAGTTCAGAATTCAGTTGTTAGTTGCATTCTAGACCACACGGATCGGAAAATTGCATTATAAAATAAAACATTTACGTGCGGACCTCGAAACTATAGGCGCTTTCTACCAAGTTTTACGGGCTAAATATTAAGAAGTATTGTCTTTATACAACATTTCTCAATCTAATCAATTTTAAAGCATTTGGCTTTTTTGTAACAGAGAAGATATTCAATTTGTTTTCCTCCAAATTGTAACATTTATTTTAATTTAATATTTTGCGACAAAATAAAAATTGGCCCAAAAACATAGTAAAATAATTCATATATTTTGAGTGTTTATTGACTTGTTTATTAAATGATCATATTGACAATGAAAGAGTATAAACGTTATCTATGGTGCATTCCCATTTTCTGTCTTTTAATTCTGTGGAACATAATGCCCTTCGAAGTGAATGAAAGCTTTGCCACATACAATAAAAACGGTGAAAAACGATTCTACGTTAATTACCCAAAGTGCCAAATACCATACGTAGAGCCCTATAATTCTGAGTTCCTGAAAGTCTACAAGCCAAAAGGCTTTACACCTTGCTCCAATCAAAGTGACCTTATTACGGTGCAATTCGATAAAGTGTTCAATCAATATGTGCTTCATATTAATGAGGAAGTGCTTCATAAGCTGTCCCAGTCGAGAAGTAATGACTTTTCTTGCTTTTACCAGAAAATTATCTACGGTCAATCACCGGATCGCTACGATAAGTAATGTTGCACTATTTTCACTACTTGATTTTCCTTTAAAAATATTTTTTATTAAAAGAAAAGGGGAGAAAACTAAACTCACTCAGGACTATTTGTTACCATTGGATGTCGAAGGAATGTTGGTGGACTGCAGGACAGCGGACAATAAGAGACTCTTGCAAAAAGATGCTTTTGTTTTTATACAATACCAGAAAATTTTTCAAAACTTAAAGCCAGATCGAAAGGCCAGTGTCATCATGTACGGCATAGATACTGTTTCACGCACAAATCTTCGTAGGATGATGCCCATGATATACGAGTTCCTTAAATCCCCAGGCTGGTACGAAATGATGGGCTACAACAAGGTAAGATTAAATGGACAATGTAATAATTATATTTATGTTCACAACTCACAAATCGATATATTTTCGTTATAGGTGGCTGATAATTCCTTCCCCAACATATTCGCTATGCTAACTGGTCTTTCCCCTGAGTCGGCAGCAACTCAAGTTTGCAATACAAGTCAAGAAGGATGTTTGGATAGTATACCCTTTATATGGAAGGACATGAAAGAAAGTGGATACTTGACCGCCTATGCTGAGGATTCGCTGACTATAAATACCTTTAATTACTTGAAACCAGGCTTTTCCAGTAAGCCGACCGATTTCTACTTTCGTCCCTTTTTGAATGCCCTAGAACAAGAAACTGTGATCCAATATTGTCCGGGCTGTCGGATGAAATACTGCCTGGGTCGTCGTCTGGCCAATAGCTATATCTTTGACTACTGCCGACAGTTTATGCAGCGATTCGTCGCCGATCGTCCCATTTGGGGTATGTTTTGGTCGAATCACTTCAGTCACGACGACTTCTTCATGCTTTCCGCCATGCAGCACAAGATATTAAATGATCTGCTGAATTTTGAGAAAGACGGGGCTTTCGAGCACACGATAATGATATTCTTTTCGGATCATGGAGCTCGTTTTGGTCCTATGATGCACATGAAGGAGTCATTTCTGGAGGAACGGCTACCCATGATGTTTATTTACTTACCTCCCTGGTTCCGGAAGAAATATCCCCAATATGTGGAGGCTCTATCTTTAAATCAACATCGTCTGAGTTCGAACTACGACGTCTACAACACATTGAAGCACGTCCTACAAATTGGAAATAAAGTAGAAGCTACAAAATGGTCCCACGACTGCCCCCAATGTCAATCGCTCTTCTATCCACTTCCCGAGAATCGCAGTTGTTCTGAGGCTGCCATAGCGGAGGCGTACTGTACCTGCCACAATTACGAGGAAGTCAAGGAGGAGCCGTGGACCTGGCGAATGGCCGATCTGGTGGTGGATCGCATAAACAAGTACCTCAAGCTTAACAATCTACAGGATCTTTGCAGTGATCTTACTTTGAAGATAGTAAACTCCACCGAAGAAAGAATGCTTGAGGTCGACGAGGACGTAAACCGGGCGAAGGGAATGCGTCATTATCACACCAAATTCCAGGTTCATCAGAATATGGCAGAATTCTTTGCTACACCTCTTTACAACAAAGAAACGGAAGAACTCGAGATCAATGTTGAACTCATCGGGCGACATAATAAGTATGGCTCCGATGCTGAGTGTCTAGATAATAAGATCCAAAAGTTGTATTGCATATGCCTATCAAAGATATGGACAAACGAATAGCAATATTGATTCAGTTATTAAGCTGCAATCATTTTTTTGAGTAATAAATACAGCTATCGCTTAAAAAGCTCATTACGAACCCCCTAATAAATGTTTTCAGCAAATGTATCAATATCTTAAACTTCAAAAAAACTTCAAGGTGGTGTTCTCCGAAAAAGCATAAACCTGACCTTCCCCAACTATCAGAGCTCGTTTGACATTCTAATTATTAAAAGTGGATGGGTAACCGAGTTCAAGTGTAGGCTCCATTAGAAAATTACTAGAGTAAAAAAGTGTGATAACGAAGGCAAGGGTTTTTGCTTTCGGTGGGCTGCGATTTCGGTTCAGTTGGGTCGTATATTTGGTCTAGGGCAGACCATGGAGTCGCGATTTCGGGCCAATCACCAGCTCTTCAAGTTCCTCGGATTGTGTTACTTTTTATTAATTTTTGGATTCGTAATTTATCGGTCAAATATTTCCTGGGATACGCATTTCAAGCGATCTACAAAGAACATTCTATTGCGACTTTCGAGCAGTCCGGAACCACAGCAGTACTATGTGAAAACCTCCAAGTGCCAGATCCCCTATGTGGATCCCTTCAACGCCGAAGTGATGAAAATTTACAAGCCGCAAACACTAGTTAAATGCTCGAATGAGACCGATCTCATAAGGACTGAATATAACGAAAAAATTAGGCGCCATGTTTTGCACATCGACGATAAAGTTGCTCTTAAATTGCTTAACTTCACCGACGAGGAATACAATTGCTTTTATCAAGAAATCGAATACGGGAATAATGCAGATAACTACGACAAGTAAGACAATGTGAATCCCCTAATCGCAAGCCAAATGTTACCCAACCCTCTCATCGCGTAGCCTTAAGGCGAGGAAGTACTTTACCAATGGATATCAGGTGCCGCAGCATGTGGAGGGCATAATCGTCGAGTGCCAGATGGCCGAGGATCCGGAAGTGGTCCTCCAGAAGGATGCCTTCATGTTCATCCAACATCGGCCGCTGCCCAAGGAACTTAAAAAGCCGAGAGGCCCCCGAAAACCCAGTGTCATAATGTACGGAATTGACTCGTTGTCACGGATAAATATTCGCCGAACCATGCCGAAGGTCTTTAAGTACCTACAGGGTCCAGGGTGGTACGAGATGCAGGGATACAATAAGGTAACAAATTATTGATTGACTATGTTTTCTAGAATTTGTTTCTGCCTTAAAAAAAATCTTAAAAATTTTTTAAGTATGGGGTTTAAAAGATAAGGGGTGTATCTTTTAAAAAACTTTAACATCGAATCAAACCATGCATCCATTTGCCTCTGAGAGCTCCGCAAAGTTGGCCAATTTCAGCATTTTTCGAACTTTAAGGTCATTTTGCTAAGAATCCTTGCGTCGGGGAACTTTTTGGAAAACGCAGTTTAACTTGGGAATTCGTAACGAATCCAAAAATATAGCATCCATCGAGGTAAATTTAAAAAGCACTAAAAATGCTGCACAGTGTTATAATTGATAATAATAAAAAAAGTTCCAACACATTAAAAAAATTGTAAAATATTTTTTTATTTTTTATTAAAATTTTTTTTTACATTGAAAATGAAAAAAAAAATTTTTTTTTTATTTGTTATAATATTTTTTTTCTTTCAAAATTAAATAAAAAATATTCTATTACTACAAAAAATATTATCTTTGAGGGCTTTTTACCCAGATATCATTTCACGTTTCCTTCATTTTCGGCAATGCAAGATAACTACCATTTCCGGATTATTAATTATACCCCTGAATAGAAACGATTTTAAAGAAATAATATAACAGAGAAAACGAAGTGATATCGAAATCGTATAAATTGGATTTCAACGGTGTAACTTTTCGTTATCTTTTGGGTCGTAAATTAAATTAATTTGAATAATCTTCTTTTAGGTGGCGGACAATTCATTTCCCAATATACTCGCCATTCTCAGTGGATATTCGGAAGGTACGGCCAAGCAACAGGTCTGCGATACCAACAAGGCGGGCTGCTTGGATGAAATGCCAATGATATGGAAGTACTTCAAGAATGCCAGCTATTTGACGGGTTACGCAGAGGACGAGAGTGGCTCGAATCATTTCAACTATCTGAAGCCCGGCTTCTCCAAAAAGCCCATGGACTACTACTTTCGCCCACTGCTAACAGCTCTGGAGTCCGAGATGGATGTGTATCGATTGCCGGAGCATGACTACATGCGATATTGCCTGGGTCGCAGAATGGCGAATCGTTATATCTACGACTACGGACTCCAGTTTACCCAGCGTTTTGTCCACGAACGACCCATCTGGGGTATGTTCTGGTCGAATCATTTCAGTCACGACGATCCCTTTATGCCGTCGGCCATGCAGGACATAGTTCTCGGTGATCTGCTCGATTTTCACGAGGATGGGGACTTTGAAGAAATGATAATGATATTCTTTGCCGACCACGGAACCCGATTTGGCAGGCTGACCTGGCTGAAGGAGGGATTCCTCGAGGAGCGGTTGCCCATGATGTTTATATATCTACCTCCCTGGTTCCGAGACTCATACCCCTCATTTGCCCAGGCACTAGAGTTAAATCAGCACAGGTTGAGCTCTAATTTCGATCTGCACAATACACTGAAGCACATCGTCGAGATTGGAGGTACTCCAGATGGCCCAAATCTACCCAGGTCCTTCGACTGTCCTACATGTCAGTCGCTATTTTATCCTCTGCCGGAGGATCGCACCTGTTCACAGGCGGGCATCGAGGAGCACTGGTGCACCTGCCAACCCTACAGGACTCTCAAGAGACAGGCGTGGGTGGAGTACATTGCCGACAGTGTGATCGATCGGATGAACGAGTATTTCGTGCACAAGAATCTCAGCGACCTTTGCAGCAATCTGACACTCGGCTATATCCATAAGGCTGAGATCAAATCGGATCCGAATATCGAGTGGCACGAGGAACTGAAGGAGGTGGAAACCGCCGTATATCGAATTAAATTCAAAGTGGAGCAAAATAGTGCTGATTTCCAGGCCACCGTGGTCTATAATAATTCCACCCAAGAAGCTGAAGTAAATGTCGAGAAAATCAGCAGAACGAACACATACAAGGAGGACTCTACCTGCATCGACGACAAGCTTGCCAAACTGTATTGCATTTGCTTTAGTGACCTCAAGTCAGACTAATTTAGGACATAAATCTTAACAATTCAGGGTACATTTGCCAATATAAGAAAAGTACCCATGTTAATAAAAATATTCATTCAAATCTATAAATCTTGTCTTTTGTTACGATAAGAGACAAGAGTTCATTAATTTTCTAGAATTTCAATTTGAACATTTTTAGGGGAATCACAGAATTCTCTTCAAATCCAATTCCTCACAAAATAAAAATTTCGGTATCCCACAAACCGTTTAAAAACACAAATACTTTAAAATCTACTTCAAACTTACACATTTCTACACGCTTGTACATGACTTTTGCATCAGAGCGGGGTACCTATTTTCAAAAAAATTTATTTCTTGGGCAATGCAATTTAAACCGCACGACAGGATTATGAAATTACAAAAAAAAATTTCCATCCTTAACTTTGAGTATTTTAAGTTTGAATTGAAGTTGGGACTTGAATTAAAATTTAATTATGATTTACATTTACATTTCAATTTTACATTTTAGTGCAGACACTAACCTTTTTTCTGTTTTCCTATTTATATAATGATCCCATTAAAATAAAAGAAAGATTAATTTGGATTTTTGGTGCTTAAATTTTTGTATATTATATAATCCATCCGTAAAATTAGCCCAGTCTAGCTAAACTACCAAATATTTCAAAGATACATATGTATCTGATGTAAAGTTGTTCTTAACATTACGGAGCTCTGTTAACTGCTAATGTTAAAATGTATCTACATAGTGCATTTTCGAAAAAATAACAGATCAGGTACAATTCTCTCTACGCGCTCTTCGAAACTCGCGCTCTGCGCAATCACTTGTTGCTGAGATTTCGAATAACAATCGAATCCCAATCCCACTGAAGTTTCCATCTGCGCACTCATTCTCGCCTGTGGATCTCTCTCGATCGGACGTTTTTCGGATTTTTCGGAGTAGGCACCGG
The DNA here is from genome assembly GCF_030179915.1 of Drosophila takahashii. NCBI lineage: Eukaryota > Metazoa > Arthropoda > Insecta > Diptera > Drosophilidae > Drosophila > Drosophila takahashii. The sequence goes on from NC_091678.1 coordinate 16,544,944, forward strand.
ATCGACTCGGGATCGGGCCCCAACTCTTGGAATTTTCTTTCCGATTGTCTTGGAAAATATCTTCTTTGCCGCGCGCGTGTGTGTGTGTGTGTGCCCTGTGTGTGGAGTTTATAAAAAGAAGTCGAAAAGTGTTTGCCGCATCAACAAAAATAAAAACACCCAAGAGACGTGTGTTTGTTGTTTTGTCTGTATAACAGAAAATTTGTTTTCTCAAAACTCCACCATCAGTCATCGCCCAAGGAATAGATATCGACGCACGATCCGCAGCTGAAAAAAAGTATCCGGTAAGTTGACGTTTCTTAAGGAACCGATTAACAGTTAGATTTTGGATCCACGCGGAGTTTTTACGCAGTTTTTAACAGCTGCAGTCTCCCCGTCTCGCTCGCTCCTGCCTCTTGCTCTCTCTTTCTCGAGGTTTATCTTGTGGCCTGTTTTTGTTGTTACTTTACTTGCGTACTTCTATTTCTCCTCCTTCGCATCCGCTGCCGTTGTATCTGTTGTTGTTGTTGTGGCACACTGCTGCTTTTTATCGTCTCTCTGTTTATGTGTGTTTAAACTTAAGATACATAACTCTAAAAAATTCGTTTCGAGTATCAAAATATTCTTATAAACATAGAATATTTTAATGAAATTCATTTTCTAAAATCTAAAATAATGTTTTTGGATTCAAAAAAAGTATCTCAGCAAACATTGAACTCGGAACATTTTCATACAATATGCTAGCTTGATTTACTTATAGAGAGCATTTCCTTTAAACTTATACCTAGCAATATTTTTAAAAATTTAGCTGGACATTTAATTTTGACCCAAAACTTATTTTTATAACAAATAGAGATTCCCGAACCATCTACAGTAGATCTCTAATTTCTTATCTTTTTTTTCAAAAAATGACTTTATGTCACGAAAGGCAAAGAAAAACTATAAATGTACAATTACTTGGCCATAGCATTTTTGTAGATTAAGCAAACAAATTCGTACATATGTATAGAAACATGATGCCATAAGGCGGTAACGGCAACCCAAGTGAATGACTGCATGTGGACTTAAAAAGTGCATTGCCAAGCTGATTTTCTTTATTTCAGCGACAATGCGACTGGCTAATTAAAATGTGAGCCGGGCCTGTCGCCTTGAAGAAGATGTGCGGCCGACGGATTAATTCAACTAGATTGGATTGCGGACTGTGGGTAGAAAAGGATTTAGGCGGTGTGGTATAATTATAGCCGGACTATCGCGGGCTGATCTCATATTTAGACGTAAGACTTCCACAACATGTGTGCTCCAGACTGTGAATTGAAATTCGGGGCTGGGGTTGACGGTGGAATGGTGCATATGTCTTTGGAATAAACATACAGTGGTCAGTCGTAAAGAAAGTCTAAAGAAAGAAAGTTTAATAAGGTTTCATTTACTAAATACCACACAATTATAATCTAAATTATACAATTTTTTCATTAAAAAAAATTATTTATTATATTTATTAAATTCTAAAAATTGAATTTACAAGTTTTAAAATTGGATTAAATCAACAAAACTTATTGTTTCCATGCATTTTGATATAAATTCTCTTTAAATTTTAGATATTAAATATAGTTTAAATTCATTCATTCATTCATTAATAAGATTTAATTTAAAAAGTTCGTTTTTATGTGATCCCTGTATCAAATCGTATTTGTGTGGTCAAGTAAGCTGCCCGCCTTGATAAAATTGGAAATATAAACATCATCTCCCGGCGAAACTAAGAAAACATGAGCCAGGCCAATTGTATGAGCAAATTTTTATGAACTGGCCATAGACATATATACAAAATTTATATATATATACAGACCCCTACACTGAGATACACACCGAACGAAGTCGAGAATCGTGGAGCGCTCCACTGCTCCATTATTTACCCGCACATACAAACTCATATCCATATAGTGTACATATTGTGCCTGGTAAATTTACGTTTTGTTCTTTGCTTATTTGTTTATTTGCCAGTTTCCTCGGCGGCAAAACGAACGAAAACGAAATTAACCAGCGAACAAATAGCAAACAAAAAAATTTAAACACACTCAAAGTAATTAAGTCGGGAGTGGAGTCGAGTTCCCATTATAGAGTTCCCAAGAAACAGTGTCTGTGAATGAACTCTTATCAGGACAGTTGAAAATTAGTAAATACAAATACAAATATACATACGTTTATATGTATTTTTGGACCCATGAGCAGCATGGATTCTAGATCATATTTTTGGAACTTTGGGACTTATGCTTATCTCCCTAGCTCGTAGAACAGTTTTCGATTTTCGATCCGAGAGACCGGTTTTCCCGTGCCCCTCCGGGATCCTTTGATAAGAACCTGAGAACTATTTCTTTATTACTGTAAACCCCACATTCTCTCACATTTTCAAACAAATTCACTTTTAACTTATAATATATTATTATTATTAAACCACATTTTTTTTAAATTTTTTTTTATAATTTTGAGATGCGTTTTAAAAAACAACTTCTTAACAACAAATTACACACAAGTCCCAATTCTTGAATATGATTTTGTGCGGGACTCTCTCAAACTATGCTGATAAAACAACGATTCAACGCACCAGGCAACAACGGACTACCATTATCGCACTATATAATAAGAGAAGTCGGACTGATAATGCGATCCATTCAGTTTCAGTTCAAGATTCAGTCTGCGTCTCAGTTTGTGCGTAAGACTTGTTGGGCGCGGATGCCTTTTTTTACTTTATGGTACGAGACGAAAATAAATCCGTTTTTTGTGTTTTTGCTTGTGTAGAAAATTAGAGCATCTCTCGGCTGATAAGAAGTTCACAGTGAGGGCAAAAGCGAGAACTAACTGAAATCGAAACTAAAAGAATATAATTAAAAATACAATTAAATCTTTTATTTCTTACAGCTGCGGGTTTTGTTAAATAATACCAGAATGAATGAATTAATATTTTAAAGAAAGAAAAGGAAGAGAAGCGGTGATCAAGTAAGTGTCTAAGTTGTGCTTTCAATTAATATTCGGAAGAAGGATGGTGATAAAAGTTTTTACAAAGATACAAAAAATACAAAATTAGAGTTCATTAAACTCAACAATAAAAAATTAAATTAGTTTCACCACCTAACTTTGGAATGTTAATGGAATCAATATTGAGTGAATCATGTTTTTAACATTTCAAATAATTTATATAGATTTTTCTACCGAGGATCACGTGGCCAACTGTAAGAGATCACCACAAAAACGAACGAAAAGAAACAAAAAAACTGATTAAAGTCCCGGCCGGAAGTGCCCCAGTGGAACGCGACCCCAACAACAGAGAGCCAGTTCGAGATGCTGGAACTGCGGCTTATCGTGGTCATTGTGCTCGGACTGCTCGGCCTGCTGGGCAGTTTGGATGCCCAAAGAGTGCCGCAGCATGGCCGACGGGATAGGCCGACGTATTTGCAGAAGAACTTCGTGAAGGCGCATCCTTGTGAGAGATCCTCGTGCTATCCGGCTACGGGAAATCTCCTCATCGGCAGGGAGAACCGCCTGACGGCCAGTTCCACTTGTGGCCTGTACTCCCCAGAGCGTTTCTGCATCCTGTCCCATTTGCAGGACAACAAGTGCTTCCTCTGCGACACGCGGGAGAAGACCAAGCAGGATCCCTCGATGAACCATCGCATCGGGCAGATTATCTACAAAACGAAGCCAGGAACCAACAGACCCACCTGGTGGCAGTCGGAGAATGGCAAGGAGAATGTCACCATTCAACTGGATTTGGAGGCAGAGTTCCACTTTACCCATTTGATCATAACCTTCACCACCTTCCGACCGGCGGCCATGTACATCGAGAGATCCTTTGATTTCGGCTCCACCTGGCATGTCTATAGGTATTTCGCCTACGACTGCAAGGAGTCCTTCCCGGGAGTGCCCACTGTTTTGGAGAATATCACTGATGTGATGTGCACCTCGAGGTACTCCAGTGTGGAGCCATCACGGAATGGTGAGGTGATCTTTAGGGTTCTTCCACCCAACATCAATGTCACGGATCCCTACGCGGAGCATGTCCAAAATCAGCTAAAGATGACTAACCTACGGATTAAGATGACCAAACTGCACAAGCTGGGCGACAATCTTCTAGATAGTCGGCTGGAGAACGAGGAGAAGTACTACTACGGCATCTCGAACATGGTGGTTCGAGGATCCTGCTCCTGCTACGGCCACGCCTCCCAGTGTCTGCCCATGGACCCGCACTTCTCGCAGGCGGACAATGAGGATGGAATGGTCCATGGGCGATGTGAGTGTACGCACAACACCAAGGGCATGAACTGTGAGGTGTGCGAGGACTTCTTCAACGATCTGCCCTGGAAACCGGCCTTTGGTAAGCAAACAAATGCCTGCAAGAAGTGCGAATGTAATGATCACGCGGTGAGCTGTCACTTTGATGAGGCTGTGTTCACTGCCTCCGGTTTGGTTTCCGGCGGAGTCTGCGACAATTGTTTGCACAACACCCAGGGACAGCACTGCGAGGAGTGCATGCCGTTCTTCTACCGCGATCCCGAGCAGGACATCAACTCACCCAGTGTCTGCCAGCCCTGCGATTGTGATCCTCAGGGATCTCTGGATGATGGTATCTGCGATTCTCTAAGTGATCCCGTGGAAGGAGCAGTAGCGGGAGCTTGTCACTGCAAGGCCTTCGTCACCGGACGCCGTTGCAACGAGTGCAAGGATGGCTACTGGAATCTGCAGACGGATAATCCCGAGGGTTGCGAGCCGTGCACCTGCAATATCCTGGGCACCCTGAACAATTCGGGTTGCGTAATGCGAACGGGCGAATGCAAATGCAAGAAATACGTAACCGGCAAGGACTGCAATCAGTGCATGCCGGAGACCTATGGTCTCTCCGAATCTCCCGAGGGTTGTGCTTTGTGCAACTGCGATGCCGGAGGATCCTACGATAATTACTGCGATGTGATTAGTGGTCAGTGTCGCTGCAGGCCGCATATGACGGGCAGAAGTTGCTCGCAGCCCAAGCAGAATTACTTTATACCAACGCTAACGCATGTCTACGATGCCGAGGTGGTGGATGAATGCATCACCTACGGCAACAATGGAAACTGCAGCCTGGTGGCCGAGGGTCCGGATGGCACGCACACCTTCGAAAGGGTTCCCGAGAACACCGAACTGGTCTTCACCGTTGGCGATATTCCCAGATCCATGCCCTACGATGTGGTTATCCGATATCAGAGCACCTCACGCGGCGATTGGGAGGATGCATATATTACGCTAGTGCGACCCGATCAAGTGGATCCGGATGGAGGATGTGGACAGGTGGCGGCGGCCACTGCTTCCGAGAGCCGGGTGCCCTTCTCCCTGCCCGATCGCAGTCGCCATGTGGTGGCGCTGAATGACGTTTGCCTGGAGGCGGGCAAGGTCTACAAGTTCCGTATATATTTCGATCGGAGGCGTCACGATGCAGATAGCCCCACGGCCACAATCCTGGTGGACTCTCTAACACTCATTCCCCGCATCGATGTCACCTCTATTTTCACTGGTTCCGAGCTGGCCGATCTTCGTCGTCACGAGTATGAGCGATACAATTGTAATGCCTCGTTGTACGACATCGGCTATACGCCGGATCCAAAGTGCCAGCACCTGAACAACATTGCCAGTGAGGTGATCCACGACGGAGCCAGCATGTGCAACTGCAATCCCACGGGATCGCTGAGCAAGGAGTGCGATGCCTACGGAGGATACTGCCAGTGCAAACCGAATGTGGTGGGAAGGCAGTGCGATCAGTGCGCCCCGGGCACCTACGGATTCGGACCGGAGGGCTGCAAGGCCTGCGATTGCAACAGCATCGGATCGAAGGACAAGTTCTGCGACCTGATCACCGGCCAGTGCCAGTGTGTGCCGAATACTTACGGCAGGGAGTGTAACCAGTGCCAGCCGGGCTACTGGAACTTCCCCGAGTGCCAGGTGTGCCAGTGCAACGGACATGCGGCGCAGTGCGATCCGATCCAGGGAACCTGTCTGGATTGTCAGGTGAGCATACAAAGCATTAAATAATACATTTTTTTAACAATATGTGCAATATGATATTTAAATTTACGCTAAGTATGCAGATATCATAATCTTATTAGCAAAGTATTTCATTCTTAAAATATGTCTTATAATTAAGTTAATTTTCATTCAATTTATTCTATTATTTTCTATATGCATTTTAAATTTATTAAAGTTTTTAAGAAATCTTTTTTTGAGAAATCTCAAATTAGTAATTTTCAAATTGTATATTTATTAAAAAAAAAAATTATAATTATATAAGTTATATAAGTATTTGATTTTTTTTTTAATAATTAGATACACTATACAATTTGAAAATTACTAATTTGAGATCAAAACCAAGAAAGGGGTTATTTACATTTACATTTTGAGCTCCATTTAATAATTTCATTTATTTTTTATTTTTTTATTTTTTTATAATAAAATCACTATACAATTCGATAATTACTAATTTGAGATCAAAACCAAGAAAGTGGTTATGATTTAAATTTTAAGCTCCATTTAAATATAAATTAAAAAATTTTCGGTTTATAAATAAAGTGTATTAAGTACTCTCACTAATACTCTAAATTCCCCCCAAGGACTCTACTACCGGCTACAGCTGCGACGCCTGCCTGGACGGATACTACGGAAACCCGCTGTTCGGCAGTGAGATCGGATGCCGACCTTGCCGCTGCCCGGAGACGGTGGCCAGTGGAATGTCCCATGCGGATGGCTGCTCCCTGGACACGCGGAACAACAACATGCTGTGCCACTGCCAGGAGGGTTACTCCGGTTCCCGCTGCGAGATCTGTGCGGACAACTTCTTCGGAGTGCCGGAGAATGGGGGAACCTGCTCCAAGTGCGAGTGCAGCAACAATGTCGATCTCTATGACACCGGCAACTGCGATCGGCAGACGGGCGCGTGTCTAAAGTGCCTTTACCAGACGACTGGCGAGCACTGCGAACTCTGCACGGATGGCTTCTTTGGGGATGCACTGCAGCAGAATTGCCAGCAGTGCGACTGCGATTTCCTAGGCACAAACAACACCATAGCCCACTGCGATAGGTTCACGGGTCAGTGTCCCTGTCTGCCGAATGTCCAGGGAGTGCGATGCGATAGATGCGCCCCGAATCACTGGAAGATTGCCTCGGGCGAGGGATGCGAGAGCTGCAACTGCGATCCCATTGGAGCGCTGGATGAACAGTGTAATTCCTACACCGGGCAGTGCCAGTGCAAACAGGGATTCGGCGGCAGGGCGTGCAATCAGTGCGAAGCCCACTACTGGGGCAATCCGAACGAGAAGTGCCAGGCCTGCGAATGCGATCCCTACGGAGCTGCCGATCACCAGTGCGACCGGGAGACGGGTAATTGTATCTGTCACGAGGGCATCGGTGGCTACAAGTGCAATGAGTGCGCCCGGGGCTACATTGGCCAGTTCCCGCACTGCTCACCCTGTGGCGAGTGCTTCAACAATTGGGATCTCATCCTGAGTGCTTTGGAAGACTCCACCACAGCCACCATTCTGCGAGCCAAGGAAATCAAGCAGGTGGGCGCCACGGGAGCCTACACCTCGGAGTTCAGTGAGCTGGACAAGAAGCTGCAGCACATCAGGAATCTGCTGCAGAATACCTCGGTTAGTCTGGTGGACATAGAGCAACTGGATGCGGAGACCAAGGAACTCAAGGAGCAGCTGCAGGCTTCCCATGGCCGCTTGAGCGAAACCGAGAGAAACCTAGATGACATTTACAACTCACTTAGTTTATCGGGAGTGGAGCTGGAGAACCTGCAGAATCACTCGAGATTAGTGCAGCAGCTGTCCAAGGAGCTCAAGGAGAATGGCATACAGCTGCAGGAGTCGAATATCGAGGGGGCTTTGAACCTCACGCGCCACGCCTACGAAAGGGTTAGCAATCTGTCGACTTTGAAGGACGAAGCCAACGAACTGGCCTCCAATACGGACAGGAATTGCAAGCGAGTGGAGACGCTTTCAAATAAAATCCAGGCCGAGGCAAAGGACCTGGCCAACAATGACAAGTTCATCGCCGACTATCGCGCGGAGTTGACCTCCCTGACCTCCCAGGTGCCCGAGCTGAACAACCAGGTTTGCGGCAAGCGAGGCGATCCCTGCGACAGTTTGTGCGGTGGAGCCGGCTGCGGTCACTGCGGTGGCTTCCTGTCCTGCGAACATGGCGCCAAAACCCACTCGGAGGAGGCTCTCAAGGTGGCCAAGGATGCGGAGGCGGCCATTACCAGCAAAAAGGATCAGGCGGATCAAACTATAAGGTCTCTTACGCAGGCCAAGCTGAATGCCTCCGAGGCTTATGAGAAGGCCAAGCGGGGTTTCGAGCAATCCGAGCGTTACCTCAACCAAACCAATGCCAATATCAAGCTGGCCGAGAATCTATTCACAGCTCTAAATAATTTCCAGGAGAACAAGACCGCCTCGCCGGCAGAGAGCAAGGATTTGGCGCAGAAAACTCTGGATTTGGATCTGAAGCTGGAACCCGAGGAGATCGAGTCGCTGGGCAAGAAGATCAACGAGGCTGTCTCATCGCTGCGGAACGTGGAGGCCATCATCTACAAGACCAAACCCGATTTGGACCGGGTCAACAATCTGCAGAGCATCGCGAATGCCACCAAGGAGAAGGCCGATAAGATCCTCGACTCGGCCAATTCGGTGGTGGAGAGTCTGGCGGCGGCCGACGAGTCGCAGGGCAAGGCCAAGGATGCCATTCAGCAGGCCAACAGTAATATCGAACTGGCTGGTCAGGATCTGGAGAAGATCGATGAGGAGACCTATTCCGCCGAGGCTCCGGCCAATAACACAGCCGAGCAGGTCGAGAAGTTGGCCAAGAAGGTGCAGAAGTTGCAGAATAACATCGTGAAGAACGATCGGGATGCCAAGGAGATCACCAAGGAGGCGGGTCGCGTCAAACTGGAGGCCATGAGGGCCCGGGGCGAGGCTAGCAACCTGCAGTCGGCCACCAGTGCCACCAACCAAACGCTCACCGACCGAGCCAGCCGCTCGGAAAATGCCCGCGAAAGGGCCAAGCAGCTCCTCCAGCGAGCTTCCAAGCTGACCGTCGACACCAATGCCAAGCTGAAGGATCTCAATGATCTGCAGACCGTCTATCTGAACAAGAACCAACAGCTCCTCCAGCTGCAGGCCGACATTGGACCCCTGAACAAGGAGCTCACCGAGCACCTGCTGCACATCAAGGAGCGCGCGTCTTTCTACAGGCAGTGCTAAACGTAGATCGCAAAAGGTAATCATATATTGAGGAATTATTACAATGTCCTTAAGTCCTCATTGGTAACTCTATATTTTCTATTTTTTAAATACTTCGATTTTCTGAAAAAACGAGGACGGAAGCTAACTTCGGCAAGCCGAAGTTTTAATACCCTTGCAGATTTCACTAATGAAAACTTGACTAAAAAAGCAAATTGAATTAATAAACAGCAAAATATTCTAAAATTGAAAAAAATAAAAATTTTAAATTTTTCACCCTATTGTTCCTATGGGAGCTATATGATATAGACGTCCGATCGGCACGCGCTTTTACCCTGATCAAGGTACGCACAAAATAATACGATTTGGAAAGTTTCATGGGAATAGCTTATATTTTGCGCGAAATATCCTGAAAAACGTCAAATTTTGACCGATTTCACCCTATTGTTCCTATGGGAGCTATAAGATATAGACGTCCGATCGGCACGCGCTTTTACCCTGATCAAGGTATGCGTAAAAGAATAAGATTCATGTCAAAAGCTCTTACACTGAGCGAAATATCTTCATTTTGTGAAAGCTATATCCGATTGTTCCTATGGGAGCTATAGGATATAGACGTCCGATCGGGTCGGCTTTCAAACTTGATCTGCGTACACATGTTTTAGGACGACTGTGAAAGTTTCAAGGCGCTAGCTTTTAAACTGAGCTCGCAAACGGTATTGAAACAGACGGACAGACGGACAGACGGACAGACGGACAGACGGTCAGACGGACAGACGGACAGACGGACATGGCTATATCGACTCCCCTATTGATCCTGATCAAGAATATATATACTTTATGGGGTCGGAAACGTCTCCTTCACTGCGTTACAAACTTCTGACCAAAATTATAATACCCTCTGCAAGGGTATAAAAATTCTCAAACAGTCCCCAACCACAAAAATTGTCAATTACAACAATTAAATAGGTGTTTGTTTTTGCTTAATGTGTGTATTTGTTGTTGTGAAAGTAACTATTTAATTGGTAGAAATAACAATTTTTTGTGGTTGGGGACTGTTTGCCAATTATATTGGTTAATTTTCCCAAGTTTTTTTTTGTGTGTAAACCAGCGTATTATTAAAGACAAGCTCATATCCCAATTTAACAACCATTTAAAACCGAATTAAATTGTTTATTTTTGATAAAGTCATATTAACTAAAAATTCATAATAAAAATAAACAACTATTTTTTAAAAAAATTAAAAAATTGTTTATTTATTTATATTTCTTTTTTTTAATTTTTAGATATGACTTCTGAAACTTCTTCTACAAACCTTCTATTGCATTAAAAACAACCAATTTATTAATATTTTTTTAGCAACTTTAATAAGTTCTCTAAAAGTATCCATTTTGAGATCAACTTCTTTTCACCGTACCGTTATATTTATAAAAAACTTAAAATAAAAAAATTTCGTTTAAAAAATAAACCATACTTTATTAATATTTCTATTTATTTACAGACTCCTCTGCGCGGCCATTTAAATTGCCATATTCATGAACAAATAAGCAATCTGCGAATTACGAAAATCAAGTAAAGAACTACAACAACAACAACTAGGAAGGCAAAAGTTATTATGTAACCACTGTTAAGTTACCGTTACGTTTTGTACTCTAAGCGAAAACCAACACTGCAATGTTAATTTTTAAAATTGAGCGAAAGAAATCGATGCCTTCACTTTTAATGTGTACACACTGAGCTAAGTTTTTCTTATACTATCCCTAAACCATTTTGTAATGCAATAAATGTAATTAAATAAAACTACTTAAATGTGGAAATGTCTTGTATTTGTTTGTGTTCGATTCGATACAGAGAGGAACGAGATGGATGTTTTTAATAGAGAGCGACAGGTGAGAGTATTTTGGTAGCACAGTACAACTTTGAATAACTAATTTTTTACGATTTACATTTCTTATCCTTCTTTTTTTTTAACCTTTTTTTTAATATTTTCTTTTGAAAAATTAGCGAACCCTCTTATAAAAAATTTTATAATTCATACTATCTATTTAAAATAATCTAAAAACGTAATCCAACTTATTTCGAAAAAAATTTTTAATTGCTTAAAAAATCCTTTAAATTAGTAAAAATATTTTTTTATAATATTTTATTAAATATAAATATTAGTAAATTTACGGTACAGGCATTTTACTGTAAAACTGTTTTTATTAGTATTGGTAAATATGCTGCCACAAACATTGCCATTTTATTCAATTTTTCGTTTTGTTTTAGTTCTTCTTTCTGCGCGTCGCGTGCTGCTTGTTTTTGTTTTTAATTTTCAGCCAATTAATTTTCCACACATTTTTTGGTGGTCAAGTGTATTTATTATAAAACCGGAAGTTGAAGCGAATGGATCGCCGTTACAGAAGATCGTTAAGGAGCTCAGCAGGTATCTTATATTTTCAAGTACTAACAATGCGGTTGGCACAGTTTCAGAGAAGCCCACTTCAAAGCCAAAGGTCAAGGTAATGCGGAGAATTGGTGGAAATATCGTACAGTTTTCAGTTTTCCTGCTTTTTCCCTGCTTTTTCGACAAACATTCAAGCTTTTCGTGAGAAGAGTAACCCTACCGACTATCGATAAGAGCTATCGCCGCGACCCCTATCGATACTTTTCAGCCGAAACGTATGTCATCAATTTCAGCTGAAATCTCAACAAGTGCAGGTTTATTTTAACTAAAAGCAGCCGAGTCGCTGGCTAAATCGGCATTGTTTGGGTCGGTGTTCAAGTTGCAGTGCGTGGAAGCGAATATATATTTTTTATTTATTTATTGCGACATCCGTGCGGGCAGACACACGAACGCGGGCGACAGATGTGCATACGTATATAGAGCACACGCACACACACGCACGCAGTGCGGATGTTCTGATTTTATGCAAGAAACTGAGTTTATTTTTAAAATAAGAATATTCGAACATCCGAAAATATAATGCCAAAGAAAGGCGACGGACGAGCGAGGAAAGAGCGAGTGTAAGCGCAGAAAAAGGGACACGACACGGCGAAAAGGAAAGGCGAACGAACGGCGAACGACAAACAAAAAAAAACAAAAAAACGGGAACAACGGCGGCAGTGGAAAACTCGGAAAATAATAAAATAAAAACACAAAAATAAAAATAATACGACATCTGACGTGCAGCGTCAAGTGCTTTTCCCCAGAGTACGTTTTTCCCCGAAATGGACTGGGATTTTCATTTTGCGAGCAATCTGCATTTTTCCCATCGAATTTAGGCCGAGTCGGAAATGCGTTCATTAAAAAAAATATACAAACTTAATATACTTAAAAAACATTTTTGTAGTCCCAAATGATCTCCTAGTCGAAAGTAATAATAATTTTGGTTAACGCGATTTATAGATGAGTTAAAAATGTTTTTAAAGAAGATGTACTAATTGACAATCCATTCGTAATATTCATGTTTAAATATGCTCTACAAAGGGTACAATATTAAAAGTAAATGTTCAAGAATTTTAAAAACTGGTACTACATTTATTACGACGTTCCTTTTTAGTACCAAATAATGGTAAGCTTGGTATCTTAATGATCCGTTTTATTTTGGTTAATGGTTAAATTTGAAATTACAATAAATTAACTTAAAAAAAAAAATTTAACAAATATTAAAACTATCCACTTAACAACATTTATTTATTTAACCAACACTTAAAATTGATTTAGAAAAACGGTCGTAGTGTTACTATAGTAAAGGTTTTTAAAAACAATAACTTTATTAAAAGCTTCTCACATTAATTTGGTACCGGAACTTCCTCAAAAACAGTAATAAAACATTCAAAGTATATACATATCTACCTTTTTGAGTTTACAAATATTTTTAAAAATCAACTAAAGGAGAGGTCTTTGAAACCGTAAAATTTAAACAACGAGAAATGCGAAATTATATTACTTCCGATTCCGCCAAGTTTGATAGAATTTTAAACGGGAAAGTCTCGCATATTAAATGCCCAACCCCTTTGTTGTTTGTTTTAATTTCGTTTTTTATTTATTGCATATACTACACACTGACACCCACCACCCACACTCACGGCTGACAGTCTCGCATGCGTTTAACTTCAAAATCCCAGACAGAACAGAAATCGAGCGCCAGCAGAGAATAACGATACACCGGCATTTCCCATGGACGACGAACTGGAAGATAAGGTGTTCTATCAGACATACGTATCGCACATGAAAATCCTGTCGAAATTTGCGGTGGGCTTCTCGTCCATCAACTCGCCCCTGGCCTACATATGGAAGCTGTGCCGACTGTATGTCCTGCGCCCGGAGGTCATCTTCTGCGGCTTGATCCTCTTCGTCCTGTTGCTTTACTTGCAAGCGGTAGATGTGTGGAGTCGCAGCATCCTGGGTCGCATCCAGGCCACTCTCGGTCGCCAGAAGGCCGTCAAGATGATGGAGATGTCGGCCAGTGCCGGGGATCACCAGAGCTGGGAAGAGATGAAACAACAGAGCTCCGCCTTCGCGGTCCTGGGACGCAGGCCTCGCATGGAGGATAGGTTGGTATATAGTCGTAGTCAAAGCCTTTTCATGAAGTCAAAATTATTCCCAGAAAATACGTAAAATCTTTCTGGATTTATAGACTTTCTAAAATTATAAAAATGTTACTTGTTATTTGATTTAAATTGCCTATTGACAAACAAGATCTTGGCAAATGAGACAGCATTAATTATAAAATTATAAATTCTTCAAATAGTAATGCATCACCTTATGGCTACGTTAATCTTTTCCATATGCCAACTTTTTTTACGACAAATATTACTTAGCTTTCGAATAAGTGATCCATAAAAGTGGACATTCAGCGACTTTCGGACATATCTGTCTAAATTTATAACTTAACCTTCTGTGTTCTTAAACACAATACTTTGTTAATAAGCAATAAAACCCTTAGAACTACCACAAGATATAATTTATGTTACCATCAATCTCATTAATTTTTAATTTATTTATAACTTAACTTACTATGTTCTTACATGAAATACTTGTTTAAGCAATTAAACTCTTAGAGCTACCACAAGGGATTATTTATCTTACCATCAATCTAATTACTTTTTTTTTATTAATTTTCCAGATTTATCATTGAGGAGAACATCAACAACAACACTGGCATCTCCTTCTTTGCTGTATTCGACGGACATGGCGGCGAGTTTGCCGCAGATTTTGCCAAGGATGTGCTGGTAAAGAACATCTACAACAAGATCATCGAGATGTCCAAGTTGCTAAAGACCGAAGGATATTCCGGTGACTACGACAAGAGTCCTTATTTGGCTCGCAAGCAGAGTCGCAAGGAATCGAACAAGGAGAACACAGAACCGACGGCAGCGGTGACTCGAAAGGATAGCTTAAGAAAGGCCCACAGCACCACTGCTGATTGCAGCGCCATTAAACAAAAGACAACCGAGGCCTCGATCGCCGATATTTATACAGCCCAGCTGAACTCGGCGATGAGAGCCAGTGGAAATGTGGGCGCCGCCAAGGACTCGTTTCTGAACAACAACAACAATGCCCAGAATGGAGCGGGCAATGCGCCACCGCCAAACTACGAAGCCAAGTGCTACATCGAAAACGGACGTATTAACTTCGGGAAACTGATCACAGACGAGATCATGTCGGCCGACTACAAACTTGTGGAGCAAGCCAAGCGGGCGGTAAGTAATTCTTCTATGTTAAATTAATAAATACTGAATAATTGATTACCTTCAGACCAACATTGCGGGCACCACCGCCCTGATAGCAGTTGTCCAAGGCTCCAAACTGATTGTGGCCAATGTGGGCGACTCCCGCGGCGTCATGTACGATTCCCGTGGCATTGCGATTCCCCTTTCCTTCGATCACAAGCCGCAGCAGGTGCGCGAACGAAAGAGGATCCACGATGCCGGCGGCTTCATCGCCTTCCGAGGAGTTTGGCGCGTGGCCGGCGTTTTGGCTACATCACGTGCCCTCGGCGACTATCCGCTGAAAGATAAGGTAGGAAGTGAGATGATGATCCCAATCGGTTACCAGCCAAGCTAATCTTGACTTTATTTTTAACCGCACGCTTACAGAATCTGGTGATTGCTACGCCGGACATTTTGACCTTCGAACTGAACGATCACAAGTGAGTGAAGCCTTTAGAAAAATAGTGAATTAATTAACAAGCTTAAAAGTAGACTTTTTTCCTTTATAGCATATAGGAGCCCTGCATGAATGGATTCAATGAATTATTTTGAATTTATTGTTTTATATGAATGAATTAATTAGAATTTTGAGTTTAATAGAATTGAATGAATTTGAATTTTGAGTTTAATAGAATTGAATGAATGGTAAGAATTCCGAAATAATTCAAAAGACAATTTCTTTTGAAGAAGAAAAGGCCATAAATTTGTGATTAAATCTGCATGAATTTTATTTTCTAAGCAGTTAACATTGATTTGTTAAAAATTTTCCACTTTTTGTTCTCAAAAGAAAGCACAAAAAAAAACTAGAAAATTCAAAAAACTCATAAAAATTATTCATTCATTTATTCAATTCGAAATGAATCAGAAAAACATTCAATTTATTTCGCATAGAATTGAAAAATCAGAAATTTCATGGCATACTATGATAAAACAAAAATTGAATGGTTAACGCAGGGCTCTTTAGCATATGTATACAATTAAACGAACTTAATTTAGACCTATGATTAACATTTAACTTCCTTTTAGGCCCCACTTTCTGATACTAGCCTCCGATGGCCTCTGGGACACGTTCAGTAACGAGGAGGCCTGCACTTTCGCCCAGGAGCATCTGAAGGAGTCGGATTTTGGCGCCAAATCTCTGGTCATGGAGTCCTATAAACGTGGCTCGGTAGACAACATCACCGTGCTGGTGATAGTCTTCAAGAACGATGTTTATAAGATTGGCAGCTCAGCGGGAAAAGCGGGAGATGAGTCCCTAAAAGTCCCAGCCAAATCGCAACCAGTTGCGCCTGCAGTTGTGCAACGCTCGAATTCAATCAAAACCAAATGAGATACGAAATATTAGAGTGCCTGCTTAGAAATGCTCTACAGCTTTCCCCCCAAATTTTCCTCCTCCCAAAGAAAAAACAAACAAAAGTGCCCAAAATTTCTAGTTAGGCGTTTTGCTAAATACTTTTGTCTATTTTGTTACTTGTCCAAAGGCAGAGTTCATTCATCGCAGACACACATCCATACATAGATCACTTGGAATTGCGTTTCCCCCATTCTTCATTGTATTAATTAAGGTTGTTTGTTAGCCCAAGTTGTTTTGTACAAAATATATTTTTGCATCCGCCGCCTCATTGCCGCGCACTTTGTTTCCCCATCTCGAACACGAAAATCATCACAGTCACTGACGCAGTCAAAGAAGCATCATCAAACTCAACTATTTATTTAATTTATTTGTTATACTTGTAAAATAAAAACATTTTCCTACTTATCGAAATGTTTTTGCAAATAAAACAAGGCAGACGGAATGCGACAATTCCGTTTTGCTACTTAAATACTTCAATTCGTTTTTTTAATAATTTAAATTTGGGATGGTATTAATAAAGATGATAAATTAATAAAAAAATCTTTTGAATTTTGATAAGAGTTTTAAAATACGAAATATATACAAAAAAATGTATTCTAAATAACTATAAATAGTGAAGAAACTCAAAACCTTGTAGACCAAAACAAGAATACCTGATGAAATTGGCGC
This sequence comes from Drosophila takahashii, assembly GCF_030179915.1. Lineage (NCBI taxonomy): Eukaryota > Metazoa > Arthropoda > Insecta > Diptera > Drosophilidae > Drosophila > Drosophila takahashii. Next base: position 16,561,903 of record NC_091678.1, read on the forward strand.
GGTCTGAGATTTGAGATTATCTTTTTTGCAAATAAATTTAAGCGAGACACATCCATCAAAATAAAATCAAAAAGGCTACCAAAAACAACAAATATTCAATGCACATCCCCATACACAAGCCCTCGACTTTCGTTAAAATTTAATAGAGAAATATAAAATTATTATAAAATTTGATTCCTTTATTAACATTTATCTTTACCAAAAGTAAGCTACCCCTATATAATTTTTACGATCCAGACCCCAGCTTGAAATATTTTCCCCGCTCAAAACGCCGTGCTTTCTGTTCCCAATCTTAAAATTAAAACTTAATCAGCCACTACAAGATACACAATTTTGTTTGAGTCAAGGACGCTTAAATTTTATTTTTGTTTTAGCTAAACAAATAATTTGGCGCCCAATACAAAAGTCAGTAGCTTAGTGAGCCGAAACAGACACCTGCCAGACGCGGATGGTGTTGTCGGAGTAGCCGGCGAAGAGGGTCTGGCCATCGGTGGACCAGGCGAGGGACAGGCACTGGGGCTGGTCGGCCTTCGACGTGGGCGAGACGACCTCGGGGCGCAGCTCCTCAACGGTCTTCTTGCAGGCCAGATCCCAGATCTTGATCGAGGGGCCGTAGGCGACGCACAGCCAGTAGCGGTTGGGCGAGAAGCACAGGGCGTTGATGATGTCGTTGTGCTCCAGGGTGTACAGGTTCTTGCCGTCATTGAGGTCCCACAGCAGGGCCTTCGAGTCCTTGCCACCGGAAGTGCACAGGGAGCCGTCGGGCGAGACGGTCACGGTGTTCAGGTAGCCGTTGTGGCCGTGATGGTTGTTCTTCAGCTTGCAGTTGGCCAAGTTCCAGACCTTCACGGTGCGATCCCAGCCGCAGGACACGATGATCGGGTTGGAGTGGTTGGGCGAGAAGCGCACGCAGGACACCCAGTCGGTGTGTCCGTCCTCCTGGATGGTGAACTTGCACTCGGCCAGGGTGTTCCACAGCTTGATGGTCTTGTCCCGGGAGCCGGACACGATCTGACGGTTATCGGCCGAGAAGGCAACCGACAAAACGTCCTAGAAAGCGAAGAAGCATTTAACGATTAGTTCAAGGTAATGGATTGATTTTTTTTATAAATAATATATTACATTCACTGGAATTTGCACTGGCTGTTTGGATTAATTATGATTTATTTAACGCAGCTGTAGTCATAAGAATTAAACATCTGTTTGACAAGTTAACGAAAATGCTAGAGAAAATATTTATATTCTTAAACAAATTCGAAAGTGTTCTTTTTATTGATATTCTTTAGAATATTTAAAAAATAAATAAATAAAAAATGTTAGTAAAGAATAACTATTTTTGGAAAAGCTTTATAGATGTTTAAAAATTTAACGAAAATGCTGAAGAAAATATTTATATTCTAAAACAATTTCGAAAGTGTTCATTTTTTTGATAATATTTAGAATATTTTATAAAAATTAAGAAATAAATAAAAATTGTAAGTAAGTAATAACTATATTTTAAAAACTTTTATAGATGATATTGTTGTATGATGAAAAACAAATAATCAAATATTTGTTATTCCAAACTGAATATTATAAAAGTAAATTATCTATCAACAATTTTAAGATACAATAAATACTGTATGTCTTTTAACTACAGCTGCATATTGGTATGTATTTATTTCTATATTTTCTTTAGCTAACCCAACCAGTCAGTGATGAAATCAATAATATTACGGGATCAATGGAAATCAGTGATTGTTTGCCTACTTACGAGGGAGCTTCAAGCAATTTTAAGCCGAGACTCGAGCGAAGGGAGAAGCGTACGTACAGATGTCAACCAGTAATTCTGCCTCGCATAGGCGCAATATATATGTATGTTTTCCGATTTGTACGCGGCAAAGGCGATGCCTAACCTCACTCCTAACCTTACTTTCGGCCGTTCGCCGGTACAAATCGGGTATTCATGTGTGAAAATCTCAAGTCCCTGAACGAACTAAGTGCAATTGGAAACTTATCCCACCTTGGTGTGTCCCTCGAAGCGACGAGTGGTCTTGCCGGCGGCCAAATCCCACAGGCGGAGGGTCTGATCCCAGGATCCGGAGAGGGCGTAGTTTCCATCTGAGGACAGCACCACGTCGCTGATGAAGTGGGAGTGGCCGTACAGGCGCTTCTGGGGGTAACCGTAGTTGGTGTCCTCGTCGCGGGTCAGCTTCCACACGATCAGGGTCTTGTCTGTAAGCCGCCAACCATTAATAATGCACGTGGTGTTCGCTTTCTATAGGGGTGCTTCCCCATAGAACTGGAAAAATAACTTACCACGGGAGGCCGAGATGATGGTGTCGGGGTCCTTGGGGTTGGTGGCGATCTGGGTGACCCATCCATTGTGGCCAATGAGGGTACCGCGCAACTGCAGGGTCTCGGACATCTTGATTAGTTATTTGCAAACGGAGCGCACTTGAAACACGTCCAAAGGCGCTGCAAGCTGGCAGAAAAAGAGGCAGTTCCGGTTCCAGTGCTCGTTAAGATGCCAACTGTCAGAACAGCCGCAGTGTTGGTAAGTTGGGAACTATCGATAGACGCGAAGCGTCGCGTTCACACTGGATGCGCATCCAAATCTATACCAAATAAAAATTAGGATAGTCCGAAACAATCGACATTTTTATACCCTTGTAGAGGGTATTATATTTCAGTCAGAAGTTTGCAACGCAGAGAAGGAGACGTTTCCGACAACATAAAGTATATCAGCACCAATAGCCGAGTCCATCTAGCCATGTCAGTCTGTCCGTTTCTATGCGAACTAGCCTCTCAGTTTTAAAAATATCGCGATAAAAATTTCCAAAAAATCTTTTTTCTATTGCAGGTAGTACATAAGTCGGAGCGAGCCGGATCGGACGGATCGGATCGGAACAGAGTTCATTGTAAATTTTTAGAAAGTAGGCGTTTTGATTTTTGACAACTTAAAAACCACATTTGATAGGACATAGCATATCTGGAATCCCTGGAACTGCACCGATCGAGTCAGCATTAATATACAGGTATTTATTTGATCCGCAATGCGACAATCTTTGTATGTTTTCCTACGGTGTCCCCACTCCAACGGGAGGCCCTCTTCCAGACAGCAATTTGTTTGCTGTATTGTTGTAGGATATGTTATAGAAATTCAGACATTCAAGAATACGATTTTTTGAACCTTTTTCTGAGTTGAAACCTCTTTCGTTTATGTTGAGATAAGCATCCGATTTTAAAGTCAACTGTTATTGAATGGTGGATGTGCTCTGTGGGAATCGCGTATTCCAAAAAGTTCCAACGGATGCACTCTATAGCCTAGTACTCACAACGACGAAAACTGCTAGCTAAGCATAGGAGTAAGCGAGAGGCAAATAGGTAGCTGACGCCTTTATTCTTCGGAATTCACCATCTAAATCTGGTATTTTTTGGTATTTCGTGGTCATCTGAGCTACCTATTGCCTGTCGCTTAGTAAGCGATAATATATTTCCTAATATTTAGCTAGCTGTTTTCGTCGGTGTGAGTTCTAGGCTTTAAAAATGGCATATTAGGGTGTATGACGGTTGGACCCTAGCAGAATTGACTTAACAATGCGTAGAAACTGGAGTGCAACTACCAGTGCAATCGATAGTTCCTCCAGTTCTTTTCGGTATATTCGGAATAATAAAAATGGTATTTTCCCAGAGGCAGATGGTATATGTTTTAGGGCCTGGTGGATTACTCGCTAGAGGCGCGCGCGGCCACACTTTTCTTTCCCTTCGTACAAATCGTGTCGTCGTCGCTTTTGTGAACAAAAAATACGAGGAAAATCGCCCGAATCGACTTGATTCGAGTGGGCACAAGCATTTGTGTGGCTAAACGAGTGAATACGCGGCTGGCAATCGAACGCAACTGCAAAGTTGTCCATTTTCCTGCACCCCCGAGTTAAAGAAAAGCCGTCAAAATTGAATCGACAAAGATTGACGAGACTTTTTCTTCCACCACAACTGCGATGGAGGATAAAGCAACAACAAAAGATCTTGATCAATGGATTGAGCAGTTGAACGAATGCAATCAGTTGACAGAGACACAAGTTCGCACCCTCTGCGACAAGGTAAGGCCCGGTCCTTGCCCATTTTCCCATGCGAATTAGGAGATGTTATAAAAATAATTTTCGTCATTGCATGCGAGCGAGCGATTTTTTGCAAATGGTGCTTCGCTGCGTGCCTCGGGCCCTCTCGCTCTTTCCAATGGGGAGAGGCGCGGAGAGGAGAGCGCGAGAGCATGATTCACGGCGCTGCCTCTCGCTCGCACAGTAGCGGCGGCTTGCGTCGCCATATTGGAATATTGGTAAATTCCAACGGCCAAGCGACGCATTGCCGCGCACAAGTGCGAGCGGGACAACGGGATTGGCAAGTGCGTGCGCGAATGCGACAGCTAGAACGGCGCTTTGGTCTAATGGGCTAAACCTGGGAAAAAGAGATATTTCTTTTTGTGTATTATTGTACAAATCGAATTGTTTAACTATAGTGAAATGTGCGTGCTTGTTGTTGTGTCCACTGGAAATTCGCAGGCCCCCGCCCCCCGCAAACTCCCTGTGCTCCGCCGTGTTTTTTGCTGAGTAAATATTACTTAATGTTTTTGTGTGTCGGTGTGTGCGCGCCCCTAGAATATGTATCTACATATGTGCCGTCGTATCTAGAATAATGCAATTGCACTGGTGTTTGTGCTCCGTTTTTTATGCCCAGCCACATTCAATTAAACACTTTTGATATCAATTGTTTTTAATTTGCCGATTTTACCGTTCATCAGGCGCGGTGCGCACACAAACAAACAAACAAGCGGATTGAGTGCGAGCGAGAGGGGCGGACAGATAACGATTCATTGATTTGGGAGTAAGTGGGGTTATGTTTGCGTCACCCAAATATTTGCCTGTGTTCCCATTAGGATCACGAATCTCCGGCCCAGAAGAACGTTCTCCGCTCTTCTCGGGCGCGTCTTCTGTGGCCTCTCTTCATCCTGTTCTGTTGGATTCAGAAAGAAAAGCGTATAGAGCCGATAGGAGAGAGAGAGAAGCAGCTGCATCAGTGTTTGTATTTGTTTTTGTATGGGTGTGCTGGCCTCGTCATGAGTTTATATTATTTATTTTCTTTTTTCCGATTTCTGGCCAAGCGGAAGCAACAGCCTCCAAGGTAATGTGCATATGGCAAAAAATCTAATTGGCTCACGCATAAATCGCCCATTTGCGCCACCGGATTCGGTTTTTACCCCCGGAACTTGTTGTCATGTCCCATTTCATCAGCTGATAAATATGAGAAATGCCAAAAGAACACGGCGGAATGTTTCAATTGAATGGAAATTTTGTTTGTTCAACTTGACACATTAATGGCTTTGTAAAAACCGGTAATTTTGCCAACGATTTTTACTTTTTTAGGGCAATAATCAGTCGTAGGTTTACATAAAACCTAAAAACCTTTTTTTTTCTTTATTTAATACATGGTATAAATAATATTTTAACATTACAATTTAAAAAAAGAATGATTAGTTTCAGTACAAAGAAAAACGGCATGAGTAATTACAAAATGAGAAGTCATATTAATCATGTTGTTACAGCCGACCCTTTAATAGAAGCTTTCAACAGCGGTTGTTTGTACTTCGATGTATTTTTATTGGTTAAATCAAGTCACAAATTAATAGTAAATCAAGAGCTTTAAAAAATCTTCCTCTCCTCTTGAGGATCGCACTGCAACAGTGTGGCCGTTGGGTTGTCGGCCAGATATGTCGATTAATATTTGATCCAGCTGATATATTTAATTAAATTGATCGGAATTCAAAATGTGCTGGGGCGGTAACATTCCCCCCCACGTAAACAGCTATGGGGTGTTTACATTTACTTTAGAGCAACGTCCAGTACAGCTATTTTGGTTGTTGGCCGTACCATAATACCATGCTGAGTCTTAATAGTAGCGGATCTCACTTGGCCATCCTTGGCTGTGACGACATCTGTAATTCGTCCTTTGGGCCAAAGGTTCCTGGGCAGATTTTCGTCCACTACGATTACGACGTCGTCAATAGCCAGAGGACGTCGTTTGGGAAACCATTTGGATCGCCTGGTGATTATTGGCATGTATTCCTTCACCCATCTCCTCCAGAATAGATCGGCTAGTTCGTTTGCCTGGCACCAACGTTGTCTTGGGTTTGACTCCTTTGTTACTGGGGGCTTGAAGCCGTCTGCGGATCCTAACAATAAATGGTTGGGGGTAAGAGCGTCATCGTCTTCTGCCTCCAAGGAAACGAAGGTCAGTGGGCGGGAGTTTATAACGTACTCTGCACTTATAAGAGCATTTTTGAGACTTTCGTCGTTGTAATTGGCGTTCGGGGAAATTGATTTGAGTACCATTTTAATCGATCGAATTAAACGTTCCCATGCCCCGCCCATGTGTGGGGCGGCAGGTGGATTGAAGCGCCATTTGATTTTGTCATATTTTACCACGAGCTTGTCAAACTCAACATTTTTGAGCTCCTCTTTGACGATCTTTTCAGTTGCTTTAAAATTAGTTCCATTGTCGGAAAATATTTCCTTGGGCGTCCCGCGTCGCGACATAAAGTTTGCCAGGCACATTACGCAAGAGCTAGTGTCAAGACTGTGGGCTATCTCTATATGAACTGCGCGCAAAGTGAGGCATGTAAAAATTACACCCCAACGTTTTTCCTTGTGTCGGCCCACGTTAACAAGAATTGGACCGAAGAAATCCACTCCAGTGTACGTAAAGGGCCTCTCGAAGCTAGCGATTCTAGCTGGTGGTAGTGGTGCCATCTGAGGAGGATCCGGGATCGCCGAGTTATTCTTGCATCTTTGGCACGCTTTCCGTACAGATTTGTAGACAACACGTAACTGGGGAATAAAATATACGGTTCGGATAAGATTAATACTTCCCTCGTGCAGCATGTGATGGTTTGTTTCGTGAAATTCCTTTATTATTAGATGAGTGATGTGGTGACGCTTTGGCAAGACAATTTGGTCTCGGCTTTGATTTATGGTGTCTGAACGACCTTGAGTACGCATTATTCCATCACTATCTATGTAAATGTTCAGTCCGATCAATGCGCTGGGTCTATTTATGAATCCGTCCGATTGAAGAGTCTCAAGTTCCGATTTGAAGGCGTCTTGTTGTGCTGTCTTGTAGAGTAGATTTTTGGCCGACGTCAGTTGTTCGAGCGTAAGCACTTTTTGGATTTTTCCCGCTGTGCATCTAGCTCGAAGAATGGCCAGATATAACAGAAAGGTAGCCGTTGCTCGGTACAAGCGCTTCCAATCGGAAAATCGTTCAACGTTTAATGGTATCGCTCCTATGCTTTGCTTTCTGATTACCAAGACCGTTTTTCGAATCTCGTCAGTGTTGACTTCATAAGATGGGCATAAAGTGGGCTGTTCCGGCCATTGGTCCTTTGAGTGCTGAAGAAATGATGGGCCGTTTATCCATTCTTGTGAGTTTGGTTTGTTGATAAACTTTGTCGCCATGTCTGCTACGTTAAGCTTCGTTGGTACCCAATGCCACTGACTAGCGCTTGTGGTCTCCAGAATTTCTCCTACGCGGTGCATTACAAAAGCGTGAAAATGACGTGGGTCCATCGTCAGCCAGGAAAGTACTGTCCTTGAGTCAGTCCAATAAGTATGTTGATCGACGCTTATGTTGCGAGTGCTCCGCGCTTTGTAGGATAAGCGTGCACCGATTACAGCAGCAAGCAGCTCCATGCGTGGTATGGAAAGTGGTTTAAGGGGGGCCACTTTGCTTTTTGCTGCGACCAGTGAGACAGTGATATCGTTCCCTTTTCCTATTCGAAAGTAACACACGGCGGCATATCCGTACTCGCTGGCGTCCACGAAAGTATGTAGTTCTATGAAATCCGCCATATGAAGTAAGGGTGAGTAATGACGCGGTACTTGAATAGTTGTAGATTGGGGTAGCAAGTCCTTCCATTTCGTCCAAAATACCAGCTGAGGTCCTTGTAAGATGTCGTCCCAGCCAATGCCTGTACGCCAAATTTCCTGAAGAAGCATTTTAAGGCCAATAGTATAGCAGGATAAGAATCCTAACGGATCGAATATGGACATCAACACTTGCAGTACCTCGCGTTTGGTTGGCAAGGCTTCTTCGGAAAGGACGTCTCTTTTCATTCGTGCAAATCTAAAAACATATTTAAACATGTCAGTTGTTGGTTCCCAAAACATACCGAGTACTTTTTCTGGATCTCCGAGTTCCTTTGGCGGTTGTAGATTGAGCGAATCACCCTGTAAATGTTTCAAGACTTCGGGTGAATTAGAAGCCCAGTTCCTAATATGGAAGCCTCCAGCCGCGTGTATGTCTCGGACCTTTTGGGAAACCTCGATTGCTTCAGTTTCGTTGGCTAGGCTATCTATGTAGTCGTCGACGTAGTGTGCCTTGGTAATGGCTTCAAATGCACGCGGGCTTTGCAACTTGTATTCTTCCGCGTTCTTGTCGCGAACATAATGAGCAATACATGGCGCACAGGATATTCCGAATGTCATAGATCTCATTACGAAGGTTCTGATTGCCTGTGTTTCCTTGTTGTACCACACGAAACGTTGAACGTGCGCATCTGCTTCCAGGATTCGAATTTGGTGGAACATTTCAGCAATGTCGCCACAAACAGCTATTTTACCAACTCGAAACGCCATTAATACTTCGGTGAGTGGATGTAGTAAATCGGGCCCGGTATACATAAAATCGTTGAGTGAACTTCCATGAGATTTCGCAGCCGCATCCCAGACGAGTCGGACTTTTTGAGGCTTATTCGGATTGTGGGTTATAAATATTGGAAGGTACCACACGCGTTCAGGTTGTTCCACAAGTTCGGCACTGGACAGTTCGTTTGCATACCCTTTTTTGAGTAGATTATTTATCTGCACCTCAATTTTGTCAAAGAGTTCAGGTTCTCGGTTTATCTTAGCCTTTAGACAGTTTAGCCGTTTTACTGCGTTGTTGTAGCTCTCCGGAAGAATTGGATTATTGTTGCGCCAAAGAAGTCCTACTTGGTAATGGCCTTCAGTTTTTGAACAAGTTTTGTCCAATATTTCCAGGGCCTTCTCGTCATCCACAGAACGAAACGTCTTTGGTGTAACAGATTCAACACAAAAACTCTCTTTAACGCTCTTTTCAATCTTGTCCCAGTTGCACTGGCAATGGTGCATGGAAAAGGCAGTTTTGGGGCTTGTGGAGCCTTGTAGTCCCCAACCGAGTATACACTTGGACGCAATGGGGTCATTCCATTTTCCTTCCTTGACCTTTCGTGGCACAGCGAGCTTCCAGTTGTTGTTTCCAATGAGAATCATTGGTTCGGCATTCCAATAAGATTGTAGGGGTATTCCATGTAGATGTGGAAACTTGATGCGCAATTCTTGTACGTTGACCGTCTGTTTTGGCAAGCCTAGGTTTTTCACCGTGTGAACATTATTTAGCCAATATGTTTTGGTGGCGCCTGCTCCGGCGACTCGAATATTGAAGCGTACGGAATTGCTCTCCTTTCTGGTGGTTTGATTGGTCCACTGCATACAGATCGGATCGGCGGTGCCACGTATGTTTAAACGCTTAAAGAAGGATTCGTCTATGAGTGTGACCGAAGAGCCTTCGTCCAGGAAAGCGTAGGTGTCAACCTTAATATTGTCACCTTGGATCCGTATTGGCACGACACGAAAATATTGGTCAGCTTCAGCTGACTTGACTTGGTGGGACGTGACGACGTTGATATTTTGGCTGCCTTTATGAAGTAAGGGATGATGTCTCGATTCACATCCGCCAACACCGCATTCGCTGGTAGAGAAGCATCTACGGCCATGAACTTTAAGGCACTTAAAACAGAGCCTGTTGTCGCGAACAACTTGTTGCCTTCCTTCATATGTGAGATTTTTGAATTGTTCACATTGAGCGACTTGATGCTGTACGCTTTGGCATACGAAGCAAGGTGAGTTCTCGGATCGGTGCGCTACGTGTGACTGCTCCTCCGATTGCGCATGTTGCGGCTGTACGTCATTGTAGCTGGTATGGGTGTGTACGTTATTCGTCCTTGAGTATGAAGTTGAGACGACTGTGGAGGCGGCTTCGGCGATCTTATACAACCAATCGCTAAGTGCTTTTATATTTGCTATGGATCCCTCTTTTGGGTGCATTGCCCAGTTCAGCTTATATTGATTTGGGAGTTTGTCTACCAACTCACGAACAAGCATAGGGTTGTTCAGATGCGCGTCTAGTTGGCAGGCCTCCATGGTAGCACAGATGTTGCGAACGGCAAGTGCGTAGTCGATGAGTGAATCCAGCCTGTCCTTGTTTACTGAGATTCTTTTAGCTTTCTCAATTAGGCGGTCCAGAATTTGATCCGGGCGACCAAAGAATGTTTTCAATGTGCTTATAACCTCGGGAACCATAGATGGCAACAAAAGCTTGTCTCGGACTAGATCGTACGCTTTCCCCTTAAGACATTTTTGAAGCCGAAGCATATTTTCGACATTCGAAAAGCCGGCAGCAGAAGTGCTGTTTTCAAAGGCGCTTATAAAGGTGGGCCACTCGTCTGCGTTTCCGTTGAATGTAGGTAAATCGGCTGGTAGTATTTGTCGTGCTGATAATTGAGCGCTGCTGGGGCCCATTGTTGTGGGTGTCCATGCCATGTTGGAATCCCGTTGGTGCGACAAAATATTGTATTTTTGTTCAATATATCTCTGCTCAGCTTCTCGTTTCTCCTCTAGCATCTGTAACATAAGAATGTTAGTTGATATATTTATACCGGGTGTTTCTTGCCGACTCATTTTCGGAAGCTCAACTTCGGCTACATTTATTTGCTGTAAAGCATTGGGTAGGGGTTTTCTATTAGTCTGCGTAGAGTCCAGCTTGTCCTTTTCGAGAGGTAATGGAGCATTTTCCAATCCCTGCGCGGCGGCGCCTTGCTGTGTTGTATCAATCTTTTCGCAAGGAGGGCAGGCCCAGCCTTTAATGTTATGATCACTTTCTTCACGCACACAAGAGAAATGGTACCAAGTTTTGCAATTATTACATTGAACCCATATTATGTCTTTTCCGGTTGCATCTTTTTTGCAAGAACCGCACGTTGAATTATCATCTCCGCGTGGAACCATTTTTACGTATTCGCCAATTTGATTTCGGTTGTAAGCTTCTCTGCCCGTTGGGGGAAAATTTATTTGCTTCAGCAAGCTATGCCCCTACTCACAGCCTTATTTGGCAGAGAGGCAAACCGTGTAATCAGATTTTAGTTTTGTTCTTGTTGGTTTTGTCACAAATCACTAACACCAATATGCAGAGCGTCTTCGCAAAATTTATTTGCCAGCTTCTGTCTGCGCTTGATGTGTACTCACTGATCGTAAATGACGCAGTTAATTTGAGGTTTGCGGTAAATGTAAAGTTAGTGTACGGGACTGCGGAACTTTCTTGTTCTAATAGACGCAGCTGAGCACTAATTATTAGTTAACCCGCGATTGAAACTAAATTGTTTTTTAATATTAATACTACGGAACTTTATTGTTCAGACGCAGCCACTTAGGGTGTTTCTTTGCACACGCGGAACTTAATCGTTCTGACGCGAATAACAAGATTTTTTAAAGAATGTTACAGCCGACCCTTTAATAGAAGCTTTCAACAGCGGTTGTTTGTACTTCGATGTATTTTTATTGGTTAAATCAAGTCACAAATTAATAGTAAATCAAGAGCTTTAAAAAATCTTCCTCTCCTCTTGAGGATCGCACTGCAACAGTGTGGCCGTTGGGTTGTCGGCCAGATATGTCGATTAATATTTGATCCAGCTGATATATTTAATTAAATTGATCGGAATTCAAAATGTGCTGGGGCGGTAACACATGTTCTGTCCATTTCTTACCAACGCTTTATCTTTCTACATGTTAAGTTAAATTTCATCATCTAATGATAAGAAGTCCAAGAAAATCTTCCGTTTTTCCAGAGTGTTAAGTAGACATAATTACATTGGAACAATAATTTATAAATTTTTAATTTAAACATACATAAAATATGGCCAAACCTTTCGCTTATCTCATAATTTTAAGGCGTTTCAACTGCCTTTGTTTTGGTTTTCACGTGTCATTTATTAGCACCTTCAACTTGTGCCAAAAAATATAAAATTCGACAAGAAAACGATCCAGGTTCCTCGACCGATTGCTAGATTTTGACAGCTGGCCTTGCCCTTTGACAATGTTTTACTGTTGGTACAAGTTTCCATTTATTTTGGGAATCACTTTCGGTTTCGTTAATACTTTCTGTTTCTCAGATATTCTGTCGTGTCATGCACCATTCACCCTACTATAAGAAATGGAAAGAGTACAAGATAGACCGTAAAAGATAATTAACTTTTTTTAGATTTGTCTCATATTTTTATTTGAATTTTACTATAAATCCTAAAAATGTTTCCTTCATATTAGTGATTATTGATAAAAACATAAATAAAGAGGGAATTCGTTGTACTATTTCTTTAAAATGTTTAGGAATAGAGTTTTATAGGGTTTTGTGGAGAACTATTTTTGGAATCACTTAAGAGTTCGAGATTTTTCTTGCTATAAAATTATCTCGTTATGTTTAAAGAGAAAATGTTGTATTTTCCTATCTCTTTGTTAAACATTCGAATAGACTTAGGCACTGCACTTAGCCTATATCTATGTTTTATCTTTTCTGCTAGTTACAAGCTATTTTTAGAATTCACTTTGCGTGTTGGCGTTGAGTCATTTAGTATAGTGAATAATGTACAATGTACTAATCGCTTTCTTTATCTCCTCTGACCCTGGTATAGATTTGATCTGTAACACAGTAGTGTAGATTTGAATCTAGTTATTCTAATTTTTTGGCAAATACAAAGTCTAAATGGGTATATGATTTATAAATTTTAATTCGACCTGATTGAATTTATAAATTAAATATTTGACCTTTTTGTTTAGAAGATTTTACTGGCTGCGATTGTAAAAACAAATAATTGTTTTTAATGCGAAAATTGTTTTTCTTCGACCATGGGAAATATCAAGAACTATGCGGGTGTTGAATCGATAAAAACTATTTTTTCCTCATGCGCGTTGTTTATTTACTCCCTCAGCTATAAGATAATCAGTTTACTGAAGAATTTTCCTCCAGATATATCCAATGACTGATTGTTTTCTCCCCTTTGCAGGCCAAGGAGATCCTCTCCAAGGAGTCGAACGTGCAGGAGGTAAAATGTCCCGTGACAGTGTGCGGAGATGTCCACGGTCAGTTCCACGACCTGATGGAGCTGTTCCGGATAGGCGGAAAGTCCCCGGACACCAACTACCTGTTCATGGGCGACTACGTGGACCGTGGATACTACTCCGTGGAGACCGTAACCCTTCTGGTGGCCCTGAAGGTCCGCTACCGGGAGCGCATAACCATCCTGCGCGGTAACCACGAGTCGCGCCAAATCACACAGGTGTACGGCTTCTACGACGAGTGCCTGCGCAAGTACGGCAATGCCAACGTTTGGAAGTACTTCACCGATCTGTTCGACTACTTGCCGCTGACGGCGCTCGTCGACGGGCAGATTTTCTGCCTGCACGGAGGCCTCAGTCCCTCGATCGATAGCTTGGACCACATCCGGGCCCTCGACCGCTTGCAGGAGGTGCCGCACGAGGGTCCCATGTGCGATCTTCTCTGGTCCGATCCCGATGACAGGGGTGGCTGGGGAATCTCGCCTCGTGGTGCCGGTTACACCTTTGGCCAGGTAAGTAATGCCTCCCCGTTGGCTATATAACAAATATCTTTTCAGTTGACTGGCTCAATTTTTAACGGGAATACCATAAAATATTTAAGCTGGGGAAATTTTATGGATTTAAACTTCGTTGTTTAAATAAGTCAATAACTTATGTTAATTGAGAAAGCAATTTTACACTTAAAATGTTTGCAAAACGACCTCTTAAGTACTGATAACAGACCCGTAAATATAATCTATAACTATAGCTTGAGTGAATTATTTTTCTTTGTTTAGTAATCGCTTGTATAATAATTGGCGTTAGAAATAATCCAAGTACTAGAGGAATTTCATAATAAAGCCTGCAAAAAATAAAGGGGTAAGATGTTCTTGAGGCCTGCAAATAATCAGTTAAGTGAAAACATTTTTAACATTTCAAACTTGAACTCCTTTTTCTTCTTTGTTTCGTTCTTATTTGCAAATTTTATCAGTGTCAATCAATAATCACAGCATTCGGCCGATAAAATCAATAACCAGTAATCGCTAATCGGAATTTACTGCCAAAATAAGCCCACTGATAACACAATCAATGGAAATAAAGCCCTTGACTTCATATTTAGTCATAAATGTTGTGCCTTCCAAACTGTAGGAAATTTGATAGGAACATAGAAATTCAGGAAATGGTAATTTTATCCATAACAAATTGAACCAGTCAATTAAAAGAATTACGGGAGAAAATTAAATCAAATTAACCTTTTTTGCCCTCTTTCAGGATATTTCGGAAACCTTTAACAACACAAACGGTCTGACACTCGTGTCGCGTGCCCATCAACTGGTGATGGAGGGCTACAACTGGTGTCACGATCGCAACGTGGTCACAATATTCTCAGCGCCAAACTATTGCTACCGTTGTGGCAACCAAGCGGCCCTCATGGAACTGGATGATTCACTTAAATTTTCATTGTGAGTGCATTTTTACATACCCGTCCCCTTTTGAATGACTCATGTCTGAACCATATTTATATTTCCTTTTAGCCTACAATTTGATCCAGCACCCAGGCGCGGGGAGCCTCATGTTACACGAAGAACACCCGATTATTTCCTTTAAGCTGGATTGCTTGCACCTACGCAGCTTACATTTACACATATTACATCGCATTATAACAACAACAAGAACCGAAACAATATATAATATATACAAATCCAACCAGCAGCAACAAAATAAACAAAATGGCAAGTGCTGTCGAAAAAAAAATTACCATAAAAAACAACCCGAAACTAAAACCTCGATGCATTTGTTTTGTGGAGATCGTTTTAAACAGAAAGAAGTGGAAAATATTGTATAAACAAAGAAAAAAAAGTAACCATAACAGTCGAGAACACAAAAATGCATTGAACAGTTATTGTTGTTGCCCACAGTTTAAAAGAAAAACCCGGAAAAGTCGCCAGCGGGGGCGGCAGACAGAAAAGTTATATCAAAGTTAAAGGGGAGGAGCAGGAGCAGTATACAGAAATGATGATACAATCCAATCAAACCTACCAACCAACCAACCAACCAACAACCGCAAGCAACAAGAAGAACTACAACTACTTAGCTAAATTTGTTAATTTATAAAAATAACGAACTAAGCGTCGCAGCAGAAAGCCAGGGAGCAGAAATGATGGATGGATGGACTCATGGATTATGACGTGATGTGTGTATGGGCGGATGGGGCTGACAAAGGACTAAACGGGACGAAAGGACGAACGCCAGGACGAGCAGCATGAGCAGCAGCAGCAGCAGACGACCCACGACCGACAAAGCAGGAAGATTACGATGAAGCAGCAGGAGCAGCAGCAAAAAAGTAGCAGCAGTATGTGGCAGGAGCAGAAGGAAAAGCCAAGGCGATCGGGGAAGCGCGGGGCGGGCCAGCGATTCATACAAAAACAAAAAATATAAAAAAGAAAATAAGGAAATACAAAAAGTTTAATATTACTGATTAAAATTAAATAAAAAAAGCGAATAAAATTATTAAAAAACAAACAAAAAAAGCAAAGAAAACCGATTAAAAAAAATTCATTATCAATTAAGTTCATATGTAACTTTAATAATAATAAAAGAAAAACAAACAACCAAACAAACAAGCCCAACTGCAGACGAAGAGAAGGATGTAAGAGAGTGCTCTTAAGGGAAAGAGGATTTATTTCAAGCCAAGGGAGAAAGTCCTTGAAGAGAATGGAAAGCGTCCGAAGCGCTTTTCCGAGCTGGCAATGCCGTATCCTTTTGGCCTGCGGCTCCTTTGGTAGTATGTATGCTAGCCTGGCCAAGATAACACGATGCCAGAACGACAAGCGGAAGTCGAGCCTCAAACGGGCCACCTAATTGAGACCACAAAAGGAGGCGTGATGGGAATGGGGGAGGAGGTGATATATGGATGGATGGCACGGGGCAGATATGTAGGAGGGAGAAGGTCGTGGAGTCACCCAATGATGCCCAAGTCAAAATCTAAATCAGAGCCGGGCAGCTTTTGATTCCCAGCGAAAGCGAAAGCAGAAATCTTGCCAACTTTGTATAATTTTTTGCATATTTTAGGCGCCCACATGAACTGGCAAAAGTCGTGTACAGTGGTCGCTCGG
The DNA here is from genome assembly GCF_030179915.1 of Drosophila takahashii. NCBI lineage: Eukaryota > Metazoa > Arthropoda > Insecta > Diptera > Drosophilidae > Drosophila > Drosophila takahashii. Next base: position 16,578,215 of record NC_091678.1, read on the forward strand.
TTTAGCTTAGCTTTTATGTCTTGGTGTTGTCTTAACGTTTACGATTTGGTTTACAAGTTGTTAATAGGATTTTGTAATTGATTCACCGTTTATAAGAATTTGATTATAGTTTAAAATTTTGTTCTAATTTTCTAATTAGGAAATTTTTTAATTCTGCCTTTTCAAATATCTAAATTTAGTCTTGCGTATTATTTTGTATTTTAATTTATTATTATACATTTTAAGTGGAAAAACAATTTCGTCGTTAATAAAAAATATTTTTTTTAGTCCCAGAAAAAGGTTCCTTAAATAAGTTTAAAGATAAGGATTTTTAAATGAAATTGCTTATGTTTAAAATAAAGGAACCATAGTAAAAAATAAAGAAAACTGTATTTTTATGATATGCGGATAATTCGTACATCAGCAGATTGTACTGTAACCATATGAGCTTTGGTGTGGATGCAAATTCAAATTTGAGAACATCCTGGGGACCCTCAAGTGCCCAAGAACTTGCCGAACACACAGCCATACCCGTACACCTACCGAGACTTGTCATCTATCATGCCCCAACAAACCCGAAACCAGAACAGGAGCTCCACAGGATGCAGGGGGGAGGTAATTGTCGCCCTGGCTGCTGTGGAGAGGTTTTTGGGGTGGGGGCGGGATTTTCGGAATGGAATGGGGCAGGGGGGGGCCTGGAGCAGATTGTATTTGTCGTGCAGGCAGCGACGTCGACAGCGACTGCGGCGTATGCGACATGGAAAATCCATTATCACGAAGTGAATTTTTACTGAAAAATTTACATACCCTCTCCGGCGCCTCGCCGCACCACCCCCCGCAGTCTCATATAAATGTGGAAATAAATCCTGAGTGCGTGTTCAAGGGGGCGAAAGGGGCGTGGCGGGTAGGGATGCTCGGTATGAATATAACCCACAGAAATACAACTCTATTTGATGGCCTGTTATTAAGTAAAGGAATGCCACAGAAAAGTTGCCCAGCAAGATGAATCCTAGGTAGATTTTGTATTTAATTAAAGGCATAAATTCAAAACGATGAAGGAGACCCATTTGGGCTGCCTCCTTTTCACACTCTGAAAATATATTTCATATTTTTTAGGACTAACATAAATGATTTGTGTGAACTGTCGCCTAGTTTTGAAGTAATATTGTAGGATAAATAGTTTTGCTCTTTAATGTTTTGATGCCATTTATTTTAAAATTTAACTTTAACTCTTTTCCTATATCTTGTGTAAAATTTGTATTTGTTAAGTTGTACGTCAAATAAATTTGGTTAATCCACCGATTTTTTAAGTGTACTCTGACTCTTGCTTACAGATTATGGCCGAAAATGTTTGGATCATAAAACAAAAGTAAGTGAATCGGTATGATGGATACGGTTAAGGATACGGTCGGGATGCGATAGAGGGATGGGCTGTGGGGAGGGGATGCAGTCACTGTAGGTAGCCTAAATATTAAAAATTTAAATGAACTGCTCACTTTTTACGATTTTGTCCTTAGTTTACGACTGGTTTTTCCGAGGGATAGAAAGAGAGAGGGCGTGCCTAAACAAACGTTTTTGTATTTTTATCGTTTGTGTGTGGGTGGTTTATTTGGGGGTAATTTCGGGGCTAGTGTGCGTGGGGTGGGGGTGTATCTTTTACGATGCAAATTTGTTGCCATAAAATTGAAGAGTGTAGCCAAAAGTGAAGCGCTTTGCCTAAATAAACTTTGCAGACTACAATGATGATGATGAGTTGCCATTCCCGCTCCGGTTGATGATGATGATGCCTCTGTGAGTTTTTGGGACTGGATGCTCCGATTTCTACAGCCACGTGCTGGCTCTGGGAAAAGGTTGAAAGGTCAGGCCTGCAACTCACACGTTCCTGGGTAAAATTGGGAGGCGGGTGGGTGGTTGGATGGTTTCCCAGAGATTCGAAGGCGAGATTGCCTCTTTTTTCGTGGCAGGGGGTGGCGAAAAATCAACGAAAATCGATTGCCGCTAAATACCCAAAAAGTTAGGGGAGCTGAGGAGTTAACGTAACGTTGTTAACTCAACTCAGCCCCAACTTGGCCATATACAAAAAGTTTTCCCTGCTCTCCAGCTTGTTCTTCTTTTTCATCGCTTTTATTGTTGTTTTTGCTGCCGTTCCCTTCGGCTGATAAATCCCCAACGATTTGCGTCTCAGACTCAGCCAGTTTTTCTGTATATATTTAAATTTTTAGACTTTTTTTGCATTCGGCACTTGGAGCGTGTTGAAAGGGTATATAACAATTGTGGAGAATTCTATTTGGACTGAGTTCTGCAAGGGCGAAAATATTTGGGATGCCAAATTTAACAAGTGGCACTTAATAAAAGCTTTTAAAGATTTACTTGTGTCCATTATCGAAGGGTATGGCTTGGTATTTAATATTTATTTTTTTTTTTTTTATTTTAGATGTTTTAAGACCCTATTTTTGAAAAATATATTAAATCTGCTGTCAAAAAAACTACATTATTAATTTTCAAGTTGAGTATTTAAAACCTTAAAGGTGATTCTTAATTTCATTTAATTAAAATGATACAAAGTAAGCACAGACAAATTTAAACTATTAACAACTGTCATATAATAGAAGTAAGTCTATTGATCAATTAAATATTGAACTTTATGTACCCCTAGTTTTTGCCTCAGTTCTAATTCCCAATGGGCTGTTGGCAAGGTATCCAAGGTATCTCTAGTATGAGCCCAGCTACTACTTAGCAACTAATCTAACTTAAACTGAAACTTATTGCACTGTCCGATTAGATAAGATAATTAATGTGAGACTTTAGACAACAAGCAGATAACCGAGCTGTTTTTGTGAGGGTCAATGGGCATGGAATATTAAATTAGTAATTAGCTCAGCAGCGTCAGCAACAACAACCAGATGTTGTCACAGCCTGCCTGCCTCCCACTTTCCACCGACCCCCTTCCGCCTCGCTTTCCCACTCGGAAAACTTTTTCTTTCCCTCACCGAGATGAGACCTTAGTTTGCTCTTTTGCTTTTACTTTTGTTTCGTTTCCGTTTTCACCTGCAGGAATTACTCAAATTTATCTACGTGTGTTGTAGGTTTTAGGGCATTTCGCTAGTCACTCTATGGCCATCTCCCTTCCTCTACCCCTCCCCTTATCTACTGGTACAGTGAAGCCTGGATAGCTAAATGATACAAATATTTTCAAGCTTCTTAGTTGTTTTTTTTTAGTAATAAACTATATTACTCATTTTTTAGAAATACTTTTTTTTTCAGAAATATTCTGTATTGCTCATACGCAGTGTTGCCAGTTTAAATATAATTTAATGATGTTTCCTTGGTTTCTTTTTTAATTAGAATGCTAATGAAAAGTCTATAAGAAGATAAAAATTATTTTGAAATTTATATAAGTAGTTTTAAAAACTTGGTGGTTTTTTTTTAGTATTTCTCATAATAAAAGTTTTAAATAAAATAAACATTTCGCCAAGATTGTATAGTTGTCTTGAAAATGTAAATAAATTAACGAAATCAGGGTGATTTAGTATGATTCCTACACTTTCCTCGCAGAATACATACTGGAAAACGCTTTTACTTAGTTTATTTTTATAAGGTAGCACTGTGTTTGAATTGTATTTTTGTTTCTACTTTGTCGCTTATTGTTGATTTTTTTTGTGTTCTGGCCTTTTTGCTGCGGGCATTGACTGACTTCCTTCCTGGCTGCCAGGACGAAAGGCGGGGGCGGGGGTGGGGAAACGGGGTGGAGGAGCTGGAGAAGAAGAAGATGAAATCTCCTGCTTTTGGAGCCTGGTTCCTCGTCTTCTCGGTTGCGTGTTTCGCTTTTGTACGTTTTCTATTGCTGCTTCCTTCCGATATTCCTCCTACTTTCCCTCCCTCCCCCCTACAACTGCCTTCCGTGTTGTATTTGTATTTTTCTTTTTCCAACATTTTTTCCTCTGTTTTTCGGTTTCTGCTTTTCTTTTGGACATTTTTTTTCTTTATTTCCCAGTGAATTTGGTTGTCTCGCACGTGAGCCGCATAATGAAATTTGCCACTCCCTATTGTCTCTGTGTGTGTGACGATTTTCCCCGCTGTGTGTGTGTGTTGGCCCAGCTGCTTAGCCTAATCTGATGTCGCCTTAAAGAGATGTCATTGCTACCGCCCCCCACCTTATATCTCCCACTTCTCCAGCCTCCACCTCCCCCCAAAATGATGCTCTCGACTTAATGCAAAGGAATCTCGGCCTGAATTGGCCTTGGTTTTCCGTCTTGGTCCTGTTTGTCGGCTTATTTGCATGTGCTTCGCCCGAAAGGTGACAACACCAAATGTTCAATGTGCCAAAAAACAAGCTCCCATCATCGACATTACCCAACAAACAGGCACAAAAACTACATTAGATAAAATTGTGCTTGAGACTTTGGGATACCTAGTAGGTATTACCTAGTAAATAAAAGGAAATTAAAATTGATTTTCAAAAAGAAATACTAAAAAAATCTTTAAAAACTTTGTACAAAAAAAAGTTTTCTTAAAAGCTTATAGGAAGTGCTTGATTTTTACCTGTTTTACTGTATTTATTTTAAAGTCAGCTCAACAAATTGTAAGAAGTTTTAAATTAAATTGTTAATGCAATAATTTTGTTATAGTGTTTTAATAGTTTTGGTTGTTTAATTTATGAGTTGATTTTTATTAGTTATTTTTAGGCTTTTTTAAAATGAAAGAATAATATATTTAATAGAAAACTCTTTGAACTGGATACTTATAGTCCCATTTCTTTTTTTTCGTACTTACTATAGATTCTATAGTATAGAACACACCCTGGAATTTTGGAACTAGGAGGTATAAAAGCACACTCTCATACAGCACAGACAGCTTGAGGTCTTAGCTGGACCAATGTCTGACCCCTCCCCCAGTCATCCTCTCTTTTTACCACCCCACCCCAACCTATAGCTTCACACTTTTTGGCTGCGCTGTGCTTTCAAGTGGAAAATTACTTTCGCAGCTTTATGATGCGGAAATTATCATGGCGAATTTGCCTTACAAGGAATGCCAGCGAGTCGAGTCCGCAGCTCCTGGGCTCCGTGCTCCCTGTTCCGAGCTCCCAGTTCCGAGTTCCGACCGTCGGAGTCCACCATCCCGTACATCTGCATATGTAGCACTGCTATCTGTGAGCCCGATCAAGGCGCCAGCCACGCCCACCGACCCAGCGCCCGTCGCATAATGAAACGAGCTTTTGCTTTTGCTTTCGACTTTGGCGACACCGTTGACAACTTGTGGTGCTCCTCATCCGCGGCTCATCCTCCAGGACACTGAGAAATAATTGTGTTTAATAAAGTAAGAAAAATAACTTTATAAAGTAATCCTAAAAAGGAATACGAGAAAAATATTACAGAAATCTATTTTTCCCTACGTACACTTATGCAGCTGTGTTCTTCATCAATTTAAGTAATCTCAAGATTTTGAAAACTATAAGAACCAAAAGTTTTAAACTGAATACTGAATCTGAAAGATACCTGTGTCAGAAACATTTCCAATGACAACGTTTTTTTGGTGGAATATATTTGTATCCCTTATATCCTAGACATTTGCATATCCATTATCATTTTTTGGAGAGAGAGAGAGTTCTACAGAGTTCTTATTAGTTTTCTTTTAAAATTTTAAAATTTGTACTACTTTTTTTCTGCACTTATTTCGCACAGCTTAGTTTTTTCCCAGTGCACTCTTCTCGCAATCCAGCGAGCAGCTGCTGACTGGCTCCATTTCCATTTGAATTAGCATAAAACGAGGCGGCTTACGTCTGTCTATTGGGGCCGGGGGTGGGGGAGGTGTGGCAAGGGGGTGAATCCGAATCGGAATCAAAGCCAAAAATGGAATGGGGGGATATGGGGATGTGGATGGTGGTCCTGTAGCAGAGATATCATCTGTTGCTGCTGCCGTGGAGCTGTAGCTTCTGTTCTGCAGCTTCGTTATCTTTTTAACTTGCTGGCTGTCGTTTATTTAACTGATAATGATTTGATGGCAGTTGGCTAAGCTTCCAACAAAGCCCGTTCCCCAGCTCATCCCACTTTCATTTCCATTTCCATTCCCATACCCATTTCCCATTTCCACGCCCATTCCTCGCCATTTACTGAGGTCAATTACACGCTTTCGATTAAATTTACCACGGATGCTCGATGTATTTGTTGTTGTGTTTGGTGTTGACAGGGAACAGCTGGAAGATCCTGCCACAGCATCTCTATCGCTGTCCCGCTTCCACGTCCAAGTATCCTTGGCATGTAAGTGTGTGTGCCTGAGTGTGTGTGTGTGAGTGGCACAAATAAAGTTGAATTATTATTTTTCTTTATGCTTCTAGGAGGCGGGGGCTGTGGTTGGGGGCGTGGTGCGTGCCTGGAATGCTCAAGTGTTGCCAAGTTGCATATTCGCTTCGTTATCCCATCGGGCTAACACACACACATACAGGCATAAGCTTTAAAGAGGGGATTACTGAAATACCATATTGGATATTTAACACGGTGAATTCTTCAGGACATTCTTGAATATATTTAGTCCTTATAAAACGCATGCCAGCAGGTTAAATATGCTTTATAACAATACATTTAAAAATGTTCTAGAATTCTAGTTTCTTTTTTTTTCGACCTATTCTTATTTTGTTTAATCACTAATTATAAAATGTGAGATATACCATTTGCACTAATATTGTGCTTGGAATCCAGAGCAATTTTTGTTATCATAACAATTTTATACCACCAAAATATAGTTTTTTCTTTTTAGCACTTTTAAAACACAGGCAATTAATGCATGAAATTGTAAAATTGTATATCCTTATAACCTTAAATGTATTTTCTTTCATATTTATGTGTGAAATTTTAAATGATTTTCTCGCTTTTCCTTTTATGGTGCCTAAGGCTTTCAAATTTTGCGAGTATTTCGTTAAATTTTATAGCTCCACCACGTGTGCTTTCCGGATAATAATCATGCGTGTGTTTAGTTAACATTAAAGTACGTGAAATTCGCTTTCGTTTTCTTTTGTTTTGTACAGAACGTAAAGGTTTATTACCGTAAAGAGTAAACAAATTTTGCAAAAACATTTAACATATACAAAGACATGTATACCTATTTAAGACAAAATGTAAAGCACGCCTAATTGAATGACTCTGGGTAAATAAGCGCAGGTGAGCCTTTAAACTTATACCATTTAATTACTTTAAACAAGAGTTAGGTGAATTTAAGTTAGTTATTTGGATAGTATGTATTGAAAAAATTATAAACATTTAGTTGGGTTCTAGGTCGCAGTTATAAAACACTTGGAAATCCTTTTAAGTCAACATAATACGTAGGTAATCGATCATTTGGTCGTATATTTCGTTCTCCAGAGCAACAAAGACCGCATCGAAGTCGCAATTCAGCTCTATGCACATCAGGGGTTCCTCGGACATCGACTTCAAGAAGCTGATAGTGGGTGTGATCTTCAAGGCGCCCAAAAGGCTCAGGGCCTTATCCTTGGAACTGGCGTATCCTTCTGAACGAATGACTGTAAAAGCAGCTTCCTTCAGGGCAGGATAGAAGTTTTGAAAGTATTTATGGCGATCGCAGAGGCGCCGACCCGAATTATTTAAGCTTCCGGATATTGCGAGCTCCCTGTAGGTTTTGAACTTCTTCCTGCGCTCCGACTCCAATCCGTCGTCCACTTTGGTACCTTCTTCCTTGATTTGACCCGGTCGCAACTCATCCATGTCGTCAGAGATTGCGGCCAGCATTTCAACGGCGGCCCTCTGTATGGCAAGACTTATCTTTTTCGACTCTCCAAAGCGAACTATGGAAGCGACGGAGCAGCAGGCCACGAATTCTGGGGCTTCAGGAGTTCCACGGTGCTCCACAATTTCAATGGTGGGCAGTGGCATCTCCTGGCGGACGCAGTAGTCCCGCAGCTCCTTCAGCATGTCGCGATCCAGATGAGCCGGTTCTTCAGTCACATCCATTGTTTTGGGGGTCATAATGAAATCTGCGTAAATTATCCGAAAGTAAATTATCACAAAGTTTGAGGTGCAGAATATTTTTGACACTGTCAAATTCTTTCTATCGGCAAAAAATAAATCAAGCGGTAGTTTAATAAGCAACCCTATTTACCTCTCTGAAAATAAACCATTCCCTGATGAGGCTCAGTAAATATTTTAGTATTGGAAAAAAAATTACTCTTTTAAACACGGTAATTTAATAGTATTTTTATTCTTTTATTTCCAAATGGAAGATCTTATATTTACTATTAATATTTAATAGAAGAATAATATGGTTAGCCGCAATAGACCCATAGACCTAAATTAAGTCATAAAATAATAGTATATTGATTGAGAACCCATTTTTTAAGAGGTGGGTTAACCTTTCGGAACACTATGGCACGTCATTTGAATCCCTGAGTAAGCTTTACCTTAACACTCATTTCCATAGCGTCTAGATCATAAACAGGTATCCAAATTGGAAAGTTGGCCAGCAGCCTTCGACTGCTCCTCCTCCTCCGGTTGCGATGAGCGAACCGCTGTCGGGTCCCTGGCTGCGATTTTTGTACAATGGCATTTTGCTGAGCACGGCGGTGTTTTCAGGCCGTAAAATGCAGCCGGAGAAGCACCCCTTCGCCCTGGTTGCCTGCGTGGTGGTGGGATTCTCGGCGGTCTTCGGATTGCTCCGAGTGATCTTCGCCAGCGGCCAGCCGGAGGAGTGCCGAAAGCTGAGGGACGTAACGCACGGTGTCCTGGAACTGGTGCCCCTGCCGCTGGCCAATATGGATCTCTACATGCAGTCCACCGGCCTGAGTCCCATTGCTTTGGGCCATGCCTTCTTCGTGCTTCCCCTGGTCTGCGATTTGGGTTGCTGCCTGGCGAAAAATAGACGAGATTGTGCCTTCAGTGATAGCTTGCGGAATCTTACGGTTCTGGGCAATATTGTATCCCTCGGATTTCTGGCCTATGTGGAGCGGAACTTCCTCTATCTGCGGATGATGCTGGTCATGATTGTGGTCAAGTATGGAGTTGTTCTGGTGGACAGCATCAAGGAGGATGCCGGGGAGGATCTGCAGGTGTGCGGCACAGCTCTCTTTTTGCACCTGCTCGGCAAGGCCGTGGATTCTTCCGCCTCCTGATCCTTGGTTTAACCCCTAACCGCTTTCCGCTTCAAGGGTTTCCTTGTCCCGCTTAATTTTCCATGAATTCACTTTTGACCCGTATTAAATTTCACTTCAGCCGCTTTTCAATTGCTGTGTTCATGTTTGCTCATGTTTTTGTAATTGCTCAGGCACCTTGAGCTTCTTACACTAAAAAAGGGCGCTGTAAAACAGAATAAGGGTTAATTATGCAAGAGAAATTAATTTAACACAATTATTAAAATTTAAAAAAAATATAAAATAAAAAACAACAGCTTTTAGTTCATAGTTTTCTAATTGGTTTTCTTTAGTTTTTAGTTATTCTTTTTTTCTCACTCCTGTAAATTATATTCAATTTAATTTTTTACAGATTTCTCAAATTGAATACTTAATAATTGTAATTTTACTTAAGTTCTTAAATGTAAATAAAATCAAATCACAGTCCAATAAGTTAAAAATAAATAACATAAATAGTGGTACCACAAATTCTTCGAGTGCACAAGGGGAGTTGACTTCTATGGCTTCTTCCCTGGTGTGTCACCCACACATTATAATGATATATCGGCGATTACCAATGCGCAATAAGTGCCTCCAGTCAGTCGCTCAAAGCAGCCGCTGATTCATCGCTCGAAATCGTTCAAATGCTTCTGCCAATGGTTTCTGTCTTTCAGCGGGGGGCTTATCAATTGATTTGGGCTGGATAACAAGGCAATCGTACTCTTTCGATGCGGTATCTGTCGTTAAGTACTTGTGGCGGGTACCTTAACGCGCACTTTTCCTTGGCTGAAAAGGTTGACTGAAGCTGAATGAAGAGTTTTCCCGGATGGGCAAGTATCAACAATGATTGAAAAAAATGTATTAATGGCAGGGTAATTTAATAAGGATAAAGCATAATTATTTTAACTCGTTTTTTTTTACTTCGTTTCGATAAATATTTAATAACATTAATAAAAATAATGATTTATTTAAAAGTTTCAAAAAGAAAAATTAAAAAAGTTATGCAGTTTTAATATGAGTAAATTTATTTGTTTACTAATGCAGCCATATTGTGCCTAATGCCACATGCGTAATTAAAATGTCAACGGGTTTTGTCAAATTTTATTAAATCAAAATCTATTAAAAATAAACTCAAAACATCCTGTTGTTAGACAACTGGTAAATTAAAAAAAAATTGGGTTTCAATTATAAAATCCATTTTCCACTTATGATAAACTCCGAGTGGGGAACCGGTGATGACATTTATCAATAATTCGCCGCGTGTGCTTCCATTTTTCCAACACTGCGTTGCTTTCGATGTTGTCACTTTTATTATTTGTTGCTCGCTTGTCACCAATATATTTTATGTATTTTCGCGCTGCTGTCAAATGACAAACTCTAATTGCAAGTGGGACGGATTTTAATGAGTGTATGCACAAACATATAAGCCGGTACAGTGTCTGACAAAAATATATGACAAGAACTATAAACCTATAAGGGTGGGAAAAGTGATCATATGATGGTTAGCTGTAAAATAAGTTATAAATATTACATATTATTAAATCATCACAAATGCTGTGCTAGGATAATAATAATAAATAAATAAAATAAGTAAAAATAGGATCAAGTTAAGGTTCATAATAATATTTTTTGGACTTTTTAAATCAGTTAAAGATAAGATTAAACTGATTTTGGAATCGCTGTATTATATGAATGTATATAATTTTTTTTTACTCCCCAACTATGACTCTTTTCCGCTTTCCTCCCACTAAAACGCCCCTCGTGATTCCAGGGCAGCGTTTTGCTTTATTCAACTTGACAAGTGAAGTGAGTGTGAATATTTTTTTAGGTCACAACAACAGCAGCAACAAGAACAGGACCAGAACTCCATCAGGAAACTCCAACTCCGATTCCTGGACTCTGGAAACTCTTGCTACCTGGCGAAATAAATAAACCGTGAGGGGAAAAAAAAGCGGAAAAAGAGAGAAAAACACACAGGAAAAATACAAGAAATGGTTCGAATCCTTTTCCATCCTGTTCGGAATTGGGTTGAAGGGACGGCGCGGGGGCCGGTGGACGGTGGGAAATTGCAGTCAACATTTATTTCCGCAGTATGATGGAAAAATTCGAAAATAATTTGCGAGCCATAATTAAAAGGCGACAGCAGAAAAACTCGGGGAAAATATGGGGAAAAGTTGGAGCAAAAAGTAGTAAAAGGTGATGGACTAGAGGGTGTGGTGGGCGGGGTACTTATGTGATATAGGGGAGGAGCTAGTGCAAAAAGAAAGTCAGTCCCTCAATGTGCTCAATCCGCTGGGGTCATAAACAATTCCAGCATAGACGAGTTTTCGATTTTCGCCTCAATTGGCAACATATGGTGAACAGACTCCCTGAGAGCAAGCCAAAGGATCCCGCAGTTACCCATTCCTATGATTTTATTTCAACACCTAAAGAAAAACAGAGCGATAAGTATGGAAATTAGCTTTGAATTAAGAGTAGAAATTATATTTAGTGACTTTTGTAAAAGAGTAAATAAGTAAAATAAATAGAACAGTAATGTGTAGTAAGTTCTCGTATCTTAAAATCCGATTTCTTTTATAGATTTATATGTTTAGGGGTTTGACTGTCCGTTGATCCTCCAGTTTTTTTTAAAGAGTATTTTTCTTAATTATTATTATTATAGATTATTATTCCTGTTTTGTGGAATATTTATTGAAAGGACAATTTTATAAATAACAACTTGTTAAGTTACCTGCGGAAGAAATTTATAGAGTATTTGCGATATAACATTTGTTACCGTTTTTATAGTGTAGATTGTGGGCGGGGCATCATTTGCATTTGTGACTGCGAATTGCGAATGCGAAAATTTAAAGTTTTCCCGATAAGAGGGTTGTAAAAGTACAAAAAGCGGCGAGCAGCAGCGGAACGGGAAGCGATGGAGTTGCTGCTGCAAAAAATGGCGACGTTTGCGAGGAAAGCGACATGAAAAGGGCGGCAGACAAAAGACGAAGACGCAGGCAGCAAACAAGAAAAATCGCTGCCGGCTCCTTGGAGGGGGAAAATTGGGCGGGGGTGATGGGAAAAGTGAAGGATGTAAATGGGGGGAGGGGGCAGAACTTTACTTATACGAGTTTTTCGCATTGTAGAACGCGCGGCATTTGCCAGAAGGTGCCAACACATTTTATTGTTGTACCCTAGGAAATGAGGGTAGTTTGAAAGTTTTGGAACAATAACTCTATTTGAACTCTCAGTTTTTTGTGCAATCGAAGGTGATTTAAAATTATTTTAATACCTACAACAATTTTATCAGAACTTCAAGTAAAATTTCTTTCACTGCTAAATGCTATCTAAATTTATGAATTAAAAAAGAAATTATATTGTTTATTAAATATTTATTTCCATTAAATTTGTATGTTTTTCAGTGAAGTTAAAATACCCACATTTTTCAAGACCTTTTTAAAAAAGACTTAAGCTAAAAGCGAATGAATGAAATTCTAGACGAGCTTTAGTTAAATTCATTTTTATTTATCTCTGTTAAGGGTTCTTCAATCAACTACAAAGGACTCCAGTATTTATTGAGGAGAGTGCAAACACATTTTCTTGACTTTTCCACATACTTACCCCACAAAATGTTGCTTTATTCAACCTTTCCCCCTTTAAGCAGGGTATACAAACTTCACTTCTGCAAAGTCCTGCTCTCCTTTTCGTGTTTTATTGTTCGACAATTCGCCGCCCCGCACGTTTCCATCATCTGTTTTTGGGGGTAAAACGCGGGGGTGCCACGTTTAGATCTACGACACACATTGGATGGGTGTATCGCACATGTCTCTATCTATAAAACGTCAACTTTATTTGCCCAACAACTGAGGCAAACAAGGTTCCAGCCAAAAGCCAGAATACGTACCATATATACCATACCATGGAGACCATATAGACCGGTTCCACCCACAGAGCATCCCTCTTTTCGCATTCACGTGTCCCACCCAGTTAGCAATAAAACCAGCTGTCAATTTGTTTATATTATAAAAAATAATTAGTCTGTATTCAGCGCCGAAGTCGACGACTCCATCATAGATGTATGTTGGATGTATCGTATATATGTACGTAGGTTGGATTCTGCAAGCTGCACATTGCAATTTGGGTTGAAAGAAGATTTGTGTGTGGGAGGTGGGGGAAAAGGGGATTCTGTGTTTTTGGTGATTATGTTTAAAATTTAAAGCATACGAGAGCGGGTTTCGTGGGTGATTAACTACGCTTGATAAGTGGAATAATTGTACGAAATATGTATGGATAATGCAATATAATTAGTGTTTTCGTATGGCTTAGACATTTCGCTTGGTTTAGGTTTATATGCTGATGACGCTGACTAAAAAGGCAATGGAGGAATGTCGATAATTTTAATTATAGTTTGATGATCGAATCAAAAACGAACAAAATGCGGCACAAAATTTTAGCTATCCCCGGGCGGCACACAAATTGTTGCATACCTCCGGGCGTCTTTCATTTTGCTTGCACTCATTATGTTTTGTTTAATATGTTTGTTATGTTATTTATATAGAATATGCAATAGGTTTTCTTAAAATCATCCATCGATTCGCATTCCTTATAGTATATGTATCTCTGATAAATATATAATTTATTTATTTTTTGTTGAATTTTCTTATGCTTCCGTTTGGTTTCATTTCATTTTGTTCGTTTTTCGTTTTGTAACATAGTTTATTTAGGCAAAAATGGCAACAAAATTGTATGTTTAACATTTGTCTACTGTGCAAAAACCGTTTCGCTTTATAGTCAGTGGTTCTTGTCGCTCTTGTCCTTGATTAGTAGTAGATGTGTATAACTTTAGCTAACTAACAATTAATTTAAACATTTGGTAACTTATAATTGGCAATAAATCGTTTGAATAAGCAAACATTCAACATTTAGCATACTTGATCTTAAATCGACTGCCCGAACAGATAACCCAAACTAAACAATAAATAGCTATATGATATATGTATGTATATTGAGTGTGTATATAAATATGTTTGCGTGTATGTATATATAGATGTATCTCTGCATTGTAAAGTCATAGTGATTGTAGCCTGATTATGTTATTAATATATTTATGTTCAATATTTATTGATAGTCGGGACTTCTTCTCTTTTTATGAATGAACTTGGGTTTACTATCCCATGATCCTTAGTTTCTTAACTTTAAATGTTTGTCCCGACTATCTTTCATTATGCTAGCTGGCAACTTAAGATATTTAAAGCCCCGTTTGAACTTATGCGTGTATTTAGTGAGTGAGTGAGTGATTGATTCGATTGATTTATAGCGTATGCAGTGGGTCAAGTAACTGTAAGATAGTTGAAGTTTTCTGTTTTAAAAATTCTGACAAAATTTAAAGTTTTTGTATGATATTCGAAAGATATGGCTTCGATTTGGAGCAGTCGGATTTTTGAATAATGCTCATTGGCAATATCGAGTACAGATGGGGCTAAAGATATGTATACTTTATCGAAAGACTTTTCCTACCAAATATTGTATAAATTCATCTATAAGAACTTGTGACTCCCTTACAGCTGCTCGACCCACTGATTTTATTATGAGTTATTTAGGTAATTGGGTTAGTTATTAGATTACTTAAAAATTGCATGTTTTCGTTCCCTCTGGTTGGTTTTCTTCATATGTTTTTTTTTTTCTTGTGGCAGACGTCGTCGCCTAGTAAAAGTTAATCAGTCGCTATCAAAGATCCTCTATCCTTCTACCTCATCCTAGTCGTGTTTTTCTAAAACTGTATGATATTTGTTCCTTTTTGGTTTAAATTAGCTTGTTTCTTTTTTGGCCATTTTGAATGCTGGACTAGCTCGGTTTTTTTACGTTTTGGTGGGGCTTTTGGACTTGGATGCGGTGTCATTTTGCTGTTGCTGTTTAAAAATCGCTGATCTCACCCTCAGTCTCTGGATAGGTGCACGAAAAGGGGGTCAACAGCCAGTTGCAGAGTCCCTTATTATTGCCGGCCTGATCCTGGCGATGCCTCTTCTTGTGGCACTGCCTTTGGTAGTTCCCAATGCCCGCCGATGTGACGGCTCCGGATCCGGAAATGGTGATCCGATGCCGCTGACCCTTGGACATGCCGGATGCGAAGCTACTCTCATCCGAGTCCCTCACGGTGGCCACACTGTGGTAGCCACTCTCTGCCCGCCGGGAGATGCCCGAATGCTTGGAGGTCCTCGGCGTGGAGTTCGAGTCATGGCCACTGTCGTAGGCCTCGGAACTGGTATTCAGGGGCAGCAGGGGAAGTCGCGACTGGGCCGCCAGGGGCAGTATATTCGTGATCTCGTTCAGCTTGTGCTGCGCATCCTCCAGAGAATTCCGCTTGCCCACCGCCGCTGCCATCGACTTCTCGTCCAATTCGCAAATATCATCGTGTTGTGGTGTAAATCGTTTCTCACCCTTCTGCAGATTGGGATCGGAAGCTCCGTCCGGCTGGCGGAGCAGTGCATAATCATCCATTCCAGCTATCTCCATTATGCCATTCAAGCTGGGCAAAGATCCTTGACTCGGACTGTGAGACGGCTGTTTTGGCGGACTGGGTGTCAGTCTGTAGGCCGGTTCACTGCAAACGCTACTCTGGCCCACATTGAAGTGATAGACGGGCTCACTGAACACGCTTCCAATATCCGTGCGGAAGAGGGCGGAAGAGGGCGTGACCTCGGCCATCGCCAGTTGGGAGGTGAAAATCTCGTGCAGTCGGGCCAGTTGATCAAATTGGTGTCTACAAATGGAAAAATAAAAATTAAAGTGTATTAGATTTGGAATTAATTGCGCGGGTACTCCTAGAGTATGGCCTATAAATCTATAAATCGCAAAAGTCTGTGACGCCTAAATTTTGAAGTTAAAACTGAAAAAATCAGTTTTAATCCGCCCTAGTGAAAAACTAGTCCCAAAGATTGTTAACTTATCAAAACAGTTTGTCGTTCGTCTATTTATTACGATAGAAAAACCTTTAAAAAGGAGGCTTATCTTGTTAAATATCCTATTCCCAACTGTCCGCCCTTAAATTTTTTAATGGCTATCTCATAGTCGGGCAATTGACTTCCTGATTTTACTGCATTTATTTATAGCTTTATAATATTTTTTCAAATATTTGTAGTATTTTTAGAAGTTTTGTTTCAAGTTTAAACAAGTTTATATTCAAATGTTTAAAAATGTTAATTTTGGAAAACTTCTCAATTTTATAAAGATAAACCATTAAACCCACCATTTTTATACCAAACATTTTTATGCATTTTAGTTAGCTATTAAGTTAAATATAAACCAACTCACCTTGCTCTTTCGCCGCACTCGCTAAAGGATTCGCAGGCCATGTTGAAGCTGGACACGAAGGACAGGTTGTCGCAGTGACTCAGGGCCGACAGGGGATGTGCGCTGTGATCTCTGGACATGGTCCTGGCAATCTCCTCCTCGGTGACTTGCAACCCACAATCAATACTCCGCTGCGATGGATGATGTGATGACGACGCTCTGCTGGCCACCAGTTCGGCCTCATGGAGCTGTTCCCGGGACACATGACGCGACAGCATTCTGTGCAGGTTATCCTGCGATATATCCCGGGAGCCGAGAGGATCATCTAGTAGTGGAAGAGCAGGCGGTACCTCCGAGGGACCACTGTCCTCGTCCTCATCGCCATCCGGTGGAGCGGGATCCAGGAGGGGTAAACTCTCGAAGCATGGCTGATTGAGATCCAAGGTGGGTTCCGGATTGAAAGCAGGTCTGTCTGGTAAGTCCAGCGATTTTTGCTTCAACTGCGAGAGCTTCCAGTGCAGAGCAGTGGGCGAATTACTGGCGGACACGGTACTTTGGAAGACTTGCGTGGTCTGATTCTCCACCCACTGACGAATCATGGTCTTTTTGTGGGCATCCATGAACCCGTAGCCCTGCGTCTGACTGCCACCGGCGACTGGAAGATTGCCGGCTGTCAGCGATCTGCACGACTGGGATTTGGGACCATCTACCCAGGTCTCGCACTGTTTCACATGATTAACCTCCCTCATCAGATGACGTGCCTCGGCCACTTTGGCCCTGGAAACCCGAGGACCATCGATCCACTGCTCCTCGGTTATTTTCCTCATGCCGGCCTCCAATTGTTCGAGAGCCGCTCCCGGATGAGCTCTTCGCATGGGCGATCCCTTGGGCGAGGGTACCATCGATCCCTTGGACACCATGTGCCGTGGTATCGGTATCGGCGATCCCATGGCCTGCATCTGTGGTTGCTCATGGGGAATCTGTGGCGAGGAGCAGGCTCCTGCTCCCGCCTGTCGTTTCAGGCTGCCCGTATTGCTTCCCGGCAGCTTTTTGACTGAAATCGGAAAAGGAAAAAATAGTCAACATTTTAAAAAGATATTTATTAACATAAAAAAAAAGTAGTTTAAATATTAATATTTTTTTCTAAATAAAGAATTCGTATAATAATCTTACGAAAAATATGTAGTAAGTAGAGATTTATAATTTCAAATCATAATTTTTGTTTTGGCTGAAAATGGACAAGGAAAAAGGTTCCAAATATTAACAAGATATTTATTTAAACGCTCCATAATTAAAAAATTTGTTTTTATATTAATATTTTGCTAAAAGTGTATTCTAAATGAAGAAATCCTATAATAGAATTACGAAAAAATTTATAAAATATAGATTTTCTGCCGAAAAGGTATTCTAAATGAAGAAATCCTTTAGTAGAAATTAGACATCTGCATGACTGATATCAAATTTCAGAGCATACTTTAGCATTTTTTAACCATAAAATAATGTAATCTAAAATTCGCACTGAAAATATTGCATTGTATATTTCGTAACATGGGCATTATTTATCTTTGGTCTAACTATGTTATGTAATACTATTAAAAATTGTTGTGAAACCATAGTTCTTATGGAACCCAAAATATAAAGAAGGATTTGCACATACCTTTCTCCGCCGCCATGGCCTTCTTCATCATCATGGGACTGTTGTTGGCGGACTTCGAGGGGGGCTTCTCCAGCCCACTCCCCTTGAGGGCTTTACTCATCACCCCGCGATTATCCCCCGCCGTCAGCGAAGGCAGATATACGGGCGGATGTTCCCCATCCGTGGCATCGTCATTGGGTCCCATATAGATGACTGTGTCGGCGGAGATTTCCGAACTCGAGGGATCCGCCCCCGATCCCGCCGAGGAGCCATTGCCGCCGAGTCCCTGGGCCAAGCCCACCGCCAGGGGCATGGGAACACGATGTTTCCGGCGGCGCAGGCGATGAATCCTGGATGCGATTTGGATGGTGGAGAGGGCGTCCTGGTAGCTCTGCTCCGGCCGCACATGAGCCACGATGGCCACATGGCAAGTGATGGGGGCCAGGCAGTCCTTGAGCAGCGGGGTCAGCGGGTGGTCCTTGTGCGGGGGATGCCTCTGGCCGGAGAGTATCGCCAGCAGTATGTTCCCGATCCCCGACAGCGGCAGTCCCCCGCTGCGATTCGCACACCCGCCCAGGTCGATGATATGTAAACGGCTCCGACCGCCAGCAACTACACAGAGAGAAAAAACCGTAAATAAAAGTGGTGTCTTATATCATAACATAAAATGTGTTTTCCAAATGAAAAGATTATTTTTTTAAACTTTAAATATTCCCAACCCCATATCCTTTTTAAAAACTCTGAAAAAATCAAATAGCAATATTTAACTGATACATTGTCCCATTTTTCTGTTTTCCCCTGTGTTTGTATAAAAGGAAAGTGGGTGGGAGTGGGTTTAAATGGGGTGGCGTCGGGTGTTGGAGTGGAGGAAATGCGACACTTTAATGGCGCTGCCGTCTAGTGGTAGTGAAGCATTTAGCGGGCCACTTGAGTGGCAGCAGCAACAAAAGTGGCAGCAACAAAAGCAGTAACATGAAGGGAAAGAGCATTTTCAAAGCCGAATAATAAAATACCCTAAAAGTTCTTAACTTGCTATTTGAAAAATTATTTAAAAACTATAGCTATCTTGTTGGTCCATATTACTTAAAAACATATTTGTGGTAATCTGTAAATATTAGTACAGTCGAATTTTAATATCTTGAACTATTCATTTGATTTTGATTTTTAAATCAATACAGAAATCTTGACATATGGGTTATCTATTTATGTTCTGAGTTTAGACTTTTGGCTAAAACTTAGGCCTTATAATATGTATAAATGCAAATAAAATAAGTTCTATAAATCGAATTATCCTTTGAAAGATAGGGAATAGAGCTATGAATATCATAGTATTTCTAGCCATATTTTAGCATTTTTACAGGCACTAACTGTTCCAGAATTTCCATCAACACCCCCTTTTGGCAGGGCATGATAACAACAATGTGTCGGACACTTACCACCCCCCTTGCGGGACAGACTGTACTGGTAGACGTGGAGCGTAAAGATGAGGGCGGACTCCAAGGGGGCGGCACATCCAGAACTCCCAGATCCCGTGGAACCGGAACTTTTTAAGCGTCCGGCGAGCGCAGAGTCGAGAAACAGGGCCGCACGCTCGGCGGTGGGTGCACGTAGTTCCGTTGGACCGCCAAGGAAGTCGTCACGCAAATAAATCCCCGGGGAGTCGTCAGATTCTGTGTAGTAGTCGCCGTATTCGCCGTAGTCGCAGCCGGAGTTCCAGTATTGAGACCGAAAAAAAGTAGCGGGGAGTGAATGAAAAGGGCATTAGGTTTTATGTGGGAATAAACGCCGTATTCTACGGGGATAAAGGGCGGGGGCCTTGTTGATGATAAGAAGGTTGGGGAGTCGGAACTGCTGCCCAGGTTAAGTTTATTCAAATTGGGCCAGTTACGACCCCGACCCGCCCCAGTCATCATCATCATTGTTTGGCCCAGGGGCAACATTATGCCACGCCCCCTGCACCCGCCCACAACGGAGCCATTTATTCTGCCGGCGATTCTGCCCGCTGGCTGCTAACAGGTGGACCAACCAGTGCCACCAGCTACCCAAAATTAAAGACAAAGAGGTAAGTTAAACAAAAAGCAGCCAAATTGAGCACGAGGGTAACTACAAGTGCAAACAACTAAGTAATATTAGCTTTCCCCTCACACTTTCTGGACGAATACTTCTCAATTCTTTAGGTAAACAAGTTAGTCCTTAATCCCCTGATTTTAGTTAATTAGTTTACAAAAGTTCAAAACAACTTTGAACAGCAGACAGTTTAAGTAGTCTACCGAAATGAATATTAAATTAAGGTTAGGTAAATTTTGTTAAATATTTTCAATAGATAAAATTAATAATTTGAATTTTTGCCTATATTTTAATATTTTTAATTTATTTAAGACCACTTAGTTGAATTACCTTGGCTAATTTAGTATTTGGATAATAAATGAATAACAAATTCATTTTGTATTTAAATTATCTGTTCACAAACAATTAATCAAACTGAAAAAAGTTATACAACTATCCACCGCAAAAGAAAAATGGCTTCCGGCTTAAATGAAATAGTTGCACATTAAATAGTTGACCTGGAAACGTTGTGGAATTGCCCCTCATCCCGGCCATATGCTTACCGGCTGCATGCGAGATGAGCAAATCCTGCGAGAGGGCATCCGGCCTGGTGGCACTGACGCCCACGGCACTGACCCGCACCGAGAAGCGCGCCCCGCTCTTCTGCCTCCGCTCCTGGATGCCCTTGTACAGCCAGGCGATGGCGCAGGGGGCCGCTCCCAGGGAACACGCCCCACCACTGCCACTGCCACTCCCACTGCCTGGTCCGCCCACCTCCCCCAACACCGTTTGGGGCTGTCCGGTGGCGGGATATCCCATGGCCAGCAGGCAGCCATCGGAGCCCTCGAGCACGGCGGGTATCACTTCGCTTAGCGCCGATGCACACACATCCGACTGGAATATACGATGCACAGAGAGAAAATATTAGTCACTTAATTATTAATGGCAATTAAAATTATAAAAAATATGGGCTAGTGATAACTAATAGAAAGGCATTATAGCTTTGTCTAGAAGTTTGCACACATTAAAAGAATAATTCTCGAGTTTATAACAAGCTATTGACAAATGACCAAAATATAATAATAACGACTGGCTCTCAAAAAGTAAAGATTTTTCTTAAGTTTTTAATATTTTCCGTAAATGTTGAGTAGTAAAGTGCAACATTTAACGTGTATAATAATGGTAAATGCTAAATAGTTTTTAAGTTTCTTTAAGATCAATTAAAAGCTCTAGTAAAAATACTAAATGCTAAAGTTAACTGCTTAATTTATGTATTTGTAACTTATGTATTTTTTATGAAACTAAATAATTTCTTCACAGAATGCAGACATATTTACACCTTATAAGCACCCTACATGTTTTAGATGATCGAAACTACTACTAAATTATTGCCTCTTTATCTAAAGGAAAATTACACGTTAGTACGTAATTATTTTTCCTTGCACATTATTGTATTTTTTGCCAGTGAAACAGAATACGAATAGGTGTGGAGTGGAGGTCAGTGGGTGGTGGCTAACAAGGCATACTAATGGGCTTCCTTTAATGGCTGGAATTGGGTTCGATTGCGGGGTTAATTCGATTGCTGATTAGATCCGATGGGGGAGGACAATGCGCGTATGTGTTAATTCTATTGGGTGTATTTCTTTCCCTTGGTCTGAGGGATTGCCTTATGAGTGATTGCACTTCAAGGGTCATAAATCTTGGAAAGGAACTTTGCTTGCCATGAATTATGAAGATTGATTGTGGTATTTTGTGGTGACTTGTTATTCTCTGGAATTACTAACACCTCTTTTGTAATCTTATAACAAGTTAAATAGCATAACTTTGAGACAAACATGAGACATTTGTCGTTTTGCCAAAAATAAATCCATTAAACGCAAAATGTGTTCCATTGTAATTTTCTTTCCCACTATAAGATTACCGCAGACAATGAAACTTTTGTAATTGCAACCCAATATTTACGTTCGAGGAAATATTTTCCATGTGCCAGAGGCAAATAACTACGCGAGAAGTCTGGAAACTTCTGTTGATTTTAAAGGGAAAGTAAACTAGAAAAGTTTGTAGGCACTTTCAGTGTGCTTGAAGTTTTGTAATTCTCTGAAAATATAAATCCTTGCAGATTGCTATGTACATAATGAATGGTTCTTAAAGTCAATATTATGTTTGTTTTTATGCCAACTGAGAGTCTAGTTAGTAATTTACACTTAATAGACGTTTATATTGTTTATTTACCACTTTTATATTGTTCTTGTGCATAAACATGATACTTAATGTCAACAGTAACCAATCTAATATTTGTTTTACATAGTAACGGTTGTTTTGTTTTGACTTTGCTGCTGATTAATTATTTAAATGTTTTTCTAAATACACAAAAACAAGTCTCAGTTATATACAATTCTTTAAAATATGAATTAATAAAGATTTGGTCAATTATTTATTTCTGATAAACATTAAACAGAATACATTTGGAAAATCAGACAGTCTGAAGTCTTCTTAAAAAAAAAAAACATATATTGTTATATAGCTATATAACTATAGTTAACTAAATTTTCCTTTATCTATTGTAGCCTACTATCAGTAGGTACTTCACTATTTGTACCGAAATACAAGGGAAAAAATCAATCAAAATAACAATATTTCCAACTTTCATTTGGAATATAAAAAACTTTTGGGTGAAAGTGGGAAAGAATATCTCCGCAATACTTAAAAAAAATTGAAAAGACCACATATCTGCATAAATATTTTTATAACAAAAAAACAAATCTTAAATAGACTTAATTGGCGTCCCATTTTTATACGAAACTCACCTGTTTATCCTCCGCGGTGAAGAGGTGGTCGAATGCAAACATTTTGGGTGCGGCCACCATGGGTCCGCGTTCCTGGGCAGCCTGCGGCGCAGGACACGCGTTCCTCGGATCGGTGAGCGTGACCTGTCGCTTCTTCTTGTCCAGGGCCATAAAGTCCGGCTCTGTTCCGGCGGAGTTCCTGTCCCGCTCCGCCACCCGCAGCATGACCTTCACCTTGCCCACGCCGTAGCACTCGCGGCTGCTGAGGCGGCGGATGAGGGTCGGCGGCATGGGCGGCGGGGCGCGCTGCAGTGCACCACAGAAGCCCCCGTTCCGGGACATATTCGACGTACTAGCGGCCATGGTTCCTTGATTATTGGTTGCCACAGTTGGCGGTGGAAGTTTATTGCTGGAAGCACTTGTGTTTCCTTTTTTGGGGGAAGGGGAACGAATAAAATTGGGAGTTAATAAGGGGCCCAAATCCTGGCTTTTGTTTTATGGCGGGGATCTTAAAATGCAATCGTCACTCCCCATAAACTTTGTTTGTTTTCTGAGGGTTTTATGGTTCTTTAAATAGTTGCCGGGCCTGTCATAAATTGCGATTTCGGTTCGGGCCGATGGGCATAAGTTATTTGGTGCCGCTGCCGGGAAGGGTCCTTCGGTAATGGCCATAACACTTTCGGTTTATGGTTATGGGCCATCTGTTTATTGGGCATATGCCTCACTGTACTATCATCACTATCACGCTCGCACTGTCACTGTCACTAAGCTCGTGTTTTATTCACTTGTAGCATGTTGTGCATAAAATCAAATTTATGTTGAATTTGCTTTGGTTTTTATACTGCCAAATTATGCGCTTCGCTGTCTCTCAAGTATTCTTTGGGGACAGTCGTATTTCACATCCGTTTAATTCTATTTGAAAAGTTGTTGTGCATATTTTTAAGTTCTTTTTGGCTATTAAAAGTTTGAAGCTTAAACTTTTAACCATTTTCAATTATTTGTTGGAGTTATAAAAAGTTTGGAAATTGTTTATTACCTAAAATACATTTTATCAATTTTGTTATTCCAGTTTCGAACCTTTTTTAGTTGCACTTAAAATGATTAAACATTATTATTTTTGAAGATTGTATTTATGTAAAGCATCTAAGAAATTTATGTTTATTCTTGATGTTAATTTTTAAAATCTTTTTTATATCTGCATCAGAGTATTATTATTGTAGAATTATATTATTAAATATTAATTTTAATTAAATTGTTTTATTTAATTATTTATGAATTATTTTTTCCCCCCAAGGAGTTTGCTTAATGTCTTCAAAAGTGTTCTTTGGTAATGGTCTTTCTTTGTCGTGTCACTCAAACTTTTTTTTAATGTTAGATGTGAGTTCCCCCTCGGAATGTGAGGATTACATGAAGACCTGTCTCTTATCAAGCTTGTTATGTTTTATATCACTGGCATTATCAACTTTACTTGTTATGTTCAACTTTATTTTTGAGATATTCATGCAAATTCCATTGGACTTTTTCCTTTTATTTGTCAGTCGCGGGCCGTGACATTTCTTCAATGCCTTCATTATTATTTCAATTTGACTGGGGAAACGTGACATTTTTGCAACGTCTTTCATTAATATTGTCCCCCGATTCCCAGTCCTACTTCCCCATCTCCATCCCCACCTCATAGCTCATAGCTGCCCACTCCATTTTGGCCTCTTCTATATTGCCATTCCCTTTGAATGACAGGCAACAACTTCGGGTCGGTTCAACTTCATTTTTCAGACTACGCGCACCTGCCAACTAAAGGGAACTTCTTTGGTTGCCTTTCCATTCTTTTATATGGGTATTTCCTTTGCTTTTTGCCCTCCCGGGCTCCGTTTTTTTATTCCAGGATTGGCGTCGTCCACCTTTTGAGTTTTAGCTTTGGCTTTTCACACAAATCGATTGGCAATGCCTTCTAATTGTACACAACGCACAATAGGGGAGTCTAGCTGAAGTCAGGGGTTAAGGGTTCTGGGGGGGCCGGAGGGTTAAGGGATTTCCCTTTTGGCACAACACACACACGCACGCAAACAACACTCACGAAACAGGAACAAACACAAACCCTTTTTTTATGACTGGCAATTTCTCGCTGTTGATTTCATCTTTGGCTCAACTCCTTCGACTTTCCGAATTGCCTTGATTTCCTCGCACATGATTTATACTTTATCCAACACACTGGGATTTTCCCCGATTCTCTGCTCTTCGACTTTTGTTGTTTTTCTTGTTGGCTTGTCACTTCAGCGAATAATAAATAAAGAACCCGCGAGGCGAGAAAGCCAAACGCGTGCCGACTGCGTTGGCATTACAATGGCAACTGAAGTCGGGTTTTTGGTTTCGGTTTCGGAATCGGTCTTCGTCTTGGGCTTGAATTTCCCAAGAGTTTTCCGCCTCTCCGCGGCGCAGGCGTGCCAGAAAATAAGAGCGAGCGACCGATGACCGATGGCAATGCCCCAAATCCTGACCTCAAGGGTGGTCGGACTTTCACTCTTTCGCTCTCTTCCGGAAAATCTCTTCCTTTTGGCCATCGACAGCTTTGAGGCTCAGGTAAACAAAATCAGCGAGGCTAAAACAAAAGGAACAGCGTAAATGATGTTTATATTGTAGACACATCAAAAATGGAATGATACCCCGTCTTTTTCCTACAATAAAATGTACATAGTCTGGCGATTTTACAATTTTAGATTAAAAATCTAATAAAGCATTAGATTGAATTAAATATAAATTTTGATAAATATTTTATATTTGATATTTTAAAAGGTTTTAAGAAGATTTATTGATGGATTTATCCTAATAGGTATTAATATTTTATATCTTTAGCTTATATCAAAATTGTTTGAAGATAAGGAAATCAAGATCTATGTATAGTGTTTAAAAAATAAAACCAACACACAATTAAAATGTTTTGAAATTTAAATTCGGTATAGAATTTGGTTAAATATTAACTTTGTTTTTAATAAATAAATTGTAAGCATGTTAAAATAGGCCTGGAATCTATTCCCTCTATTCCCAAACATTTTCAAGGCTTAAGCACTAATCGTAATTGAAATGACAATTGTATAAATACAGGTACAAATATTCAAGGTTATAATTATGTAAATTTAAAATGATAAAAAATGATAAATGATCAAAAATGCAGGGTCATCGCATAAGTCTCCACATCGAAAATGACAACTATAACTTTTACGGCATTTCAAGATCCAATAGCACAAATACAATATACCTTTATTCAGAGTGAGTACCTGGAATAAAAAGAATAAGAAAGCACACACGAACACGGTGATAGTTGAGCTGCTGGAGCGTCACTTAAGTGCCGCTTGGAGTTCCTGCTGATGGAGGGGGGTTGGGTTTCCAGGGGCGGAGTGGGCGGTGGGAGGGGTTTGGAGAGGGGGCCAAATGCAAACGATGTGTTTTTAAGTTCGCTTACATTTGGCAGGCTCGTGAAGGAGCTGTTGAGTGTGTGTTTGTATTTAAAAGCATGTGTACATGGAAAGGGATGGGGATTGTCCGGATTTACCTTTACCTTTATTTTCAATTTTTTTTTAACCAAGTGGACAACGGCAACGGCTCAATTAAAGGGGCCCAGGCTGATTGCTATTAAGGTAGCTGCAGGAAAACGCCGGTAATCCAATCCGCCGTTAAAGTGCTTCGTTACTAATTATCATAAAACTTGAGGGAAATTCCGTGAAAAGCCTTTTTCCGCATCGGGCAAATCAAATTTTATGTAATCCAAGCGCCAAAAAGCAAAACAAACAAACGAAACGAAGCTTAAGTCGAGTGAAAGGAGATAAACAGTTTGGGAAGCACTTTTCTCAATAGTTTTATAGTTACTTGAGGGCGCCATCTAGCGGATGGGTATCAGGTGGCAGCGCCAAAAGCGTTACAGTTTGAAACTGGATTCGAAATGAACGCCAAATATGGAAAATATAAATGTTTAATATCTTATAGTTATATAATTTACAAATAAAAAAACAAAAATTGATAAATTGTATCCAAAAAGATTGATTTGCATTAAGAAACTTTGTGAAACACAAACGACTTATCTTTTGAGTCATATCCGCTGCCGAGTAATTTCCCATATCAATTGTTGTAAATAATATAAATAAATATTTATTCCCTTTGCAAGCCAGCAAGTGCACCCGGAGTCAGTGTATTTTAAACTTTCCTCTCTTGCGGTTTAACTTAACTCTCTAAGCATGTTCAAGTTGAGAACTTTATTTTTCTTCGCATCTATTGCAATACTTCCTAATGTATCTTTATCGGGATACAAGGATACTAGCCAATTCGTGTGCTTATTAAAGGATCCGCCAAATCAATGTGGGGAATTCTGTCTCACAGCGCTAATGCCTCTTATCGACCACATTGCCAAGCACCAGGAACAGTGGAGCACCTGTAATCTCAAACTAAACGAGACCGAGGCGAAATTGGCCAAAATAGAGGAACAGCTGACTGCGGTAAAAATAAAGTCAGAAAAACAACTGCAGGCTCTACAGGTGAAGATGGAGAGCCAACAAAGTGCCGTGATGGAAAGCCTTTCTCAAATCAATAGGAAAATCACATTAATTAAATTCGACAGGGTTGGACAAAGGTTCTTTTACATCGAGCACAACCTTAAACAAAATTGGACCAGTTCTTCAAACACCTGCAAACTGATGGGAGGAAATCTAGCATCCATTAAAAATGAAGAGGAGTTCAACGCCATCACTTCGAAACTCAATAAGGACACTAGTTATAAAGTGGGCATAAACGACCTGGCCGAAAAGGGCGTTTTTATATCTGTGTCCTCTGGAAAAAAAGCTCCTTTCTTGAAATGGAAAACGGGTGAACCCAAATACGATCACGTAGACCAGCGCTGCGTTTCTGTGCATAATGGTGCCATGTGGGTGGACGGTTGTAGTGCCGCTCACAATTTCATTTGCGAGGCAGCAGATTAAAAGTTTTGAAGAAAGCAAATCTATATAGTTTTTCTTTTACTTTTTAATTATTACAAAAATTCAAAACCCTAATGGTAAACTAGAACATAATTATATATTACCTACAATATAAAGAAGTCTTCTGGGAAAGATTCACGTAAATAGCTTTATGGCTAAAAGATTAGTTTGCGTATAACTGGACGGACATGTCTAAATTGACTCGACGAGTCGTTCTCCACCGGATATGACTCAGAAGATAGTTATAAATCATTTGTATCTTTCTTATCAAATGCAGAAGGTAGTTAAATATAAATAAAGTAAAAAGAGAATGTTTGCAAAATGTATTAAAAAACCCGTTCTTATCAATAATAATGCACTTATCTTCGCAAGTCACTAAGTGGGTGCAGAATTAGTGTATTTTCAACCATCGTTCATAGAAGTTTAATTTTTCAAGCATGTTCCAGCCAAAAACTTTATTATTCTACGCATTTATTGTAATATTCATTAACGTATCCTTGTCAGGATCCGAGGTTGCAGGTCGATCCGTGTGCCTATTGCAGGATCCTCCGCATCAATGTGGTGACTTCTGCCTTACAACACTGATGCCATTGATCGGTTACATTGCCAAGAACCAAAACCAGTGGAGCACTTGCAATCTCAAATTAAATGAAACCGAGGCTAAATTAAGTAAAATAGAAGACCAACTGAAAGTTGTAAAAAACCAGTCTGAAGAACAACTGCAGGCTCTACAGGTCAAGATTGAAAGCCAACAAAGTGCGATGATGGATGCCCTTTCCCAACTCAATAGGAAAATCATGTTGCTAAGATTCAACAGGATCGGCTCTAGATTCTTTTACATCGAGCACAACCTTCAACAAAATTGGACCAGTGCTATAAACACCTGTAAGCTGTTGGGAGGTCATCTGGCTTCTATTAAAAGTGAAGAGGAGTTCAATGCCATTTCTGCGCAACTGAAAAGGGATATTAGTTACACGCTGGGCATCAACGATTTGGCCGAAAAGGGCGTCTTTATATCTGTGTCCTCTGGAAATAGAGCTCCTTTCTTGAAATGGAAACCGGGTGAACCCAAATACGACCATATAAGTCAACGTTGCGTTACTGTTAATAACGGTGGCATGTGGGTTGATTCTTGTAGCGGAAAACACAATTTCATTTGCGAGGCAGAGGATTAAAAATACAAAATTTTAAGAATTTATGGTTTATAATATGTAGAATAAAAAACAATTTAATACAGATAATTCGTTAAACTTTTATTTAGCCATTGATGTTTTGTTTTCTAACATATACATACTTGAGTATCATTATTATCTTCGTTTTTTTTGTTGCCTTTTCGATCGTTTCGCACTCTCTATTTACAATGATGGAAATAGTGTGCAAAGGTGCAATATTGCCTAGTTGAAAATGCATTTGCGATGAAAATGTATCATGTATATATCGTTATTCGGTATCGGCATCGATATCTCTATCGATAACTAAGGCTAGTTCGCAGTGAGTGTATCGAGTGTTTTGTGTGAGTGTATAACGCATCGTTCGCTTAAAGACCTAATCTTAAGACTAAACAAACAATTTGAAACAAACAGCCTAGATGGAAAACATACTTCTCGTACAATAGGTAGAAACAACTTCAGAGGTAAGTATTACTCATCGACAGGGGTAATATTCATATGAGCTGGGGGGGAGATGAGGGGTTTTCGTTGCTTGGTAAACTTTGTCACGCGTTAAAGTCGTTGAAACAGAACAAAAAATAATACACATAAGATATGCAGTGTGCCATGAGTTGGGTTGAGATTCGCAAATCGGAATTCGGGTTGGATTGGATGCGTGGGATCGCTTAGTGGGAAGGTGCTCCATACGAGCTGCTGGGCGCAGAGGGGGCGGGAGGGGCAGCTGGAGCTCCGTACTCGGGGGCTGGAGGCGCCACGCTGTTGGGATAGGGTCCAGTCTCCTCCTTCTGGGTCTTGTAGCGGATGAAGTACACCTCCGGCTTGCTGGGCTGGGTGGGAGCCGGCGTCGGGATGATGATCTCGGGCTGCTCCTCCGGCTTCTTGACTAGCACGTACACCAGCGTCTTCTCCTCGTTCTGCGGGAACTGCGGGATTACTGGGGCGGTCGGGGCAGGTGGGGATGGGGCCTTGATGAACACGATCTTGTAGTGCTTCTGTGGAGGCGGCACGTACAGGGGTTTCCTAGTGAAAATAATGGAAATACCGGGTTTTAATTGATTGAAAATAATAATAAATATTTTAGGAATCTCTAGTTGAAGAATCTAATATCGATCTTATGATATAAGACAATTTGTGGTAACCTGTACGGTTTTTACAGGACTAATGCAACTTCCGTTTACCTACAATTTACACAGACATAATTGTTTACCACATTTCCTATAATTTGGCATATCTGCACGAAAAAAGCAGGAAAGCTGGAGAAAGGAGTTTCCCCTCGAGGAGTATGCAAATGTCAAGACCATAAATGGTGACCTCCCAAAAATGGTGAGCCAGGTGCAGCAGCTGCTTGTCGTTTTGGCTAATCAGATGAAGACGATGGCCATTGTGACGATGACAACGACTGTCACAACAACGACCTCAAGATGAGGGTTTACATAAAACTCCCTATGGTAATCACGCTCCTGTCCCTCCGCGTCTTCTGATAATTAGCTTGGAAATGCGACTGAGATATATAAAAAAGTACTCGGGGAGAGCTTAGGTAACATTTTAGTCACGGTTTGGCGGTCTGCAAAGCCATATCATTCCCCCCTCGGGGTAATTAACATTGCTTCCAACTCCAATTGAAAACAGGCAGAAGACGACAGAAAACATTGAATCAGAGAAAAGAGAGAAAAGTTGGATGGCTTTCGTTTTCTCGGGTATTAAATAATTTTCCTCCTTGCAAACGACCCTCTAAATACCCTGGAAATGAGGCAACAGCTGTGCGGCGGCAAAGGGCCCTGAGCCGGATTAGATGATTGGCGGCGGGTCTTGCAACATTTGTCTAGTTATTATCTTTGGGAGTTGGCGGCACTAGTTGGTTTACGGCGATGAATTGTGAGAGAATCTGCATAAATGGCGTGGATTATATACTCATAACACAACAATGTGTTTTCGCTCATTTTGTTTGCCAATCTTAAGTGGAACAAGACAAATAAAGCGAGATCATTTGTAATCGCTCCCCATCACGCGAGATGCAGAAAAATGGAAAGGGATCACCACTGATGGGTTGTGTGAATAATTTGAACTGATTTTGATGTGGGATAGAAGAATGAGCAATCTCAAGTTCCTAAACAAATTATTGGAAAGGGATTTCTTGAGCTGCCTTAAGATTCACAATTTCAAATGAATGGTTCATTATGCATATTTATTAAAAAACGCTTAGCTTTCTGACCTTAAAAGGACGTCTTGAGATTGAACAGACTGTATTAGCCATATTATATTCGAATACATATATTGTAGAAACTAAGTTGCAAATACTTTCTTAAAAGTCAATTATTGTATTCGTATGTATTATTGTATTATAATATCCAAGATATTTTTGTTTTTATGGCACTATTAAATAGTTGGTTAAGAAAGACAAAAAGAGTATTATTTTAAAATTTCCAAAAATAAATTTAGAAGTTTTATAATAAATTTAAGGTTTTCTTTATAAAGTCTAAAAATTGTGATGAAACAAATTCTTATAATTTGGGAAATATTTAACTTATAAGCGCATTAAGCACTTCTACTTTTTGGTATAATTTTAGAAGATTCTAGGGTATATATAGTTACAGCCATCCTCATATTACTGACTACAGGATATCCGATCCTTGGACTCACCTGGGTGCCTGGTACTCCGGCTCTGGTGGCGGGACATGGACGTAGACGTGCTTGTGGACCACCGGCGGCTGCTGGGGGGGTCCGTACTGGGGAGCTGGGGCGCCGTAGCCGCCGCTGGGTCCGCTCGGCTGGTAGCTGCTGGAGGGGGGCGCACTGTACGAGTCACGCGGCGGCTCGGGACGAGCGGCCACCAGGGCAGCCAAGGCTAAGACGACCACTAACTGCGGACGAGATCGGAGGAGGAGAACACACCATTATCACGGAAACTTGGGAGCTCGCTCGGTCACATGATCATACCACACAACTGGACTGCATTTTCGGGGGCTTTATTTTCGGCTATATCCGTTTCGGGTTTTGTCACTGCTCCAGGTGGTTCGGTGCTACTGGTTACTGGTAATGTGGTGCTGCTTCGACGCGGAACCTCTTACTGCATGCCACAACGATTGTTGCAGTTTCTTTTATAGCGGCGCAGCGCGTGAAATAAAAATTAAGTAAAATTCAAGACGACGACCAAGACCGCTGTTGCTGCTGCTTCGGCTGCTGCCTCAGTCGACCGAGCAGCTGGCTGAGCAGTTGGCAAAGAGCGGCAGCGGCATATAGCCATGAAGAAATTGAAATGTTTAAGCCAAGTCCACAGTCCCAGCCGCAGTTGGCCAGTCATGATCTGGTGGGGAAACCGAGGCTGCAGCTCCTGGCTGCGACGCAGACTGCGGCTGAAACTGCAGCGCCTGCTGACCATTTCTTGGCTTTTGGTTTTTCCTCCTTCGGTTAACTTTAACTACTTCTTTTTCGTGGTTTTTTATTCGTGTGGTCAGGCATTTTTTCTTTTTCGGGGCAACTAGGATTATTTTCAAGGGGAAAATAAGGAACTTGAAAGGTACATTGTATACACAATTAAGCTGGAGGCAGGAGATAAAATTTCAGCAAGGCCATCAAATATGTTTATTCGGTAGTTATTTCAGCTGTTATAAACATAAGTTTTAGTTTAAGGGTCAATTATTTTCAAGGGAAGGAAATAAAAGATTTTATGGTGGGCATTAAAAGATATATGCATAATATAAAACAAAATGTCTTGATATTAGTTTATAGTAAGCATGTTCAATTAAAAAATCACATAATGTAATTTTAGTACAAATAAATAAAAACTACACAAAATAAAAATAAATACAGGTACTAAAAAAGATACTTGCATTTAAATCTGAATGTTTATTTGAATTCAATTAAGTTTTTTGAACTTACGTTATAAAGATAATACAATTAAGATTGTATTTTCCAAGTGTTTTTCATAAACTTACGCATCTAAAAAAATGTATTTATTTTTTCCTTTATTATTTGTAAATACCAATAAGTTATAAAAGGTTACTAGCATCCACAGTGAACTAATAAGAACTTTTTTTTGGATTTGTAGTGTTGATTATATTAAAAGAAGAACTCTGCAATTTATACATGTAATGCCTTTTAGAATAATATTTAAATAAATTGTATTTCTTCATTCTAAAGCTCATTATTAGGGTGATTTCAAATTCTTGATTTAATCAAACAATTAAAATATTCATAAACATTCCTTTTAGAGTATTTCTCTTTCGAGCTGATAGCCAAAAAACAAGGCCTTTCCTGCTTTTCTCATTTTTGATTTTCTTATTGCATTATTATATATATGTGGTTTATGTGTATAAATTGTTATTTTGGTCATTTGGAGGATCCAATCGCAGTGGACTCGTAACCAACTCTGGACTCTGAATCGGATCGTATCGGATCGGATCGTGTGGCACGATTCACTTTCAGTTTCAATGGATGTGGATTCACTCTCATTTAGTCGGCGATTCGGGGAATGGGCTGCTTTGGGATGGGATGGGATGGGATGGGGGATAGCTTTGTGCTCTGGAGTGGGACTGAATCTGGTGTTGGTTTTATTTCATTTCTTCATGCTCTTTCGGCCTTTTGTTAGCCAGCTTCTTTCTGTCTTTCGGGTTGTGTTGGGTTGTCTTGTCTTGACTTGGCCTGGCTTGTTGTTATTATTATTGTTACTGTTATTGTTTTTACTGGTTTTGTTGCCTTTGTAATTGCTGTCCGCGTTTTGGCCACGAAGCTTCACGCTCTTGTTGGGTCGCCCCATCTGCATAAGCATTTTATTTAATTTTTCTCCTCTTTTTTTGTTTATAGTTGTTTTTGCAATATTTTTTGGAATTTCTTAAATTTGTTTTTTTTTTTCTCTGCCGTGTTTTAGTGTTGTTTTTGGGCTGTTTTTCTTATTTAATAATTTACGCCCCGGCCATGACAATTTGCGTTAGAGAAGACTGATGGAAAAAATTATGATTGGCAA
Source organism: Drosophila takahashii (assembly GCF_030179915.1). Taxonomy (NCBI): domain Eukaryota; kingdom Metazoa; phylum Arthropoda; class Insecta; order Diptera; family Drosophilidae; genus Drosophila; species Drosophila takahashii. Next base: position 16,612,136 of record NC_091678.1, read on the forward strand.
AATGTTTTGCAACTTTTCCATGGCTCATAACCCCCAGAGCTATGATGTCTTGCTCTTTCCCTGATTTATGCACATAATCTATAAATGGCAATCAGCATTTTTGCATCGATTGCGAACGATCCTTGGTCGCATTTTGCGGCCACACCTGCGCTCCACTCAATCGCTGCCGGAATTTGATGAAATGGCATAATCAGTGGCCAGTGGCGCCAAACGGAGGACGACACCAAATGGCGACTGCGACAACATACCCGGCGGCAGCAGCAGTATTGCAACTGCAACTGCAGCCTGCAACAGTTGAGAGATTCAACTGTAGTCAGCAGAGACTGTCACTTTTCCTCGATGGCATCATTTATAATGCCGTTAGCCAAATGGCAGGTTGTGTTGATTTTGTTGTTCATCTTCGGCGGCTGCACTTGCTCCCCTCTCCACGGATTGCATTTCCTTAATTTTCCACGCTCATCTTTCACATTCAAAACCATCGTCATCATTATCATTCGTTGGTCGCGGTAAATTATGCTGAATTCACGAAGGTGGAACAGGTGCAGGTTCATCTGTGGTTATTCGGCGTCCTAGAGCAATTGCACGTGATTTCCCCATGCAAATATCTGCAAGATATTTTCCTAGGCCAACCCTTGACCCATTATTTCCATCTGAAGAAATTAAGGAAATTCAAGTTCCAAAGGAATTGCATTTTGAAAGTTGATGAAATACAAAAATTATTTTATTACATCAACTAAAAACAAATGCATCTATATTATGGGTATTACATAAAGTCTTTGGAACCATAAAAGAAGAATTTAATGGTAGTCTGAGTTGAAAAAAAAATGTAAAAGCTTTTTTTGTTTCTGAACCGGTAAGCATAAGCCAAAACGAAAAAGTAATTACCCACTGTTAATTTAATCATAAAAATGTTTCCTATGGCAGCCAAAGATTTGGAATAAATTGGTTTTTTAATTATTAAATGAACACACTTAACAAATATCATAAAGTTAATTTAAATCTCCCTGTTTGATAATTAAACAAGTGACTTTTAAAGGTATTTTCTCTATACATAATTGAGGTGGTCACTAAATAAAACTACAAGAAACCTTGGATGTAATTGTAATCTTATTCTTAAAAATTTGATTAATAAGTTTAGTTTAATTTAATAATGAATTTTTTATTTAAAGTACGTTTAATGCTGGATAAAAATTTCCGCAACTAAGATATCGTTCACATTATTCAGCCAACCAAAGTCCCGCAGATACATTATGCATTCCGGGAAGACCTCCCATCTGGGGGATACATTCTGCTGGCCATTATGCGAATTATGCATGGCACATTGCCAGATCTTAATGAATTCGCCATGCCACAGCGATTCTGAGCCATATAATCAGCGTCGCATTCACCCATTCATCTTTCTGCTTTCTCCGTGGCCTCAACCGAGTAACACAGTTCCCCCAAACACATGCCCCCACGTCTACCATTTAAAATCCAGCTACCAACTCGCTGCCATCTACACCTCGGCATGCACAGATACTAATTATTATATTGTATCTCTTGTGACTTTATGTAACAGGCAAAAACAAAGGCAGACGGAACCATTTAAATGATATTATATTTACATAAAAACAGAAACAAAAACACAAACAGGCGAAGAAAACAATTATAATTTCGTTTACAAAACGAGAAACGGCACTTGGCGGGTAAAAAGTACTTAACGGGTTCGAACTGACATTGGGAATGGGTTCGGAATGGTGTATTGGATCGTATCGAAATGGGGTTTTCGGGGAGATCCGAACCGATGTGATGTGTCTTTCTGGTGGGTGCCACTTTTCGGCGTTTAATTTGTCGAGAGTTGCACTTGAAGTACGAGAAAGTAAATTGAGATAGATGGGAATCTTTGGGCTGGCGGCGCCCTCAAGCAGATGGATGTGAAATGCCTGGGTATTTGAGCCAAAAGATGAAGATGAATCTGAGACGAGAGCGTTGTAAAGTTGCGTTACACTCTGCATACGTTGCATAACAGGCTTGACTGTATCGCCGCCCAGAGATCTAGTTAAGAGAGGGATCTTGCATTGAAAATGATTTCTTTTATTGTTGCTTCTGCGGCGAATCATAAGTAATAACGATAACGTAAGTTAACAACAATTAAATGTACATTTATATATAGGTACGAATTTAATAGGGTGTATAAGTATATATCTCCCTCGACACGTTGTTGGCCATAAAGTCTCAACCGAAATCGCATTAAGCTTGGGCCCATCTTCCAGCGGAGGCCATCGCAGCTAGTGGAGGTTAGTTGGGAGTAGTATAATTTATAAATACACAATACATTTACTATATATCTTCATATGCCCCGGTCAGCCTTGGGGGCCCATTAAAACTCCAGTTATTATTGTTCGTGGGGCGGGAGTGGAGGGTTTTGGGGGTAAAATATATTTACAATTTTATGGTACTTTTAATTTTTATCTCTTGTTTGGCCGCGCAAAAAGAAGTTGAAAATCCGCACTTAGTCTAGACCTTTAATGGGGTACTTTTTCAGAGTTTCAGTTTTTCAGAGGGACGGGGTTGCTCTACAACACATAGGTACATACATATAGGTACATTTGTCGCTTCGGGTTTACCCAAAGGATTTTAAAAATTATTGTTCTAGCATAGGAACTGTATTTGTCCTTTCGAGTTTTCCAGTTTCAGTTTGTTTCTGAATTTGCCTTCAGTTTATCTTTTTGCATTTAAAACCATTGAGTGTATTTCTATTCGGAATAAAGGGAAAACCATGTTGAAAATATAAATTCACTAGAAACTTGTTAGTATTTGTGTTTTTAAGACACAAGTTAAAGCTGTACATTTAAAGCTGTACATTAAAGAATTACTACTTAAAATTTAAGGAAACCGCTTCCAAAAACGAATTCATTTAAAAAAACCCAAAAATAGATAAAATACAATTTTGTTTAAATGCATTAGTGATTAATAATTAATTAAAAAAGAGAGTTAAGGCAAATAAACATTATTGTGAATAACTTTTGCATATGAAACAGGGCCCTTTAGTGTCATTTTATAAAAGGACTCAAGCCTTTGAAAGTGATTTTGCAGAGTGTCCTTCAATACATTCCAAAATGGCACGAGCTCATTCAAAGTACTTCAAAGCGATTTGCACAAGAATCCTTTGCTCCATTTATTTGTCCATTTTCACGCACTTTGCGTCCGGCTCAATTGGATTTTAATCCTGTGAACATTTCCGACACTGGTATCCCCATTTTCAGTCCCAAAATATTTTCATTCGCAACATGATTTTCCCCAACCCCTAGTTTCCGTTTTCCTTGTCGTAGTTGTTGTGTTGTCGTCAGGTGTTTTCGGTTCAGATGGCTTAGTACGGTCCATAGTTGGGTCCAAAACGAGGTCCATCTCCGCCCAACTCGTCCAGGGCACCCATGGCACTCAGTTTCTGCAGCCAGGCGGCATTAGAGTTGCCGTTGGACACGCGTGGATTGTTGATGTTGCCGCTGCTGCTGCTGCCGCTTCTGGTGGCCTCATTGTGCAGACGCAGCTGTGGGTGTTGCTGCTGCTGCTGCGGCTGCTGCTGCTGTGGGTCCTCATTGCTCAACTCCAAAATCTGCAAACACAAAACGCAAGACGGGCAGAGAAAGATTTAAACTCCGAGCTGTTGTTATGGTTGTTATAATTATCGTATAGTTGCTGTTGTTAACACGACTCGGCCCCCCGCCAAGCCGCCTTGTGATGATGGAGTGAGTTATTTCAAAAATCTGTTGAAATCTTATTTATCCAACGTGGGAAGTTCGTCACAGATTTTTAGTCATCTCTTCTTTTTTTGTTAATTTTAATTTTTCTTTTTGGCGCATCATTAAATCGAATGAACTTTATCTGTAACGACGAGGCTGCCTGCTTCTGTTGTTTGCTTGGCTTAACCCATTGGTAACCAGTTGCTGTCATGGAAATATTTACTTTCTTAGAACTAACTAATTTATTTGTAAATTTATATATATATTTTTTAAGAAATCAAATTAAAAATAAGTACTTTTAAAATTTGATTATATGATGCATACATAATTTATTGAGAAGACAACTATTTTTTTTCGTAAAAACTACTTTTTAAATGTTTGAAAATTAATTTACTAAGTTATAAAAAGTTTAAAAATTTAAAAATATCCAAAGAATAAACCACTACAAATTGTTAGCTTGTACAAAAGTAATGGGTTTATTTATGATTTGCTTTTATGATCTATGAATTTGTAAAGTTAAATAGGCCATATAAGTAGTGGGTAAATAAAAAATATATAGCTACATTTAAGACAACAAAGATATCTGAAAAATTCGGAGAATCTATCGAGCCGTCTTAACTGCCAACCAAAATGGGTTAACCCGTCTTGAACCGTCTTAACTTGGCTGCCAACTTTTGGCTCCTCATCTCCGCTGCTGTGAGCTCTGATGAGCTGAAAATGTGTTAATGGGGGGTATTGTCGTGTAATTATCAGCCGCCAACCTCTTTTCTGGCTACCACTGTAATCCCTCCCGCTTTTGCCTCTCGGGAGCTCATCTTTTGTCTTCTTTTTTTGGCCAACGCTGGTGATGATGTGTGAACAAACACAAACAACAGCAAATGAAGCGAAAAACCTAAAACAATTTCGCGCCAAGTAATTATTTTATTGCTAATTTTGAAAAAAACCAAAATTGTTTTCTATTTTCGGACAGCTTGCGATATTTGCCTCCTTTCGCTTTCCTTGACTTAAATGCCATTAATGGTAAAGAGGTCTACAGGGAAGTGATGATGACTCTGGGATTGTTATCGCATTGCATCTGGTTGACTCCGGGGAGGGTGAATTTTCCAGGAGTTGCGGGGTGGTGTCAGCTGGGTTTCATCTCCCTTCATTTCATTAAGGTTTCTTTGGACAGTTTAATTTGAGAGTTGTCGTTAAGTGAAAAGTTATGTGATTTTGTTTGGCTTCCCTCTCCCTTTCCCAGCCATCTCTGTCTATTTTGTTATATCGATCTCTTTCCCTCCTTTGACCAGGATTTGGATTTGGCGATTGGAAAGGGAGTTAGCAGATACTTTATAAATAAACAGCTGCGTTTGGGCTTAGTTTTGTGCGAGGGGAATCTCTGGGTGTTGAAGATGGGTTGTTTTGGGTTCGGCAACTTCTGCTTAGTGGAATGAGCCACTTGATGAGTGGTGGGATTTGTAGGCTAAGGCATTTGTGGCAAGTGGAAAAAGAATGTTGAAAATAATTGCCATCAATCGGACATAATATTGTTATGGAGAAGGGCAAACTTCTACATTTTACGATGGAACATAAATCTTAAGGAACAAAGGTCAAACAATAATGTAGTCGTGTCAAAATTCATTATAAATTTTATTCAAATATTTAAATGTAGATTACTAAGTGTATAACTAGTCTGTTGTTCGTAAAATCTTAAATTAAAACTTTAATAATTAAATCAGAAATCCTTTGCCTCCCCTCTTTCTTCCTTTAATATAAACACACCAACCTGTTCTATCTCCAAGGATACCTGAATTGTTTCTTTAAATCCCAATAAAAGCTTCCCCTTCTAATTGGTTCGAGAAGCTCAAGAAATTTAATTCACTTAAGTCACTTTGTCATACTCAGTTGAGCTCCACTTTGACCGCATTAAATTGTCTGCTTAATGGATTACGTTTAAGAACCCCCCATCGCTTTATTAAATTAACATTGAATCAAAAGCTCAAGTTCATCCTTAAATTAGTTTCAAACCCCTGAAACAATTATAAAGTTCAGCCACGTACCATTTCGCAACCCCTGAAGCGACACAATTATAATCCAATATATCTCTAATAAGTCAAGAGCATTATGAAATTGTCATTTTCCACATTCTATAACACAAATTGCTTCTGGGAATTCCTTCCAACTTCATTGTCATCTCGGGCTAAAAGCAAAAGGAGGTTCGAGGGGATGTGGATGTGGATGTCGTGTCGTCCTGTTGACATCCGTCCCGTAGAAGGCAATAAGCTAAAGGCCAAGTTATGTTGTCTCATGTCCCTAATGCTTCTGTTGCTCTCAGCTTCTCAGGTTCAATGCATTATTGTGTGTCAAGTGTTTTCATTTCGCATTCTGCTTACTTTTCCCCCCGGCTGTCGCCTGTCTTCAGAGTGACGTAGTCAAGTCAACCTTCATCAGCGGCAATGCGACCACGTCACCGTCATTATTTGCTATTTGACATTTGATTTCCCTTTTCTTTAGCTCGGTTTTATTTTTTCTTAGCTGTGCTTTATTTTTGTGCTCGCTTTTTTGTCCAAACATGGTCTGCTCTTCGTCTTTGGTCTTTGTCTGCGCCGCACGTCAGCGACTTATCGATTTGCAGGGACCATGACTCAGAAAAGAGTCTGCAAAGGGGTTGAGAGCACCATACATTTGGGGAAAAAATTCAACCTAGAAACCTAGACCGGAAATTCTTGAAATATCTTTGCTTAAATATTAAATTTGCTCTATCATAGCCTATCAATTACAAGTGAGTGATGAATATTTGGATTAGGCGGTCGAAATCTTTTTGCTATGAAATTTATCTGACTTTTAGAATTATTATTTGGTTTCTTCGAAATATTTCTTTGAACATATTGGTCTTTAGAAAATAAATACATTTTTATATTCTGGTTTTCGGTTTTACAAAAATATATTAAATTCCTCATAATTTTTTCCAGTGACGAAATGGTTTGCTACAGATACTCAACTCTGTAGTAGGCAAACAGTTGCAGTTGAGCATTTGGTAGGCTGAAGTTTTCGCAGACCTGCAGCTGCAGTGGATTATTTCTGCACATCCACAGGCAGCTAAGTGGGGCTTCCTCGCCGAATCCCCTGGTGACCCCCGATCCCCGATCCCCTGCTTCCTACCCTCCTAGCTGAGCCGCATTTTTGCGACTTGGTTGCGAAAAAGAACAGGAAACTGTGCCGAAAAAAAACACATTAAATAACAACAACTGCCGCGGTGGCGGCGAATCAAAAATTGTGCAAAAGATGAGGTGCCCGGCATGCAAGTGTTGGCCAAGTTGGCGATTGTAGCCGAGCAGGCTCCTCCGTCGATTGGGGGAGGAAGGGGGGAACAGAAGAAGAAACGCTTGCGAAATATGTAAAAATATTTCTGAAATGGTTTGCAGACGCACAAGAAACCGCAGCGCCAGGAGATGGGAACAAGAAAGGGAAAAGGAAGGGGTAGGTGGTGCGGTTAGCAGGAATCTTCGGTGGAATCACTGGGGCCGTGGCCGAGGGACCTGTGTAACCTTATAGCCGAGACGATGACGTAACCTCCATTCCATTCCATTCAATTCCACTCGACTCCACCACTCCATAAGTGACCAAAAGCAAAACACCAAAATATAAAAGCCAAAAAAACCAAAAGGTAGAAACGCACGAAAACAAAAACAAGTCGAAAATAAAACCTCAATAATTGGCGACATAATTGCAACTTAATACCACGCTTTGGCTCTCTTTTCATTTAGTTAATTATATTGACAGCGCACCAAAAATGCCAATGCACAAAACTCGGCTGAAGATACCCATCGCGCACTCACTGAGATACACTGAAGAAATGGTCAATAATGGATCATTTTAACCCGGAGATTCATTAATGCCTTGATGATAAATGTAAAATGATAACAGCATAATTCGACACTCCATTAATTATGGCATGAACCATTTAAGAGTAATTATGTACACAATTATTAATGGGAACAACGCTGTTATTAAACTAAAACATACATACAAATTAAAAAGCTTGACAGAATTTCAAAATAATACAAAAATAATATATTCCTATTCTTAAGGCACTATTAAAAAAAATAATTTTACAAAATGTTACAATCAGTTGCCGGATTTGTTTGTGGGGGGTCTTTCAAAACAAATTTGTTGTTGCATACTTTTTGATTACCCATGAATACGATTTATTGTAACTGGTCGTTACTTTTTAAGTTTTATTCATCTTTGGATTATTTAGATGTAATTAATAATTTCATTAATAGCAATTTAAAAAATTATTTCCTATTCTAAGGGAACTTTATAAGATTGTCAACAAAGTTGTAATAAATAAAATTTTAAGTAAAGCCATAAGATATCCTCTTTAAAAATATTCGCAGTTTAATCCCTTTTTTTCCCAGTGTAGATTTTGCTCACCTGCAGCATCAGTTCACGCAACTTGTCCAAATCGTCGCCATGCGACCTTGTCGGTAGGTAACGGCCGTCGACTAAATGCGGAGGGACGACCAGGAGCAGCACCGTCATCCAAACCAAGAGCCACCTGTGTCCACTTCCACATCCACTCCCCGGCCTCCTTGTCACTCCCATAGTTTTCCTGGTGGGGGGCGTTCTGGTGTCTGCAGTCGACTGGGCGTGGCACCGGGCTGCAAGGAGAGGGGAAAGTGTGTGAACCCCTTTGCAAAAGTCGAAGACAATCGCAGGATGTGTAATTGGCATGGCAATGGTGATGGCTTTTAAGGTGGGGTCGCAGTGGGAATAAAGACAAACCAGAAATGCATCGCACAGACACACAGATTGCTGGGAATCGAGTAACAGATAAATTATTTCTGACGACCGAAGGAGAGTCATCCATTGGGATTTCTATAAATGTAGTCATAAATCTTGACTGGAGGCTATCTTGTGCTTATCTCTCGGGAATCTATTATTAATTTGTTGAGTCTTGTTTTGTTTAACCAGATCAGGATTGTTTTTGTAATTAAAGTGGGAATTATCTTTAAATTGTTTTTAAAATATTAACCGAATAATACTTTTTGGAAAAATGTTATAAGATTTTTATCGCCTAAGATTTTTGAAATAGATAATAATATTGAAATAACTCTCATTCTATCAAAATGGCACAGATTTTTAGATACAACAGCAAAAATTTAAAACCTCTTTTAGAAAGCTTTAGAATCTTGTGCGTAAAACATAATTTGACTGAATATTTATTTTATTTCTTTTCCCCTCACATTTTTGCCACTCAGATATTTTCTTCTTTCATATCTCCCTTTAAGTGGTGCCCCTTGGAAATTTCAATTTAAATGTAATTCGCGTTTTCTTGGCTGCGCAGTAATAATAAAAGTGCAGCAGAGCCACTTGGTTTGTTTACCCAATCGAAAGAGGATTACACAATGCTCGAAATTTATGATTATGACACTGACACTGAAACCAGAAGCGAAGGCAACTGGTACATCTGCACCTGCAGCCCGCTGTGACTCACAGTTTGTGTTTTTCGACGGAGTTTCGGAGTTGTCCTGCGTTGAGTGGGTGGATGGGTATTCCGAGGATTCCGTCTTAACAACGTCACGTAGCGAATGTGTTTTGTTCGGTAAGTTCCCAGTTAAGGAGAGACAGAGACCCCGAGCGATGTTGTGAACTAGGATAACAATGTAAGTTTAAGCCAAGCTGCGTGCCGACATTTGTATTTATAGCCAAAATTGCGGCACTGGCCGAGATTTGGAGATGACGCCAGGACGCCGCCGACGTTTTCCGCCACGGCCCGGATATTCCGCCCTCCGAATGCGCTACGCCCCTATGGGGAATTCGAATTAGCCTTTGGCTTGTCCTGTCTCCGAAGCCGAGCTCTTTTCCCATTTCACTTTTAGTGCGCGCGCAGCGTCGGGAAAAGCCAACGAAAGTACCGACCAACAACATCCTATCCATATCATTGTCACCACACACTCGTTTACATGCTGTGGCTGCGGCTGAGGCTGTGTTTGTGTGGCCTCGCATTTCTATTGTCCTGCTCTCGGGCGTCATCATCATAATACGTATACGCCCCGCACGCCCAGCATCCCAAACAGCCTGCTTCATCTGGTGAAATGGTTTCGCTTGGCCAACTTTCATGGTTAACTCGCTGCGGGTTTTTAGTGGGTTGTTCTTGTCATCGCGGTAATGGGTATTCGGGCAGCCAAAGGGAATATCGGGAGAAGGAGTGATCAAGTGACACAAATACTATCTTTGGCCTTCCACCTCATTTAGTTTGGTGTGATTTTTTAAAGGTAATGACTTCACCTATTTATTACAATATTAAATATCGATTTGAATTTTAGAATTTAATATCATTTTATAGCACTACATAATGAAAGATATTTATTGAATTTAATTAGGTAATGATCCTTGATTTTGTATCTGATCTCCAAATGTTTGAAAAGAGTAGATTATAGGGTATTACTTATTTCGAGAACTTAATTACCTCACTTGAACTTGTTGTTAGTGCCTTTGCCGTTGCGACTGCCGTCGTCATGGCTGCAATTGTTGACATTGCGGGCGTCAATAAATGCCCCAGTCCCCGGGGCTGCGACTTCGGTTAACGTTAACTGGAGCCCAGCACTCAATTGTTATGGTCTTCTCCTCCGCTGCTGGGATATGTTCATGCGGGTATATGTGGCTGGCTATCTGTGGTGTCGGTGAAATGGACCATTTGTATACCACGCACGACCGATAGACCGAAATTTTTGATATAGCGCAGTTTTGTGTAGCCATTGCTGTGATTGAATACGTGACGGGCATGGGAAGTGGGCCAGCTAGGGGGCAAGGGTTTTTACGACCCCGGCTGGATGAGGAATTCTCTTACTAGTAGCAATATGACCATTCATACACACAATCCGCCCCCCTTCAGCTGCTGGTTAATTTATGACCCTTCGCATATAAACGCTTTATGAAACAGCCCAAAATTGTGGATGCTCATTGCGTTCTGGTTATGTTATGAAAACCGAAAAAAAACAATTACCCAAAATACAAAATAATCAATGGAATGGAATAGAATTGAACCCATGACTTCAGGCTGAAAATGAAATTTACTTTGAGTTGCCCTAGTCCAAAAGCTCTCGAAAGCTCTTGTTCAAGTTTTCTGAAAAGTTGTAGCTGGAATTTTGGTGAGCTAACTTCAGAAGCATCGGTGGTTCAGTGGTAGAATGCTCGCCTGCCACGCGGGCGGCCCGGGTTCGATTCCCGGCCGATGCAAAATACTTTTTTTCATTTTGTCTTTTTTTTATATATATAACTGCAATCTATTTACTTTTGTTTGTATATTCGCTGAGTTAACTATAGCATTCCAAACTTAGCGACTTCATTGTTGAATTTATCAAAAAGTCAATAATTGCTTTGGGGTTTCCCCTTCGGTCATATGGGCTAATAAATCATGGGATTTATCTGACTACTCGACATTTGATTCATTTTCTATAACAGCAAAGAGTATGAATAGATCTCTACTCTTTGATAATGGTCATATTGAGATAATTAACCTTATATTATTTTAAATTTGGTCTACTGTATTATTTGGCAAGGCCCGAATATAACTGCCTGTTTATTTTTTTATAGAAAACTAGATTTTTGTTAAATAGCATTAAATTTCAATGGATATTTATTTTATTTCAATCGGTTTATTTATTTTATTTTTGGAACTAATAGATCCCTCAGTTACCTTAGTTAATATTAGAACTGTAATAGAACTGAACAACCCCAACTGGACAAAAATCCCATAAAGTACTTTATATCTAAAACTGGGAAATATGACTATCTTAAAGAATGTTATCAGGCATTATGCAAAATCAAGGTTAGTAACCTTACAACGGCGATGGAATCCAGGACATAGCAGTAAGTTTATAATAAATTTATTAAAATAAGTATACCTATTTAAATTTTTTTTAATGGAAAGAAACTTTATTATTACGTATTAATTATTATTTTAAAGCTATTTCTTTAAGCATTTCGTAAATCTCCCTTTGAGAAGCTAGAACCAGTTTGAATTCCAAGAGACCGTTCTACTTATAAAGACGTTGACGGTCTAATCCTTATTTTTGTCACCATAGAGTACCAAATAAATCATTGAAGCAGTGGTAATAGGGTAACCATATAAGTTAAGTAAATATATCAATTTGTTGCCTGACTTTCATGAGGGGCTCACGTGATATTCTGAACTATTGCTGATGTGCTAATTGAATTGCTACTATACAGAGTTTTAAAACCCAAATTTCGTTTTTAATATTTGCATAGACTTTATTCACTTGAATCGTATTACAATTACATTTACAATTACCGTAGAACAAAAAATGGAGGTTGTGTAATATCGCATGTTGATGGAGAGAAGAAGAACGGAAAATTGAGAGATATACATATGGCTCGTATAAAACCTTAACTATGTGTAGAGGCGATCTTAACTAGAGCTACCGATTAGGTCTTACATAAGGTCTACTTAACAACAACTAAAATACATTCAGTGGCATTCTACCTACAATTACTTGTCTCAATTACATTTATCAACTGTATATTAATTAATTGCTCAGAGTCAGGTGATCTAGGGATTACATCTACAGACACAGCACGAAGGAAACAGGAACCAATCCATAAAAATGCCCTTGCAATCGTTGTCGGGATCGTAGGCGAGTAATCGATGCCATTTGTACTTCTGCTCGCATCCACATTCGCCCTCGCATCGCGGCGTTTGGGTATTGCTAGAAACAATTAGAAATTTAATAAGAAATAAGAAAAAATAAATATCTAATATATTACTAACCTGCACACCTCCTGATGAATGGCCTGTTCGAAATGTTGTGTATTTACAATGGCCCTGATCTTTCCCGCCGAATTCGAAGCCCAATAGGGTGTGACAATTTCAATCTTCGATTCGCAGGCATCAAGTCTCCCAGTGCCCGAATTAGCATTTCCATTCCCCGGTGGCCTATTGGCACTGGTGTTCCCATTGCCACTTCCTCCGGCAGATCCGCCCCTATTTCGATTTCCGCCGGCGGCAGCCTGTCGTTTTTTCCGGAGTTGGCCAAAATAGCTGTCTCCGGCCTCGACGGTCTCACCGGCGTTGGCAGCAAATGCTCCGGGGGGAATAAATATATCCGGCTCGTCTATGAAGCGACGCTTTCGCACCTTGGCCTGCTGTCGACCACCTCCTCCGCCAGGACCCTCCATGTTCATCTCGAAATCTCCGTACATCCGTCGCATCAGAGCCTTGTTGTCGTCTATGAAGCGTTCGATCTTATCACTAAAATTAAAAAAGTTAATTAGAATTGATAAATAAGGCACAATTTATTTATTCTATGTAACTAAACCATAATGCTTGCATACTGTATTTCAAATTAAATTCTTCCGCCAATATGCTTTGCCAAACCCAGTGATTCACTAGTCACATTGATCTTGAAAAGCAATAATCATTTGGCCAAAATAAACTAATTTGAGTGGAGCCGTAAAGGTGATAAGATAAGGTCAGAAACCACACTCCAAAGTGATTAATATTTATATTTGTGGATTGAATTGATTAAGAAAATGGATTAGTCAATTTCATAAAGATAGGTAAGCTAAGCTCAGATCGTTGCGACTTGATGTTAATGAACTTTTGAATAAATAAAATGGCTCTAACTTTTCTAACACTTTTTGGCTTAGCTCCAAGCCTAGTGATGAAATTCAAAGTAATTTTACGTGCCTATGCTAATGAGAACAGTTAACTATGTCACTTTAGAACATTCGGTCGGATTAAATGTGATTCAGATCAGATTTTCGGCGAAGAAGTCAGGTAAAAGAAAACCACAGAAATGCAAACATCCTTGAGTTAATCGAGAGAATGTGGTCATAATCAAAGTTTTACGACTGTTCCTAGGGAAATACCATTTCCATTTGGTATTTCCCAAATCCCAAAAATAGAGAACAATAGTTACTACTTACATGGGATAACTGTTGCCGGCCGTCGGGCAGAACAGCTGATGATATCGCTTAATGCATGGCACTCCCTTGATGATATCGCCCCGCACATCCAGTCCCAAAGCCACCGACAAAGCCGTCCACCAGATCTAAATTGGTCAGAGATATATGGGAGGTTCGAGCGATAAGTATTTAGCATTGAAGAAGGCAATTGAGCTGCGGTGCGGTACTGAGATTCAGATTGGTTTGGAGACCATAAGAAATTATGGCCGGGGTGTGAAAATGACTCAAGTAAGTCATAAACATAAAAGTTCGTTTTATATTCGAAAATTAAAGAGGGGTTTTTTGTGAGGCGCGGTGTGGAGTATAGGGTTGGATTTGGGGATTAAGCTTCCTCGAGTCGCCATGCGCCGATTTTCAATATCAATCTCTCTCTTCTTTCGTCGTCATCAACATCATCACACCTCTTAATGAAACGAACTCACACGACCTTCGTGCGCAAAAAACAAAAAAAAAGGAAAATAAAACCGAAATGAAACACAAAATCGTCAAAGTTATTTCCGCAAATGAACAAACTCGATCGATATCGAGAGTACACTGGAGGAAAACAAGAAAACTAGAACCGAGCAATAAATCATTCGATTTAATTCCGAAACTTTACTGGCCGGTTCAAACTTAAAATGTAATTAAGAAAATGGAGTAGTTTTTGTTTCACAATTTTGATATGACAACAGTTTTTTCAAATTTAAGAAAACTCAATGTTTTTAAAAAAGATTACATACATGAAAAATTTATATATTTTTTAAATTTCCAGCTACATCTGTGGTTAGTAAAAAGCTATCCCATGAATATTTAAAGAACTGTTTCCATAAAAAAGAAATCCATTAACTTCTTAAGCCCTATTTTGGATTGTCGACTATTTTCCTTCAGTGTGCCCATTAAAGTGCGCGCGTGCTCAGAACCTCGTACCGCCCACCATATCTTTCCGTCCCGCCACACTTACCGGAATCTGTAGGAACGAACCATTGTTGAGTTTTGGATAGGAGAAGAGCGGTACCACTGGGACCGTCCCGTTCTTCAAGTAGATCGGTCCCTGGATGGGCGTCACCGTGGGCATCTGATTGTTATTCGCCTTATCTGTGAACGGAATGTAAATGGATTCGAAAATGAAGTGGAAATGGATATTGGAGTGCTTTTAAATGGCTGCTGTTTCAGCGGTGATTCATGGCAAGGACGGGCGGACTGTCGTATCCGTGGCCGTTGTCACTGCATTAATCAGCCCGGTTAAACCCAAAAAGAGCCACATTGCAACTACAAGTGCATTCGGTGTCTGCATACAAATCGCACTGCAGTTGACACTTGCATGTATAAATTTCATGTCTGCCTGGCATTTGTAATGCCCAGATCCGGATCTGGGGGCAGACAGAAACTTTCCCTTTTATAGTCATACTGCAGGATGCAAAACGAGTTGGAGAATGCGAAAAAGGGAGCATACAGTGCAAAAATATATTTCCTAAAGTGTTTACTTAAATCTAAAGAAACTAAAGGATACCAAAATATTTGTTATAGCAGAAAGAAATAATAAATACCTATCTAGTTTTTAAAACTCTTTAAATCTATTAATTACATAACCTAAAATCCCCTAATTTCCTATTTAATTCACTTTTAACTTATAGATAAGAAATATCGTTAATCATAGCAAAGGAGACAAAATCTTTAGAAGTACAGTTATAATCTCTAAAATAATTGTTAAGAACCTTTTCAAAACCATGTTAGTAAGCTTAAGAAAATACAATTTTTATAGGTTATATACACACATCCCCTATCCAAATATGATTTATTTGACTTTTGTTTGCCTTTTGTCCTAGAACCAAACTTTGTTCACAGTGCATTGAAATCATGTCACTTTCAGCTAATGAAGAATTCGCTTGGCAGGTTGTGAAATAGATTCTTTGTTTCTGTGCACTGATCTTCGGTCGAGATCGCTTCTTTTATGATATTTTTCTGCCTGCACAAAGGTGAAAACCCAGCGTTGAGTACTTGAGTGCCGAGACAAAAAGCAACCCAAACTAGTATCCGAGTTTGGGTCTTGCGTGCGCACGTCTTCATATGAGAGCTGGTTCATGAGCTCGTCCCCTTGCCCCCCATTTCGGCAGATTGAAACGCGACTTCTTGCATAATAGCCCCGTAACCGAGTTGAGTACTTGAGGTCTGAAGACCGAAGACTGAAGTCTGGCAGGTTGCTGGCTGGGCTTGGGCTGGCTAATGCCTCGACAACTCGCCGATTGAGATGGAGTGGCAGAAACAAAGAGGCGCCACAAGCTGGGCCGAAAGTGAAACATCCGAAAAAGTGAAGCGCCGCTGACAGTTTTCCAAGAGGACAACAAGGGCATCAGATTCAGATACAGATACTCCGATACTCGAGCCGTTAGATAGGCAGTTAGAGGTACAGATACAGAAAGAGATACACCCCGGCACCACATAAATCGTGATGCGTGCCAGCCTTTTAGTTGCTATAAAAGTCAAACACTGGCCATTACTGTCTTGAAAGTGACCTTGCCGATCGGTTTGTAGACCTTTGACCTTGTCGCCGCTCGTTGCTTGTGCGCTTGTTTACCCCACAGGTTTGTTATTTGTTATATTTGTTGCCCCGCGATCTTGTGCAGAAGTTGCTCTCAATTGGAAAGATACACAAAAACAGGTAGCACGGGGAAACCGCAGAAATTAACATGACTTTCAGCGCTCGTCTTTGGATCGTGTGCAGACGTGGGACTCTCCTCCGCTTATCGCTGCGGATCTACATGCTCCAAATTCACACTACACATCGTTTTTGACAAAAAAGCAAACAAATTAAACCACCAACATTTGTTTTTATTTGTTAATTGTTCAGATTGCCATCGCTTTCAATCAGGAAACGAGCTCGAAACGGAATGTACTCAGAGGTATCAGTCTCGGGAATTTCTTTCGGGTGAATGAGGAAGTGATTCTCGGGCTCTTCAACTGAAGTTCTATAAAGCTCATGCACTTGAACATTTTGTTGCTTAATTTAGTATGCAATTAAATACATTTAATTAAAATTCACAGGAATCACTTTAACGCGGGGTAGTTAAAACAAGTTGTCTCTTGCTTAATACTTTTTGCATTTTAAATTCTTTTATTCTATCTCTTTAAGCTCGAAACTAACTAATCTATTATTTAATATAATACAATTTATCTTAAGTTCAAAGAAATCCATATTTCGGAATTCCTATTTTTATTCTTTTGTTAAAACAATAAAAACTTTAAGTCTTTTAATTTTATATTGTTTATGATAACAAATTGAAGTCAGTAGCTCTTTTTAAGAATAAAGTATAATATTTGTTTCAATTCTTTCTAATTATTTTCCTAATATTTCCTAAAATAATCAAGCTCTAACTTTGCTACATTATAACCTTCCCTGTAGATATCACTTTTGGTACTCACCTTTCTCTTGTCCCTCGTAGTACTGCCCCTCCTCCTCTCCTTCCTCCTCCTCATCCTCCTCGCCCTCCTCCACGTCGTAGTCGAGCACGGCGTGCACCTGAGTCCTGGATCCCTGGCCAGCCTGGACCCTTGTGAAGCCCGGTGCCCGTTCCGGGTAGTTTTCCGGCGGGGCAACTCCGTAGGTCTGGGCAGGTTGAGCCTCCGGCTTGGCCGGCCTGGACCTTTGGGGCGGTGGTGCAGGTGGTGGCTGCTGCTGCTGCGATGGCGGTGGTTGTTGCGGCTGTGGTTGCTGTGGCTGCTGCTGCTGTTGCGGTGGAGCCTGCTGCGCCCGGCTGCCAAAGCTGGTAATACTAAAGCTGCCGCTGTTCTTAGTAAAAGTGGCACTGGCACTGCCATGGGCATTGAAATATTGCTTCTGCTGCTGCTGCTGAGGTTGGCCCTGCTGTCCGGGATATCGGGAGTACGAACCCTCCGCCGGACCCCGGCCACTCGCATGAGTCTGTGTCAGCTGGATGGAACTTTGGCCCGTGGTGCTGCTCGACCTTGAACTGGAACTGGAGCTGGAGCTCTGGAAGGACACGCTGTTCTCGTTTTGATCCTGCTGCTGTTGCTGATGCTGCTGCTGCACCTGCTGTTGCGTTTGCTGCACCTGCTGGATGTGGTAGACGGAATTCCGGCGAGCATTCGGTGCCGTTGGCGGCAAATAGGCATTGCTCTGCTTGCGGCGTCCAGCGGTATTTTGATATTGATAGCCACCCGATTGCGGCGGTCCGTAGGGATTGTTCTTGAAGTACTCGGGATCGGCGGACGCCTCCGCCGGAGTCTGCTGCTGGTGGTCCGCCGGCGAGTAGAGCAGATTGTTGGTGTTGCTGGCCAGCTGGTGGATCGGGTGCAGCGGAGCCAGGGTGACGCCCCACGGCTGACCCAGGGCACCGAAGGGCAGCGAGAAATTGGTCAGAGCCATGGGAGGGGCGGAATATGCTAGCGCGCTCAGTTCGCAAACGAAAGACTTAGGCCACAAACTCGATCCGGCCGCGCATGCGACATCATCTAGAACAGATCAGCGCACGGAAATTGATGGCGCGCGCTCTCGAAATTGATTTATGCAAAAATAACAAATCAGTCAGATCAGCAGCTCCCACTTCCCACTTCCCACCCCTGGCAACAATGGCAAACACACACTGGCAGGCACAGAATATCAACACACACACGTCGTCGATCGGCGGGCTATGTCGTATATATATATATGTATATACCGATATACCGATATTGAGATATGTGCAAACGATGTTGTTGTTATTAAATAACTTAAGCGCGAACTTTTTGCTCCGGTCCCGGGTCCGCGTGTGTGCTAAAAAACCATTCACGACAAGCTGACAATCGAGACTGAGCCGTTCTCGCCGTGCGCCTTAAAAAAAAACTTAATGGGTGGAAAATGTTTCAACTCTCGAAATCTCAAAATCTCCGACTTGAAACACTGCGCTCAGCTCCCTCAATCTCCGAATCTGGCTAAGAGCGAGCACTCGGCGAACTGAGTTGCGTTTTTATCTTTCGTTTTTCGGTTTCTGCTGAATGGCAAATCGAAAAATAAAACAAAACCGGAAAATAATCGATACGGAGTCATTCGAACTGCGAATGCTCTTAAGATTAAGATAAAACGACTTCTTTTTAGGTTGTTACTTTTTAAGTCGAGGATAGAAATATCTTAAGGATACATTTTCTAATAAAGAGTTCTTCTAAAAAAGGCTTGAAGGTTTCCTATTCCTTCAAACGTCATAGGAAAAAAAATTAAGGAATATTTTTTTTTTTTTTTTTTTTAATGATTTCTGAAAAGTTTGTAAAAGGTTGGATATTAATGTAATAGGAATAATACTTCATACAAATGGAATGATCATCTAAGTGTGTCTTATGGAAACTCTGATATTCAGTAAAAATAATTTTAGGTTTATTAGTTGCTTGATAGATTAACCCAATAAATTTAAATAATGTATTTTGATGAAACTAATCTGAGGGATTTTAAATAGTGAACTTAAAGTTGTTGACAGTTGCCGCATATCTTTATTCAGGTCTTTTATTATTTTTTGCTTTAATGTTTTGATTAAGAAAAGAGGTTTTTTAATCTTATGGCATAGTTAAAAGCTGGTTTGATACATTTTTAAAACCTTCTTAAGTAGTTAATGAGCCGAAATTCATTTGAAGTTGGTTAATTTGCTTTTAGAAATCAAGATATTAAGTTAAGCACTTACAAATGATTCTGGAATTCAAGTATACCTCTCGTATACCTTAACCGAGGGAATCTTCTTCGACAAGTGCCGACGGCATCCCTCAAAGTGGGATTAGGTTAATTTTAATGAGAACCCCGTTCGAGCTGGCATTTGTGACCTAGGTCAATGCCTGGATGCGTCGAGCGGCCGACTCGTCAGCGGGTGATATACATTTTTAGTGGCGTTTGCCGAGAAACGCATATTAATCACAGTAACCAAACCGAAATCGACGTCTGCGCTGTTTTATTTCACATCGAAGGCAATGAAAAGCAAAAGTATATTTAAAGTGGGCTTTCAAAACTGGTTGTGAAGAGCATCGCGAGTCGAGTCGTTACACACATGACTGCCAGGCTAAGAGAGTGGATAATGGGAGCCCCTCCGTGGGGTTCTCTCCACCCCCATTTCCATATCTCTGCGGTTATCTCACACTCTCTTAGCCAGGTGAAACAGTGGCTAGTGGTTACAGGGCGGGGTCAGAGGGGTTATATGGCAGTCTGAAGTATGTCGAGTGCATCGGGCGATGAGCAAATGGATGATGGCGATGATGCTATGAATGAATGACTCGGTAGAGGTAGATATCAACCAGTCGATGGAGGTGTAGACGTGTCTACGTCATAGATCTCGGTTCAGTGCGTCCACTTTGCATGTTAGCACCTTTCAAACTGGAGCTCCCCGCCTCGCGAGAGCCGGAAACGGATGCAACTAATGGATAAAGCAGCCGCAGCGTGCTATGATCTTATCTTTGGCATGATTTTTTCTGGGAAAAACGCCCTTTAATTAAGTCTCCTGATTGATTGATGAATCAGTTCCGAGTGGGAATTTTTTCTGATAGAGGATATGCATTAATTGCCCTGCCAGTGGGTGATTCTCTTGCCCAGGTCCCCTTTTCAGGGTCACTGGCAGTCTCTTGAGCCACTTTTCCTTTTTCGCATTCTTACATGCAAATAAGTCACTTAAAGTGTAACACTTGGGTTTGGCCAGCTGCTGTCTGTCCAAGCACTGAGCGAAAATACTGTGAGTAAACATATTTGTAATATGATAATTCTTAAGATCTTTATAGATATGAAATTTATATTCATATTATGAATTGATAGCAAATAAACTTTAAATATTTTTAAAACTCGGGGTGAAAGAAAACCGAAATTGATCAAATTGATATTTCATATTGAAAAGTTCTGTAGGAATGTTTTTTAGATAAATAATATTAAAATCGATTTCGTAAAGCGTAGACTAAAAAAGCACAATTGTTAGTCATTTTAGTTATTTAACTATTCCTATTACTTACAATTCTAAAGTGATTCAGCGCTAAACGTTTTCTATTTTTAAATTTGCAAAATTTTGATTTATGTTTTTTGATTCTTTTACATTTTTCTCAATGTAATGTTGAGTGTTGACCAAGTCATAACCATAACCATGGCCATGGCTAATAGCCAGGCCTTTGTTCTGGGGGCTGTTGCTGACCTAGCCCAAACAAATATCGCATATTTTCATAAAAGCCAGGGATGCAAAGCAAACTATAATGTAAACAATTATGTTATACTTTAATGTATAAAAAAGAGAACCAATAACCATACTAAAGTTTATAGCACTTAAGTTTAAAGTGATAAATATAAGAGTTTTTTACATCGATTATGAATTGTTATGAAAAATAACTCAAAATTGATTTACATAATTATTTCAAAAGTAAAGGTACTTTTTTTTAAGAAAACCATTGTAGTTCGAATCCCTGGCTTCCTTCCGATTTCTCCAGAAGAGCCAATAAAATTGTTTATAGATTTTCCCATATGAGGAAGCTTATGATTCATCCGAGTCACTGGCACTTCCTGCCCGTCCCTAGTCTCTCTGCTGCAAACCCAGATGCAATTTGAACCGAACCGATTTCATAAGGCCAGAACAAGTTTGCACATAGTTCAGTTCAAACGAAAAAAACAGCTTTGAGCATTAGTTATATTTTTTTTTTGCCTTTCCCTTTTCATGCGACAGACATTGAAACTTCTTGGTCGGATTTTGCTGTTAGCACATGGAGCATAACGAATCCATGGCTCAAAAACCCGAGCCAAATCCACTCGACAATCAAAAAATTTGACGCAAAATCGAAATGAATCGAGATCTACAAATGACATTCCTTCTAGCGCCTGGACCTGGACATTGAATCGCCTCGGGCGTTTGGTCGTCTGTCAAAGAGAAGTGAAACAGCGCCGGCAACATTTTGTAGACCTTATCGAAAGGTGGCTCTCGAGCTGTGGCCTTAAGTCGTTAACAAATTTTAGCTGCCAATCCGTTGTGCAGCCACAATAAAATAAAACGCCACAAACATCAAGTGTTTGTTGCTGGCTGCCATTGTTGAGGGTTCTCTCTGGGTTTTTTAAACATTTTTTTTGGCTGTTTTGGATGTCCAATCCCCCAGGTCGAATCGAATGACAAAAATGTGGCGGCCCGGGCCCAGGCAAGCCATCGATGTTGATCGATTCGATCAGCATAAAAAAGCTTTAATTAGAACCAATTTAGAGCGTGGACCAATTTATCAGAAGCATTTTGAAAAGTAGTTGGAAACCAGTTGGGAGCAACTTCAGCATTTCCGACGGGGGTTGTTGGGGAGGTGTTGCCGCAGATTTCATTATAGCTCAACATTAGCCGACAATATTATTGTTATGGCTTAAGCCCAACTGAAGTGAACTGAAACAGCAAACAGAAATTGCCATTTACGCATTTGTTTTTCTTTGTCAATTGTTCCACTATTCGAGAGGTGTGGACCGGGTTCAAGTGCACATTCATAACAATTATAAAGACAGATCTATATATGTAACAATGTGGAGCAGGCGCTGCGAGAGTTGAGCCATGGATTGATGAAGGTTTGAAGAATAGTAATATACTGTTTCGGCGAACTATAAATTTAAAATGGATGTTAGGTTTAATAAATCGGACAAAATACAATACTGATTTTAAAATTAAAATTATAATATATTACAAGGAAAAGTGCTTTAAAAACTTTGATAATGAAATCATCATTTGGGAATTAGGTTAACTCTATTCTAGCAACTAACACATAATGAGTAAGAATATAATTAAGGCAATAATAAACGTTCATGCCATATAAAAAATGTATGCTATAAAAAATAGTTGAAGTGACTGTACTGGTACCTGGTACCATGTTGAAGTTTTTATTCTGCGAAAACTATCAACTCTTCAAGCCGCCCTCTTCTTTTTTTTGGTAACATTTTCAGCCTTACATACAAGTGGGAAACCAGTTAATTAATTTGGTTCAATTCTTGGCATCTAGATGGAAGTCAAGACAGCCGCCAAAAAAGTTTTCTTTATATAACAATACATTAATTACCTTTCGATTTCTGGTTTTTACCTTGGGTGGAGTCATGAACCCGACAACTAATGCCATTAGCCCAGCCGTCGCGGATCTGGGATTACAATATTCGAGTGTTTGGATCGTTCAAGGAAATAGTTTTATTGCCAGCATAGCTGATGCAACTACAAGTTGTCTTCGGAATGTTAGTATCTATCGTATTTCGCCTTTGTGGGCACCCCAGGAGCTTGACCATTTGCTGAAAGGTTCTGGTTGTGATTGCTGCTGTGACTTGTTCCACTGGTGCTACTTCCGCCAGGCGAGGCTAGAGTGTAGACCTCATAGTCGGTGATGGTGAAGTTGTAGTCCCCGAAGAGAGTCAGGTGAGCAGCGTTGGTTCCGTCGTAGGAATGCGGAAGGTTCGAGTAGGAGTCCATGTTGGTATTACAGTTGCTGGAGATCAGCAGATCCGCTCCAGCTCCAAAAATGGGACCGCAACTGAAAGGGAAAATAAAAATACAAGAATTTTATTTCATACTGGAATTTAGAAACAATATCTTTCTATATTATATTTTTAATAATATTAATATTTGTGTATTTTCTATTAAATTGTGGCGATTATATTCTTAATATGGAAATGAAATTTGATATTTACTGGGCCAATTAATTAAAATTCACATTAGATTGTAATTTCTTAGACATTTTCTACACTCTTATAACTTTTTACTTACTCTGGGTGATAGCAGATGGCATAGGGCTTCTTAAAAATGTCGAACTTGGCCGGCTGTTCGCCATTCGCAGGGTTCAAGGCAAAAAGAAAGGCCCGCTCCGATTGGACATATCCACCCTTTCGGCTCGTTTTGGCCCAGGCCACATCCGTATAGCCACCACTGATCTCTCCATGCGATCCCAAGCCAATAACCATGCAGGGAGCCACGCCGTCACAGTAACGATGAAAGGATCCAGAATCAAAGCCGTGAGTGGATGCTCGGAAAACCAGTCTCCAGGATTGTTTGGGCACCCCGACCCAATTATTGAGTACTGTCTGTAGGGGAAGATTGTCGTTTCTCAGAATTTGGGAACCAGGAAACATGTTAACCGCTACGGTTAAGCGGGGCTGCAGTCTTTTATCATTATCCATCATTTTGTTGGCATGCAAAGCAGCATAGCGATAGCGTTCCAGGGATAGCTCCATGGGTACAGCTCCAGTGGGTTCCACTTCCTCCGCAAAAACTTGGCTATCGATGAGAAGCAGACGTACGTGACCCATCACGCCACTTAAGTGCTGGCAGACCCGAGCACGCTCCTCCTCAGTCCAATGTGCAGTTGGTTGGGTTACTCCTGCCTGGTATTTGGCCCAGGACAAAACGCATCGCCACACTTCCTCCTCCTCCAAGCAGAACTGTTGGGGAGAATAGGATTGTTAGTTTAGTATAGTTTTTATGTTATTATTTCTTGAAACATTATTTAAAATGCAGTTGCATATAACACAGGCCAACAGTGTTTTTGGTGCAGCCCTATGGGCATTAAATTGTGTTAATATAGACGGATATAAGCATATCTGCATACTTAGTTTTCGAGTTTAACGGGTGGTATTTGTGCAATCGCGGTTTGAAAAAAGTAGCAACATTTTATATTTTCATTTAAGATATCTTCGAGGGTCTGTGCTCAGTTGTGATAAAACCTATGCCAAAAAATTGCTTAGATGCCCTTCTACATAATTGCATTTAAGGTTCCATCATTATTTGAGTTAATAAAAGCCTATGACCCATTGAAGAAATTTGTTCACCTCTATTTACAACCAACTTGATGCGGTGAACAGGCTTAAAAAAATACAAGGACAAATATGTGCCCTAAAATATTTTACATGCATCTAGAGGCGTCTTTTCCCGAATTTTGGAGATAAATCCCACTATTGTACTTCGAAAAATGGAATTTATAGAATTTTTTCCGTAAGAATGGGAAAAGTAACAAGTATTTTAGAGTCACTCTTACGTAACGAGTTTGTCGTGATTTTACACAGTAGGCTTTTTAAAGATAACAGTGGCGTCGCCTTAAAATTGTGGTGGGGATTTTTTTTAAGGCATATTAACCCCTTAAAAATATAATTTGTCTATGTTCGGCGCCTACTGCTAACCAAATTGAAAGGCACATTTTTACGAATGTGTCAGATATTTATGTAAAATGGGATTTAAAAATAGTTGTTACTTTTTAAGTTCTTACGGAAAAAATTCTATAAATTCCATCCTTCGACGTACAATGGTCTTATTTGTCTTAAAAATTCGGTGAAAGACGCCTCTAGATGCCTGTAAAATATTTTATGGCATATATTTTTCCTTGTATTTTTTTAAGCGTGTTTACCGCATCAAGTTGGTTGGGAATAGAGGTGAACAAATTACTTCAATGGCTCATAGGCTGTAATTGACTCACATTATGATGGAACCTTAAGTGCAATAATGTAGAAGGGCATCTAAGCAATTTTTTGGCATAGGTATTATTACAACTGAGCACAGACCCTCGAAGATATCTTAAATCAAAAAATTAAATGTTGCTATTTTTTTTAAACCGCGATTGCCCAAATACCACCCGTTAAACGCGAAAACTAAGTATGCAGATATGCTTATATACGTCTATATTAACATGTTTTAATGCCAAAAGGCCTGCACCTTTTAATAAAGTCCATTTTGTTGACCTGTGTAATATACACTTTTTTAAACTGGATGAATTAAATTAAGAAATAATTTATGAAAACATGCAGTACTATTTGTTGATGTATAATTGAAAGGATAATTTTAAAAGACTTTTTTCAGATCAACTATGCATTAAATTTTAAAAATAAAAATGTGTGTATAGGAAATATTATGTTTTTTGGTTTGAATTAAGGAAAAATACAACTTTTAGTTTTTGGTTGTCTTACATAGTCGGATGAAATAATCTTGATGATAGCATCCTTGGTTAAAGTGAGAAAAGCATTTGTCTTAACGCACTCGTTGGCATTCTCGCCTATAAAGATGATGCAGCGTTCCATAAACGAGGCAGCACATTTTGCACCTGGAAATAAAGGGAAGAGTTCATTATTAGTACTTTTTTTTTAAGGGCTGTTTGTTTAAGAATTTTACCTTGCTAAATCTTCAAATTTCTTCTTTCCTGGAATCAGCCTATTTTCTTTCTAATCCTCTCCCATTAAAAACTCTTGATTACAGAAAGTCTACCTTTTATTTGAACATTCGTCTTCAGATTTCGGCTTTACATTTATTTAACTTATATTTATGACGTGCAGCGGTCGCAGGTGGAATTCGTAGGGTAGAAGCTGTATCCCCTAGTCCTTCGTGGGATTGACGTTCTGTATGAGCGTGATGTTGTCGCCCTTGAGCATGATCCTCCCGAGGTTCCTGCGCTGGCGGGTCTTCACATAGACCTCCTCGGCATCGTCCAGCACCAGATTCATGTACTCGTCGAAGCCCACGATGTGGCCCTCGATGCGCAGCGATATGTTTTCATACAGCCAGACTTGCACGCGGGATCGGTTCTGCAGGTATCGGAAGATCAGGTTGATGGGCTGCACCATCACCTTCTGCACCTTGGGGTTGGCCTTGAACGACATTTTAGCTAATTTCCGGCGTCTTTAATTCAGTTTAACCAATTTTCGCTTCTTTTTGCCGGCGTCTCTTTTTTGTCCAGGGCAGTATGACCGCGCACTCGTTGATAAAATATACTGAATACTATTTTCACTTTTAAAACATACCGTTTTAGTAACAATATTTCAGCACTAAAACTATCAAAAAACGGTTATTGTCCAATTTTCGATGACCTGATTAGTTGTAGAATTCAAAATCCTCGTTATAACTAAATGGCTCAAATTTCTTTCACTTGATAAAGCAAGTATTCAAAGATTCATCAACTTAACAGTTTACGGAATACCATTATTATGTTAATAGTATATTCAGTTTTAAACTAAACCTAAGCCTTCGTTCATCGCTTAATATCGATATCAATAAAAATAAATACTAAACATTTCGACAAAAACCGATGTTCGATGTTTTTTTTACATCACTATTCACTATATTTTGTGGTCGCTGAAGTTGTTGCCAATTTCCTGGCTGAATTTAACTAAATTGTAAATAAAACAAAACATATGGCCATGGCGAATGTGGATAAGGGCGAACTTATGGATCAGGTGAAGCAACAGATTGCTGTCGCGAATGCCCAGGAATTGCTCACACAAATGACCCAAAAGTGCTTCAAAAAGTGTGTCAATAAGCCGGGAACTTCCCTTGACACTTCGGAACAGGCAAGAACTAGCTTATATGGTGTAATAACATGAATTTTAATCGCATTTCTTCAAACTTTCGATACAGAAATGCATTTCCATGTGCATGGACCGGTTTATGGACTCGTGGAACCTCATCTCCCGGACGTATGGCCAGAGATTACAGCGGGAACAATCCAATTTCTAGAGAGAGACACATGGCTTCTGCATTTCAAGGCAGATTGGGGCTAACTATTCTGCCAGCTATTGATTAGTTGTAATATTTACAGTTTAATAATGCAATAAAAACATGCGTTACATGTGTTACGTGATTCATGAGATGTGAAAAATATTTAAGAATATCAATGTATCGATATTTGTTTGTAGGAATAAATATTTTTATCGTGATTTCGTGAACACAACATGTGTATTGCGCTTAACAGACTCTATTTTACGTGCTGTTAACTAAAAATACCAATTCACAATCGTTCTGTTGTTACTTGACATTTGATGTCAAATGTAGAAGCTACTGTTGCGCAGATTTTACTTATTTTTTAATAACAAATGATTTAACGTTAATTAACTCACCTGCTTTTTCGTGTATATCCATTACGGCAGTTAAAAATGTGCAGGCATTATCCACCGACAAAGTGGATATAACGTGGTCCTCGCAAGCGGTGCGCAGCTCAACCACGCCCATATCCTGGGCCATCATCATCATTTGAAATACTTGGGAATCCTGAAGAACCAACTGAAAATACAGTTTTTAAAAATTTATAAATATTTGTCGTAGTTTAGGCTCACAGAGCATATTCCTTACCTTTGCCGTGTAGACGTACAAGATAAACTGCCTAAATAGTTCCGGATTCACGTGGGGCAATCGTATGGTAGTCGGAGTCGAAGCTCCTGGGGCTGCTGGGGAAACGGTGCATCCGGGAATTCGACACACCTCACCCCTCTTCGCCGTCTTGAAGCTCTTGCAACTGAAATCGAATTGAGTCAATGGAGAGGCAGCGCAAATTAATTGAGTGACCAAGTGGAATGCCCGAGATTCCAGCACGCAACATTGTAAGGTCCCAAAAAGGAAATCGAATGGCAATCATACTCTTCCACCGCAAGATTTTTTATACGTTAAAATAAAAATTTTACAATAGTCACAACTCACCGAGCCATCAGCATTAATCTGTGGGCATAGATGCGTTCGTCTCTGCCGCAAATAAATACCACATCGGCACTATCCTGATCCTCTGAAAGGCGCTGCAGATCGTCGATCAACTGGGGCAGACTCATGATTAACTTGGGATTATTGGTCCTTGTATTTCAAATATTGCAATCATTCGAGCCGGGATGCACGTGTTGCTTTTGTTATTATTTTGCAAATGGGTTTGTTTATGTTTTCACTTCCTCGTCGCGCTCTAAAACTCTCTTAGTTTCGCTCTTTTGATCACTGGATTGGTGGGAACGCTGAAACCGGTTCCTGTCTGAAAATTCTTGGCCAACACCAAGCCACAGCCAATTTGCCAAACAAAATGCTGTGGTAAAACAATTACAACCAGATTAAATGTGGTTTATTTTGCACTATTTTCATTAAAAAAGTATAATATTTTATGTATTCACATTGAAATAAACATTTAAAAAAACACTTTCGACCTTCTTTTTGTATAGACTTTGCTTTCATTTGACCGCTTGCGTTCTTTTCACGATCGCGATTTAGTGAAGACTGAAGAAGAGACTTCAGACAGGTAGCTCTTTTGGGTCTTTCTCAATTTTTTCTCCCAGGCAGGTAAACATGATTTGTTTTTGTTATTCTCCCGGTATGCTCTTTGCTCAGAGAAGATTTGTTGCCTAAGGATGCTAGGAGGATATATACAATAGAATTAATAAATGAATGAAATTAAAGGTGACAGGATCACCAGATGGAACTTTAATTCTCATATTGGATTTTGATTAAATTTTATGCAAAGAACAAGGTAACATTATTCCTTTGATATTCATTAACATTTTATATGATGAATTATATTATAAATCCGGAGAATAATTAAACAAATAATTAATTAAACAACATTTTTTCAAAAGTTATGTTTATTGAAAAGATAGCTTATTTGGATTATACTTCGAAAAAATATATTCCTTTCGATTACAAAATTGTGCTGTTCGACAACGGATCGACGACGCGTCCTCGGAAGTATATGGTGCTCTGATCTCGAATTATGAAGACGAACGGTTTATCGGCTTTGAAGGAAGACACCGTTTCCGGAAAATCTGTGGAAGACAAGACAATAAATCAAATGAAATGAAATGGAAAACTTATCTAAAATGTACCAGATACACCCAGGAACGTCCCTGCATTAGCTGCTCCAGCCGAAGCGCCCTCCTCGTTGATCTCTACGAAGGCTTTGTGCACGACTTGGCTGATTCTGGTACCAGTCCTCTTCAGTAGGCCGCTGAGGTTCGAGGAATTGGTAAAGAGCTCAATTATTCCCATCTGTAAATCAAAACACATTGGATCAAACCATTTGTTAAACAACACACACCTACCTTTTTAAGAGTATCAACGAGTTCAGTGCGAAATTCGATTTTAAATCTCGGCAGCTGCACATGTACCTGCATTTCATCTAGGGACTCGGAGAAACTATCGATTGTTCTTTCAGCCCTTTCTAGACCCCCATTATTGTGGGGTAGAACGATTACCATTGAAAGGTTTGAGTAGGCGAATGGCATCTCTATGATTCTGTCATAAGCGGAAGAACGCATCTTAAAGATACCCACTTGAGACATCATGGGGACTAAAACTTTCTGGGTATCAGATATATGGAATGTCATAACCTTGGTACTCTTTCTTTTAAACCGCGACTTCCAGTAGCCCTTGAAGAAAGCGGCGTTTACGAGGACCGCACTTTCGTCGTTCGCCAAGTTACTGGGTGAAATTATACCTTTAACGTTATCGAGAGTCTTGTCAAGCACCCAATCGCTGATCGTCCAAGCTGCCTTCGCTCGATCTCTCAGATTAATCGCCTCCACCTCGGCTCTGAAGGAATTCTTCACTAGCTTATTGTAGTTCCTATTAATTCCATATGATTCGTTGACAAACAGACGATTGGCCATATCGAGCACAGCTACCTTCTTACGATTTTCAAGATTAGTCATAAGCTGATCGTAAATTTTGGCCACTTCCTTTTTATCCTTTGGCAGGATCAGAGCTCTCCTCAGTTCATCTGCTGTTTTTCCTTCTGCCCCCATGAGGATCATGCTCATGCCAATCTCGACGCAGAAAGCCGAAGCAATGAAATTATTATTTGCATGTTTCCGGCTCAAATGTTCGTAGAGCTTGTCAGTGAATTTACCACAAAGCACAGACGTGGCCAATAAGACCAGACCTTCAAAGAGGGAATGGTAAGCGGTAACATAATAATTCCCTGACTTTTTACTTACACAAGTACTTCATTTCACTACACTCTATCTGTCTCGACTAAAAGTAATTTACAATACTGCATTAGTATATTCTCAAAGATAATGGCAATTGGTCATAGATAATTAAATTAATAGAATCCCTTTATGGATGATGTGAGCTGTATCCAAAAGTAACTTACACAGCGCTTTTACGCTCGGACGTAAAATAGTATAGCTCCCATAGGGACAATTAGGATATTTATTGTTTTTATGTTATAATTCCTATTTCTATATATAGATTTGGTAAAATCTGCAAGTGAAATAAAACTTCGGCTTGGTTATCTTCAGTTCCCGTTTTCTTACATTTTACATACCCAATCTACGTGGGTTTTTGTGCGACACCTAGTGTTAATATACGCGACCTTGTATATTACATTTTACTCACACTTTTACTCACAATGTATATTATTGTATTATACATACAAGTCATGGGCGTATCACGAAGGAATAAATTTTGGGGTTTAAATATCTAAGATTTTACACATATCGACGAAGAGCAAAAATTTTGACTATGAAAAGTCCTTCAGAATCTTGCTTTTAGCATAACTTATTAATGGAGTTTCGGATTTTAGCAAATGAGCTAAAAATATAGCTCTGATTTTCTAGTTGCAGAATTTACTTATAAAGTCGCCTTCAAGCACTTCTCACTCCACCCACCACTTTTTCTTTGAGAATAAAAATCACATTGATATATTTTGCATAATATTTATCGCTTTTTTATTTGTTGTTTTTGTTTTCATTACATATGTAATAATTTATTTTTGTTTTCCTTTGTATTTATTTGTTTCTGCACTACTTAAATATGAAACGTTGAAGTCAAATTTGTTTTTTCATTAACTGTTTAATTTGATTAAACTTTATTTGCTTGTGGTGCATTTCATTTGATGTTTTCGTTCATACTCCTCTATCCCCCGAATTCTCACTACATTTTCTATTGTTTATTTGCTCCACAATTTGTACATTTTATTTCTGCATTCTGAATCGTCAGACATATAATTATGTATATGTTGTATTTTGACAAGACGCGGATTTGTTGCTGCATGCTTAAATAATTAATATATAACTTATGCCATTATTTTGTGATTTCTTGTTCTTCTGGTTGCTTAGCCTTTGCACGTTTAAGTTTTAACAATTTGAAGTCGATTCATTAAGCGGGGCAAAGATGCTCGTATTTTGCTGGGCATCGATCTATCTCGTATTTAAATTTAAATTTATATATATAATATGTCATATATAAACACTCGGGTTATGTAAAATTTGTCAATATACTTTAATCGTTTAATTATAAAAATGATTGTTTGTTTTGTTGTTTATCTCTTTGGGTTGTTAGCAAAAATGATACAAAAAATGTTTGGGTTTTTCTCGTCTCTGTAAGTTCAACTATTTCCATCGTTTGTAAAATTTGGCCATAAATACACGAAATTGCTGAAAACCGTTTTGATGTTTTGACTAACCATTTTCGTCCCTATTCATTCGGTACTGATCTGCTTTGATGTGTTCTATAATTTATTTAATGTAATTCGTTTATTATCGTACTGGTTCTGGTCTGACAAATGAAACACGAAATTTGAGAGAATTCATTTACAATAATAAGTATATTTTTGTTTCTTATTTTTTTGCATAGCAATTGTAATTTCATTTTATTAATTTTTTCGCATATATTTTGTTTAACTTTTTTAAATAAGCATAACAATGAATTTTTTCATGCCTAAGGTCTCCATTTAAATGGTTTATAAATGTTTTATTTACGTTTTAAATGTTTCGTTTTTCGCTTTTTAAATTTATACAATTTTACACAATTTTAGCTTAAGGATAGACAAATTTTGGTTTGAATTTGTTTAAATGTTTTTGTTTCTTTTTCTTTTTTGTTTTAGCTTAGAAAATGTATTCTTAAATACAGAACGAAATGTTTTCTTTTAGAAAGTACAAACACACACAGGCATAAATAATTTATGAAATATGTTTTAATAACAAAAGTTTATAGATTTTAGAAATCTCTGCGCTCTTTTCGCTTGGCTCTTGGCTTGGGTTTGTTTCCAGTTGGTTATCATCCAGAAGATATCTAGCATATACATATGTTTCTCACAAAGTGTTGGCAACTAAAATCCGTAGTACTCTAATCTCGTCGAAGGGAAAATGATATATACAAAAAATGAGGACCATTCGATGCCATTCACAATAGACAAAGAACTGCGCCACAGAGAAGCCTTAAGAACTAGTTAGCAAATGTGGTTGTTGTACGGTTACAATCTACGAAACTAAATGCCTACAGAGCAAAGCTTACAAGGTGAAGAAGAACAGAAGTCTGTAATTATACAATTAAGAGAATTGCTCGAATTAGAACTAGCAGCTACAATAAATATTAATCTTTATGTATGTTTATGTATATGTTTATGCTTCTCGTGAAGGCTTAGTATTAATTAATAATCCCGCACTTGCTGCTCATCCTCTATCATATATCGTAGAATATTACTCATATTTGTATTGTATAAATTTAACGCGGCAACTTCTTATTCATAAAAATTGGTTTTCCCTTCTTTAATAAGAATTATGTTAGAGTTGTTTAGCGTTTACTTTTTGTTATTTTCTGTGGTGGGTTCATTTTGTGTGTTCTCTCTCTTTGCTCTATCGATTTGTCTGTTTAACTTAAAGTTAAGGTTAAACTAAAGGTAATTACATTGGTTTCGAGAGGGCAATATGGATATCCCCCCCCTAATAAGAACGAGCTGCCTGTCGGACCAAAGAAAAATCTTTACTAAATTTTGTTTTCGAAGCCTCGCTTTGAATATTATTTTGGGTTTAAATGTCTTGCAGAGCTTACAAGTTAAAAAAATTAAAACCTAATTAGGGTTAGCAGTAGGTGGTAAAAACACACGCACAAATTGGTCGTTGAATAATATACACAAATTGATTTTCCTTTAAAGCTTTGGTTTCATTTATAATTTCTGCACGCAACGCTGAAAGATTTTCGAAATAGGGAAGCCTAAATAATGTTTTTTTTGTCCTTTTCGGTTTTAAAAGTGAGATCAATTCAAGCTATGTAAAAGCGTTTTAAAATATGCTTTAAAATTTTGAATAGTATTTTGTGTAAAGTGCAAAGAAAGTTTAAAAAATGGCTTAGTTTCAGAAATTTATATTGATTTAAGCAAGGCTCTTAAAATTTGTATGGGGTATGGATTTGTCACTTTATAAGCAGCGAAAGAAGAAGTCTCTCAGAAGTCTCTAGTTATTTGAAATCAATTGAGAGAGTGCTTAGCTTTTGATATCATTTTATATATTTAAATACTCCAAATATTGTGAATATCTTTTAAAGTTTATGGTGCCGACACTTTATATAAAAAATGTAGCATAGATATCATTTCTTCTTGCTGGCTGCGAATGGGCAATATGTGCGTTTAGGCTTTGTGCTTGAATTTCGTCTGCACTCTCTTCTCCAAAAGAAACAGGGATCCTAACTAAGTTCAAACTGTTTTGTCGTGTGTGTGAAAGAGCTTTTCGTTGAGAGGTTTTTGGGGTTTTTGTCTCTAGGGTATTTCCTTTTTGATTTGTAACTCGCAGTTCGTTGTTGCTGATGTCGTGGTGGATGTGGCTGCAGTGGGTGGTGCGGGTGGAGTCTGTTTCTTGCTGGCCTTGGTGGCCATGGGGGCATGTGGTGGTGGTGGTGGTGGTGCTTGTGCCTGATGGTGGTGTCCGGCGGTCTGTGGTCCCACCCGCTGGCGCTGCTGCTGCTGTCGCTGCTGCAGGGGCATCTCGTCGTCATCGGACTCATCCTCTTCCGGGTTCATCTCCTCCTCCGCTTCCGCCTCCTCCTCCTGGCTCTCCTCCTCGGGCCTCTGATTGTTATCCTCGCTGCCCACATGACTGCTGATTTTTTCCAGTGCATGGCAGGCGGACATCTGGGCCTTTTTCATCGATGACTCATCGCTGCTATTGCTGCTATCGAACAGCTGACCAGCGGTGGCCGCCGAGTCCGGCGAGAGGGGCGTGGTTGCCGTGGGGGGCGTGGCCAGAGCACTACTGTGGGGAGCTTCTATCTGAACCTCTTCATCCTCTTCCTCCTCGTCCTCCTCCTCATCGTCTTCATCTTCCTCCATGTCCTCGTCGCTGGAAGTTTGACTGGGTTGGGGACTTTTAAGATTATTATTTGGGGCGCTTTTCTCGCCGTTTTCTTGGGATTTTTCCAGTTCCTCCGGCTCCGAATTATTGGAGGGACTTTCCTCTTCCTCCACCTGACTGTCCTTAATTTTCTCCTCTACCTGCAGCTTTATTCTCTTGTTCTCCGGCTCTTCCTCCTCACTCCCGCAACAATTTAGGGGCGTGGCACTGCGTCGCAGGCCATTCGACGGTGGCTTTGTCAGCGGCGATAGCAGCTCCTGTTGATTATTGTTATTAGCCCTGTCCTCCATTTCCATTTCCTCCTCCTCCAGCTCCTCGTCCTCCTCGCCGGGCTCTCCCCGCCCCTCCTCCACCACCTCCTCGAGTCGAGTTTGCTGCTTGAATGGCATCTTTCGGAGGTCCACCTTGCAGACCTGCTCCTCGAACTGCCGGCGATATCGCTGCAGTTGCTCCGTTAGGTCGGCTATATGGGCATCTTGCTTGTGGAGCAGTTCACTCAACTGGATGTTATTATATCGATATTGATTGTTCTCCTGCATAAGTCGCTGCAGCAGGTGGAGCACTCGTTCCCGGTCGCGGGGTCGCGTTTCTCTCAGGGATTCCACCGCCTGCTCCCAGGGCGGTAACATGGCACTCGAGTCGGGCTCTCCGTTCAGACTGTCCGTATCATCGGTGTCCGTGGACAGCTCGAATTCGCTGCCCAAATGGGGCTTACCATTCTTCAGGCCATGGTTCCCAGATCCTCCCGAACTATGCTGCGTCTTCTGGTGGTTCGGCGGATGGTGGGGCGAACTGACCACATTTGACGAGTGGGTACTCAGATTCAGGCCAGCACTGGAGGACTGAGTGGGTGAGGCGGCCTGACTCTTGTAATACCCATGGCTATAGTGATGCATGTGCGTTGGGTGGTTCTGCTGCTGCTGCTGGTGGAAGTGATGTGGTGCCACACCCACCACCACCGGCTGCTGACTCATCATCAGGTTCTTGTTGATCCTAATCCGACTCGGTTCGTTGTTTGTGGCTGCCAGCGAGGAGCCTCCATTGCCATTGGGCAGGGAACTGGAGCTGGGCAATAGTTTGGCATGCTGATTAACGGTGGCTATGATGTGCTGCGACGGTGGTTGATTGGCTCCGGTGGCCGAGTGGTGCTGCTGATGGTGTGGTGAGGTGGAGGAGGTAATCTCATTGCTGCCGCCCGCCGAGAACTCCTCCGGACTGCGCATGTTCCGAAGGTTACTCGGTGTGGGTGGTGCCGGTGCACCACCGGCTGCATTGGGTGGTCCAGTGGCTGGTGCTGCGGGCAGGTGGGCGGGTAGTGGTGAATTGCTGCCACTCGAGGAGGTGTGCGGTGGCTCAGCGACCTCCAGGGGCGCAGAGAGAACCTCGGCTGGCGATGCTGTCGGTGGCGGGGGTGTCTGCGATCGCTCCTGCTTAATGTGCACCACCTGGTGATCCGCCGTCTCCTTCTCCCTCAGCCGCTGACGCTCCATCATCTCCCTCTCCAGCCGCTCCCTGTCCTTGTCCCGCTCCTTCGAGAGTATACTCTTCCGCGGTGCCAGGGCCACATTGGGCTGGTACGTCCGCTCCGCATACCGCTTGTCCGTGCTCCGCACCACCCGCTCCGGATTTTGGAGCTCCGGCGGCTCCTGGCAGGCGTAGGGCAGCGAGGACAGCGTCGCGTTGTAGGCGTTCAGAAAGGCCTTGGTGGTGGTGGGTCCCCAAGGTCGGAAGGCCGACGCGGAGTTCAGCGCGGGTGGTGGGTGGTGGTGCGGTCCATGCGGGTGGGGGGCGGTGGCCACCAGAACGGCGCGGTGCTGGTGGGGCAGGGGGTGCGGCAGGTGCTCCCGCTCCCTCTCCCGCTCCCGCTGCACACAGTGCGCGTACATAACCTGATAGTGATACTCCAGCGTGGACGCCGCAGCCGAGGAGGCCCCCTTGAGCTGCTGCAGCTGCTTCTTGCCACTGGGAATGTCCATCTGCGGCTGCTTCATCGGCGGTATCGGGGGCGGGGCCAGGGCGCCCACCAGTCCATGTGGATGTCCCGCCAATCCGAGAACATGCCCCGAGCCCAGAAGACCGTCATCCATGAGCATTTCCGCCTGGAAAGAAATGGTTGAAAGGGGTATGGTCGTTAGAAAATTGATCGATCATAAAAGTGAAACACTGGGAGAAATTATAAAAGTATTAGTTTATTATGAAATATTATATTTTTAAAGAGCAGGTTTTGGGAAATTAAGTGTGGAATTTTTAAATAAATACACAGGAACACAAAATTAAACTTTGTGAAATTTCCACGAACCATTTCAAGTTTTCCATGATATTTGGGTGCTCCTGAGTAAAAGTCCCATACAAAATTATTTTCCATCACCTACAGGTTCCGCGGTATAGCTAAGAATACAAAAAACCGATGTTGGTCGACATTTTGAATTACGTGGCCTATATAATTGGACTAACCTTTATTATTTTCGGTAGGACCTACTCTCAATACATCACGGCATTCCTAAAAAGTAGTCCCCATTGTGAACCATTGCCCATGTCTTTGGAATTCGACGCCAAAGTTAAAAATCCCAAAATTGTAGAGATTTTTTTGATGTAAAAACAATTCTGAGGATTAATTCTTGAATGGAAGTAATTTTAACTATTCATTGTATCTATTGTCCATTGTATGCTTTAATTTCGGTTTAAAGCGTTTTCATGAGGACATTTTATTGGATTTATTATACTAATAAAACCGATTTTTTTATTTCATTATCTACTCCTAAATGTTGTCAAATCTTGAATAAGTCATGGCAACCTCTAGAACTAAGAAACTAAAGTACGTTCACTGAACATACATAGAAAAATGTAAATGTTTACTCCCATTCTGTAGGATGCCTTGACTTTTTTAAAATTTGACAACATTAAGGAGTAGATAATGAAATAAAAAAATCGGTTTTATTAGTATAAGAAATCCAATAAAATGTCCTCATGAAAACGCTTTAAACCGAAATTAAAGAATACAATGGACAATAGATACAATGAATAGTTAAAATTACTTCCATTCAAGATTTAATCCTCAGAATTTTTTTTACATCAGAAAAATCTCTACAATTTTGGGATTTTCAACTTTGGCGTCGAATTCCAAAGACATG
Organism: Drosophila takahashii; assembly: GCF_030179915.1. Taxonomy (NCBI): domain Eukaryota; kingdom Metazoa; phylum Arthropoda; class Insecta; order Diptera; family Drosophilidae; genus Drosophila; species Drosophila takahashii. The sequence goes on from NC_091678.1 coordinate 16,649,737, forward strand.
GGCAATGGTTCACAATGCGGACTATTTTTTAGGAATGCCGTGATGTATTGAGATTAAATCCTACCGAAAATAATAAAGGTTAGTCCAATTATATAGGCCACGTAATTCAAAATGTGGGCAAACATCGGTTTTTTGTATTCTTAGCTATACCGCGGAACCTGTAGGTGATGGGACATAAGTTTGTATGGGACTTTTACTCAGGAGCACCCAATTATCATGGAAAACTAGAAATGGTTCGTGGAAATTTTTGGCTGTGTACCTGTGATATCAAACTATTACTATTTTAATTTTAATGCCTATGTAAAAATAATCTCTTAGATATATTTTTCCCCTGTGGTTGCTTTAAGGTTTTTAGAAAACCGATCGAGCATAAAAATAGCTGTGGAAGCCTGGCAAAACCAGTAGCCATCATCAATTTGAATTGCTGTCGGTGGCGAGCGAGTGGGCTAATTATAAACAAACAACCCAACTGCCCGAGGAGCGATCCTCGAAAGCCAGACACCAAGCCCCAAACGCATCCCGCGGCTATGGCGCCAATTGTCATTGAGACCAGGCCAAAACCAGAATCCGGCGAAGGAGGAGGAAGCGGAGGTGACTGCCACTGAACTGGACAGGCGGCGGTCTCCTCCTGGTCCTCTAACTGCTGACCGCTTTGAAGTGGCTGCCAGCAGTTGTCTCATTCTACATACTACCACTCATTATACCCTGTAGTTAGGGTATTCAGAGTTGTTTTGGCATTGATACTAAACACCAAAAAAATCGATTGGTCAAATTAACCAATATAATTGTCAAACAGTCCCCAAAAACAAAATACACGTAACTGTTTTTTTATATATTGGATTGGATCATTCCTAACATTTACGTAAATTAAATAACAATCATATCTAGAACTATAAGGACTAAATAATTTTGCACTATTAATAATATATCTCGTTTTCTTACAAGAAATACTAAAATACGAGGTATACCATAGTCGAACCCTAATCTTTCACACATATATTTGCATTATCAGCATGGTTAAAGGAAGAAGTGAATTGAGTGGGGGAAAACGAAGAGGAGCAATCGCAGCCGGTTTCGCGGTTTGCGTGTTTGTGTAGCTGTTAAAATGATTGGCACTGCGTCCAATTATGGACAACGCAACCTCAGCTGCATTCGCAGCAGCAGCCATAAAGTGATTTTTGAATGGAGGCGGCGCCATTATCCATTACCCATTGCCATCGCCATGGCCAACAGCGTCCTCCAGCTTCAAAACCATACCCATCCTCATTTTCCAGAGGAGGTGTCACAGCGGCAGTTAAACAAATGGCCAAAGCAAACGATGGCGATGATCGAAACGAGTCTGTAGGAAGTCGCCTCTTGGAGATTTGCCGCTGAGTTGGTAAATGGTAAACCGAAAGGTGGGCTAATGATGATGGAGATCTGTAGATCCCAGAGCCGCAGATCAGCGAGCGTGTCAACAACGGCTCATTAGCATAATCATGGCATTGGGTTTCAGCATTTAGGGGAGATGCCATTAAATTGTTGGCCCAAACAACCAGTTCTGCTGTTCAGACATCCTCGAAGTATGCAGTATATGTTTACAAGCAACTGGATTTTGTTTTGGCCATCATTTTGGGTTAACAAGTTGACCCCGAAAAAAGGCTACCAGCAAGTAGATAGAAATAAATTTAGAAAAACAACACTCCGAGGGGAGAGATTAGGCCCCCAAACTGGAGACGATGGCAAACTGCACAAAAAATATTAAATAAAATAAGACACACATTGAAGAGGCTAAGAAAGATATAGACGCAGCGATAAGAAAACTGGAAGCCAGACACATACTCGAACTCGCAGTGGAGGCCCACAAATGAACCATTAAACAGCAGAATCATAAAAATCAAGAGACATAAAGAAGTCGTCGCAGAGGAGCGCCATCTTCAGGCCCATCCGCATCCGCAGCACCACCGAGTGGTGGAGCAGCACCACCGAAACCGAAGCGCAGCAGGAGATGCCCGGTGCTCGAAGCTCGGCGACCGACAGTCGCTTTAACTGTAAGCAGATGGCAGCCAGCGATAGATGACGAGGCTCTGAGGCAGCCAAGGAGCTCAGACGTGCACTCAGCGAAAAAAAACCAAAATGGGTTATTTAATTAATTTAATTAAATTTGGATTTTTAGTTGGGTAATTAATCAGTGAAGATTTATTCCTCAAAAATGTAGACTTTTAAAGCCTTATTTTGTTAAAAATTAATTATATATATTATATTATAAAATAAATAAGAAATAATATTTGGAAAATAAAAATGCAATTAAAAAACCATTATGGCAGATGTAGAAAAATGTAGGATATACTACCCTTTCATAAATAATAAAGATTGATACTTTTCTTTACTTCAAATGTAATCAAAAACCGAGACTGTCCTTGGAGATATTTATTTTCACGATTTTGATATTGGTGTTTGAGAAAAACATTCTTAATGTTTGCTATTAGGTTGGTTCTAAAGTCTCTGCCGAAAAAGTAGACGATTTCTAGTGAATTTTGGCTTCGAATTTAATTGTTTCATAAATGATTTGGTAGTTATACATATTTTTTTTCAGTGCCTGGAAGCAGAGTGGCTGAGGAGCAGTCGACCGCTCAGTGACTCGAGTCTCCATGCTGGCGCACGCGTCGTCGCTGACGGTGCAATGACAAATTGCACTATTGGCAGAGGATGAGGCGGAGGGGGCAGGTGGTGGTGGAGTCATCTTAGTTGCGAGTGCGGGTGCAAGATGGCACCGTTTCGTATCTTTTCAGTGAACAGGGAGCGGGACGCAATATCGACGTCGCTAGTGCTTAAGTCCAAGGTCTTTTGCCATAACTCAGCACCAAAGATGATGGGGAAAATCGTAAGAGATCAGTATGTGTTCAAGAGTTTGTATACCCTACCTATGAGAAGATAGAATATCGGTTTTCAAAATAAAATAATAGAGTAAAAAACCTAAAACAATAAATATTTAAATATAAAAATGATCCCTGATTTTGGTTAACCTATTAAAGTTCTTAATCCATCAAGGACAAGGATCTCTTTTGGTTAGTGTATCTACAAAAATAATTGCACCCAAGTGACTGCGGCTGCTGCTGTTGCCCAGGGGTGTGGCAAGGGGGTTTCGAAAGGGGGTAGCCGCAAGCACGGCAGTAGAGCCATGGCAGCGACATGACTCCGCTTGACGATAAGATCATGGCAAATATTGACGACGACCGCGACGGACATGGACATAAGATGCCGATGGAGACGGCAAACGGCAATGGCAAACGGCGTTGACAATGAAGTCCGACCGAGTCATGTATGGGTGCAACGCCAACAACAGCAACAGCCACAACAACAACAGCAAAATGCACAGCGGCAACAACTTGCGCCCCATTGATTTAGACTGGCAATTATGCAGCCAAAGATCGGCGTCGTCCTGCTGTTGCTGCCTTCTTGCATGTTTCTCAATTGATGAGGATGGTTTTGGGGTTTGCGGTCCGGGGATTGGAGTTCGGGATACAGGGGAGACTGGGATGCAGTGGCGTCCATGTGGAAATGGAGCAGCGACCCATATGCATTCGACATTGCACCGACATCGTCGTAGTTTGGATGCTGTCAGCTTCATCTGCATTTCTTGGCGTCATCTTGTTGGCGCGGCTTATTTTGCAATGCACTCGGAAAATTTGAAATCAATACAAATTTGAATTATTTATATTTTTCTTTTCAAATTGAGGAAGAAATAAGATTCCCAGCTAAAACATTTGTCAACATGGCGCCCGAGCAGGGACATTTCAATAACTGTAGACATTCAATTTCAATTGTTTTTTAATGTAGAATATTTTTCTTTGGAGGTTCAAGTTTTAGCTTTTGTTTTATGGAACTTAAACAAAAATATTTTAAATATCAACCGTTTTTCTTTCGGTGCATTCCTGCTTTTCTTTTGCTGTTTTTGTTTGCGTCTGGCGCTGGCCGTAAACTTGTTTACCCCGCCGAATTCGTATCGACATTACACTCGCTACTATCCCATTTCTCTTCCCTCTTCTTCAACGGCGACATTTTACAATTTTCCATTCGTGTTGTTGTCTGTCCCCACGAAAGAAAGAGAGCGAAGGCAGCGCCAAAAACAGCAACGAAATAAAATCCAAGCAAGCCACTAAAAAAAGTAAGTTACAGGAACAGAGTCAACTATTGTCAAGAGTCTCGAAGCATGGCCATGACATACACAGCCAACTCAGGAGCTTCGCTTGGAGAAAAAGGTTCAAATGTTTATAAAGCTTCTTGTTATTGACTTCATTCAACTTGTTTAAACTTTTATTTAACCCTGAACTTTGTAAACATAAAATATATACCACATTAAGTAGTTAAAGTGTAACCTGCAAATTAATACTCTTATTTTAAAATTGTTAACTCAAACTGTAAGCCGTAATAATAGAATTAGAATTCCCAACTCGACACCTTCATCCTCAGCATTTTTGTACTTCTGCTCTTTTCCATTATTACCAACAGAAGTGCTTATAACTTCATACAGGTCCATTATAATAATGGCTAATTTAATTAAAGAGCATAATAATCATCAGCATTTCGAGCGCAACGCGCAGAACTCGAAAACTGTAAAAAGCGCGAAACAAATGAAGAAAGCCCAAGAAAAAGAAATTAAAATAAGTATTAAAATTAAATGCATAGGGAAGGAAAAAACGAAGATATATGAGGGGAATTAAAAGAGAAAAATACGTTGCGTTTAGAAAAATATTTAAATCAACTTTTAATGAAGTCGAAAACAAATTCCGCTTCAGGTTCAGGCTGGCTGGGTGCAGTTTCTTTAATGAGCAGGGCGAAATTCCAATAGGAACTAAATGAAACCGAATCTGCGCGTAAGATAAATAAAAAGCTAATGTCTTGTCTACTAAATCATGTCGGGGTCGTCGCAGTTCTGGGAGCGATTCCCTGCTCTTCTCTTTTATTCCTCGGGTGTTTTTCCCTGCTCTGCACTATGCAATTTCTCTGTCCAATTAGCGTGCGACGTTTTGAGTGATGGCACAAAGTCAGACAATGCGCAAGCGCAACGGCAACAAATGCACACAGAAAAAAATCAAGCCAATAAAGGTTTATAATTTGAAATAAAATATGTTCTTTTACGAAGAATTAAATATATAATTTAATTCATAAATATAGCGTACCCAAATCTTATTTTTACCTTATAAGTTAGGGTCCTAAATAGAGTTCGAATAAAATTAGGTATACAGTGTCAATTGCATTTTTTTTATGTGCATCAGTCACACTTAATTTTATGCAGCGCGGTAAAAAGAGTAACAAATTGCAACATTGCATTGCATTTTTATGACAGCCGCCGTGCCATATTTTCAAAATTTACGAGGCCCAGCTTCTGATTTTGCTCTTGGCCGCTCTAATCAAGCCTTCCATTGTGCTGCTGATGATCCACCAAAACCCAGGAGATCCCTCCCCTCGCAAGAGACTCAAATTTATTGTCATTAATCATGGGGACCTCTGCATCGGGTTTTCGGCTTTGACTTTGACTTTGGACTTGGACCTGGACTTGGACTTCAACGTGGACTTGGACATGGACAATTTGCTCGATGCTGCCGCTGCAACTGCTGCATAGCCATTATCATCTGTCCCGAGTCGAGTCGAGTGGGGTTTCTTATTGATCAGCAACATGTTGTTGCCGCAACCTGGCAATTAAGGCTGGGTTCGAGATGAAGAAAAAATAAAGTTAGTTGGCAGCCGCCTTGGCCATCATGAGGCTGAAATTTATTTGTTGTCCGCCAAGGCTTTATTGTCTGTGCCACGGAAATGGATGGAGACGGTCACTGAAACGGGGTAGCTATCATATGAGATCCAATGGAATGGTAGAATATGTGGGAACTTTACGAAAAGCCCAAGAAAAATAATACTGGCTACACAAAAGGAACTTTTGTATTCGTTTAATAAAATACAAAAATTAACTACATTTAAAAATTTTTTTTTAATGATTTAATGTAAAATTTATAATGGTAATGAATTTTTACAAACATTTTAAAGTTATTTTGCTAACCATTTGTTGGCTTTCCCTAAGAGTATTCCTTTTTCCGACCCAAACTTGAACCACAAAATCGAAACTTCCCTCCGTTTCGTATATGGCAAGATAAATGTTGACTTTGTCAGGTTGCCCCAATAACTGCAACAGCAACTGCCACAGCAGCAACTGCAACACGAGCAGCAGCAGCAGCAGTAGATAGAGCTCTCCGCTTCATTATGGGTCATTTGTTTGCTGCATAATTGGCCACAGCAATTGGCCCACAAAATTTATGATTTGTTTTGGCCTTTTTCTCTGGACACTGTGAGAAAACGGTAAATGATAGGCCCACCTTCACCTCTCATCCCCCCCAATTCTTCGCCGTCTGTTGATGTTGTTCTTGGGCTAATGAAAATCTTTTGGGGCCTGGCACCAAAATCAACATGAACATGTCCCGGCCACGCCCCAAATGCCCATCAACTGTCGCTTGTCGTGGGCGTCACTTCTTAACCAGCTCATCCCCACCCCTTTTCCATTTCCCCATTTCTCTCTCTGCATGGTCCATGTCATTTAAATTAAAAAGTTTAACCACAGCAAATTAGAGAAAACTTCTCGGCAACTTTTGCCTGCCCCTCAAGGCGAAAAACTTCCCAGCCACGCCCCCAAGACAGGTCGAAACGTCAGTCAAACTTTGCATAGAATATAGTGGTTTAGTGGAAGTCTTAGAGAGTATTTGGACTACACAGTAAATATAAGACTAATGATAGATTCCATAAAATGGATAGTTATTAATAATAATATTAAAACAATCCTTTACTTTCCAATTGTTAACAATAATTGAAATAATAGATTAGTTTATTAGTAAACTAGCGATATTTAAGATTGATTTCTCTGAAATTGAAATTCGAACGAAACTACAAAACATATTTATATTTTTATGCATTTCTTTCTCTGCAAACATTTATGAATTTTTCTGTACAGATTTTCTAGCCAAAGTTAGAGAAGAAGAAATTCAACAGCATGCCCGTCTTTTGACAAAGTCAAGCTCCAGTTGGTTTGCACTCGAATGGAGAATGACTGACAGGCAGGGAGAAAGGGCTCTGTAGAATAGGGGATACGGGAATGAGGTAGTTCTTGGGGAACCTGGGAATGTTTGTCAAACTGTCAGTGAAGGAGACACCGCTAGAAGAGATTTTCGCGACTCTTGAAGGTGTTTGGCATTTAGTGCTCATTGTTGACCATTTGACCTCCTCCTGCCGCCATTCGTTTACAGTTGAAATGGTCGAAAACTTTGCACAAAAATGCCATAAAGAAAGAGAGAGGTTTGATCCCCGGCGATTTATGAAAATGTTCAGCCGGCCATCCTTGTTTAGTGTTTTCCAACGGCTTCGTTTCGATTGGATTCGCAGTGCTTCGATTTATTTATTGCCAGCATTTCCATCTGACCAAAGATGGTCACCAGGGAGAAGCCGACGAGGGCCAGTAAAACTTTATGGCCGCCAGCTGATCTGCAGTTCTATGAGCCGGCAATCGCAGTTATTCCAGGCCAAATCATGCGGGGTTTTGTGGCTTTAATTAGGACCAGGTCCAGAGGATCCACAGATCCGAGAGTAAATCTCTTCTGTAAATTCTGCTGCTCCGTTAAAGCTGCGGGCCAATGCAATTGCCATGGGAGCTTTTTTTCGGGGCGTGTGTTTTGCTCTTGGCTCTTGTTGTAATTTTTCGTTTGTCACCGCAACTGGAATTTAATTTTATGGCAGTTCTCGAGCAGCGAGCAGGAAATGTCATTGAACCGAAGTTTGTCGCAGAATGAAACCCTCAAGCCAGGCAAAAAAAGGGAAAAGAAAGCAAAAGCATCAGCACCAGAAGCAGAAAATCAGGCGGGTAGAAGTGGGTGGGGAGTGAGAAGTCCCTGTGCAAAAGGCAAATGCCAAAAACATTAAAGAAAAGAACCACAAAAGCTTCCGCAATGAGCATCCTAAAAGTGTTGGGCTTGTGGGATAAAAAATGGGAGATACTGATAGTAATCCGAGATAAAAAACAACTTAAACTAATAAAAATGTATGTTGGATATTATTATTTTTACATTTCAGTTAGCTTTATAAACCAATTATAATATTTTAATAAAATATTTAGTTGCTTGTGGTTATTAAATTACAGATAAAGATTTTTCTAAAGTTTGTTCTATTAGTTTAGTATTTCTTAAGCTTAAGTTATCATTATTATAGCTCATTGACCGCTTGTTAGAGCATATAAAATTCGCTATTAATTTGAACGTTAAAAGTATTTCTTTTGTGGCTGACAGGCGAAGCGAAAGTCAAGTTTAATTCATTATTAATATATATGTATAACAAAGAAAAAAGGGGCTAGAAAGCACACACACTTGCAGCTGGGATAGGGATAACGTTGGCTCAACGCCCAAAAGAATGCAATGCAATTAATGCGATGCCCCCAAGCGGGAGACATCACAGTATATGAATCACAACAATGGGGAAAATGGGTGGAGAACTCCTTGTATTTTTCCCGCTTTCTCATTCTTCTCATTGTGAGTCCTAAGTGAAGGAGAACGGATTTCTGGGAAATGGTAAGCTCTCCAGGGTATTCGAGAACCGACCCCCTACTTTTTCCTCCACACCCTCTCCAAATTACCCTTGAAACACGGCCCACACAATGTTCGTTCAGCACACCAAAAAAAATGTATATATATGTATGTATCCTGCATGCCAGTACATCCAAAGTTTTCACCCCTCTTTTGGATTTTTGTTGTCTAATTAAATTTCTGCTGGGGCATGCAAGTCAGTGCAACTTGCGCACAGCATTTAAACAGCAACTCGAGCGAATTCACGGGGGTTAGGGTAGCCATAGCGCCCCGAACAACAATCCGTAGAGCACTTGAAAGGGGGCTGGAAAAAATAGAACCAGAAAAACCCCTACAGTCCCGAGCCTCCTTTATTTGCATTGCTGCAATCCTAGCTGCTTTTTTTCCCACTGCTGGCTCTGCTGATTTTCTGCCGCATTTTGTTGTATCCTTGCGGGAATTTCAAATGAAAGTAGCAGTGGAGTGGAAGTGGCAGAAGGAGAAGGAGCCGAGCAGAGGGAGCAAAATGTCGAGAGGAGCAGGGCTCAGAACAGTACGAGAAAAAAAAGTAGAGAAATAAAAAGCCAGAGTCGGGTAGAAAAATGGGGAAAAAAGTAATAAAGTCATTTAGATTTGCAAAGCTTGGGGTAGATACGGCAGCAGGTCCTGCAGGGATATGCGCTTGTGGTCCACCCCAGAAAAAACACTCACAAACACACACACTCACACAGTTTGACAGGAATTGGGCAGCAGCAACGGCACCTGAATTTGCCGAGAAGTCCCCATTTTTTTGCGCTCTCATTTTATTTTTTAAGTTTGGAATGTTAATGAACTCAGTCATTGGAGGACTGTAAAAAATATTTCGTATTTTCCACTCTTTTTTTTCCCTTTTTTTGCCCCTTCCACTTGAACGTTTGGCTTGGTCGAGAGGTTTATGCAATTTCGCTTCGCATTTCTGGCACTTCATTTGGTTGCATGCCTCCAGTGCCTCAACTAGGGCCACATCCTCCTCCTCCTGTGCATCAGACATGAATGGGCCTCTCCGGGAGGCATCAGCCCAGCATCCAACCATCCATCCATCCATCCATCCTGGGCTGTAGCTCATTAGCACGCCTGGATGAAGTAGATCGACCTGAAAAAACTATATATACTTATATATGCAACTGCTACAAACTCTGTCTCCACTTGGAAATCTGCTGGTCTGTTATTTTAATTTGATGCCAGAGTTGTTCGGATAGTTTCTAATTATTTATGCACAAAAGATTTGCCCTCAACTTTCTGATCCTATCGAGGATGCTCCTCGGTGTGGGGTCAGTTCATCGGGGGCATGATTTTATTAGTGTTTGACTAGATTAGTTTTAAGGAGTTACCGTAATTGATGAGGGACTGGGTAAACCAACAAGTAATAGAATAATTTATCGTGTATTCGTTGAGGTTTGACGTAAATTGAATTTACAATAAACAATATTTACATACATTTTTTTGTTTGCAAAATAGTTAGTAATTAAGTTGTATTCAGGAAACAGATAACCACTATCTTTAGATTTTTTCATTGCCCTTAGATAGCCCAGGAATTTCCAACCACCTCTTCATAATTTCCCCCCTCATACAAAAGGCAAGTGTTTGTTTGGGGCGTTTTTCCGCTGAATGTGCTGATGTTGCATTTGTTGCACTTGCTATTTTTGCTATTGTTGCGGGAAGATCTCCTCGCATACACAAATTAGTTATAATTATAGAGCAAAATGCGAGATGAGGAGCCCGGGTCCGAGTCCAAGAGCCCAAGAGCCCGACAGCCCGAGCCCGAATGAATGAAAGAAATTAATTTCTCAATTGCATTTTGCCACGCATTTTATTGTCGGCCCCAACGATGCCGCTTTGTGGCTGCGAGTTTTCCGTTTTCGGAGGCGGCAACCGCGACGAAGGGGGCGGCGGAAAATGCACCAGGGGCAGGAGGTGCTTTTCCGAGGGGGGATCATGAAGTTTGGGCCGTGGCGTCGGCGGCGTCGGCTTATTTGGTGTCTGTAATTTGAAACGCTTCTCTGACTCGGAAAAACTGCAGCCACTTTTGCTGCTGCCGTTTGTTGGATTTAATTTCAGCTTTGCTGGCCAAAAGCGCCGCTAAATGTCTGCAGAATATTTCAAATCCACACGCAGTTTTTCCCTACAGTTGCACTCGCAGTTTTAAGTTGCAGTTTGCTGCGTTTCCGCTCGCATTGAGAATTTCGCCCCGGGCAATTTTGCTAGACGAGTCAGGAGGAGTGCGGGGATCGCAACGACGACCATTATAAATGATGGTTATTTTATAATTGTGGAGTGTTCAGTTCAGTTTGGATTCGTTCGGTTTGGTTCTTCGGCCACTGCATCCGTTGCAGTCGAAAAACGCATTTCGTGGCCATTTTTAATAGTCAAACAAAGAGAGATGGAGATGGCAACCAGATAGACAGCAGAGGTAAAGAAAATAGGAGGCAACGAAGCTTAGAATAAATAATAAATTAATTCACAGTAATACCTATTAAATCTCGAATATTTTTATGTTAAGTATTACTTGAAAAATTAAGTCGAAAGATAATTGTCTTGTCTATTTAAAATTATTTTAATTAAAAAAGCTTGAAAAATAAAGTTTTAAGCTTTTTGAAAAATTTTTTTTTGTCCTTTTTATTATTCTTTTTATTTTATTATTATTCTCTTCAAAAGTCGTCTAAATCAAAAAAGTTCATATAAAAAAAGTCTAAAAAATTGTTTTCATTTGAAGTTATTAGTTGTGGATGTCTTTTTTGGTAGGTTTAATACTGGACCTTTTCTTGTCTTTCAAGCACTACTGCTGTTCTAACCGCAATTGTGAAATCGAAGAGGGTTAATTGAGAGAGATTCAGAGAGTTTACAGGCAGTTGGGCCGCCAGCGACGTCAACATCAGCAGCGGGCAGTAAATCCATCAAAGAGTTAATTGCCACATTGCCGCCAACTGGCGATTGTTGCTGTAGTTGCTGCAGTTGCTGCCGCGGTAGCCAAATGGCCAAAAGGCAAAAGAAACTCGGCGCTCTCCTGCGTCCGCAAACGGTAGTTAAAGCGGCTTCCAATCCTCAGTCTTTGGGCCCCCGGGGCAGACAACTGAAAAATGAGCCCGAAAAAAGCTGCCAAGTTTAGCGAATTGTTAAGCGTTCTGTGTTCTGATGATGGGGTTTGAAATAAAGATGAGGATGGGGCTGTAAATGGAGATAGAGTTGAGTAGATGGAGTTGAAGATTCAACTAGGCACGTGACCGGACAAACGGAAACCGCCGAAGCAACCGACATGTCAATGGAATCCGATATTCGGTCTGAGTGAACTCAAAGCATCCTTGAATGAATTTCGGTTATTTAGTGATAAGGGGCAGTTGATTGGCTCCATTGGGGTTGAGTTGTTACTATTATGAGATAATTAGGGAAATCGTTTTGGCCAAATGTATCAACATAATTAAATTGGAGCTTTGTTGTCAATGCTTAGTGTTAAGGTGTGCATAAAAATATATCGCTTTTAAATTTAAATTCGAGCTTGATAAACTGCGTTAAAATATTACTGTGTTGCTAGTAGATATAATCTACTTTTTTTTTCTTATAATAAGCTTTCTAAATTATTATTAACGATTTGTTAAACCTACTCATATTTATTTCAGATTTTTTTATTTAAAAATCTGAAGATTGGGATTATAAATAAATACAATTTTATGGATTTTTGTAAGGTAAAACCCAAATTCTTAACAAAATTTTTCATTTTGTACTTCGTTTGTACATCAATTATAAAAAATATCAATTATATAGCATGTTTATCATGCTCGAAGCACAAATCACTGGTGGTACCATTCTCTTTTTTTAATTTCTTCTTTATCAATTCCAATTGTCTTCAACCATTCCAGGAGAATTTCTTTCAGCCGTCACACACTGCGTATGAGTTATGCATTCCCCTCCCTGTTTTTTCCCGCCCGCTACTGCATTTCATGTGTCAAATGGCGCATGGCATAGAAAATATTATTCGCATTCGCATTTGGATTGCATTTGGCATTCGTATTCGTTTTCGCATTTTCCATTTGCATTCAATGGCAATTTCAGCATTTTTCGCCTCTGGACTTTGGCCCCATAAAACTGGGAAAATGAGGGAGGGGGTGTGCTTGGTTCGTTTCGGTTCTGTTATAAGCTATATGCAAAGTGGGTGAATTGGTGTGGCACCTTTTGGTCGGTTTAGTGGCGAAGACTGTATGGTCATAATTACAATCAAATTTTAATGGCCAAGTGGCGCCAACGGCAGCCGCCTGACATGGCTAAATAAGTCTTAACTATTTGTAAGTGCTTTCTTTGTTGCTTTCTGCACATTCTGGCGTCAAGAGCCAGGGCTTAACCCCGGTCTTCCCCCAATTTGTGTCGGCACTTTGTTTACGTAATTGAAACCGCTCTTGTTTTTCCTCATTTCTCCATTCAACCCCCCACCCCGTTTTTCGGTGGAACTACAAAGGATCATGGGGACCCCCGCTTAACCCTTTTCTGCCGCCTAGAAGCGGAGGGGCTCAGGTAATTCAAGCCCTGGCTTTCGTGGGGTCATTGACAGCAGCAGCTGAACTGAAGAGCCAACGCTTTGATGTGACTTCTTTTGCTTCTAAAAAAAAATAAAGGCCCTCTTCTTTGGTCAGTTTATTATTTAAATACTCGTAGCGTACAAAACTAAATTATTGTAGCTGGCCTGCCACATTGTTGCCGTGGCTGTTGTCACATTTGTCGGCTTCTTTTGAAGCATCAAATGATATTTGATATGCCTCGGACACTGGTTCTCTGCCCTTTTCCACACGGTGCTCCTCAAGTCAACCCATGTGTGATTAAACTACAGGTAAACAATTTAGCCAAAAGGAGGAAAAATAACCCGAGCGGCAGAGATGCCGACCAACTATTCAAAAACTGAATGGGTCAGGAAAAAAAGAAAAATAATAATAATAATAATATAACAATAAACAAAAATGTATAACTATAATATATCTTACAATTTAATATATTATATTTTAGTTTGTATTTTTATACAAGATGTAGTTCAAATAGTATTTTCCCTAATAATATTTTTCCAATTAAGATACCTATAATACCTCAATTCAAACATAGGTTTGACATATTTAAAATAGGTTTAATCTAAGCTAATAAAACTGTAAAAACAGTTTATATATTCAACTTGGCATCCCTATTTTAAAGCGAGGACCGAAGAGTTCAATAACTTGGCCAAGAAACCGCAACGGCAGACAAAAGCCCAAAACGAAGATCTTTCGGCCCAAACCCCATACTATCCCGAAACCAAGCCAACAAAAAAGCCCAAAAAAAGGAGCACCAACGGAAAAGAGACAGAAACTAGGTGTGTCTGGAGGGGAATCGCCATAACTGGAATGTGGCGGATGACTGGATGGTCGGATGGTTAGATGTTGGGATGGCTGGATGGCTGGATCGGAGGGGGCGTGGCTGGTAGAAAAGGGCGCAGCCGGCGACAGACAAACGAAGCTCGACGGTCTCCGTTTTAACTTGGTCTGCGTTTCCTTTTCCTCGATTTGCTGAGTCAGACCTTGAAATGCCGCAGATGTCTGAAAGGTAGGCCTACCCCGCTCCACCGCGCCTTTTGCAAGGCAAACCAGATTGGGTTCGCTTTTGCGCTCGTTTTATTTGGTCGTCATCCATCCAAATCAGGTTTGAACTGGCAAGGTCCTCTCCAGTAAATCCTCCTCCTTTCCCCCCTCCGTTGCCTCAACCGAAACCAAAACGCTCACGAATGTAAAAATCTCGTATAAAAAATATCCCGCAAAAATACAAATAAGAAAAAAGAAAACACTAAAACTGAAAAAGAGGAGACAGCGAAACGAGTTCTGTGCGTTGCTGATCTGTTTCTGTTTTCCGGCCGAGGCTCTTGGTCATGGCTTCCAGCTTATGTTGGCTTAGCCGGGCTGTAAAACCCGCCCCCTTTGCGACGCCCCTGCCATCCTTCCTGCCATCGCAATTGCGTGCCAAGAACTTGTCTTTGGCCATGTCGAAATAATAAATGCATTTGGAATTAGAGACTCTTATGCCAATTACAAACAAAATGGTTTCAGGCCGCATTATCCTCAAACATTATGACAGACCAAGAAACAACAACACCCCGATGCGAAAAGGCCAGAAATCTGTTGGGAAGAAACTGCAGCTAAAACTGTCAGTGGATTAGGAAAACTCAAGCTGCTAGAGCCTAGACAGTTGAAATTTCCCAACTATTCCTGGATTTGAAGTACATAAAAAAACGTACAAAGATTTTCAAAAGACCTTTATCAGGTTTGTCAAAAGTAGTTACTATTTACCATTTAAATAAAAAGAAAGGTTTTATTCCTTAAAATATAATAGTTATAAAATAAAATAATTAGCTGGGAATAAATTCACTGCTAAACTATAGCTTTCAAAAGAATTTCTTTTATAAAAATTTTTTTTAGAAAAGGTTTAGCATTGCATTACAAATTATATATTTTATTCATCTAGATAGGAACAACTTTGAAGTCCTTAAAATTAAGTTTAGACTTTCAGAATTTGTTCAAAGTTTAAAATTATTTTTAACCGTTTAACAAGCATCCCCCGTGTTCTTCATCTGAGTTTCGCAATTTCTATGTTTTTAAATGCATTTTAAATTTCTCCCAGGACTTTTCCCCCTTTTAACCCCCACCCAGTGCAACCCCCATCTTCGTTGACTTCTCCCCAATTAAGTTGAGTGCAGAATGCAACTAAGGGGGTGCAAGGCGGCAAGAGTGTGGGGTAACTGGGGTTAGCTACAAATCTCTCTGGGTGGATTTTTTTTCAAATGTCCCAACAGTGCGTGAAAATGAAAAATTATGAAAAAATATATATACACCGATGCACATACAGACACACGTGCATAAGCATCGCTGAAAAGTGGCAAGAGGCGGAGAGTTCAACGTTCTTTGCGCAACATTGTGTTTTGTGCTTTCCGCTTATTTTGCGCCCCATCTCCCGTTCTCCTTCTCCATCCTCCGTACCGCCTCCTGCTCCGTCCCTTTCCACCGCATCGAGCCCGCTCTTTCGCTCCCTCTCATGCGTTGGCACACGCGCTGCACCTTTAAGTGCCCCTCGGCGGCAGGGGCGGCGACCAGGGGGGGTCAGGAAGAGCCCAATGCCAAAGCAAATGGTACAGGAAAACGGGGAGAACGTCCCACAGAGAACTGAACTGCATTTAGAAAGCAGTAATCCTTCAAATGTAGACGATTATATCTCACTTTTAAGCATCCTTTAACAAATAAATATTTTTATTTTATTACAATAACAAATGTACATTTATGTATTATTAATAAAAAGATTTAAATTGATGTATAAAAAAACGTTTATAAATATTACAAAATTTTATGTCAGTTACCTAACTTGTTTATGTTTTAAAATATTTAAATATTATTGAAAATATTAACGTCACTCAGAGTTAAAAAATCTAATTGAAATACCCTTAAATATGTTTTTAAGAAACCGTAAGCAAAATCATTTAGAAACTAGCGAGTGATCACTGTAACCCCTTCTGCTACCCAAATCCCCTCCCCGGCTAACAGCTATCATAAAAGACAATTTTTGCCTCTCTGCTTATTTATGTTGCATTGCAGTGCCGTCCTCGTTCTATCTCTCCTCCAAGTGCTCATCCATTGCTGCTTTCCTCTGCTTGGCCAGCTGCTCTTAACCCTCCCCAGACCCCCTTAACCCGCTAGCGGGCTACGTCGTCTGCGTTGGCGTCTCGCCGCTGCCCTTTAACTTTAACTTTGACGCTGCCGCCTTCTGTTATCGTTTCACATTACCCGTTCGTCCGCTTTATGGTTAATCTAGCATCTAGCACCTGATCTTTTGGTGCAACAGCGGGAGGAGCGGTGGAGGAGCGGGGAAGCACATAATTACGATGGGGGCACTGTAAAGTGCGGTTAACTGTCATCAAGTGGGCAAAAAGGTTCGGCAGTCGGCAGAAGGCGTTAATTAGGGATATTTGAGGTTGGCCAGGAAACTTTCCTTTCAGCCGGCCGTTCTTTCAGTAAAGTGTTAAAAATGAATGGGAGAAAGGTCTTTTGAAGATTCGGAAAAATGATTGGGAAAGGAGGCTGCAGTTAGCCTAATCGCCTTTCCGGTGAATGTATAAGATTTCCATAGAATAAAGAAAGGTTACATAAGTCAAGGATACTAAGAAAAATATGAAAACATATTTTAGTTCTTTATAACTGTTTATATTGATTTCAGAAGAAATTACTTTATTTTAAGTTTGAAATTGGAAGATTATTTACTAACGAAATATTTTATTCAATGTTATAGGACTCTATTTAATACAAACAAATTGCTTTAACACTCAAATGCATACTCCTAATTGCAACGTCATTATTTCACATTTATTTAGCCTTGTATAATTATTTAAATGCTAGTTTTCGAACCACTTGTATCTGTAATTGATATAATAAATCCCCTGATTTGCATTTCTCACTGTACCAGGCGACAAATTCTCACATTAAGCCACTCCAATAAAGTGTCCGTAAATAGTTTTATGGCTCAGCAGCCGTTCGATTTGTGTTTACTGCCCGCCGTTAACCCTTAAAGCCACTGGACAGATACAGATACATATCCACTCTCTAAGCGAACAGACAGCCGTGGCTAATACGCTTTTAATGATATGCCAAAATGTCACATTAAATTGCGCCAGTCTATTAATAAATAATAAATTCATTTGCTGCCAATGAAGACACCACCAAATACAGAAAACTCCAAAAGACCTAAACAAAAAAGAAACATATCTATTTATTTTTGGCCAGACAAGTTTTTTTCTGTTTCGATTTCTGTCTGACCATGTGGGAGACTGATTAGCATAGATTGCCTGACTTTTCCTCTTTTCGATTGGGAATAAAAACGAGAGACACAAATCACAAATGTCTTGTAGGTGGGTGGTGTTCGGGTGGGTTGCATTTCTGACATAATTTTGATTTTTACGATAGTCGCAAGGCAGATTTTATCGTTCAGGCATATTTCCAAGGGCCGCGCTGGATTTTGACTGTTTGATTTATTTACCCTTACATAGGGTAAACTAAGTTTTCGTAAAAAAAGTTACGTTCATTTTACACGTAAAATAAATTAGTAATATTTTTGAATACGATAAATACGTAGGTGTTTTAAAATAATATAAATAGCCGCTCAAAGCCTAAAATATACTATATCTAGGGCATATGAACTTCGTTGCTTTACTTTCAGATTGTAATATTTTCTATATTTGTGGACCCACACGACGGAGTTGACATTTCCTCTGTGTTGTTTTATAATTTATGGGATGTGATATTTGTTGGGTAGGCGGTTTGCTGGTGTGGTGGTTTTTTTGAAAGGCCCTCATGCGGCTTCCCCCGAAATGGGTCAAACTTCTGGCCCTGCGAACCCATCAAAGCGACCCAAATACTTCCAGCGAACGGAGGATAGCTCATGATGATGATGATTGCCTAACGATCCTGCGGTTCTGCGAACCCAGTGAAATTGAATCGCATTCAAAACAAGTTCATTCCACGCTGTAATTCAATCAATGGCCCTATGAATGAGCTTTTCTCTCACTCTATCATCCCGTTCCTGGAAGTCCCCACAAATCGGTGCGTGGCCGTTATATATAAAATACTATAATGCTGCGCCAGCATCAAAACAAACATCTGAGCCCAAGACCAAAAGCCCAACTCGCGAGTTGCGATCCCAGAGATCCGCAGACGGTTTGTGAAGACAAAAGACAAGGCAAACAATTCCGGGAATGGCACAGCGCCACAACTTAAAACCCTGGCCAGACATAGACCTCGGATGCCACGCCCCCTCCCGCCCCTCAAGCCTTTTTTTTCCTTTATTTTTCTGTCTGTCAGCGGAATGCTGAGCCAGCGAAAACAACAAATTCCGAAGTGGAGACAGCCAAATGAATTTAATTCTTTTCGTTTCAGTTCGATAGGTAGGGGAATAATTAAGTAATGGGGCAAGACACCGGTGACAATGTAAAATGACGGCTTTAATTAACAAACGTTCGCTGAAGACATTTTACAAATCGTTTAAGTGATAGAAATAAAAAAAAATGACTCGGAAGATGGTATTAATTAAATTTCAGTTTCTAACTTTAAAGTAAAGCGTCAAATATATAGGGTTTTAAATGTGGAATATTATATGTTTTAGGTGGCAGAAGTATTGGTTTTCCAAGTTAGATCTATCATCTTAAATCATTTTTTTTTTTTCATGTTATCTACCAATTTATTAAGTTTAAAATATATTAAATTAATATTTACTTCATTGCCTTAAATAAAACCAACTTTTAAGCTTTGACATTTAACATATCCATAACTAAGCTAATCAGTACTGGGGAATCTACACATATTCTAGCGTTTCTTATCGCAAGACCTGGACCATGGCCTTTTCAAAACCTGAGGTCATCTGTCAGTTTTGTAAAGAGATTTCAAAAGGGGTCCGATCTAAGCTCATTTGCAAATTAAGCGCGCACCATTTAGAAAAGACGCCGCCGTCAGAATATGACGGTTGTAATGGGGTTGTGAAAAGCGGTGCGCCAAAAGCGACGGCGTTGACAGAGTCGCACAAAGCTGACAGCGGCTCAGATTGACCAACCACCCCCCTCTTTCCCTGGATTTTTCCCCTACCATTTTCCCCCTTCCCATTTTCCCCCGCTAATTTCCCCAACGCCTGCATTTGCGTCTGATGTTGTCGCTGCCCATTCATCACGTCGCAATGTCGCAGAAGAAGAGGCCTAGACGAATGCCGCTCTCTGGCTTTTGCTTCGTGTGTGGTCCCCCGATCCGTTCTCACTTGAGTTTTTTATATTGATACCCTTTCTGAGGGAATCTTAGGGGTTTCTGGGTTAATTAAAATTCTTTCTTTCATTATTAAAATTATTACATATCATCTTAGTTGCTTAGAAATGTTAGCTACAAAAAAGAAGGAATTTGGAATATAAATAATAATCTTAAAACAACGTTATTAGTCTTTGATATATATATTTCTTTTAATTCCAACATTTTCAAAACAAATCTCTTTCACATTTAAACTGATTTTCCTGTTCTTTAGTATTTTTTTAAGGGTATACAAATCTTGGGTTCCCTAAGCTAGACTCTCCTTCCGCCTCAATTCTTCATTGTCGCTTGCCATTTGCCAGACGCGTAAAAACGCGAACGTCGTCACATGCTGGGAACTGAATAGAAAAGAATGATGGAGAAGAAAAGCCACCGCAGAGGGAAGAATCGGTCGAAAAAAAAGTGTGAATTAGAAAAGGCACTCAAAGCTTAAATGGCGAGCTGATAACGACCGAACAAAAACCGGGGGAAAAATGCCCTGAGGAAGTGGTTGAAGATCGGACCACACACATGGTATATGGGATGATGGCCATATGTCGAATGACGAAGACGACGAATCAATCTGGCGATCGTTTGTCATTGTCATCACTGTAGAATGGCCATGGGCGGGGCAGGGAGGGGGGCGGCAACATTGTTGCCAGCAACATAAATTCAATTTCGCCGCTAATGAAGGCAATGCTGCCAGTGGCCAGGGCAACAATGTTGCCCTGACTCAATTTGTACGCTTCATCAATAAAAATAACTTGCAAAGCGCCGCAGAAAGAAAAAGGGGACTCCTCCTCCCCCCAAGTGGAGTGAGGGAGAAAGGAGAATGGCAGACAGTGTGTCTCGTTTGAAAGAAGCTGGCGGCATTTTTGTGTGGGCTGGAATCGGAATCGCTATAGAATCGCTATGGTCTGGTATGGATCGGAATGGATGGATGGTTGGATACCAGTACGTATACGTATGCCGACTATGCTGCGTATGCGCGAGGTCAAGATGAAGTCACGCTTGCGGCATGCATAAAGAGCTGGTACAGTGAAAACGACCACTGAATAAACATGGCAAATCACCGTGATTCCAAATCGATCGAACAAGCCCAAAGGCGTGTAAGAAATACGGGGAGAAATGCAATTTAAATTAAAGCCCATGTTGGGCCGGCTCGTTTAAATACTTGTAAACAGGGACCGTAAATAACAGTTATTTGTGATTTTTATTTTAAAAAGACTACTGTGATATTTTGTTTTAAAGTCAAAAATAACGTTCTTTTTACTCTTGTCCACAAAGTATATGCATGTCAACAAATCTGGAAAGCAAATTAACTGTTATTTATTCATGTCTATAAAGTGCATAAAATCCAGTTAAATTGTTAATTAAAACTTAAAAATCACAAATAACTGTTATTTACGGTCCCTGCTTGTAAACCATTTTGATTGTGACTACTTTGATTATTACGAAGTTTTGCACTATTAGATTTTAAATACAATTGTAAAAAAAAATATATTTTTATTTTTATTTTCGAGTTATAATGAACTCATTTTAAGTTTTTTTAAGTGTGGCTTAGATATATGATATAGAGTTTGTAGGACTTGTAAGTGGTTTTTATACTTTTTCAAGGAATGGAAAAGATTTCGAGTTCCCACATTATTTGACACTATCACACACTTAACCCTACAGAGGCATATTCCACAATTAACCCCCCATCGGCAGGCACACTGAACCAACTTTTGTCAACACCCACAGAAAAGAATCGGCTTTGAAACGGAATAAAGCCCGCAACTTCAGTGCTGCTCCAATTACACGAGCGGCGAACAGGGCGTGGCATATGCCACACATCAGAGGGGGCAAGAGGGGTACGAGGGGCTACAGTGTCCAGAGTCGAGAGTCGGCTCCGTGTCTTTGATGCTGATTGAAGTTGTCAGTCAGTCGGTGGTGCCGCCTTGAAGCGCGAGCGACACGTAATATAAACAAAATGCAAAAAGCAACCCCCCCACACACAGAAAAAGGAAAAAAAACAGAGCCGAAAAAGTTGCGCCAAAAAGAAAGGAATACGAGAGAGCCTATGCAGGGGATTTCTAGGGGGGGGGGTGGGGGGTCCTGGGGGATTGTGGGCGAGGTAAACAGGCCAAAAACACAAAGGCATGCGAAATGGGCATGTCAGTCAGTCAGTCACTCAGACTACAGACAGACCACACTGACAAAAATCTAATTTAATTTTGGCTAATTAACTTCATAATTTAAAAAGATGAAATCAAATTACAATCAAAATTAAATTATATTTAACAAATGTTTGCTTAAAAAGCTTTGTTATTTTGTCTAGTGTAAATATAAAAGGGTTTCTATAGAACAATTTTTGTATTATATTATTTAAAACCAGAAATGGTATCCAATTAATATTGACAATAAAGACAAAAAATTTACATATTTTATAAACCAAGACCTCTTTATTATAAACCCATACATTCCACACCACAATTTTGACCAGTGTATGTCAGACTCGACCAGTCCGTCACTCACTCAACGTTCGTTCGTTCGCTCGAAGCGGCCAGTGCCCATTGAGCGGGTCCACGCCCACCGCTCTGCCAACGCCCCCGCCCATTTTCACCCTCGCAGAAACCCCTTTGCTGACAAACGGACTACGCCTTTTTATTTTGGCATGCACAAAGCGCAAAAGGCAAACAAAAGAGCTCCGGAGTTGAGTGTTCACTGTACTTTGGTAATTCAATATGAGGGACGCTCTCCCACCACCGAATACTCGGCTGTGGCCAAAACAAAAGGCCAACACTGACCAACGGCCTTTGAGCCCTTTCCACATTGGTCATCTGGGGTTAATGAATGCATTTAAAAGTCTGTTTTTGTTCAAAAGAGTTCGAAAGCAGCGTAAACTTAATTAAATTATTTATTAAAAATGAATTAAAAGTTGGAGAGTTCGATAACATTTGAAAATAGAGCAATAAAGTTGATAGGAATAAACGAATTTCGGGATTTAACATGTCTCAGAGGAAAATAAAATGTAATATTTTAATAGTGCTTTTGAGGAAAATAGGAAATCAATAAATTACATATTTCTGTCTAAATTCATTGTAGACAAATAAATATCGATATAAATTCAAAAATTTTAAAAATTCGTTGTTAAAACAAGGAAAGAAATTTCTATATCAAATTTATTAAGTCAGAACTTCAGTAATATTTTACCAGATATTAAGTTAACCCATACACATTACTATTTAAATTCCTTGAGAATTCCTAACAAATATTTATCTCCAATTCAAAGATTTTTTCTAATTCCATGACTTCTCAATCAGGGGCATTACCGAATCGATTGGCATTCATCGTCAAGATCACACATCGCACTCGAGGCAGCTAGTCATATAAATAATTCAAAGCCGGCGATTAAACGCTAAGCCGCCAACAGTCAGATGCAGATGCAGATACATCACATAAAGAAACAACTTCGGCGACAGCTAAAGATACAAAGATGGAACGGCGGGTGGCAATGGATTTCGTGCTGTGGGGAAAACCTTTCATGATGCATAATTCGCTGTTGGCCTGAACGCAAGGAGGAAGTTGGTTAAACTGAGACATTAGCAACAGTTGTATGAGTATCTGTATCTCGTGGATGTGCTGCACTTGCGCGTTTCAGTTACCGCTGCCATATTTGGCAGCACGTCATTTGGCGCGGAGCAATTAAAATTACAAAAGCATTTAGAACTCGGCTCCGTTTGTCGGCATCGGTGTCTCTGAAGAACGCTGTTTGTTGCCTGACTGGCTGC
The DNA here is from genome assembly GCF_030179915.1 of Drosophila takahashii. Classification (NCBI taxonomy): domain Eukaryota; kingdom Metazoa; phylum Arthropoda; class Insecta; order Diptera; family Drosophilidae; genus Drosophila; species Drosophila takahashii. The sequence continues at coordinate 16,672,936 of NC_091678.1, forward strand.
ACACGATTATTTTTCATTTAATTAATTTATAGCAATGGCAACATGGAATATAATTGCCAGCGGCACGATGCCGCAAGTCGTTTGACGAGACTCGGCCGGGGAATCAGTTTCAGATTCAGTTTCGATTTCAATTCCAGTGGCCCAGACATAGACGGTCTTTCAAATGACGCGTGGGTCACACCCACGCCTCAGGATAATTGCCAGCAACTTGGGTGATAATTAGACAGGGCCTTACATACAGGTGATGCCACTCGCCGGTGACCTTCGTTCCAAAGAGCCAGACTCTGCTTACCTGCAAAGATAGATGCAAAAGATATGGAAATATTAGTCACAAGAAATTGGCATGACATTAGCATAAACTAGAAATCTAGAATTTACAATCAATCATCTCAGTTGTCAATTGTCGGTTGTAATTAGCTGTTCTGAACACTAATAATGTTGGTAATATGTGGTATGGTATATTTAAAGCACTTTTAGCAAAGAAAAAGTCGATAAATATTAAAAACTACAATAATATTTGCATCGAGTTGCTTTTTTTTGAGGAATAGAATCTTCATTATATCAATTATCATTTAATGCCAAATGAATTTTGTTAAAATTGTACATTTACCACCAATTAACACAAACAGGAATCCTGTAATCAATTAATGAAATAATTAATGATGAGTATGATCGTCGAAATATTATTACATTAAATCATTACCCTTTGCCAAGACAAAGCGCAATAATTTTCCAGTGCATAATTCCGCATAGAGTCAATGCTGAAACTCCTCCCGCTCCCAACACAAAAAAAAGGAAAGAGAAAATCAACTACACGCCTCGAAAACAATCAGAACCAATTAACCGAAATTGAACAATCGGGCAATGAGCAATGAGCCAACGAATAACGATTGGGGGCCGGAGTTGGGAGATCCGAGCTAATTGCCAATCGACAGAATGTTAACCCAGACATTTTGACGACGCAGCAGGCGAGGGGCGGAGTGGGCTGCTCATTTTGCATGCAACTCTGACTAATTTATGTGCGGAGTCGAGTTCGAGTTCGGACTTCAGGCCTGACCTCGCCGCACTGCAACTTCAACTTCGATTCAAATTCAAGCACAGCAACGCTGTCGCTACACAGAGAGGAAATTTGGATTATCTTTATAATCAAAGATACAAATTTAATAATGTATATTATACTTTTTAATGGTTAAAAGCTTGTGGATTATTGATTAAAATCCGGTTACTAACAATTTCTTACATTATTTTATCTAAATATTTAATAAAACCAGTTTCTAACTTATAGGAACTAACCTACAACAATATTATTCAATCTAATTCAAAAGATATTCATAAAACACAACAAATTATTATAATCATCTATGAATTTTGGACCGTGTAACCTATGAAGTCAATGCCAGTCGGTTGCGCTTGGGCGCTTTTCTTGGCTTTCGGTTTTTCTTTTTTCCTCTGGGTTTCCTGCGTGGGTGTCGTTTCTTGGGTTTGGCTCCACTGGTCGTGCTCTCTAACTGTTTTTGCGCTGCTCGTGCCAAACTAAACAAAAAACAAAAAAAAGTGGCCACAAAAAAACGAGAACTCGTAGACAATTATAATTTGACGTTTTGATTTGGCACTGCACATGTGGCCAAAGGTTTTTGCATTGTTTTTCTTTCGGTTCGATTGTTTCTTGCTGTTTCTTTGGTGGCTGCAAATCCATGTCATTGACAGCTCGACCAGTCGAATGCATTTGAAAAGCGTTTCGCTTTGAAATATATGCGAGTGCTTAACTATTTGTTTGTTTTACTTTTGTCGCTTTTTTCGTGGCCGACACACGCTGAGTACAAAATTATGTATGTTTCAAGGTTCTGGCAAAGAAACCAATACTTTTCGCACTGTGTGGGAGCAGCATATTTGAGAAGTGAAGTAATGGGAAGTTTTCATATGCTCAAGAATGATTTTATAGATTTTACAAAGTAAGAATAAATTGGAAGATTTTTATAATTTGTATGAAAAGTTTAATAGAGAGCACGATCATAATCCAAGGTCTTCACTTTAGGAAAAAATTCTTAAGTTTTAAGATTAAGCGATGATCTTTCCCCATAAATATTTCAAAAAAAATTACATCCAAATAAGTAATTAAATTTAAAATTTCCTGGATCTTCAAATTAAGATCTCCCTTTTTCCACTTTTAATAATAGACAAACAAAATCCCTTGGCAATTATGCATTTTACATTTTTCGCTGTTCCTTTCAAAATCGCAGAGAGGGAGCCTTCGTCATTATTGGCCTTAGTCCAACCCGGTAATAAACTCTCCGTCCAAATCGGGCTGTCGCGTTGACAGTTGCAAATGTTGCACTGCCACCCCCTCCCACTGCTTTCCTCAGCCCCTTTTCCCACGCCCCTGGAACATCTGCACTTACATATATGTGTATGTGTATTTTGTTCTGTTTCTGTATAAACTTCCGCATTTTGGGGGCGCGCTCATTCAAGAAGTCATCGCCTCCTCCAGATTCTCCTTTATCCTCCAACTTTTTACCCAGCCTCCTGGCACCTCAACTCCTTTCTAAGGCCACCGTTTCCACATGTTTGCTTGGCTGGCCACAGATTTTTGCAAATGATAGAACCCGAGCCAATATTTACATATACAGAGACACTCGCAGAAAGAGATGGCCAGAGATTGGGGAAAAGAGAGCCAAGAACAACGGGCAGGCAATTTTCTAATGTTTGTGCTACAATTCCTCAAGCAAAAAGTGGCGGGGAAATACTGACACAAGTCGTGTTTCTTGCGGCTGCTCCAAACTCATTCCGAGAAATGAAAAATTATACCAAAGAGTTAATTTTTTCGCCCCGCTTCTTTTCTTGCATTTTTTTTCGATTTTCCACCAGTGAAATAAGCTGCCAGCAATGGGAGGCGAGCAAAAAAAAAAGAATATTGGAGGAGGGAGGAAAACTAGAGACAGAGACTTGAAGATGACGCGTACAAATGTGCGATTTAAATGAGGAGCAGGAGCCAACCTCAGATTTAGATTCAGCCTACAGCTGCCATGTGTCATGGAAGAAAGAGAAAGAAAACGGCACTGGGAAAATTGAATTGATTAGTTTACTTCATTTGCAGAGAATATTAAGAGAAATAACATCTTGTTATGTTCAGCCCCTTCATGTATTTTCCAATAAATATTTCTTTGGTCACACTTGCTTTAACTTTAAACTTTCAATAAATTTTATTTTAACTTGAGTTTATCTAAATATACGATTATTTATTAGTTTTTAAATCTTACTAAGTCCTAAAGCTTCTTTAATTTTTTTCTGGTGATATCTGCTTTTGTATCTTTCAGTGCTGAGAATCGTGGAGAAATCAAGTCGGTAGCTTTAGCCTTTGGTGCTGCTCTTGCCTTCGAGTGTTGCAATTAGCTGCAAACTGCAATCAGTTTTGCTTGAGAAGCCTGTGAGGCAAAAGTTTTTCTCTGCCACACATCTCCATCAACTGGCAACCATCAACTTTTCCTGCGCGCTTTTCCTTTTTTGACTTTTTTTCACCGTTCAGGTGCGTGACGTACATTTCAATTGGAAAACATCATTAGAAGGCGGCGTTCTGCTGCCGCTGCCACGCCCACCTGCCATAACCTTGCACAAGAAAATGACAAATCTCTCGAACAGAATGCCCGACATCAAAAAGGCCGCCACTTGTCTTGGACAGAAAATATGCCAAACACACATCGCTCGAACTCAAGCCGCAGTCTCAATCGCCGCAGAGAAACGAGAGTGGTGCTGATTGTGGTGTGGTGGTGCACCGCCACCGCAGAACCACTTGACCACATTCAAATCAAACTCTAAGCTTATTAATAATTATGACAATGCCATCGACAGCTTGCTTTTCTCAGGAATGTCACCGCACTGCGAGGGAAATAGCAACAGCCACAATGGCGACTGCTGCCCACGATCAAATCACCTGGCCCTGCTCATCCACTGAGAGAAATAAATGTGTCAAAAATTCAGAGGAGAAAGTTTTCACAGAAAGATTAACTCAGGAATTTTCTTGGAAGGCTAATTTATCCTAATCAATATTTTAAAATATACATTTAGTTGGTACCTTAATGGAGAATTTCTAAGAAAGGAATTTTCAAATTTGTCTAATTTTAGACTAGATAGTTTAATAAAACTTGCCAATTTTTTTTTAAACTTTCAAATCGTGTACAATCAGTGAAAGCGCTTTGCTTAATCTGGAAGATATTATAGTATTGATGGCTTTGCAATATTAGCTAAACCTAATTACAATCTTTCATTTCAGACATTTCGTTGCGATTATTTCATCACTTTCTTTTCTGACTTGACGATTATTATAATCTTAGTTCCGCTTGAATTTTGCAGAGTGCATTTCGTGTCTGCAATCTGAATCTGAGTCTGGGTTTGCTTTTCAGTTTGAGCAGTGGCGATTGTCACACGAGCGGAGACAGAGACTTCGACTTTACTTCGAGTAGAGTACAATAAGTTTGCCGCTGTCGTTGATGTTGCTGTAGCATTTGCTTTTGCTGTTTCTGTTGCATTTGCTGTTGCCCGTTGACCGCTTTTGATCGTGACCACCATTGTGGTTGCCGCCTCGTAAACACGTAAAAAACACAAGACAAGACCAGCGACGTGGCCAAGTTTATGCGACTGAGCATTTATAAAGTTTTCAACGCTTATTTACGATCTGATCGCCAGCGCCCCCGCTTTCAGTTCACTTCACTCACCCACTTATCGATCGCAGATCTGGGATCTGTGGATCTTTCTCTAATGCCCGGGCGGTAAGAGAAAAGCAGGCGCTCAACCAAAACGCTCGGCTTAGGTGGGCTCAAAAGCGCAGCAAAGGTAACTTTACTTGTTTCCTCACCTCCGGTTCAGCGAAGCGCTTCTTGACCTGCTGCAACATTTTCCCCTCACATATGAGCAGCTGTCAAAATGTCCAGGCCGAGCCCAGGAAAACCCATCAGTGGATGCACTTCCTCCTCGCCACGGCACAGTTAGAAATAATGTTGCTTATTGTAAGGGGGATTGCGTAGGGTGGATTGCATCGAGATCAAAGAAATTATAAGAAATTAGCATTTAATTTCTGCAGAGCGCAACTGTGCGAAAAGTAAAGAGAACAAAAGGGTGGGGAAAGCTGGTTAAAACGAAAGGTTTAACGGGGGTTATACGGGGTTATCTAGATGGAAAAGAGATATGAAATGTATAGGAAGCGGAAATTACACTAAAAGTAACAGAAACTGTACGGGGAGGGATCATAGCTCGTTTCATAAATTCCCGTCAAATATATGTATGTAACACAGGCTATAAGAACGTAGCCCATAGTTCAGAAAATACATTTACTACCTCTTTAAGTTTAAGTAGATATTTAACTGAGATAGTTCCCTCCGACGAAGCCCCATCAAGATTTGCCCCCACCCACTGATTAGAGCCTTCGATTCATTGCATTGTTCCAATTGTTGGAGCCTGACAGCTGCTGCACGAAAGACAAAAGACCGCTGCTAAGAGGCTTAGAGTCAAGTGGAATGCCGGACAATAGTTGGCTCCAAGAACTGAGCAACAGAGCCCAGAGCTCAGAGCCTAAGCTATGAATGGTTAATTAAAATTGAGCTCAAATCGGTCGGGGGAGTTGGGAGTGCCCCCCAAAGAACAACTTAATTAATGTTATTTATCGATGCGGAATATCTATCTGCCACCAACTAGAACCTGAACTCAAATCGAACCCCATTCAGCGGTAAATCAACAGGCTGTGCGGAAATGCTAATTAAAGTAAATAATAAAGGCGACTTTGGCCAAGGAATTGCAGTTGCAATTGCAGTGCCCGTTTAATGGGCGTAGGGGGATGAGAGTGGGGGTTGGGGGGTCCCAATCCCCCCTCAGGGAGGCGACAGCGGTGGCGGCGTCTGTGATTAGCCGCCCAGAGAACAGTAATTTTCCTGGCGACGACGACGATGACGATGGACCAGCTTGGACCTGAAACTCGCGGTGGACCATTCACCTGCTCATCATTAGGTGGGGCGTGTCCTTGAGCCTGCGGCATTTTCACCTCTCTTCTCGGGATCGCTTATGCGATGCCCTGCTATAATGAACTGCCATTGTCGTGTTGAACTCTAAAAGCAGCTAGGCAAAAGACTATTTACACTGCGAACAATTTTGAATAAAATAAAACTAGTTTTTGATAAAAATCATGGAAATGTATATAGGACGATTCTTAGAAAACCTAACAACTTTGGAAGGTAGGAAGATGAGATTTTGTAAGAACCTTTTTTTTAATAAAATATTTTTTATAATATTAGAGACAAAAATATCATATCATATTACCGTTTAACTACTAAAAACTAAGTCAAAATTTAATTTATATACTTGTTTAAAGAAAAAAATCTTTTAATTTTAAATGAATAAAAGGATTGAATATAGGACAATTTATCATAAACAATGAAATTTATTTCATGGCATTCATAACAATTTTATTATTTTTTACCTTTCAATAAATCGTTTTTTATAATTTTATTATTGTTCTTAATTTTCTGTCAGTGCTAATTCTAGCCATTAGAGCTGAAGGCGTGGTCTAGAATGGGCTGGATCGGGGCTGATATAGTGGAATATTGTGGATGGGGTGGAGAGGTAGCTCAAATTTGAATGCCGCCTTGGCGCCCAGAAGAGCTGGCGGCGGCGCGTGGCGCTCTCCTCCTTGTGGAGAGCGGGGAAGAGGGGAAGACTGGCGCCAATCTCTAAGTAGACGGACAATTTTGCTGGCCTTAACGGAGCTTCGCCCGTTCCTCCCCCTTTCTTGCAACCGCTCACTAGGCTCCAGTCTTTTAGCGGAAATCGCCTGTCAATTTGGTCTGTCGTGGCTCTTAAGATCAGGTTGGTAAATTCTGCCTCTTCGCGGCTTGAGGATGGTGGCAGGAAACGCGAATTGGGTTTCTTGATCTGCTGATCCGATTGGAAATGCCAAGATGACACTTTTTGTTGGGCCTCGCAGCGTGTGAAAATCCACCGACAACTTCCTCTTTCATTAATTAAAATCGATGGAAAAGGCGATATGATAAATATTTATGTTAATTAAAAAATTTCGATTTAGTGGAAAATATAGATACAGTCTTGAATGGAAGGGGTACAAATACAAAATAAATATATTTCTTTACGTATATGGCTATTTTCCTTAGACTTGCTTCCTACCTAATTAAAATAACCGATTTGTTTCACTTCTAGCTACCGCCTTCCTATAATAGATCTCCCCAGCATTTTCCATTCTTCTACCCACCATTTTATCATTACTGACCAGAGATGATTATCGAGCCAAGTCAGTAATTAGCTTTCATGGCAAATATAACGAAGCCTAAGCAGCCTGAACCAGATCGCGGCGTTCGGCAACAAATTAGCCCTTGCAGGCAGGAAAAAAGTGGAAAAGGCCAAGGAAAAGCGTCCGCTAATCCGCACCTTGCCTTGAACAAGGAAGTGGAAAACACACTCCGCTCGATCGAGTGTGGATGGCTCGCTTTTCTCTCCTTGCGCACCCATTTAATACTCGTACTTGGCAATTTAATATGAAATTGTTGGCCAACTCAACTCTCGGGCCGAAACTCTTTTCTTTCGGGTGCTGATAGCCTTGTCTAAGTGCTGCCATCAGCGGAGGTTCTGCCTCCTGCAGTCGCTGCCGCTTCTCTTGGCCGTCGATGATGTTGTTGACGATGTTCTGGCCACTGCAAGTGCAACTGTTAGTGCAACTGCAACTGCAACTACCGACTAGCGACTGGCAACTACCAACTTGCAACTGGCGAGTGGCGAACGGCGACTGCCGGACTCCTGCTGCCTACTTTAGCTGGCTAGATAATTTCAATCATTAATTTTGATTATGAACAAGCGTGGCCGGGACTCGTGTTTGGGACTAAAAAAGGGGGTAGCTTCTCGAAGGGAAAGCAAAACAGGTGGAGGTGGAGGACCCGAAGGAGGACAGGGGGTGGCCACTTCTGCTTCTGCCACGCACGAGCTCTTAAAACATTGATGGTATAGTGGAATGAAGCCTTTCTGAGCAAGTTATTTGAAATAATCAAGAGAAAAATGAAAACCATTTGTTAATTTCTATTTATTAAAAATATGGGATGCATATTAATTTCAATTTAAAATTTAATTTATTGGTAATTTCTCAATGCTTTGCATAAAGAAAAAAATTAATTGTTAAAATGTCTTCAAAGATTTTTAATGCAATTTCCAATGTTATCTCAGAGCGATTTCAAAATTAAATAAACTATGCTAAAATCTTTAAATCCTTAAAAATAGGTAGGATTTTTTTAGAATTGAGTAATTTGGACAATTATTAAGAACAGACATTTTTTTAACAGCGAACTGGGTTACTTTAAAAGATTTTTTGCAACATTTTATTTTTTAAAAGTTTTAGACATCATTATTTAAATACCGTTTATTAACATACGTAAAACACTAGAAAAAGTACCAATTAAAAATACATTTTTTTGTAAATTTTTTGTTTGCTTTTCTCTGGCTTTATCCCACTGTAGGTTACTGGCCCGTTGCCATCGAAATGAGTTCATAAAAACCAAGAGGCGGAGGCTGCCGATGATGAGCAGGATGAGCAGAAGGAGGGGCCTCGCTTTTGCTGTGGCGGGAGGTAGATTGGGTGGCTGCTGCTCCTTCCTATTCCTTGGCTGCTTTTCCCGCTGCTGGTGGCTCGTTTGCAAGTGAACGACACATCGTTGCTACCAGAAACTGAGGCATGGAGCATGTGGCACTGTAGCAACAGCAGCAGCAGCAGCAAGGGGCACTCACACACCGGGGGTATTAGTATTGGGCAGATGCTGATAACTTGGCCGGTTCTCTACTTTTTTCCCCCAACTCGCTGTTTTTTCTATTTTTTCCTGTTTTTTTTTGCAACTAGCCACGATGTGAACAGGTGCTTTGGTGCCTGCCTGGGCCTGTTGCCTCAGTCTGGGGCCTGCAATCGATACATTTATTGCTTTTACCCCCCGCGTATCTTCCCCTGATCCGAAATGGGGGGCTTACGGGCAACAACAACACGCTCTGGCATCATGCCTGCCACTTGTGTCTGGTCAGTAGAGTCGATAAGGTGGGGTACACCGTGGAAAAATAGTGTAAGATGAACTCATTAACCCTTACATATTTCAAAATAATAATCATTTACAATTAAAATCATAAATTATCACATTTCTGGTAATTTTGTCCTACAAAAATTAGGTATTTATATTTGCTTTAAATTTTAGCTTTTTTATTTTTCCAGTGTAGAGTACCTTTCTAGCTCTCTCTCTTTCTGCAACTCAAAGGTCGATGTCGCTGCTTGTGTTTTTCCTATTTTTTATTTTAGCTTATTTCTTTTTGTAGCGCCAAGCTTATCAAGCTTATGGAATGATTGTTTTTGTTTACAGCCCCACGCAATTTGCTTAGGTGCTGATAAGGTCCACTTTACTCTATTCCCCGCCTGCTCTCCATCGTTTTTCGAGTGGAATATATAACAGAAAACTTAAAATCTATTGATTTCGTTCGATTCAAAGGGGGCCCTCTCTCACTAATTCTCCTGCTCCATGATGAAATCTACTGAGCAACAACAACCACGGCACATTGTTATCTTTGATTGACCGTTTTAAGTAGCGGTTTCTTGCCCACTCCCCCTAATTCTTCCTCCCATGGCTGCGCTTTCTTCTGGTGGCCTCTTCCTTTTGCCATCGGCCATTTGAAGATTTTTGTCTGCTTTATTATAGAAATTTGTTGTAATTCACTGAGAGGCCACTTAAGATAAATCGCCAGAGATTGGGCTGCGAAAGGGGATGGGGAGTGGACTTAGGGGAAGGCGTGACCAGTGGCCAAAGCTACTGAAGTAGCCGCTGACATGGCGGAGCACAAGATCAGAGAACTTTAGATAGCTAGAGAAAAACTAAGATATAGATATGAAAGGGGACATGGGAATATTTATAAAAATATTTTATTTCTTTTAGTTTTAAAAATTTTTGTAGAATTAAACAATATTTTTGAAATATTTTAATTGCATTTCTGAGAAACTATTTGAACATCCTTTCAAGGAGATTAAAAGAGTAGGGACCAAAAGCGCTCAGTACAAAATTGATGGCAGGGAAAAAGTTTTATTGCGAATTCCCGCGAGAAGTGCGAGGTTGAAATAAAGAAATGGTTCCTTACTTCTTGTTGTGATGAAGAAAAGCGCTTGGGGATATCATCCTTCTACCCATTCCCCATTTTTTTACCCCAGAGATACAAATTAAAATTTGCCAAAAGATTAAGAGAAAGACAGAGAAAACTACGGAGAATGGAAGGGGATTCCCTGCGAAGGACAAACAGTCCCAGGAGTGAAATGCGACAACAAAGCTGTGGGAGGAACGGGGGAAAAGGATAGACAAAAAGAGTGTGACACAACGGAATGATGATTACCCAAAGGTAATACGAGGCAAGGGACTCAAAAAGTGAGAGATGACAGGGAAAGAGTAACCAGAGGCGGACAAATGAAAATTCAAGTCAAGCAGATGAATATGGAACGGATGTGGGCGGTGAAGGAAGCGCGGAAAACTGTTTTTCCGCAAATGGAATGGAAATGAGAGCACGAGCAGCGGCGTAAGAAGAAGACGTGGTGGAAATGAAGAGCATGCAAATGTAAAGTCAAGTTTCCAAGGCGCATGAATGCAGAAACAAGTTCGAAAAGAACAAGACTTAGAAATACATTAGTTTGGACATTTACTTTAAAATAAAAGAAGGTGCCACAGTGCTCAAAAAATTGCACTTTCTTTATTTATCTTCTATATTATATCATCGTATCTTATTTTATAATATTTGGTTAGTTGTATTGTAAAAATGAATTACGTTGTTATAAGTTAATAATGTTTTTAAAATAGTTAGATATTATTAAAAAATTGAAGCATAACTTAATCTAAAAGTTAAGAAGGATTCTGTTCAGATTAATTCGAATTCCATATGAAAGGGGCAAAATCACCGTCAAATGCAATAAAGTAGAGCAAACAGCAGAACTGAATGGGAACGAAACTGAAAGACAGACTGAATTGGTCTGCGGAGGAGGAAGCTGCTGAAGAATAAGTAGAAGGAGAAGAATCACCAGCAGTTGTACAAGGCAGACGCTGTGGCAGACGTGGATATATTGCCAGAGCTACAGGAATCGCGGGGAAGGGGCAAGTCGGGGATGTAAAACTTAGCAAAGAGAAACCCCAAAAGCCTGACTGACAACAGAAAGGAGGAAAATTGGGGGAGGGGATTTCCAGCAACAGATTTCTGCTTCTTCTTGTGCCAATGATTTGAATGGAGCTCAAAAGCATCCAAAACAAAAGCAAAACAACCGAAAGGAAGCTGGGAAAAATAGATGATGAAGAGGCAAAAGCAAAAAAAAAAGAAGCGAAGCCGCATGCTGGAAAAAGTTTTCCTCGCTTTTTTTGTCAGTCTTGGCTTTGGGGTAAACTTTTCCGCAAAAGAAATGGAAAACTTTAACTGAGCAAACGTTGAAATGCGGCTGCCAGTTTTCACAGAATTTTTCCTATTCTTGGGCTGCTTTTATTGTTGCGACATTTGCAATGAAAAGCAATTAGAGGAGCCAAATTGTCAAGGGTCTTTCTCATTTAAATATTTTGTTGTCTTTTATCTTTTTTCTTTTCTGGGGTAAAATCATTTGAGAAACAAATCCATGGAGTCTTTGGTTGTGGAGAACTTGTGCTTTTGATGTAAAAACTTTTAGGAAACAAATAAATCAATTGATATAAATGCAAATAATTTTTAAAAACACTTTACACTGGTCTTCAAGATTTTAGTGTTGATTTTGTGAAATCATTTTTGTATACCTCTCAGTTTTTAAAAAGTTGTAGATCAATAATATTTCTAATAAATTATTTAATTATAACTTTACTAAACTATCTCCTTCTTGATAAAATTAAAATATTTCAAACAAAATTTCTCGGCTGCATTAATGCAGTTTATCTCACTTTTCTCCTACCATCAGCTAACTCATTAATCTGTATCCTTTTAGTTCGTCTGCCGTTTCCACTCTTTTATTTCTCTAATGGCTGTGAGACTCGGGCTCTGAGGCAAAAATGTGGGGAAAACACGGAAAATGGGGAGCTGGAAAAAATTGCCAGCGAGCCGTGCAAACTCAGCAGCTAGCGAGCAGAGTCTATTTGGTGAAATTACTTTCATTGCACGGCTTTTTCAAGTGGGTATGTGTGCTTGTGTATTCGTGTATAGTGTATGTGTGGGTGAAGGGATGGGCGTGAGGGTGGAAAGGGTTGAAAGATGGAGAGCGGAGAGAGCGCAGTAACTCAAGAGTCCTTGAGCGTCTGATTTTGTATATAGACGTGGACGGTATTTGTTTTGCCGAGTGGCGAAACTGCGAGGGAGAATTCCAAAAGCGGATGGAGCTAAGGGAAGGGGGTGGCGTACAGAGCTGCAAGAGTACACTGAACAAAAATTAAAAGTATTTATTTCAAAATAGCAATTACTTGTAGAGTATTTCTTAACAGTAAAAAAATTTTCTTTAATATATTAATTATATTTATTTTAAATTATTAAAAACAGACCTCATATTTTTTCATTGTGTTTTTCCCTTACATATTCATGTATATACGTTGTAAAAATAAATTAAGCCCAAAAAGCTGTAAGGAAGACGGGTTCCGTACGAGAGATGCAGTGGCGAAATCAGTGCACAGCCTGCACTATCTCCCTCCCAGCCTTTGGCTATCTCGTTCTCTCCTCGTACTTTAAGGATAAACAAAAGCGCAAAAATAAAAAAGAGATGCACAGGAGGACAATATGAAGGCCTTTGGTTTTTCCCCGAGAATAGTGAAAATGAAGTGAAGGTTTCGCCGAGCAAAAGAGGACAGACACACAGGGGGACACTTGAAGGATTTGCACTGCAGTCAGGTCTGGTTGGGTGTTAGTCCTAATGAGTGGAGGCCCGGGATTGTTATCCTCGACTCATGGGCCCGGCTCCTGATGATTAATGCAGTCACATGTCGGGCTCAGAGTCGCGTCCGTGTCATTGTCATAGCGAAACAAACAAGAGGAGTAGCTGGCTTGGCCTGGCCCACTTGGGCTGCCACTCAAAATCCAGATTCCGACTTGAGACTAGGTTCCGGGGGTTAAGGCAGGCAGAAGCCCATTCACCGTCAGAGATTGCAGTGAAGCGGAGCGAAATGAAATGAAATGTGAAAAACGTGTCGCAGAATGACGGGATTTTCCCATTTTCATCCCCCTTACATACTAATTTGCAGGCTTGCTCAACTGACTTAGTGGCAAAAGTTCCTGTGGCATAACAACTCAAGTAATGGCAGGACTTTGTAGTGGTGGCAACTATATTCCTCTTCCGACACAGTAGACTTAAAGTTTCCTAACCCAACTTTCAGGGACTTTGAAAGGGAATACTTGATATTATTACGCATACGCCGCGTGGCACATTGAGTAAATATTAAAGCCTAGCACGAAACGTGGCTGCGCCACCAAAATAAATGTCCTTGGGGCACACGTCACCTGGCTGCCTAACCTCCAACTTTGTTCTATACTCATCACATTTCGAAGGCAGACATTAAAGCCTTAAACTTGTGCAAACAATTAGAAATATGCGTGTGTCAGAGAGAGAGTGTCATAAATGCTATATGTATAGGCGGCAATAGCAAGTTAATCAATAAATTCCAATGAAAATAGGGAGGAGTAAAAGAGAGAGCTGTAGAAAAGGGCAACCACGTGCCGGTATTTTAAGGACACTCTAGAAGGAAGGGAAGGTTTTAGGGATACCAGAAAGTTGGCAATACCCACCGTTCCACCTGACTTTTGGGTAAAAGGCAAACAAATTAAATTTACTGCCGTCAAAACAATTTTGCCACGTGTAAAGACTTTCGGCGGCGAAAGAGAAGGCTGTTTGCTTTTAGAAAGAGAGGGAACACACAGAAACAAGTCGCGTCGTTTGCCAGACACGTAGCCGAGTTATGTAACACGTGCCAGTAGCTCTGGCTGTAACTCAGTGTGTGTGTGTGGGTGAGTGTTTGTAACAGTTACAGAAACATGGAAAGCTCATTGAATATGCAAATTATACCAAAAATTCCCAGGAACAAGGAGAGCACAGGAATCTGACTGAGACAGTGAGAAAGAGAGGGAGGCCGAGAAACAGAGCTAGACAGACAGATGTCAGACAAGACAGCGACAGAAAAGCGACATTCCTGATTAGCAGTGGGCTGTTGTGGGTTAAGGGGCGGCCCAAAGGGATGCCGGGTTAAGGGGATAAGCCTCAGACGACAGGCTACAGACAGCAGTGACGCACAAACAAACGGAGAAGAAGAATCAGAAGCCAAAGGAATAATGCTAATGTTCGGCATAATCGAGGCGAAAACCGCAAAAGACATCAAACTCAATTGCCTTCTTGTCTCGGAATACTATATGTGTGGGTATACACTGAATGAAATTGGTGTCGTTTAGTAAATAAGGTACAATTTGCAATTCATCACCATTTATTTTGTTCCATCTATTTTTCAATCAATTGAAATGTTTTAAAGTTTATATACGCATATAAAAATATTATATTTTATTTTTTAAACCAATACAAATATTCAATAGTGTAACTACAGGTTTACAAATAGTTATAAATCTAATAAGCAGTATTATCTCTTAGAATAACTAATCAAGTATACAAAAAATGGTATTTTGAATTAGTAACGAAATTCTTTAAGTATTTCATAGTTTAGCTATCCATTTTAAGTGCATGCATCCCACACTTGAGCTGCGCTCGTGCGAAAGTTAAGCCAAACTTTTGACACTTTTTCCTTGTTCTTCGGTAGTTGTCAGGCGCTGTCTTAGTTTGCTTGGCTGAGTTTTCCCGGGGGGAGTTATTCGCTGCGAAAGTAACCGGGTGGAGGTGGGAGAAAACCTAGGGGGTGGGGAGAACGTGACAAAGTCCCAGAAACTGCAGAAACCTCAAAACAGCCACCTAAAAGGGGAAACTTGTTTAAGGAGTGTGTGTGCGACTTTGTGGGGGTGCTAGCGCCCATAAGTATGCTTTAATTTATGATAGACCCGGCAAGTTTGCACAAGAAAATGGGATTTTCACAGGGCTGAGAGAAAGGAGTGATTTAATAATTTTATTAGACTTTGTTCCTGATGAAAATTCTAATGCAATGGCTTCAAAACACTGAAATCTGCTTCCTTAAGATGCAGCAAATAATATTTATTATCAAAGAAAATATCTTGCAACGCCCACATCCCAATGGAAATCACACATACAAGTACACAAAGAAATCAGCCCGCATAGCAACGTCGGAAAAAATATGAAAGCGCACATGGCATATAAATTCCCAAGCTTAGACAACGACGGAAGCACAGAACAGGACCAGAAAAAAATGGAACCCCAAGAAAAAATAAATACCAAACGAAATGAAACCAAGAAAAACTGAGAGGAGGCAGACAAAGGCAACAAAAACGTTGGCAAGGGGGAAAAAATAAAAGCCAGCACGAGCCAAACAACAGCTGGGACACGGACAAGAAAACGGGGAGTGAGAGGCAAAAAGGACAAACAAAAAGGAAAAACCTTAGCGCACAATGCGGGCCACATTGAGGACGACTGGCACAGCCCCACCCTCAACACCCCAAGGGAAAAATGGCAAAAACCCAACGAACCAAAAATCCACACGGGGCAAACCCAAATGCGGCTGCTGTCTGCCACTTTTACACGAAAAAACACTGGCATTATTTTGTATGTATTTCTTCGCTTTCTCCAAGAGAAATATTTTATTTGTAAAATATATTTTTTATCAAAAAAATTTAAAAACCGTACATGTTTAAGTTTGCTTTCGCAGTTAAGCATGAAGAAATATCTTAACAATTCTTAATTCTAAATAATTTTTCTACAATTTTGGTTCTTATGTTTTTTTTTCACCGTGTACTGCTGTTGCTGGGCTGGACAGTAACGAAATGAATGAAAAACTGCCTTGACTATATACAGTTTTATGTACCAGCCCACACACACACACAATCACAGAGGGAAAACCTATGTAAGCCAGAAAAGTGCGCGCCAAAAAATGGCAAAAATGAAACCAGCAGAAAGGGAGGGGTCGGCGCCATCTGGCAGAGAACGAGAAAGAGAGGAGGCGAGAGAGTGCGAAAGAGAGCGCTGCAATTGCGCAAAAATGAAAATAAAAATTGTTTCATGTCTAACCAAATTGTGGAGGAAAAAAGTCTGGGTCTGAGTTGGGCTTCGGTTGGGTTTGGTTTCGGTTTTCAGTTTGGTTTGGTTTGCTTTGGGTTCACTACAGTTGGTTTTAGGTGGTGGCAAACGGGAGTTTTCCCCACGGCTAACGAGCACAAAACGCCATGATGATGTTCGCGATGACGTTGTTGCGTCTGCCTGAATTTACCCAGTATATGTATATATGCGCAAATATATATACATACATATTTGTCTGTGTGCTAACGATGAGACCCAGACCCGGCAGACCAGACCATAAACCACCCGAAAAACACCCAGCCACCGAAACGCCCAACCACCCAATTTCAGCCGACTTCGTTCGTCGTTTTGTCGTTCTCGCCATCGACCTAAAAATCAGTTAGCCCACTGTCTGTGTATGTATGTATGGATGCGTGTCTGTGTGTCCACCGCCTTGGTATTGGTGTATGCTGTGTGCTCTGGGTGTGTCTGTGTGAACAACTGCAAAAAGGAGTGTCTGAAAGTAACGATTACAACAGCAGCAGCTGCGCCAAACAAGCAAAAAAAAGTGTAGCATACATTTTGGGGCAGGCATTATATAGACCGCTTGAAAGGAATATTCCGATGGAATTCTTACGCTTATACATATGTATATATACGGGTACATAGGGATTCACCCGGTCTTTACCTAGCGGTATTTAAGGTAACTTTAAAATTCAGCAGACAGACGCTGCAAAAAGTTTCTGAAACATGAGCAATAAATAAGCTTCGCTGATATTTGGGGCCATCAAGAGGAAACCAAACTTGGTGGAGTCGCAAAATATATAATTTGCTTTTTATATATTCCATAAACTAATAAAAGCACAACTTTGGTACTTTTAATTTTTATTTGTAAAGGCTTTAAGAGCCATTAACTGGAACTATATTAAACTACTTAAGAAATCACTAGAATTCTCTTAAGTGAATATATAAGAATATTTTACAACAGATACATAAATTCCCAAAATATTTCTTTGCATTGGTAATCGTTCCCGCACAATAATCCCCTTAGCAATGGAAGTTACAAATTTCAAATGTCCAGAGAGAAATGCAGACAGCTGAAAAAGTAGAGCAACCCAGGCTGACGGCAACAGAAAGCAGCTCAAAAGTGGGCGACATGGGTGGAGTTTTAAGGGGGGCAAAGATGGGAGATGCATGTCAAGAGCTCATGACACTGACTGACCGCAAAACCCCTTCCACAACCCCCCGCTGTCCACAGCAGACATGTCAGACATCCAGGCGGCCAATTCATTACGACTCCTCACCTCAGTAGGTCCCCTCATAACCCCCCCTCGCCCCACTTAACCCCCTTTACAAGCCTCTGATCGATGGCCCTCTGTGGTCACGCGACCGTCGCTTCATCGCTGGTCGACCTACATTCAATTTGCGAGCGACCGCAAAACGCGTCCGACAGTTGACGATTATGACCGGCCAGGCCCGATGATGATGAATGCGGAGCAGGACTTATAGCGATGGATTCCCAATGCACTGGCAGACATCGGGCCAAATCAGATGATAGACAGCGCACCGGCGGAAATATGATTTGCGGGGGGTTGCGGGGTGGTCGGAAATGCAATGGATCTAGTGGGTGGGTTTGGGATTGAGTCCAACTTGAGCTGCTTAGTTGGCAGTGTCAGTGGGTCATGCTATATGATTTCAGGCATTTGATTTGAGGCAGGGATTTTGAAATTGTTACAAATTGGTGATTGATATAAAACAAGGTAATAAAAAAACTTTTATTTTTAAGAATTTTAAGCTTAAATATATGGTTTGAGCTGTGGGATTTATAGAAGTAAAAATATTTTTTCTAAGTTGTCTTATAAGCATACGCAATGTTTATGTTAAGTATACGCAAAGTTTATGTTGAGTATACGCACTGTGGACATTGCTACTTTTACTTAGATCAAGTTAATTACTTAAAATACACATAGTTTTTACTCTAACCACAAAAAAAACCCCAAAGAAGACTTATTTGCCAGGATCCTTGGCTATCCTTCTTCCTTCCTTCTGCGGTTCCTTTTGTTGATGTATGCATAATGCATTTGCCACAATATTGTAAAGCGAAAATCAAACTGAAACTGAGCTCTCAACCCTTGGTGGAATTCAAAGCATACACGTATATAGTGCAGTTTGCTGGTTGCAAATTTGGTTTTGTTGCACAGTAGTCCCTTCTCTTTGGCTGTGACCTGATTCCTGGTTTTAGCCCATTCCTGCTCCTCTTGGTCCACATGCCTCCTTTTCTTTTGCCAGCAAGAGTTGAAGGTCGTTTTGTTTGAAATGAGAAATGAGAAACCCGCAACCAACATCCACCAACCAGCAACAGAAACTAACAGAGTCCTTTTCCCCATTCCCATCCCCTTTTTCACCGTCCCACTGATGTTCTCCATTTCTCACACATTCTCTGTTGGTCGCCGCCAGCACTTTGTGCACCACTTTGGCTAACCACACACACACACACAAGTTCTCCTATACTCGCACACATTCGCCTACATTTCATACAAATGGAGAGCCCAAGCAGCAGACTCTTGACGAGTCTCTGGCATAATGGAGCATTGCGAAATGGGGGAACACTAATACAGTCAGCACTCACTAAAGAAAGTATAATACAAGTTAAAGAAATAAGAAACCCATTAGGAAGAACAAAAAAAGAAAATGGAAACAGAAAAAAAGCACTGGTTTAGAAAATTATTTTTTTCAGGTCTTTTAAAATTGAAAAAATTTTAATAGTAATACTGAGAATACTGGAAAATTTGGTTTCAAAAATAAAGATTTTTTCTTAATTAATACATTCCATTTTTCTTTTAATTTTTCCTTTAATTTATTTCTTCTTAATTTATTTCAGATCCTATAAATCCCTTAAATTTACTTTACTGTACCACAGCACTATGGGTAATTTGACCACTTTTTGTGGCATTAATTAATAACTTAAAAACGACCCAATAATTAACAATTCGGTTTTTTGATTTTACTATATTAAATTTAAAGGAATTTTTGTTGAAAAAATAGGCGTGGTCCCGCCTTTTTTTAAAGAAAAAACATTTTTTTCTCCTAAACGTGAAGAAAAAAATATATTTTTTAATTTATTTTAGTAATAACAACGTATTTAATTTTTAAAAAAATATTAACGTTTTTCATTTTTGTATTTTTGAATTGCAATTTTATTTTTATAATTATTACCATTATAATTTCTAACAAAAATACTGTTAACCTTTATAACAAAGTTATTGCAATGAAACAATGATGAAACATAATTTTGAAATAATGAATATTTAACAACAAAGATAGTTGCATACCGGTTTTGCAAAGATTGCACCGTAACTGACATTCACGATACAAAAATACGTGAAATATTCATGTTTTGACGGAGGTCTTAAAACATTTATTTCAGAGAAAGTGCGCAAAAGTGCACTTTTATACTTACTGAGTTTAAAGAGAATCAAGTACTCGACAAGATAAAAAAGGTTTCAGAGCTGGAAAGAGCTGGACTCATTTTGTAGCTCCATTTAAAAATAAAAATTCAATACCAATTTTAATGTTTTTTGAAGTTAGATTTTACCCAAGATTTTAGAAACACCACAATCAATAAATACATCGGAACGCTAACAAAAAAAAGTTACATGATTTTGTGATTGAACTGCATTTCAAAAAAGGCGCTGCGTTGCTTTATTATACTCTTTTTGATCATTTAAACTTTTAATCAAAATAAGCGATTTACTAGCGCTGCCATCTCGTTGAAGCACTAGCAAGCTTTCATAGCTGATAACTTAACAGTGATGCGCACTGTTAAACTTTTCTGTTAATAACATTTGACATTCATGTTATCCTAATACATTGTGATTGACAAATCCAATTTCTAATGACTTTTTAAAAGTGGGTTTTGGCCAAAAAAAGTGGGTAAATTTCCCATAGTGCACAGGAGCAACTTCAAGTGTGTATAAAAGATTGTACAAGTGTGTTTGTGTTCGTGCTAGTGTATTTGTGAGTGTCCCTCGACTATTTACAATGGAATTGCATTTTCTTTTGTTAGTCAACCACTTGCGAGCTGGCAAAAACCGAACAACAATCTGTAGTCCCCACCCTCCTGCCTTCCCTCCAGTTCCTTTCGCCTGAGTCCTTTTTCTGGCATTTCCATATCACTTTTAATCTTTATTATCGATGACACAACGATTGCTGGCAGCCATTTTCCGTTTTCCCTGACTGTTTATTATTTTTCACCATTTCCCCTTTTTTTCCTTTTTCAAAATGGCGAATGTCTCCTACTTTATACTCTTCCCTATTTGTCCCCCTTTTTTCCGCTGCTCTAGTTGTGCTGGATTATTTTCCCTCTCCTACTCCAGCTACATTTTAGCAACTTTATGTTGTTGTCCAGCTTTTCCCCATTTTTTCCCCCTGATTTTCCGTAGCCCCCTGCTGTTTGCATGGCTCGCTGGACGCGTAATTCAAGCGGAAAGCGCCGCCATAAAAGGCAAGTGGGAAAAAGGAAAAGAAGAAAATGAAAACAAAATGGACCGAGCCGAGGAGTGCGACACAACAGAAGGAAGAAGAGGCGGCAGCAGAACCTATTTTCCCAATGTGTCCTTCGTCCTATTGTGTAACCAACAATGTCTGCCACACCCCGACCCCCGAATTCCCCCTGCCCACCATCGCTTTTCTCCATTTCCCAGTCTCTCCCATTCCATTTATTACCAACTGCGTCGCGTCTGAAATTTTCATTTATTTTTTATGCTCACTCGCTCGCTCTCGCTCTGTTTCGGCAGCTCTCTCGCTCTTTTGGCCGACATAATTTGCTAACTGAAATGGAAAACATTTTCGACAGGCGCCCGCGGAGAGGGGAGGGGGGTTGGGGAGGAAAGGACGCGGCAGACACGCGCACCAATACTGGCGAAAATCAAACGAGCGCACACAGACAGGCATAAAAAGCGGAGACATTGGGGAAAAGGGAGGAAAATGAGGCGGCAGACGATGGAGGAGCTACAGCAGAAAAAAAAAGGAAAACAAAAAGGAAAGCAGAGCAGCAGAGGCGCAGACAGGAAAAAGGATGTCGCCAGGATAGGGGGGCTAAAAGCACGGGGGCAGTGGGGTCGAAAATGGAACATAGCAGGAGAAGCCCATTGTCCCATTGTCCTGTTTTTGCGTGCTTATCGATGAAAACTGCTCCACGATGACTCGGGAAAAAGGGACGATGTCACAGTTATGAACTCTGTCCCTTTTTACCCGATGAAACTACGCTTCCCTCACACTCGTTCCTCCTCCCCAAAACACTGGCCGTCTGTCCTTCACAACATGTCATAAAAAGCGTGTGGCAGCAACAACAGAATGCTATAATAATGACTCAAGTTGAATCAAAAGTCTGGGGCATGGGAGTGGAATATTTTCTGTTCGCTTGATGTTCTTCGTTTTTGAATGTGAAAAGTTCTTGGCTTACAAAACACTTATGTAAATGCAAAATATAAATATTGTTTATACAAATTATGAATAAAATAAATTAAATTAGTTAATTAAATTTTTAAATTACTTTAAAAAATTACGAGCCATACATGTCTATTTTTCCATTTATGGAATTTAAATTAATAATGTTTCGGCTTAGAAATTTATTTATAAAACCAATAAAATCGTTAGATTGCAGAAATCTATCAAAACTAGAAACGGAATTTAATTTAAGCAGATTGTAGACTAAAACCATGTGAACAGTAATTAAATTTTAAGTATGTTTTAAAACCATAAAATGGATTTACACCTTTTCAGTATTAACAGCACAAAGCTGGTTGTATTTACTATTCCTCCCCTTGTGGCCCTCTCTGTTTCCGTCTTCTTTTTACTACTTCCAATCACTGAGGCACCCCGCCATTGATCATTGATCAGAATGGAAAGCCATAACTTCGACAGGCAACTTCCATGGCCATGGGCCACACACAATGGATGGCAATAATGTCCCAGGGGCCGCCGAGGGGGGTATATGAGTATGCAGAGGGGCTAGAACCAATAGCAAACAGCAACAGTTACATCGACCCAAAGGAAGTCGAGGTCTTTTGGCCATAGCTTCAAGTCTTCAGTAGTTTTCAGTCGACGGCACAAGGTTTTCACTCGGCGTCGTCGTCAGGTGATGAATGGTAATGAAAATGTTCCTCTGTCAGTTGCAGTTGCATTTGCAGTCGGCTGTTGTTGCTGCTGCTGTATTTTGCTGTATTTTTATTTTTGTTGGTAGTAGAACTGCGCCGCTTTGTCTGCCAGTGGAAAAGCAAAGTCGAGAGCCACAACTGCCTCAATAAAAACTAATGCACAGGCAGCGTCTGTTGTTGATGTGGCTGCTGTTGCTGCTTGTAGCCGATAATCATCAGATGTTGCTGCCGTTGCGGCCATGGTTGCAGTTTTGTTGGTGGTTTGGTTGGCCCACTTGTTGCCACCACCAACTAGCAACTACCAACAACGAAAAACCAACCAGCAACCACCGTCGTCATCAAGTGTGGTAGCAGAAAAACATAAAATTTTATGCATTCGTATTTCTTGTGAAGCGCGGCAGTCAGCAATACGCCCCAAAGCACCACCCTCTCCCCTTCAGACGTCTTAGCCACTCAGAAAAAATAAAATCTAATATTAAACACTTCATGTATTTCTTGTAAATTTATATTTATGTAAAGCCTATTCTTTTTATATTTTTTTGGAGTAGGTATATTACCTTTACGAAAAATATTATTTATTTTGTACAAGACTGCTAATTATTCAGCAAAATATAATTAATGTAAGTATTACAACCTACGATGTATAATAATATGCCAAATATTTAAAATATATCAACAAATTCTTTCAGTGCATCAAACAATTGTCGGGTTTCTCTAACGTTTTGTTGTTGCTGCCCGCTCGTCGTTGTTCGCTGGCTCGTTTTGATTAATCTGACATTGTAATGCAAAAAACCATTTGGCAACGGGCGGCGAGAAGGAGAAACAAGTTATTACCGCAAAAGAAAAAACATAGAGACTCTCGGCTGCACTAGCCTCGTGTTCAACCCAGTTAAAAGGCCAAACTTGACCTGGCCGTGGAACGGATTTAGATGTATCCCAACTTGCTGCAGCAGCAGCAGCAGCACCAGCTGCCTAGAAATGAATAATGGCCTAAAAAATAATAAAGAGGGGCATAGATACAGAGTATAATTTCTCTTCTTTGCGAGACGCCCACGTTTCTGGCACGAGGCAAATAAAATTGCGGAAATGATTCCAACAAATTGATAGGCAGCTTTCGAAGTGGCCAATTTCCAAGGCATAGAAGGGTAATAAGAAGGTTGCAACTTTATTGGGTAATTGCAGAAGGCGTCGGCCAAACGATCCAAAAACGCTTCTGGAAAGGAAGCGGAAAATTGGCTAAAAAGCAAGTCTAAAAGGGTGTCTACCAATTGCTGGAGCCACACTTCTGGAAATGCGTGCGAAAAAGACGGAAAAACAAATATAAGGTCGTTAAAAAAACACGCATAAAATGCAACCTTTTCGAAAGGGAAAAAACGCATTCCCTTGATCTGATAAAATAACTGAAGGGCGTCGGAAATGCGTTGGAAACACTTTTAAAAATGTGAGAAAAAGCTGAGCGATTCCAATCACTGAAAAGCTGGAAAATAACTAAACAGTGGAAGGTAAAAAGGTTACGCTATGGAAAATTTACTAAAATGGAATGATGAGTGAGTTAAATTAATCTATATAGAATGACTAATCGTGTGGTATTAAGCGTTATCAAAATGTCAGGCATAGATAAGTAGATTACTCTCAGATTAACCAGGCATATAAATGCTGACATTACACTGATTCCATTCAGTTCTGGGCAAATTTCGAAGCTGTTAGCAACATAAATTGATTAAGAATGATTGGAAATTTAAAATATTTTAGTAGTTTGATGTTTATTATGACAATTTCGACATTTCTGGCGAGCGATTCTGTCCTGGGACAGGTAGAATGGAATCCCCCCACTAGACCATCATGTGCAACTAGGCCTGGGTGTCGATTTCTGGATAATGACCAAGTACTTGATCAGCAATACACAGTGAATGGAACAGAGTTTCTATGCAAGCAATCTCCAGAAAGTTGTCGAAATTTAAAAAATTAAATTAACAACTTAAAACAAGAAACATGAATAAAGAATTTTAAAATTTCTGCAGTTTTTTTAAGGTAATTTGTTAAAATAGAGACTAAAATACAAGCACCTAGACCTGAAAAATGATCGCTTTAAGCTGAAGCTTTAATGCGTTTTCCCAAATACCCAGACCAGCCACGCCCAAGCCCAAAGAAAGAAGGAGATGGTTAGACCCGAGGAGCGAAAGAGAGAGAGGGGGGATGAGGAGGGTCGTAAGGGCAGGACGACATAAACTTGGAATGTTGAATGTGCCTCAAAGTTTTGCTGACATGACTGTCACTAATGCCAAACACGCGCCACAGTTTCAGACACAGACACACTCGCACACACACAGTCAGACGCACAACAAACACGCACACCCATACCAGGACACTCTAAAGTGTATACGTATACGATGGCAGACATAACGAGCCATACATTTGGCACAGAAAAGCGCACACACACACCAGCACACCCAAAACCAACACTCGCATAACACACAAAACTGTGTCGCACTCACAGACGATGAAGAAGAAGAATCGAGAGAGAGAGAGCGAAAGAGCGGAAGTGGGGAGGAAGAAGAAGAGCTGGGGGCAAAGAGGAAGTGGGTGGTGGGGCGGAAACGGAAGCTCTGGGCGAGGCAGCTGGCGTCTAGTAACGCTGGCAGACAGCACAAAAGTACATATATAAAGAAAGAAGTGGTGCCAGAGAAAGAGAGAGAGAGAGGTAGGTATTTGTATGTGTGTGACAGAGAAAGATAAGGCGCCGCCTATGTAACTCACACATTTACTAACACCAACACAGCGAAAAGCCGGGGGAAAAGTGTTTTTTGTCGGGTCGTCCCAAAAAGCAATTTCCCCATTTATGGCCAACGCTTGTTGTTGTTGCTGTCGTCTCGGCAGACGCTGCCCAGCCACCCAATTAAGCCATAAGACGACCCAGCGAAAACCACCCAGCACCCCACACCACCCCACCCATTACCACCCCCTGAAAAGCTGTTGCCACCACAACCTACAGCAACAAAATTTGTCTGAGGGCGTCATTCGACTCGAATGCCCTCCCTCTTCCTTTCCCACCCTCCAACCATCTTACTTGCTCAC
This sequence comes from Drosophila takahashii, assembly GCF_030179915.1. Classification (NCBI taxonomy): domain Eukaryota; kingdom Metazoa; phylum Arthropoda; class Insecta; order Diptera; family Drosophilidae; genus Drosophila; species Drosophila takahashii. The sequence continues at coordinate 16,698,319 of NC_091678.1, forward strand.
TCTGAGCCAAAAGTTTTTCCACTTCTGCAAGAGTGTGTGTGTGAGTGGGGCAAAGTGTTTTTTTTTCTTCTATTTTATTTGCTAGTTTCTTGTGCTGCTTCTTAGTTCCTGCCAACTTTTACCAACCTCCCCGGGGGGGTGGGCCACTTTGACGCCCCTTTGTCTTACGACATCGAATGGTCGTCCCAGAAACGCAGCATCGCATTCGCCGGGAGCAAGTTGTCTCCATCAACACTCCCCCTCTTTCCCTCCATAGTTATTTTCCCTATGGCTCTACTTTTTCTAGGACTTTTTCCTCTCGGTTCCCTTTTCATTTTTTATATATTTAAATGTCTCAAGGGTGGTTTATGACATCTCATTCTTCTTCTTGCTCTGCTCCTGTGTGCTGGTTCCCATTTTCTGTGCTTTATTGATTTTAAACTTGAGTGGTATTTCATTTTGTGCAGGATCAAGTGACCTAATTCTGGAATATATTTATATTTTTCCTTTTATTTTTACAATATCAAGTCCTTTGGGATGAAGTTTCAGAGACTAAGGGAATTTGACCTTACAAAAATTTCATATCGAATTTAATATAATAAAAACGATTTTTTTCCATTAAAAAGTTAGTTAAAAAACATATTTTAAATTAAGTTTATATAATAAGGTTTTATTTTTTGCTCCTATCAAAAATTTGAGCTTTGTTTAGGTCGATTATAATATCATTGGCTTTCACAATACCCATATATCTGAATTAAAATCCATTAAAAGCCTCCGGTCTCCGAATCTGAGGCTCCAACACTTGTGCACACGTGTTGCTGTTCAACTTCATTTTATATTTATTTTTCTGCTTTCAAATAAGGTGCGTAAACAGGTGTCAAAAATGAATAGCAACAACACAGCAACAGCCTCTGTGGCAATAAACCAGATCTAACAAGTATTTGTCATGTTTGGCTCGTGAATAAAGTCGAAAAGTAAGGCGATAAAAATTGAAGAAAAAAAATCAAATAAATAAATGTAAATCATTTGAGAAGCCAATTGACGTTGAGAAATTTTAACTACGCAAAAAAGCTGCTCTAATTGTTTGTAATCCCTCAAAAACATGTTTGAAGTTGTGGGTGTTACGGCTTGTGTGGACCCTATAAAATGGTAATAAGATAGTCTCAAAAGCTGCTAAATGTTAAGGTAACTAAGTAACATCTAAAAAATATAGATAAGGGTCACATATTTAAAAGAATTTTAATTTAATAAATTTATGTTTTATATACATTTTTTAACAAAAAAACACGTTAAAAGTGGATTCATTTTTCCTGTTGCACGTTTTAATTTACTCTTTTAAAGGGCATTAAAACTTCTCTTAGCTGAAATGTTCGTGGTTTAGATTTGTCATGCCCATAAAATTGTTGATTGTGATATTGTTTGTAGGAAACCGCAATCTACTTACATGTGACAGTTAAGCGGCTCTGGGCGAACAACCGAAACCAGCAACAAAAACCTTTGCATCAAAGGTAACTTCGACTCACCTGCAAATAGAGAAAGAAAGAGAGAAAAGAAATACTTTAATGTATGAATCAATGAAATAGTTTTTGGCATTATTTCTACTCCCCCCATTTTAATTTTTTTGCGCACATTTTTGCATCGGGCATGCCAAAATTAATTTGTTATTGTTGCCTCAAGTGAAGCAAAAGCAACAATTTTAATTGCTGCAATGCCTGCAATTAATTTGTCAATAAAACACATTTCGGCTTTTAGCGAAAGCGACGCGCCCCTTTGCCCCTAACTTTTCCCGATTTCCTTCTCCCCTGCTGAGAATTTGCACTTTGCTGCGTTCTATTTCTTGATCTTTTTGCCTTTTTGCCAAAGATTTATGTTGCACTGCATGCCACAGCCAGCAGCCAAAACACCCAGCCCCTTTTTCTTAACCCCCGTTTTTGCGAACCGAAAATTCTTTGCCAGACTCGTGGCAATTATTTTCAATTTCAATGCAATTTTTCCCTTTATTTTCGCTGGCGCTTTTTTGCTTTTTCGCTATTTTCTTTTCGGCTCTTTGCCGGTGGCGTTTTTCTAAAAGTGTTTTTTGACCAAATGCTTATAAGCAGGCCAATACTATTTAGCCCTATACCACCGCACTCTTCTCGCTTTTCCACATTTTCCTGCGAGCGCATAATGCAAAATTAAAAATAAATGCAAAATGAAATTGATGTGCTGTTGCCAAAACGAAAGTAAGAATAGGGTCCCCTAATATTATACGATCGAAAGCTAGATTCTCTCAAAAGAAGAAAAATTCAAATTAGGCATTATATTTGTGTGAATCATTTGTTATTATATTCTTTATACGTCCCTCATTTGAACTTTGAGTTATGGCTAAATTGTAAAAGGCGCTTTTGCAAAAAAAAAAAAAAAAAAAGCGGCGTTTATGGATAGATAGGGGTTGGGACCATCGCATAAATTGTTCTAAATGGTTGCAATAATATGCAAATCGTACCCATCACTGGCTTTAGGCCACGGCACCCAATAAATTAACACAATAAATTCCGTGGAAACATCAGAAAAAATAAGAACATGAAGCTTTTAATAAGAATAGCGAATAAGAAATACTCTTGAAATGCAAATAAAATGTATGTGTTAGTAGTGGACAATTTTTTATTTTAAAGCTTATTTAATAATAGTTTTACCGAGTTAAAATTATTATATTTATTTTACAAAACTTTTAATGAAAAAGTTTATACTAATAGTATTAAAGTATTTTTTGTCGGAATTATTTAGGTAAACTACAATCCATACGAAGAGTAATATATTCAAGTAGAGAACTACAAATAAAACAACAAAACAATAGGCAAGGGCGGTGAAGAAAGGGGGTTTTCAGCAGCGGCGTCAGTTTTGTGTGTTCTGTTTGTCCCCAGACAGGGACGGAAAATGGAGAGTGAGAGAGAGAGAGAGAGAGACAGACAGACAGGCGTTGTTGTCCTTTTGCGTGCGAAATACGAACAAACGACGGACGGCGACAAAATGGCGTCGCCAATATGTCGCCGATATCCCCGCTTTTTGTCTATATACTCCCCTATTCTCTCGCCCGACTTCCCTAGCTTTTCTATAGCCATGACTCTTGTTGTTGTGGGGAGCGTTAATTGCCCCCTTTGAGCTGACTGACAGCGAACGATAAACGAGCAAACAGTTGCAAAAGTCGCCAGATCTTGAGGGAGAATATCGCTCCATCCCTTTCGCCATTCCTCTAATGCTGTTTTATTTATACGACCATCATCATTATCATTTGTCGCTCTCCTCTCCTCGTCCCTCCCTTCGCTGTCTCCATCGGGTTGCCATTTTTAATTTAGCAAATGTTGTAAATTTACGCTAATTTATTGCGTGTCGCCTGAGGCCGCCAACAAAAAAAAAACAAAGTGCTGGGGGGAAAATGTGCAAAAAGGAGATCAGACTCTTCTGGTGGCATTAGTCACTCTTGGTTGGTGGCCACCAGCTAATTGCCGCACAACAACGAGGAAATAAAATCCCAACCAGGACATCTTAATCGCCATTAAAATACAGTTTTGATTTACTATCAGCCACCGACAAAAAGTGTATATGAAAAGCAAGGTGCCAACACAATTTTTCATAAGCAAACAAACACAACAAGGAAGGAAAGCGACTCGGGTTGCACCTGAAGGAGTTCTAACAATAAATCACACGGACGCGGCAAAGTGGGGAAAAAGAAAGGATAAACCGCAAAAGAAAGTCCGGAAAAAGTGGAACGTACGGAAATTTTACACAACAAAAATACGAAAAATAAAAGATATTTAATTTATTAAAAAGATTTAATAATATAATTTTAAATAGATCTTTATTTAAATATTTATTAAATTATTTTTAAAAAAACATATTATTATCTTTAATAACAAGAGTTTATGATTAGTCTTAATTGAAATAAATGTATTCTATAATACAGTTATTTTCAAAAAGCAGATAAATGTTTCACAGGCTACCATCAATTCAATTTAATTTAATTTCAGCAGGGACATTTCATCAATCACAATGTAATAAATTATTCGCAATTTACTGCTGAAAACAAGCTTGAATTTCATGCAATAAATGAGTGAATATTTAATTTACAGTATTTTAAATGTGGAATTTGTTTTATTCCTATTTTAAATTTTGTGCCAGTGCATCTGAGTCAGGTGTAAGTTTGTCTCTTTGCTCTCCTTTCCTCTGCCTAATGCAAAACTGTGCTAATTATGGACAACATTTGCTCCCACAGGCCAGCGGTTTGGGGAGCGGGACAGTTGGGGTTTGGTGTCAGGGGGTTGCGGTTGTGGTCTGGAGAAATGAAAAGGTGGCGGTGGGGTTGGGGTTGGAGAAGGGAAGGGAACCCACTCAGGCTACATCAAAGACAAGTCTGCTCCTCGAAATGGCTTTTAATTACAGCCTCGTCGTGCAAGAGGTCGCCGATGTCGGGGGTAGACATTGTCGTCGTCGTCTTCGCCTCGTGGTCGTTGGTCTTTGGCTGGATACGGAGACGGAGTTGGAGATGGCGATGGAGTCGGAGTTGCTGTCGCTTGTTTGCATAATTTATTGTAATGAGACCGCGGGATGTTGCGGCGGTTTCTCTGGGGATTTGTGGGGAGAGTTCAGTGGAAAAGGGGATGTGGGTAAGGAACATGTACGTAAGGTTTAAAGGAACGAAAGTGCACTAAATTTCTTAGTTTCCCCTTTATTGACAAGAGTTAAACAACAGCCCAGTAAAGAAATTTTGCAAAAAATTTAAATAAATTCATAAAAATAATTGAGGATCAGAATTTACAAGCTTGATAATTTCTAAAGATTTTCAAAAAAGTATTCCAAATATTTTTTATGGATATCTTTTTGAAGAACTTACATAAAATTAAATTATTTAAATTTTAATATTAATACAAGTTATTTTAAATATATTCCTAACATAGATAATTTTGTAAAAAAATGTTATCTTCTGACCTTAGCTTAAGGAATTTGTAATTTTATGGAAACAAATTTTCATAGAATGACAAATTATTGCCCGCATACTCATATTCTTTTTATGTTGCTGACATCCTTTCTATGAATCTTGTGCCAAAATCCAATTACCCTGGGTGATTTATTTAAATGAATGCCCAGTCCACTGCCATTATTGTCTTGATCATCATAATTTTCCTCATCAACGTTGCTATTCATTGTCCCTTGTTTGCCTTTTTTTCACAAATCATGGCTCAAGGTTCGGTCCACATCAACTGGCACAGCGCAAATTGTGAAAAACCCCGAAAACAACAACAGAAATGGGGGGCACCAACAACAAACAAGCGTCTAATGAAAAATTTGTGAAAAATAGCTGCAAAAGCAAAGCAAAGGAAATAAAACACAACAAAACCGCTTCTTTCAATTAATGTGGCAGAAATTGCAGAAACGGCAAGGAAAAGCGGGGCAAAGGAAAATTTCTAGCTTTGGCCGACACTCATCTTGAGTTTATTTGTTTAAGGGGCAGTGCATAGAGCAGCAAGTGAAATATTAATTAGTGGCCGAATCAAATGAAAAGTGCAATAGGGGCACTGAGAATAAAAATATGCAATAGGAAAATTATAAGTTCAGTGGGGGGAGAGAATCGCCATTAATCATTATTATATAGATTTTATTTTGTAATACAAATTTGGAAAGTTTCTTATGCAAATTTACTGCTCGATATACAAAGATTAAATGTACCAGTTTTCACGCTTGATATAATTTCACTACCTATTTTGTTTGACTTGCAGAAAATTAAACCTGGCAAAGTTCTCCTTGGAAAGCCACTGTATTTGTGTCAGCCGCAGCAACTGAAGCCCGCAGCAATTAAGGACATCAGCATCAGGGATGTGCCTGCCACAGCACCCAAAAAAGATAAATGCAACTACTGAAAGGGGATGATAGAAGGGGGAGAAATAGTTAGAGCTTGTAGAGCTTGCCACCCACAACTCGTGTTCCACCCACTGGCTGGCACACACAAACAGAACACTTTCCAACAATACAGGCAGGGTACAGGAGTACACGATGGCGTCTCCGCAAACTGGGTCAAAATTATAAACACGTTATCATGCAAATGGCACAGAGGGGGTGGCCGGAAAATGAAAAGGGAAAACCCAGAGCGGCAGAGAGGATGAGAATACGTTGACATGGCAGACAGGCAGAGGAGACAATGCAAGACGGCAGGAGAGGAATGCAAATTATCCTGGCTAGCGAACATGAAAAATGCACAAGGACCAGGTTGGTTGAATTCCATAGGCAGGAGGGAAAATTCGTTGAGGAGAGGATTCTCTGCGGAATGTTTGGATAAAACAAGAGAGAACGCTATAGTCGGGTGCCCCGACTATCAGATACCCGTTACTCAGCTAAAGGGAGTGCGAAGGAGATGGAGAAAAACTTTGATCCGCCGTAACTTTTTAACGAATGGTCCGATTTAAAAAATTTCTTCTACATTTCGATAGGTATTGATAAACACAATAAAACTGCACTTTTACTTTTCCAAAATATTGAAATTTTTAAAATCGTATATTAGCGATTGTGGGCGTTAGAGGGGGCGTGGCACCCTTTTGAAACAAACTTGCGCTGCGTAGGAACTCCTAGAGTCTGCATGCAAACTGTCAATCTTCTAGCTTTTATAGTTTCCGAGATCTCAGCGTTCATACAGACAGACAGACAGACAGACAGACAGACAGACAGACAGACAGACAGACAGACAGACAGACGGACAGACAGACGGACAGACGGACATGGCTAGATCGACTCGGCTAGTGATCCTGATCAAGAATATATATACTTTATGGGGTCGGAAACGCTTCCTTCTAGCTGTTACATACTTTTGCACGAATCTAATATACCCTTTTACTCTACGAGTAACGGGTATAACTAAGCAAACCTCGGATAGGCTGCATTTGGTAGAACCGATATTGATGTCAGACAAATGTTTCAGCACCCAATAACACATGAAACTGCAAAACAAGTACTTAACATTTATTTAGTACCAAAACTTTATTTGAAACGATGTTCGATTTTACATTATGTAGTATCAATTTGGACCCGAAATGAAAATCCAATCGCTATCTCGGTCTGTTTCGAATTGAGAGAGTTTGTATTAATTTAAGTTGACACATTATTTTGAAATAATTATTCATTTAACCTGCTATATTTAAATTGAATTACTTTCAACTGCCATTGACCGTCTTTAATACACTTAACCATCCTGAAACTAAAAACGCGATTGCTAACGTTTTTGATTTAGGGTCTGGCGTGGCATTTGCGCATCGCTGCACGGCGGCAATTTCATCTGCAATTGTTTATTGATGTAATTTGACCGCACACAATTCGCACAATAAAACGAGTTGTAATTGCATAGAGATCCATATCTGCATCTTTATTTGTGCATTAATATATGCACGCATTTATCTCTATACGAAATCGGTATCTTTCAGCCGTACATCGCTTTCATTGCGTGTAAATGATATTTATGTCTGGACTTCTGCTTTTTAAACTCCAATGATATTTTTCCCCTCACTCAGCTGGCCGGCATTGTTAATAAAAGAAAATTTACAAATTGCGTGAGCGAAGCAAACTATTTCCTAGCCCCTACCATCGACAATTTTCCGCTGAACTAATTAAAAATCAGACTTTTTAATTAAATGATTAAAATCGGCCACAGAGTGAGATAGAGAGAAAGAGGGAGGGATACAGCCAAAGCCGCAGACAAAACAAACCACAAGATGATGACCATCATTCATTCATTTGGCCATCACTCATTCAGTCATTCATTTATTCCAGGTTCTTGGAAATTTCTCACACAATTTTCGCGCGCATTTTCCGCGGCTTAACTTATGTCTCCCCTGTTGTCCCGGAAATGGTAAACCGCTGGGAAAAATGGTTAGATGGAAAACAGCAGCCTTCCCGCTCACTCAATTGATGCCGCATTCGTCACACAATTGCCATGCTGCATATGGAGAAAATCTAATCAGTCGATGGAGGGTAGGGGGTTATTGGAATTCCCTCACTGAAAAATATTTTATATTAACAAATAAAAGCATAACAAATTATGGTATAATCTTCAGCTGAGCAATATTATTACACGACACAAAAAACAATTCGATATGAAATAGGTTCATTACTACCTTATTTCTTATCAATAAAAAAAAAGATAAGATTAATCTGAAATTTATGATTCAAACTTATAAATCTGATATTTTACCATTTCATAAAAGCTAAGTATTTTTAAACAAATATAAATTAAGATAAACATAATCTTTATTCATATAATTTTGATTTGAATTTTAAGACTTTTAAAAATATAAAATTAACCTGCACATATAAATGTGATCTTTTGTCAGAGGTATATTTTATATTTTAAGTTAAACCACTTATAAGCACAACTATTTTTCTCAGTGCTTGATCTCCGCTGAAGCTATATGGCCATATTCCTAGACCAATTGAATTCAAACTCGAGTCCAAAGTTGAGCAGACCTGACATGTGCACCAGTCTCTCTGGCTGATCCGTCAGCAGGACTTGGTATATGGATCGATGGCCGGGGAGTCCAACTGTCTTGGATTGGCATTTTTGCCGTGGCAAATCTAAGTTTGGCCCGCAACTCGATGGCTTGGCTTGCTTAATTGCCAGCTCACGTTTCGGCTCGCCTGCTTCGATTTTCCATTCTGTCGCATGACATTTGCACCCCTTCACTCCGATCCCCGCCTCTTTCCAAATAGAAGACAAATCGCTCAGTTCAATAGCAGCAGCGACAACAAATACAACAATGGGTAATGGGTAATGGCATTGGGAGCCGGATAATCAGCGATATAGCAATACAGCAGACGACTGCGACTACGGCGACTTTGGCGACGGGCAAACTCCACGCGAGCAATGCAAATGCCAATGCACACATGCAGCTGAAAACAAAATAAAAGAGATTGGATGGAAGGTGGAGGTGAGAGCGTGATTCGTGAACGAGTTAAAAATATAGAAAACTAAATGTACACTACTTATGCCTGAAAATTGGCACCACTCTAACTTTAGTTTGAGTTACATATGATAGTTACGATAGTTACAAAATTAAAATGTATTATTAATTGTCCATGTCAACTTATTGTGTAAGGAATAACTTTGAAAAATATTCTTAAATTATACAATTTTCAAGAACATATTTAAAATTAATAATTGTAAAACAAGGAGCGAACATTTTGAAAACATTTTAAAACTTTAAAGATAAAGTGTAGATTTTTTAAAGATTTTTTTATTCACGAGTCCATCTCCAGGCTCCCTTGGCCTGGCATATTAAAGCAGCACGTGTTGTTGGCCTTGGCCGTTGGCTGTATCTTCGACTTCCCACCGGGAAAGTCAGAAGGTGGTTCTTTGTGTGCTGAAAATCCTGTTCCTTTTAGCAGAAAGTGTTGGAAATCCTGTTTCTTTCAGCAGGCGACGGTGTAGGGAAAATGTAAATTCCCTAGGAAAACCACATAGAAACCTCATTTCCCCCTTACTTTTTGTGTCACCCCCGTGTATTTTGAAACCAGAGACGGAAGAAATGTAAGGGGTGAATGAGGTTTTGTCCCTTCCGCTTGTATGGAGAAACCTCTTGAAAATATGTTATTTTCCAGAGGAATGTTCCCGCTGGGTTGGCCTAAACTCACACATCGAAAGGCGGTCGAGAAGACAGGCACATACAGATATAGATGCACAGGCAGCGAAGCGACGATTATCAAAACGCCTCCAGGCAACGTGGGTGGGCCCCAAAAGTCATTTGGATGCCACCAAAACGTGTTTAGCTTTTAATTGCAAATTAACTAATAGGGGGGTCGAGGAGCGGAAATTGTTGCATCGCTGCGCTGTGCAACATTGAAAACAAAGTTCAAACAAAACGGCAAAAACAATGTGCACCTCTTTTCCCACTTTTCCCCCTGCTTTCCCGCATTTCCCTCCGCTGGTGGCTGACTGACAGACAGACAGTCGAGTCATGCCACACATCAATTCCACATGAGTTGCGAGCTGCTCCTCAGCCCCTCCCTTTCCTTTGCACAGGGAGAAAATTAATAGACTGCAATAAATCGAACTTTGCTATATTATAGCACCTCAAAATCTTACTAGAATTGAGAGCTTATCATTTAAACTACTCAGAAAGATTACACTATGCAGCATCAAAAATTTACCTCGATGGATGCTATATTTTTAAATTCGTTACGAATTCCCAAGTTAAACTGCGTTTTCCAAAAAGTTACCCGACGCAAGGATTCTTAGCAAAAGGACCTCAAAGTTCGAAAAATGCTGAAATTGGCCAACTTTGCGGAGCTCTCAGAGGCAAATGGATGCATGGTTTGATTCCATGTTAAAGTTTTTTAAAAGATACACCCTTTATCTTTCAAACCCCATACTTAAAATAATTTTAGGATTTTTTTTATGGCAGAAATAAATTCCAGAAATCATAGTCAAAAAACTAAAAACATACAACTGCGGTCAAAATAGTAGTAGTGTTACCGCCTTGTGTTTTTAAAAGTTTGTTGTTGTAATTGATCTTTTCCTGGTAATATTGTATTGATTATAATTTTACTATTCGACTAATTGCATAAAAAAAGTTACAACATCAAACTTTTAAAAACACAAGGCGGCAACACTATTACTATTTTGACCGCAGTTGTATGTTTTTAGTTTTTTGACTATGTTTTCTTGGAATTTATTTCTGCCATAAAAAAAATCCTAAAATTATTTTAAGTATGGGGTTTGAAAGATAAAGTGTGTATCTTTTAAAAAACTTTAACATCGAATCAAACCATGCATCCATTTGCCTCTGAGAGCTCCGCAAAGTTGGCCAATTTCAGCATTTTTCGAACTTTGAGGTCTTTTTGCTAAGAATCCTTGCGTCGGGAAACTTTTTGGAAAACGCAGTTTAACTTGGGAATTCGTAACGAATCCAAAAATATAGCATCCGTCGAGGTAAATTTAAAAAACAGTAAAAATGCTGCACAGTGTTATCAAAATTTCGGATTTTTATAAGATCAAATAAAAACACCTCTTAACGAGGTAAAAAACTAGTGACGATCGCACCTTCAACATACAAAAGTTCTGATATCAACATTTGTGACGAAAAATTATTACACTCGTCATTAAATAGACTTCCTAATCAAAACTTTTGTTTTGATAACAAGTGACCCCTCATTCGACGGGTATTTTCAAAAGGAATACAACTAAAACATTGCGAGGGGGCATTTATCCCCACCGGCCCCAACAGCTCCAAATTTCGAAATTTTCATTTTTTCACTTTCACCGCTCTCTCTCCCAAGCCAATTGATTTTCTTAAAGTCTTGGTATGCAATCCTTTAAGTTTTTGCAATACCTTTTGATTGGTGTATTACTCATTACGGTCGGACTATCACAGCAGATTTTCAATTTTGCGGCTATATAATAGTAGTCGCCTTCGCACACTCTCCTGGTGCGCTTCGTCACTACATGGACTGCCGTCCATAGTGATATCAGAAAAATGTTAATACAATTTAAAAATTTAAAACGATTAGTTTGCTTTTTCAATTTTAGAAAATTTAAAATATATATTTTCAATATGTCAAATGCATTACACATAAACCATTTTGACTTAAAATTTAAGAGGTCAATGAATAATAATACATTGTTTAAGTTTATGAAATATTCGTAATTTCTCTTTAACCAAATTATGATTATAATTTTGGAAATATTTTAAATTTCAGACCGAGCCAAGCCTAACTTCTTTTATTTACCATGCCTTCCTATTTTAATCGGAAATTAAAATTAACCCAATATCCTGGTTCTTCATGAGATTTTCTCGCTGTACACCGGCTGCATTCCTCCAGCCAAATCCACAGCAACGAGCATGTCCAAGTCCACGTTCACGTCCCGTTTTGGCTGCGGTTGGCAGTTGGGCCACAATTTTTATGATCGCAGTTTGCATTTTCACATTGTTGCAGTTGGCTTCTTGTTGCCGCTGTTGCTGTGTTGCTGTGCTGCTGTTGCCGCTGTTGCATTTTCCGTTTGCTGCTTTAAATGTAGCGTGCAAAACTTCAGTTTTAATTTCAAACGCATGCATTGGACCGCTGCTGTTGCTGATGTTGCTGCTGGTGATGTTGCTGCAGTTGCAAGTTGCTGGTTCGCCGGCTGTTTGGCCATGCATTTTGTCAAGCGCACTACAAATTGGAGCAGCGGCCCAGCAGAAAAAAAAGGGGGAGGCGGCGGGCAGCCTGGATTGTGGGCGTGGTCGTCATGGCTGCAGGCTACAAAACACTGCAGGTGTTGACGGCTCTCGTTGATGGCATCGGAATTTCTGCCTCGCAGGCAAAATATATTTCTCTCTTTTATTTTCATTTTTTCCTTTCAGCTACCTTTTCTCTATCTCCCGTGCCCACGAAACAATTTCCACAATTTTGCATACAGCTCTTGAAAATGTCATAAATTTTCTGTGACACTCACGGCGTATACGCAATAAAAACTGCAACAAGTCCAGGTCCGCAAAAAAAAAAACAAAAACAAATAATAAATAAAACAAATTTAAATTCGACAAACCGAAACGAAGCCTCGTAAAAATAAAGGAAATAGCTTCGATGTATTGAATGGAAATCAGTCTGAGTAACTGCATCGGAAATCGAAATCATCAATAATTCAGAAATTCAGCAGAGTCACCACAATCAGTCAGAGTGAAATCGAAAGAAAACGGAGGATCAAAAAAAAGTGGTTTTAAATTTCAAAATATTTATAGATTCAAGGAATACCATTTTATTGGACACATGTTTGGTTTTAAGGTTTAGATATTTAAAATTGAATTAAAATTGAATTGATCATTAAAATAGTTAATTTTGTAGATACTTGCGGTGTATAAAATTATATATCTATTTTAATTTAGCTTTTTTAAAATCATACATAACATTGAAAAAGATTTAGTTACGTTTTAAAATAAAAGGTACAATTAAAAATTAGAATAAAATCAAAATTATTTAATTATATTAAATTTAAATAAAATAGTTAAAATATTATTACTACTCTAGCTAGTTATTCATTTATCACTTAACATTAACACTCTCTTATATAATTTATATATTCATACACCTTACTTTCCAAACAAATATTTGTTAAGCGACCACTAACCATATACAAATCTCTGAACTTTTATGGCCGTCTCTCTTGCCCTTCTAGAAGTTCCTTTTTTGCATTCCCACTTTATCCATATACACTTGAGGTTTTGCGTTCCTATTCTTATCTTCCCCTTCGGTTGGCAGAACACACAGGTAGCAGTCGCTGCCCCCTTCAGTCTCATTAGAAATCCATTTCATGTCTAGTCATGGTGATCGCTGTCCCCGGCCATAGGATACCAATGGCAGGCCCTATAAGGCCGATAAGCACACACTGATTACCCCCAACTAACCTAACGACAATGTTATTATAGACTTTTTCCGCGTATCTCTCTTACGCACTTCTTCTGCACTTCTGTAATTATGCCAATAATTATGGTTAGGTGATGACTCTAATGACTCTCTATGATCTGCCTTTATCTATTGTTCAAATGGCTGGGAAATGTTGGTTTGATTGCTTTGTCGGTTTGCTGGTTTGTCGGTTTGTTGCTTTGGCTTAACACATGTTTGCACACCATCATCATCAGCAGCAGCAGCAGCAGCATTTGCAGTTGCACTTGCAACCGCTGACTTTTCGTCTTTGTGCCTTAATGCAGGGATTTGTTTGCTTGGCTGACACCTTTGAGCCTTTGGTCTGCACTTTTCCCGGCCCAAAAGGGACAAAGTAAGTGGTTTTCTTTATTTCCACCCTTTGACTATTACTCAATTCGAATTTTCCCCGGCTCTAGCGCTGACTCAGAGCTCACGGCTCAGAACTCTGGACTCTGAAGCAAGAACGAAGAACCAGAGCAAACATCGTGGGGGAAAAGTTCGTTGTCAAACATTTACATTTCGCTTGAATTTGTGCAATTGCAGGCTAGCTGAAGGGAAAACTGTGTGGCCGGTGGCAATTTGCAGACGGCAAATTAATGCAAGCGCATTTATTTTTGTCACAAATGCAAACAACAGCAGCAACGTCTGGCGCTGCCAAAAGCGAAAGCAGCGCCAAGAAATAAATAACGCAAATAAATAAGAAAAGCGCCCCAGGGAATTTTTGCACAGATAGAGAAAGAGCGATTCGAAAGAGATGGCCGAGGGATAGAAAGAGTAGAGTGTTGCCCTCAAAAAAAAGGAAAGAAAATAAAATAAAATAAAATAGAAGAAAAACAACGTGCACTAACATTAAATAATGAAAAATGTTGGAAAACTCTTGCGCCACGCCCACCAGCAGCTGTGCTACAACTAATGATAATGCAGACGCCTTTTAACACCCTAATGACAATGAGATGTTGCTGATGCAGCAATGTTGCTGCTGCTGCTGCTTCTGCTGTTGGTGTTGCATCTGCCTCAACATTGCCAATTAATTTCCCCCTCTAAAGCTTTAGTGCCGACTAAATGGAGGGTTTTTTAGCGGAGTGACAAAAGGGGGCGAGGGAAACTGGGAACAAATAAATAAAGCAAGGGGAAACTATTTGACAAGGCGATGCCATGACAGACCCTCGTTTCCTAGCCCCAAAAATGAACAGCAGACCCACAGAAACACTCAGCAAAAATTATTTATGGTTTTTAAAATATTTAATAACATTAAGTTTAATATTAAGAAAAATTAACCCAAGGTAATCAGAAACTATTACTTCAATTATTATTTAAATTTTTTCTTTGAAACGCGATTTTATTCTAATTTTAATTTTAGTTGTGTGCTGGGTGACACTTTTTTTTACAACTGTAAAGTAAAGCTTAATCCCCTTTACATTATTTTTTCTGCTGCGCTTTGCAAATTGCAATGCGTTTCCCTTCGTTTTACATACGTTTCATATTCATGTCGAGGAGCAGTTTGCATTCGGCAGCGAGTTCGTTGGCACGCCCCCGCCTGGAAGCCGCCCCCCTCCCCCTTTTTCCGCCCGAATCCCCACATTTTCCACCGCAGCCGCAGACATGGCGACGCGTCTCGTGTTTACAGTTAGACTAGTTGGGAAAAATGATTGTGCGTGGGTCCAAAAACCAGAAAAAAATTAAACCAACTAAAAATTTTCAAACTGTGAAACAAAAAAAACTTTAAGGGGGTGGTTTAGGGGGGCCAGGAAAACTGCCTGTGGAGGCCAATGCAATTTTCAAATTAGACAAGCCAACAACAACCGACGCAATCACAATGGGAATTTGCAATGGCAAAACAAGTTGCTGACATCAATTAGCATATATAGCATAAAGTCAAAACAAAGTCTAGACAAACAGCAGCGACGGCAACGGGAGCAACAACAACAGCAACAGTATACGTATTGCAGCAACACCAATAGCGCCACCTACCGGGGCTGACCTGCTGACCGATGTCTCCGCTTTTGTTGTTCTTGTTGTTGCCATCACTACTTGCTGCTGATTGATTGTCGCACTTCGTTAAGACCTCCCTAGAGGTTCGTACAGTGGCTCAAAGTGGTTTAGGAAATTTTCAGTAATAAAATAAAAAAATGTTTAGAAATTTTTAAAAACTTTTTCTTAACAACTGCTTTTGTTTCAACTTAATGCTTAAGTTGCTCAACGAATCAATTCAAACCCATAAACTTACTATTCCACCCCATTGATCCCACTGTTTTCGAATACTTGCCCTGCAACCGAAACGCTGCGTGTGACAATCTGTCTGTCTATCCATTTCTCTTCGGTTGCCTCTAGATTCGGTTTGCAAGCCCCAACCCCCTTTACTGAACCCAATAGCCTCCTTTACCCAGCTCCCGCCACAATCACCCCCTGTGAGTCCCAAGTGATCGGATCGCTTGTTGACAGCTCACATCTGCCCACGAGCTGATCACGCCGGATGCCTCATGTCTGGCAAGGCTTCTATGGCTTTTGTTTTTGCTCTTAGCCTGGCTTTTTGCTTGGCTTTTTGGCCAGGGGAAACGTGTCTTTCATTAGCGCCTTCGTTAGCGCCTGGGACGCTTTTTGGTCCAATGGTGTTAATATCGGAAAAGTACCCAACGAAAGACGGGCAGCAACAATGCGCCGACCTTGGGTTTTGCGGTTTGGCCAGTTATCGGTCAACGAGTCGTATGAGTGATATTTATTATGCTCTTTATTTCGGTCACATCTAATCAGCCCAAGGCAATTGCAGAGAAAGTGAGAGAGTTTTAAAAAGTTTGCTTCAGAGATATAAACTATACAAAGAATGCAGTAAAATTATGTATGTAAAAAAAGCATTTTTATAATTTTATTTAAATTAAATAAGGGTAGGAACATCTTTTTTATGCTGTGAACAAAAATAATTTCATGCTTA
Source organism: Drosophila takahashii (assembly GCF_030179915.1). Classification (NCBI taxonomy): domain Eukaryota; kingdom Metazoa; phylum Arthropoda; class Insecta; order Diptera; family Drosophilidae; genus Drosophila; species Drosophila takahashii. The sequence continues at coordinate 16,714,643 of NC_091678.1, forward strand.
AAAATGTTGTAACCCCTAATTAAAAGAAAGCACAGTTTTTTTACGCAGTGAATAAAAATAAAATCTTGTTTTTTAACTAAGGAAATAAGATAATTTAATACATTCTTGAAAAGTTTTTAACAACTTAAATTTACAATTTATTTATAAATTGTGCAATTATTTTATTTACTTTTCCTTCATTCCTTTTTGTCTCTTAATATTTTACTCTAATCTTAAACTCTTGAAACGAAGTGTACTGCAAGTCTCGTTGCTAGTTTGTTTCTTTTTCATCGCTAATCGTCGTCGTGCCCATCGCAGACTGTTCCAAGTTTTTTCAGCGCTTTCCTCCTCTTTTTTTGTGTGTTGTTTATTTTAAAAGCTCTACATCATATTCGAAAATAAATTAGCAAAGCAAACAAGCCAAAAGTCAGTGCGCATTTTATTTATTCAGCCATTCTCGTTGTCTCAGTCTCTTTCTATCTGTATTTCTCTCCGTATTTCCTCTCTTGAAATGATAAAACCAACATCACATCCACAATCTGTTGTTTATTTTTGCACTTTGATTCAAGAAACCCGCAAAGGTGAAGGCGAGCAGAGCTTGGGGGAAAAAATCAAAAAATTCTGATCAGACATTTCGGCAGGCGGGCAGACAAGTTGGCCAATTCAGCAGATGCTTCCAATGTTTATAGATGTCCGAATACCGCTTTGTTGAGTCTGCCGCTCCACATGTGGGCATTACGAAAGTTTAGCAAACATTTTCCAATGTCTAGCACGCGGTTCTCTCATCAAATCGTCGAAAAAAAAAGAAATGAAAAAATTCACAATTTATGGGCAATACGTGATTCGTATTCCACGGTCTTGAAAATTGATTGATAATCTAGTGTCTATAATGTAGAAAAGTAATGATCAATTGCTTATATATCGGATTGTGCGGGTATTTGAAACACATTCTACCAAACTAGTTTGTAAGACAGAAACTTCGGTTTTCTAAAGAATTTTAAAATTTGGATAAATTTAAAAAAACAAAGCAGAATTTTATATTTATAAAATTTGAAAAATTTCTCATATTTATAAAAATTTTATATTTATAAAAAATTATAGCCGATAGTTCGCATGATCAATTTGTAGTAAATTCATTTGCACCTTAAAATGAATAGCATAAAATTGATACAGCAATATTTTTAACAACATCTCCATAAACTTAAAAAGAAATACTGAACCAAAAGCATGAAAGCAGAAATTGGGTATAGTTTACTCTCCATACAAGATTAATTCCCTCACATTCCATCCATTTGATCTGCACAGAATCAATCGAAAATTGATTATAGAAGCATATACAGAGTGAATTTGCTTGAATACTATGGGGCTGCTTAGTTGTCAGAACTTGATTGATGAAGAACTGAACTTGAAACTGTTGTTAGTTGTTGCTGCAGAAAATCAATGAGACAAACAGACAACGAGTCAAGTCGAATCGCATCGCATCGGATTGAACTGAATCGAAAGAAATCGCGAATGGAACTGTAGATTAGATGGATGTGATTGTGATTGTGTGACTTGAAGGCCATTTCAAATGGTTTGAGGGGCTGACAAACTGACTAACTCACTAGCTGACTGACTGAACGATTGAATGACTCGGACTTTGTCTATACGTCTTGGCAGCTGCTGCCAGTCGACTTGGAATTGTAACGCTAATTTCGAATCAGTATCTTTGTATCTCTATTCTGTATCGCCGTGTCTCGGCTTTGATTTGTTAATTGCATTTGTTCTTGCCCGTGATTGACACTTTCAATTGTAATTCGCAATGTTCAAATGCAAAATATTTTAATTAACTCAGTGTGCATGGCGCTGAATGCATTTTGCGGAAACCCAAATCAATGTCAGGCGATGTAAACTTTGGATATAGTTTGGCTTCGTTTGTGGGTTCGATTGGCCGAGGTGTGTCGCCATTTCAGAATTTTAACATGCGACAGGCATAATAAATATAGGAGGCAAATAGAAAAAGTTACACTCGGAAAATTCTTAAATTCCATAATGACAGCTAGATGAAAATAACAATAGCTAAGTTTTTGAAGAATTTATTTATAATGTTTGTAGGATTTAAGAACTAGTTTTATATAATTAATTATATTAACAGTTTCCTATTTTCCTAGTTTCGCGCGGTGCACCAATTCGCAATTCGCTGACTGACTCCAAACTCCGCGTCACCTTCTTCTGTTGATGTGTGCAAAACTTCAACGCTTCGCCGCGGCCAATGACCAGACAATGACCCAGCAGCGAACGCCATTAGCATTATCATCGTTCAGGCTTCGAGTCGGACTCGGGTCTCAAGCCCAGACCTATACTCTATACCCAAACCCCTGCTCGTACCAATACCCACACCCATATCCATATCTATATATTCAAGCCGAGCACCACAGACGACGACTTCGACGACAAACGACGACAGCGGCAGACGGCGACAAGCGGCAATAAAAATTATTAACATTTAAGCGCAGCTTTGGCGACCAACCACAGAGGCAGAGGCATACGCAGAGTGGGTTCGGTGGGTCGGTACTGAGACCCAGACCGTCAAACACCCGCTTGACCAAATATCAAATGCCCGCAACACCGCACAGTGGTTCAAGATGCTCCGAAAGTTCAAAATTATTTTTTCCTATAACTTTGGATTAAGAATCTGAAAGTACGCGAAATATTTCCACGACCATGACTAAATTCACAGCTTATTTTAATCGATAGAGTAAGAAAAAAGCTAACCTGTTTCTGTTTCAAAAAAAATATGAAATAAATTCATATCAATAAAACGGTCGTAGCTAACTGACTTTTCCCTTTTTTTTCTTGGCAATTAACCAAAGATACAACAAAATATATTTTTTTTACAAAATAAATAGGTACAACTAAACATTTTTTATATGGACGTTTAAATATTTAACAACAAAATAATAAAATAAATAAATGTTTAAAATGGAAGACCAAAATAAATAGGGATAACAAAAAATGTTATAAATGAAAGTTCAACTCTAAATTTTAATTGTCTTTTTTGTATATATTTTTCAGTGTGGTTTCAGCATGCGCATCATCATCATTCACGGCGTCATCATCATCATCAACACTTTGGGGGCACTTTGAGACACATGTGCCTAGCCGGCGGTCAAACTACGCACACATCGATGCAGCCAACACACAAATACTCACGTACACACTCAGGTGAGTTGGTTGTGTGTGCAGAGAGACAAACATTTGGGTTACTAAAACACTGAAAAGCGACCAAAACGAAATAGCCAAAAAGCGGAACTTGTAATTTCATTTCGTGTATTTCACGTTTAGCGAGGTGTTGCTCCGGTCGCTCTTAGTGTTGCTGCCGTACTTGTTGCTGTTGTCCGAGCTGAGATAGTTAATGAGCTGGCGGCAGCTCTTTTTCCGAGCTTGTCTCACGGCCCAATTGCAAACTAATTGCGAACGCGCCTCGAACCGACATGGAAAACGCTCTTACAGCCTGACATCCGAGAAATGCACTTGAGCGCAAGTAATGGCACACGACAGGAAGATACAGGGATGTGGGCAGGAGCAGTTACACAAGGAAAATGAGCTATATGTTGGGTATAAGATCATTTAATTTTTATAAATTTTACAACCATAAGCAATCAAAGGGCTATTTTGTGTTAGCAAAAAAGGATTATTTGGATATTAGATTTGTTGTATTACCACTTTATAAATTTTGTATATAACAATTTCAATAATTCACAGCTTTTAAAGCAGCTTAAATTATAAAATTTATGCGATGCAAAAGTCCTACGATTTTTCTAACATTTCCCATCTCATTTCAGAAATTTAAAAACGATCACTCACGTTCTTGTTCTCATTTTTTTCCATGTACTAACTGGTAACATCCATCTGGGCAAGATGTTGCCACATTGAATTAAAATATTCAAATGCATCCAGCCAAGAGAAAAAGGGGAAATGTTAGGCCTAATCCAAGGCATTTATCTTGTCCCCGGCAATGTCAACATAACAATTTCTGCTTATCTAATTGCAACATTTTGCCAGGGGCCCGGCAAACAGGTGTTTGTGGCAGGTGAAGTCTCCTTTAGCTCTCGACTTCTATCTGCTATCTTCCACTGGCCGTGGTCGCCTTAATTTGACTAGACTTACGCATTTAGAACCGGAAATGTACCAGCCGAGTGTCATTTTGTGCAAATCACACACAAAAGACGACAGGCAAAGGCCCCCAATAGAACGACTCTCTTTCTCCGTTTCCCCGATTCTCCGGAGAAGGGGCAAATAAATCCACACACGATGTGGCATAGATGAACGACTCCTGTTGCTCTTCCATTTCTATATATGTATGTATGTTTGTATGTACGTACCTGCAATGAGAATAAAGAAGAAGAGACGAGAATTATACAGGTGATTTAGTGTAATGTTCTGCATAGGCTATGTGTGCGGAGTAACAAGTGAATAACAATTAACATTATAATGTCTGCCGTAGCTAGCTGAAATTATGGTGCCGGACCTTTATTGCCTAGTGTGTTTTGCACTGGCGAACTTTGTTTATGGGTTCAGCGGAATGGGAATCTAACGGATACATGAGTAATTATTTCTATGGGAGATCTTAATAAAGTTGAAGAAAGTGCAGGAAGAGACCTGCAAACAAATATTACAGACCGTTTCTAATGACACAGAATCAAAAGATTGTTCAAATAAATTCTCTGTACTTTTAGAAGCTAAATCGTAAAGTCGTAAAGGATTTTTATTGTCAAAGCTCTGTAGTTTTATTTGCCTTTAATACCAGTATTTTATACTTAAAATTGTTTATATTTTAAGTAGTATTAATTGTATGTATCTTCCAATAATCTTGGTCTACAAATATTGCAGAATCTAAAGATTGTTCAAATAAATTCTCTGTACTTTTAGAAGCTAAATCGTAAAGTCGTAAAGGATTTTTATTGTCAAAGCTCTGTAGTTTTATTTCCCTTTAATATCAGTATATTATTCTTAAAAATGTTTATATTTTATGTAACTGTATAATTAATTGTATTGATCTTCCAATTATCTTGGTCTACAAATATTGCAAGTTTGTTTAATTTTTAAAAATTTGCAAAGCCTAATAATGCTGTATTAAAATAATATTTCTTTTACTATCACTTACTTTTTTAGTATTTCCCTTAATTTTTGTCACTTTATCTTCCCTGAAAACCTTACTTAATTGCTCTAGTTGATCTTTGACCCGCGAACCACACTCCACTAAGCACGATCCCCCACCCATTTCTATCTCTGAAATCCACGCGCCCAAAAGTAGATACGCATAATTAGTTTTTAATGCTTTCGTTGTCGGGAACCATCATAATTCGCCCCATTTGAGTTTCAGACCCCCGATCCCTTTATAACCCACATATTGCCTGTAGAAAATCCAAATAGGGGGAAGCTCTTTTGAAAGTGATGACTTTTGGCGTTGACCCCAACGAGCGGTCTGCATTTGTCAATGAGCTGAGCAATAAATATGGATTAAAGTAGTTTTCTATAAGGCACACACACACACTTAACTCATAACCCCCAAAAAGCTACAATATTAGCACTTCAAGTAGCCGACGCGGAAAAAAGAGAGAAAAATAGTCTTATCATAGAAAAAACATATGAGAGTCAAAGTAGCTTTAGTAGATATGCCGCTACAATTTTGTTATCAACTTTGAATACAAATTGTAAATTCTCAGCTGGCGACAGAAGACGAAGTCCAGACAAAACTTGTTAAAAACACTAAAGAAAACAAAACCAAATATAAATAAAAATCAAGAGCAAGAAAAACAAACGCAAAAACAGAAAAGAACTACGGCGATAAGCGGCAAATTCAATGAAAAAGGAAGCAACAAAAAAAGTTAAGAAATTATTGCCAAGCAAATAAAATGAAACGAGTGAGCGATGAACTAAAAAGAGAGCCCAGACCTGGGGCAAATAATTAAAGCAATACACGCCTCAGCTTGCACATATATATTCATATATTTAAATATACACTTTAATCAAGAATCAACAGCAACGTAACTAAGGCAAAATGTGTGCTAAGTGGGAAAGAGACAGACAGCGAGTGCTAATCAAATAAAGCTAAAGCAATGACAGTATAAAAATGTATGAAAATTATTGGCGCTTGGCCAATTGTCAACAGCAATAAAAACAACAAATACAACGACTGGTCGTTAAGAATTGAATGGTAAACGAAGCAAAACGAAATATTTAAAGCAAATAAAAGACAAAAAAGAACAATTACATTTAAAGGCTATGGAAAAAAATATGTATAATTATTTAAATGATAAAAACAAAATTGTATGTTCCAAATATATTTTCAGTGCAAAAACTAAGTCTGGATGAGCAGACAGAGGGATAAAGTTTTGAAAAAGCTCCGCAACAAATGTTTTAATTAAAATTGTCTTAATTTATAATTTATGTCGGCGGCATTAATTCGCAGGCGTCGTCGCCGAAGTCTCGTCGCTATATGCCGACTAATTCCCAGTTGGCCCAAGTATCTCACAGATACAAAGTCAGGCGTATACTGAGATACAGAAAAACGCCTATCTGCGCAGCAAATGTTTTTGTATTTGAGTTGATTTTTTCCAAATGGAACACATGAAAAATAATGCTTATTGAAATAGAAAACCTATAAATTTTGAACTTATGATTTGGGAATTTTATGAGGTGTCATATCGTGATGTGTAATGGTATTTCTATCTATAAGCGATATGTATCCTTTCTAAGTCTCTGATGGCTAATGGAATAACATTGGAACAAAGTATATTTGATTTCCATTTGTTTTATATGATAATATACTTAAAAGTTGTCCGTTTATTCTAACTCTCTTAACAAAAAAAATATTTTTACTTTCATATATTTTAAAAAGTTAGTTTAAGCAAGTATAAAAATCGTAAAATAAAATGTTTCAGAAAATTGAATTTACTTTGCTTTTTGGTCTCCATTCCTTTGACTTGGACCCTGGCATCACATAACCTTAAGCAGAAAAAAAAGGGATTTTCAGAGTGCGTTGTACTGATGACGACAAAAATGCTCAGGGGCGGGGGTAAGGGGCGAAAAAGGGGTCCCAAACGCATTGTCATTGAAAGGAACTTGAGAACAACAATGCGCTGGATGGAAGGCGAAGGAGCAGCAACAAAAGGCCAGGGGCAGCGACCGCATGGCTTGGAAAACGAGTTCAACAACGAACAAGGAAAAGGAGCGAAAAGGTAAGGAGGAGTGGAAGAAACACAGAGCGAGACGGAAAGCAGAGAACAGAACAGAACGACAATGGTGACGATGTCCTGCATTGGTAATGTCTTTAACCTTTCAAGGATATTTCAGGCAGTGCTCCGGCTCGCCCGCCCCCTTTCCTTTCTATACTTAGATATCGAACCAGATTGGCTTAAATAACCCAACTGGGGAACCCCTAGTTTCCAAAGGGGCAGGAAGAGCAGTAGCTATTTACAGATCTTATGACGATAGCAGCCACCAGCCAGAGGGAAAATCTAATAAATTAAAAGAGATAGGGGGGCGACAAGAAAAGTTGATGAACTTTAAAGGCAGAGGGAAAAACATATTGGGTAAGGGTAGAAATAAGGTTAGGGAGCTACGCATTATTCTAGTTGCCAAAAGAACAGTGGATCCTAGAAAAGTGAAACTTTTACACGTACATTATAGATATCTTTTAATATAACCCCGATATTATAAAAAATTTACCATTTATTTGTTGATTTCTATTTTAGTAAATTTATATATATATTTAAGAAATGCTTTTATTAAAACAAATTCATATAAATTGAGTAAATAATATTGTCTTCTTATTATTCAGTATACCTATCTTATTTGATTTTTTCTAGCTTGAAGTCTAAATTTAAATTTAGCCTTAAGTCCACAAAACTCAGCGTAATGAAGTACAATTTACAGAAGATTGACTGTAACTGGTATCCCCTTTTCAAAGCTTTGGTCTATTAGAAAATGATATAATGGCAGCTTAAGTACACAAACGCGCACTCAGAACTTTTCCATAACAACCCCTCTGCAATATATTCCAATATGTTCCATATAGAGTACCGCATGACCCAAGGTGTTGCTTTGTCTTTCGGCCCTTACGCACTTTGTTTGTCGAGCAACGCAATTTACTTTTGTCTTTTTTCTTGGGGTTGGCTTCTGTGGTTAAGTGCTTAGGGTTGTTTTACGCTCTTGTCTACGGTGGAAATCTTTTCAATTCATCTGCAAACTATAAAAAGCGACCCATCAGCATCATTACAATATTAGCTTTTGATCTTTCAGATCTTTACAGAGGCGATTAAACACGGGATAACATCGCGTATACGCAATTTGGCATAGGTTATAAGGAGGGGGAACTGATGTTCTGAACATTAATATATACTCATCAGCAAATATAAGAAATATTTTCACGGCATAAATTTGATTTATTTTTTCTTGTGTATTTTTAAACGACCACAAAGACGGCGACGTCAGCTAATTGTCGCTGACAAGACAAGCGAAACACCAAATGACGACAGGATATATACACATGAATGTATGCGCTAGATTCTAATGAGTTTTCTAAATTAATTCAAATTATAAAGGGCAATAACTAAATATATAAAATAAATTTTAGGTACCTAAAAACAAAAAACAAGTAAAAACATTTTTAAATCCCTTTAAAGAATTTTTAAAATTTCTTCAGGCAAAAAACTAAGTTTGAAAGTCTAATTAAATTGCCTAAAAGATGTGAAACATTCTATACGATTAAACCAACATCCTCTTTAAATACCCTACTCTCTAGGCATTTCCTAGACCGGCAGCAACAAATAAAAATGGTCATAAATTAGAAAATATTCAAGTTGTTTGCACTTTGCGGCCGAATATTTTTTATACATTTCGGAAAAAGCTACGGAAAATATTTAGAAATCTTCCCGCTGTGTTGGCAGTCAAATTTGTTTGTCGCTTGTCGTTTTTCGCCGTCGTCGACCACGCCCACCGCATTTTCACAGTCTGAATGAAGAATTCTTTCAAACGAATTTCTAGAGAAACTTGGATGAGCTGTGTGGACTGATTTCAATTGGATTTCATCTGTAAGATGGGGAATATGTTTTTTGGTGGCAAGGTGACTGACTCATCTGTCCTCAACCGTCCCAGCGAGAACTCTTATGAATGACAACAATGCGAGGCGTAATTAACTTGAAAATGCGAATGGCAAAAGAGCGAAAAACAAAACCGATGGAAAATTGCTTGGCCATGGTCTGGTCTGGTCGGGTGGTCTGGTGGTCCGTTTTCCCCGCCCGTGTGCACCCTCTCCTTGGCCAACATTTTTCCCATCTATAGCTATGGCACAGCCGACTGTTGCCTCCTTTTTAGTGGGTCAAATGCGTTAAGTTTCGAGTCAACCTTAGAGCGCATGGCAAGAACCACTTAAAATATTTAACCAAAATTCGCCAGCTCTCCCTTCTCTGCCTCTCTTTCTTCTGTTGGCCGGACAAATGTTTGGCTACGAATTGCATAACTCGTGCTAAGCACTTGGAAAAAAATTCAGCAATTAAATATATCTTATAATCTATAACTATAAAAGAAGGGCTATTTTTTGGGAGGGTTGAGAGTGCAGCGAATTCGGTTTGACATAGAATTCCGAAATTAAAATCCGAAATTCGGCATTAATTCGTAGGTACTTCCTATTTCTCTAAGTGCAGGCACAAATGGCCCGACAGCAGACGGCGAAGACATTGCCAGACAACAACAGCAACTGCGACGACAGCAACGCACATCAAACAGCTGCAGCATTTTCAAAGCGGAGGGGGTGGAAGGGGGAGGGGCTGAAAGGAAGGGGCCAAAGGGGGTGGGGCTGCGAAGGCGGCAACTGAAACGAGCTAGCGACTCAGACAATTTCCATGCTGCCTTTTTAAGGTCATGGCTCTGCTGCAGCGGCAATTGGCATAATTGAGGCGCAAAGTAGGCGATTTTCGGGGCGTGGCCAGCGGCAATTGTGCACTAAAACAGGCAATGCCAACAAGTTGCAACTTGCAACTGGCAACTGCCGAAGTTTAACAAGCGACGGGCAATACAAAAAAAAAACTTTGAACTTGTTGCTGGGGCAGCACCATTAACCACTTTCAGCTGATGAGCAGCAGATGTCGGGCAAAGGGGCATCAAAGTTGCAGTGGGAAAGATCTGCGGAAATAGCGGCGATCAGTGGCAGCAATCAAATTCGAGGAGCAGCAACTTAACACACCACAGCAACATTAGGCAAAACAGCTAGGTTTCATAAAAAATAACAGAAATCACAGAAACTCCAAGATAATAGACCAAGACAGCAACAACACTATCTTAGAGATATTACATTATTAAATATAAAGCTTTTATGAAAATCTTTTCAATGAAAAAATATCTGAAATATGGAAATCGTGTCAATGAAAAAATATCTGAAATATAAAGCTTATATGAAAATCTTGTCAATGAAAAAATATCTGAAAGTCACGGAACGTAAGGAATTCTACTCTATCAGTAAAATCTTTATTATTATGGGTGATAAATACAGCTGGAAAATGATCGATATTATCGATATTTTAGATATTTTGACAATATGGATGCTTTGAAGAGAAAACAGAAATAGAGAAATTGCAAACTGTTGATTTTTTTTTAAGCTCTACATATCAAAAGTTACTTTAAAAACACTTTAAAAACTTTAAACCATAATGTTTCAATGCATTCAGTAATTAGGAAGCCGAAACGGTAGCAACATCCGTTGCATTTGGCACCTCAAGTTCACACCTGCAATTTGCGTGCCTGCCGACGATGGGGTCAAAAGTCTGTCCAGAACAGACGGAAAAGCACCCGAGAAAACCTGAACGATTGATTCTGTCTTGAGTCTACACATAATTATTAATTTATACATGTGCCGGCAAAGGGTCAGACAACTGCAACAACTGCAACAGCAACAGCAATTAGACGTGCGATGCCCCAGACACATGCCGGCAACGACAACAACAACAACAGCAACAGCAACTCAAGCACGGCAGCAACAGCAACACGAGCTGGCAGCAACAACAATGGCAACTCGTCAATTGCCTGTCACGTGTAAAAAGTCAATACATTGCACAATGCGGCGTCAAGTGCGCAAAGAAGAAGAAGCACCTATTGGGGAGGGGAGGTTTGGGCGGAAAAAGGGGTGGTGATGGTAGACAGAGGGAAGTGGGAGGTGGTAGAGCAAAGTGTAGGGTGAGGGCTCAATAAAGAGGTCGCTTGCTTGGCTTGCGCTGTCTCAACATTTCCGTAAACAACAGTGAGCGTGCACTTAAAAAAAAGTTACCCTGGAAAACATAAAAAATCAGTCATAAAATAACATTAGTAAAAAAAATGTTCTTCTGTGAAAAAAAAGACTTAAGCATTTTAAAATTTTATAGAATTTTCAGATCAAATTTTAGGACCCTAGAAAAAATCTTTACAAATATCTATTGATATGAAAGCTATGATCAGTTCGGAAAAAACAAAACTTTTTTTCAAATATTTTAATAATTGATTTTCGTAATATATTTCATAGAGTAAAGTCAAAATAAACAAAATATTTTTTTGAGTGATCTGGAAAGCTAATAAAAAAAGCCGAAGAAAGACTGGGAGAAAAGACGACGAGAGTGCAGCAAACGTTTCATTAATTACAGCTACAAAAACACAACCCCTGTCCTCATCATTAGTAGAGGCAACAAACACACTGGCAACTTTGTCGTCTCTTGTGCACGTTACGTTATAATTACGTGAACCAGCCACGAATCTGGGTACCCCCACCCATATAACCCCTCCCCCTTTTTCGCCTGCATTTTCAGCCCACTTTGGGTGTCGTCTTCGTCGCCCCGTCAGCTTCTAATATTTCATTAAGCGGCGAACAGAGTGTCTCAACATCGCAAGTCGCCAGTCGCGTGCCCGTTCCAAAAGACCTCCCCGGGTTTAAACCGAAAGAGATAGGGATATGATATCAGAAAGAGACGGAGACACAGACAGAGGCACACGGGCACAGTCTACGTCATTCCCATCATCATCATCAACTTGGGTTACGGTTTGGGTTTGGGTTTGGCTTTGGTTTGCCGGGAAGGTGAAAAGCGGTTGGGTTTTGAGGGTTCGGGCTCATAGCCACTTTGAGGTTATGTGCACAATTTGCGTGCGCCAATTAAAACAAGAAAAATATGCAAGGCAACAATGGGGGAGGCGGGATTTCGAGTGGGAGGCGCAACAATGTACGATTTTTATAGTTCGCTGACTGCAACAACAAATGAAGGTAGGAGGAGGCGAAAGGGGTATCTAAAAGAGGGTCTAACAGCTCACAGACAGATGACTAATTCGACCGCAATTAACGAAGATACATTGCCCTGGGGAGTTGAATTAAATGTGGATCTCTATAAGAAATAATCATATTCAGCACAGACATTTTTTAAGCCATACACAGAGAATTTATGATATAGATAACACAATATCATATAAGGAAATTCTGATTATAAATATCGGTTAAGATTATTTACCTTTACAAAATGTTCGATAAACCATTCAAGAAAAATATTAAGCGGTATCATACGTATAGCTATGATATCGCCAATATAATAAGAAAAATTATTCACAGAAATATATCCACTGTGCTTATATTGAATATTATTCTTTATTTCTTAATATTTTTTAAGAGGGATTTGAGTTTAATAATTCCTCCAACATGATAAAATACAAAATACACAAAAGCGTTTTTATATGACCCTTTTTTAGCCTTTTCAATGTCAATATCATACGGCCCGATTTGAGTTTCGTGTTTATAAAGTGTATAAGCAGCGTCAGCGCTGTTGTTATTGTAGTTGCTCCTGCTGGTGCTGTTGTTGCTTTTGTGGTTTGTTGCATTTTGTGGCGAATCGAATTGGAAGGAAAACGAGGGCGGTGGGGCGAATGTGGGGGAGGGAGAGGCAACGGCAACAGCAACAAGAGTGCGGCAGTCACTATGCAAATGCTTCTGTCGGTGTACATGTATTTGCATTGGTGTGGCGACAATATCATTTACAACAAGCCGAGTTACCAGGTGGAAATTCAGGGGTGGGTGGTGGTTGTTTGGCAGGTAAGGAAAATTGCGCTTGGGGTCTGCTGATGTTGTTGCTTTCTGCCGCCGTGTCGCGATAAATTTACAATTGACGTTGACTTTGTTTATACACTAACAGAAATTCCCGTTCCTTAGGCTTTTACGAAGATTTTTTTTACTTTAAAAGTAATTTGAATAATGTAGCCATGATAGTTTTTTAATTATTAAAAACATAATATGAATATCTCGTCATTAAGTTCAGTAAGGTTCATAATCTGAGTAAAATATTACTACTGAAAAAATATTTTATATATTTCTTAACTCGAAATGATTAACCGGAAAGGAAATTATCGTTAAAAAAATACTCCATAGTTGGTTAGTCCAATTAATCAACAAATGTATAAATGAATATACAGCAGTACATTGCTTATATAAATAAATAAATATACGGACAAGTTTTTCAGCCCCTCAGTTTATATAAACTAATAAAGGTTAGCCAACTGTTTATATTCCGAAATTGGATTTAAAATGCATTTTTTAGGTAAATAAAAGCTAAATTGATTTATTTTTACTGTGTATTTTAGTTATTGCTGCCGGCGTTGCTTCTATTATTGTTGCTGCTGCTCAATGTTCGCTCATGCGCACTGACAAGCGGCTGCAACAGTGACAGCAGCAACAACAACAACATCACGAGACCCCGCAGAAACACCTACAACAACAATGACATTTAAACGTCTAGAATTTCTCTGAGCGCTCAACACGAGTAGCCGTTGAAATTCAAAACAACCAAACAAAAAAAAAGAGTAAAAACAACTCGACAATTGTTATAGAATTTTTCGTTGATTCTTTCGTCATCACACATCGCGTGTGAAAGTTTTGAGGCTGCGGAAAAGCGGGGATAAAGATTAAGATGTAAGCCAGCTGAAAACGAGACAGATAAGAGGGCGGAAAATGGGAGGAGGTTGGGAAATCAAGAAGCTAGATCATGCATCATCATTATCAGACTGCCCTATAAAACGAATGTCAAGTTTTAAATTACAACAGCTGTCAATCAAAAAATTACAATTGTGGCGATTAAGTTTCCAAGTGGGCTGGCATAAACCCATTGGAGGCCAGAAGATATCAAATTAATTATTCGGCCAATCATTCACTGATTTCAATCTCAATTTTCGCTTTCGGTATGAAAAATTGGCAACAATTGTATTTTTGGAAAGGGAATTACGTAGCGTGGGAAAATATTTTCAGAATGCAATATAACATAAAGCCTTATAAATACACACTAGTATATGGAATTAACAAAAAAAGCGCGAATGTCCTATTCTAGCTAAGATCATTTATTTCAGGCTTCAATTATGTAGCTTTTAAAACATTTTGTAAAGTAAAAGTTCTTTAAAGTGCATACAAATAAAGTAATACTATTTTAAAACGCAATACCCGTCAAATATATTGTGTTTATCTTAAAGATAAACATCTGTAGAAAGTTGCCACCTTATCGCTCACATGGCACTTGTATTGAAAATATTGCAAAGAAATTTGTTTCTGCTGTTATACACTGTCTGAATAATGCAAACCATATTTTTTCTAATTTGCAAAGATTGTCAAAATAATTACGAGCCAAACATCTATTATTACGAAAATGTGAATTGTTATTAGACTTGGCTTGGCCTGCTCAATTAGCGATGATTGTTAAGAGAAGAAAAGCACTTGGCAAGGGGAGACGAATAAAATAGATATAGCGGGAGAAGAGGCAGGGAGACCGTTAAGCAAATAGGAAGGAAGCAAACAAGTTCAAGACCCAGAACCAAAACCAGACTAGAAACCCCTTCCACTTCACTTTTTTTTGCAAGCCTAACCAGTGAAGCAAGTCGTCATTGCCAGTCACCTGTGCCAGGTGTAAACTATATAGCCATAGCCTCCCCCTTTCCCCTCCCCTTTTCTGCACAGAACAAAAATGTTTTTAGAAATTTTAATAAATATTATTCGGAAACTATACAAGCTAGACCTGCGGTATAAGTAAATATTTAAAAAAAATTATTATATTTTTTCTATAACATTTTTGAAACTTATATGGCAAAGATTATCTGATTTTTTTCCGTGCGTTCCCCTTTTCACCGTCTACTTGCGACGGAAATGCTGGACAAGAGACTGAGGAAAGATGGGAAATGACACTAGGAAATCGCTGGTAAACAATGCGCAAAACACAAAAAAAAAATGCTGGCCCAAAGCTCAGAGATTTCAGATAAGGTAAAGACAGAGACAGGGCTAGACAGGGAGGAAAAGACAGCGGGTTACCGATTTAATCGCCATGCAAATTTTGTCACGTCTGCCGGAGAATAAGACGCTTAGACGTGGGTTAATGCTGACCCCCGGTCTAGATAACTGGATAATGGAGCAGAGAGAACTGCACCAGGGAATCGGGAAAAGAGAGAGGGGTGAGCTACTGGAGAGATAAGGAAAATAGCAACTGATATATATTCTGGATCCGGAGAGAAAAAGCACCTGATAAGAAAAAACCGGCCAGTCAAGGCGACCTCGTTTTTGTTCGAAATTATCAGCTCAGATGGCCGATTCAATTGCAACTGAAAAATTATTGAATATTATATAAATGAATATATAAATACGTTTGCTTTGGAATTCGCTAAGCCTATTCGACAACAGCAATTAACAATGGGAACGAGATCAGAGCGAGGTCAATGGCTGGTTGGAATAATGCGTAAAAAACATTTAGAATGCAAATTGTGAGCCCAAGAATTCTCTGTTGTGTCATTATCTGTAATTATTCCTTAAAATTAAAAATATTAAATACTCTTAAATTTTGAAAGGCTATAAAAGTTTTTTAATAAAATTTATTTATTTTTTTATATATATTTTTCAGTTTTTTAAATATTTTTGAGTTACAAAAAGTTTAATTACTGAACATTTTTTTTTAATTTAAAACTTCCTTCAACTAATATACTTCAGAAATGATTTAGATGAAAGGCACGCAAAAACATTTACACAACCATTTTCACCTACTCATCACACATTTATCCTCAATCTCTCACCAATTTTTTGTTTAGTTCCGAGGCAAAATAAATTGTTTAAACACGTTTGGGCTATTTAAATATTTTCACTAATTTTTTGCTCACTCCCGAGCGAATAAATATGCAAAACATCGCTCAAATCAAATGATTGACTAGGGAAAGCAACAACAATAACGAAATCGAAAGATCAAATTAAATATGTGAGCTTTAATTAAAATAAACATGAGAATGATTTTGTTAAGTGGTAGAGATACCGAAAAGGGGGCAAAAGGCGGGAGGAGATCTCGAGACGGGTCTGGAAATCAGGTTGTTGGGTGGAATGGGTTAAGGGAGGTTAGACGGAAAGGGGTTTCTTCTTTAGCCCACCAACGGAACTGCAATAACAAGCGACGACGACGTCAGCCTATTTAGATGTAAGATCAGCGATAGACAACGCATAAAAAAGGTTGTCTATAAAAAAGAAGACTTTAGAGGGGGACAGCCGATGGCGGCACACACCTGTCCCAGGCACCGAACACTAGAACTACAAGGAAAACAACCAAGGCAACAACTCTTTGAACAACAACAAGGAGAGCTAGAACGGCGCCGATAAATGTATGCAAAAAAGCAAAACGATGTACAGAGCGGAGAATACACCTTCCCCACTAACGAATCACCACCGCCCCCTCTAAACATCCTCCTCATCCCAAATCGCATTTAGAAGGCCGCACCTCCTGCAGTATGGTAAAACATGTACAGTGGTCTTTGAAAAACTGCAGAAATCCAAAGTTAAACTGAAAAAAGGGCGACAGTCTTGATTTTTTACTCAGAGAAATCTTGGTAAGCTTTTAATTCGAGACTATTCAATTTCAAGTAGTATTTTACGGAATTTGTTTTAACTGCATTATTTGAACACTTCAAGATGACTCTTTTTAGGCGAGATATTAATGTTCCAATTTTTTATTTTTATATTATTGAAAATTATTTTTTTAATTATATTTCTTTCCCAGAAACCACTGTATTGTTTCTCTTCGCTTGCCTTGTCGTGTGTCTTAAGTTTTTGCTAATAATAATATAGCAAAAAAAACACATATAAAGAATGAAAAACAGCAAGGAGAACAGAAAAGATCAGCAGAGCGAAAGAACAAGCGAACATCACATGACAAGTTGGGTGGGTTGGGAAAAGTTCGGTCTGGAGACCTGCCCACAGTCCAATATATTGCTAACTGAGGGCGGGGAAAAGGGGGAAATGGGGCAGGGCTGTCCGGCTGGGAGGCACTGAAAGAGATCGCTCTTTGCTTATCGCGCTTATCAAATCGCCAACTGACAGCTGGCAGTGGAAAAGAGGGAAAAGTAGAAGAGGAAGGAAAACTGAGACACAGAGGACTGGAAAATGCGAAAACCCTGCGGGGTAATATATTGTACAGGGAGTGAGATAAGACAGATCCATCAGGTTAAGTCGCTGCTTTTTGTTGGGCTTATCTAAGATGCAATTAGTTAAGATCTCATCTTAGGTGAAAAACTAGATGAAAGAGAACTATTATAAGTATTAAAAAATACATTTTATTAAGCATAACACTAAAAACTTGTATAGTAATTAATATAAACTTGTAGTACATTTTAATTTTGCATTTTAAGTATCGCATAGTTCTCATGATTAATTATATAAATGATCTTGTATAACCTCCTTTTGATAATTAAACTTCGCACTATGCTATTCATTCCAGATTTTTCCATTTTTCGCAACACATTCTCCATGATTTATCAATTAGCAGATGACATAACAGACAGATCAGTTTGGTATTCCAATTTCGAATCCCCAGCAAATTAAGTAAATTTTATTTGAATTTCATGATGGCCCCACATGGCGTATACGCGTTCATAAAATATTAATACGCCTCGTAAAAGTGAGGCGGCGACATGAACGCATAAACTTTAACCGTTTCTTATCAACTGTGAACTCAACTTAATCATAGCTAGATGGAAAAAATAAACGAAGCCCTGACTCGATTTCGGATTTTGCGAAAAACGTGGCCAACAGAGCACAAAGCTTATCAGAAATGGGCCCAAAAACATTGATAAGACAACCAAGAAATTACTAGGAGCTTTTACCCACATTTTTATTTTCTTTCTGTTTAGAAACGTGCTGTGCAATGGATTCCGTTTGATTTCGTATTCGAACAACCAGAAAAACACGATGAATGACAACGGCCAACACAAAAAGTATAATAAAAGAGATTAGCATAAATTTAAAAATTTTATGAGCGATAGGCGAGCAACACGAAACCGAAAAAATCAAAGCAGAAAAATAACAAAACAGTTACGAACAGAAAAAAACATAAACCTGTTGGCGCCGCCATAACAAACAAATAAGCTTGATTTCAAAACATGAAATTCCAAAAATTTGCGACTCGAAATTTGAATTCTTGGACTCAATGACAAAGTCCAAAATGGGACTTTGGCAACAGTTTTTATATAAGCGAGTACAGAGGGACAGTCGAATTTGACAAAATATATTAGTTTAGTTAGATTTACCAATTATGCTAAGCCATTTCCACTTTTAAACTTTATTTGACTGCTTTTGCGTACTTTCTTACATTAAAATATTTTTTATGTGTATAATTTTTTTCATTTTCAGTTAATCCCTTGGAAGTTTTTTTTCTTTACCAAAAATTGTGTTCTTTTTTTTATAATCCCCCTTTGAATTTATTCTTTTTTTGCGCAACAAAATGTGCCGCAAGCCGTTTGTTTTGTTGTATCTGCGACTTTGACTTCAGTTTCCACTTCCACTTCCATTCCCGTTCACGCTCCCGATGGAATCCCTCCATGGGCTCTGCTCAGATACGATCCAATACAACCGATCCGATTGGATCCGACTTTGCCAGACGGAAAACACATCCACATCCCATAACGAGACGAGGGCCCAGACCAAAACCAAAACGAAAACCCCGAGCTAAGTACAGAGACTTCACAGCAGACAATGTTGGCAACCGGTTTGCGATTTATTTTTGTTGCTACCCCCTCGCACAGCTCCCTCCCCAACCCCCCGCTTATCAGCCCATTCCGCTCGCACCCTCGCCTGTCTCGCTCGCACTGGCTCATTATTATTATTTGCTGAATATTTAACATTGAAGCTGGTCGAAGCGGATTTTCATGGCACACACACAACTTTAAGCGCGGAATAAAAATAAATATAAGAAGAGGTTTCGAAACCTAAAATACCCTTGACTGCAAAAGAGGACATAAGATGTACTTCTTAAGGAATTTGGCGAATATATCTTCCTTACACAAATTACAAATTATACCCAATTCAACAAAAACACAGAAATTAAACTTTTTATAAATTCAGCTTTTGAATTCTTTACAGAAGTCTTTTAATGACCGTTGGTTTCAGAACCATCAAAAAAATTTTCGAAAAAGTGGTTTTGGTTTTTTAAATCGATTTTCAAACGATTTTTTTTTGACTCTAAGATTGAATTTTTGTTGAAATTTGGTTGTTACGGATTTTTTTGACACCCCACCCTTTACAGGGTATTCATATCCCGCACGGCGACAACAAAATCAAAAGCCTTTTGTCCGCAGGCTTCAAACAAGGCGCAGACGGGGCAAAATAAATTGAGCGAAAAGCTAAAAATAAGCTCCATTCGTCGCTGCGCTGTCGCGGCGGCAAACATGCCGAAATGCGGCAGACGCTTTGGCAACCACAAAATGCAGTGGCAGCTCTACAACAATTTAAACAACAACTATGTATTGCCAAAAAAAAAATAAACGACAAAAATTCTGCAGCGGAAAAATGTATTATTTATTGTTTTTTTTGCGTGAAAATATTTCGCGAGCGCTGTTTAAGCATAAAATTAAGTAGTTTAAATAAATAATCAGAAAAAAGATGGCCTAGCCGAAAAAAAATGTTTTACACCCCGACCACCAAACCAGCGCCATAAATTGCAGCTGCATTGAAATTATAATTATTATGAATTCATTATAAATGGCTCGCGGTGAAATTTTGTTTTTATATTACATGTATATTTCTTTTTGCATTATTCTGTGCGTTGCGTTTTTGTACTTTTTATGTCTTTTTAACAGCAAACACAAAGTGTCGTTAAAGAAGATCGAATGTGAATGTGAATGGAAGTCGTCGTCGCCATCCAAATATGGAGCCGCAGTAGCCACCGTTGAAATTTTTTCGTATTTGTATCGCATTTGTTGTTCTGGTGGCGTGGGGCGTTCGTTCATATGCATGGGTATAAGTATAATTAAAATTAAGATCAGGGCTGGGGAAACGTGTGTTCTTCATAAAAATGGGGGAGAGTAATAATTGAGCGAACGAAAGACGGGGAGATTATCAAGTTAATAATAATCCCCTTCGTTCTGGGAAATTGTTGACCTGCCCAACAAGGTGAATATTATAGTTCCAATAATAACACTTGTCGATTGGGCTCAATTATAACGAAAGGGAAACGAAAAATCCTATTTGTAGCGCAGAAAATAGATCGAGAGAAGGGGAAAATTATAAATAAATAGAATGTCATTATTTTTAGAGTAATTTGAAAAAAAACCTTAAATAACTTTTAGCTCACCTTTGTTTTTCTGTGATCCAATTCCCGTTGCGGCTTGTGCATCTCCTTCAGTTCCACCTCCTTCAGCTCATCGAGGATGATCTGGTACTTTTCACGGTTTTCCACATCCAGCGCCACATGAAGATAGTCGTGCCAGTTGCGGGAGTCGAAGCCCCAGTGACAAGTCTGGTTCTCGAACTTCCGATGCACATGACCCACGAACTTCTGTGGCGAGAACCAACCGTCGCACTCCAGGCACTTGATGCAGGTCGGTTTCTGGTACGAGTACATGTCGGGGGTGCAGATGCCCTCGCACTTGCCAAAGCACTTGTGATAAACGTGGAAACTCAGGGCTCCCTTGGACAAACTCTCGATGGGGACATAGCTATTCCGGTCCGATCGATGGAGTAGGGCCGCACAAAGTCGCTCCGCATCGGTGCGGGTGATCAGGCCACTGGCCTTGACATCCGATGGCAGGATCTTGGCGGCCTTAAATTCCACCAGCTGATCGGGCGTACACTGCGAGCAGTATATGCCCAGTTCATCGAAGATCCTGTTGATCTGTTCCAGCGAGAAATCGTTGAGGACATTGTTGAGAAACTGCGGCAGGCAGAGTCTCATTTCCCCGCCAACGGAAAAGCATCCAATGGTTTTACCCTCCAATTTCGTCTCGTAGAGCTCGCCACACCCGGAATCCGCTACCGATAGAATCGGTTGTGAGAGTTCCCGTGGGGGCGTGGCGGGTGGATATATCTGGGGGGGCGTGCCCCGCGAGGAACATTCATGATGCAGTTCCTGCGGCTCTGGCGAACTGAGTATTTCCTTTTTTATTAGAGCCACCACCGGCGAAGACGCTTGGCATTTTCCATTCAAGCCAGGACTGTCACTTCTTCCATTGGTGGCAATATCGAGGACACCGGCGGAGGTTAGGGTGTGTCCCGGTCCCTGGAGCGATTTCGTGGCACTCGTCTGGTATTTCTTCAAGACGGTGCTGATCATGGGCGTCACGTATTCGGTCATTTTTGGGCGATACTTTAGATAACCAAGTTCCGATCGTTCGGTCTGCATTAGCAATCCATTTTGAAGCGATTTAAGGATATAGTTTCGTTTGCTTCAGGGTTGCAACATTTTCCTTCTTTTTATCTAGTTATTAATTATTTAATTATTTGTTTTTTATACCCTTGCAAAGCGATTTTATATTATTTTAAAGGCTAATCTGTCTGATTCCTTCACTTGACAATTTGGCACATTTGTTGATTCGTTTTGTTTGATTTCGTCAGCTAGTTTAACTAATTTTGTGGCATTTCGCACTTAGCATTTTGCCGACGGCATTTAAGCTCACAGACACTCTCACAGGATTTTTCTTTCTTTCTTTATTTTGTCGCGTGTTTAGAATATTTCGATATTATTTCAGTCGTATTTTTAGAAATATATATCGGCCGGCTTTAGACGGCTCGGTTAAACTTGTGCGCACTTTTTCTATGCCCTGCACTTATTAAATTTTCGCCATAAATTAATTTCTCCCGGCGCAATTCCTTAAGTTGAATTTTTGTATTTCATTTCGTATATCTCAATTTCTCAACTTTTTTATCTTTGCGCTGCAAACACTCACACACACGGATACGCGGAGACACACGCACACACGCGACGAAGGCCGGCAGACAGAGACGGAAGAGGGCGAGAGGAGAGCAGACAGCGAGTGCGGTAGAGAGAGAGAGCGAGAAGGAGAACAAAAACAAACGCCGCCTGACAAATTCTTTTATTGTGCTGCTGAGGCTGTTGTTGTTGTTGTTGATGCACTATTTATAAATCTTTTTTGCGCTTGCAAATTATTTTCGCACTCGTTATTGAATATTTATTTGGATTCCGCCTTGCAGGGCCCTCTCTTCGCAAAATATATATCTTTCTTATTACTTTTTTTTGCAAGCGTCGCACGTGCGAGCTTTTTCCTCGATATTTTTATTCGCCACTCACACACCCTCGCACGGAGAGCGACACGTCCGAACGGTTTGAGAGCGAGAAAACGTATACGCGATGCGATGCGGTGCGATGCGATGGTGTTCGGTGCGATGGAAACTCGAAGCACTGCCGGCCGATTTCGAACTCGAAAGTACGCCGAATTTCGAGCTTAAATTCTCTTTGCTTCCCGCCAAGGGAGCAGTGGACGGCACTCTTAAGTTTTTCGGATGGCGCGCTGTTAAGCATTTCGAGCCCATTTCCGCATCAAGTTCGGGATCTCCACACCAGGGTTGTCAGATATTAAAAATTTATATTGTATCTTATCAGACGCCACCCTTTAACAACAGCTGCGCTACATTTTCTAAGGTGCCCTTAGAAGTTCAAAGCTTACTTCACCTTAAACTTTATTTAATGCAGCAAATACGATAATATGATTCTTGGTTTCTATAGAATACAAGTGCTAGTGATAGTCCTTAAGACTAAACGTCATTTACGTCAAACGACTCCTTATGACCTGAATAGGAATAGTAAAATGAATTAAAATATTGTCTTCTTAAAGAAAAAGTTGACAAGCCCGGTCAAGGTTGAGCTTGAGCGGTGAGATATTCGTCCGAACTTGATTCGACTTGTCGATGCTTGACCCTTGATCCTTGTTCCTACACACGATTTTCCTTTCGAGTACACAGATTTTTCCAATCCTATCATTTCTTCAACGTCATATTGAGATATTTCTAATTTATTGTGCATGTTCGAAATTAACTGAATTTTTTAGGGGCTGAATTTTCATCTGGCGACCCTGGGCGACGTGTGGTTTGACGCTAATGAAACACACAAATCCAGTAGGACTCTCAATACTACCATTATTTCCAAGAATTCGCACGTGGTCGCTGGTCACTGTTTTTCTGGGGAATTATCTTACCACCAATATTGGGAATGATAATGGAAAGCTCCAAAGAATTCACTCGCGGAAATATACATAGATGCGATCGGATTCTAAAATAACTAACTTAACGGAGCGAATGAACCGCACTCGGGAGCAGCTTCCAGAAAAAGGAGAAAATTATGGCGTCTAGAGTGGACGTAGAATGCATAAAATCCTCAAATTCCACAAATTTTTGTATTTTTGGTATTTTGGAGATTCAGCTAAATTGAATGGCTGCATTTGGGCAACATATGTTTATTACTCTGGGGCTACGCAGAGCCACGAGGCTTTGAATTTATTAATCACCAAACAAATTAATTTAAGGTTACATTTTTTTCCTATCCTGGCTGTTTTTGTTCTTAACAGCACTTTTTTAGTGCGAAAAATCTTATTGATTGTCATAAGTTAAGTTTTGTGCAAATATAGAATACTTTCCCGGAAATAACATTGGCTAAAACATTTAAAATTCCCGCCAAAGAGTGCGGAAATTTAAGAGAGCAGTCGAGTCGAACCAGTTCGAACGACAGAGACAGGGTCGTTTTCATTTAAAAGTCCGAAATTTGCTTAACTGCTCTGCAGCGCATAACAGACCATATGGTCTGTTAGCCTTAACAGAGTTAAAACTCTGTGAAATCGATAACCAAATCAGCTGTTTTTATCGACTTAAAGAATTTTTGCGAATTTAAAATTCGATTTTTTCAAAGTTGTAGATGGTGTTTTATAACGTAACATTTAAAATTTGGGGGATGTCAATGAAATTACATTATGAGCGTCAAAACCCAGGTCAGCCTGTTTTAAAATTAATTGAATAATGTGAAAAACATTTTTTACGAGAGGATAGAGAGTACAAAAATGTAACGCTTAAAACTCAAAAAAAGTTATTTACTTTGGAAGCTAGTGTAATTTGAATAATTCAGAAAAAGTTTCCCCATTGTCAAGCGGATAATGTTCCCACTTAAAAGATTAGATTTTAAAATATGCGGAATAATTATCAAGACCAATTTACAACGCTTAATCAAAGTTTAATCAAATCAGCAAGAGCCATCGATAAGACTAACTAAAAACATAGCACGTTCGAGCCATTTAGTTCTTATCTAACCGCGGTTCCAAGATGTTGTTTAAGTTTTGCAAGTGCACTGATTCCTCTGGAACCGGGGGTTCAACAAATCTAGCTTTACTGATGTCCCTACTACTTGGTAATTAATTTAAATTAATCAGCATCATTGTCTCGGTCGGTATTATACCCTTACACAGGGGAATTATATAAAATGTATATGGGAATGCAGTAAATTTAAAGGATTAATGTTTTATTTTAATCGTTCCTTTTTAAGCAGATTTGCAGATATGTGAATATATATATTAATATATGAGGACTAAGTCTAATCGTTTCAGGATGATTTTTTAAATATTCCTAAAATCAAAAAATTTAATTTTCTTAGACAACTCAGTATTTCTTAATAAATCGCTTTATAAAAAAATTGCTTGAATTTTTTAAACTGTTGTTATAAAAAAATCATTCTCGAAATAACTTCTAGGGTGTATCAACTTCGGCGTTTAGAAGATGACTTCATTTCTCGTTATTCTCATTTCTGTTTGCTCTCCGCGTCTGCGCTTTGGAGTCGCTGACAGAATGAAGCAAAATATTGTTGTGCAGTTGCATTACCATTACAGCATTCGGTGAAAGTGGACTAAGATCACAGCGTAGCGCATTCCATAAAAATTATCATAACAATTGGAATTAATTTCCCTCCATTCACGCATACACTTCTACAGAGAAGTAAACAAATTGATATTGTAGTGCTTTGTCTTTGCCCTGCGTGCCAGCAGTAGGCAAGGTAAGGAAGCCAATGGGCTTATCTATTCTCCCATATAATGCCCTCTGTGCGTCCCATTGTTCAATTATGGAATATTAATACCATATTATTCGCCCACTCGCAGTGCTCGTGGCCAAAATCAATGGGGCTGCTCTGAACGCGAGCAATTATCAGTACCAAGTGGTCGAGCAAAGAACTCCAATCGATCCGCAGATCGTGCATTTATTGCTGAAAGATTCGGATATGGTTAGGGTATGGGGCACAAACCTGACCGCCATCACCTGGGCACATGCGGTCAACAGTCAACAGTTGCTGGACGAAGTCCTCACAGAATCAGGTAAGAATGCCGCTAAAACTATAGAATTAAATATTATAAAAATCCTCCTTTAAAAGCCAACATCGACTTTATTGAGGCGGATATTGTTCTGGGCAAACTGAATGGCGAGGGCGAGGATCTGCCCGTCATGGCTCATCCTCCAGCAGTCATCTCAGATCTCACGCTATCGGAATTCCTGAATCAGATCATGGAATTCAACCGGAACCACGAGGGACTGGAAAAAGGCGTCAAACTCGATTTCAAGTCCATCGAGGTTTTCGAGGGCTCCCTGGACATACTGGACAAAAATATTCCTAGCGTGAGTTAAGAAATTACATTTTTTTAAGATACTGGCAAAACATGATTTAGTCTAGAATTAATTTTTTTTTCATGAGTTAGCAAAAGATTTAAATCAAGATAGAACGATATAGTCGGGTGCCCCGTTACTCAGCTAAAAGGAGTGCGAGGTAGATGGAGATATAAAACATTGATCGGGCATAACTTTTTTACGAATGTTCCAATTTGAAAAATTTCTTCTACTTTTCGATAGGTATAAATATACACAACCAAATTGCATTTATACTTCTCGGAAATCTTTAAAGGTGTGGGCGCAAGATACATTTTAAAATCGTTTGTGGGCGATTGTGTTAATTTCAATTTAAACATGAATTTTAAATAGGAATTACAAAACTTGGGGATATATTAAAATGGATAAATTCCACCAAGAATAATAGAAGAATCTAAAAAAAAGCAAAAGTTAAATATTAATAACTCCCCTTGTTTTACAGATGACCTACCCTGTTTGGATAAACGCCGACATCCTAAGTGGTCCCGTGGATCAGAACAAAACAGTGCCTGTGGATGCGGATCGTTTTTTTGCTGGCTGCATGCGCTACAAGCAGGCGGTGCTCTCCATCGGTTGGACAACCAACTGGGGCGCCGACTTCCGCGATGGCGAGTACACGCAGGATCAATGCGATGCCATGCTGGAATCCCTGACCGCCAACAATGTCCTCTCCACCGGCCAGGGCATCACCTTTCCCGTGCGCGCTGGAATCGCAGCCAACAGCCAGGAGCAACTGCATCGACTGGTTGCCGCTGTGAACGAGACGAACGAAAGCACTCTGACCATCTGGTCATCGGCCGGCGACTATGTGGATGTGGAAAAGCTGCGCCAGCTGATCTTCGGCTTTGGGTTGGAACGAGTCTACCTGGACGTGCCGGAGGAGCTGGCCTCACAATTGGATCTGGGAAATCCAGGCAACGGAGCCAGCACCTTCAAGTCCCTGTTCAGCTTTAGCTTCGTTAGCCTTTGCTTTTGGGCACTTTCCAGTTGGCTCCAGCGAATATAATAGTGTTCACCAAGTGATTTAAATACATAGGTACCATTGTCAATTGAACAATTTTTATACAACATCACAATCTTAGTAATTGGGTAATAAAAAGTTAATCTTTAATATATCGATTGCTTTATTTTCTTCTGTTAAATGGAATTTTTGGAAATCGCATTGGGTTCATAGACTATATTACAATTCAATTATTATTCATTTAAAATTCATAGGTCTTACAGATGTAATCAAAATTATTTAGGGGCAATAATGTTTATAAGCAACATGTTTTCATTTTAAAATGTATTTTATCAATTGTGTTTTGACAATAAAATGTGTTAATAACAACAACATATTTATAATCCCAACATTAAATGGATTTTATATATTCTTCTTTAAATTCAAAATACGATATGTTTCGAAATTAATGGTAGGGCATTCATATTTTATGATTTTATGTTTTTATATTTATTCTGTTCTATAAATTTATCTTAAGGAATTTTTGGAAATATTTCCGGGTTTCACAGCTGTGCTCTACTATCTAAGTCTTACACTGATTGACATACATATTTACATAGGATATGCGAAATCTTTGCAGTGTTAGTGTTATTTGTACAAGACTTAAAACAAGAATTGCCTAGTCTCAAGCCTAACTAAATGAGCAAAGGTGAAATCTCCTCGCTCCCTATGTTCTGTTCAATATGTTTTCTTTATCACTTCATTCTCAACTTTGATTAACACGTAAATTATCGCCTTACAAAAGTTATGCAGTTTCGTATAAATATAAATACTTTGGGCATGCGCAGTTTTAGCTTCAACAATTTAGGGAAATGAGTGATCGTATAATGGGGCGCCTAACAACTCGCTCTATTTACAGTTTAGTTTAGCCTACTAAAATAGTTAATGACTTTTGCTTGGGTTTTCTGCTTTTTTTTTTTTGGCACTAAAATAAATAATCTTATTAATCTCTCTCGCTGTCTGCAGAGCGTGCAGATGTGTTGAGGGAACTCCTAATGTGCGTGCTAATGTGGTATGCGATGTGTTCCGGAGCAAAGTCCTCGGTGAGCAATTGGTTCCAGCCTCTGTGGCATGGTTAAGGCAGAATGGCTTCATCACTTTATGCTATTCTAAGCTACGGCGACGTAAATGAGTCTTAGACAGATGATCGTTGGTGGCACCGTCAGAAAGGCCTGATGCCAACGCAAGTATTATCTAACTAAAACATCGGGCGTGTCCTCGCCGATCAGTCGTTCCCTGGCCGAGCTCTCCGTAATCCCGCTCTCCTCCCTCAATCCCGAATCGCGATTATAATCCAGCAGGCGCACTCCAACGCGGTCGTTGCCCGGTGAACTGGTAGTGTTGCGGAAAAGCTGGCACACCGGAGCCGTGGCTTCAGTTGAATTTACTCCAAAGGCGGCCAGAGGATTAAAGGCACTGGCCTTGGCCTTGGCCTTGGGATCGCTTTGACAGAAGTGCGTCACCTGGCGCGTCGGGTACCAGCAGGTGCATATGAGACCACCGGCCAGCAGGATGCCGGTTATAATCTGTCCCACCAGGACAATCAGCGGAACCAGCGCGATGTCGGCGGCGATTTCCTCTGAGACCCGAACGCGTTCCTCGCACCACATCATGGGAATCATGACCGTTGGCACATTTGAGTAGAGGCTGAAACAATAAATAGGTTAGTTTCAGTAACAATAAGGAAACTATACTATATATAATTATAATTAATTATAATACAGATCGAAACATTGTTTTTTACCCATATGAATTACATTTTTATAACAAAATTCTGAAATAGTTTTGCTAAAAGCTGCCTACGAAATGTTGTTTTAAAATATTTAGGAATTCATCTTTTTTGGAAAATAAAAAAAAAGATTTTTGTTTAGTTCAGTGAAGTCTAAGTAAATTTAACTCAAAAATTAATTATAATACAAATCGAAATTAAATTTTTCTAACAAAATATTGAAATAATTTTTCTAAAAGCTGACTACGAAATTTTGTTTTAAAATATTTAAGAATTCATCTTTTTTGGAAAATAAAAAAAAGATTTTTGTTTAGTTCAGTGAATTCTAAGTAAATTTAACCCAAAAATTGTTTAAAAACAAATGTCAAAATCTCTTTAATTTGTGGTTACTTACTTGCTACCCGGAATGGGCTCCATGTAGTAGTTGGCCTGGAAGCCACCGCCCACGTCCATGGGCACGCCCGCATTGGGTTCCAGCGTCATGAAAAACTCGTGCTTCTCGCGTTCCGGTCGCAGACCTTCGATGGCCTCCAGATAGCTGGGATCCGCCATGTAAAAGTGCGGGAACGACATGTAGACGGATGCGTTGAAGGCGCAGGGTCCAATGTTGATCACTCCGATGGGCATACACTTGCCGCCGACGCAGTAGCAACTCGTCTCCGGGTGCAGTGTTCCATTGTCCACGGCGTGGGCAGTGCCACTGAACTTGTAGGCGGTCACGCCATGCACGGTGACGGTTTCCGTGTAGTCCAGCGGTATGGCCCGGCACATCTTGGGCATGTACATGTAGACGCTGTCCTCGGTGCTAAGGTTGGGCGGAAAGAACTCGCCCATGGAACCGTGAACCTTCCCGCAGCTGCCCTCAAAGGCTCCCGTGTGGGTTAGATTATTCCACGTATGAATCTGGCCCATTTTGGCAATATCGTCGACACCGGTAAACATGTTAATGTCTCCATCGAAGCTGGAACTGCCATTACGCGGGTATTGGAAGCCTACGCGCGTGTAGGGAACATCTTGGGGGCGAAAGAACTTGCCCACTTTTATGAATTGGTGCTCGTAGCCCTTGAAGAGCATTTCATCAACTGTTTTCGTGACGGTCACTTCCTGATCATAGGCATTATTAGCAATGTTTACTCCAACTTTCGCAAGCCAGTTTTCAGCGGCACGTTTACCAGCAGCCTGTAATAAAAGGAATACATGTTTATATAATTTATAAAACATAAATATTTGGTATAAGGTTTAATAACATGTTACTAATGTTAAACCATTGTATTTATATTCCTGTAGTTGCTGAAGTTCGACGTTTTTTTTCAAGAACTTACGTGGGCTACTGTGTTGACTGTAGTGACAATATCCGACAAACTTCCGTTGCTGCCGGCAGCATCGAAGTAGAACCAGGATTTCTTATGGAACGACACTGAAGCGTTCTGATTGTGCCATTCGATGTCCACCTTGTCGGGTTGCTCTCGAAACCGGTAGGGTCCCAGTTGTTCGAATCGCGGCTTTTTGCCTGATCCCACATAAAAGTCCTGCGGATTCGTCCAGTTAAAGAGGTAGACATCAAAGTTGAGAGGCAGCGGGGAGACCTTCCAACCCTCAAATGATCGTGATGTGGGCGTCAGGGCCATTTCCTAAAAAGGCAAAATATATATTATTTTTGGATAAACTTGACATTGAATTAAATAATTATAATGATCGATCAATATTCAATGATAAACGATTTACATAATAAGTTGCATGTTATAATTGAGGATAACTGGTTGATAAATTGTCATAGCAATGGAATTCGTTGATGAAAAATTGCGCATTGAATTTATGAACGATGTGCATATTGAACAACCACCGATCAAAGTTCACGAATGATCTGTGCAATTGGTATCCGCTGGAGGTTCCATAATTGATACGGAATATTTCGAAGGGAGAACTTGTGCATATGGGCACTTCCAAAAAAAAGTCCACCAAGCCAAAAACCTTGAAACTTGAATAAAACATATTTCCACATGATTTTGCCCCGATATTAGTTTCTAATTAGTTGGATACTGAGCTTAACTACAAATTTGGAGTATAGTTTGATTATTTTTATGACAAACCCCACCAATATACGCAAAAATCAGTTTTTGGCTATTTTTTTGTTATTTTTTGGTCCTGTCTTCTGTTGTAAATTTATCCTATAGGAATGCTAATATGTGACATTTTTCTGTACTGAATGCTTTATTCACATGCTAAACTATTAAGTTAAAAGCAAAACATCCAGCAATTGAGAGAAAGAGGTAAAGAAATCCGCTTTACAAAACAGTCGGAAAAAATGTCCCGAGCGACATGTCCCGAGCGAATGTGGTTGAAACTGCATAAAAAAAAAACGGCAAAGAATTTTTGAGTAAAACCAAAAGCATTTCACAGCGACATGTTTGAACAACATTCTAAAAAAAATCGCATTCAAATATTCCATCAGAATTCGCTAATTTCTGGTGTTGTATGAACTTCCCCGAAATCCACTTCTATTTTTGTCCCGAGCGAATACGGCAGTTTTTTACCGATATTTTAAAAACTAAAAGTGGTACAAAATTAAGATTTTTACCAAAAATAGAGCTTGGGAAGAGTGAAAAGAAAAGCCCCTAATTAAAATTAAAATCCATTGTTTTACAATTTTTTTTCTACTTTAAAGGTGTGCAAATGTCCCGAGCGACATTTTGGAAGTGCCCATATTGAAATTGCCTTTGAACAATTGACTTACTGTTCGCTTCAGACATATGGGCTTTTTCAGGGGCGGCGAACATATTTTAACGCAAAAAAAACTATAGAGAAAAAAATAATATTTTTTTGTGATTCAGTAGCATTTATTTAAAATTTATATGAATCACAAAATAATTATAAACTTATATTAAAACTTCTTAAAAAATAAAATTACAAAAAGGTTTTTCCTGTTTGATTTAATAACATATTTTTTCGTGATACGAATAACATTCTAGGAAGCATTTATCAACTTCCAAAAAAAAATATTTTAGATTATGGCCCATATGCCGTATGCCATATGTATACGAAATTCTTTAAAAATCTTACAAATAAACTTGAATGGGATTTTGACCTGAGCAAAAGAAAGTTATTTTTTAGTAACAAATCGTTATATTTTGAATGCAAATTCCTGCTACTTTGTATGGCTCTATCTCCGCAAAAACTGCAGGTGCTGGTGCGATTACATGCGTTCCCTGGTCGACTGCTATCAGCCGTCAATCATTGTAAGCCAGAATGACAGACTTAACGATTGTCTGGATCGTAGACCGGTGGGCCACCATTTTGTATTGCCCAGAACCCTATAATCTTTATAATTGGAACTGCGACTGGGCTACAGGAAATGACTAAACTGATAAAATGAAATTCGAATTGGGTTCTAAGCGGTTTTGCCAATATTCACAACAAGCCCTGTGTAATCCTAATGGATTACACATGTCTGCCTGGACTCGAATTGAAGTAGAGCACAGGTGTTCGGTCAGGGTCATTGGACCTAGACAAGTGTGGTTACATGCCAGGTCTGGATGGTTAAGGCCATTTATGAACCTTTTTCGCCATATATTCATTATGTATACGTATGGAAGCGAAAAGCGTTGTCTAATCGAACACATGGCTATCGCTAAATGGGTTATTTTTTCAGGTTTTGTCCGAGATAAGATAGCAAAACCCAGTGCATTTTCGCGGCCGCAACTCCAACATTTCGAATGGAATTTCCGCCTATACAGAAACAAGCAACATCGGGGGAAAACTTCAATTTTGGATTATTGACCCCGCATTGAATCCCGTGATTCACATTGACAGCTGTGCCCTTTTTTGATAAAGTCAATTAATCACTAACTATTATTAGTCGCCTTGAGTAAGCATAAAATCAAAAAAGGAATCATGATCAACATTTTCGTGACTCAAATAACACCTGGCCAACCGAAAAATTATCACATTGATTAATTTTGATTGATGGTTATTTTGGAATTTTACAATGTTTCTGTTATTTAAGGAGGATAAGAAAAAGTAAGAAAATTTAGTGTTTCTGTATAGTACATTGTTGATATACAGTGAGTCACATTAATATTCGGTTTTTTTTTTTTGTCAACTTCAGACGTGAATAAAAAGTTTGAAACTAATAAAACAAAAAATCAAATAATGCAGAAATAAAGCTTTTTTTATTACCTTTTCATAGATATATATATGTTATTACTTTTTTTAAAATTTAACTGAGAAACATGCATAAACGAAAGAAATGCCGAATATTGGGGCCACATTAATATTCGGTTTTCCCTTTTTGTACTAAAAATCAAAAAAATTATTTAGGAAATAAACTAAATTTGACATTTGAAATGCTAGCCATTATTGTCTATGGTATCGTTTAAATATTTTGGCATACTTTAAAATTTTTTTTTGCCTAT
The DNA here is from genome assembly GCF_030179915.1 of Drosophila takahashii. NCBI lineage: Eukaryota > Metazoa > Arthropoda > Insecta > Diptera > Drosophilidae > Drosophila > Drosophila takahashii. The sequence goes on from NC_091678.1 coordinate 16,747,720, forward strand.
TCTGGGCCAGTTTTTCCAACCTAAAAAAAAGATGTACGGGATAATGTCAAAAAAGTTTGCAAAGGTACAACAAATTCTCGATTTTTTTTTTTTAATTTATGGTTAAACCCCTAGCCTTTAACTAGAAATCAGTTTCAGCGCAATCCATTCATCACACCAAAAAAAGTGGATAGGTACAAAACAGAGTCGCTCAGAAGAAGCGTTTTGCTGCTTGATTCCATACAAAACTTAAGGAAAAATGAATTTTCGAGCGACTCTGCTTTTGTACCCATCCATTTTTTTTGGTGTGATGAATGGATTGCGCTGAAACTGATTTCTAGTTAAAGGCTAGGGGTTTAACCATAAATTAAAAAAAAAAAATCGAGAATTTGTTGTACCTTTGCAAACTTTTTTGACATTATCCCGTACATCTTTTTTTTAGGTTGAAAAAACTGGCCCAGAATAGGCAAAAAAAAAATTTTAAAGTATGCCAAAATATTTAAACGATACCATAGACAATAATGGCTAGCATTTCAAATGTCAAATTTAGTTTATTTCCTAAATAATTTTTTTGATTTTTAGTACAAAAAGGGAAAACCGAATATTAATGTGGCCCCAATATTCGGCATTTCTTTCGTTTATGCATGTTTCTCAGTTAAATTTTAAAAAAAGTAATAACATATATATATCTATGAAAAGGTAATAAAATAAGCTTTATTTCTGCATTATTTGATTTTTTGTTTTATTAGTTTCAAACTTTTTATTCACGTTTGAAGTTGACAAAAAAAACAAGAGAGAACGCTATAGTCGGGTTGTTGTCCCGACTATCTAATACCCGTCACTCAGCTAAAGGGAGTGCGAACGCTGTGTCGGGTTGGTGTCCCGACTAATAATCGTAAGTCAGCTAAAGGGAGTGCGAGGGAGATAGATATATAATTTTTGATTGCGTATAACTTTTTAATGAATGGTCCGATTTGAAAAATGTCTTCTACATTTCGATAGGTATAAATATACACAACAAAATTGCATTTATACTTCTCGGAAATCTTTAAAGATGTGGGCGCAGGACCCATTTTAAAATCGTTAGTGGGCGATTGTGGGCGTTAGAGGGGGCGTGGCGCTGGGCTAAAATAAACTTGCGCTGCGTAGGAAGCCAAAGAATATGTGTGGGAAATCTCAACCTTCTAGCTTTTGTAGTTTCTGAGATCTCAGCGTTCATACAGACGGACAGACAGACAGACAGACAGACAGACAGACAGACAGACGGACAGACGGACAGACGGACAGACGGACATGGCTAGATCGACTCGGCTAGTGACCCTGATCAAGAATATATATACTTTATGGGGTCGGAAACGCTTCCTTCTAGCTGTTACATACTTTTGCACGAATCTAGTATACCCTTTTACTCTACGAGTAACGGGTATAAAAACCGAATATTAATGTGAGTCACTGTAATTAGAGTCTTGCATTTAAGTATGACACATAAGTTACATAGGTCGGTCTAGGTGATTTTTTATAATGTTAATACGCTTTTAAAAAAGATTCCTTGTCTTAGTTCATTGCACTAAAGTTTAAGGGGAATGCTTTTCAATAAGAGCTTTAATTCCCGTGACTAAGCACTCTACATATAGCGAATAAACACAACGATAGCATTAACATGCTAATTAAAAGCACAGACTTTCGTATAGGATCTCCTAATGGGATCTTTAAAGTGACTTACAAACCTATCGACAAGTTTGATGGATCATTTCGAATATTGCTAGGTTTAGTCCGTATCTTATCTGATGGTTTCGGGTGATTTTTATTACTCGAACACCTGCACACAATCAATTTTCAGTGTCTTCGAAAGAAATTTTAATTGTCTTCAATCAATGGAAGAAATTGGTTCCTGTCGAACCAAATTGGTATGTAAATGTGCCTCCCAGTTGACCTTTGCACATTTTGCCAATTTGCCGGTTTGCGAAACTTAACCCAAGGGTCTCAGAATCGATTGCAATCAACGCCGATAAGATGGGATCGAACCGATGGCAGATATTAATAGGTGGGGAGTACTAACCTTGCCGCGGGCGCGTGTAAACATATCGATAAAGTTGCGGAAGAGGTAAATCCCACTGGCAATGCAGCAGATCCCAAGAACGACGATGCCCAGTCGGGCCCAGTGACGCGCCCGTGATGTCATCTTGATGTGTCCGCCTCTTGATGTTGGTGCTGGGGATCGATGTTCTATATAGAGGGGCGTCTTCCTCGACCGATCTCTTGCTTCGCACTGAGTGTGGAACCCTCGCCACGGTTACGATCCCGTTATTAGCGTCTATATGGGGAGAGAGTAAGAGAGTGAGAGAGTGGCGTGGAAGTGAGAAATGCGGGCTTATCGCTCGTCTGGCTGAAAGACCACTGTACAGTCTTATCACACTTTCGAGGCCCAGCAGGCTCGACACCCGACTTTCTGAGGATCGGGGAACTCCGGGCAGAGAATAACATTACATTACGGAGAGAGAGACAGAGAGCGTTGGATCACGCGCCGCCGCATAAAGAGCGATCACAAAGTCGAGCTGCGACGTAATTATATACATTTTCTGTCTAATTGTAATAAAGTTTTCACTTTGCACTAAGCGAACCGCAAACTAAATAAGTACTAAAATGAATACCTAGAAGTGTCAAACAGGCATAAGTAAGCATGTGAATCTACAGTAAAGCTTTTATTACATGGAACCAGCGAAAGAATCTGTCTAACTCCTAACACAACAAATTAGTTTTAAAAAGACATTCTGGAGTATAATATCCCAGTTATAGATGTATGACTGTACGAAGTTAAAATTAACGAAATAATTGCCTATATGTACAAATGTCAATATACATGTACATTGTAAATATGTAAGGTATTGTTTTTTGGGGGTTGCTTTAAACCGGTCCGAAGGGCTGGCTTAAATAAGTAAATTATTCTCTCCAATACTGGTATTACGTCAGGAGGTACCAGAGCATGAAGCCAGAGTTATCAATACACAGAATCTAAATTCAGACTATAGTATTTTTATATAGAACACTGATTAGCCACACTTAGTCACTAAGTTGTGTTTGCACGTCTTTCACCGTTGGCATAATACCTTTGAAATGTTAAGCGTAACATGACCCTGTTAGCAAATCAATGTTGCTTTTATAGGTCAGTACTAGAACAACAAGTTGCTAAGTTATAAAAAAAACTATTAATTTATAAATGCTCTCTTCAAATAAAATGTACTGATTAGGGTTTTTAAAAGTAAGATTTCTAAGAAACATTCCAAGCCACTTTATCTTCTTGAATTCTGACACCACCGTAAAGAATACAAAAAAAAGCACCGTACTACTACCATTGAAAGGAGGGTTTTTTCTGTTTGCTGACTCCGAACTTTAGTACAATCGATTCGAGGTTTTTATTTCCGTTTGCTGACTCCGAACTTTAATACTATTATTGATGTTTTCAGGTTGGAAAGTCCGTGATTCACCGCGGCGGCACATTCCTCGAGTATTATTTGTTTTGATTCGCGACTGTGGGAGTGGATCGAAAACACGTTCACCTCTCCATATTTCGAATTCAGTAAAACGTATTCCATACCCTGACACAACCATAAATCCGTAGTGCGCAAGGGCGGGATGTGGGGGTGGGGGCGTTATAGTGAATATTGTTTACACTTCTTGGGGCTGGTTAGCAACCGCTGGCTGAGGGGGATTTCTGGCCTTAGTTACCGCCATTATTGGTGATAATTCAACGATTTTTAAATATATATACAGTGTTTTTCGTACATATAGCACACACGTACTGCGTTCGATGACTTTTTTGCTTTTTGTTACTAATGCACACGTAGCGAGGTTAAGAGAAAAACCCGTTTTTGTTGTGGTTACTTTTCTTTATCTACAGCAATGCCACCCCACTGGCCACGCCCACCCCCCTGCCGCCGCCCGCTTTTGCGCTCTGATTATTTCGCGCTTTACTACACCAGATTATGAACTTCACATTCACATACTGCCCAATCATTTGGCCAAACATCAATCACGCGAATTTCGCACAATTGCGATTTTCAACGGGTAATGAACGTGAAAATATTAACAACACTAGTTGTATCCTTGAACCTTGGCCGTCACTTCCGCAACCTGTTGACAATGTTTTCTGTGTTTGCTCATCGGGCTGCTTTATTTGCTCTTTTAGCCTAAAAATAACCCCCAACACAGTGCAATGTGCCAACGAAAATATACATAATTCGTACTTTGCATACGCTTATTCACACATTTTGCCTTTTCATCGCCATGCGTCATAGTTTTGGAATGCACAACTCCTTATCCACATTTCAACATTCACGCAAAAGTTAAGAACTATTATGTGGTTCTTTTTGTGTTTGCCTAAAAAAATTATCTAAATGAGCAGTAAAAAGTATTCGAACTCGGGCACGTTTAACTCTCCCGCTTTTGCGCGCTCTCTCTCCCTCTCTCTTGTTCTCCACTCTCTTTCCTTGTTTTTCATATTATTCTTACATTTTCTTGCAGTTTGTTGTTTATTAATTTATAACAATTTTTCCACTTGCACGACACGTTTCCGATTTCTTTCAAATACTTTTCAATTGATATCAATTTTAATTGCAGCGGCAGTGTAAATATTGTCTATATAAAAGTCTGCGATCGTTTCTCCGCTGCGTTTGTGTTGTTTTTTCCTCAGCACGCGTCTATTTCTTGCGGTCTGCCGTCTCGCTCCCACTCGCAGGGTTTCGGAAAGGGGGCGACGACGCACCGTTAATTGTTGATCTTGAACTAACGCGCGCGAACGAACGAGAGCGAACGTGTCTGAGCTGCGCCGCGCCTGCGACTAAATAAGTATTTTCCAAAGAGTCGCCACAAGCAGCAATTATTTATTCTTCATTATGGGCCAAAAATCGGCGTCGGCTGGGGCGACTGTCGAATACCCTTGGTCAAAAAATTTGGGGAACAGTGTTACCAGCTGCTATGAGTCATCAAATCCCCCTATAACCCTATAAAATTTCCGATTAATTGAATTGAAGATAGCTTTAAATTATGCGCCCAGCCGATCGGGTACCAAAACTCATTTATTTTCTTGGGTGATTGCAGTGCAAAATTTGCACTGCAAACACTGGAAACATTCCACGTCTCTTTCTAGCATATTTTTTTCTTCTATGGTTTAACCATATTAATTTTAGAACTATCCAGTTTTCTCAATATTTTTTTAAAGTTGTACTTCTAAATTCCCTGATGACTCATTAAAAATCTAAACTAATGGACACAACCAATTGTAGGGTGTTATGAGATAGCGGCGCAAATGAGCAGAGCATAAGTCTCTCGGCGCTCTTTTCTCTCTCTGGTTTTTTGCCAAACCGGTTTTTGGTTTTCTTCAATCGGTTCTGAATCGGGTAAGCGCATCGATGCGATTTCAGGCGATTCAATGTAAACATTTTAGTCATATTATTACATTTAATTTGTGTGTTTTTATTTTGTATTATAAAGTTGCTTGCTGTTTTAGAATCCCTTTGTGCTCACATCCTGGTGCTGCCAGATGTGGGGCCAGCTCATATTGGGTTGGAGCTCCTCCGATGGGTGCTCCGACGTATAATGATCCATCACAAGGAACTTGCAATGAAATGAACTCTTGCAGTAGTATCATAAGTATACTAAAACAAAATTGGTGTTATAAATATTTTGATTGTATTCAATAATTCTATATTTTACCTGATAGATCGGTCTCAGGAACATCAATAACATCAGGAACATCTCCCAGCGGGGGTGGTTCTTCCGGGGATTCAGCAGGAACATCATGAACAGGAGGTTCCTCGATCTCCAGCGGGGAAGATCCCGGGGATTTAGCCGACTGAGGCATCCGCAGACCACTCTGGACTTTGAAGCCCTAATACCCTATAAAACCCAACCAGAAAATCTTAAAAAATTTGTTTCCGCAATCAATGAAACAAATTTTATAGCTTTTGCTATTTATTTGAGTTTACAAGCATTCGATTTCAGGCGGTTCAATGCTAATATTATGCGATTCGTATGCGTAATTATTTCCTCACAGTTTTTTATCAGTAACAAATGAATTATATACTTTCCTTGGTGCTTTATTTAACTGAATGATTCATGTGATAACGCATGCAAACGAACAAGCAATATTAATAAAAAACAAAAACGAGTATGTACATAATCTATAAATTCGATACTCTTCAGGCACCGAGTATTTGAACACCATTAACCATTTATTGGCTTAAACTTTAGACTAGGCAAGAAAAACCCTGCAAACTTAACTTTATGACATTATCCATACTTTATTAAACCTAAATCCTCAGTTAGAATTACCCGTATATTGTAATCCTATCAGCAGCGGCGACTCCTCCACTCCATTATTATACCCGTTACTCGTAGAGTAAAAGGGTATACTAGATTCGTGCAAAAGTATGTAACAGGTAGAAGGAAGCGTTTCCGACCCCATAAAGTATATATATTCTTGATCAGGATCACTAGCCGAGTCGATCTAGCCATGTCCGTCTGTCCGTCTGTCCGTCTGTCTGTCTGTCTGTCTGTCCGTCTGTCCGTATGAACGCTGAGATCTCGGAAACTATAGAAGCTAGAAGATTGGCATTTTGCATGCAGATTCTAGGAATTCCTACGCAGCGCAAGTTTGTTTCAAAATGGTGCCACGCCCCCTCTAACGCCCACCATCGCTTATATACGATTTTAAAAATTTTAATATTTTGGAAAAGTAAAAATGCAGTTTTATTGTGTTTATCAATACCTATCGAAATGTAGAAGAAATTTTTCAAATCGGACCATTCGTTAAAAAGTTATGCGTGATCAACGTTTTCTATCTCTATCTCCATCTCCCTCGCACTCCCTTTACCTGAGTAACGGGTATCTGATAGTCGGGGCACCCGACTATAACGTTCCCTCTTGTTTTTAATGGTGTCAGACGTTCTGCTCGTCTCCAGGGCATTGATCTCGATCTTCTGCATCAGGCTTTTCTGCCAAATAAGCTGGTGGGGATACCAGAAGACCATAAGCACGCCCAGAGCCACGCCTAGAATACCACAGATCTTGCCCACCAATTCTAGGATTGGTATTAACTTTACGTAAGCCAGAAGATCGTCTGTGATGCGCACATTATAATCCGCCCAGATCAATGGGAAGAATGTCTTTCTCGCGTTGCGATAGATTCTGAAAAAAAGGTAAATTAATTTTTAAATTTCTTGAACTGAAATATATATTTTTTGTGTACATATATATTTATGTATGTTTGTATGTATAGCAAGTATGTATGTATGTATAGCAAGAAATTGGAATTTTCAAAAGTCAAAGGCAGTTTCTGCGATGCCAGATGGCGACCGTAACTCCAACGGAACACTTAAAAATTCGGATAAGTCAAGAAATTTATAAAATTTCTCTGGAATGTTTCAACGACATGCTGATAAGTTTTAGATTTGGTGATAGTAAGTCAAGTGGCTTTCCTGTTAAACATTCTTTTCCTCAGAAAAGAAAACTTAAGAAGGGTTTACTTTTTAATACTTCCGGTGTATCACAGAAATTCTAACAGAATTTGGCTTAACAAGATTTCTGTGAAACCGTGATTAAGTGTGTTTTTACTAAAAAGAACTATATTTTAGAGCCTTGATTAAGCTCTACTTACAAATGGGTTTTGGGTTCGTGTGGCTTTCCTGTTAAACATTCTTTTCCTCAGAAAAGAAAACTTAAGAAGCGTTTACTTTTTAATACTTCCGGTGTATCACAGAAATTCTAACAGAATTTGGCTTAACAAGATTTCTGTGAAACCGTGATTAAGTGTGTTTTTACTAAAAATAACTATATTTTAGAGCCTTGATTAAGCTCTACTTACAAATGGGTTTTGGGTTCGACCAACAAATTCGCCATAATGCGGGCCTTGATCTCCAGGAGCATTCCGGTTTTGGGCTCCAACATAATGACCATCTCGTGGCGATCCTTGTCGGGCTTCATGCCCTCCACCTGATCTGCGTAGAAGGGATCGGCTTGATAGAAGTGCGGATAGGAGGCAAAAACTGGCGCCCCATACCAGCAGGAGGATATGTTCAGGAGACCAGATCTCACCTCCTGGCAGTTCTCCTGACAATAGCAACTGTTATCAGGGTTTTCAGTACCTGTAAGGGAAAGGATTTTACGTTTATAATGTCCATTTGGGAACAGGAAATAATTGAGATATATAACTTACCATTTGCCATGTTGCGCGCGCTTCCCTTGTACACAAATGCCTCGACGCCTTCGAATAATGTGGTGCCAGAATAGTCCACCTGTAGCTCGCGGCACAGATCCGGCAGGAAGTAGGATATGGGTCTGCCTTTCACCAGCGGTATTGGGTGGAACTCCCCGGCACTACCCTTCAATTTGCACCTGGGACTGGCTTCTGTGACGTTGTTGTAGCGCCATCTAGCTATTTGACCCAGTTTCCTAAACTCATCTCGTCCTGTATAGACATTGTGATGGCCGTAGATTTCCATGCTGCCGTTGCGCTAAAAATTATAAGATTACAATTAGAGCATAAGACAACATTCCTTTAACTACTGAATGAAATTTTATAAATGACGATTGAATTGTTTATACAAAATTATTAAGGTTTCCAAAGACTTTTTATAAAACATGTATGAAATTAAATTAGCAGTAGTATTCCAAGACATTTTTGATTCATTCAACTCAATTCTATTTTTAATGAATTGAATGACTGTAAAATTTATTTCGAATGAATCATTTTAGTCAACCTGTCTGAATTTTATGAATTTGTGAGAATTTGTTTTTGGGACCTTATAGGAACTTCCTATCAAGGACAAATAGTCGAAAAATTTTGAAAAATCAAAGTTAACATAAGTGTATAAAATTCAAGCAGATTAAACCACTAAATTGTGTTGGTATTTCCAACAAACTGGAAAGCCGTTCGATTTTTTTTTTGAGTTTATGCCATTTATCTATTCTTCTAATCTTCTATTATACTCAAAATTCAAAAAGTCAAAGGCAGTTTATCCGATGCCTGATCGCGAATATAGCTCCAATGGAAACACTTGAAAATTCGGATAAGTTAAGAAATTCATGAAATTGGTCTGGGATGTTTCAAAGGAAAAGATTTTTGTATTATAATATCTTGTTATAAGCACTTCTCAATCGACTTACTGGATATGCATAGCCGATCTTCTCATAGGAAAATTTCATCTCCGGAACGAGGCTAGGCGGAACCATTTTGCTCATCTTGATCAGTGGCGTATCGAATCCGTCGAACATCCAATCGCTAGCTGGCCGAATCATTGTCTGCTCCTTGCCGTAAATATTTAAGGCCATCATCATGAGGGATCGGAGCATGGGACTCCAGAGCATCATCTTCTGGTACAAGCCCACGATTAGCAGGTTGGGTGCCACGACGGGATCTGAGGGAAGACCAGCACTGAGATTCGGAACGAAATCGAACCGACTGCGACGCTTGTAGGACACCGTTGAGTTCTCATCGTGCCACTGGACATCGACCTTCTGCATCCGCTCTGTAAAGCGGTAAGGTCCGAGTTCCTCGAATCGCGGCTTCACCGTAGGATCGCCTATGCTCTCTGAGTTTGTCCAATTGAAAATATACAGATCCACGTTTATGTCCATGGAGGGGGACTCCCACAGGCTGCTAATCAGAGTTCCGGGCTTCAGAACCATTAACCACTCGAGCATCCAACGTTCGATCTGCTCCATGTAAACAACCGAGAAAAGACTGAAGGTGGCCAAAAGTAGACCTAACGCACTGGTCCGCAAAATGCGCTGTTTTCCGATCATGGTAGTGGGAGGGGACTTAAGTTATGTCGTATTGCACCTGAAATCAGAAAAATACGCGTGCAATTAAGCTAGCATATAAAATGACCATGCTCAACTAGTTTTGATTAAACCTATAAAAATGGTGTTAATTAATTTACAATGTAGCGATTTCTATGCAGACGAAGTTTTTATACTATAATTATCGTTAGTCAGTTATTCTGTATTTTATGGGGAGTGTGTACATTTTACATAATATTATGGGAATACTAGTATCATGATTCTAGGCAACATTAATTGAACCAACCTTTTAATTTAAATAATAATGGAAAATTTATTCAGAAATGGCAGGAAAAGAAAGTTAAGTGATTATACACTGTTGCAATCGTTTGCAATTAATGAGTACTAATTGGGTTTTATTACATTGAAGTAGCTTAAAGTTAAGTTGCAATTATGTTTTTCCACTCATGTAGGTTATTTACCCAAAAGCGTGCATATTTGAACTTTTTACTAATGCACTATGGGAAAAAGTCTATTTTTTTGGCATAAACTCTAGTTTTAGAGGTACAATTTAGAAATTTTGTATATATACTATTAAGATAAAGCTGTAATTTCGGTTTTTGTTGCTTTTTGAATCGGACCATTGTTTTTATCCACCGCCCACGCCGCATTTTCAAATTAATTGGCAGGGATTTTAAAAAATTTGTATTTGTATTGGTAAGACGGTAAAATAATTTCGGATTACGTTAATTTTTAAAATTTGTCAAAAAAAAAAAAAATTTGGTGTCATGTACAAGAAAAGTGAAATATTATCTTAGAGCAGATGCCAATTTTAGCTTTAACGGGGGTCCAGCTTCTTTATATTTGAGTCCTTTGCAGCCAGGATTTTCACTTGACTTGTCCCTTTCCATGAATTCAATTTTTAAGATTAATGAAAGCCACTTAGATTTTATTTTATTTAAAAAAATATTTTTTTTATGTTTATAAGTTGCTGGATTTAAGTCATTTTTTTGAAAAAACGTGCAAAAAGTTGCAAAAATTATTAGTTTTGCGATATTAAGGATACATTTGGTAATAACTTTGCGTTTTTACCTTTTTGCAACTTTGTGCCATTTATAAGTTGTACACCACGGAACACAAACAAACTTGTTAGTTTTAAGCTAAAAAGATACACATTTAAAACAGTTCACAGTTGGACAACAAGCCATAATAATCAAAACATGTAATCTAAGATACATTTATAAATACCTTTGCTACGATTTGACATGATCAGAAATAATAAACCATTTTGTTGCTCCACAAAATAAGCACTGAAAGTTTGCAAAGATTTTTCACTAATTTACGCACACAACAAAGTCAATCAAACAGCTGACTTTGTTCGTTTATCAACCTTATAGTGTTGCTAGTAAAAAATCTTAGATAACTGTTCTTGGCTAATTAGGGTATGTAAATTCACAAAATATATTTTATTTTTAAAAATAATTTGTAAAATAAGTTGATTTTATGCCAAAAAAATTGACTTTTTTCCCATAGTGTAATGTAATAAATTTGAATTATTAGTTAAACGATTTGTTTATAGTTTAAGTATTTTTTTTACAGACATTTCCTGTTGTTTTTTGTCTGCTTGAGTTACTCATTCTTATCAGTTTTGTTTGTACGCCTTCGAGTTTATCGATTCTTTTAATCTTTAATTCTACAATTTATAACTTGATTTTCTAAAAAGTTATTATTTGGCCTAAATATATTATTAAGAAACTCACTCGTTTGGGGTCTTTGCTCGATGTTGCGTCTGCAGTGCTAGAGATGAAGATTGTCCGATTTCTCCCACTTCCTTATGATTACTGATCTGATCTGATCCGAGTCCAAGTCCACGCAGTAGGGTGGAGGTTATCTGGCACCTCTGATAATGCAACTCAAGTTGCAAATATTCTCGTTGGAATCGCCTTCAAAGAAACTTGTGGAACTATTTTTATTTCATTTAACTCGCGTCCTGACTAGATCAGTGGAGGGAATGGATTGTGCGTTCGAGTATCTGTAAATCTTAGTCTTGGGGTGCGATCAAACCTCTTCGAATGCCGACTTGATAACGACTGAATTGACGGTAAGAGAATATTTTCAATCCGACAAGACGGCTATATAGAACGGCGAGAAAAATAAACATAAATGTCAGAATAAAATGATACAGAACTTTACAAAAAGTTAATGAAGGCACTGAAAGAAATGTAATAGCAGTTTAAACATTTTAAAAAAAATTTACTGCATATAGGCTCACTGTATAAAATTGTGATGAATAGCAATTCATTTTTGTAAATCTTCTCAACATTTCAGTTCTTAATAAATTAAGAACGTTTAAAAATAACACATATTCATAAAATATTTAGATGATTTAAGTATAGTCGATTGTATTGTCTGAACATTAAATACAATTTCTTTCAGTGTCCTTAAAGACTTCAGTTTAAAGTTTATTAATCGCGTAGAGCTTAAATGCAACGCTCCGGTTCAATGGCTCCATGTTTGTGGGGTTACCATTTAACGATACCGTGAGTGACTGAAATATTACAGTTTCCCGAACCGAGAGCACTGGCATTACGAGTAATAGTAAAAGTAAAGTAAACTTCAACCTGCGATTCATGTTTTCGGGTTTCTTACCTTATTGCCTGAAGGGTTTGGGCTGATAAGCCATGATAATGTCCGGACCCCAATTCCTAATCGCTCGCTCTCAATTGGCGATGGCTCAGGGCGATAAGGAAAGACCCGACCGACCTTATAGCAGTGCACTTCGCAGCCCAGGCCAACTGAAGTTTAAATCATGAAAAGGGTGAGCTTGTTTGATTTAACCGATCGATGGATTTAATCAGATTAAGTATGACAGCACAATGGAAACCGTAGCATTGGAAATTTCTAGTAAAGTCCTATCCATTATAAGATCATGTATGAGGTACATCTAAAAGAATCAACATGATATTGTCAGGTAATAACGCAATGAGTTGTCGTTTGGACGTTAATGGTTGCCTAATTAGTGATTAAGGAAATCCTCCTTCCATCTGTCCGTGTAAAATCTGTGATCTTGGAAACTATAAAAGCTGGATAGTTGGGGTTGCAGAGTTAGATTCGTAAGCTTCTTTTAAAGTTTATGGAAAAGTGTAAAAGACATCTTGTTTTGATTATTAATATCACCTCTAACACACCCAAAATTTTAGAAACGGTCCATTTATTAAATAGTTATACGCATTCAAAGTTTTTCCTAATGAATGGCGTTAGTTTAAAAATCTGAATTTGTTGCTCTGGCAATTACATTTTTAAAGCTAGAAACTAAAAATGTTCCATATAGATTGTTCTAGCCATTCTAACGTCTACTAAAACCCTTCAACGTTAAAATCTTTTTAAAGATTTTGTAAAAGTGTAAATGAGGTTATGCCTCGACTATAAATACCCATAGACTTATCCATAAAATGTTATGTCAATCAAAGCTTCATATTTGCGTCTCCCTTGCTCGCGCCTTAGCTGACTAACGGGTATCTGAAAATCTGGGCACCCGACTATAGCGTTCTCTTTTGTTTAAGAATTTTATTAAATTGCCTAGATAAACAAGTTATTTCTATTATAGGGAGCTTAAGTTAATCAAAGCCAACATGTTATATAATAATCATAACTTATTATGATTAATAAGCAGTCGGTTTGAATTTAAAACACCAGCATTGCCAGCTGAAATTCGCGAAGGGTCGTTGCCAGACCGTCTGTGGTGTGAGTCACAGCTAACAGTTCCTCCGCTGGTTTAAGTCTCCACTACGCGTATTTCTGGGGCCATATCTAGTACATTTTCAGGTCCCTCCCACCATATGGAAAAATAAATAAAGAAACTGAACGGCCAGGCAGCGCGACGCGGGCTATAAAAGCGAATCTCAGCCTCCGATTTTAATTCAGACGCGCACAATCAAGCGAGTGACAATTACTCCCAAGCGGAAGTGAAACATTCAAGTGAATAACTTCGAAGAAGAAACAGAAACTGAACTCAGAAGAATTGCCGGCATCTTGCATAACATAACTGACTTTTAAGCAATCCCAATCCAAATCCAAACAAAATGCAATCCATGGCCAGACAAACGGCGCGAGCCCTTCCCCAAGTGGGCAAGCAAGGTGTGTGTGTGTGCGAGGGACCACTGTAGTGCAGAAGTGTCTAATTTTATGTTTTTACCAGTGAGCTATCTCTCGACGAGCGGCGCCTGGAGGGCAGCAGCCGGAGGTGGCGACATGGTGGTGGAGATCAAGGAGCCAAAGACCCGAACCGAGAAGCTGATGGCCTTCCAGAAGAAGCTGCGCGCCAAGACGCCGCTGGGCAAACTGGATGAATTCTCGCGCCATCCCTACCAGGAGAAGGAGCCCCTCAAGCCGTGGCCGAACCAGACCAATCCCTACACGGGCGAGATCGGCGGACCCGCTGGTCCGGAGCCCACGCGGTACGGCGACTGGGAGCGCAAAGGACGCGTCTCCGATTTCTAGTCCCCAAAGAGTTCCTTACTTAGTACTTAGGCTGTTATTTAAATGCTACCCATTAAGACTTGATAAAAACTAAAATGTATACTCGTGGAATACTATTGTATAGTGTAAAAAAAAATACAGAATATTTTTAAAGCTAACAAGATAATTTCGTTGAATTTATTTGGAATGATCCAGCTGGTAAAACCCTTAATAATCTTAAAAAAACATAATATAAATTAAATTGACCAATTTAAAGACCTAAACTTTAACTGTTTTAACCCTAACTGTTTTTAAATATTTAAAATCTTTCTTTAGTAATATAATGATTTCTAGATTTTATTGCCCTCGAGTAATGATTTTCTTAGACGTTCCCTTTTTTAAAAATCTTATAAATTTACCTGTTGCACAAAGTGTATAAATATATTAAAGTGTAATAGTAGCTAATGCTGTTCCTCTTCCAGAAGCTCGGCAATCAATTTCTCGCTAACTTGCCAAAGTTGCTGCTGCAGTGGAGCACTTTTCGACAATTTGCTGGGCTCGCAGAAGAAGCAATTGTTGAAGTACAGTCCAGACAGGCCTGTCAGCTCATTGGCGGTGGCGCAGTAAATACTTGTGGCAGCAGCTTGTTGCTAAAATATCCAGTAAACGAGAACAATTAGTGAAAGTTTTTAGAAAACATTTTCTTTTCTTATCCAACCCACCAGTGACTTGGTAAAGGGACGCACTATGGCAAAGAGCAGTCGGTAAAACCAATAGTTGCGTGATAAATGGGTCGATACCATATTGCCTGGATGCACGCTGAACACAGAAATTCCTCGCTGCTTCCAGCGCTACAAAAAAAAAGGGTTAAAAATAATTGTATCTAATTGACCCGATTTCTGACTCACCTGGGCAAGTTCCTGGGCGAACAAGACGTTGCACAGCTTGGCATTGTTGTAGGCCATCATGCTCCAGTATTTCTCCGGCGGCGGCGAAAGATGATGCACCGCCAGATTCTCCACGGGCAGGTTGGCAAATCTGCAAGGAATCGCAATTCTTAACGACGCATTTCTTTTTTTCCAGTAGTCGTCCCCCCACACACAAAACATTCCTTGTCCGGCTGAACCCCATTGGACTTTGCCCTCGCCGGCCGACAATCGCAAAACGGGTCTTGATTGGCATTGCCGGCTGGCATAGCCGGCTCTAAACGCTCTTCTTTAATGAGATGCAAAGGGGCATTAACGGCATCGGAATCGTAATCGCAGTCAACAGACAATAGTGGTGACTAATACCCAGACCAAGGGACAATGGCGACCACAAGTGGCTGGCTGAAACAAAGCCACACAATTAACAAGGACACTCGGATATAAATATTGAACTCTCTAGTGAACCCAGCTATTTTCCCACATTTCACAAAGGGGGAAGCCCCAACATCTTCATGTGTAGCGCATGTGCAAGTCGCATAGCTCCCAAAATCCGCAACATGAAAACATTTCTATCCACAAACACCTCTGCGCGCACATTTTGGACTTTGGATTTGTTTTCATTTTATTGAATCTCCATCTCAGCGCTCGGCTTGGGGGCGATGTAAATATAACGTCGCAAAATGTATGCAAATTCTGTTTTATTTATAAGTATGGGCCGTACTCGCCATCCATAATAAATATGTATAACCCGTTGTCGTTGTTTTTTGTTTGTTGTGGTAGGTACTGGCTGGGCAAGTAAGTGTTCTTTATCGGGTCTGGATGAATATATTCAAAGCAAATTAACCACTTCTGCAGACTGATAAATGGCTGATGAAACTCGTTTAAATTGCAAAACGATAATTACCCCTGAAGTTATAGCAATACTCCAAAATTAATCTTTCAATTTAAATTCTATATTCTGTATTTGTAAATAAATTAAAATTTAAAAATATTGATATTTAAGTTGTTAACTTTTTATTTAGCTTGTGCCAATCCCACAACAAAATGTATAAACATTTTTAAAGTAGATATTTATGTTAACATCGTTCTTAGAATATGTAAATAAGCTTGTTTTTTGTGCATCTCTGAGAATTTCTGATGGATGGGTGTGAAAATAATTGAAATTGCATAAGTAATAGTATTTGTTTTTGTGCCATTTGAAAGTGATTATCAGTTAGCACCGACTTTTGATTGCTAGCAATGACCCCAATAGGAACCGAGTGTAATTCATCATATCTGAACGCTTTTGGTGGCATACATGACTATCTGCGAGTACTCCAAAAAGCGCACGAGACTTTTGTTGCACGTTCGCCAGGGTGAGAAAGATATGAAGCCAAAAATGTTGTACGTGAGCAAAGCAACGAACGCAGCAGATACAAAACCACCTCCAATAACAACTATGTATGTACATCCACTTCAGTTCATTTTGGTTTTGTGCTCTTCCGTTGCTTCACGAGACTCGTTCACCAATGATTTATTTTTCTTCTTTGACAGCATGCACAGTGGGTCATTTGTTCCCCTAAATTAATCAATCTAATTAAGCGAGTTAGCGAACATTAGGGCAATTGTAGGTGACTATTTGAATCTGTTGTAACTTTAGGAGGGTTCTTAGTTTTAAAAGTTTAACATAAATTGAGCATTTTAAATATTTATTTATTTTGGCATGACTCAAACATTTTCTCTATTTATTTAATTAAAAACAAAAAAAATGTACCTTGAATTTTCAATAAAAAAATCTCCATGAATGAATTTTTTCTATTAATAATGAGCAAATTGAATGAAAATGGATGGATGTAATTTTTTTTTTAATTTGTCCTTTGGACAATTATTAAATTGTATAGCTTCCAAATAATATTATTAAATTTTTTATACAGCTCTTAAACTTCTTCACTCCACTGTGCTTACATCTGCACGTGAGTGAGATCATATTGTTGTTATGTACAAATCAATGGGCGAGTTTATGGACTGGGGAAGTGGTTATGGTTTTGATAGCACAATCACAGCTGCGTCAGCGTCGTAATTATTTTTCTTTGCGTCTTTGTTTGTTTGAGATTGCGCAGCACAAAATGTAAACGAAGCCTTTGGTTGGGAACAAAAATAATATATTCCAAGCCGAGTTCAATTACGTTTCGCCTTGAAATCGGACCAAACCGAAAACATCTTTTGTAAACAAAACAACACGAGATGCGGGGGCAAACAGAAAAACTTTTTGGAAAACGCTACACTAGCCGGCATGTTTCAGGCGGAATACATTTATTTCTGGCCTGCGCTATGAATAGTTTGGCCCCAAAGCGCGAAAAGAAACCGGTCGGTCCAAAGTCCACTATGCGGATTCATAAAAGTGCAATCAACTTGCAAAAATAAAAGAAGACAACTTGGAATGCCAGACACATATTCAAAGCTGAGGGGGTCTGCCGACTATAAGTTATCCACTGTGTTCTAATTTTATTTATTTTGAAATTCTGTAATATTTGATATCTATTTTTATATCCTTATTGATTCGTTCATTTTTCCTTAAAAATCAAAAAGACATGTTCGCATTTTGGACATCGATAGGATTCAGACTGAATTTAAAATCAAATCACAGCCATTTATATTTACTTTCTGACAACTTATAAACTGAATAAAAAATTAATATTTTTAGAATATGACATATGCCAAATTCAACTTCAATTAATTAAAATCCATGTGATTTTAGCAAAAATTACTTTATACGAAAACAGAATAACAGGTTGCTATAATGGCAAGTGCTTGCCGGCAAACGCTGGAACTTTGAAACGAGATTTACAGTGTCGGCAATAAAAAAATGTAACTGATCAACAGATTAGCTAAATTGAATTAAATGGAGCACTAAGAGAAATTCGACTGATTCCAATTGATATTTGAAAGAAACTCACAATTAATGTTTTTTCAAACAAAAGGTATTTTTCCAAACTTAAAATTCTTCACAAAGTAGGTGATAAACATTCAACAAGCTGGATTCGAATGTTTTCAATAAGGCTACATATAAGGCAATCCCAAGGGCTACTGATAGGGATCAGCAAAAATATTCAAAAGTATTAAATTATAATATAATTATTCTGAACTGTGTGAACTTTAAGTAATTATTTTTTTTTTAATATTTGCAACTAAATGGTTTTCCTTGATAATTCTTATAAGGAAAATATGTTCAATTATAAGCTTATAAGATTAAGATTAGAAATTTTTTTGTTTGGTAAAAACAAGTATTAGCAAAAATTATTTTGCTCCGCGCGTTCTACAAATGATGGTTTATTGCTTTAAGGCTGTGTCGAAGAAGGAAATGAACGCGTGGCTAAATTAAGATAAAAATAAACTGAAAAAATTTTTAATTATAAGCATATAAGATTGAGATAAGAACTCCTTTTGTTTAGCGAAAACAATTGTTAGGAATAATTATTTAGCTCTGGTTTCCGCAATAGATAGTTAACTGATTTAGGGCGGTTGTCAAAGAAGAAAATGAGCGCGTGGGTAAGTTAAGAAAAAAATAATGGATTGTAAGCCTTATAACTGACAAAATAAGGATTGAAAACCACTGGGTAATCGTAACATTCATAGCCCATAACCATTATATCTATGAACGTGCTATTGTGCTTAAATTCCGACTTACCTGTGCGACTCGGATGACAGCACAACGATCCGTGTTTTGTAATCAAACAGCGTATCCAGTTGCAATGTCAGGTAGAAATGCGACAGGTGGGAGACCTGGAATGTGGTTTCCAGGCCATCCTCCGTTTTAGTATAGGGCAGTGCAAATACGCCCGCGTTCAGGATGAGATAATCAATGTGGCTGCAATATAAGATATAAAGATTTAACTTAAAATGTAGTTAAGAGTAGTTAAGATGACTTACCTAACGCTCTGCTTGATTTCCTTGGCAAATCGCTGAACTGAACGCAAGGAGCTGAGATCGAGGGCTGCGAAACGACAGCGTGCCCGTGCTGCAGGTCGTTCCTGGGCGATCCTTTCGATGGCCGCTTCGGTGGTGGTCTTATTGCGGCAGGCGAAGATTATCTCACAGCCGTGCTGAGCCAGCGAACGGGCGGTCTCGTAGCCAATGCCACAATTGGCGCCCGTAATCAAGGCAGTGCGTCCATGCAAATCCTTGCCATGCAGAACCTGCAGGGCCGTGGAGCAGGAGTCGAATCTCTGGCGCACCTGGGCCACATTCTGCGTGGGCTCCTCCACGGCGAAGGCCAAACGGGGATCCACATTCGTCCGCTGCTGCGTCTCCTTGTTCAGGAACATGAACCGCTTTCCCTGTTCATCGTAGTACTTCTCCCAGCCCAGCGGCAGCTCCCCCGTAATCCGCTTGGAGCGACCAGTGCGCGGGTGTGTCCACTGCGAGGTTTTGCCCTGTTGGCTAATGGTACAAATAATATCTTTTTATTATCTTTGAGTAACGACTCCACTTGACCCTTGACTTACTTCACATAGCAAACGGTGCCGTCATCGGTGGCCCGCTCCTCCCAGCCGGGTGGCAGCTCATCCTCACTATCCGTGTCGGGCAGGGACATCATTTTGGTTCGGTTTTATTATTTTTTAAACGTTAAATTAACCTAAAACCACCTAAAACTCGGGAAAAACAATTCGCAATTAAAGTTCCGGCTAAAAACAGTGTTGGAAAGTGGGTGAGGGTGAACAGCTGCTCGTTTAGCAGGGGCATGTTAGTCGCAACCGGATAGTTAACATAACCGTTGCGATAACATAACCGGTTGGTTACAAATTCGTTATAAATTTGAATTTAAAATAAATAAATATATCTTAAAGTTTTTTGATTGATTCGTCATTAAATTAAATAAATTGAAAAACATAAAAATAGCCCCATGAAATTGTTGATTGAAAGCTGCAGGAAACACAATTAAAGGATAACAAATTTTAAGAAAATGTAAGGACTTCGCCAAATATTAAGGTTATTAAGTAAATTATATACTTCACTACTTTCCAAGTCAATCTAAAAGCCATCTACACAATTTATAAATTAAATAAAACAATGTGGATAGAAAGATTAAAGGCTTATTCATCGGATATAAAATGAGTGGTAAAAAATATGTACGTATATGTACCATTTTTAAAACGGTCAGAACACCCAACCATAAAAAATGCCCATGGTTAGTTTTACACTCAAAATAAAATTAACCCTAAAGTCAAGGAAATCGCCCTACTTTTGTCTTCAAGACAAGCTCGCCCTAAATTTTAGGGTCACATTTTTCTATATTTTTGATTTTTTTTGACGTCATATTTCTAAATTTTAGGGTAATTTTACTAATTTTAAGGGCAAAAATTTCTAAAAAGTAGGAAATTTTCCTAAAAAATAGAAATTAAAAACAAAACAAAAAAACATGTTCAATCATGATTTTTTTTTTGTATATGCGTTTATATTATGTACTCCTCCCTATATACATATTATGCAGGCGTTGTGTGTCTTGTATATTGTGAATGTTAAAGGTTATGTATTTATTATTATGTATTTGCGCTTGGATTTCTTATCTAACCAAAGCCAAATGTGGTTGTAAATGTGGACTACGGGACTGCGGAAGATTGGGAATGTAGAAATTATGATTAGTTAATATTTTATGTTCATGAAAAAAACTTACAATTTTTTACTTGTCCGTCGTGAGAATCGAACCCGGGTCTCCCGCGCGAGGAGCGAATGGCCTACATACTGGGCCATTGTAGCACTTAAACTTGCTGTGGCAAACCGAGCATTGTATGTAAAGGGTGAAGCGGACAACACATTTGAATACTAATTGCATAATTTTGACCATTCGCATTTTACTTATTTACATACGTATATACATATGCATATATTTATGCTATCGCAATTTATATTATGTGTAGTATATAGTAAATAACTGAATATAAACCTAATTATTTTTAGTTTACTGCTTGCCATCAATAAAAAAAGGAATAAAAAAAAGTAAAAAAATAAATAAAAATAAAATAAAATAAATTAAAAAAAATAAAATAACATTAAAAAAAAAGTTAAAAAATTTTGCTCTGGGACTCGAACCCGCGTCGATTCGATTGCTAACCAAGTGCTTTAACGGTCTGCGCCACGAGTACAGCTGGCCGGCAGCTGACAAGTTCTGGCATTGAACATTTTGGTGTGCCAGAGCATGTGAAAACAACTATTTCTATTTTTTAGAAAAACTTTCTACTTTTTAGGAAATGTTTCCATTATTTAGGGTTAGCTTAATTTTAGGGTTAGGACACTCATTTTTAGAAAAGGTGTTGCCAATATATTTTATTATTTTCGTTTGCCTTTCTATTTTTCAGAAAATAATTTCTAATTTTAAGGGCATTTTTTCTAGATTTTAGGGTGATTTTAGTTCATGGTAACCATTTTCTACATTTAAGAAAAACTTCCTGGATTTAAGGAAAACTTTCTTGACTTAAGAAAAATTTCCTTAGATTTAGAAATAACTTTCTTGTATTTAGAAAAAAGAAATTTTAATGGCGATTTTCTAAAATTTAGGGTTAAATTTATTTTGAGTGTACTATTATTATTGTTTAATTTATTATTTTGAATCATTTCAAATGATCTATCGGCTTCCTAACTAAAGAGTCAACGAACTTAGGAACTAGAGCTTAATAATCTTATATCCTTGGGACTAAGCGGCAGCTGGGGGCTCGTTTATGAGGCCGTAGAAGAGCACCAGTTTGGTGGGATCGTGGCGCACCAGCACCATGAACGGGGTGTCTCCGCGGAAGAGGACATCCGGACCGGATTTCTTGAGGTACGTGACCGTAGACGCCGCCGCCTCCGTTCCCTGCTCGTTGACATTGAAGTCCACTTTGTGGACAATGTCGTCCACCACCAAATCGGAGTGAGCTCCGCCCGCATTTCGCTGGGCCTCCAGATTCTGGAGGCTCTTCCCGCCCAGCGAATTCGTCCTTGAAGCTTCGTTGGCGGCAATCAGCGAGAGATCATTCTGCACGGTGCTGAAGATGCCGCCCAGACCCATTCTCTGCATGACGGTCTTCAGGTTCAAGGACTCGGTGAGATGCATTTTGGGAAAGGCCACCAGAGCTTGTCGCCTGTACATCTGGCCGATCAAGTTTTCGATCTTTTCCGGGCTCAAACGCTTCTGCAGGGCCATCAGTTCGACCATCGACGACTTGAAGGGCTGGATGACGTACATGGTGCTCAGGTTACCCCGATAGGGCAGCCCAATGATCTTGCAGCCCAGCTGGGCATCCTCGTGGTACGGATACGATCCTCCGGTGGCCATCATCTGGATCCTGATCGCCGGCTCAGTTCCCTCGCCGTTCGGATAGAAGTTATCCAGTCGAGTGGCCGAGTCAATGAAGTCCGTCTCCCAGAAGGCCTTGAAGTACAGGGCGTTGGCCAGAATCATTCGGGTGCTATGCGGAATATCGCTGGAGATTATGTTCTGAATGCGGTTGTTCGTATTACGTGCCACCCAGGCATTTATGTTATATCTCGCCTGCGCCGGACTGGCCTCGAAATCCTGGACCTCCAGACTCGACCCGTAGACCTCTGCGATCGCCCGTCTGAAATTGCACAAAAGCGGAGCATATGAGTAATCAATCAATAAGGCGTTACCCATTGGGTATGCAAACGTCGTTGGGTAAAGTGGAGCAAGTTTAGAGATGGGTCGGAATTGTAATATGTACCTTCAGTAAGCTACAAACTTTCAAAAACTTTACCTTTATCCAAAACTAAAATAAATGGTAAGTCAGTGCTGTATAATCTATAATAATTCCCATTACCTAAAACAAAACCTTGAAAAGTTCCTATCTGTAAACAGTATTATTCAAATCTTTTGGCTTTCTGAAACTCATGCTTTTTAACTGATAAGATAAGGGATCTGGAAAGAATTATTAAAATTTAGGCCCTATCTTAGGTGAAAATCTGTAATTTCATTGCGGTTCCGGTTACTTGGCTTCACACATTGACCTTATTAACCTTTTACAATCATATATATTATTCTCTCTTTATTCTCTCATTTGTTGTCACTCCAACGATCTTGCTGGGAAATTTGAAATAAACGTGATTAACGACCGTTCCCCATTAAATTGTAAACAAAGTACGTATATATTCCTCAATGAAAGCTTGTGTTTAGATGTATCATAAATAAATATGAAATTATATGTGTGCGTTACTCAACTGCTAACCCTACACTGGGTGAAAAAAATTACGCGAGAATCAAAGTTTCTATTCAGAATTAATATAAAATGTTACACTATTACAACTAGCGATATGGATAGTATACTTTAATATAGAAAATATAAAATATGGGATAATAATGAACCCTTATTTGAGGAATTAAAAAGGATAAAATAAATTCTCTTGTCCAAAGACTAATAAAAAACTTCATCGAAACTCTTCCATATGAAAGAAACCCTAAAAATACCTCTTTTTTTAAGTAAGAAGAACTTATCCACCCGAAAGCCCTGAATTTTTGCTCCGTGTAAGGCCCCAAGGCAACGCTAATCACCTGGCTTTTCCCAGCACCCATCCCCAACCAGATCTCGCTTTAGATCCAGTTTGCAGTCAATTATCCGCAGCGAAGCTCACCTGTAGTCGGGGTTGAGTGAGTAGCCGGTCTGTGTGAACAGTCCGTTGGCCAGGTGCACCTCGTGGGCTCCGGGTCTCTGGGCGCGTCGATTGGATCTCACTGGGCTGGTGGCTCGCCAGTTAGTTAGAGGTCGTCCCTGCGAAATTCCCTCCCTGTTGGGCTGCTGCAGATCCTGCAGCATTAAACCGAACTGCTCATGCAGCCGGATGGTATCCGTGATGCCAAAAACAGAGGACAGCTCCGTGAAACTGCGACCCTTGGCGCCCAGCTGTAGTAAAGCCAGGGAGTTGACAATGCTCAACGGGGAGAAGATCTCCGTTTTCTGATAGCCCAAGTTCTGGCCCAGAATATGCGCGAAATTCAGCACACTTTGGGCAATCTGATCGGAGATCGGCAGATCCACGTAGGCGGTAGAATAGCCAGCCGGCTGCGGCTGGGGCTGTTTTACTGAACTGCCGGAAAATCGATTTGTCGCGGGATCACTTTGGGTGGCAAGGCCATTTACAAGGCCGGGCGATTGCAGGGGCGCTGAAGTTGGCAAGGGAATCGGCTGGATATATTGGGGTTCCTGCTGTTGCTGCTGCTGTTGCTTCCGCATCTGCTGCTTTTGTCTTAGTCTTTCCAGGGAGTCCAACGCTTCCGGAGTCCTCAGATCATCTCGAAAAAGGTCCGAATCACAGCACACCGCACTGATCAACGCCAGAGCCAAAAGCAAGCGCCACATTTTGTAATTTTTTTAATCTTGAACGCACACAGAACAAACTTTATATATAGGTCTGGCTATATATATATATGTGGGAATATATATATTTATTTTTCTAGGGCTAAGCGCGATGCGGCTGTTCGAGTTGTTAGAGCCAGACTGAGCTGTTGGGAACTCAGCGCGAATCTTTATAAAACTGGAATCGGAAACTCGTTATCAAGCAAACAAAACACACTCCTTCAAGCCCCGGTCTCTCGCAATCCGCTCTTGATCCCCAGCTGATCTTGTAGAGCTTTTCGCCGACGACGAGTCACTGGTTATACCCCGGGTTTGTTTACATGGATGCCAATGTCTGCACTTGTTATTGATCTTCAACGATCGGTACTTTCTGTATTGATGTACTGCCCCCTTTCAATATTCTTCGAAGTCTATGGCGGAAATCCATTCGAGCTCTCTCTCTCTCCCTGACGTCTATCTGTATTTCTCGACCCGTGACGAACATACTAAAATTCTCGCGGCCCCCTCTATCAGGTGTGTTCTCTCGCTGCCGGTGAGTAAATATTTTAAATAATTTATAAGCTATACTATAGCAGTTATGTTAGATGCGTATTCTGGGCTTTGTCATTGGAAAGTTTGCGCACATTGGCACTGTGATAAAGCTGGGGACTTCCCGGAGCTAGGATACGATGAGCACGATGCTGGGTCGATCTATAAGAACTACTTGCAAATGGGTTTTATTATCGATAGAAAAAGCCATCACACGTACCGGTAGTAAATTAAAAGTAAGCCTGACTTGCATTATAAACTACTTGGGAAATTATGAGTAATTTGCCCTTTGAGCGATGCCTAAGAATATTCTCAAATGCTAATTGAAAACTCCGTTAAATTGAAGTATAACCCGTTTTAGAGAACATTACAAGATTCCGATTTCATAATAGGTATTTTTAAATGGCTATAGATGACCTGTTGAAAAAATTTTGTTTATTAGGATTATCGAATTTTACTCCTATCAGCATCATAATATTCTTAAGTTTGGTAAACTTTTTGTCTGTTTTGTGCTGTCTGACATTCTGGTTTCTTACAAAAAACACTTTCTGCTTATATTTCCTAAAATCAGATATTTTGCGAGGGCCGAACACATCAAAAAAAGTAAACATCATCCGGAAATTCATTTCGAAAGGCTTTGACAACTTGAAAACAAAGAAAGATCGTATCACACGTTTCGGTAGACGTATGTATATAAAAAATCCAACGTGACTATAATTTTGAAGTACAAAAGAAAGGTGAATAACGAAACTTTAAAATTGATTATATTTGAAGATCACATTATATTTAAAAGAGTTAACTAAAAACTTCACACATTTATTTATATGTAATTGTATGTTGCGTTTAAACAGATTAGTTTAATATTGTTAATAGGCCCAACATATGGTGCCTATATATCGAAAGCCAATTTTCTCAAACATCCCCCTAGAGGCTGTGTTTTCAGTGACCACTGGTGACAGAACTTTATCTCCCATTGCGGAAATCTTCTTGGCCATCGATTTCACCAATAAGCTGCCCAGCCCCAAGCGTTTATGCGATTCTAAGACCTGCAACAGGCCCAAGGACCCGATCGGTAATCTAAAAAGGTAAAGCAAAATATAGAAACAGAACCTTACAAATACATTTAGATATCTCACCTCAAACACCAGGCAACCAATTTTCCGTTGTCATCATAGGCTCCTAAATGTACATTATTCTTTATTAAACTTCTTACAAAGTTTATTGAGCCGGGTGCATGATGTGGCCAAATTTCATTAATGGTTTCCGCGTCTTCGGGAGCCAAGTTTAAAAGAGTTATTCCAGAAGGAACTCTGCATTAAAATAGCTTGAAAAACTAGTAAACTAGTACAACAACAAACTTACTCAATAGTAAAAGAATCAACAAGTTCTTTGCTTGCACTATACCAAATGGATTCCACCATAAACAGTTCTTTGGTGTAATATTTTCTGCCAATATGTTCTACCGCAGGTTTCAGCCGGGAACCAAATCCATAAAAGATATATTTATTCTCAAAGGAGTTCAAGCATTCTAGAGCTTTTGTCAAACGATCCAAATTGTCGCCAAGAGTGTTAAAGTACAAGTGCTTAAGACGTGTTCCCAAATCCACCTAGGTTTTGACAAAATGGATGAATGGATTAAGACGTACGGTGTATAAAAAGATAATTCTAACGTTATCATCGGAGTGTAAAATGTTGATCAAATAAAAACGACATTTTTTGAGTTCCACATGTTTTAAATTGATTTTTTAAATATGGTTTTCTCAAAATTGTTATCAAATTAAGAACAAAATCTACATATCATATCAAACTCAAAGTTTGAAGGATCTTGAAGTAATCACTTAAGGGAGAGGGGGATATAAGGAAAAGAAAGAAAATCAGACCTTTTCACAATTCTGAAAGAGAACCAGACTCTCAAGCCTGTTTTAAGTAGTCAAGAATTAAAACGCCTACTTCCTACAAAGTAACAATGAATTTTCTTATATACGTTTGAATATTCCTATGGGAGCCTTAAGATATAGTGGTCCGATCCGGCTCGCTCCGACATATGTACTACCTGCAATAGAAAGAAGACTTTCGGGAAAGTTTCATCGCGATAGCTTTAAAACTGAGAGACTAGTTCGCAAAGAAACGGACAGACGGACAGACGGACAGAAGGACAGACGAACAGACGAACAGACGGACAGACGGACATGGCTAGATAGACTCGGCTATTGGTGCTGATCAAGAATATATATACTTTATTTGGTTGAAAACGTCTCCTTCACTGCGTTGCAAACATCTGACTGAAATTATAATACCCTCTACAAGGGTATAAAAATGTGTGCCTATGCGGTTTCTGTTCTCTGGGTACTTACAGTTAAAACAAAGGTTCCATCTTTTTGCCAGTCGCCATTTAATGATAGGAATGTAACTTTCAGTTCTGGATCATTCTCGACCCACATGATAAAATTATTTAAGCATGGAAAGCCGTGAGGATCGGTAACTTTATGGACATACAAATCTCGCAATTTAGTCCAATCGCTACGGGGAATTTCAATTAATGAATTCGCCTCCGACATGATGACTACCTCTTCTTGCAAAAGACGATCGAGAACTAATCTTTAAAAACAAATCGAACCAAGAGAAATATATTTTTTGAGTTCTGGATCTTAAAGAATTTTCAGTTGAGAGAGACACACAGATAAGGGAACACATGTTTTCAAAATTACCGAAATTACGAGGTA
This sequence comes from Drosophila takahashii, assembly GCF_030179915.1. NCBI lineage: Eukaryota > Metazoa > Arthropoda > Insecta > Diptera > Drosophilidae > Drosophila > Drosophila takahashii. Next base: position 16,775,434 of record NC_091678.1, read on the forward strand.
AATACTGGTATTTGATACCTCTTGATTTCTAGATAAGTGCGAAATGTGGTCAATGGATAAACCCTTTATCTTAGCATCCGATACTTTACAAGTTTATCTTATTGCTGAATGATAAGTT